>NC_079336.1:85182914-86382914 GCF_029582105.1 Oenanthe melanoleuca | reverse complement strand
AGTCACCTAAATATTTCAACTGAGGCAGTGTTTGGGGAAAGTGAGTTGTGACAGGTAATAAACTTGCTTTTCTTGTGTTTTTGACCTTTTTTCATTTTCTGGAAATATATTGCAGCAGCACTTGTCAGAGTGGTAAGCTGTAAATAAGTATAACAGGATAGATATTAGCAGAACATTGGATTCAGGACCACAAGTGCTCATGTGAAAATACTCAGAAAAATCATGTTTTTCCACTAACCAGGAGATTTTAGGTGTTTGCTCAAAGCAGTTTCAGTGCTGAGTGTTTTGCTGTTTGCCCTACAGATAAAACAATAAGCAGTTTCAGTGTAGTGCATTCACTACATAGGCTGGCAGGAACATTAATATCCTACTGAAAGTGTGTCCTGACTTCAATTCTCTTTAAGAGACCAGGAGCCTCAGAGTGAGATACCAACAACAGCGAGCACCATCTGAACACTCTATGTATCAATAAACAATTACCCTAGTAAAATGTTCTTGCATTTATTAAGTTTCAGCTAAGAGGAGGAATATTTGAGAAACATAGTCACCAGCCAAGGGGACAGGTGGCAGGCCTAATCTTTTGTCAAAAAGGCCATATTAGAAGGGAAGCAATTTTATACTATGTCAGTGCCAATCAGTATTACTTTCATGGAAGACTGCAAACAGAAGACTCTCAGGCCCTTGCTAATTAATTCACATGGAGATATTGGTAACAGATGCTAAATACACAATTAGTCATGGAATCTTTGGTGTCCCCTTTAACATAACTCTCACAAAAAATAAAAGGATTGTACCATTAGAAGCAAGAATTGTACACTTCTGAATTTGCTCGGAGTAATATATTCCTGCACTCACCATGATAGTTCTACCCTGCAGAAATTAAAGTACTGTGTTCATATTTTGTTCAGCAACTGTAACTTGTTCTGAGCAGAGCTAAACAAAGTACAAAAGTCTCTGCCTTTGGGAAAGCATGGCTTAGCTCCATTTTTTAATGTGAGACACATATCCTTTGCTTCAGTTTTCTGTCATGAATATCAATAATTTGTTTCTTCTATTTTGAAATGTTATGAAGCACACAGAAATATGTGTGAAACACATATTACTTTCTCAGTAATACTGCACATCAGCCTCCTGTTCAGCTCTTCCTTCCTTGCTGAGAATAAAATACACACATGGAACCCAAAGAATCAAAGATTCTAATGTTAAAGTTATGTGCTGTTACAAGCTAGGCCAGCTCCTAAAAAGCATGCAAAATCAGAGTAAATGGAGCCTGGTCTGGCAGCTGTGAAAACTTTCACTGCTGCTGCAGCCAGAGCAGATGCTTCAGCTGGGAGCAGCATTCAGCAAAGCAGCCAAATCCTGGGCTGGATGGACAGAGGGCTGTCCAGGCTGGCACTCGGTGCCAGGGCTGCTGTGTGTCCCATCCCCTCTGCTCACATTCAGATGTGTTGTGTTATTTACATAAAGTGACAGACCTGGAAAAGCACATGGTGCTAAACCTGGCGTGATCCTGAAGGAAGATACTTAAAAGAAGGAACATGTAAGTAGATCTTAGCTCAAATGATTCCAGCCTTAAAGGGAGCCTATAAACTACACATAGCAAACCCTCACACACAAAAGCCACAAAACACACACCACATACCCCAGAGCGGGCAGGAAGGGTTCATAGGCAGCAATAACACTCAGGGGTTGTCCAGGAGTCCTTCAGCTCCAGCCTGGGAAGGTCTGGGCTCAATGTGCATCCAGGAGTTAGGATAACCTAGAGGATGACCCTGTAGCCTCAGTTTATCAACAGCTGGCCATCAGAAGCTCCAGCACATTTTATCTGAGCAGCCTCTTGTTGCTGGTCTCTTTACATGTCCCAGACATTAAAAAACCAAAACCAAAGCCAAAACCAAAACCAAAACCAAAAAGTCCAAGTGGGAAAACCTGTGCATGTGTGCTTGGTATTTAGCCAGACCTAATACACCTGACCACACTTATCTTCTCAGATTAAAAATTTTTAAAGATCCAAAGATGCAAAATTTTTATGTGTTGAAGAAGTGAACGTAGACGGGCACTGTATTCCTTATGAGACAGGGCCTAAATTCAGTGGGTGTTTGGCTGTCAGCTTCAGTGGAGCAGATTTGAGCCTGACATATTGCTAACACAAAATCTTCCTAAAAGGCTTGAGCATGATGATTCTCCAGTCTGTAGGACAATCTGGGAAAGCAGGATGACAGTAATCACAGGAATTAACAGCAGTACAGAGCAGAGAGTGCCCGAATGGGAACTCTGAACACAAGCTTTTTAAGTATGAACTCTGCTAGGTCTCATCTTTATCCAGAAAAAACATAAATGCATGCATATTATTAAGAAAATGGAAGGTCTATTTGTGAAAGCTGAAATCACAAGTGGGTTGGCCTAAACTGAGGGGAAAAAAAGGGAACACTGTCCATGGATAGAATATTTTGTTGATAGTAGACAATATAAGGCTGTATTATGTGCTTTGCTTTTGCACTGCTTTAACTGTGCACTTCATCATATATTTCCAGAGGTTTCTGTACAAGGTTCAGAGGAGTCTAAGAATTGCTGAATGAAGTGTTTTTTCCTGGGTGAAAAAAATGGAATGTTTGAAATGCCTTGCAAGGTCAGCTAATACAGAAAGACATTCCCATTAAAAGATCAAATTCCATTCCACAGAAACTGATTTCCCCGTTATAAGAGCAGGAAATAAATTAGGTATGTAAGATAGACAGTGTGTGTCATGAAGAAATCTTCTCAGGGGCTGACAATAAGCTACTCCTTTTGCTTTGCTAGGATTGTTGTCACTTTTTATCAGGTAAGACAGAACAGTAAAGAAGAAAATGGTAAATATAACACGAGCTTCTTCTTCCCCTGTGGTCCCTGGTCTGTTAAGGTGCTCCCACTGCCCAGGTGTTCTCACCTTGTCTACCCCTGTTAGCTCTAGGTATGGTTCAGTTTTTTCAAAGTTCTCTAGGAGGAACGAAATCACAGACCATCTCTGAGAAGGAGAAGAGACGTCCCTTTTGTGCCTCCTGGAATGGCACCATCTTTTCCCAGAGTATTTCCCAGGATGGTCCATTCTGCATTCTTCCAACATAAGCTCTGAGAGCCTTGACCAGGGATGCCTCTCTGGACTCTTTGAAAGACCACAATCATTCAGAAAATGCATTTTTTCCCTTCATACAGAGCTTAAAAAAAAATTAGCAGGTTTTCTCAGAATGAAGCCAGATTTTTGTGCTTGTTTCTGGCTGCCTACCTATATACACAGTCTGGCTTAGCTTATCCTCAAAACACAGGATTGAACTTGGAGATAGAATATTTGGCAGTTACATTTAAGATGTAATGAACAAATCAGTTTGTCATCAGTTTGTAATGGTGCAAACATTTGGAGTATTGCAAGACAGCTTGAATAATATTGTGCTCTCCAGAGTAAAATGTTAGCATTTGGTTAGTGGCAACAGTGGGTAAAAATGAATTCTTGTTGCTGGAATGTTACAGTTCTGTGAGGTTAACCACACTTTGGCCAGCATCAAGTCAGAAATTAGCCTCTCAGCTGCTAAAGACAGCAGCCTAAATGTGCAGATTTGGTAAAGAAACCCTCCACAGTTCCAGCTGTTTGAGCCCATTCAGAGAAGGGATAAAGGAGTTTAGCATTAATTTAGATTTGGTTAAACTAGGTCTAAAATTGCCCCCTGCCATGTTATTGATAGAAAAATATGGTACATCTGCTCATTATGATTGTACAAAATAATAAGAATGAATTCACACAGCTCCAGGGAATGACAGCTGGAGTCAAGTTTGAGCACAAGTGGTTGCCATCAGCTCTGCTCCTCGGGCAGGGCTTGCTGAACCAACAGGAGCTGGAGTTCCTGCATAGCTCCCATTATAATGACCAGTTTTTAAATATTTATGAATTTGCTAAATTTAAATCATTCAGGCAGAACAGCTTATTGTTGCAAAATTTGTTTCCACTTATACAGTTCATTAAAGCAACATAGATTCGTGCACGAGTGTATATCTAAGAAAATCAGACCTTACTAATGACCCAGGCATGGTAACTAATTTTATGGTGAAGAAACATCTGTATTTTATCTGTTTCCTTTAAACATTTAAAGAATCTACAAGAAATTTTTCCCCTTGTAACCAGTCACTACCAAGCCATGACAATACAAAAAATCTGCAGATGCTTGCCAGAGTACTATTGAAGTACCTCTGAGTCTTCAAAAGACGTTTTTGTTCTGATTACTGAATTTAAAAATTTGTTTTGAAAGGGAAAATAGTTCTGCTTTCAGTAAGATGAATCACAATAATAGTTTTGATAGAAATTTCTTTAACTTAAACAAGAAAAATGGCAGTTCATTTGTCTTTGTCTTCTCAAAAAAAAGAGATCATCCTTACAAGTATCTTAAAGTTTTATCCTAAACAAATTCCCTTTAATCTGTGATTTCTATCAGCCAATTTCAGTTCTGAATTATTTATGGGAACACAGATGTGGGCATTGTCCCATATAAATTCTTACTAAATTAGCAAACAATACTAAGCCTTTTGATCAAAAGAGGAATTTGTGATTTGATTAATTAGTTAAAACGAAGGTTGGCAAGCCTTGAAGTGTTAATATTGAGGAAAAGGTTTAAGAAGATTGCCATATGAACACACAGATGGTTTTTTTTGATTGCCCTTGTTTTAGCAAAATATGCATTTGGTAAGATAACAAAAACTGTATATTGATTATGAAAATCAGTCAGAATGAATGAGACTTTAATACATCATTAAGTATGCACAGGAAGGAAGGAAGGAAGGAAGGAAGGAAGGAAGGAAGGAAGGAAGGAAGGAAGGAAGGAAGGAAGGAAGGAAGGAAGGAAGGGAGGGAAAGAAATATAGAGACCAGTACACTGTCTCAGAGCAATTGCAAGGAAACAGCTACAAATATCGTGAGCATGGAAAAGAATTGGAGAAGGGCATCTGTCTTTAGCTTTTGTACTTAGAAAATTTTACAGTATGCTTTTTTGCTAGGTTTTATGAATGTTTTAAGCTGGTCACAGAGATAAATGCAATATGAACTAAAAGTGTTTTCTGAAAAATAAACAGCTAATTGGTAAACAAGGCAGTGTGCAGCAATACTTTGTGAAATCAAAATTGCTTTTAATTTCATGGGAGTCAATGGAAGGGAGGAAAATAAGTTACTGATTACAAAGCCCTTCAAAAATTCAGGGCAGTTCTTGCTCCAAATTCATTGGAGCTTTGACGGTGTATCATTTTTGCCCTTCATATGCAGCAAGCAGGCAAAATTCCACCTGATCTGTTCAGACAGCTGTATATATAGTAATAAAAGAATAACCTCCACATACAGACACTACTACTGTCCATAGCAGGATGCAAAATAAATTACCCAGAGCACAGAGACTGATTTGAAAATGTCAATCTCTATCAGTATTAAGAAAAGCCTTTACTCAGATACAGTTAATATGAGTATAGGATATACTAACGAACCCTGTCTAAAAGATGCCCTTTCTCAATAATTTTGGCTCAACTTCTATGAGCAAGTTACAAACATTCCTGTTTTGATTTCAGCTGGGCTGGATCAGATGTACCTCACAGAGAGCCTATACCAACAGTTGCCTTGGTACAACCCAGAGTGGGGATGCTGCTTCCCTGTGCAAAGGTGCTGCTGGCAGCCAAGGGTGGAAAAGGGTGAGGAAGGAATGTTTTAAGCTGGTATCATCACTGAGTATCATCACTGATCATGTGTTATTATTACACCAGGTCCCAGATATTCTCTACTGTGCTGTGAGTTTGATATTCATCAACTAATAGGATGTACATAAATTAAAATTTAAAACATAAATTAAAAGAAGTAACTCCTACCTCTTACAACAAACTTTTAACATAAAGCCTTTCCCCATTAATCTGTGATGGATTATAATCACAACTGTGTAAATAGCAATAGATTGTAAAAATCTGTTAAAAATTTTTACATTCTCATTTAAAAAAGCTTCCATTTATTGTTGCTATGAAATGGAGACATTCTTCTGGTCAGAGTTAAGTGTCTACTCTATGCCTTCCTAGACACTGGGATTATTTGTGCAGCAAACAAATACCCAGTGTGGGAGCACTCGTCCTGGTTTTAAACGTGTTAGTCAGGCTCTGAGAGAAATGAAGAATTATTTCCCCTCTGAGGTGCTTATTGTCACAGAATCTGGATATTTCATGAGCATGATTGAATCTGTCTTTCAGCATTTTTAATATAAGGCAAAATGTTGTTTCTATTTTAAAAATGGAAATACCCAGGAATGGCTAAGCAGACAACTTGGAACTGACTTTTTGAAGTATTTAACATTTTATAGCAGGTTGTAGTTGTGCATTTTTACAGCACAACTTATATTGACTCAGCTGCCTTTCTGAGAGCTCAGCACTTCTAAAAGTCAGACCTCAGGTATTTTGAACTGGGTGCTCAGATCTGAGGGAAACACAGTCAGTGACCACCTGTGAAATTTGCCCACCACTGCGAGCATCTTACTAGCAGGGCAAGGGACCAAATTCAACTCACCAAAGCGGTAATCTGCTCTCTCAAGAACATAATTTTCCATCTTCTTATTAAATATCTGTTTTACCTTTGGCTTTATCAAGCTATGGACAGGAGTATTTTGTGATAGATGAAAACACTATAAACACTGATTGTCACTTTTGCTAAACAGTACAAATTCAGTGTAGCTTCTCTGTGTAATATTAGATAGGCACCATGCATTCTGCAAGATGCTGAGAGCTTTTGGCAAAACAGGGGAAGTTCACTTTCTGTAGTGCCTAACTTGTTGAGTGCTGACAGCAACTTTGCAATTTTCTGTGCAAATCCCATCCCTGAGTTTTACTTGTGACAAGATTAAAGGAAGACATATGGAAAACACTAAGCAAAAATAAAAAAATAAGAAATAGAATCGTATCTTCTGTTACACACCATGATATTTTAGTATTATGGGAAGTCAGCCAGTGTTAAAATACTACATAAAATGTTGACATGAAGCTGCAAAGCAGAGATAAAAGACAAATTCTGAAAATAGAGGTGATACAAACAGTATCCTACAGCTAAGCCCAAGGAAACTAGGCTATAAATTCAAAAGCAACATTAGAAATTATTATGTGCTATTCTTTAGAGAAAAAGAAACAAAGACATATGTGCAAACATATTATGAGAGAACTTGCAGTTTATGTTGTAATTTTCTTCTTTTTGGGATTTTTTATTTTATTTTCTAGTATTGCATCAATAAAATAGCACTACTTCTATAATCCTTATCATTCAAACATCAATTATTACCTCATAAAGCCACCACACCTATATGGTCATGCAATACTTTTTACAATTGTTTTTCATATATTAGAACTGACAATTCCTGTATATAAGCTGGTCCAAATAAACTCAATACGACTTTTAAGCCACTCTGACCAAAGCCTACATTTTCCCCTATGGTGTGAAATCTCTGATCTTAGTAATACACACAAATCTGTCCTGAGACATCAGATCTATGCCACCAGCAAAAACTGATCTGCACAGGATAAGAAGAAACAGTCTTCTCTTTTTGTGACTGTTTGCATCCCCCCAGAATCCAATATTGATATTACTGATTCAGAGCTTGCAAAGTGCTTTGTCCCCACCAGAGAGCTGTTGAGTTAATCCCTTGCCTGAACAAATGCAGATATTGTGAGATGAAAGCACTGTGTGCTGGTGGAGCTGGCTGCAAAACAACCTGCTCCCACAGCAGGGAAGGGCAGGAGCGCTGCCTTCGGTGACAGCCCACAGTCAGATGGGCTTAGCCAGCTGTGAAACCACAGAGTAAGCCTCCCTTTCTTCACTCCTGGCTGGGCCAGCCCAGAGCACAAAACCCCAAACCTTTACTAACAGTATATTACGGCTGGGAAATGGAGCATGCACACAAGTGTGTGTTTACACAGATATTGGTACAGTCCCAGCTCAGAAATTCACACAAGCTGCTGAGGAAAAGCCTAGCTGCTGTCTCATAGACACTCCTGCCACAGGAGGAGATTCTGCTTTCCATCCAGAGTCAGTCATCACATGTGAGTCAATTTACAGTAAGAAAATGCATAAAATGTTTTTAAAACTTGAAAAGCTTAAATCTTAAAATGCTTGAGTATAAAAGTAAAATATTTCAGCACTTATGATCATTTCTGCAAACATACAGCTCAGCATTTTGTTTTATTTTTTAAAGTGAATTGCATGTGGAACAAGATCCACTGTTTTAAACCTCCAAAATTACTGCAAGAAAGGGAAGATTTCCTACCCTGCTCTAGTCAGCCCCTTTCCTGACTGAGCTCTCCTTCTCTCTTCTGTTCCCAGTTTTGTGCAGAAAAGCCATATGGAGGCTGAGTGTCCCAGCAGGGTTTACCAGATCATTGCCATGGCATGCACACGTACCCGCTGTCCCCTTGCACAAACTCTCTGGTGAGAGCCCAGCTCTCTTCTGGTCTGCTACAACCACTTGTCATGGAAAGAAAGATCCTTCCTATATGAGCTTCACCGTAAAGAATTTTTATCACTTTGTAACTATCACTTCCTTTAGTCACATTACAACCCTGGAAATTGAACAGGATAATTTCTCAGAAAAAAAATTTAAGTTACTCAGTTCTGGCATGCCAAGACCTATTGTAATAGCCAGTGATGAAACCCAAAATTCCCAGCTCCAAAACATGAACCCATGTCTGACTGATGCTGTTTCCCTGTTTTAGCCAGTTCTTCTCTACTTTCTTTAATATTGAAATGATGGCAAGCAATATATATTCTATATTATATAAACCACTATCCATTTGAATGTATGTCTCCCTTTCTATTACTGATACTTGTAAATAAGTGCATTATTTGCACTATTATAACATTGCCATTTAATCTCGAATTTTATATCTATTTAACCTACTAAGTCTATGACAATACTGCTGAAATAATGCTAAAAATCCACCACAACAAAAAAGATGAGAACTTTTATGCTTTCTCTTCTAAGTATTTCAGCTGTCTGGCTGAGTACTGGTAATGAGGAGACAACAAAGCTAAGAAGAATTGAAGCTATGAAAATGCCTTATGACAGATTGCATGTCAGTAGGAAATGCAGATGCTGTCATCAAGAAGAAAATATTTGGATATTTTTAATATTGAACATATTATGGTACATGGAGAAACAACAATCATAACTGTTTTTATATATGTGATGTAACTAAAACAAACACACTTGTTATTTATGAAGCAGTAAAATAAACCTAACTCTTCCCTGAGGTGATATTTTATTTAAGAGGTAAACTTATAAAACCATTTAGGTAAACCATATAATTACTTTATAAGAAACCTGAGGGCTTCTACTCTGCTGGAAATTTTGCAGGCTTTTAATTTTCAAACCTTTGGGTTCTCCTCATATAAAGACAGATCCTTTCTATCAGCAAGAGCAGAAGAAGAGCACCACGAGTGAGAGTGATGCCAAGAACTGCTCTCTGGAGTAAGGTGCCACCTACCTCCATGGGGACAGAGGAGCTAAGCACTTTGGAGTCACCTATGTCTCATAGGATGTCTCCTGTCTCATTTTCACCTATCCTGTCCAATTTCGTAATCTAATCTGGATCTTGTTAATAAAATACTTATTCTGCAGTGCTTTAGCCAAGATGCAGATAACATTCTGTGAACAACTGAGCAGTCTAAACTAAAGCTTTTCAAACTATAAAATCAGGGGAAAAAAGTGTTAAGCCTTCCTGTAAGTATAATTTGAAGTCACTAAAACTAAAACTATGGGTCTTCTGTACACATAGGGGAGAGGAAAGGGAGTTTTCAGACACAAAAGAGAGACAGACATATTTACTTACAACATTGCATAGCCTTGTCTGTGCCCAGTTTGTTAGACTTACACCACAGGACACTTGACAGCATAATGATATAAAATTATATAAAATGTAAAGGAAAGCAAACACCTATTTTGAAGAAATACCCACTTAGCACTCAGTTCAAGTGCCTGCATCTCCAAGCTTAGCAATAACAAATTATTTCAGAACAAAGTATACATTCTGCTTCAAGGGTGGAAGGGCCATGATATATGGTTCTATCACATTACATGCCTACCATCATGAATCTTAATCTTCACATTAAAGTCACAAGGGCTACTATTGTTCATATCCTTTGCATTTTCATCCCCCATCTGAATATACTCTTCCATTTGAAAAAAAGAAAATAATAAAAAAAGGCCTTGACACATGCCTGGACCCAGTGAATTTAAAAGAAAGAAGTTTGGTTGCTATTCCTTCCAGTTGTGAAACAGGAATTGCTTTTGTATGAAGCTAGGTCTAACAGAGTGAGACTAAACATTTATAAAATCAAGTAGGGATTGAAATATAGCTTTGTGGTTACTAACATTTTGCAGCAGCATATCAAGTTTCACATTTCATCAGCTGAATAGAGTCTGTGTGCTCGGCTATTGTGGTTCAGTAGCTGACAGCAGTCAAGTAAGTGCTGCTCTCTTCCTGGCTTAATCATTTCTATTACACTCAGTGTCAAAACAATAATGTCAGTGAAATAGGCTTGCTGACATTATAGATTAGAATTGAGTGATTCTGAATGTCCTGTGACTGAATTGCATTTTATTTCTAGAAAATTACACATTACAATTGCAAATTAAAGAGCTCAGATCTCAACAGGCTGTATCAACAAATATGGAGCTGTGGACTCCGTGCTGCAGGGGAGATGATCCATCATGAAATTCATCAGTTTTAATGTATACTAACAAGAGAACAACTGCTGAAATACTTGGCCATGTGTTGGAGAGGATCTGAAGAAAGAAAAATCTACTTTGTTAGGAGGGATTAATTCAGCTACACAAGAGGTGAGAGTCCCTCGGGTAATCTCAGAGATTTAAAGGATATTCTAGAAAAAGAAAGAAAAAAATCCTAGATTTACTTTCTTCCATCTGTGAGCCACCACAATTTATGAAGATACATCTCCTGAGATTCACTTAAGGAGCACATTCAGAGTTTAGAGAGCAGCCACAGTAGCAGGCTGCAGAATTTCTGAGTGAGTGACAGCTACCAATGACCAGAAGTAGCATTTAATGACTGCAGTCATCAGGACACTTACTGAGAAAGAGCAGGGCATTTCTGACATCTGCCCTTTAGATGGCATGGACAGCAACTGTGGCCCATAGTACTCTCCTACTCTAGTCTTATAATATCCAAGTGTAACACTCTTTTGCCAGAATATGAGCAGCTTTGAAATGCAGAGCATGTATTCCCTCTTAGAGTTCCCCTAGAAAATCAGCAAATCAGAAATTACTCTGGAATTCATAAAATAATCTGAGGTTGCTCACAAACGAGTAAGACCAAGCTCAGGAAAACTGCACCAGTCAGTCACAAACACAGACAGAAATAACATTGACTATTTGAGATTTTTTGATCAGAGCAATGGGTCACTTTTGTTCCTCTTGCTACCTTGTAACCTTCCAAAAATATCCTTTGTGAACTATGGAGCTTTTCAGATGACTAAAGACAGAAATTTCCAGGTATAGAAATTCTCACGTTCCACATTGTTTTGGTTTCTTCCTGTAGTAAACTTTCTTTAACTATGCAGTCATAATTAGAAGGTGAATTCCCAGGAGTTTGTATTCCATCAGCTAAGGGAAGAAAAATATTAGATGGTTTGTGTGTTTGGTTTTGTATGTACTCTTCTTAATGGGAAAGTATATTAATCTTGTCTGAGCAGGAATTAAAATTTATTCACAGCCTACAGAAGTTCATATGAATTCAGTATATCATCTGCAAGTGCTGCCATACAAGGAGAAAATTAATCATGTTGTTCATACATGGGAGTGTTTACCTCTAGAAACCAAAGTAATAGGTCATCACTTTCAAGGCTTTCTGAAAGTCCATTTAATCATTCACCAGAAATAATACAATCAAACCAGTAATGAACAACAGATTCTCAAAGCAAAAACTAAGGAACACTTTACAAGTTAGAAAAAATGAATAGAAAATATATGATCTGAATGCAGTTCATAAATCACTAAAAAATCTAACAGACTCATGCGCCAGTATCTTGTGAATAATATGGAAACAGAGAAGAAATCAAGTTTGTGGAATAAACAGTTCTCATCAATATCATGACAAAATAACATTTATGAAGGGCAATGAAATAGTGAGGAATTGAGCAAGACTCCATGAATTTACATAATCCATCATATTATGAAAAGAGCATTAAAAGTGAGTCTTCTGTGTTGCATGGTAGAGCTTATTTAAATCTTTGCTTAATTTTTAGTGCTATTGTTTTGAACTTGGTTCAAAAAGGCATTGGTCAGTCAGCAAAATTATGAGTTTATTTTGAAAAATGGTCATGCTTTTAGATCCTCTTCATTTACTCCATACTTTCTGAGTAAAGGGTCAAAGATGGTGTGATTTTGATATTTTCTCTTCAATCAGTCATACAGACTAGGTATTTATTTTTTAAAAATCTGATTTTAGGTTAATCTACAAGGTAAGATTTGGGGTTTTTTGGTGAAATTCCTGATGCAACTGGGAGAATGAGGAACTCTGGTTTTCCTCTGAAGATGTCAGCTTCAGTCCCTCTTACATAAGGTAATACATTACAGAAGATGTGGACACATTTACCAACTGTGTTTTGACATGATTTTTGCAAAAGCTTCATTACTTTTGCTCCATGGATGATTATTGAGAAGCCACATATTTACCCAATTATGTGACTGACAACCTTCTCTTTATAACTGAATGAGAAAGTTTGTCCTAATTTCATAGTTAGCAGAAAGCCAGTCATGCACGAAAAAAGGGTATAAGTTTTAGCAAGGAATAAAGAGTGCCAGGAATACAACTATTTGTTATGGATAATCCCAGAACATCTGTTGCTCCCTCCCCATGGGTGGTCCAGCTCCAAAATATCCCCAGCTTTTTCCCCCTTTGCTCTGCAGCCCAGATAAAGTAGTGTTGTACAGTGTCTTGGCTAGTGCTAGTTGCTGTTTCCCACAGGCTAATACTGCTTTTCTGGGGGAACCATAAATTCTGGGTGAATTAAGTTAAAAAGAGCAATTTCAAGAGTACATGGGAATAAAAATATAGAACTTATCCTCCACAGCGGGTTTTGATTAATTTATGTTTACAGTTACAAATATGCTCTCTGCTTTTATCTGTCACTGTTTTCCCAGTGCTTTGTCCATAAAGCAATTCCTTTTTCCTACTCTTACCCAGAGTGACGGTGGTTTCTTGGGTCACAGTTAAACAGTTTGACTCCACAAGAGTAAGTGCAATACAATCTTTCAAATGGTCACTTATGGTGTTTTAGCATCACCTCTGCCTTTCGTCTGCATCTGTCTTTTCCTCCCCTTGTCTCCCTCCACCCCCCTCTTCCACATTCACAGGCTAGAAGGGAACCCTTCTCACACAGCAGAGCACTAAAGCTCTGTCCAGGTGCTCCAATTTCATCACCATAACCTGTGTTTATCACTCCAGAAATGCAATGGAAGGACACTTCTTTGTAAGGAATGTTCCAAATATTAATTCTTTATTAATATGAGGTGGTTCTTTCCAGGTGCCTATGGCAAACTCAGTATTAAGAATGAGAATAGAACATGAACCAATCAGCTGAAAAACCCATTGTTTGTGGACTATAGACAGGAATGATATTCTATTATGGGAATGGGCAACAACAGAGGCCTCTTGAATCTCTCAAAATCGAAAGTGCCTGTTGCAGATGTGCAGAGTGACTGATTATGCACTTATAGCAAAGATCTACCAAACCCTCATGCATTTCTCAGACATGTCTTTGCCCCTGTAGTCATTTTTACCTTCTTCTGACCCTCAAAGGTCAGCCAGTCCCTTCCGCCTGTCCATCTTCATTTTCATCACTTTTCCTACAAAGAACAGACACAATAAATTAAATGGGCACATCAGGTAACTTTTGCTTTAGAAATAGAGATGCTGAGAACAAATTAAGGCACGTGGCTTTACCAAGTTTTGGCACACCCAGAGGAAATGTAAGGGGCAGTTTTGATTTCCTCTGCCTCCTGCCCTCTCCCTGCCCAGGACAGGCTCTTTTCATTCCACTGGAGTGGGAGGTATGGCTCAGGTGGGGTGCAGCTTCCTGACCACTGCTCAGCCAATCTGATAGCTATTGCTCCCTGCCCAGCCCACCCCTGTCCCTACACTGCCCAGGGGTGCTCACCACAATGGCCAGACAGCCCCACACGGCACAGAGGTCACTGCCATGTCCCCATGGCTCCCTGGTGTCCCACTGTGTCATGGCTTGGCTCACAAGTACTGCTGAACAGCCACGCAAGCAGTGGCCTTGGCAAGTGGTTTTGTGCCAGGACAGTTACCTTGGGACAGCAGCCCTGGGACTGTCACCTTGGGATCAAGAACATCTCCAAGGCCACCAAATGACAAAACAAGCTGCAAAAACACACTCAGGAAAAAAGCTGCATTTTAAAGAGAAAGGGTTTCTACTCTACACTGAGCTTCTATTCTCCCATAAAGCATAGATCCACAAGATAATCTACAGCTATGCTTTAGCAAGAATCCTAGCAAATCTATAAATTTTCCAATCATTTCTGCAGGGAAAAAAAATCATACTTCATTTTCTGATAAAATATTATGACTAAGTTTGTTTTCTTTTTTCTTAACTTGGAATAAAAAGAGTAATGTTCATTCTGAAAAGTGCTAATTAAGTCTGGGTATGTGATCTAGGAAATACAGAGCTGTGTAACCTGATGGAAACAATCATTTTCAATTGTCAAGACACTTCTGCTTCTTTTCACCCCAGTTGCAAGTACATCTGGTTTCCACCTGCTCTATATAAGATTGGTTCCTCCCTTTTTCAAATGTATCATGCTCTCTGGTTTTGGCCATGATTCTCCAGTGGCATTTAACTCAAAAAAGTCAGCTCCACCTGAAATATGGATGCAGCAAGATGGGAAAGAAATGGACATTACAGGAAATTTATTCTATTCATGAAGAGACATTACAAACTTCAAAAGGGGCAGTTTAGTTGGCACATGAGCATACCAAGTCTCTGTGGTTCAAAATGTAAACTGTTTCAATTTTCAGAAGTGGATTTATACTTTGACTGTTGCCCTCTAAAAATTTGTTTTGGTTGGTGTCTTTAAACTTCCACATCCTCTGCACAAGTTTTGTGATCTGTCTGACAGCATATATCCGATGTGATAGGAGATTTTCCAGGACAAAGTAAGTTTTCTGTCTCCATGTCTATTTTCTATAGGGTCTTCCATTTCCCACCAGTAGTGACATTTATTAAAGGTGATTGTGTTTTTGAGACCAGGTAGGTAAAGATATCCATTTCATTTTAATTAGTCCTCATAAAATCTAAAATTATATAAATTTTAAATTCAGAACTGAATTCAGAGCTGCAGCTGGAACACGAGAACTTCTCCTTTGATGTAAGGAAAATATTATTTACCATTAGGATCATTGGACACTGGGACAGAAGTTGAGAGAGGCTGTGGCCTGCATCCTTACTGATACATAAAACTCAGTGGGAGATAAAGTGAAGAGCATCCTAAACTTTATGTAGGAGGAGAGAATTACAGACTTCTAGGAAGAAGTCCTACCTACACATTTCTGTGATGTGATTTTCAGCATTTTGCTCTATTAAGCAAAAATGGAACTACTGGGCAGACTGTAATATGAGGATATAAAAGTTAAGAATTTTTGCTTGGTCCTTTTCTTCCTCCTGTAGCAAAAAGATCTGCCCAGAGTCTGCAAAAGCCCCAGGAGGACAAGCACAGCACTTAAAAATATCAACCTGTAGATCCATTATTGTACTTCAGCAATAAGACATTCAGCACTGTAAGGTTCAAGAAATAAGACAGACACCTATCACATTCAGGACAACTCCTTAGCCCTGTCCCAGAAATGGAGTTTTAATATCAGGTTCTTTCAGGGGAAACAGGATGCAATTGTAATGCTAAAGAGGAAGCAGCTGTCTTCTGAGTATCACCTGGTGATGTGGAAGTCCCTGGAATGAATCTTTTTCTGCTTCATATTGATGTGATTGGGCTGATTAGGGAAATCCATATTTTCCCAATGCAGCTGTGCTGATGCAACCACTGAAGTGGGCAAATTCCTGCTGTTTTCAAAATATAGCTTAATCCCTTATTCTCTGAAGTACAGGATAGTCCTAGAAAAACAGTCCATATAACAGAGGTGTGTGATGCAGCTTTACAGTGTTATGAATACAGATAAAGTGCTTCTTCATCTTTGTGGCAGATTGCACTCCAGGTGCTTTTGGAAGTCTTGGCTTTGATGATGACACGCTGATGAATTTTTTTAAAGGACACTTCCTCATTTTATTTTTACTGTTCAGAGCATGATCTGTGCACACTGATCAGAGTCTGGCTTGAATAAAAATAATTTTCAAGGCTGTCCATGCAGGCCCAACACCAGGCAAACTGGAATGGATTTAATTTCACACAACCTGATGCAGTTATGAAGACAGCAGTGGCTGCAGCTGGAGTGCAGCTCTGGCTGAGGAAGGGGCTGTTACCATCACCCAGCCACCCCCCCAGTCCTCACATTAGCCACATAGAGGGGGTACCAGGACCCAGCCATAACTGACTTGTCCAAGGCCAGGCAGGATGTCTGAAAACAAAACTGAGCCCAGATACTTCAACTTTTAACTCAGTATTGGACATATGTTTCTATTTCCTCAGACTATCCACTCTTTGTGCACATTTGGCACATTTGGAACATGTGGTACTGCCATGGAGTGAAGAAGACAGTACTTTTTCCTGGAAGAGAAAAATACCTCATGTTCCATTCAGTAAAAAACATGTTGTAATGGTGTTGGATAAAAGGGTAGTGCAGTTACCTGGCAGGCTGAACAAAGAGAATTTCCAATATTGGAGTGATAAACATGCCAAATTTCAAGTTTCCACTACCTTTTGCAGAGGTGCTAGAACAATTAAAAAATCTTTATACCTCATACATAATGATAAAAACAAAATATCACCTTTTTAAGCTATAAGCTATTCAACCTTCCCTAATTTAAATATGGAGAGAAATATTGCACTTTATCTAGAAGCTATGTGCAGGTAAAGCTTAGAGAAAAATTTAAATTATTTAAATGACAGCAACAATTAATTGCATATTAAGCAAATGACACAGATAGAACACCTCAGAATGTTACAAGTGTTTTAAAAGATCCACAACATGGGCATGAGCTGGTATCTCCAGCTACATTAGTATTTTACTTGTAGTCAGGACCATTTTTGAGAGAAGGGCTGCTCCCAGTCACTGTACTTTAGTTCACACCCTAGAATAGTCTTGGCACGTATGAAGTGGAGTTCTTGAGCTTCTTTTTGAAGATGTGCTGTAGGACGGCATCTAATTTATTATAGCCAGGATTGGTCTTTCAGCTAATAGCAGCAGACTGGAGTTAAAGTGAAATTAAGGAGCTTGGAACATGGATAGCTTGGATGTCAAGTGCTTGGCATCTGTTATTTCACTCTACACATCTACTTTTATTAGTCCTTACTTCTTGCTGGTCAGAAATAGAAAAGACTGCTAATAAGTAATAAATACACAATTATTGTGGATAAAGCCACACACAGCATGATGGTATTATTTAGAATGCTTGGTAGTATTAACAAAACCCAAATAACTGAGTTCCTATTGTAACTATGCTCCAAGTGGATGCACAGGAATGATGAGTTTTCAATGAAAGAGGCAGAAAGAAGATATGGCTGATTTGGTCATCCTCGGATGACCTGTTGTGAGTAGTCTGCTTCTGAATTCATCACTTACAGAAAAGAGCTTACTACGTAGTTAGGCTCCTTCAAAGCATAAGAAATCTCTCAGCAAGAGTAAGAACAACAAATTACTCTTCATGATCATAATTTGTAAGCAAGAGCAGATGGAAAGTGTTGTCCAGAGACTTTTGAGTATAGTCTTCAGGATGCTCCCACCAGCATTTTCTGCCTGGGGTTCCACAACTGCTGATGCTGGATATGGGGCACTATTTGATCATAGCACAATACATCTGACTGACACCAGAAACAGGCAAACAACCACCTTTCCCTTGAAGCAACAAGAGTGAAAGTTTATGCATGAACCCAGATTTATGCTTTTATTAGGGCTGCACAAGGACATGGGATTTCTTTTCTGTGTAGTCCACTATTGCAAAGTTAACTCATCAAAAGTTACTGAACAAATTTGAAATAGCAAGTAAATTTACACAGGATCAGCAATTTGCACTGTTTGGCTGTGGTATCTCTGTTTCACTGCTACAAGTAATGGATTTATTATACCATGACTCTTTGGAGAATTCAGACTATTCAGAAAAACGTGCTCTCCACTAAACCAGCGGAAATCTCTGATTCACATCTGCTGTAGCAAGTGGTTATGTATTTTATGGCATTATCGCTTTTCCTGCTGCCACCCGTGTGCCTCCGCTGTTGTCTCCATTTTCTGCCAAAAGCAGGCAATGGTGGCACAGACAGCAGAAGAGGAGGTGCTGCACCTCAGCCTCCTCCTCCCTGAGGATGCATCCCCCTGGGAGGCTGGGTGTGGTGGCAAAGCCTCCTGTGAGAAAGCTGAGGAGAGGCTGGGGGCAGCCAGGCACACACACGGAGGAATTGCAGATGTACCACACTGCCACAGCTGTAGGGGGCCACAGCCAGCCAGCCAGAGGGAGGGCTGAAAAGCAGATATATTCTAGAAAACCACAGGCTTTCTATGGACAATTCCCCCATGATCACACAATGAAGAATGCCGAGTAAATCACTACAAATTATTGGTTCACTCAGATTTATGCCATCTCTGAAGCAGAAGACAGGAGGGAATATGGGACTTTCTCCTTACATCAGATTTCAGGGTAGAGGAAGAGGAACTTGCTGACAAGATTTTATGTTTATTTGGTGAGAAGCAAATTGAAAGCACACTTAAAAAACCTAGGAAAAACAGCAAAAACAAAAGTAAGGCAAAGTCAATCCAGCAGTTGCAACGGTATTTTTAGTCTGGAAAAATAAGTCCTGATACGCTCCAAGACTTTCATTGTTTCCATGGCTTGTCTATAAGTACACACACAAAAGAAAGACCCAACACCCTAAGTAATGAGCCACCACCTAATAAATGAGAATATTTGTTCACTCATTCTGAGATTTACTCAGAATTAGCTGAGTCCTGTAATTCAGCATCATCTGGAAGGATACCATTCCTCCACCTGGTCCAGTCAAAGGCTGTCTCTGCTCAGCATGGCTGTGTGAGTGTCTCTTCAGTCCTGAGATGCATGAGTGGTGCCTCTTTTTTGGGCTCCTATGGGGTTTTTGGGTCATAAGGACTCTTCTGGTCAGTTAACAACTGCTGTTATAAAAAGAACAGCTTTATTTATTTTGTTATGGCAATCTCACACCAGTAATTAATTGTAGGAGGAACTATAGGTTAATGACTCCATAAAAGCCATTCCATAGTATGGCAGCAAGGCAAATTTTACAAAAGGCTGCTGAAATGTGGTGGAATATATTCAAAGTACTTTAATTTACTAGGGAATGCAAGTACCATTTTAAATGAAGAGAAAATGCTTAACTGAATGTTTATTATTAATTAGAATGAATCTAATGATTAACTTTTATAAAGTTATTAAATTGCCAGAGGCAAGTAATATTACTTACAAATTCTCAAATGCACTTTCCTGTTGCTCTTCTTGCTGTGACTGAAACTAAATATTTACATCACATTTGGGGCCTCTTCTTGGCCCAGTCTGTTATTTCTGTCATTGTTATGGTTCTCCTTTGGGGTGGGTCAGCTGGTGCTGCAGAAGATAGCTGGTAAATCCAAAAGCCAGGTGGTGCAGTCAAATATCATACACAAGGAATCTAAGCTAACCCAAGCAATGAAATCAGCTGAAATACATAGCCAGTTCCTGATGATTAAAGTGGGATTTATGCCATCAGCTCTGTGCTTGGCCTCCTTGGGTTAAAGAAAATGTTGAAAGAGGAAGGACTGAAGGTGTAACACCATGTAATAAAAATTGTCATAAAAGCATTTCCTCCACAGGAAGCCCTGAATTTCTGCGTCATCAAAAGTAAGCAAATACACACTGTGCAATCACTTAATTCTGCAATTTGGCACTTCTGTTTCATTATTTAAAAGATCTTGTGAAATCAGGTAAATAATTTACTCTTTTCCAAGGGGAAGGGCTGTGGATAATAGTTTCAAAAACATCTCAATGCTTCAGAAAACTTTAGAAATGACAGACAATGCTCGCAAACACAAACACGGTTTTACTTGGAAGCATTAAGTGAATAAAGTTCAAGTACAGCCTTGAAACAAGAGTATGGGGATGGGGGAAAACACTAGAAAGAGAGAGGATAATGACCCAGCAACACTGAAAGTGAAGATGATGAATAAATTATAGCACGCAAAAGGCAAATACAATTTCTGAGCAATCTTATGTTCACTGTTTCCAGGGATTGAAGGGGAAAGTAGAAGCCACAATGGGAAAAAACTGTTAATAATACACTATAGGCTTAAAATGCTTGTTCACTGTACACATCTGAATATCTTTCTACTGGAAACCAAGATATTGTGAGGGCAAGAGGAGGGGCAGGCACTGATCTCTTCTCTGTGGTGCCCAGTGACAGGACCTGAGGGAATGGCCTGAAGTTGTGTCAAGGGAGGTTTAGGCCGGATATCAGGAAAAGGTTCTTCACCCAGAGGATATTTGGGCACTGGCACAGGCCCCCCCAGGGAAGTGGTCACAGCACCAAACCTGACAGAGCTCAAGAGGTGTTTGGACAGTGCTCTCAGCCACATGGTGTGATTCTTGGGCCAGGGTGTTCAGGGCCAGGAGCTGGACTTTGAGGATCATTATGGGGCCCTTACAACTCAGAATATTCTGTGATTCTGCAGTTTTGAAGATCCAGAGCAGCTGACATCAGAAACTCAAACTTGGTTGCATGTTTAATCTGCATATCTTGACCTTTCCTTGAGAAATGTTTTTTCAACAGCTACTTAAGTCACTGACACAGGGAAGACCCAATCCACTCTGGAGGTTATGGAGCCTTCGTGTCTTTAAGACCGGGCTGGAAAAGCATCCTGTGAGACTGGTGTTGGAGTGGCTGATCTGACAATCAGAATGGGAGCAGAATAACTAAGATGTATTTGGTTCTCTCCAACTGGATTTTCTTTATGCTACTTAATGGTTTTAATTTGAAATCACGCAAGTTAAAAAAAAAAAAAAAAAAAACAAAAAAAAACCAAGCAAACAAAAAAAGGCAAAAACAAACAAATAAATCTAATGCAACATTTAATGACCTCCACTACTTGATGAGTGAAATACAAAGCTGTTACCTTTTGTTGCTTCCATGTGCTGAAACCCTGCTTCATATTGCAACAAAACTCAAATTATGTGTTTTCCAGTAAAGCAAAATGGCAGATTTAGCCTGTTTCAGAGGGAAGTGCGGGGCTGCTGGCCGCCTCCCGTGTTTTGCTGCGGGCTGTCCCGCGGAATGGCGGGGCAGGCGCTGGGACACGGCCCCACGCAGGAGGGACTCGCCAGCTCCCCGCTCCCAAAGCAGAAAGAGGATGCGGGCCCGGGGAGGGAGGGTGGGTTTTGCGTGGCTCTGCCGCAGCCGGGTTTATCCGGGCAGCTGTTGCCATCTAATGGCGCAGGGCCGGCAGTGGCTGGAAACCAAAGCGCTGCCGGGCAGGGCTGAACCCCTGGGGCAGCCCGCCGACATTTCGGCCCCCTTCTTTAAGGAACCTGACCTGGAAGCCACGGAAGCACCGGGGAGACCTTCATTAGCTTCCAATAATATATTTAAACAGAGCAAAGAGCCCCTGAATGTGGTTGCAGCAGTCAGATGGGACGAGCTTACAGCCCAGCACGTGTGCTGTGGGCGGTGGCAGGCTCAGGGAAAGGATGCAGGAATGCGATAGTTCAGGGACTCTCGCACTTAGAGGTGGCATCCGGCAGACTCCATCGGGCCTCTGGTGAGGTCAGAGTGCGTCTAGTTACACTAAGGAGTGTGAAGCTCTATGTGGTTTTCAGACAGGCAGTTTTGCATCCAGCTAAGCTCCTCTTGAAAAAACCAAACCAAACCAAACCAAAAAAGCCCCCCAAAACCTCCTACAAAACCCAAACAAACAAATAACAAAATACAGTAACAAAAGACGCCTACAAAATCCACAAGTCTGACTCTCTTGACCATTCTCTGGGAAGTGACAAAGATGGCATTACATAATATTGTTATTTAGAGCTCGGAAGAATCATTGAATCTATCAGAAGTTGAAGAACTTCAAACTCTGATAAGAGCACTAAATGAGATAAATTCTCAAGACCAATATGCCAAAGAGAAGACAAAGAGATCCTGTTCCTGATGTTTGACATATCTTCTAGAAACCAAAATCTACTCTTGTTCTCATTGGGCAAAACACAGAACTGTATCAAAACTGTAAGGGGAGAGGTTAGAAAAACAACATTCAGACTCACTGGCATATTCACTCCAGATTTATATCTTGATTTATACATTTATATCTATTTATAGACTTATATCCAGTACATTTTAATTTTTTTTTGTTATTGCAGCAGTTATCCTGGGAGTCAGATTGCGAACAGTCTCCCAAGCACAGGCAGGCTGGGAATGACCCAGGAACACCCAGCCTGTCACTACAAACTCCCAACGTGTGCATGTGGTGAGTGCAGCCTCTCTGCGTGGCAGGTACAGAGTCTCCGCAGCCTGTTGCTACAGAAAGCCGTGCTGGTAGATTGGGTTGCTATCTAAAGGTCACTAAATCTCCTGAAGACCCAAGAGCTGATGTCTCTTGTCCCCTGGTCACCGCCAGGACCCCCGGCCAGACCACCTGGCCACGCGTGCCTTGGTGCCTGCATGCTGGCTGGATTAGGTGAACACGCACAGCTTGGAGCTGCTGAGTGTGTGGTGACAGAGTGTGAGTGAGTGAAAACAGTTTGGTCAGATTCCTCCTTACCAATTGCAAAGCTTTCCATGTTGCTACCGCAATCCTGCAATGTTAATTCCTGCAGGGTTAGCATAATTGAGCCCACACCCTGCATGGTAAGAAAGGAAGTTTCTTTGATACTTCTCTTTATCTTTAGATGATACTCGTGGGTGAGATACCTGCTCACTATGAAAGCAGTACAATAAAAAGTATTGTGTAATAATTAGCCAAGATGCCTTAGCCTGGATGTTATTCCAGAGAGGGATGAAGCTCCAGAAACAGGTAATTATTGGATTGCTTTCCATCCAACCAGATTTCTAGGCCTTTGCCTATCAATAAAAGTATCTCTGTACAAACATATGCAAACACACAAGATAAAATTATCTGTTACTTGATTCATGCTTCCAGGAATTCAATTATTCCTTGATTTAAATTTAAAATTCAAGGTAAATTTCAAGACAAAATTGTAGGTAGTGCAAATTTACATGTAAGAACTGCCAGATGATTTATATAGAAGCAAAGCCACATATAAAAGAAAGTGGTAAACTTTCCAGAAAATTCTTAAATGTCCTGTAGCTTTCCACAGTAATGCTGGAATTTGTTAGGATTATGCAAGACACTGGCAGACTGTAGCATGCAGCATTTTCATGGAGTAACTCTAAACCTGGGGTTCTGAGCCCTCAGTGTATTATCCTGAGCAATGAGTGCCAAGTCACGCCAGCCAGTGGCTCCAGTGAGGCATCGCTGGGATTGCACCACTGCACACACCCTGTGGGACCTTGCAAAGCACAAACACAGGGAAAACTCCAGGGCTCTGTTATTATATTGTGGTTATCAATACAGCCTTATTCCAGGAAAAATCCTTTCTTTTGGATTTCAGGTTTGAGGCCTTCTGTCTCTGATGAGTCCAGAGAAAGCTGCAGCTGGACTGTACCTCCTCCTCAGCCTGTGGCCACCGGGAGGTGACTTTGGGAATGTAGCAGGGCAGGAATAATAGGGAAGAGCATGGCACAGTGGTTGTGCAGCCACCCTCCTTGGCCTGTGTGCACCACTGGCAGGGATGCTGGGAGAGAAGCTGCCCAGGAATGGTGACTTGGTGACCTCCCTGGGGTCAACAAAGCCCAGAAATCCCTTAAAAACCTGGATACTGGAAATCTGTACTAGGATCCTTCCACTGTTCGTTTCAAAAGCCAGTACATCAAGACAGGTAACAATCTGGATTTTCAATCTTTGAGGGAAAGCTGTATCAGCAAACCCACATAACTGTGCTATACATACCAATATATAAACTGTAAACTGTCTGCATGTTTTGTTTTGGGCTGTTTGCAAATCAGGAATCCTATGAAACCACCTCAGCTCACTCGAGATCATAGAGTTATTGTGACAAATACTACGTCCTCTGGGTGACCCGGGATGTTTGTTTTGGTTGGCTACATGACAACACGTGGGAGACAGGGAATACTAACCACATTGTATGATTTGGTCCAACTATAAAGTTCTCTTTTCTTTCTCTTCAGGAGAAGCAGAAAAGGTTTTTAGAACTTTCACTTTATGGCAAAGACCTGCTGAGTTCAAACAGAAAAGGCAACATAAATTTAGTGAGATGACTCTCTTTTATCCAGACCACTGGTATACTTGAAATAGTGTAGAGGGAATAAAATATGTAAAGAACGTACAGTGTTCTGAAGAAAATACCTTTTAGTCCATTTAAAAATGTTTTTCATTAAATGTCATCAAGTTGGGATTTTTTTTTTTTTTTTTTTTTTTAATTTTTTTTTTTTTTTTGTGTTCTTCCCTATCTTGAATTACACTTTTGATAATAACCCCTGCTGGGTATAGGTTTTTTTCATGCAACAACCTAAGATGGAATTTATTCTAAAATGACATCCGTGGATATTGTATCTCCATTACTATTATTTCATAATTTACTCATATCTAATCTGAAAGGTATCAAAAATTAATCTTGCTGAATCCCATTCAGTTGTGCTCAATAGATATTCTTTTGTGCTCTAAGCAGCATTCCACTTGCATAAAAAGCACTGTGTGTCTCTCTCATTTTTATCTGTTTGTCTGGTTCATTTCTATATGTTGAGACATTTACTGAATCTTTCTTGTGAATATTTCTAGCTCCGGATAATGTGATCTGCCCCTGGGATTATTTTTTATATTACAAAAGTAGTCAAAACATGCTAGATATTTCTCTAAATGACTCACAGGGATGATTTCTGTCTCCAAAGCCTACAGGTTTGGGAAAGTTAATTTAGTGTCCAAAATACAAGTCATGCTTGGCAAATGGGGCATACCCATCACACAAGGGGATTTTCTTGCGTTTACAACTTCAGGACCATCTTATCCACTCCTGTCAGCAGATTAATCTGCTAGACAGTCATAAGAAATCCAAACCCAAACCCTAACCCCAAACCATCATCAAATGTATATTTAAGCTGAATGCATGAACTGGAGGGGGTAGGGAGAAGTCAGACAACTTCACACAGAAGCTTTGTAGTGTCAAACAGAGACCATTTGCTGATTTGGTAGCTCTGTGACCTTCTGGGCTACATCAAGCCATGTTCTCCACAGGATAATACTGTAGCAGCTTGCCTTAAAACATGGCTTAAAAATGCTTCTTTTGTTCTGAATGACGTGAGAAAGCAGAGGGGGAGAAGGGAGATAACATATCCTGAGGCAGAACTACTTTTTCTGCCCAGAGTCTAATGAAGGCTCCCTGCTTTCGGGTTGGTGAAAAAAGGGTAAAAAGTGATACATCAGAATTGTTATCCTGACAGACTCTTCTTGACTTTAACAGAAAGATGGCATGTTACAGTACAAATAAGTTCCAAAATACCATTCCCATTCCCTTTCCCTCCCAGAGAATGACTGGGGAGTATTACTCCAGTATTACCAGTCATTTACAGGTTAATAACTGTAATAATTTTTCATCCATGCTAATAAATTGGCTGCCTGTATTTAAGTTAACAAAGTACATGCAGTTATAGCTTTGATTTAATAATGTTGTTTCATAGGAGCATAAACCTTAACTTTAAAGATTTTTTAAATTTTGCTTTGTAAATTATGCATCTACCTAGGGAAAGAAATAAATTGATATTTAGCTGTCTATGAAAAAAAAAATCACAGAATTAATCTGTCCTTAAAATAGTTTTCTATGCTGTCTTAAATAAATTAAAATAGATTATAGGGAAATTGTCATATTGGAGGTGAGTAGATGAGTGAAATCCTACTTTTAAATAGCAATTAGCTCTTGTTCACTCTTAAAAGCATAGAAATGCACCAGCATCTAACCACGTCCAGTTTTCTAAAAAAAACGTTTTTGCTTTGGACAAAAGACTACAATATTATAACCCAAAAGGTGTCACAAACCCTGGTGAAGGGCTAAATTAGAATTCAAAGGCTCATGACAAGTGGGGGAAACAGTTTAAAATCTGAAGGCAACTCGTGGTGGATTCTGGATTAAATGTGAGTCAGCAATGAGAGGCTACTGCAAATTGAGAAAAGTCATGCAACATATGGGATGTGATTATTGCAGTCCCCTCTCTGCTGGTCAGACCTGAGCTGATGCTTTTGGCACTCCAATCAAAAGAGGTGGAAATAACTTTCCTTCTTGGATGGTTTGCAGGGGAGTTTACCCCATTTGGGGTAAGGACCCCAAGAAGAACAGCAATATGGGAAGGGTTTAGTGTATACATGTAAATGAGATGGAAAAGCTGAAGGCTCCCTACCATGTCTCTTCTAAAAGAGGAAACTAAAAGGTTGTAAGCTGACAACTTTCCAGTTATGAATACAACGTGCTCAGCTATTTCTCCTGACCACAGTGAGGGAAAGAATAAAAATCTTAATTTTGTCAAAATCCATTCAAATTAGCCATTAGAAAAAGCTTGCTGTCTGCAAAAATACTGGAAAGCATGAGAGGGCACAGATTTTCCCATTTTAAAATGTTTTCAATAGATACTAAACTATCACTGACAGATCTCTGCACTTGTAAGTTTGAATTTATCCTTCTGCAGAAGTATAGACCAGATGACCTCTAGAGGTCCTTTCCAGTTCTTCACCTCTGTGAAGCTACAGGGAGCTCTGAGCTAGCAGGCAAAGGAAACTGCAAAAGCTACTGAGTAACAGCTCACTTGGTTGAGATTTTTTTTTCATTCCTGTCACTGGCACACATCTATTTTTTTAATTTATTTGATGTTGAATTGCATCCAAATAAGCGTCTACGCATAGCTAGAAATATGTCCTGCAAGCCAAAATAATTGTTTCTTTTAATATGAATCATCTTGAAGAGCATTTTATTATTATAAATGAGAAAGTATCTAAAAATACATTATGCCCTATTTGGCATGGTATTATAAAAATACCATTGTATTAGATTTGAAAATGTCCTCTTCTTGCCAAGCCTTACCCAAGTTGACTGGTGCATCTGAGGGCAGAATTTGGCCCACTGTAATTAAATCCAAATGTTGCATCAGAGTTTAACTAGTACAAGACTTGGCTTTTTGGTGTAAAGACAGTGGTAATTTTCTTGGGTTTTTTTTCAGTGTCTTTAGATTGCAACAGGCCTTCCATAGGTTTTAATCATGTGATGAACACAATTCATTAATTTGTCAGAAATGTGTCTGCCCAGCATGAAAGAATAATCATGTGTTAGTGGGATTAGAAAGGTAGAGTTTATATCTAGAAGTGAGTTTTTGCTTTCTAGTTCCTGCTCTCTGTGTTTATAAAGACCAGACCCTGATGCCAGCTGATGGAGAAATGCGCCTGAAATGTGCAGTGTTGGTAATGCCTAACATGAATTCTGAATCCACAGTACTTAGACATATCTTGTTTGTCACTCTAAGAGGAACTGCTGAACTTAAAGTATCCCACTGTCAGTGGAACACACAAGGCTGGATTCTCCATCTGCTAAATTAATCTTGTGAGCCTTATAGGTTGAAATGGAATCTTCTTGGGGACGTTTCTCCCTTGCTGTTGTAAACCTTACTGGTGCAATGCTTTCAAAATGCTGGCATGGGATTTCACTCCATCTTAGCCAGAAAGACATTTTTTATTCAGCGTTACAAGAAAGGAAGCAGGTGAATAAGAAAATGAAGGCAGGGAAGAGATAAAGATATGCATAGGTAGGTATGATAGATAAGAAAAAAATTTGAAAGTGAAGCTCTACTGTGTTACATTTGCACTTTCAGCTAGTTTGAAATGCCTCAAATCTCTGCCATTTTAAGTTAAAGCATAACACAGTAATTCAGAATAAGGGATGTCTTCCCTTCCAGTATATTTGTGCCTGAAAAGGAGCTTCTTCTTAAGGATTTAATAGGGCTAACTTGCACTGAGCACAAAGAAAAGGGCAGACCCCTTCCATTGTACTGTATTTGCTCATTCCATCAGCAGGGTTGAATCTGATGAGTGAATGAGGAAATGGTCCCTGGGGACCATTCAGACTTCTCATCAGAAATTATAAGTGCACATCTGCTTGGCATAGTTTACCCATGGGGCTTTGTTATTGCCCTTATTGGGGAATTTTCCACAATCCTGTGGAGAATAAGAATAGGCTTGGTGCTGGTTGCCTAGAAGTACAAGCCCACCAATGCCATGGTTTGGGCTTGGCTCAAAAGAATAAATTTTTATGGGGCTGACTTACGAGAACTGCATGTTTATGGCTGGAAAAGTGTATCTGGGGACATTACTTTTTTCATGGGGTTCAGCTGTTTGAAGCCATTTGGCCCAGGACAGAGCTCTCATTTCTTGGCTTACAAAACCACTTTCCTCAGTACCCACGATGGGTGGCACATCAGGTAGAACACTGTGGGATAGAAGCTGTTACAATTATACCACTTTGTCCACTGTGAGCTAGAATTTTATGAAGGAATATTATAGGAATTGTTCTTTATGCTAAAAAATAGATTCTGCTTTCAAAATAGGTGTCAATTTGGCATTCAAGTGAGAAGCAAAATAATTTTGAATATACTGTAGCTGTGAAGACAATTGAACTCATGCTAAATGATAGAGATTATTTACAAAATTTGCTATAGTACATGCTCCTTTTCAAAACTGATCTATAACTTTATCATAATTTGATTTCATAGCTTGGAAAAAAGGGCTTCACAAGTTAAATGGAATGGAATGAAATGGAATGGAATGGAATGGAATGGAATGGAATGGAATGGAATGGAATGGAATGGAATAGAATAGAATAGAATAGAATAGAATAGAATAGAATAGAATAGAATAGAATAGAATAGAATAGAATAGAATAGAATAGAATAGAATAGAATAGAATAGAATAGAATAGAATAGAATAGAATAGAATAGAATATTTCAGCTGGAAGGAACTAAAATGACCACCAGTATCACTGCAAAATATGAGCAAATCCAAAGGCAGCTATTCAAAATATTTGCCTTTACACAGATAACCTCTATGTTTCAGAAACAGCCCAGATCATAAAACTTAAAATTTTGCCTGTTTTGATCACTCTTGTATTAAAAATATCTAAATAGACATAGTAGAACTAAGATAGCTGGCCTGGGATATTTTTAGATGTACCCATTCATAATCGAGAAAAGTAAAAACTTTAAATTACATGTATGTTTCTATTTGTATTATTTATGAAAAGATCAAGTCCTCAGTCAAAAGAGTTCTTCCAAAAGAAGTGATGAACAAAATTTCACAGGTAAAATACGGTTGCATGGGAAAGAAATGAGCCACTCAGACTAACAGGCTATTAAATCTTTAAGATAAACAGAGACTGATATCATAAACTGATAAGAAATTCTGACAAATATAGCAGAACTCAAGCAATTCAAAAGAATTTCTGAATTCCCTAGATATATGTGAAAGGATATGCTAGGCAATGTAGGGTGTCCATATCCTATACATTGAATTAGGAGTGCTGCAAGACAAGGGGAGGGGTAGTGGAGGAGGATGAGAAGGTTCAGCAGTAGATTATATTAAGACTTGGAAAGATGCCTCTTCTGAGCCATATTAAGTACAGAAAAGGTCAACATTTTTGGCATTCAGGCCAAATCTAAATGAGAAGGGTTCAGCACTGCACAACCCCTGTAATATGCTGTCAGCTCTTTAGCAGCTAGAAAAGATGTTATCAGTAGAGGCAAGAATGCAGAGGAATGTTCTTGGAGGCTTAGGGCAGATAAAAGAAAGGAATAATATATCTCTTTATATTTTTTTCTTTTCTGAAGTCAAAAAGATCTATCAAATACACAAATTTTATATAATAGGTGCCCGAACAGAAAATTTTATTCTGAAGGGAAATAAAGTCAAAATATATCCCTTGAAATAGCTCATCAGTCCATCAAAGCTATTTCTCTCTTGACCTTTTAGTCAGGATGCCAGTGATGTGCAGCATTAGTGAGTATAAATACAAGACCAGCCATGTGATATTCAGATATTATAGTCTAGTCCTAGTAGATGGAAAAGTGGAAAGAACACACAGAAGAGTAGGACAGAATTTACCAAGCCCCCTAGATTTACCCTTCTGTGTATCCTTAAATGAAGATCTTATCTTTCAATGGGTCCCTTTTGCATGTCTGGAGATATAAGGCAAAGGTAACACTGTCAGTCCAAACCTTTTAGCAGGACACATGGAAATGTCTTGGTTCAAAATGACCAGCTAAGCCTCACTGAAAGGAGAAGCAATCATTAGATGTGCTTTACTGAGATAATAATCATCCTAATTAGAGGGGAAAATAAAAGGCATTTTTATGTTTTCTAGTTAACACAACAGTGGCCCAGAGGCTGGAATTCTATTTCAGCCACTGCTTCTGATGGACTGCATAGTAGGTTACAACAGCTAAACCTTTGCTTCTATTTTATTGCCTCAGTCACAAGGTTTTAAGCTCTATTTATACAAGTGGTTTGAGTTATAAAACACACATTATTACTTAAAAGTAATTGAAAATAGCCTCCCAGACAAACAGAGATCTGGCCACCTGAACTGTAAGTTTGCCTAGGAAAACTATAATTTGATAGGTGTGCGACAAATGGTAGATATCCGGCACTAATTCTTCTGCTTGTCATTCGATACAAAGATGGAAGGAAAACAGTAGCAGAAGTATACACAGTTATTTCGAGTTTAAGTCACTAGGAAAATTATTGGAAAATTGCAAATGTCTCCCATTAACTTTTTAACTTTATTAGTATGTTTTCAATTTAGCTGACAAGCTCCTCCTTTTCAGGTCCTCCAGGAATGTGTAGAAAAATAAGGTACTTGATAAAATGTTTCCATGCAGAATTTGGTTTCAGCTACGCAGTAAAATGTGCACACTTTGGCTTTTTTGTCTTTAGGCTGGTGGAGACTGGAAATGTTAAAGAAAAGATGCTTTGCTCGTTGCAAGATAGGCTTTTTTAGCAATGCACCTTACGTATCTAAAAAGAAGCAAGTATGGAAACTAAAAGTTGCAAGAAGAAAGAAAAATAATCATGTTAAAAAGGGTAACGAAATTTCTGAGCCTTTGACCAACAAAAGAATCAGAACTTAATCCTGCTGTGGTCGAAGTCAAAGTAAATTATTTAAATCAAATTGGACCTCCTTCTAACACAGGAATAGGGCAAGTACATCTGGAGTTACTAGAATAAAACCTATTCCAAATTTTCTGCAGCTACAGAGGATCATGGCCAATTATAAGTTGTTTCTGGTAAGCCTGGGTAAAACTTTCAAAATCAAATGAGTGTCCTTGAAGTCTCACTCCTTGAAGAGACTTAAGCAATTCAGAAACTTTTACTCCATGCCTCTTTCCAAACCACTTTTGTGTGTTTGCCTCCAACATATGCCCTTTAAATTGATGCCATGAGTGCACTTTGTACTGGAATGCAGCTGACAGTATAAATAGCTGCTCTGCTTAATTACAAAAGGAACATTGTTTTCTACTAGAATCCTTGCATCATCAGTATAAAAATCTTGTTTCATTACATTTCAAATTCTGAACTTTAACTGTTCATTTAAATACTTCCAGATATCTGTTCTAGCAGAAATAGCATGAATTTAGGATAAACGTCCAAAAAACCAGTATTTGTGTTTGCTGCAGGAAGTGGCTTTCAGTAAAAACTGAGATAATAGATCTAAATCCCCATAATCAATGCAGTTGCATGTCGTGCTAGCAACTGTTTTAAGTGGAATGTCCATCCAACTCCAAAGAAGAAGCCTGCTTTCAAATTTTAGCCTCTGTGTTCCTGTCCTTCAGTTAATACTGCAGACTCTAAGTACTGCAGAAGGTGACCAGCAGTTCAGAGCAGCTTGGAAGTGAAAAGTAGTTGTTGCTACTTTACAGATGGCTGAAGAGAGTCAGAGAACGAGCTATATCCTTTTTTATGCTCTCCATCAGATCATCCTGCACACCAGAGGGTTGACTTTTCTTATTTCCTCAACTCATTCTCTGCATAATAGAATTTTTGTGTGTATGTGCACACAGCCCACAAGTCCCTAAAACCTAATTAAGATACTTTTGCTGATAAAAATAAACATTTTAGGTTTTGATCACTGTAAGCATTTCTCAGTCTACAGGAGGAGTGAAATTTGAGCAGGGTTTGGCTACGAAGCTGCAGTTGGCACTAACATCAACTTTATTCTGCCCTGTGTTAAGCATATTAACACACTATTCTCATCCCAGTAATATCAAGTGGATCTGGGAATGACAGCCTGTTGCACAGAGCTTTTCCTGGATTGAAGCATCTGTCCTGTTTGGAAGTGTCCAGGCATGGCTCCAGCTGGCTAAAGTGACAGCATTGCCTGAGTCAGGGCTGCCAGAGTCTCCTTGTTCATGGGACTGCAGCCACCAGCCTTGGCCAGCCCATGCCCACAGCAGGCAAATGCCTGTGGTCTTCAGGACCACCAAGGGGGGCTTGGCAACAACGGCAGCGCCGCAACGCGTGCCACACGCTGCTTTTAATTAGTCACAGGCAGACTTCTTCAAACAGAACGGGGTGAAAGTTTCCCTCCTGGAAAAAAAACTGAGAAGTTTAACATTTCAAAAAGTCTTTGGAGCCTCACTGGACCTCGGCAGATCAGACGTTTAAAAGGTGTGGTTTTCCTTCAGCTTTGCAAATGTCTGAGACAAGGAGGCACTGAAGTTTGATTTCCAGGCCAATTATTTCCCAATAAGGATCTGAATGTGTTATTTGAACAAACCCTTTTAGGTTTTTAAAGTTTTCCCACCCATCCCTCAGCAGCTCTACTCTTCAAAGCTCCATGGTTATTTAATCCAGTGGCATTCTGAAATCATGCTGGCAAAGCAGGGCAGTTATGGTTTAGTCGCCACATGGTGATCAAAACCTTACAGAGCATGAAGGAACACACACCAGAGCCACATTTTCTGTTTGGGGTATTCTGTTTCTGAAATCTAACTGTGTCATGGTGCTCAGTCTCCTATCATAAGTACCTAATCTTTAAGAAAAGTGAAATGGTCTGGACAGCTCTGAGCAGCAGAGCTGGGTTCACACCATGCTATGCAGCCGGCACCTGGGGACAAGGTCAGCCAGGGCGAGTGCAACTGCACCTCTGGGGCTACAGTTCTTCAGCAAGTTCTAGGTCTTGGTGCTGAAAAGAGACCACAATTTGGATCCTCTGGAAGTTAGGACTCTTCAGGTATTGTAGCTGAGATACCATTATGTATTCATTTTGTAATCAATAGAGAAAAATATTTACTTTATACTACTTCTTTGTAGGGGTATTAGCCATGCCCTCAGAGTGCCTCTTCCTCTGTATTGTCTATAAAGTCCATAATTAGTTCAAGTGCAAGAAAAGCATTTTCTTTCAAAAATAATTTTTTAAAGATTTATTTTTATTTTTTTATTTTTTATTTTTTTTAGAATAGACTAGCAAAAGAAATAGGAAGCAGTAATGTAAAGTTATGGTTGACGAATATGCCCTTTCTGAGTGATCTGTTAAGAATGCCCCATTGAGGAGGCTGGGATGAGCAGCTCAGATGTTGACATCTCCAGTGAAGACATTAGATTTAGCAAGATTAGCCTGTTCCATTTCGGCCACATTCACCACTTTTCCACATCAATCACCACCATCCTCACAGCTCCTCCTTCCAGCTTTTTTTTTTCCCATCTTAAAACTCCTCCTCCTGCTTAGGAAGCACAGATTACATATGCACCTCTTCCTTTCCTCCTCTGTCAGGTTTATATCTCTGGTGATCTATGAATTCCACAAAAGCTCTCCCAGACTTCATCCCTTGTCAGTCTCTTCCCTATGGAGTGCCATTTCATGTTACACTTTGGACCAGTTTGGACTGTCATTACTGTGCATTATCAGCTATTCAAAATCTTTCTAACACTCTCACTGGGACAATTCAATCCTATCTCTTTTTTTGTTATCAGCTCTCAAAGTGTTGAACCACAGTTTTACCCAAACTAATGATTTGGCAAGTCTTCTGCCAAGAATTGCACCATGTAAGTTTTGTTGCCTATGGAAGGTTATTCAGATAGGAAAAAATCTAATTTCTAGGCTTATCACTAGAGGAAGTTTTGTTGCTACATGTGGTGCTTGGGGCTAAAAGAGATGTATTTGAGCCTTTGAGTCCTCCTAAATTAAATGCTCTATGCATAAATATACAGTAGGACAGGAAAAATGAGCTCTGCCAGAAAAAATAAAAGTAAAATAATAGAAGTCTTCTTGGAAATAAGAGGTGGGGACACCTTCATTTATAATATCAAGCCAAAGTATTTGAGACATTTTAGAAAAACTGGATAAAACAATTACATATACTTATTTGCCTTATTTGCATTTTAAAATTCTGGAGTGTACAGGAAGTGACAAAACACCATAAAAGAGCTTATGTCTTAATTCTTCTAGCAGACTGTGGCTGGGGAAATACCAGAAATATCAAAGGATCTTTTTCTTACATTTGCAAGTAAAAAAGTAAATGGTAAAAAAAAAATAAAAAAAAAAAAAATAAAACAAAACCACAGCATAACTTCTGCAACTAATGCTGGGTTAATACCTGTGGTCTGAAGTTTCTTAGCGTTGAGTAGACAACTTCCTGATATTATTAATAAAGCAAATCAGGATGAGAGATGGGAGATCTAACAGTAAAAAGCCATGAACTATAAAACAGAAAGTCTTCTTTTCCATCATTGTCTCTCTCTGTGACTTTGTGAAAGGACACATTCCCTCTTCCCCTTGTGGAACAGGGACTATAACATTCTCCCTTTTCACAGAGAATTCTTGTGTGCAATGTGCATTCTTTTCATCAAATATAAGGATATCTGCAAATATTTTGGTGAGTAAAAGATCATCTTCTTGACAGAGCTCTTGGGTCATCTTATTTGATTTGATGGCATTTTTTATGTAAAAAATACTTCTTTTCAAGTTGAACAGTTTTAGTTATGCCAAATATTTATTGCTGCTGTAGCTTCTTATCCCTGAATTTAATTACTGATGTTGTCTAAAATACAAAATTTTAACAATGACTGATAAAGATTATGAAACAAGAACTGATTTTTATCTAAATTATGTAAATCTATTTTTTGATACAAAAATCTCTTAGTTAGAACTCCTCAATGTATGAAATGCATGTTCAGAGAACCTGGAGTCCCTGAGCCAAAATACCCGTGGTGTGAGATGTGGCAGCCTAAGCTCATCACTCAGATGAGCCACCACAAGGTGGAGATGTTACAAGCTCTTACTGGCAAATACGAAGCATAGTCCCTAAGAGTGATTTTTCTAGTTTTTGTCTGGGGAAATAGGTTTGTCTTTTAAATTAAAATTGTCTCCAGTTAACAATTACAGTGAAATAAAAGTAAATAATTAAATAATTAAAAGGAAGGCCATTTGTATCCTGACCTTGAAATCAGTTCTTTATATTTTATAAAATTTAATGACACTAACTAGATTATTTCTCTCCATAAAAGAACATGCTTTATGTGCATTAAATAAATTGTGTCTTTGATAATCATATATCTAGACTACAAGTCAGTTTTGCACAGCCATCCACATATCTCTTAAAGCCTTTTCACAGCTATGCAGACACTCTTTAACCTGTAGAGTTCTCTAGAAGGAGAGAAACTTGCAGAGAGAGAGAGCACAAGCTGGGGTGAGTGTGCTTTAGCTCTGATGTACATATCTGTATGATGGAATGCCACCAGATCTTGCCATATCCTCACCAGAGGAACTCACTTCAAAGGAAGTAAAAGACAAGTTTCACAAGTGATGGCACTTGCAAGGATAAGGAAGAGAAATAAATAATCCTGGCTTTTTTATATTCTGTATACCCAGTAGCCAGAATTCTGTGCAGGCAAGGAAAATGTGCATTCAGCTCCTTTCCTGAAATCTTAAAATTAGAAATCTGACTGCAACATCCTGTCCATCTGACACTTAGGAAATATCCTTTTAAAATAGAATCTACAGATTGCAAATCCTGCTTTGAATAAAAGAGAAAGATGGTCTAATTATTCTATTGCAAGGGGTGTAACCTTCTCCTGACCTACATGATTTTAATCACTCTTGTGTATCTATATCCCAACTTTTATATGATTCAGAGACTTATTTTCAAAAACACTGATCTTTCATTGCCCACATTTTTGGCAGGGCAAATTCCAGAAGAGATTTTTAAGAATGGTCTAATGCACTAGAGTTTATAGAAATTACCAATTTCTTTCTTCTCTTGGTCCATTTTCTAAATCCCTGCTTTTTTGTATATGGAGATATGGCCTGCAGGGTTTGCCAAAATGCAGCATACTCCTGTTGCTAACAGTATCAAGCTTTGTGAATGCAATAAATGCTTTCTGTAGAAGTGGAACTTAATTTGACTTGGAAAAAGAATAAGCTAATAAGCTATCATCCTGAATGGTTTTTACATCACTATCTTGAGACAATTAAGTCATTCAAGGTATTTTGAGACATGAAGAACATCTTTGGGGAGTAGTACTGGTGTTATCTACATCTGTTAAATTTATAACTTCAGAATCATTTAAATTTAGACATAAGTCATCTGTTATTTTCCTGGAGATAAAATCTGATACAGAAGGAACTAAAAAGTTCAAGAATCATAACAATTTTATGTCTCCATAAAACATATTACAATGCTATATAACTGTTGGCTAAAAATTGTGTATATGCTACATATTCATTTAAATTTATGTGTAGCTGTAAGTTCTGGAACCAACTTCTATCAAGCACATCCTTCAAACCAACAAAAATTACCCCTGTGGAGTTCTCATATTACAGAAATATTATAGCTATGTTATGGGAAGTAAAAAATGGGGATTAAAAGAAGTTTGCTCCTGTGTTTCACATATACTATGTACCTCTGTGTCCTTCCTCTGTTGTAATTATGTTATTCAGAATTGGGAAAACATGGCTGTGTGGCTTATATTTTATACATATAGTTATCTATACAAAAAGTCATTTCCCTGGTTTGTTTTTAAAAACATCTTTATTATTCCTAGGATGCAAGAATCTTTATATTGCAAGTATGTTGTACAGCTTGCTGTTATCTTGGCAGCAGTAGAATGTTACCATTGCTAGTATTAAAGCTTAGATATCTCCCACACTCACTGATGTCCAGTTTAAATTGCAGGAGTCTTACTAGTCTTTATGATTACTGTATACATTGGTTTGGCTTTAAAAACTGGATAATGAAGATAGAAGAACTGCATAATGCCAAAACCGGACTCTAAAATATTAACTTCAAGTGAAACACGCTCCCTTGCAAAACCCAGAAGATGACTGCTGCAGCTGGCACTCCACACAAATTCTCCATCATGTCCCAGAATGAAGTACTTAAGGCTGATCCAGACAAGTAAGGGATGGAAATATGAAGAGCCTAACTGTGGGAGGAAGAAGCATATTTGCTTTATTTTTTTTATTGTTTTTTCAGTTGGTCTCCATTTCCAGAGCATTTGCAAACACAAAGGCCCTAGTGGTGTCAATTTTTTCTTATTATCAGCACATAAACCCACAATTACACATTCATTATGAGTCACTACACACTTTTGCATAAACAAATGTAGTTAGACATTGTTCTCTGAAAAGGAAAAAATGCACCCACAGCTATTTCTAGCCCAGTTAAGGAGGCCCACTGAATAAATGTCTATGTGTGTTTAGATCCACAAAGACCCTTAGAAGGCAGCAAATCCTTAAAGTCAACAAAAGTGTGAGCTGGTAGCTACTGTAATTGCAAGCAGTGAGTCATGTTAACTGAGAAATGGTGAAATATGGTCTGTTTTATTATTATTATTATGAGGGGCTATAGCTAGATTCAACTGAAGAATATAGGACTCATGGGAAGCCTCATAAACACTAGCATAATCAAGTATTGGTTTTAATACAAATTCATAAATTTTTATAGGTGTCGAGTTGTCAGGCAGATAATATATGACCAAAATCTGAATAAAGTATATAGAAAAAAAGCATTCCAGAAGGACTGCAAATATAACATGATACAGTGCAATGCCACTGAGGACTGCAGCTTTGTTGGGACCAGAGCTGTGACCAAAGGGAGCACACAAAGCATTCCAGGTACTGTCTTTGAGGGGCTGGCCTGCCCCCTGAAAGTTTTCTGTCTTCAGAGAAAGCTTCCTTGAAATGGTTAACTAAGTCTAGCAGAGGAACATGAGCATGAGCACACAGAGTGTATTTTCCACAAGATTTCTTCTTTTCCCTACAAAGAAATGAGGACTATTAGGTTGGAAGATTTGCTGAATGAAGAGATGGAGCCTTGCTCCAGTAAGCTGGAAGGCTGGTCCTTGTCCAGATAAGCAGTTTTGTGTGCAGTTATTAGCTGTGTTTCCCCAGGCACCAGCAAAGCATCACACACTGTGCATGGAACACCCCTTGTAAAAGATGGCAGCAGAAGGAGCACAGATCATCTCACTCTCAGCTTGAGGATTGGCTCTCTAGCTCTTCAGTCAACACATGCAATGCATGGGCTGGAGGAGGATTCAAACAGTGGCAGCCCACGCTGGATAACGACTGGGAGGGGAAAAAATTCTGAATGACCCCTGCAGCAGCCAGTTTTACATTTCAGATTACATAAAGGAAGCATCTAGGAGTACAGAAGGCTGCAGCTTCTTCCTGGCTCTCATATAGAAAAATGCAAGGCAGGGGCCCCTTTCCTTCTCTGCTCCATGGCTGCTCTGCTTCCCTTGAAACCCCTCCTCCATACTGCAGTGTGCTGGCCCTGAGCCACTCACTGCTTCCCCACAGGCAACTACAACTGCAGTTGCAGGATGGAGGGTGTCTTGCCAATTGTGAAATATTATATTCTGTCTTTATGCAACCTCTCCACGTAAAATAAAAATGCATGCAATCAGCAAGCAGAATGGCTAATAAAATGAGAAGTGGAGAGTGTCTAAAAAGAGAGAAATTCTAGCCTTATTGAGATCAATGGCAGAATTCCCACTCTTTTCAGTGAGCCAAAATTTCACCCTAGGTATTCATAACCCATTTAAGCTACATTTTAGATAGCTTGGCAAATTCTATTGCACTTCATGCCATGCATATAACTTCAAGATTTTTATTCAACTGATTATGTTTGAGCCCTTTTACTTTGGTCACGTATCAATTCCAGTCTAAAAATTATTAGTGCATGGGACAAATTACAGTTTTTCCAGTGCTTGGAAGAGGTAACATAGGTTTTAGGATGGTTTCAAAGGATCTAAGGTGTTGGTATCCCAGAGTCATCAATACACAATCAAGAGCTTCTGTTTGTCTCATGGAGTCATTTACCCTTTTCCTGTCCCAGAGTAAGTACTGTTGTCCCCATGCAGTGGATTCCTGACACACTGAGATCCCATTTGCTACATGGCAGCTCCACTGCAGTCTTCAGCCTTTACTGCCTCCTTCTGAAGGCACTGTAAAGACCCATCAAGGCCCAGAAGTGATGCTGCAACTTCCCTGTGACAGAAGATTTGTCTATTTTGATCAGTGTCAAAGATAGACCTGACACAGTGTCTAGGAACAAACCCTGTCATGCACCATGACGGTTCAGTGTATCTGCTGTATTGAGCTCTGCTGGTGCTCAAGGACATCAAGAGATAAGTTTCAGTACAGAAGAGAGACAGGGATTTCTGGAAGTTATCTGGTTCTATACAAAACCTGCAGTATATTAAGTAAAAAGGAACACAGCTTTTACAGAAAATGATGCTTCCCAGCCTCAGAAAGCTTGGCTGGAAATGGCATCAACAAGAAAAACTGAGTCAAGTTACCTGATCCATTCTGCAATCCATTATGCGCCACGGTGCTTGTCTTCAGTTCAAAATTACCCTTCATCTCAGACTGGGAATGGTTAGCAGCCTTTTTTCAAACTGAGAAGGAGCAAATAATTCATACACAAGTTTGTGTTCTTTTAATAACTGGGTCTGTTTGATGAATTTGTCTACTTTGGACAGTGCTTTGATCATTTTTCACCTCAGACTCTCTCTGAAACAATCTTGTATGTTATACTCTTAAGGAGAGACAACCTTATAATTTATACCAGTTAAATATATATTACAGTACCTTATAGCTAACATAAGCCTTTTGTTTTCCCTCAGAACACTACAGCAAGCCATATTATGAGTCAATAAAATCTGCCTTTTCCCCTTGTTCAACTGCATACACTTGGGGCCTGGGGCAATGCCAAAAAAAATCAACACATACCAATGGAGGTCATAAAGAAAAAAATCTTGACATCTTCTCCTGCCACTCATTTTAACATAGTTAGTCTGGCTGGACACATAATTTACTTTTTCAGATAACGTGCTAGCTGATTACTGTTGCTCACCTCTTAGCAAATATTTTGGTTAAATTTCTGAATTCTCTGAGCCAACAACTCTATTGTATGAATATTTGTTGGTCTACAAAATATCTGTAATTAAAAAGGGCATTTTTTTCCCTATCTTAATTTGTCTGGAAGTGAGAACCAGGCACTCTGAAGCTCATTCTTTAGGGAAAATGGAGGGGGGAAAAGATAGCAAACAGTAGAAAGTTTTAACCCTGCGGAGATTTCTTATTGAAAGTCCACAAGAAATAGCATCGTTTAATTTCAGACTAAAGGAAAATCTCTCACACAAAACATATGTTCCTTGCCTAAACCGCAGCATTTATTAAATGTTGCCAACCGCAGTTCCTAGTGTATGTGCTTACTTTTATGGAACACCACTTCTTCACACAAGGCTGTGTTTTAGTAAGCAGACTGTCAACACAAAAAGAATATTCACTTCTGAATTTCATTTTCCAGAATGTCATACTACAACTACTCAGAAATTAGGCAACTCTGTTCATGCTGGAGATGGTAGCAAACCTTGTATGTTCAACAGAAGCTGTTCAAAGGCTCAGCCAAGGATGAAAAGCAGTCAAAAGAACTGGATCTGATCTGGGACTGATTCCTGCATTTCAACATTTCACAAGAAAACACTAAAATTTCAGCATTTGGCCAAAGCAACTCATTTAACATTACCTGGAATTAAGTGTCACACTTGAACTCAAAAGTATTGGACACAGCCAACATGCCCTAATTCATATCTGCATCTCTAATTAGCAAAAAAATCCATTGAAAATTAAGTCTAAATAACACTCTGGAAAGGCAGGCACTAAAGTACATAATCTAAATGCTCCTTTGTATCATGGCTATAATAAGAAACCATACGAAGAATCACAGGAAACATGATAATACCTCTAAATAAATATAATAATAGCCATAAAATAATATAATCTACAATTTTACAGTTTGGAGAAATAACACACAACCATTTTATGTGTTAGAAATTATTAAATCCAGAAAGTTCAAAACCCTCTTCTCCCAGCAGTGGCCTATCAGTACACTATATTTATGATGTCTGGTTTATAGATCTGATTCTGCAACAGAGCTACTGCACAGCTGCCCACATCATGGAGTGGTTACAAATGACCTCTACTAAGCACAGTTCCCTTGTCATCTTGCCAGCATTTGCTGGATTTTCCTGTGGGTCCAGACCCGTCCTGTCACTGTGTTACTCCTCCCACTTACTTTAACAGTGTTGGAACACATCCATGCTCACAGAAAAAGTTCAAGCAGAAGCAGGCCTTATGTTTGCAATACATTTCATTAATATTTCCTTTAAAAAACAAACCCTCATGAAAATACAGAAAAAAGTTCTTTTGATATGGTCTGAATGTCAATAGAATAACTTCATTGCTTCCTTTTGAAAATGTGGCTTGGTGAGCTTTTTTAGGCTGTGCTTATACAAACAGTCCAGGTGGAGGGGAGTGGGCAGTTTGTTACAGTATTTTCCTGGGTTTACTTTCATTCCCACTTTCCTTTTGTTAATACCCCCCAGTTGTATCCATTACTCTGAAACTGTAAAAGTGGGTGCATCCCTCTACTTCTTTTGGAAGTCAAGCCCTTGAAGCACAAACACAGACACCGAAAGCCCCGAGCACACAAATTGTTTCCTGACTGAGGGATAGTTGCTTGCTTTGACAGTTCCAGAGGTCATTTTGGACACTTTGTATTTTCTCTTTGCATTTTGTACCACTTGTACACAAGAACATATGAGAAGCCGCAGATGTGGTGCAGTCCTATTCCAACCAAGCAGCAGGGACCACTCAAAGGAATGCCTTCATCACACCAGACATAAGGGGTGACATCCTCAAGGTGACCGAATGCAGCCTCTACGGGATTGAAAACCTGTTCCAGGAAGGGTCTTCCATAATTAAAGTTTGCAACACCAATACCATTGAGAGGGGATGGAAATTACTTATTTTTTGTCTAGAGGAGCTGAGTGCAAAACAAAACACAGGTTTTTAGCAGCTGCTGGTGCTAAACTGCTTTAGAGCAACTGCTGCTGGTATATATAACCACGTGAAGGGCACTGCATTGGTTTTCAAGACCATCTTGAATTAATTTATACCTCACGACATTAATTGCTCATGGTATTGTGATTACTTTGGAGGGGGCAATACACTATTCAATTCACACACACTTGTATGAATTGGAGCATTTATTGACTGCTCCTCAGACCATGAAATTCCCTCAAGGATATTGCTGCTTCGATAAAAGACATCTGCTAGGAGGGCAATGGGAGATATGAACCAGGCCAGGGTTCTTCTGTGCCAAGAGCACCTGCAGATGCCAAAACCATCTTGGATTGTCTGAATAAAACCAGGACCTAAATGATTGCACAAGATAATTTTCTCTAAATAAATCATAATTTTCCCATTAACTAGTCAATGTAGGCTTTTGAATAATAAATTTCTACATGTGTTTACCATCCTAAATTTGCTGTACTTCATTAAAAATGTTGAGGAAGCACAGCACTCTTTTTCCTCTCCCAGTTTTCTCTCCAGTTGCTGTCAATCCTTACAGATTCTTGGCAGCTGGGTCCTATCCATATAAGAATGGTTAAGGTAACTGAAACATTGCCTTCAAATGAGAGAACAGAAGAAGTAGTAGAAAAACTTGTTTTGACTTCTCTGTGTTTCAAAGAGCTTTGGCTTAGTTTGAAAGAGATGTAAATTCTTGGTTTATTTTAAAAGTAACAATGTTTTAATCAGTTTTTCTCCCAAGCATGTGGCCTTACAAATACCATTACTCCCACCAGGATCCCCGTGGCCATTCCACGAACTGAGGAATATTTGGTACACTCCTTCAGGAGTGGGACCTCATGACTTTTATACCCCAAGATCTTCCTATGGATTTACTGCTATAGGCAGCAATGAGAAAAGTTATCCTGATCCAAGGTTGGGTTTTGTGCAGTGTCCTTCTGAAAGCTGCCATTGCTGAAGGAAGCCGAGGACAGTCCAGGGGAAGAGAAGATCACTCTGGGCTTGAGTCAGCATATCCAGATCTCCAAGTGCCCACCATTCCCTCCTTTCCTCTCTGCCTCCAAGTACCCAGGAGCACTGCTGCTTCCCATCCTTGCTCTCAGCCTGGTGTACTGCTTCTTGCTGTGTTTCTTCTGCAACTGCAGCATTTTGAGGCTTCTGCAAAAGTCCAAGAGGACTTAAAACCTGATATCAGTAAAACTTTGCTGCCTGATTGATGGGCAGTTTGCCACATATCTTCAAAACATTTCCATCTGTCAGACATCCAAATGTCATCAGTTCTAGGAAAGTGTTGGTGTGTCTGTCCTCAGGCAGGCAGGTGAAAAGTGTCTAATCAATGTTAGCCTGCTCCCTTGCTGGTCTAGCTGCAGCCAGAGAAGACTCTGTAGAAATTATTCACTGTGTGATCTTGTGCAGCTTAAAGCAAATTTGGGTATTGCCTTTTGCTATGTGGAAAAACTGGAACGTTCAACCTTATTAATCATTCAGTTAAATAAAGTTCTAGTGCCAGGTCTTATGGTGGAAAGCAAAGAGTTCATATTGAATAAAATTGAGATGTATCTAAGAAGAATGGAAACAGTTTCAAAGAGGAAGATAAATGTTTGGACAGGATGAGACCAGCTTGATATTTTTTACTCACCCTAGCAAATAATTCAGTGAAAACCACTGAGACATCTCTTTAGATGTACCCGCAACTTTTATTCCACTATTATTAATTGCCACATCAGGAAATAGAGTTTCTTTATGCAGAGTATCATTGTGATAGAAAATTAACTCTGTTTCTCACTACTAAACAGTAGAGGATTTTTTGGACCATGTTCCAGATATTCATTCTCCCTGAACAGTGCCATTATGATTAATCTTTTACCCAATTTGTCTTTCTTTCTATGTTCCTGAATTCTCCTGTGTTGTAGAATAAGAGTTATCCACCAGATTTGAATGTTGGTTGTTTATAGGATTGGATTAATTGTGGGAGAACACATTCTTTACTTAAAATGCCAACATCTGAAGAAGGCCCTGGAGATACATGAGCTGCTGCTATTCCTCTGGAGCAGCATGGACCTTTCCTCTCCCAGTTGTTTCCTTGCTGTTTTCAGTAAGGGTGCAACTTGGGGGTATTGCTTAGCACACCTTATCAAAGCAGACCCCTGAGGAAGAGGATTGTTATGGCACATGGCTGCAAGGATGTGCTTGCTGGATCCTGGTGGACACAGGTCCTCATTTGGACATCTGCAGGCTGGAAAATACCTTGATCTTCAGCAAGCTGCTCTGATGTTACCTGGAACTGCAAAAGGAGTGATCCTGCCTTGCTTTCTTCTGTCAGAATAAGTTCATACACAAACGGGGATGGGAATTTGACTGTAACATTCAGAAATCCTTAACAGTGATTGATCCTTTATTTTCTCATCTAGTGCAATAATTACTCTTGAACATATGGTCCAGTCCTACTGCAAAACGGACTCTGAAAAAGTGACCATTTTACCTCAGTAAATTCTTTGTATAGACAGCTTATTGTAATAATACTAGTCCTATTCTTTTAGCTTGACTATGGCCACACATCCTGAACAAATCATTGTGGTACTGTTTTCATAAGTTCTCCTTTTCACAGCCAAAAACATTGGCCCTGGATTGCAATCATAGTTACATAGGGCAGAGTGAAGAAAAACCCTGCCAGGAATCTGCCTGTATTAACTCCAAATTTATTTCTATGCCTTTTAAAGCTAAGGATCATTTGAAGGCTATCTCCAAACTCTCAGGAGAGAGGAAAGTGCCTGGTGGCCTGTAGATATAGCATCAGTAAAATCACAGGATTTTTTTTATGCTTTGTAAACATATGCACATTGTGCTCAGTTTGCAAACATGCAGCTGCATATTCTTGTTGTTTTTTTTTTTGTTTTTTTTTTGAACTGTGGTATTGGTTTAGACTGGAATAAATCTAAGCAAAATTTTCTGAGTGGGCTAAAGGTTCTCACAGAATCTGCTTTAAACCACACAATACAATTCTAGTGTGTCTGGCAGAATGATCAGGGCCTTGTTGGCTGCAACACTGTGAGAATAGGAAAAAATTAATTCAGCATCATCCTGATGATAGCAAGGATAAAGCTCTATAATAATAACTGTAAGAGCCACTGGATAAAGTGTAACTGGCTGTAACCTCAGCCCGTGTCACATTATTGCAGCCAGAAAATAATGATAATTTTGTTCCCAGTTATTCTGTGTATCATAACATTATTAAAGACACATTGCTACTTTGAAAGCACAGGATCCCTAAAAACTGAGCAAAAGTCAAGTCTGTTACAGCAGGGTATTTACCACTCACATCAGAATTGTTTCTGCCTTCCAGTGGAAAGCTCTGGGGCAGAGATGTCCTTGCCAGGCAATCACAAAACCACTGCTTCAGGGACTAAATACTTTCATTAAAAACAATTTTTGTCCTACAGCAACTTTGTTGCTCATAAACGCTATGTACTGCCAACATAATTGGAACTAACATAAAAGCCACCTCTGTGTCTCGGGAGAGCTTTTTAGACAAAAGTGCTGCAGGTGTCCTGTGCCTGGTTTGGCAATGAAGAGTGGAAAAGCCTCAAGCCTTGAAAATCTCAGTGCTGAAGACTCTCTGGCCAAACTGTGCATTTTTCTATTAGATTTTCACCACCCTGCCCTTCTACTGTCGTGGCATCTCCTAGGTCAGGAGCAGTAATGTCACCAGGAACAAGCTCTCCTGGATAACACCTGCAGGGATTTATTTCCTTCCCACTCTCTGCAGGGTTATATCATATTAACTGTATCAGAAAACTAAACTTCTTTAAAAACCTGCCTCAACTGCATACACAATGGCCTTCCTAAACTGCTTTATGTTTCTCCTCTAGGAATGTTACTATATTGCTGTAGGTGGAAGTCTCCAAACTTGCAACTGCCATTTTGAAGTAAGTAGGACGCACTGATACTCCCAGTTAAGACAGCTTCCTCTAATCTTAATGAGACAGATAGCCCGGATTTGTGGGTGCCAGCATTCCTATTTCATTCATGCCCTCTTATCAGTTCATGTCATTGTGTTTTGCTTGGCACTTGAGAAGCTCTAAAGAGCAGATTCAGCTGACTGTTTTAACCTTGTACACCTTCTTCCTCTCTCTGAACTGCCAGAATGGAGATCTGGAAAGTGAATTGGTATTTGTATGCATTTAAAAACAAAGCACACAGGAAACAATTTCTGGGGAATTAGTAACAGGCAAAATGTACCTGAAAGAATGCACTGGAACCTCTCCTGTTTTAAATTTCTCCACTCACAAAGTGTCCTTATCCATACATCACTGAGTGGAATAAAGCTCAGTCCTGTATACTAGATAACAAATCACATGCAGATATCCTTTATTTTGTGCAGTGATCCAACATCCACCTGAACATTCCTCCCAGGAATATATCTGAGTACTGTTCACTTCAAGTCGACACCAGGTTCTCGCTCTTTTGTCTTTTGACACTTTGTCTTCTCTTTAAAAAAACTCCATGAATATTGTGAAGGATTTTCCAAATGTGTGTCTCCATTTCTCTCTCTCCCTTCCTCCAGAAGTTATGCCTTTTGTCTTCAGAGAAGATTCAAATTGGAAGAAATGGGAGGAAAAAAATTCTCCCAGCACCTTCAGAGGGGGGATTTGCCTCACTAGCATTGGAAATGGCATGAGAATAAAGCAGAGCAGAGCAGTGCTGTCCAGAAGTCAAGGCTTCCTTGCTCTTCTGCCTTTTGCCATCACTGTCAGTACCTACACTGGGAGCACTGCAGCTCCAGGAAGAGAAATAGGACATTTGCAGGGAGTGTTTCAACACCTCGTAGTGGTCTCTGCTTTTAGAGTTTATCTCCTTATTTGTTCAAATCTCTCCAATAGCTGACAATTGTAAATAGGTGTCAAATCAACTTCACCAGAGCTCACCCATCTCCACCAGATCACTGCTTATCTTTGTCCCTTGTCTTGAATTTGGCTGTTTGCTCCAGCCACTGTTCCACCTGGTTGAGTCTGAGTGTTGCCAAAACCTCCTAAAGCCTGTTTGATTTCACATCTCTCACACTCACAAAAACTGTTTTCTTGCTTATTTTATCTCCAGGTTTGCATTAGCTTATGCACCATTTGCTGTTCAGTAATTCTGCAAGTGTCCTAGAGCAGAATGCATGTAGCTGAAAGAAAACTGGAGGACAAAAAGATCAAAAATATTTCAAGGCTGCAATTTCCCCTTTTGCCAAATCTTGGGTGTCGAGCTGTAAAAAGGGGTTTTCTTTCTGAGACTACAGATGCAGACAGCCTAGAAAGGAACTTCCTTCAATGAGTTAATTGAGGAAAAGTGGAACATAATTGCTGATGAACAGTTAAGGACAAAAACAGAGACGAATTTATTTAAAGATAATTTTTTTAAATGTCTTTATTGTAAAGACAAAATACCATAAAAAATCTGGAATTTGCTGTTTTTCACACATACTTATGAAACACATGAATTTATGTTTTGGCCATCATTATGAAACTCAGGCTTTTCAGATGGGTTTTTTCACCTGTAGAATTGTTTTCAGGTCATTACAGGGCAACATGTTCTAAGAAATACATGACAATTACTTTGGCTTCATTTGCAAGACAAAATAGGGTGCAAAAATCTTTGTTCACTGAAGTTAAAATCCAGAAAGCTACCCATTTCTTCATGAACAAAGAACCATTGTGTACTTTTACTGGAAAGGATTTCATTCAGATAAAAAGGAAGCATGAGAAAGAACAAACTTCAGAGGCCCCAAGAGGGAGTTAGTTTCACACATTTCTTTTGGAACAGGCTGCCTCAGCTCTCTGCACAGCACACCAAACAACCAGACTCCCTGTTTCATTAAAAGGCTCAATGTAGACAAAAGAAAAGAGGAGTAATGAACAAAGTCTCATTTGTAAGGTATATCTTACATATCGAAGGAGATAAGAGACATTGCCTCAAAGGGGTCACAGTCACAAAAGATGTGTCGCTACACAAGTCTCTTTGCAGTGTAAGGCATCAGATGTTTTTCCAATAAAAATAAGCATTTTTTTTTTCCAAAAAACATCCTGTCTACCCAGATGTGGTGTTAAAAAAAAGATAAAAAGGAATGCAATTCAGATCTTACGGAAGAAAATTCTGTCCAGTGTTCATCAGGCAAAAAAATTCCATTACAGCAGAGTTCTGATATCTGTACATCATCTCTGGCATGTTCTCGTCCTCATTCTTTATGTCAATTCTGCAGTAATGCCCTTATTCCGTCATTTTGTGCAATATGTTATTCTTTTTACAGCTTTGAACAATGTGTTCTCATAGGAAATGTTCCTGTACTGAATAGGCCATGAAATATCTAAGTATTCTCTTTTCAGATCCAGTGCTTGCATACTTGATTTACCAATCATGGTCGATAGACAGACAGACAGACAGATAGATAGATAGATAGATAGATAGATAGATAGATAGATAGACAGATAGATGTAGAGACATGATCTTTAATAGGTATCACTAAAAAAGCAATTTTAAAACACTAGCTTCAAAGTGGAGAAATTAAAACCTAAGGCTTGGAGAGCAACATAATTTAATCTGTGTTTTTCATTATCATTTTATTCTCTTATGCTCTGGGACTGTAGGGACGTATTTCAAGGGACTCCTCAATACAGAAGCAAGTAATTCAAAATGTCACCATGGGAGAACGCTACAAAAGTCCCAGACATTTTATTCTCTGGATTAGGATTCAAAGGAAATATCTAATATCTGGAGATTGCAGAGGCATTGGCTAAGGCTTGAGCTCTCTCATCCAGTATTTAACACATGAATTCTATATTAATTCACCTTGAGCTAATGGAAAATTTCCGAAAAATTCAAGGTACCTGAAAATTAGTTCTATGTACAACATGGCCTCAGTAGTTCCAAGGTGGCCTATACTTCCATGGAGTTTTACACCCTGGAAGAGTCCAGAATAATTTTAGAAATTATGAGACATTCTTGACTCTATGTCCCGAGGACTGCTCTGCCGATGTTATCGAGCATTTTATTCATTCTGTCTAAAGGAACCCAGGTGAAGGCTGCCCATTTGTGTGGTAAGACACATAGGAAAACTCCTCAAGACAACACAAAAATATCTTACCTTGTTGAATAACTAGGAGAATACAATACTCAGAATACAGCAGCCCATAATAATATATAAACTAATGCTGCAATAGAATTCCTTCTTTAAATATTAAAGTAATTAATTTTCAAAAATGAAATTAAATGAAATAAAATTATCTAAATTGATAAAACCTGGAGGTGTTGGTACTTCCTTTGCTGAGTGTGCAGGCTGGAAGCCTGATTTGATTCTATTGAGGTGGCTTTTAGGTCTCTCTCTAACATTTCCAAGCCTTGGCAGAGTAGTTTATTCAAGTCAGCTAAAAGCCAACACCCAAAAAAGTTGCCAATCAGTAGGAACAGTTCAAGCCGTGGTACAGCCAGCTGCAAATGCTGGGTGCAGAGATTCCACATGGGACCATTAATTAAGAAGTTTACAGTATTTTCATTAGGCCAAAAAAAAAAAAAATTAGCTATGATTTTCTGAAAATGTTTCTTGAAGAAGTTGTTGTTTTGAGTGTAGTTTTGAGATGACTAGACCATGGAAATTACTTTGAATGACATCAGTACTACATCCACCAATATCATGATTTAAAAGCAGTCAACAATTGCACTGGTCATGAGACAGTTCACTCTGGAAATAAACCAAATCACAACCTGAAGCTGATTAAATTTAAAATGTAGAACATCAATTTGAAATTATGCATAACAGCAGATGTGATCGCCTTTAGATGAGTATTGACAGCAGAACCTAATGGAAAGCCTGTTTTCTGTGCTCTCAGAATACTTTAAAAAAAAAAAGGTCAAAACATGTTCTCAGTTGGAGGTTTAGTTTTCCAATTTAAGAATTTTCCAGAGTAGTATTCCCAAGGCTAGCACCAGCCATTCTGAATCACAGCCTCAAGCCTAAGGCTGTGTTAGACTTTGGCTACAAAATGCTGCTCTTCAACCCTCACAGTGCTGTGTAGACCAGACCTCCTTTCCCCTCATAACTCCCTTTTGTGTCTCTTTCTGACTCTGTTCATTAGAGATTTCATGTTTTTAACCATCTGATGAATCATAGCTCTTATCCACTATCACATACAGAGGCTACTGGGATCCTGCCTGCAACTAATGACTAAAAGGGTATTTTGTAAAACTGAAGAGGGCCTCATGTGACAGAGTCACAGAGTCTGGAGCATTAGCAGGTACTGAGCACAAGGGCTATCTATTGCTCTATAAAAGGTTCTGGCTCATGCAGACACACACCAGTACTACAGATATTATTTTGTTCCTTCTTCTTTTTGTTTTTGGGAAACTCCTTTCACTTTACAGCCATGCAAGCTGCAACAAAGCTCTGCTCACATAATAATCCAGCTGCATCCCACTATGACAGTAATCCAAAAATCTAAGACCTCAAAACTTCAAGAGCCCTTGCCAGATTTTCCCTCGCCCTTCCTGGGTTAGCACTGCAGCCAGTTAAAACCACATTGAAATTACCTTTTAAATATGCCCTTAGGCAAAGAGTTACAGCAAAGATTTGGCAAAGCTCATCCTGTTCTTAATGCACTAATGCCATATTATTACTACTCACTGAAAAGCTTAATGCATTTAAACTCAGCCCTCATGCCAAAATACACTGACGCTATTTAAGAGTTTGCCATATAATTTGAACTGATTGCGTATTTATTGTTGGAGGAGTCTCAGACCGTAAAGCCTCCTGTTTCCTCAGAAGCACTTATCCCTCTCATGCTCTGATAGTCTCCTGATACACAACTGTTATTCACAGCAGACTGCAGGGAATTCTTTATTTAATAGAGAATATTTATATTTCTTCCGCCTTCCATCACTAAAGTTTTAAATCTGGAGTTCAGAGATTTTTCTGCTATAAGAAGTAACAACAATCTGCATCAGCAAAAAAATCTCAGATTCTCCTGTATCACACCCTGTCATTCCCTGAGGAGCAAAAGTACCTGAACAACTGCATTTTGAATGTGTCGGTACATGCACTGGGAAAAGATGATCCCCTTTCCTCGTGGAAGCTGTTAAAAGCAGTGTGATGCAAACACATTTTAGAGATACTTCTTTAATTCCTGATGCTATTTTAAATTTGAAAGGCAAGTACTGAGAAACCAGGAAACTGTTAATGGCCAGCTATTCTTTAAAAAAGAAAGCCAGAACCCAGACATCTGAACTAGGAAGGTCCACACTCAACAACATACAACAGAAATCTTGGTATCTGTGTGAATATTTTTTTTTTACTGTATCACTTATATTCCTCCTTGCCCTCATTTTGATATATGCTTTTTACTTCTGAGGAAAATTCACTTTGGTAGCAGGGTGCATTCACAGAAAGATGCACTTCTTGCAGCAATTGTAATATATTGAATGCCATAAAATATCAGCTATGCCCTCAAATTACACTTGGATAGTTTGTCCAGTGACAGTAGCTCCTGCCAAATCATTCAGCAGCATCTTCCCTGTTGACCCAGTCTCTCATCAAAGTGCTCCTTTCTTCTCCTTTAGTGTTTCCTTTTACTTTCTGATATCCCTGCATGTACTCCACAACATCCAAGAATTGCTAACTGCTGGATGTCTTTTCCCCATCTGCTTTCAGGAAATGCTTCCTTTTATTAAATTACAAGCTCATCTACTTGAAATACCCAAAAGTAACCTGACTTGAAATAACATCGAAGCACACCATGCCTTTTATCATGGAGATGAAGACAGCTCTACTGTGGCACAGACAGATCTGTTCAGTACTAGATCTCCTCTGCCTGCTCCCTTTGGCAGTGTGTTGAGGGAGAGAGATATGGGCTGGGCTGCAGTCAGTGAGGGCAGAGCAGGTCTCCAATGCCCCCAGTGAGTTTCTGCAGAGGTAACTGGCAGCAGGGAGAAGTGTGCTTTGTTACACTGCAGCTCTCCAGATGACCTCCATGCAGGAAGGCCAAAACAAGCATTTGACCCTCTGTGTATTTAACAGGATCTGTGCCAGGAAAAGAAGAAAAGAGCCCACACACAGTCTGCAAATTTATCAAGTGTCTTTCCAGAAGTTAGAGACAGTGCGTCTTTCTTGGGCAACACCTATGCCTATGTTGTAAATCATCTCTTCCATAACTAAAGATGGTATAGAATTCACATTTCTTTTTATTTTTCCTTTAAGGCTTGTAGTTCTGTACCCTGCAAATGGCCAAGAAGCTGCAGAGTCACCAAATCAGGCCTTGCTAACTGAGATGATTTTTCTATAATATTGTCCATCAAGCATCATGTTTCTATGCAAAAATGAGATGATGAAAGGGTTAAACACTGAGGCCTGGGTATCCCACTGACAGCTAAGTAAAATACATCTGCAGGCTAAATGGGAGGTACTTCTATATTTGAAGAGGATAGTGCTACTGAGGATATGGGAGGCACGAAAAGAAACAAGACAGAAACCAAAACATACTGAATCATGCTGGTCAATTAAAGACAGCACTGTGGCCCAAATGGAGGGCAGCAGGAATCCATGAAATTTCAGCTTTCATCACATCCAAACAGGGGTATTTCACAATGAATATGCTGGATCTGCAGTGGATCTGGAGCCACCCACACATCAAGTATTTTGTTTATTTAAAACTGACATGCCCTTTTCCTGGACTGATAAATGAACAGGAGATGGAAGTGAAAGGGAATAAATAAATCTCACATGGAGAAATAAATACATTTTCATCTTCATAACACCAGGAAAAGAGTTCTTGCCAAACTCTGAAAAGTAGGACGGCAACTGTGTGTCATTTTATCATCTGAACTCATGGAGATAACTTTCATTGGAAAAATAAATGAACTTTGTCACAAAGTCTCTTTCAGCTTGATTTCTTGGCACTATACATGCCAATACAAATTCACGTGTGGTAGCAATACTCGAAAGTCAGAGACTAAGAGCTACAAGAGCAACCAAGAGATAGTATTTCTTTAGCATCTGGAAGTGAGGAACTACACATTTTCTTAAATGGCTTTTATCAAACAGAACTGTGAAGAGGGACTTGTGTCCCTCTTTGCCGCCAAACACCCCACTCTGCTGAATGCCTCTGGTATTGTACAGCTCTGTAATCTGCTCCTTCACATGCTGGGAATCTCAGCATCTCCCTTGCCTGGAAGAGATTTTGACTAACTCCTTAGTAAGGCAGCTTTGAGCATAGTGGAAAGATGTTATCTAAACAATAACAGTGCTCTGTGGATGAATCCTTATACATCTCTCTGGATCTTACAGCAGAAGCTGCTGCTGCCTGCCCTGGCTAACTCAGCTGGGGTAAATGTTTTGCTGTGACCTCAAGAAATTCAGCATGTTCCTTAAAAGAGAGAGAAAATTACACGGAACAAGTATGTTAACACATCTAATTTTAAATGGGCAAGGTCTGAAGAAAGGACCTAGTCCATTTTCATGAGATTGTGATGATGACCTTACCATCACATGGTTTACTAGTCCATTTTCTGCATTCAATGTGATTAACAAATTCCTCCCTTAGTGATTACCAATTAAGATCCTACTTTTTAAGTTTCTTTTTCCTCTGAAAGATTTTTCATGAAAAGCAAGTCATACCAGCCTTTCCCTGAGGTGATTTTCATTCCTATTTCTTTACCTCCAGACCACTCCATGCAATGTTTTGAGTTTCAGTGAATCATAAGAAAAGGAAGGATGGGATCTGCCATCTGGAAATTATTATGAAAACCTATTGTACTGCATAAATATGCTTCTTTTTTTCCTTGCTAATTCTAACACAAAGAAGTGATACTGAAACAGATGCCAGACTAAACAGTGGGGAAAACAATGCAAACATGAACTTTGCCACCAGCAACTTAAGTATTCAGCTTGGTTATAAAGGAAAGCACAAGCTGGAGTGAATGGATATTCTGAAGTGGGTGAAATGATCTGTTAGGGAAAGTGAAGAGAAGTTTAGGTAGGGTTTCTGGAGGGTTTTTTTGTTAACATCAGCAAAATTTGATATCATTGAGAACTAGCTGGACTTATGCTGCTGAAGTGCGAAATCACAGCAGAAAGGTTTAGTTTCTCAAAAAGCTCTAGGAAAACATGCATCTCTAGCACAGAGGAAGCCAGAAGGAAATCAGCTACAAAGAATGTCTGCTCTATTTCCTCTGAGACAAAGGTATTTCTATCTCCAGAAAAGGCGAAACAATGGCAGCTTGCCTTGGGCCCCAGCTCCCTCAGCCAGCTCTTTTTTGGATTTTGTAATATATTTGTTGTTGTTGTTGTTGGGATTTGAGTGATCTGGCACTACTATCAGTCTCCTTTTAAAATTATTTATTTTTTGTTCAAAAAATCACTGATTCTACATTTTGCTGGGAATATGGCATTGGATTGCTTGACCTTATTGAAGAATTCTTTTGTGTCCTACAAATTCAAATAGCATTTTGCATAAATTTGTCTGGCTCATTTATTCTTGATTCAATCAAAACCAAGTCACCAAAATTATCAACAGCCTTCTAAAGCTGATGATACAGCAGCCCAAAGCACAGACCTGGGCTCACAGTGCTCAGTACAAAGAGGTAGCCACCTGAAAGACTTTATAGTCACTGCATGCAAGTAGGAGTGCACAGAGAGGGTGGGGAGAGAACAGCTAAAGATCTGCCCAGGATGCAATCAGTTCACCAGGTAGGCAGGTAAAAGCACAAGGCTTTTAAGCACTCCTTCTGTTTGACATCTGATTTTTGGTCACACTAAGTAAACCTTCACCTTGCTGTTTCTCTTAGAGGTACAGATGTGATCTTACTGGTACAGAGGCAAACTGGCAGGCAGAAGGCTGGATCTGCACCTTTTCCTCAGCCTCCCTCTCCATCTCCAGACTCCTGCCATTGTCCTTACCCTTCTCAGCCCTGTAACCCCATGGGACCTGGTGATGCCCTAAAAGTGTGTTGAGCCCAAATAAAATAAGTTTACCATTATTTACTAACTTGGTCTTTGCTTCTAGCTGTAGGACATCTCATTTGTTATGCTGGCAATACTTCCATCACAACGCCTTTGTCTCCTTAGTGACAAGGCAGAGTAAAAAGGCCAAGCAACAGGCTCCTGTCTTGTCCCATATCTGATCCCCAATGGCAGGATGCACTGTAAGCAGCAAACACAAGACCCTCACCTACCCATCTCTGCATGGCTGCTGCAGAGCAGCCCTCTAGAATCTCTTCTGCTTGTGCCCCGTGGAAGAGCCCATATACATAAAATCTTTGGATTTTGTCCAGGCTTTTCACATAATCAGAAGCTAGACTTGCAATTCTGTTTGTTACATTTACTTTTATGGAGAGACTGAGGAGATTTTAAAAACTGGTAGGAGTAGAGTACTGCAAGTCAGCCAACATAAGAGCAATCTACAGATCATATATATTAGGGTATATGCTACCTGGATCTTCAAATATTGATGTTAATCACGTGCACATTGCTGTCTGTTGATCTTGTAAATCACAAAAAATTATGCCTCAGTTTATTTATCACTCAAAATCATTAGGATGTGATGTTATTCAATTTGAACTTCTATGTTTCACTGAAATGCAGAATGAGACAATTCTCTGAAATGGTGTAAAAAGTAGCAGTTATGTCTTCCTCCACTGCCTTTTATTCAGTGCAGAAAGGAGCACTTAAAGTTTGGAAATTCTTAGGAAAAGAGATAACTCTGGTAACCAGAAAAGAAACAGCTCAGGAAATTGGTTAGCTGGGAGTGGCCACACACTGAAGTTGCACAAGCTGCATCCCAGAGTGTCTTTATTAGCCACGGCCAAATGTGGCCTCAAGTCACTGGCCCAAACTGCCTGGAGGCCCCAGTGCTTGGCAGGGCACAATTCAGGGTCAAGCTCGTCCCCATGTGGGGTTTGATTTTTCCTGCCTGAGAAAACAGAGTTGATTTGCCTGGGGCCAAGCTGAAACACGAGCCAATAACAGGAAGGGAGGCTGGTGGGAGAGTCTGGACTCAAGCCATGAACCAATGTGCAATTAGGCACAAATAGCATCATGTCAGAAAGCACTGCTGAAACCAACAAGTCAGCTCTGGCTGGAACCACCAGCCAGTTTGGTGTTATCAGGCAGTTATCTGGGCAGGTATTTAACTGGAATTACATTATCACCTGATTTCTATGCTGCAGAAGGGAGGGGGTTGTTTGCCCTCCTTTTGCAAATCTTCAAATATGACTGAATAAAACCCAGAAACAAGCAGATTCTCGAACATTTCACCCTTAACATACACACCCAAACCAGCAGAAACAGCTTGGAGACAAATCATTCCATCTAGTCCATCAAATACTACCCCCCCCAGTGCTGCTTTCACTGATCTGACCACAGAGAGGAGTTCAAGTGAGAATTTTCAACAGCAGAGTGCTCAAAAAAATATGTTTTGAAATTGCTACTCAACCTCTTAAGATTTTCAGCAAAGTCCTGCAACAGGTCACCTGCCCAAACTTTACACACATGCCTTTCTATTCCTGATGGCTTGTGGATATCAATTCTGCTATTGGCATCCGGGTGCCTGAACCCCTGTCTGGTTAATGTCTTGGAGCTAGGGAATATCTGGAGCCTCAAAGGAATGAGCAAATTTTCAAACAAGAGCAAGCTAAGTATATGACCTTGAATAAAAAGGATGAATAGGCTTGAGCAGACATCTCAGGCTCAGCCAAGTGCCACAGCTGCATGGGAAACAGGTTGGTGAGGAGAAAGACCAACATACACTGAACATCATGTGAAACAAGGGGAACATAGGTGGATGAGTAAGGAGGGCAAAACAGAAAGCACAGCGTACAGAACAAAATTAAATCTGGACAAGAGGTGGCCAAGATGTTCCCAGAACATCCTTGGCAAGGCAAAACTTTGCCCCATGAAGGGCAGGGAAAATCTGCAGGAAAAGGTTGTTCAGCAGGAGTGGGGTAAAACAAGCAAATTAAAACTTTAAAGCTTATACAGCAAATTGTGATCTTGTACCCTTATGAACCATAAGACAAACCTTGTATCTGAATGTTGCTGGCACTTGAACATTATCCCACAAAACCCAACAGAGCAGCTCCCCTAGATCAGACAGCAATGGAAATCTCCTCCTGACTCTGAGACCACAGTTTGTTAGTTCTGTTTAGTCCTAAAAAGCCCTTGCTGAGCATATCAAACATCTGCATTCAGCTATTTCAGGCACTGAAGTGGAATCCAAAGTCTCTGGTCCCTTAGGAACAACTCTTTGTCTGCAAAGCCTCTCGATCAGACACCTGCAGGGCTCTCTGACATAGCAGTCCAAGCATAGGCAGGAAGTTTTTATCCTACATATTGGCTTTTTAAAGTGCAATATTTGTAATTCAAGGCAAAAAAAACCCTACTACCAGCCTAGTCATAGTAAATTCTACCACAATGTGCAGCATCTGGTAAACAAATTCCAGCTTCTTAATGGTATTTGACAATGCTAGTGGCACCACACATTCCTCTCTGTATATTCACTGCTTAGCAGAGTAATTTCAAAAGCATGTTGATAAATTGGAGAGACTGCAAATATGATCTGAGTGCTGGAGAAAGCACAATATAGTGAGAGTTGGCAAGTTCAATCTGTGCATGTTATCAAAAAAGATGAGCTGATTGTCACGTAAAAACTTTCAGAAAAGACAAAAACAAGGATTCAAAGGCTCTTCACTTTAAGGACAGAATGACTGAGACCTGTGTACAGCCACAGGAGCCAGACAAAAAATCAAATTATATTGCAGGAGCACATTTTAATTGTGACAGAGATAAACTACTGTGGCAAAACTTCAAAGGATGTGTAAGTTCCCCAAGTCTTGCTGCTTGTCATATCAAGGGTACGTGCTTTTCTGGGGAAGATGATTTCAGCAAGCAAATTAGAAGCTTAGTGCAGATCTGAGCCAAACTCCGCAGCCTTTGCTATGCAAAAAATGAGGCACGATTGTCTGATGGTCCCTTTCGGCCTCAAAAATCTGTCTGCGGGTTTATTAACCCCTTTGCTCAGTTCTGAGCAAGGACAGGAGGAGAACTCCAGTGCTGCTGCCGAGAGCCTCAGCCCCAAAACCCCGGGGCTCTCGGGGCAGTGTCAGCCACCCCAGCCCTGCTCGCAGCCCTTCCCAAGATATACGTGAAGATATACGAATCCGTGAGGGCACAGGATCCATGAGGGCACACGGATCCGTGAGGGCACAGGATCCATGAGGGCACACGGATCCGTGAGGGGACACGGATCAGTGAGGGCACAGGATCCATGAGGGCACACGGCTCCGTCAGGGCACACGGCTCCGTGAAGGCACAGGATCCATGAAAGCACACGGATCCATGAGGGCACACGGCTCCGTGAGGGTACAGGATCCGTGAGGGCACACGGCTCCATGAGGGCACAGGATCCAGGAGGGCACATGGCTCCTTGAAGGCACACGGATCCATGAAAGCACACGGATCCATGAGGGCACACGGCTCGTGAGGGCACAGGATCCAGGAGGGCACATGGCTCCTTGAAGGCACACGGATCCATGAGGGCACACGGCTCGTGAGGGCATAGGATCCATGAGGGCACACGGCTCCGTGAGAGCACACGGCCGATCTCCAGCCGCTAATCCTCGCTCCCGAGCGGGCTCGCTGGGTGAAATATGTGGGAAATACACACATAAAAGACCCAAAGCTGACCTCGAGCACACGGCCACGGGCGCAGGGTGTGTCACAGCCGTGACTCTGAGCGCTGGTCCCGGCTCTGTCCCGCTGTGCCAGCGCTGGCTTCGCCCCTCGGCTCCCTCAGGGCAGCGGCGGCGCCGCGCGGCCGCCAGGGGGCAGCGCCGCGCCGGGCCGGGGCGCCGGCAGAGCCGCGGAGGCGCTTTCCGAAAGCCGAGACTTTTCACCCAAAACAGGAGCAGAACGCGGCCAGGTGGCTCCGGTCACACCCCGGCCGCGGCATTTGGAAGGGATGCCACGAAGGTCAGCGAGCCTTTGCCGTTGTTGCCTTGTCTTTGTCTCAGAGGCGAGGAAAGTCTCCCATGAGGGGAGCAGCTGTGACGCACGCCCGCATTTTATGTTCGCAGGGAATATCCGCGGGGAAACACAAGTTGTAAATGCCTAATTCTTCGGCTTAGTTACTGGTATGTTTTAGGAATTTACTGTCCTTGTAAACTTGGAGGATTTGGAGCTTTTGTAAAACAAGTGTGCGGTGAGCCAGACCTGCTGTCTGTGTCACGCCGAATTTATGTGCTAAGCGTCATTTCTGATCCCATAAATGCCAGCTCCAAAGTGCTTGCAGAACTTGCTACACGACAGCGGTTTTGCTCTGCTCATTCTGAACCCAGAAAATGTGCGATTTTACTATAACATGAAATTTGGCCTTTATGTTTAGCACACGCTGATAATTGTGGCAGAAATACAGAGGCAATGGAAGTTTGCAGCAGAAATATCCATCATCTCCCAAAGCACTCAGCGGATTTCCAGAATTTATCCTTGATTCATGGCAACACTTTAAAACACAGTGGTGTGACACAGTAGGGGTGGAAACATCCTAATTGCTCAAAAGATGAAGTTTGGCCTCTCTTTCTTTCCCTCCATGCTGTGACTTCTGTATTTATTAAGAACAAACTACCAGGAAGTTGATTTTAAATTTGAAATTACTATGCACTCAATGCCTGTTACAGAAAAGCCCAATCATTAGGACTTCTCACTGTTCCCAGTTAGCCAAAATGTGCTGTCTTTGCCATTGCCACTTTTCCTGATCAGTCCATATCCACACCTTCCTTCCTAAATCCTGTCTGGCTTTTTTCCTTCATTGATAAAAAACAGCAGGAGAACTGACTCAATTATTTTATCTTAGGGTTCCTTATTTTTTTCAAATACATCTTTTTCACAAAATTTGGACCCAGACCTTGAGGAGATAAGGAGCAGTAAGAGGTTTTGCTTCTTACTTCATTTTCTTATATTATATCACTGAGGTTTAGTATCTTTTCTTGAAGTTTATAATCACCGAAATAGTTCCTTTTAATGAATAGTTTCTGATAGATGACAAGTTACCTTCCCTGTGCTTGAAAGGGAAATGACTTTTAAAGGTAAATCAGCAGGAACGAGCTATACTTCAACATCATGTGTAATTTTGTATTTTTTTAAGATTTGCTGGTTATTATTTCCTGTGACTGCAGTTTATCTGGAATGAAGGGCTACATGAAATCTTTTTTAAATGAGAGTATTCCTTAGTTTTTCTTGTATTGTTTGTAGATCTAACATCACAAATGAGCAAATCAAAAATCCCACTCATTTCAAACAATCTGAAGGTTCCTTCAGACACCAGCTATTGCTGCTACCTATTCACTGCCCCTTTGACACTAAAACAGTTAAAAATGTCTGCAATTTCTTGACTGGGCCAAATTGCTCCCTGGTGCAATTCCATAGAGTATATCAAGGATGAATTTAGCACCATTTCGTCAGCATTATAAAAGCTGTATTCAGTCATTAGCCAGCTGATAAATTATTCAGAAGATTTTCTTCCATGTGGCTCATTAGGGATAAAGAAAATCCTTTTCCAATCAGTCATTGTCTCGTTTTTATTTTTGGTCCTCGTTGGAGCACACGCACCACATTAGCGAGTGATTAATGGCATTGGCAGGCAGCGGCCAATGGACCATCGCTGCCTGTGTCCATGAGGAGGAGCAGCTGGAGCCCGTCCCACATCCCACTCCTAACACGAGCAGCTTGGGGCTGGCAGTGGCAGCCTGGTGTGGGCTCCCGCTCCCGGGAAAGTTCCATCGCACATCAGCCGTGGGATAGCCCCACGGTGCCCAGCCGCAAGAGCCTCTGGCTGCTCGCTCCGCCCTGGCGTCCTCCGCGGAGCTGCCAAAGCGCTGACTAACGCTGCTCCTGGTGGGGAGCTCTGGTGAACACACAGGTCTGCAGCAGCAAATCCTCACATGCCAAGAGAGATCACTTTCTGTTACTACTGACAGAGGCCAAGGCTAGAGCTGTGCAGTGAAAACAAAAGTGAAGTTTTTTTTCTATTACAGAGTTTGGGAAGTGGGTGCTCAGCACAGCAGACGCAGTTTTGTTAGTGGTGAGGGGTGTGTGTGTGTCATTGCCACAGACAGATGGCTTTGAGCTCAGGTCCCAAAGCCACACAAATGATTCTCCTGCTTCCCAAACCCTACAAATACTCATATTCTCTCAGCATCAGCTGCTGCCTGCAGTGTTCAAGCACACAAAACCTGAGCCCAGCTCGTTGAAACATCCAAATGGTTTGCAGCTTTCACAGCTGGATGATTATGCCCATTTCCAAGTTATTCATGTTCTAATTATAGTCCGTGAACACAGGGAGAGAAGCAGAAGGTGTTTTCCCCATTCCTCCCTCTCTAACCATCAGTTCTTGAATGACTGCAATAACCAGCTAAATAGTGGGAAATCTCAGCTTAAATCTCTCTCCCATCAGCTCTTTAAGAACAGGACATCAAACTTAAATCTTGCCTTTCCTTCTTGTCCTCAAGTCTGTGGTGAACTGGTGCTGGATTCTTTGCTGATTTTTTTTTTTCCATTTGTTTGTTTTGTTTGTTTGTAGACGTTTTTAAGATACAAATCAGAGAATGGGGAGGGATTGAGGTCTTCCAGATGGCTATGGATATGGGGCTATGTGCTCATTGCCCTTCAAGGTAAATAGTTTATTGTACTGAGGATCTACAATCAGGCTACCATGAGTACCTGAGACAAGTAAGCAGACAAGAGGGAGTGAATTTTTCATAATAGCCCAAGAACAATGCAATTAAGGTGATTAAAGGCATTTTTAAATTCAATATTAAAAAAAAAAATCCAGACAAACAGAACTACACTTAACTGTAGACATGGAGTTTTATTTGGATCATTTAAAGCGGGTCTGCAATGTAAATTAATGTTGATTTGTAAAATAGAGTAATGCAATTCATCTTTTTCTGAGTTCTATTGATTCGTAGTGTCTAAAAAGGGATGGAAAGTTTTCCATCTGCCTAGCAGGGATGTCAAGAAACTGATCTGCAGAAAATGGAAAAAAATTAAAACTATTTATGAGTTCAGAAGTGCAGCAATTTGTAGGTGAAACATTCACATCCACCAGATATTTCAGAATTGTTATAAAATGTGGGGAGGAATTACAGAAATTTCTAGCAGGCATAGAGGGAATTATGAACTGTACTAAAATTGTATCTGTAGAATGTCACAAGTTTTATCCCCATTTGAGTTGTGTAATTATTTTCATTTATTCACACCACAGCATAAATGGCTGGCCCATTCTCTCTTCTAGGGAAAGAACAAGCAAACCCAACAGTCAGGATATGTCTGTCATACCAGTTTGGGCTCAGTGCACCAGGGCCCAAAAGACAATGCCCAGCTCTGCAGCACAATACTCACTGCTCTGTCATGAGGGTGAAATTAATTCACATTAGGAGATGCACACTCATAAAGCCAAAAACCATGCCAAAGCTTTGATGCATTATATAAAACCTCAGTGTCAGTTTTCACTCCCCTTCACTTCTGCCTCACTTAAAAATTCCCCACTCAGCTCTGTTATTTCCAATCCAATCCAACACAAATTCTTTGCAATATAAGCACAGAGTTCTGTCCTCTCAAAAACCAGATGATATTTAAATTAGCTTCATCTATTTGCTTATTTAAAGCAGCATGACAGCAGGGATAGCTGAGCTCCACCTTGATGGTATAATAAACTTGAACTCAGTGTTATGTGCAGGGGATTGATTTATGCTGTTGACAGATTCTAGGCTTCAACAGTGAATGTGTTAGAGGGGATGTAAATGCAAATGTCCACATGATTTCCTGAAGACATGAGGGCTCCTCATGGTCTTATACTAATGACTTCCACATTTAGCTCTTATTTTTCTCTCTATAAGCTCCCTGTTTTTCCCAGGAAGGTTATGACCATCCTCACTGAATGCATTTATTCACCAAATCAAGGGTTATGGAGTAATGGACATTGATTCTAAAAAAACCAAACACACAAACCAAAAAGCCCTCCCAAAAAAGAAAAAAAAAATTCACTTTCAGAAATATCCATTGAAGGTACCTTCTGATATGTGTTAGACCACAACCCTGACTAAATGAAAACTGACATAGGGTAAAAATCAGTATAAGAAACGTCAACCTGCATTTCCTATGTCGATACAGATAAAATTATACTCTTTTTTTTCACCACCTCCAAAAACTTCAATCAGAAACACACATCTGTGATGACAACCTCAATTTTTGCCAAAAGGTAGTCGACTTTCCCCACTATTAGCAGCCTTTGTCTCACTCCCACTCTTGAGACGATGGAGCAGCCTTTGGTTCCTCCTCTCAGATTGACTTTCAATGTGTGGGTGTTTTTCTGGTGGCTTGAAATGAGACAAAAAGTCCCGGAGATGTTGTCACTTTTCCACAGAATTTTTGCCTTGCTCAAGTCAAAACATAAATTTTGAGCTATAGAAAACCTGCTAAAAGGAGTTGGAAAAGAAGAACTCCTGACATCTCAGCACTATAACTGCCCATTGAAGAATGACTCAGTTCTTATCAAGATAATGCAGCTTTGGCCACGCTGCCAGCATGGTAGGAAATGCTCTGCACCTCGAGCTCCTGAGCAGAGCCTCCACAGCCCTGTCCCAGAGCACAGCCCAGCACAGCACCCAGCTCTTCCCAAAGCCCATCTGCTGCGTGCAGCAGTTGGTGTGCTTGGCCTTTGGAGGAAGGAAATGACCTTGCCTCAGAGGGGCACAGTCACAGCCAAAACCGCAGCTGCAGCTCTGCAGAGCAACACTGAGACCTCAGCTGATGTTACCTTTTTTCTTCCTGATTCTTGCATTGGAGGAAACAGAAGCCACAGAAATTTAGAGGAATATCTTGACTGGAAATGAAGTAATTCTTTGAGTTCAAGCCTCTGACACAGCTCCCAGTGACCTAAAAAAATTATAGACACAAAGCACTTGACCTTGTATGAAACTGTTATATTGCTTTGGAAGGGAAAAGAAGTAATGGAAGGACAGAGAGAGCTGACAGACAGAGCTGTCCATCCAACTCCAGCCTGGCAGGCAGCAAGTACACACATCTGGTAGCTGATACCAGCCAGCAAGAAGCACCCACAATGTCCAGCATAAAGTTATTTCCTTGGTTATTTGTATACTGCCAACCTAATAGTTCAACCCATCCTCTTCCCTCATACTCTGAAGGAAAAAAGTGCAAGTGAAAGACTTCTCTCAGTTTCTCTGTGGAACCAATAGTCCAATCAGTATTATAAACTCGTGGTTTGTCCAGGGTCTGCTCAGCAGCATTTCGTCAAAGTATAAACATCCCGGGCTCTGTTTGTCCTTGATTTTGAAACTATTTGTCTTATTTTCATTTTCTAGAGAGATTTACTGTGAGAATTACAGAAAATGGAGCCTTAAGCTAAAACCAAAAAGGTCACAAAGTTCACAATACCCTTGATAACACTGAGAACATTGCATATCTTGCAATAGCCTTGCAATCTCTGCTGAGTTATCGTGTAAAGACTCACAGAAGAAAAGATTTGGTTTAGCAACACCCAGATTACAAAAAGCCAACCTTCCAAAGCAAAACAGGAAGCCAGATCTCTGTGCCAGCTACCTGACTCATGGCAATGGAACCATTGGTAAAGAGCTGTTTAACACCCAGTCGGTGAAGGCCTTCTCACAAAAAAAAATCAGTGACCTAAAAGGTCACTCCTACACTTTTTATTCTTTTTGTGTTACATCTTGTTTTTATTATTTGGGACAGATTTACTTTCAAAGATTTTTATATGCTATGGGGAAGTCTGCTAAATCATTACACTGCACTTCCTTGTTCTTACATGTAACCTTTTGTAAACTTGAAATCTCATGGTGTTCTCAAAGCAGGCTTAATCTCTGTTTTAGAGAAAGGGAAAGAAAGCAGGTCACTGCAGTCAAGGCCAGGAGTCCATGTCTGAGTCATGATTAGGACTGTGGACCTCAGCCTGTCATTCAACAACAGTCAGGGACAGTCTGTGGTGGAAGGGGGTCCATCATGGCAGGGCAGCATTTTGAGCTTCGGCCTGAGGTCGCAGGGAAGGTGCAGCTCTCTACACAATTTGCAGAAGCATTTTAGAAAACCAACAGTTAAAGTAAAGTCAAAGTTATGAGCAAAACAGAGACTAAAACTGCAGTTTCATTATTCTCAGCTGTTTCTAAGAAACATCATCAACCTGGTGCTGGTGTGTAACACAAGTTTTATCACCTTAACAATGCCCGAAGAATTCGTAGATTGGCCAGGTCTAGAATTTAAGGGACCGTTGTTTGTGCAAACTGTTCAGAACTGTTTTGCTGTCAAAAGTTGGAAAACATCCCACAGACTGAAACTTCAGACACTGTGTTCATTTGCCCAGAGCACAGTCTTGAATACTCTTTGTGTGACCCCCCTTTTTGAAGCAGCATATGCATCATTCTGCCTGGAAAGCAAAGCAGAGTCACAGAGGGCTCAGAGCTGGACAGTATCAGAAGGGCAAGAAATCAGTATCTGAACAATTGAATCACATTCACTGTACTGGGGTAATTAGGTTGAAATAGCCAGTGGTGCTGCTGTCCTACTGGGAGTTCTTCATAACAGAGGAGAGAGATGAATGAAATACTTTACTGTAGATTTCTTTTAGCTCTAGCATTGCCTATTGCGACAACCTGATCAACACTCAAAGCTGTGCCTTCAGCTATTGTCAGTACTGCAGAGTATCTCAAAGTAGTGAATGCTTTGTATTGAGGCATTTTACATAGTCCAACTCTCTGGCTAGAAGAAAGATAAACCTCCATTTCAAGCACAGTGCATTCAGCTTAAATCACAATCCTCTCTCTGAATTTTAGCATAATGATGGGAAAGGCTGTAAAGCAACACTCGTTATTTCAACTTCCAACCATCCTTGCTGTAAATTTCCACATAGACAGCCTGGATGCTGGCACACTGACTATTGTATTTTAAAAAATATCATACAGGCTCATGGAAGAAGTTGCATATGATCTGGAAGAAATAAATTAGTTCAATGTCCAAGTGCACAGGACAATCACTTTCTGAAGTTTTTGTTTATAGCAGTATCACACAGCTTCAGCAGTTAATTACCTTGCTTGGTATTGCTGTGATTTATTAAATGTTCTTTTGTGTTTTGATCACAGTGTAGAAGTTTGAAACAGGTACAGGAGAGACCAAGATTCCTGTCCTTAACTGTAGGTGGCATTCTTCATCTGTTCATCTGAGTTATTGCTGAAGGAATTTCAATATTGCTGAGACAAATGAGTTATTTTCGTGTTCCCTTGATTAACATTATCAGTCTTCTCCTGTGTTGAATTAAATAGTACTTTTAATTGGAAGGAATGCAGGTTCACAAAATCTAAAGTTGCATAATTATGCTACTTGGAAAGATTAAAACGACTTTTGCTGTTCTTGCCCTAGAAACAGAGGAAATGACATGTCTTTGAGTGATCTGGATGGTTTCCAGATAAATTCTTCCACCGTGTGCTATGAAGAAGAAAAAGCTGTAAGGCCTAAAGGCCTAGAGACCATTTTCAATTACCTTGCAGCAATAGTGAGTAAATCCAACCACATTTTGAATTTTCAGTGTTATCTCTAGAGAAATCTCAAATAATTTCCTCTAGTAGGTGGATTTTGGCTTGCCCAAAATTTCTCATGTGTACTTGGTTATCTGAGACAACTCTGCACTCCTCTAACAGCTTTAGAAAGATTTCAAGGGGGAGAAAAAAAAAAGACATTTTTTTTCTTAAATTTAACAAAAAATATAGTAAGCTTAAAAAAGAGAACTAAGCATCTTTGGCTGGAACCAGGCTGAACTACAAGGAAGCAAGTTATCTATGAGTATCCCATGCAGCTCAGAGTACATTTTACTCTCTAAGCTTTTCCAGTCCTGATCCTTCTTCTGATGTAATTCCATCAGTGATATCAGATTATGTACATCCTTCATGATGCAGGCAAACATCCACAGAGGAGTGGACTTAAGGACACAGGGTTCATATGCTCTTGTGACTGGGAGAGAAGACAGCTTGTAATCCTGGGAATAAATCTTCCAAATAGAAATGCAATTCAATTAAATTATTCATTTCCCTTCTCAGCTTAATCAAAGATTAAGCTACAAGAAATACGTACTTGTGCCAGATAACTGAAAACAGATGGCTGAAATTCGTTTAGTTCATCAGAGAAATTGGTAGGTCAAAGACATCGAGTCCTTTATATAGTAGGCTTTCTTTTATAAAAAAGAACTTCATTTGGGGGTGACTCTTTTGATGTTTACATTTTTATTTCTTTTGTGACAGTCAAAATTGTTAAATTATCTGTAATTCACATGGATGAGAGGATTACAGGAAACATTTCACAGAGATGTATTATTTTTTTCATTTTTTTATCCTGTGTGAATAGTGTTATCAAAATATTAATTTCAGCCTTTTTATGGCTGAGTCAAACCCAAGTATTTCCGCCTTATTGAAGGGGAAATATTCAGATAAACCTAAATAAAATATTCTTGAAAGTTTAATTTTTTATGGCAGTTTGGGGTCCATTTCAAACAAAACATTGAATTCAGCTACAGAACTAATATTAGTTTTGATCAGTTCTAAATATTATCACTTTCTATTTCTACAGCACTTAGCAGCAACAAACTTGAATGAATATGAATTCTTTGGCTCTTACAAAAGTTCAGCTGGATGAATTTCTTTTGTAGAAAAATTAGTGATTGAAATATAAAAATGATTTAGCAAAGCCCTCTCCAGGGGTTGTGCCTACATTTCACTTTACCTTTTATGTATTTTCTTAAGACAGTGAAGGGAGATTAAGTAAACTGTACTTATCTTTTTCCTCTGTCTCCCGTTTTCAGTTTGGGTACATGTGCCTTCACTGATAAGGGACAGTGAAGAAACTGGGATTACTCGTCTCTCCCATTCATAGTGTTGCTGGGTTCAGCCTTTAGCTTATAGGAGTAGAAATACAGATCAGTCACCATAAGAAAACTGGGGAAATCCTGTATTATTCCTAAACACAACAGTTAGATGCACATTTTTCTTCATAACTGAAAAAGTAACACTGTTATTGTTTATGATTTATTATTATTAGGCATGCACAGAATGCTGTATTAGAATTGAGGAAAAAGGCATTAATTAATTGGTTTTTGTGTTGGTTCATCTGCTAAGTAACTGTATAAGAACTTAAGACATCTGCCCATCAGGGTCCAGCCTCAGTGGATGTCACACAAAGAACTGCATCCCCAGGCACCAGGTGAAGGCTGGACTGCAGCCGGTGGGAGTGTGGTGCATGTGTAATGACCAGTGAGGGAGGGCTCTAGATTTGCTGCTGATTACCACAAAAAGGCAAAATATTTCACTGAGTTCACTAATATCAATAGGATTTTAGAATACTTAACTCTGATTGGTGGATAGAAAATGCATTACTAAAGCTATTTCTGTGTGCTGGTGAATCCATTACAGTGCAAAATCCTGACCATGTTCAAAGATCCAAACTGCAACATGGTCCCTAAAGAAGTCAAATAAAAAAACCAGAATTGTGCAGCCCAATCTGTCTAAGCTAATGGATGATTTAAATATCAGTCTTTCTTACCTGGGTTTTGTAAAGGGTCATGAAAACAAGTTCTTGAGTTAGGGGCTTTTCTTTTTCAAATTGGACCAATGTAAATGAGGTCTTTAGCAACACGGCTGATAAAGATGAACAATCATATTCTGTAAAGAAACAGACCACACTTATATAAAGTCATCCTCTTGTATGTTTTACAGTTCCCTGTATGTTCTCAGATTTGGAAAGTATGCCTCACAGTGACAGTTTAACTAGAGTACTGTGAGCTGAAGCATGCAACAGGTTTCTAGGTTTCATTTCAGGCAGAGAAAAAAGACTCTAGGTTTGGCTTTCATAAACATGAGCCGTTTTGGTATTAGCTCAAATCTTACAATTCAAGTTTGTTTCAGATAGCTGTGGCTTTGCACAGATCTGTAGAATAAAGCAGCATGTCAGTGCCTCCCTCAGCAGCACATCACCATGCAGAGACAGCACATTTAAAATATGCATTCATAAAGTCACATTCTATAGTGCAATGTTTTTATCATTTCAGTGAGGATACACCTGATGTGGTGCTCCAGATGCCATCATCTACATTACAATTCTACAGCAAATCTGAGGTCAGCAGCATTGCAGCCTTGGCTGTCTGGGATCATACATGTAAGTATCTTTAATTAATAGGCATCTTTGCAGCTATTTGGAGTATACTTTAATTTATTTTAAACTGTGCCACTGCCTTTCCTGTGAACTGTTACAAGGGCAAACATGAACAAGACCAAAGCAAAATCCATCCTTACTGTGTATTGTTAAATCCCATCTCATTCATATCCCTGGAGTGTGGTGATGGATTCCCCAGACTACTCACACAGTTGTAAAATCTCTCCATTTTGCACTCCAGTAAAATGGAGAAGAGATGGTCATGGATCCTCTATAACAGCCTGGGTGCTGAGCAGGGCAGCACAGAACCTCATGGTCTGTGCCATGACATGTGAACCTTACAGGTCACTGTGGGAATTAGTTCACAAATCTCTTTTCTCAAGTTTAGTAAAGGGACTTGGTTGAAGATCACCACATAACCTGGAGACAAACATTCAGAGGAGTAATACTTACTACATTGTGGATTTAATAATGCAAAGATTCAGGTGATCCACCTGGATCATATCTTTGTAAATCTTGCAGTGATTTTTCAACATCAAATCCATTCAGTGTTTTGAAACAGTGCCTTGGAAAAGGAAGTTCATGATTCTTCTTGTATCATGTGAACTCTGTGTAGGCATATTTTCTAATACTATAAGAACAGATAGTGCACTTTCCCACTCACCTAGAAACTGAGTTAATGCAGAATGACTAATGTATCTGTTTGGACTGTCAAAGTACTCATTGTAAACTTGATGCGTAATTTAGCCTAAGTACATCACAGCAAAGGATACAGTCCAAGGAACACAGTTTCTTTTCCCTTGGTTAATAAAGGCTTGGAAATCAGGCTTAAGAGCATTCTGTGCTCCCTCAAGGTCAAGAAAAAGATGCAATACTTAGAAGTATTTCATTCTGAGGCATTAATCAGTACTTTAGCTCACCCCACATTGCTAAATAATTTGCTTTAAAATTTTCCATGTGGCTTCATCTACCCTTCCCCTCTCTCTGTCCAATGTTTTGTTTCCCCATCAGGGTAGACAGTGCAGACTGCAGGGCTGCCCAGGCAGTCCTAGAACCATGGTCAGTAGTAGTTTGACAGAGCTCTCGGAACAAAGCATGCACTTCAGTCTTCTATAAAGTGTCTGCTTCATGGGAAATATTGTGCAGACCCCTGACAGAGACTAGAAAAAAATCCCAAGTTTATTTGCCTTTTATGTATGATTTCTTGAGTTTGGAATTTGCCACCAGATAATGCAAGCTGACTTTATAAGGGTGATATAAAACATAGGGAAAGATCCGGTTTTGCAGGAGCTACAAGGACAGGTTCTTTAGGAGCTACGTGCAGCATCAGCAAACGTTTTCCTTATGGCTTTCTTCCCAGCAATTTATTTCCAAAATAAACTGCAGTGATTGTGCCAGTACTAAAACAATCATTCTCCCGTTTCACCAACGCTAATAAAATTTTTGACACACAAAGATCAGGGAATGTTCAGAAAACACCACGTTTTTTTCTGTCATAACACTGTGAATACCAGTAAAGAGAAAGAAAATATTTATGAAGAAAGATTATCAAACCAATGAGCATCACTTGGAACCAGCTCAACTGAACAACTGAAGTGGGAGAAAAAAGCTGGATCAAAGAACACTATGAATCACTTATGGGGACACTGTGCTGTACCAAATAGCCCTGGCTGGAAAGTAAAAGCCCACTTGGCACCCTTGAAAACTTACTCCTGTGACATAGCTCAGTGGTGAACAGAATACCTGCAAAATTCAGAATTTTATACCTTCCTAATGCTATTTGGGTTTTTAGTCATTTTACAGAAAAATAGAGACAACATGATTCAACAGGGTCTCGTGTATGTTTGTTTTCCAAAGCATCTTATACAAAATTTATTAGTAAGTCTGAAGAACTTGGCTATAAATAATTTAAAATTGTTTCTTCAAATAACAACACATTGAAAGTATATCTTCTCTCCTGTGGAAAGAAAAAGAGAAGTCTTTGAGTGGCTTCTATAATATGCAGCACTGAATGTCTCGATTAATGAAACCGCAAGGGATATAGAGTAGAGCCCATATCACAGGAAAAATTGAAAGGCCCAGAAGCCTATTATTTTGTAATAATTACTATGGAATTACAAGCAATTGCAGCAGTTCATTAGGAGCATTTCTATTTCATCATCACTGAAATACTCTAATATATGCTGGTCAGCTCAGAGATGTGAGCTTGATACAGGAGGGAAACTGTACTTTTAATGGGTGGAAGGTGCTCATTGATCAGGAGCCAGGCTGAACAGATCAGGCTAACACTGCTGTTTAGAAAGGAAGAAGCTTTGACCCAAATGACAAACATGAATGTCAGCTTCAGGTTTGTCAACATGGCATCATAAAATCAAGTATTTCAAGTACTCTCAATGGCCTGTGTATTTCAGGTGCCTCCTGTTCATCAATAAAAGGATAAATATGGCTAAAAATGGAGGCATTGTTTTCATCACATTTATGAATTTGAAATACCAACTGACAACAGCTCCAGTATCTTTTACTGCTCCATCAGGATTTATCAATCAGTTTAAAAAGAAATGATAACCACAGTCTTGTGGTTAGAATAACAAATAACTGTAAGCAAGAAATAGTAGGAGAAAGAAATGTGCATGAAAAACCATTAATTTCACATTGTAAAGCTTCACTCTTGTTTTCAATATCCCTCTATTCAATTCCATGGTTATCTAGTCATGTACAACTAAAGAAAAATAAACCAGAGGCAGATAGTAATTATGTGAACAAATGATACAACATTTGGTGAAAAAATTACAAGGATTGACAGCAGCAAAATACTATGACCAAGGTAAGAAGAGCAAACTAAAATGCTCAAAAGTAAATGAAGTTTTAGTGAAAGTATGCAGTGGAATAGAATATGGGAAGGAAAAGTTTGGGAAAAATGCAGTAAAAGGATATGGATAAAACAAATGCGAAAGAAAAAATAAACAAGGAAAATTCTGTTTAAAAAAAAATAGAGCTTGAAATATCATATTCCCCCTTCATTGAAAACAAATCTAGAGTCTGTTTCTTTTATATGCAGAAGGGTAAACACTGGCTGAAACATGCTGGCTTCCAAAAGCATTGCCAACATAAATACTGCCAGGAAACACAAGCTGTCCCTTGCATTTGCCCTGCAGTTATTTCTGTTGTTCTGACTTCCACAGGCACAAATCTCCCTGCAGGTTATTGGTTAATGCTACACCTGAACAACAGGCAATAACCCAAACGCCGCTGGGGCAGGCCCGGGGTGTGTGCAGGGCTGCTCAGCAAAGAGAGGGCTACGTGAGCTGTGAGCTCTCCGTGGTGCCCTCTGGGGCAAACCCACAGGCTCCCTCTTGTCTGCTCCTTAAGCTGTTTATACAGGGTATCTTTCAAACTTGGCGTTTCACCTCAGATATGCAGAAAACCTACAACTCCATCATATTTTACACCAGCGTCTCCACAGCTAAGGAGAGTCTCATAGCTGCACACTCAAGAACTGGAAACTTGTCTCAAATCTTCTTTAGCTGCCTGCCTTGCTTCCCCAGAATCCATCCATCCACACATGGCTAAAACTAATTGTCTGTGATCAAGCTTCCTTACTGATAAGTGTGTGATAAAATACTAGAAGTATGAGAACCACAGAAAAATTTGAGGACTTTAAGCAGCTCTTTCTCAGGTCAGTCAGGGTTGCCAGATGTGATAGACTACATGGAAAACCTGCCCACTGGGGCACATATATGCTGAGGATGGACACAGAATCACAGAATTGTTAAAGTTGGAAAAGATCTTTAAGATCATCCAGTCCAACCCTTAACCCAGCACTGCCAAGTCCATCTTTAAACCATGTTCCTAGGTGAATAACTCCAGGGTTGGTTACTTATCTTCTCCTCTGGGTAACCTTTTTAAATGCCTCACTACTCTTTTGGTGAAGAATTTTTTCCCAATATTCAATCTAAACTTGTTCTAGTGCAACTTGAGCATGTTTCCCCGTGTCCTGTTACTTGTACTTGGGAGTGAAACCATGTCAACTTTTCTGAAGGCTTTTCTGGCTCTGTTAATATCCTTTTGCTTGGTGACTTCAGCTCCTTGCTAAAGGAGGAGGCAGGGTGGTGAACAAGCCGTTCTTATGCATGAGAGATTCCGCACAGGGTTCACAACATATACCTGGCATTCCACATACCTGTTCTTCCTGGGGCTAGAATTATTTGCTGCTGACATCAGTTTATTTGCCCTCACCTTGATATTTAAGTGAGATCATGGCTTTGTAGCCAAAGAAGATCCAAATTGAGATCCAGTCCTCAAGCAAACCTTCCTGAGGCTGGGATGTGCCAACAGTCTGTCCAGCAGCACCCATGAGCCAGTCCACACTTACCAGTACTATTGGGACAAAATTAGGCAAATACAAGGTTGCTTTAAGTTTAGACTATTACCAAGCCTGGATAATTTTTCCTTTTCTGAAAAATTGCTGTGGGTCCTTTAAACCCTTAAGACAATCAGAATTATAGTTATTTGGGGAGGAAAATATAAAATGCTTTTATATTGTGTTTCTATTCATTTAAAGGAAACTTTGCATGTCCTGGCTATGCCTTGAATATTCTTTCTTTGATGTAGGAAAGAAAGGTAACATCACACTTGAAATCTTTTCATGGATGAATGTAATATACACTGAATCTATGTCAGGAGCAAACATTCCTATCCTTCTTTCTTGCCTCACCAATTAATTTTGCATGAAATGACAGCATTTGCCTTATTAAAATTTCTGTGCTTGTGGCACAACTAAAAGTGTGAGTGACTTTTATAACTGAAAGTGTGAGCTAAAAATAAGCAAATCTTGACTTGATTGCTGTCTCCTATATATTCGAAAAGGGAATGTATGAATGTAGTCACTGAACCAAAAATATGCAATGATCCATGGATCACTCAAAACTATTTCTCCAATAGTCTAGAATCTGGAAATCAGTCCAAACTAGGAAACACTTAGATACAGCATGTACATAGGTAGCAAGCAGAGCTCTGTAATGACCTGTTAAGGTTCACATACTGCTCAGTATTTTCTTACTCAAGAAGCAATGTTCAGCCATCTCAGCTTTTGAAATGAGGTTGCAAATTTCTGTTGACAACTGTGAATGCACTTGCAACTCAGGTTTCCCAGAAGTCCAGGTCTTGGCTCCATAAGACTGATTTCCTATGTCACCAGTAAGTCAAGTCTTTATTTGATGCTAAATGTATAAAGGCAAAAGGCAAAAAATGCAATTAAGTAATATAAACATATCAATAAAAACCAGAAAACCTATCTTGAGAGAGGACTGGCTAGCCTGTTACTAAGCAAAAATATTGACTGTTTCTCAGAGTGGTAAAATCACTTCATTGTTTTTCCCATATCCTAGCTTGAGAATAAACAACAGACAAAAAAGATGACATTTTTAAAACTATCCAGTGCTAATCTTTTGAACATACTGAACTTCTGAATATTCAAATTAAATTGCATGCATGCATTACATATATGTATCCTTTAAGTGTAAAAATAGAGTGCAAAATTGATGCATGATACACTGTTCAATCTCTGGGCAATTTTAGAAGGGAAATCAAGATTTCTGATGTTTTTCCATTTATTCTAAAGTATATAAACAAAATTTCATGAATTTTTTTCTGTTTACTTGATTATTATTTTTCTTTAACTATTTTTGTTTCCTTTTACTACACTCTCATTTTATTTGTTAATAGGTAAGCATTCTATATTTCTTTCAAGCTAGGCTTTTTTTAAGTGAGGCAAGATCATAAAAAAAAAAAAAAAAAGATTAGTGGAAAAGAAATACAGGCTGTTTAAAGTCAGAAACTCAAGAAAGTTAGAGTAATGGTCCCCAGGTAGCAAATTCCAAATCTTTCTGCCTGCTCCCATGAAAAGTTAGTTGCTGCTTCTTTCTCCTTTCCAAGCAGTCTGACAACAGGAATTTACAGCAGTGAAAATGCAGAGTGAGTATTACTGAGCAGGCTCTACCAAAATCCTGCAAGCTGTGTCTCAAATGGAACGCTTAAAAAGATATAGTTTAATGGCAGAGGTTTTGCAAAAAAAAAGTTTGCTCTTATAAGCCAATGATTCAGTAGCATTTTTGAGATCAGGAAATCCTTTCTCTACAATGGATACTTTGTCATGCCAAAAGACGGATCTAAAATTGCATTGTGACTCATTCATAAGGCATTCAAACATTTTTATTTTCTTCAAATGTCTGGAGTTTGAATCATCCAAATCTCCATTAAAAAAAAAAAAAAAAAAAAAAAAAAAAAAGGAGCAGCAAAAACACTCTCTCCTTTCAGATGGGATGTTTTGGGGAAAGGCTACACCTTTCTTCTGCCACTGTGGCCACATGTGGCACCAAAAGTATGGTAACAGCACTCAGTGGTGTTTAGAATATCCTGGGGGCTCAGGGGCTGCTCACCAACTTGTCTCTACAGATTTTTACCTCTAATAGTGCTTTTCAAAGAACAAAAGTACTTTGGCTGGAGTAAGGTATGTGTATATCATTATGACTTCGTACAAGCTATGTACTGTTGAAATTAATCTGTTTAGACAAGTTCCTCACCTGATTCACAGCTTAAGTAACATACCCTGAAAAGATTTTCATGGGATTTTATTAATTTCCTGTTTTGTTTCTATTCAAGTATTGCTGATGTAAATTTTTTTAGATTAACACAGGAACAGCAAAGATCTTAATCACTGAATTAATGAAACTCCACAAATTGCTCTCAAAAGCGATTTTATTCTCCAGTATGCTATATATTCATGAGAGTACCAATAACGAGTTCAAAGGGGACTGAAAGAACAAGTGCACAGGTATTTTAAGTCAATGTTCACTTGTGAAATCTTAGTAGTAATCAGTGAGAATTTTTGTTTTAATTACTAAGAAATCCCACCATGGTTGTTTCATTCCTCCTTTTGGTTGTCTGCTGCTCTGTTCACTGCTGAGCACTTTTCATTTGTGTGAAATAGAAAATGGAGTCATACTTGTAGAAGGCTCATTTTGGTATCTTCTACTTTTTTCTTCTGTGTGAGGGTGATTGGGTTTTGATAATAAATTTAAGAATTACTGGATACAATTAATTTAAACTTCATATGAGAAGTACTACACAGCTAAAATCTTGCTTTTTCAATCAAGTGCAAACCATACCAATGCCATCATTTGTTGATCAAGAACAAGTGCATCACATCACATGAAACAACTAGTCAGCTCACACAGTTTAAACCAAATCAGCATTGAAATGATTGGTAGAGTTACTAATGGCCCAGGGTTAGCTCATGATCACAGATTCAGGATCAATATCCTGAATACAACAGATAAATACAGAATCAGGAATTTAGGAAATGTTAATAAACACCTGAGTATTTCTAGCACAGCTGTGGCTACTGCTGTTTCCACCCCAAAGTCTCACCACCAGATGCAAATCTTCATGTTTCTTAGACCATCCATCTCTCTCAAAACATATAGTAACTACTAGTAACTACTAGTAATAAAGAACTGTGAAATATATAGGTTCTTGCTTACCAGCCAAACAAATTATCTAAGTTTTACAATTTATCCACTTAGCAACAAAACACCTAAAATTAAGACATTGATCTTACAGACGCCTACAAGCCCCTATGGGACAGCCTAACTTTATCACAAGGAGTAGTTCTATTTTGGCATGGACACAATGAATAATGAGAATAATGAGAATAATGAGAATAAAGCAAACTTATCCGCATTTGCTAGATTGGTATTCCACGGCTTAAAAGTTGATATACTGAAAGGTATTCAACAGTTTGACGTACCTTGACTTTATTTTAATGACAGTTCAATTTTTAGTCTTTTCATTGCAACAGTGATTCAGCAGCTGCTGGCTACAAGCCTTTAAAAGTATTTAAAAGTATATAGAATTACACCATGAGGTGTTATTTTTATTTTTCAAAAAGTCGCATGAATATTTGATTAGTCAGTTCACAAATTTTAATTAATATACACACAAAGTTTGATTCATAATGAGGGAATCTAAGAAAAACACAGCTCCTTGCACAGCTTGGGAGCTGGTATTTTCAAACTCTTCAGAGGCACAAAAAAACATATAAGAGGTTCCAAGCCTTGGCTTTACAATATTTCCAAGCACTAAACCTTAGAAAGCTTTGCTAATAGACAGTACAAGCTCTCTACATCCTCAATATGTGCTTCTGGCTCTTGCAAAGGAGACACTCAAATGCTGTGAAGAGTGACATGCACAATTGTTGGTTAATTGAAGAGATATGCCATGGCCCCTATACCATGCACCTGTCTGCATTTGCAATCTAAAATTAGAATGAGGCTTTTTTTCCAATTTCTGTTAATAATAATGAGCCTTTAAAAATTTGATTTCTACACAGCAGTTCTACTGCATTCACCATCACCTAGAACATTACAGAAACATTGCACCTTCTTCTACATCAGGCTATCCATCCAGCAGAATTACCTTTTCAGGTTTAGAGAAATATGTGCAATATACTCTTTCCAGCCTTAGTTCACCTTTGTTTGGAGCTGGAACAAATCTATGTGAGAACTGCCAACTGGAAAAATACTGGTGGGGCAACAGATTTGCCGAGGGCTGGATTACACCATGGAACCATAAAAACCCCAGGAGCATGTTTCAGCCACTCTTCCTGGAATGATTTGTCCTTGTCTACTGTAGCAAGTCATATTAAATATAGAGCTAGTTCGATGGCAACCTTTACTGACACTCACCAGCAGCAGCAAGTGACATTTTAAGGTAGATCATTATAGGTAACTCTTTTAAGGTAGATGATTGTGGAGAAAATCCTAATCTTAGTCTCTCTCTCTGTAATGCCAGTGACTCCAGTGGACAGCAGTTGAAAGATGGTTAGAACTGACCTGCCTTTTTTGGGAAAATAATTACATTTCAGAATATGAAATGGCAACATAGATTGACACTTGACAGGCAGCATTTTAACTTTCAAAGGAAATTTACAGCCAGTGGAAATCACTACTGCCTGCCACTAATTTGCAGAGAAACTGGCCATTTCCACAGTATTATGTATTCAGCTGCCATTAGATTAGGGGGATGTTTTCCTTGTGGGGCTTTTACAGTCCATACTGTTATGAAAACTCGTGCAGTAGTGGCTTGAAGCTTAACTCATTGAATTGAAACACGAACTTCCCTGGAACAGAATATCCATGAGTATACCAATCCATCTTAGACAGTTTATAAATGGTTGTCATGGCACAATAAAATTGCTTTGAATGAAAACCAATTAACTTCCAAATGCTCCAGCCAAAACTAACCATGAAATCCACATAATAGTAGAGCCAACAAATAGAACCTACTGGGAAGGAGCTTAGGCTATCACAGCAAGACATGCCACATATTTTTCCTCTCTACAAGCCTCGTGGATCCATGAAAAAGAAACAAAATGTGATTAATTCCCCTCTGCAGTCCATCAGTCTCTAGGTACTGTACTGTCTATCTGCGCCCGTGGTTGCTAGCACAGGCTGGAACAGAAGTCCGGATTACCTCAGCTGTAACAAAAGAAAAAGAACAATCCCACTTGAGGAAGGAAAGCTACAGTCTCTGCTATCTCTGCTCATCCTCCCCTGGCCCTGCCAGCTTAGTCAAGAAAAGTTCAGTACTAACAGATTATGGAACACAGAGGAATAACTTTGCATTCAAAGCAAAATATGCAATGAATATACCAACAAATAGTTCGGGTCTAACTAAGAGCCCAGAAGTATTGCTGTTAAAATGTTCCTCCAGAGGGGGGCATGTGGCATTCTGCTGTTTTGAAATGAGTTATAGATAGAACAAAGATCCCCATGGTATTGGTCTGGAAGTTAAGGAAGAAACTCACCCATCCAGCTCTTTGTGCTGTAGGAAATATTTAGTGCAGCATTTTTACATTTACTGTTCTGCTGCTAGAGAAAGTGATCTCTCTCCTGGAAGAAGGCGCTGTCAGTTTCTTTGGCGAAAAGACACATGGCAGGAATTTTCTTCAAGTACTGCAGATGGCACAGAGACCCCCATGGACCTACCAATCCTCCCAGTTACAGTGTTATCCAAAACAGGCTTCTCCACGGATGATGGGATGAGTATTTTTCCAGATCCAGCACAAACCATGTCTTCTGAGCTCCAATACCAGCACAAGGAGCTGGAAAGAGGAGTCTTGGTCTAGAGAGAGTAAGAACCAGAGAACAAATAAAAATTACAAGCAATACATAAATACATAAATCTGTATGGAATGAGATGATAATGGAAAAGTTACCTTTTACTGTACTCTGGTCATGCTTTTTGACCAGACTCTTTTTTCAGAAGTCCTGTCAGACCATTTCAGAAGTAGACAATCATGAAGAACAGCTTTGCCTCTTACCACCCCTGTGAACTCTGCCCGTGTAATTCAGTGGTGTTAGAAAGATGCAAAGGCTGCTGATATCTTTATACTCCCCCCTCACAACAGTCAGGAGTGTTCTCTTTTAAGGAAAGCAAAAAGTGCTCAGGTGAACATGCTCAAGCCAGGAAAGAGAAAGTGAAACATTTTAAGCCTCAGTTACTTTCAAGTGACCATTGCTTGTTCCTGGGCACTTTGAGTCATCCCAAACCAATAGTTTCAAATGGAGTCATCTCATTTTCAGATGCTGGGCAACAGGTTAACATATGAAGAGGAGCTATGGCTCCTGAAGAACACAGTTCTTCAGAAACAGCCTTACTTAGAAAAAAATCCAATATTTTTTCACTCTTTCTTTTTTCATTCTTTCTTTACACTTTAATGTGTGTGCTAAAGACCTCTGTACTGTGGGCATCAGTAATTGCAAAGCAAATGTCATGCAATCCTATTCTACAGCTGTGTTTCCTCCATGAATCTCAAAGCACTGTAGAAAGGAAGTATCGCTATCCCTATTTAAAGTAGATGGTTCCTACTTCACAGATGTAGTTACCACACCACAGGTTCCCCCCAGACAGCAGAAATGCTTCCCCAGTGCAGCTCTAAGCATGAAGAGAATCATCCCAGTGATGTATTTGGACCAAGTGAGATGAATACATGGCTTGAGGCATTTTATTTCAAAGTCTATATCTCTAGAGGACAACTGAAGATCAGAGATGATCTTTCTCACAGACACACAAGTGCAAACACCTGTATGTTCTTTGGGCTTTATTGTATATAATGGCTTTTTTTTCCATTCTGTTTAACCAGCACATCTTCCCTACAACTGGAAATTGTTAGAAAACAGCAGGAAAGTGGGGTTGGGAGGGAAGCAGGGGAAAAGGAGACTATTTACCTGCTGCTTTAAATATTTTCCAGATTTGAGGTTACAAGGTGGGGGGAGAAAGAGGAGAGGTCTGTTTTTCTAAAAAACATACAAATTCAAAAGTCAAAATCCTTACATTTTTGAATGCCAAAATTCAGTGGCATTAAGTCAAAACAGATGTTTTATTTCAGTCTTGCATTTTTAAAATGGACATAAGTTTGGATATTGTCACATCATAACAAGAATTTCTGTTTAATAAGTGCTATAAATAACTTAATTTTCCTTTTTCTGGAGTTTTTTTTAAGGGGATGTCCCAAGGGAGGTCTTAGCAGGAAAAAAAGAAGGGGCATTCTGATCTCCTCTACTCTCCAGCCTGACTTTAATCTGCAATGAAAACAGCTCATCTCATAATCTTTATTATGCTCTGCTCAGAAAAAGATGACCCAAGAAGGTGCTAGAATATTCCCTCTTGGGAAATAGATGATGATAGAATGTATTATGGGCAGTGCAGACAGTACCTTTTATCACTTATAATTTATGGAGAAACTATAGGATATAGTAGGATAAAGTAGGATATAAACTGAAAAAGGGGAGAGTACATACAAGGCAGAAATGTGTGTTTCTTACAAATTTATAGGTCTGGGTCGACTTTCTTTTTATTATTTTTCCTGATACAGTTGTCATAATGTTTAACAAAATTTTTATGATCAACACTTGACATTTTATATCTTAGTTGCAATTTTTTGAAAGATGGTATTATAATCACTTGAAAGAATAATAGAGCAGACCATGCAAACATACATATGCAAAGGTACAAGCCTCTGTATTTTCATTTTAAATCAATTTAATACAGCATGCGGTAATTCAAAGGGTGGAAAAGAATTCTAAAGGCAGATTTTCTTAACTGTGTGCTATATTGAAAATGATGCTTTGTGAATGATATAGTTGCAATATTTGCATGAAAATGCAAAATCTTCTTTAAATTTTGAAACTAAGCATTTGGCTTCTGCAATCCAATTCATTTGAAAGGATTCCTGCACCACCACAGTGATATTTATGCAAATATGCCCTCTGAGATGAACCTGAAAGACTGGGGAGCAGTTAAAGGGATTTTTTGTACAATGGATACAAATAATCTGAGAGGAAGAAAAATGGAGTTTTAAACCACGGAGTTAATGGTGTGGATCCTGTGCAGAGAGAGGGAGCAGGGAGGCAGAGAAGGGAATAGGTGTCTCATGATTCAAGCTAAGAAATACTAGAAATACTGTAATACTAGATTCAAGCTAAGAATTACTGGTGAAAGGCAGAAATAACTCTTGTGTCTATTTTTGCCTTTTACAAAGTAAGTCTAAATAGCACAGGAGAGCCTGGGGTCAGATTTTTTAAAATACAAAGGATGTAGATAAGTCAATTTGGGTGCAGAGAGGGAAAGTGTGTTATCTGTCATTCAATTCCCTTTGAGAATAGTGAGGTGAGCAACCCATTTTAACTTTAAAAATCAACCCTCACCCACATGTGCAGAATAATATGAAGGAGTAGCATTTCCTCATTAACATGTTCTTCCATAACCCTTCAAGCAGTGATCATGTCTCATGGCAGAGAGCAGAGTGCAGTAGAGGCACCACAGTACAGCAGGACATCACTTCACTATTAAATCTGCACTCTCAGCTGTCCCTTTATTATACAGTGCAAGAAAATACCTCCATTATGTCAGGTTCCTGCATAGCTGGGCTGAGCCTGTGATTTCATGGCAAGAAGAAAGCCTGCAGTTTTCTGAAAGAGTGATTTTTGATCCCTGTGTCTGGCCCTCAGTCCCACGCTGTCTACAGGGCTGGGTCAACCTCATATTCACCCATGAATTACCAAGAATCAAATTTCAGCTCCTGGTGGGGTTCATTTACGCATGACAGCGTTTCCTGGAGGTATGAGATGGCTCTTAAAGTGGCTGAGCTGTAAAACCCAACTCCTCCAATGAGCCAGCACACGCTCTTTGGTCCTGGATAAACAGGGATGTGTCACCCATGGTGGGGAGGGAGACACAGTTTCCTGTGGCCAGGTCAGCTGGTGACCTTGTGCTCCAGTTCAGCTCCAACCCAGGCTGTCAGTGTGGAGACCCACTACAGAACAGTGTTATGCTTACAATTAAATGTTTTAGCACCACTGTCCCTGTGGTGACTGTTGATTTAGCTTGCCACCTGTGGGGCAAATAAATCCCATTTTACGTTGGCAAGGTAGCTTTTGGTCTGAGACACAGCAAAGTGCTTCTGTGCTTGGAGAAAGGTCAAAGCACAGTAGCAGCTCTGGCCCAAAAAGCTCTCTCATGTTTCTATTGGGATATTTTCTGTTCTCATGCAATTTTCAGAGTAATCAAAACCAAACGATTCCAAGCAGCAGCTAAATGAAGTTAAAGAAGAAGTTGATATAAAGTACATGGAAAGATATACTCTTGAGAGAGTTTTCACTGTAAACAGATGAGAAGAGTGAGACAGTGAGACAAAGGATAGCACATACCTCATTCAGCAGGGAGCTGGGGGAGTGGTACAGCTTTCCTAAGCAGAGATGGAATGTCACTCATTTCCCTAAACCCATGTCACAGTCCCCCATGCCACTCTTCAGTGGCTCAGGAGTGAGTCTTTCAACTCACATTTCAGTTTGCAATTTTTCAACCTGTTTTTTTTTTGTTTGGGTCAGACTTCCTTCTCCTTAAGTGTGTGCTAAGATAGGTATTTCTGATTCATTAAACACAATATGTTCATATGTGCACTGTGTGCTTCAGGACTGAAGCCATATTTCAGTGTTTACTAATATTTACAGAACACTATTTACACATCTCTTGACAATCACAAAATTGTTGTTACTCAGAATGTTCCTTTTTCCTTCAGAGTCATCATTCTGAGTTCTTTTGTTTCTTTCTCCCTGGCTTGTTTGCATTCCCTTTACTTTCCAAACCCATCCTATTTCCTCTCAGGTGATTTACAAAGAAAGTCAGTGACCTTCCACTGTTCAACTCTTGTATAAACTGTCTTGACAGAACTGTGGGCTTTAAGGAAAGGGGAGGTGGAGGAGTCTGGCTCCCTGGCTGAAGGTGCAGCTTCCCAGAGCTTCAGTTTGGGCCATACATTGTTTGCAGAGCTAAATTACATCCTCACACACCATTAGCTGCCCAAAAATTGAGCTGGCTGAATCACTACATTCTTGTTAATTCCTTTGTTTTGACATTAGCCTCTATTTTACTGTAACTGGGTGATTGAAATATTTCTCGTATCATTTCATCATTACTCAGAGCTGAACAAGTGCGGCCAATGACTAATGGCACATTCGTTGTGGGTCATGGATACCTGGTGATCTGCATGGGTGCACCGATTTCCCAACATTCACATTTCCCACTACATTCAGAAAACATTGTGCAGAATGGGACCTTTCTAATATAGATTTTAAAAAAACCCTTCTCTGATGTTTTTAAGCATGTTTGCTTGCAGTGTGTTTTCAGTAATCATGTCTATTATTCCTGTGCTAATCTGGAGCTGTGTCTCGGCATCTGCATGCAGACATCACATACATATATATTTATATATGTGAGATTTAAAGCTGCTCAGGACTGGACTAACTCTCTTGCTTCCTGGCATTATCTTAGCAAGGAAATTTATTGGCACAAATAGTCATTAATTAAAACAAATCTGAAGGGGCTCTAATAGAAGTCTATATTAAATTGGTGTAATGCAAAATCTTAGCAGAACACAGCTCTCTGAGGTACAGAGATCTGATCAAGGAATGTGCTGGAACACTTGCATCCAGTAAACACACACTCCACTTCATATGTTTGTATGACATTGAATAATTGCAGAGAATTGATATTTTGTAGTGCCACTCCCCATCCTAAAATTCCTTGTGCTCCTGTAAAACAATCTCCCTAGTGGGCTTTCCATCAGCCAACAGAAGAAAACCTTTCCTCCAAAACATCCCACAAGGTAGAGAGATGCTGCTGTCTCCATTGCTGGGCTTGTCCAGAGAGGAACTGATGATTTGTAGCCCCAACAAAGAAGCTTCTCCCCATCCCTGCTGGGTGCGCAGACTCAGCCACAGTCTGCTCCACATCTGGTTGTCTGCTCCAGCTTTTGGCACTGAGTCTGCATGGATATTTGCAGTCTGTCGAGGGTGTGATGAACATGTCAATATGATGGTCAAGCATGTCAGTTTTCATTTAATGTAGCATTGCCAAAGTATGTTTTTTATTTAAAGTAAGGCTGTTTTGAAACTCTCTCTCATTCTTCCGTGATGTCTCATGGATTATTGAAGCTCATTTCAGGAAGGCTGAAGTGGCCTTGAGAGCTTAACCTCCATTTTTCACAGGCTGCTCAGGGAATTTGCCACTCTTCCCCATGCTGAATGCAACAATAGCCAGATAGAATGGCTTTCGATGTTAAACTTTGCACATGCAAAAAAATTCCAGCAATGTTCACATTTTGCATTGTTTATATGTAACTGCAGAACAGGCTTTCTTCCTGCTGGAAGGGGCTGGATCTGAACAGCATAAGAGCTGTCCCACAACAAGGGAGTATGCTTCAAGTGAAGATGGTAAACAACAAGGAAGGAAAAATGTACAAATTAGGACACCTACGAAAGTTAATTCTTATTTTTCTTTTAAGTGGATTGGTTAAACTAAATTAAAGTCTCACATAGATGCTTTTTCTCTTCCAAAGGGATTAAGTAGTGGCAGTCACAGAAGTGTGTTTAACAGTATTCACAGAACAGTTTAATTCAATTTAATTAAACAGTTTCAGAATTCACTCTTTAATTAAATCCAAGTCCATTTTTAAAATATATGATCTGTTGACAAGCCCTAAATGAATAGCCCTCCTAACAAGGTTTTTTTTGCTAACTTGAGAATGGGAAAAATAATTCTAGAACACTGATGTTGCTTAAGGGGTAGGAGCATTACAAAAAGCTAATATTAGAGAGTGCCTGGCTTTGCTTTAAATTGCAAGCCTTTTTGTGACTTTTACTTAATGTTTTCAATTCCTCAGGTTTCTAAGGAAGAATTCAAGATGCAATTAAATGATAAGAATGTCTCAGTTTGGTAAGGAATCATTCCGTTTCGGTAGATCTGTAATGACTTTAAACTTATCAAAAACAAGACCAAGCACATTCCCTTAGAGAAATGTGTTTCAACTGGAGCCTGCTCCTCCCAGGGTTCCATCCCAGGTACCAAGAATCGGCAGAAAGTATTTCATTCATTTTTACACAAAGAAACGCCATTATTTTGGTTTAGTGAGCTGAAAACTCAGTGAGATCCAAGGTCTGTTGGACAACTACAGCTTCTAGTAAACAGAGTGACTAATGACTAGTCCATTTATGGTACTGTATGGTATTTATGCTTATGGTTTGAACCCCCAGCCTGTGGTATTTACAGGATGCATAAATACATTTGTGCATAGCAACCTTTCAAACTTGTTAAAAGGCAGATGTTGAATTCAAATCTTAACTTTCTTGAATTGCTGTTTATTATCTGAGAAACTTTGGGCAGCTAATTCTCCAAGGGGGTATTAGACATTATCTTCACCCAGTGTGGCACTTTAGCAAGAACCTTAAGAACTCTGCTGCACCTTTTAAGCCAGAGGGCTCTCCAGCACCTTGGTTATGACATTCCATGTGAAAGCTGCTGGGTGAGGAAAAGGAAAGTTAAGAAATTCCAGTGCTCTAAGAGTTAAAGCACAGCTGCAGCATTCCAGTAACAACATCCTGGAAACATCAGCTCCCATAAGAACACATTGACCACAAAAGTCTGTCAAACTTAAACACAGCAAATTGATTACTGCTACTTTTTAAAAAAGCCCTGTCTAGTGACACCACATTTATGAAGCAGTTACGGCAAGTATCAAGTGGATTTCCTCTCTGCAAGGAGAGAGGGATAGCAGCAGACACTGTCCTCCAAGGTCTTGTTCAGCCTTTTCTTTCAAGTCAGGAAGAGGGAAGGTGAGCATCAGCAGCCATCGCCTTTCACAGTTAAACCAGCCTTGGTTCACAATCAGCCTGAACACCATCCAGCCAGTTTTTCAGCTGGTTTACCAACCTAGTAGCACTGTAACTGTATCACATTCAACACCCAAGCATGAGCTAAGACACTGAACGTGGTGGAATGGCCTCTTCAGCCAAACTTTACACAACACCTGATCCGGCTAATAACAAAACATAAATGGGTAGATCAGAGCCAAATTTACTTTTAAGCATCAGACCACCAAACTCCCCCATCCCAGACAATGCTGTAGCACTTGTAGCCTAATTCCTTTTTATCCCCCACAACTATTAATTAGGTTGGTTGTTCTCAGCAGGAGGTGACTTGTGTGCCAGTGCAGAGATGTGCAGGAGAGAACTTGGTCTGCCTCGGTAGGATGAGGGGAGATGGGAAGAGAGGAGAGATGGGAAACTGCCTCTTTCTGGGTGGTACTGATTTCAGCATCTTGCCTTACTGATTCTTCCATGGCACCTTGACAAAAATCAGATCCATCCACATTCTGTCTGGCATTAAGTACTTCAAAAACACATACATATGCCAAGACCAGCCTGAGAAAAACTGTGTGTGATCTGAAGAATACATGTATTTTTCCTACTTTTGAGATAGGAATCTTATCTCAATGCTTATCTCTTATTTTTAATGATTACAGCATCAAAAGGCCATGATGTTAACAGAGCACAGAATGTGGCATTTAGAGAGCAGAATTATGCAGCAGTTGAGACGAGGTCTGTAAGCAGAAGAAATAAATTTTATTAGTCTTGCTGCTGCTACAGGAAGAAACAAATAAACTCTGGTCTTGTGTGCACTGAACATCTTCTAAACATCTTTTGTTTACCTTTCTTTCTCTACAAACCATGTCCTTCTTACATCTTACACAATAGAGGTCGGTAAAACAAACAATAGGCAAAAATCAGAGGAAGAAGTAGGTTCCATCAAAAATAAAACATATATATACATATACATAGATATAGATAGAAATATAGATATATAGATTATAGATATAGATATAGATAGATATAGATACTATTTTTCAAGAGTTAAGATGTTAAGTAAGAACCTGGATTCAAGCATGGTCTCTTTCCTCCACCTTAGGTCTTAACATCTGAAATATGGCCCAGTCCATAATTTTGACTTATCATTTTGATTTTTGTGAAAACCTAGTAGCCCAAAAGCTGCTTGCCAGACCTTCTGTTTGTGCCAGACATGTAGAAAGCACATCCTTTTCTGCTAGTTCTATTTTTCCTCAACACATCTTATGCTACTGTTTAAATCAGGGTAAAGATCTATTCTCCAAAGCATTGTAACTGTAGAAAATCAGAATTGCAATCACAAATGTGAGATATTTAGATTCTTGATTTGGAGCAATCTGTAAGCAGAATGATTTATCAAATTCTGTTTCTGAAATACATGCAAGCAGAGTTGTAAAAGGAAAGAAACTATTTCAAGATACTAAAACTCATGGGTGATGGAATCTCACATTAGTTCTTTCAACTTTGGCTAAAACCTTTGCTTCTGCTAATACTAAGGAAACTTGAAGGATGCAGCAAAATAATAGAAGGAAATTCTTGCCTTGCAATTGTTTGTTTAAAATCCAGTTCAGCCATAATCTTTGTTAGGTGAAGAAGGCACAACTTTACTCTTGAAAGGGCAGCTGAAGGTACAAACTGCAAATACAGCGATCACTGGACTGTAATTTAGAGCTTGATCTGAAACTTTCCACAAGCAAAACCACAGCAGGTGAATCAGAGTTTCCATGGGGCTACCAGCATTGCCACCCCTGTTCAGGCAGGGAAATGTTTAAACTTGGCAGGGGGCCAGAGCCTCACCCCTCGCTGGCACTGGGGACACTGGCATGGAAAAGATGCTCACCAGCATGGCTGATGACCCAGATCCTGGTCCCTCTGCTCACAGGTGGTCAGGCTTTGGGAGACCATTGAATGAAAGATGGGGCCATCAGAAATTCCTCCAGACTTTCTGGAGATAAGATTGAGGGGTGACTCAGGGAGAAACATGCACCTACGTATTCTTGCAGCACTGGGGATTTTCCCTGAAAACTCCCATTCAAAAATTCACATGGAGCTCCACCAATTTACGGGTAAGGAATCAAGAAAGACTAGTGTCATCACCCAGAATCAGAAACGAGATCTGCTTACTGGATTTTCTGTCTTCCATTTACACTTCAGTTTTTACTCAGTCAAGCAGCTATAGATGTCAAAGAAAAATTTGCCTGTGAATCATCTGGTGCTGCTCTGAAGAACTTTGCAAACCAAACTGCGATTTCTCACTGACATAATTGTAGTCTGAGGTTTATGGGGTTGTCCTGCTAATGGCCATTGCCACAAATAGAGCCTCTGTGATATGTATCCATTGGCCTCAGTAGACTTCTTCCCCAGATTTGTAATTGTCTAAAGTCAGCTTCCTTCCATATGTACTATAGAGCTTTATATCACTAAATAGCCATTAGTGATGAATGCTGAAAGTTCTAAAAACTTTTTTATTAATGATGCAGTTCTTTTATATCTTCGTCTGCAGAGGAAAATTACTAGATCTCGCTTTTGGTGCCTGATTCTGCTCTTGTTTACAGTAGTGTTAATTTTTAACAGCTCTGTTTACTTTGTTTATCTATATTAGTATTTTAGTGCTCGCAGCAGAAATTGGAAGCCTTTTTTTGACAGCTGGTGAGCCAAATTGTACTGTGTTACATGACTATGCACCAAAAACGAACCCTTGCATTAATTCATTGCATTTAGCAGATTCTCTTTCAGAATTCTTTTTCACAATTTTTATTAGCGATTCCAAAGTCTTATTTCCCTTTGCATGAGATAACAAATCTCATTTTGATCAACTTGAAAGAGCCTTTCCTTGAGAAGATAAAGTATCAGAGCTCTTGTACACATTTTCAAGCTAATAAAACTGCACTGTGGCACCATGCTTGATATTTCTGAAGCTGAGTGAAAGAGCTGAATGTGGCTCCAAATATTTTCCAGATGCTTTTGAGGCTGTTTCATTACAAATTCAAATTTTGTGTTGTGGAGGATTGACACAAATAGATATCTGGGTAAAAGGTTTTGCATGTGTTGCTTGACCTGGCTTTTTGACAAGGTACTAACTATTTTTTCCACAAACAGACAGAAACACTCAGAGTAGAACTCTGTGCAAGCCCCTGCTGTGAAGAAGGTGAGTGCTCTGGATTTAGATTTAATCACATTCTGGTGCATGCTCACTCATGTAGCAATTTGTCTTTTTGCATTAGGAATAAAATATACAGCTTGTCAGTTTAAAACATGCATTTTCCCTTCTGCTTCTGTTACTCTTTCACTGACAGGCCGAGAAGTCCATATTCTGAAATGAAGTCTAAGAGTTAGGGTATGTTTTCATTTGGCAGATCAGATTTCAAGGCTTTTCTCCTAAACATGTGAGATCTGAGGTTAGCTAAGCCTCATTCTCTTAAAAATGGGGCTACAAAGGGGGCTTAAGAAAAACAGAAGTAGTCTTCCAGAAGAAAGGGGCCAAGTACCCAGAGACGGCATGGTATCTATTGAAAAGAGTTTTCATGCTATCATGCATTCAGAACCTATTTCTAGTTGCAGAAATAATTGGCAATGAGATGTGGTTTTTGTTGTCAGAAGTAAAATGTCTTTCACCTTCCTTTTACTGTGAGGTATTTCTGAATGTCTTCTGCCCAAGAGAAGTCAAGTGGTCAGAAAGATCACTTGCTGCTAATGTAGGTGCCCAGATCCTTGGTGTTCACAGCAAGTTTCATGGCTACTCCTTCTATGGAAGGGATGAGAGGACCAAACAACAGGACAGCAAGGGGGAAACATTCCAGCCTGTCTTTCCCCAGCTTCTGAGGGGATGTGCTTCATCCTCAGCCTACTCACTGACCCTTCATTGGGCACGAAAAGGCTGAAAGTTTGTGAAGCTTAATTTGGAGAAACACCACAGACACAGAAAAGATGAGGTGGAGAAGACTACCCTCTAAGTGATTCATTCACTCAGTCTCCTGATAACACCCAACATCTCCATTACAAAATGCAATCTCTCACCCTGTAATTCTTCAGTCCAGTTCTTTTGGGCTGTGTCCTATCAGTACTACATGGTTTTGCTCCAGCAATTTGGAGTCACCTTCCCCCACAGCCTATTGAACAGCTCCAGCCTGTTGAACAACTCAGAAAAACTAACACCACTTCTAGCTGCACTGAAAACTCTAAATCAAACATCTGCCAGAGCATGAGGTTATTTCCCATTTTTGTCAGCATTCAGCCTTCTGGTCATATTCTCAGCTGCTCAAGCCTTCTCCCCTCAAGTCTGCTTTTCATTTCCTGCCACTCAAATCCAGTCTCTAGCCCCCTTACTGAGAAGGAAAAAGAGAAAACAAAACTATCAGAATATCCTTTCACAAATTTACAAAGAACAAACTTATCCACCAAGTGTCAAACACCAAAACTACCCACATCTAAACCACACTTTTACTTGCACACTGAGCAGCATTGTATAATATCTCAGAAAAATTCAGAAAGAAGGGAATCTTTTGCAATATCTGCATTTCCAGCTGTATACTCTTTCCTTTTTCATCCCTGCATGGAAATTAGTACATAAAATTATTTTTATATATTTTTATTAAAATAATTTAAAAATACATAAGTTTGCCTATATAAAATAATGTGCTTCTTCTTTGATCTACAACCATATCCATACTTAAGCAGACAAAAAAAAGAAGAAAATTTCCTAACAGCCACAGGGAAATGAAAAAAAAAAGGATTGCCTATTAAACAGCACCAGCATTGGTGAAAACAGGTTCCAGTGGCCTGCTGTTCACCTGGCTGGACCACTTGATCAAACATATTTGCTTGGGGCTGAAATGCAACATGCTGGGCATAGGGCAGCTTTCACAAAGGAAATGGCAACTGGAAAGAAATAAGGCATTAGTCAGTTCCCTCAAAAACCCATAAGCCCATGCAAATTACTGCTAAAAACAAGAGAGAAGTCTCCTGTGGCAACAAGGTGCTCTTAGTAACAGACACCCAAATAATGCCACAACACTCATTGCAAGAGTGTCTCAAAATAGCGGGTGGGTACCACTGTGGCTATGAGGAAGGCAAGGCTTCTAGGGGAAGACAAACCATTTTACTAGACTACTTGGTGTACTTGGAAGAAGTGAACAAGCTTTGAGGAACAAAAACTCTTCTTCAAGGCACAATCTGAAGCCACTTCCATTCAGCCTTTCTTACCCTCAAGACAGGCTCCCAGCTGGGCTATGGCCACACCTGTGTCCTCAGCCTTGGGCTGCTGGAACTGTGGCCTTGCTGTGGCAGTGAGCAGCCTGGAAGCTGCAGCAGGAGAGGAGAACCCCTGGAGCAGGAGATGGACAATGCTGGAATGACAAGGGGATTCCCTGGCTCAGGAACCCACAGGAAAGCCACGTCCTGTGGCTCTCCCCGGCTGTTACCTTCAGGACTTTCTCTAGGGCTCCTGGGGGACAGATGTGCACAGCTGTCCAGCTCAGTGGGGAGTTTCCTTTGTGCCTCCCGTTCCCAGCCCTTCAAAGCAGAGGCAGAGAGAGCACCACCCTCCTCCTGGCTCCCAGGGAAACCCACCCCTGACACTGTCCTAGGCCTAAGGGGCTGAGCCCTCCTCAGCCTCTACTCCTTCAGGGCCCTGCAGGCAGCGCTTCAAATCCGTCACAATCTGAAGTGAGGAATTTCTCTGTTCAGCTGCAGGGGAACCCCGCACAGCCAGGTGGGCTGTGCAGGCCAGAGCCGTGCCAGAGCCGTGGCGAGGAAAATCGCTTTTGTTCCTTAAGAATAAAACCCCCTTCCCTTCCAGCAGTGGAAGAGCTCCCGTCACTGCAGCAATGCGCACGCCTTGTTTTTCAGGAGAGGAGAGGAGTGTGTGAGGATGGCTGTGGGTGACAGCCCAGGGCAGGTGCCGCAGCGCCAGGAGAACGCAGCCCCAGTCCCGGCCCGGCTCCCAGGGAGGGGCGCAGCTCCCAGGAACAAAGCTGCTGCTTTCCCAGCCTGCTGGGGAAGAAGCCGCTCTGCCGAGCTCCCGCACCACTGTCTGTGGGAGATTTTCTCACTGGGGAGCTGGCAGCTGCTTCCAGCAGCCCATGCACGGCTCTGCCTATGCCTTTGACAGTCCTCATCTTCTCTTAAATATCTCCTTGGCTGAAATGCCGGGTTCGTGTTGCAACTACCTCCCAAAGCCTTTCAGGTGCTCTTTTCCTGCCTGCTGAATCTGTGAAGTGAAGCCTGTCCCAGCTTGCACACAGCCCTGTGCTTCCCATCCTGAGGTCTGACCTTACAGATAAGTTACATAATGCATAATGTTATCAGAAACCCATGCAGCTTGCAATTTTCCCAAGATCCCAGTTCCTGGCACACAGCAAAGTTTTGGCTTTCTATTTTATTAAGTATAGTTCTAGCCCTTGTGGAAGTAGGATCATTGAAAAAGAAGTGCTGTCAGTCCAGAAAATAAAGAGCAACCAAAACCAGAATCCATAGTTATTATTATAAAAAATACATGGTGTCAGATGGTCTCAAGATTTCTAAAGGCTTGGGGTTACAGTAAAAAAACCAAAACAACCTGCCTTCCATTCCTTGAGTCTGGAGAGAGATGTATCTGCACTGCCAAAGCACAGAATAGAGATTTCATTCTCATCCTGTTATCATCCATCATCACTCTGCCAGGCACAGACACACACAATTTCAAGCAGTCTGGGCCACATCCTTATTTAGAAAATAGTCTCAGCTTCCCTGTGCTTTTGCTTGGTGCCTGCTCATGCCATGCAGCACATTAACGTAACAGCTGACAGAATTAATCAGCAGCAATAAAAGCATTTGCATGACTTGACCTGTATAATCTATTTGAGGACATCTCTCTTTTGCCTGTTCTTTCACTCACCCTCTGTGTTTATGTCTAGTTCACTTATTTCTACCCATACTCTGCAGATCAATTTAAATGTGCTACAGCACTTGGGTGATTACTGAGCTGCACAGCTGAAGTTACTTTTGGCAGTGGCTACCCAAAGCAGGTCAAAGATTGCTGCAAAACTGGTTTTAGGCAGCTTTTTTTTGTTTTTCTTTCACTTAATGAAGACCTGTATTGGAAAAATGTCACCAAAAATGTCCTCCCCTCAAAAATCCAACTAAGATTAAAAAAAAATTATTAAGAAGCAAAGCAAAAAAACCCCCAAAAACCCTAAAACAACAACAAAAAAACACCCCAAACCAAAACCTTCACCAAAATTTCCAAACAAAACAAACAATTAAAAAAAATAAAGAAGGGAAGGAAAAACTACTTCTTGGAAATCAGCACAAGATTTATTATGCATGATGGGAGATATCACTTTTAGGTCCTGGTGTGTTATCATTGTTAATAAAGTATATTTAATACAATCAGAGGACACAAAAGGGAAATGTTCAGACTAAGGCAATGAAATTTTTACAGATCTGTGGGCCTTCCTTACAAGAAGAAATGAAAATGCCTGATTTTATTACATTTGCAATGAAGTAAATGATGAGGACAAGAGAAATTCTGTAAAGGACCATTCAGGAAGAAGTAAGGCAACAGTTACTCTTTCAGCTATACTGCAGTAGAATAGATGGCTTTCTGCCTGGACTGGTGGTAGGGACGAGGCAAGTCAAGCAACAGGAAATTCCTTCTCATGAAGCTACACATATGCATTTTACCCTGGGAATACTGGTTCATGTTACTTCCTGAGGGCTTACCCCAGGAGACTTGTATTGGTGGGATCATCTAAGGGGAGGTCCTGCATGGCATCTCAGCTGACAAGCTGTGAGAGCAGACCTCCAGCACTGGTCTATCTCTTCCTGTCACCTGGCTGCAGGTGACATCCAGGATGTCCAGGACAATTGATATTGTGACTAGCATGGAAAATTATTCCTTTCTGCCCCTACCTTCTCATGCACATGGTGTGACTATGTCACCTTTCTCAAGAAAGTTAAAGTACAGGCAGATGAAATTCTCTGTGCTACTTCTAAATTTGGAAGCCTGCAAACACACATGCAATCAAGGCATGGGCCAAGGAACCTGGGCTGCTGCCAGGGTAATGCTGCATATTTGAGGGGGTTCCTTGATTAGGCAGTTACATAACTGCTCCCCTGAAATAGCCTAATGATTATAAGATACATTCTCCACCTGAGTCAGAAATGTATTTCCCTGCCTTCTTTCCATGTTATTGCAATGAGAGACTGCACTTGCAAAATTTTTGCCTATGAAAGTATTGCAGGTAAAGATGAATAAATTAAACCCTATCTTATTGAATACACTTCCTGTTTGTTTTGCCTGCATGCTATCTATTTACAGCTGCCAGTTTTTCCAACTGTGTTTTATTGAACAATTTTCTCAGTAGATCTTATTTCATACTTGGTGCCATGCCTGTGTTTCTGCCTAGATTGTGTGAGGCAGTGCAGAGTTGTTGTTTGCTCGTTCTAGAAGATGATTAAGTTTCTAAAGAAGATAAGCATTATTAGGTCATGCTCTAGAAACAAGCTCAGTCCTTTGAAAAGTGCACATTTTAACATTGGTAAATCTTCACTGCTAGTGTGTTGCAAAGAGCAAATCTGAAAACAGAAATTCTTGGGTTTTCTCTTTCCTGAGTGCAAGAAAAGGAAAGGATTTTTGTCACAGAAAAACAAATTTGGAATGGATGGGAAATGGTTTGGGTTTATTTTTGATTTTTCCTGTGTACCATCTCCTGGCAGTCCTTAATGACAACCCTCCTGTGAGACTAAAGTTATTAATCCTAATCAGATTTGCTAGAAATATCAGCTTTTTGGACAGGCACTCCGATGTCTCCGTTAGTGGTTGAACCAAAACATTCACCAATTGAAGAGTTTCTGCAGGTATTTTAATTCACTCTAAATTTCCCAAGTAGCTTCTACAGGCAGTCACACAGTGGCCAGTAACAGTGCTTTTGGTATGTCATATTTTCTTTCCTGCAGCTGTCTGAGACAAAAAAAAACTGAAAGGGTTTTGAACAAACATATTCACAGAGCATCACTTGCTTCAGTTCAAGGTGGAAAGCACTGGAAGTCTCAACCATTTACATCCAGTACATGGAAGAGCCAGCTTTTCATAGGGTGGAAGGCAGAAAACAGCCAGCAAGCCATGATCATGAAAGAGAAAAGAACTTAATAAAATTCTGCATAGCTTAGCACAGAGTACGTAGAAAGAAGCCTTGACATTTTAAAAACAAGTGCAAGAAAAAAGAGTGTTTGTTATAAAACTATGCTTAAGAAATTAATCTTACAACACACTGTAAAACCTTGAAAAGTGGAGCAAAAAAAAAAAAAATTAGGGCCAGCAGAGATATGAACAGTGAGATCTTTAGTAGGACTAAGAGGATGTGCTAAAGGACTAAGTTGCATATGTTGGAACAAATGGTCATATCAGTGCATATGTTGAAGCAAATAGGTCAGCTTTGAGAAAATGGCCAAGTTTTTGACAGTAATGAACAAGGGAGCGTGTCTTATATTAGTGGGAAAATTTGGGCCATTTCTGTTCAAAAATTTTATAAGAACTGGCTGAGAACTTTTCTGAACTCCCTCCTTGAGACACTTTTGGTTCTGATTTTTGTTTTTCTTCAGCAGCTGTTGGAATGTAGGGGAAAACCTGGGAGGAAAGATGAAAATCTTTTAGGATTGTGCCAATATTTAAAACAGGCAGGTAAGGTGAAAGTTATTACATGGGCACTTGTCTCTCAATCTTAAAGAACATATCCATATATCTCTCATCAGGCTTAAGAGAGTGTATCTGTATTGCACAGTGCAGCTCTTGGCTGAGATAACATCTTAGTTTCAGGAACAATATAGCTGTATCAGTGCAGCCTCTGCCCTATTTTAATTAGCCTGGGCATACCACTGTGCTGATGCAGCTGAACTGTTCCCAGTTCTGGAGCTGGTTCAGTTGGATTTATGTCAGGTATTGTAGCATATTTTGGTATTGCACCATAAAGACAGAAAGGATAGAATCCATATGTCTGGCCATGCAGTATAGTGCTCAAGAAGGAGTCATACTTGCACCAGTGGAGAAAAATTCTAGTTAGAACAACAGGCAACAACACAATATAAGTCTCACTATCCTTCCAGCAGGGTAATTTGTAATTGTCTTCAGGAACTGTGCACTTGCAGTAATACAAACAATGATATATGAGCATTCATGTGAAATATAGTCCAGATGTTGCCACTATATCATGTACTACTTCGCACAAGATCTCTTGGTGCAGATGAAGTCAACAAGGCAGTGCCAGCCTTAATGATTTATGCACACAGAACAAAAAGGGGAAAAAAAACTTGAGAGAAAACTCGTGATTAGAAAGGCAAAGAAAAATAAGGGAGACATAAGAAATCACCACATAATCTGGTATGTTGAAGAACGGTCTGTTGAAGAATAGAGGATGGGATCTCTCATCTGTGTATCATTTTGTTTTTCTTTTCTGTAGCTGAGTCTCTGCTGGGTCTCTTGGAGTCTTATGGTATTTCTTCCACAGTAACTGCCATGGAAGCTATTACCCTAATTGCACAGATAATTTGTGCAACCCACAGGCTAGTACTTGGACTTGGCTTTCCTCACTGCCAACTTTTCTTTTTTCCCCCACAGATTTTCTTCCTTGTTTAACGCCACACTCCTCATCTATTTCTTTTCCTCCCTGCTGTGAAAGTATGTTTCTTTTCTGCTCTCTCTAAAGCTCCTCTTGGCTGAGAAGATCTGGGCTCCTACAGAACCATCCACAGGCTGCTCATAAAGGGGAAAACAGCATCTGCAGTTTCTGCTGGCTTCCTGGGGCAGTACCCTCCCAAGTTACCCCAGCAAAGCCCTGCTAGCTGAGAAGCATCACTGGTTATTCCTGTAGGAGTGGATATATGGCTTCCACTCCTCAAAGGCAGCGCTTCCTGCTCCAGTGTACCCTTGTGATGCCCAGTAGATCAGCTCACCGTGTTGGGGTTCAGGCTTTGGCATCTCTGGGGCAGCTCTGTCTGTGTTGTGCTCAGGTGTCAGCTGGCACAGGGGAACACCCGGGCTCTGCTTGTGCATGGTACTTTCATTTCAAATCAGGGCCCTAACTTGAATTTATTTAATTGCTTTTGTCACTAAAATGACAAGCAGATAAAATTCATGGGAGCACAGACTACAGGTATGCCCACCTGGGCAGAACAACTGATCCTCCCTCCAAAACAGAACAGAGATTAGAGACTCCCATCATCTCCTCAATATTCAAGAACTTGCACCCCTAGTTACAAAACATACCTTCAACCCTCCTGAATGTGCACAAAAATCTTAAGAACAAAGCAGTAGGAAGAAAGAATGAGAAAGAAAAAAAATAATATTGTCTATATCCTCCTGCAATGGAAGGGGGAGAGAGACGTAAAGTAGTAAGGGAAGCCCAAGACTATTGCATGGTGGCAGCAAGTCTTCCTTTCCCTAGCTAACACCCAATCTGCTTTACCACGAGATTAAGGAAGAAAGAAATACAATCTGCATGATTAGTTCCAGAATTTGCAGAGAAATGCTTAGCTCTGCTCTCACAGAAATGCTTTTGTGTCTTTGAGTATGCTTTTTAAAGTCTGGCAGCCCCCCATCCCTACACATACGTGTTGTATTAGAAACTTACATTGTCCTTTACCTTCCCTCATCATGTCAGCAGCATCAACTTCTGGAATTAATTTGATGTCCTCTTTTTCCATTCATATTGTAATAAACCAATCTTTCTCAGCTATTTTTGTAATATTTTGGGTGTAATATTTCTAACTCTTACCATTTGAAAATTTTGTGTTTTGTTGGTTTGTGGGTTTTTTGTTTATTTATTTCGATTTTTTTTGGTTTTTTTTTGTTTTAAATTCTTATTTCTGGAGTCCTATGGGTTTCATCTGAAAATTAATTTGCCCTCAGGATTACAGAGAAAAGTGGAAGCAAAATTGAAAACTTCCAACAATCCAAAGCAAACGGAAAGAATTGCATAACTGGTATTTTTCTATCTTGTGATTTTTAGACCTGCCTAATGATTTTTGGAGTTTTGAATGCATAGGGCTGCTGCCTGAGCTTCAGTCTCTGTTGACCTGAGGGGACATGCTCTTCACATACTGAAATTCTGGCACTTCCTAGGGAAGAAATCTTTTCTCCAGAGGTAGCTCTGCCTGTAGTTCACAATGCTGCCCATGTAAAGACAGGAACAAATGCTGGGCAACAGAAGATCCAGCTGAAGGAAGAGAAGTGCTCTCTTTCCCCCCAGTAATTGTAGTTAGATTTTTATTTATCAGTTTTCTGCCTGTGATTTTTGTTCCCTCAACCATTATCTCCCTGCCTTTGCACTGCGAAAGGCTTACACAGAGCAGACATGGGTTTTCACTTATTAAACAGGGATAGTCCATTTCTGCAATTTAGATTTCAACCTCACTGGATCAAAAAGGAATTTACTGTTGATTTAAATCTTTACAAAGTAGGAACGAATTGGGTTTATGACAGCCTATGTTTCTCCTGAGTGTGTTTTTTTTTTTACATGTAAAGTCTCATTACAGCTCTGTAGGCAGAGCCCAGGGTCTGTCAGCACAAACTGCTGGTTTATCTGTCCTGTGGACACCCCTGCACTGCCAAGTCTCAGCTCTAAGCCAGTTCCCAACACACACTGTACTATGCAGCCCAGTACACATGCACAGTTGAAGTGAAATAAGTCTCTTCGTGCATTCTCTGCACGTATTTTGTATCTCTGTTTCATACAGCTCTGGTAGAAGTTATTCCAAAAATGAAGGTGCTAAAAATAGCAAGACTTCAGAACTGAAATAGCAACCACATACTACAGCTTTTTTTCCCACGAGGTATATGTCCTTCTTATCAAGAAATGTTAATGAGACTCTGTATACACCCACATTGCAAACAACACAGTATCACACTTCTTTTATAATATTTTTTAATAATCATTGAAAAACATGGCCCAACACTACCCTAGCTCTTGCATTTAGGACAAAAAAGAGTCTTTCTTTCTCTCTTCTTTACTTTCATAAATTAAATACACAATATGCCCCTTTTGGAAAGTGCATACCACATTTCCAAAATTTAGTCATAATGAAAACCAGAAGGCCATAGTCTGGCTGCTCTGGAGCTTGTGTGCACTGCAGAAAGGAGGAATGAGGTCCATTTCCTCTGTTTGTGTGTCTCTTGTGGATGAAATGATGTCTCTGCAAAATGGTGAGGCCGAGAGGCTGCAGGATCCATGTCCTGAGATTCAGCCCTGCAAGCCTGGGACTGTGCAGGGTGTCTGCTCATGCTTCACTTCTGATGGACATCAGGGCTGGGGGGGGAGAAAAAACAGGGAAAAAACCACCCACTTTTGTGTGAGCAAAATCAGATTCTAAAAGCCCTGGGTTGGAGGAGTAGGAAGTGTCTCTCTCACCTCACATGTATATGTGTGTCAGAATCCTCAGGAGCACATTGTGGCACCAGAGCCAAGTGCTCCAGAGGCAATGGAGACAGTGCTGGCAGAGATGTGGGACAGCCTCACCACAGCAGTGGGCTGCCAGGGAAGCTCAGGAGAGCCCTGGCACTGAGGGGAGTCATGGCACTGTGGGTTCCTCACCAACCTCCCAGCTCCCCAGGTGCCCAGGGACCCCTGAAGCCAGCAGCACTTCCATAGGAAGCTACAGGAATGTGGATCTCTCCTGCAGCACAACTCACCCATGAAACAGCAAGGAAGTGGCCATTATGTCCACAGAAAATTGGAATGGAATATAGCACACTCTTAGCTAATATACCTAAAAGTCTGCTGAAGGCATTGGAGGCAGCCAAATACTTTTCTCCATCTGTAAATACATATGATTTCCCTCTGCCTGTGCACAACACTGCTGGATAAGTACAGCCACACACTGTACCAAGATGTTCTTTCCAAACAGTAATCAAATTTGCCTTGTTTATATTCACATGCTTTTTGGATTTTTCTGAAAAAATCCATCTAAAAAGCTTCTTTTCAAACCGACTCTGCTTGAAAGAAAAATGTAGAAATTCGTGAAGGGACAGTGTGGGGGTTTGTAACCAAAGAATTGCAGAGAATAAGGGGTAGGCTGGGACAAAAGTGTCCCAGGAAGGGACTGATGGGCCAGTAGCCAGGTGCCAGGCTGGCATTACTAAAAAGATACCAGGAGCTGGTGCTTGGGTGTCTCTCCAGGGTGTCTCACTTGGGGTCTGCCTGTGCAGAAATCCACCTCCTGCACCTGCAGTGAACTGACAGCACGACTGCATGGAAAGGGAAGAGTGGCTGAGCCAGAAATAAACCCTGCTGCCTCTCAGGGAGACCCACAGCCCTTTTAGGCTGCAAGTAAAGAACATGACTGACAAGGGAAGAATCTCATGGTGAGGGAAGGATTTGTTGCCTCCTCTGTGTAACAAATGGAAAACTATAAGAAGCAGAGACACTAAATTATGTCTGCAATCTGCTTGGAGACATGGAAAGCCAAAGGTAATGTGCAGTTGACAAGCAGAGCACAGGAAAAAGAAAACACTCTGTTGTGCTAAACACATTACACAGCTCTCTGAGGGTTTGCAGGAGAGAACACTGAAAACTCCAAAGTATGCCAGCATGAAGTGAGCAGGACTGAAGTTTATTTTTTAGGAAGTTCTTCAAATTCAAACATTAGACTTTACAAAATAAGAAAGGGACAATTAAAAGACCACAAAAAGAAATAAATAATTCCAAGATTTTTATCCATTTAATCAGAAAACAGAAATTAATGGTGTGATTGTTTCATCCAGATGTAAACTCCAGATCACATTGTTTAAATAATAGCTGTGGTTACTCTGCTAGCATAGAAATAGTTCTTAGAAAATATTTTCTTCATAGATAAATAGAGCAATCCATACATTCACAGTCTATGAGGGGAATGAGAATTACATTGGAAGTAAACACATAACTTTGGTTTGGCACTATATGCTGCTGAAATAGTCAGGTTTGTGAGCACCAGAGATGGATCCAGATTCTGGTAATTTTTAATGCTACTTGAAGCTAAATGGCAAGGCAGATCTGATGGTGCTGTTCCCATCTATTTGCCTGTTTGGAGCACAAGGGATCTATTGTTCAGCCACACTTCCTGCAGTGGTTTAGGAATAAAGCTCAGGTTGCTGTCAGGGTGGCTGTTTCAGGGAATCCATTGACGTGATTAAGGCATTACAATGGCAAAAGAGGAAAAGAGATTTTTATCTACCCATTATCTCCCCAGCTTTTTCTGCCAGGTAGTGTTTTGTGTATGCCAGGTAACATTATATGTTTCTCTCTTTATAACTTTTTAATCACAGATATACCTGCCTTAAGGTGAGCATAAGGATAACATCTATATTTAGGAGGAGTTGGAATTCATTATATTTAAAAGAAAACTTTGGGAATGGGAGCTTTAGGAAAATATTAAATAGTTAAGATATGGCCAAGCAAATAGTTGTTTTTACATCTAGGCAGAAGACTATGAAAAATGTTTATGGAGATTTCATACTTGTAGCCTGGCTACAAAGGGAGGATATGGACAGCAATGGAGAATGTGAATTTATAGAGCACCAATTATCCAACACTAACTCTCTGCCCAGACACCCCTAATGCATAATGGATATGACATACCTTATTCCAGTTCTTAAAGTAAAAGTGATAGCTTTCCTATGAATACATAAATCCAAGTCTTTTCCCTCCGTGACAGTGTGATGGGGTGGGGAGGGAAGAGGCAGTTTGCAGAGAAATGCCTGTTTCTAAGCTGTTATCACACCCTGTGTCCTAGATGAAAGCAAGGGGTCACAGCAAGTCCTGAGGATGGTTCAGTATGATGCAGTCAAGAGATAGGGCTAATGTGAATGTGAATGTGGATAATGTGAACTGGTGGGAGCACAGAGCTCTAGGATGAAAGGGGGTATTTTTTCCAGAGAGTAGTAAAATTCAAAACTCCTTAATTCAATGCAGAGTTCACCCAGAAATAGTTTTCAGTGTTCATTTGTGTCTTCTTCATTCAAATCCTGTTCTAATTCAACCCTATTAAAAAAAAATTGTGCCGCTAAAACCAAACTCTTGTGGTTAAAAAATACATCTTATAGTTCTTGGTGAGGAATAAATTCCTCTTTTGAAAGAAGACAGAAAACCTGACTTGACAGCCAACACAGAAAGAAGAGCATTCTTCCTCCCAAAATAATAAGGACTGTAGGAATTTCAGCGAATATTAATATAAACAAACAGGTACTGGAAATTTATAACTGGTATTTATCTGTGAGTTGGAAGGAAGGAAGGAAGGAAGGAAGGAAGGAAGGAAGGAAGGAAGGAAGGAAGGGAGGGAGGGAGGGAGGGAGGGAGGGAGGGAGGAAGGAAGGAAGGAAGGAAGGAAGGAAGGAAGGAAGGAAGGAAGGAAGGAAGGAAGGAAGGAAGGAAGGAAGGAAGGAAGGAAGGAAGGAAGGAAGGAAAAGAAATTTTTAACTTCCATGGTATCATTTTAATCCTATAATACTTATCCTATCAACTATAGGTAGAAATGTAATGATAAATTGAAGCTTGGAAGTTTGAAGAGAGTGAATAAATGTGTTCTACCATGACATTTACTCAAACAATGAAAGGGCATAGGCTGAGTCACAGTGGCTTTTCAGTAGAGGTAAACACGTAGAGAAATAAATTAAACTAAAACACATTAGGAGGTGATGTTAAAATCTTTCTCTGTTATTTTTCTTCTCATGTTCACAGCACTCAGTGCCTGAAATGTGAAACTCCAATTGTATTTACTAAAACTCGGATTTAGATCAACTTGACAATCAATGGCCATCCCAGCATTGTCCTGGAAGACTGAGAAAAAGAAAAAAAGTAATCTCTTTTAGAAAATAATAGGGAAATATTAGTCATTTCATACAAAAGGATATAATTATATAAATTTAATTAAATTCCATTTCTTTGCAATCATCAGCATTAACACTTACATAAAATTGAAGTTTTGTTATTAACTTCAAAGAAATAAGGATATTATCCTTAATTATATTTTTCAAGGGCAATTTTCTGGCCTAATGCAGAATCTTCTGAAGGTAATAACAAAAGACTGTTGTTGATGTCAGTGGATTTAGTGGGAGTAGACGGTAATTTAACAGTGCATAAAGGAGCTACAGAAAATGCAGGATATTTTTCCAAATCTTCTATATCTATTTTAAATTCTGTATAATATATTGGTTATTGAGACAAATGTGAGTTAAAAAGAGTGTTTTAAAATTCGAGCTTCTGGAGCAAGTGAAGTTTTGCCTCCCATTTTCATTGGAAGCCTAGTCTTTTATAAAGCAGCAAAGCAGAGAAAATAATGAAGTATTTGGTAAAACTGTAATGCTAAGACAAGTTTTTTTCATTATTCATGTGTGCTAGACAAAGTCCTTGCTTTTTTTAAATTTAGTTTATTGCAGAATATGCTTATCTCAAACAATTACTGATAAACAATATGAAGTCACATTCCACTGAATGTTCACCTGATAGTTTTAATTGGTTCAAGAGAGGCTGGAAAAACACATTCCTGGGTGGAGGGTGTGGCAGCAGATTTGGTGTCTTTACTTTTCTTCCTCTTACTATGCAAATTTGTTCTTTTCAAAGAGGTGATGAAAAGCAACATGTATTTATTCCAAATAAGATCCAGACTCAGGGGCTACACTCCTACAGTCCTTTGTCACACCAGATGTCCCTGACCTCCCTGGGAGTCCCTCAGGCAAGGCCATGGATGGTGTCCATATCAATCACAGCCAATTCTTCCTCATAAGGCAATGTTGGTAGGGTGCAACTGATAAATAACAGGTGGTCAGTGCAAAGGAATGTAGGCACATAACAAAGGCTGTACAGGGTTAAAACATTGGGATTTTGCTTGCAGCTGTCCACAATAAATATGCATAAGTTCATTTTTTGCTTAGTTATGGATTCATCCACCTGTTTTCCTAAGAGTGCCAGACATTTTGAACTGTAATTATTACCAGGTCATATCCAAAGTCCATTTCAGTTTACACAAAAGAAGTTGTCAGTGATCTCGGGGAGCAGGGATCAAGCCATATGGAACAGTTTCACTGCCATATTTATATTACAGGTTCTCATTTTTGACCTTACATTTGGTCTTTCTGCCTAAAGACTTAAAAATTCTGGGCTGTCCTTATTTCCTTATTTCTTATTTTTTTGAAAAGAAACCCGTGCTCCTGATAAATTATTCCAGCAGATATTGTTGCAGGACCACAAAGTCAGTGGAGGGTTCAGAGCTGTGGCACCAGTGAGCAGAGATGGACATTGCTCTGCCAATGGCTCCCAGCTCAAGTCAGCCTCCAGACCTTCCCAAAACAACTTTAAGGCTCTCTCCAGAGCTGGTTCAGCTGCAGCACATTGCCCACAAAGCAGATGAAGTGCTGCTGCCACAGAAATGAGCACACTTCATTCTCCAGACCCCCTCTCCCTCCCCAGTAACACTCCTGGTGCTTCTTGCTGCCTACCAGTTCTCTTTGACTATCCTCTTACCAGTTTATGTCTGAAAATTTCATCTCTATTGCTTTGGTTCCAGTGTAAGGCCATAGGGTATCCTGCTGCCATAGCTCATCAGGAAATTCACAGGTGGAATCACAGCCCTCAGAAATATAACCTTATCAGGGAAATACCTGTAATCTGTGAGTACTCCAGAAAACGTCACATCATGATTTAACAAACAAAAAAACGAACTATAAAACAGCAACAGCAAAGGAGCACCTAGAGAATTCTCATGGACAGAACTGAACAGCTCTGTAGATATCACAAGCTATCAAGCATTACCAGTTTTCAGTTAGTTTTGGGATCCATTTCATAAATCTAGAATTGCATCACATAATATACTATTATTTAATAATACATTTAATTATGTAAGCCATTCAATTGTGCAACCTGGGCTTCTCTATTCTCCATTTTCCTTATTAGTGAAACAAACAGTTCTTGAACATGGCTATTCTGAATCATTATACCTTACTTTATAACAAAACCTCCAGTTAATCAACATCAGACACATCTTTTTTTTATTACATTGTTTATTACACTGAAGTTGTTGGCTAGTCCTGAAACTGAGGCAGTAGAAGTGTGTCTTGCATGCTCACTGACACCTCTCTGCACAATTAGTTCTGGTGTGAGTCACTTGGGATGGAGATGTTTGTCAGGCAGGTTTTGGGAGGTTCATGGACATGATTAAGTGATGCTGTCTCAAGAGGCTAATGCACACAAAACAAAAAGAAACCAGTCTTCCAGTCTTGGCAAGTAAATAGAGGAAGAGACTAGTCTAGACTGGCCTAGACTGTTCTCTTATACAAGAATATAAATAATTAAATACATCTTTAGCTGCTATTTAAATTTCTTCATTACTACTTTATACTTACATTAGCAGACTAAGCTAAAATACCATGAGTAATTTTCCTTTCTTCAATATTTTAATTTACATTAGCTGTTAGTTAGAACTACTTATGTGACCCGTTAGTAACAGTCAATGGCTTGGAAATGGAAAAAAAACTTCCAAACCAATCAGTAAGATTATTTCCACACATCGATTTGCTTTTTAAAGGCTGGAACACAAAGTTTGAAATATCAGCTCTTAAAAACACACCGGTGAGCCAAGATGTGTTTCCTTGCTGCTGACCATTTTCATGCAAGCCAGGCATGATTGTTTGAAGAAGAAGAGATGGAATCCCCCCACTGGATCTGGGTGTGGAGTAGGGCTGCTTGCTGAGGGTGCCCCAGGAGAGGCTGAGGAGAGATTAATTCCTGGGGGTCCAGGCTGGTGATGCCTGCTCTTTCTAAGTGTTGTGCAACCAAATCTTAGATCAGATCTATTGTCTTGATAGAGATATTTTTTAAATTAGAAAGTATACTAATTTCAGCAGTGTTAGCTTCTGAAAGCTGCTGCATTTCTGTGGACTTCTAATTATTTACACACTTTTTTTGAGACATCAGCGTTTTAGAAAAGACTATATAGTTATAGAGATTTTTATTGGAATATATTGTATTAAAAGACCATGTATGTAATATAATAAGAAATATTAAAACACAAGGCTCAATGCATTGTATATGTATCACATAATTATTCTTGCTATAAACTATTAATGCTGTAATATTGATTACTAAATTAAAAGTATTTTCCAAAGTCTTGAAAATAAGACATCTAATTACAAGAGAGTCTCATGTAACAGTTAAAATAATTTCCATATCCCCAGGTGTAGTGAAAGCTCAAAAATCTAAGCTGAATGCAAACTGAACAGACCAAAAGGGAATAAAAGCACACATATTTGTGAAAGACTTCTGCAAGCTGATTTCTTTCTTGAGTAGAAGCCTGGTAATAGTTGATGAGACACCTGATTAAAAATAGTAAAAACTGCTAGCAAGCAAAAACTAAAATAAATCTCTGCACAAGTATGGAAGCTTTTACTGAACCCTGGGCTCAAATGCCTTTTAGATTTTTCTGCTATGGCTGAGAAAGTTTAAGAGCCATATTTTCCTTTTAAACTAATACTCAAAAATAAAAATACAACAGGACTTCGGTATAGAATCTCCTGGGAGCTGAATAATACTTTTCATTGGAGTTTGCTGCAGCAAGTCAGACTGTACTTGCTACTGCTGAGAATTAAAAAGGTAATTAGCAAAAACCAGGCAGAGATGCCTAACTGGATGAACAGGATTGGATCTGTACAGCTCATATGCAATCCAAAAAGACTGCCAAGACAAGATGAAGACAGACTTAAGGCTTTGCTTTGTATTTTCCTTGGATATACAAATACAGGCACACAAGATTAAAGCTACATTTTTAATAAAGTCCTATAGCTATAATACCTGATGCAAAATTGCACTCGACTTTAGGAGTCTGGCCCACATCATAAACTTTATGGATGAGAAGTTAGTAATTGATTTGGCTCTGTATTGAAGACAAAGCCTTATTTCTCAGAAGCATCAGCATAAGCTGTAAAGGGACTTGTAGTATATGGGAAAAACATGCATTGTAGAAGCATACTGATTTTACCATAAGTGATCTGCTTCAGGAAGAAAGTTCTGCAAAGAAATATCCCCTCAACTCAACATATGAAGCATTTCTTCCTAGTAAATCTGAACTTTTTTAGCTGGGATTATTCCATGCAATAAATATGGAAAGAATCACCCTTAAAAGTTTACTGGTCTTACTAAGCACCACTAATAATTTATTTTAAAATCTAACACATACATGCAAATAAAGAGAGCTTAACTTAACAAACAAATTCTGAATTTTGCAACAAATTATTTTCCTTGCAGATGAGCATCCAGAATAATTTCAGTGTAAGTGAGTATCAATAAAAAAGGCTTCAAGGATACTGAGCAAGAATTTATCCTTGTTTTTCATAATATTTCAAAAGTAATGATCTTAAGAACCTGGAATAGAATATATTACATAGTACAAACACTAGAAAAACTAGCTCTGTTTTATCTAGTTAATGGTAGTAACGTTTCTGCAAATGTAGACACCAGCATTTTAAAGATACCTATCTTTGATATGTATCAATAAACTATATTTACATTATAAATTTTATAATTTACGATTTCTTTTAACAGTATCTTCAAAGAGGTTTAGATAGATTGAATAAAATGGCATAAATCTAGTTCAACTGAAAATCTTTACTGTTTTAGTACTGTTGCTATTTCCGTGTGTCCTGAGATATTATGAAAATATTTTAATATTCAGAATATGAAGAAGTAAATCATTAAGTATAATTTTTCTAGCAGATGAATTCACTGTTCACTGGTGTTGATACTTCATTGTTTTGTATCTGGTGTAGTCATTTAGAGATGTGCAGAGTCAGTGCAAAACATTACAAAATTAGAATCAGATTTTTCCAAATCCCTTTATGAAGGTGCTCAAAATGTAAGGCAGGAAACTGGAAAGTCACTTTCAGTGTCTTGTGAATCTCCTTTGGATACTGGGCTAGATTCTAATTTTATTCAACTAAATTCTTTAGAACTGATCCTTTTTATTGTTAATTCACAATCAAGGATGAGATATATGGACCCAAACTCAAGAGTTCAGCCATGTACATCATGGTTTTTTGAACAAAATGTAACCAGTGGTAAACAGAGGCAGGCTCTCAATTATTCTCCATGGGGGTTTTTTTAGGCATTTGCTGGAATTCTTACAAGAAGTCTCTGCTCTGTGTACTTTGCTGGAAAGAATACGCACAAAAATATTTCCAAACTAAATGCAGCTGGTTCTAATCCTCTGATAATTCAATCTACATGTATCCCTAGCTTTAACATGAACCAAGCCATCTGTAAAATGTTAGTTACATTAGAAGACACAAATCTAGTTTTTGACCAGATCCGAGCCAATCAATAAGTCTTTCTTACTTTGATCTTTGCATTTTCTGGAATAATGGCAAGAAACCAAACCAAAGTCACCACAAAATCAATCCAAGCCTTAATGCACTCTTAAAACTAGTAGGAGCAGTTTTTGATGAGGGGCTTCATTGCTGGTAGAGTTTCTCTCCTTGAAACATGCATTCCAGTGGTGATTCAAATTTTTCTGCTGAAATCAGAGGATAAACTGTACTTGCAATTATATAGCAAGCAGTAGGAATCCTAAAAAGGTAATTTTATTTTAAAATATATATATATGTGGCCCTCCTTGGCTTATTTCAGATGAAATCCAGACCAAATTTGTTTAAATAGCCTGTAAAGACAATACAGGAACTAAATGCAGGAAGAATGCTGAAAAAAAAAATAAATCACAGCCAATTCCAAGTACACAAAAAGAATTTTGTTCATATTGTATATTCACATTACATTCAATAAGCACATTCATGTGTTTATTCCATACTCTCACACTTCAGCTATAATGTGGTTCCAGTGACATTTACAGATAACTGTTTGCATTTAAAAAGCCCAGGGTTGTTTTATTAAAAGGCAATGAATTTGCATGAAAAATGCCATTTTGTGGAAGTCTCTTTATGTATCAGTAGTTTTCCTCCATTTGTGAGACACATATTATTAAGCAGGATTTTCACTACCCCACAATTTACATAAGAGAGAGATGGTGGAGCAGGAATGAGCAGCCACTGCTGCTGGAGTAGGCCAGTATTTTGATTTCTCTGGGTGCAATTCTCCATGCAAGGGAGGATGAGCAGACTATGAAACTGGTGTCTCTCATTGCTCGCTGGACCTTGAGGAAAGACAGTAACAATCAAAATGCTCTCAAGTCTTTTCTTTTGCTACATACAAAGATGATTCAGCTCTTCACTTTCTGCTGAAAACAGCATATTTTCATCAAAATTCCTCCTATGTACATAAACCCATAAGGCACAGAAATCAAGAAAAATTGCTAACTTGATTCCATGTCTGTTAAAGAGAGGCTGGTCTATTCCTCCAGCTGTCAGGCCTAATTAATAAGTTTTCCTCCACATTTTTTTCCCTCTCTGTTCCTGTGGTCCTCTATTTTTCTGCCATCTTATTAATGCTTATTAGCTTTACAATGAAGATTTTGCAGTCCTCAAAATCAATCACTTTTTTTACTAATGTGGAACCAGCTAGAATAATTTAATAGCTCTTCAATTCACCTGCCATCACAATCAAACTTCTACAGCTTCATTTACCTCAAACCCTTATAATCTATGTAGTGGTATTTTCATTTGAACTATTAACTAAGGTCTACTACTGCCCCATGCTTTCTGCCTTTTCCACTTTTCTGGCACCTTCACAGTCTCCTCTTGAACCAGAGGACTGGATGCTCACCCCCTTCTTCCATGTTGGTAAAAGATTTGGGAGGACTCCATTGTTTCATCTGCTCTCATGATCAGTGCAGGTAACCAGCACTCCCTGCTCTGAAGGATGCCTGAAGGCTGACATAGGTAGGGAGGGACATGACAAAGAGAACATTCAGCTCTGATCTCCTGGGCTTCAGAACATAACCTGAAGTACAAAACACAGTAGCAATCATAATGAAATTAGAAAAATAAGAGAGATGAGTCAATTCCACCTTTCCTATGCTGCCACCTGTCCTCTTCCAGCAAGATTCTGGTTTGACAGACTTTGTAGAAAGAACACTTACAGTAGATTTTGATCTTCATAAATTTTAACAGCTGGAACTGCTCACAATGGTTTTCCACATTAAAAAAATGCTGGTGGCATCTCTAAAATCTTAGATTTGGCAGAGGAAAATAGTATGTATGGCCAATATGTCTGGTGCATCTTTTATTCAAAACTAAAGTGGTATTTCGTGTCATGCATACTTCAAAGCATGCAGGGATACAGAATGAGAGAGGAAACCTTTACAAGGCTTTCACAGAAACAGATAGCACTGGAACTTTGAGGTCACTATGAAGCCATTAGAAATTTTACTGTTCTAATTTGAAACAAAGAACCTTCCAAATACTGATGTGAAGTGAGACTGGAACAGGCAGTCAACCTGGCAGGGCTGTCTGAGCCAAAGAGCTTCTGATAGCTCACAGTAGAAGGGAAGATTGTGAAAGGATTGTCAGAGTAGAGAGGAAAAAAAAATTTAGAAAAATTTAGAAATGTGTCCTGAAGAGGACTGAGTTGCCTGTTCTGAAATGTGGTAGAGGAGTGTAAGAGCATGAAACACCATTCATAATGTTACAGGAATGGTTAACTTGAGACTTTATGCCAAATTTGAACTCTTTCCTGTCCCTGTTTTCCTCAGCTATGAAGTCCTAAAGGAAACTTGCCCTTCATAGTTCAAGGTTTATTTCCTTAAAACATGTTACACCACTGAAAACATTGAGCTGCAGAACCCAATGCCAATGCTTGAACTACCTGTGGAAATCCTACCTCCACTGGTTACTGTTCAAAGGATGAATTTAAGAACACTTGGATATTAAATGCAACTTTTGTCTTCAATGCCTGTCTCACAACTTCAACAGTATTAGTTTTTGAATGGCATTTTTCTTCCTCTTTTGCGAAGCACTGCCTTTGCCTATGGCACCATTTATGGACCACATGATGCTCAGGGAGCAATTTTCTCATATCTGATCTCCAGCCTAAAACATTCTCTGTATGCAGAGTAAACCCTGGGAGTTGTGGCCCTGACAGATTAAGGATTTTGTCAGAGAAGCATGTTTTTGAAGGACAAATGCCCTAACTCACCAATATCATATTTTAAACAAAATAAAAAGACCAAGTCACTCTGGGCATTCACTTTTGCCTCCAGCACCATTTCCCAAGCATTTCAAAACACATAAAAAGACAAAGGATACCTCAGTGCCAGTCCAGAGAGACCTGAGCCAAGAAATACCTTTCCAGGAGGAAGATCACAGACATTGAGATCACATGCCTGAAAGAAGGTAGAATTTTTGACTTTCTTGTGTTTTCAGGACCAACTTGAAGAGATATTAGCCAAGAAATGATTCAAAGCCTACCCACCCAAGTGAAGAGGGCAAAACCCAAATTTGGATGCACAGCCAATGTTGCTGCCATCTGCTGTTTTCATGTGGAATTGAAAAATTTAAAATTACTTTTTCCCCCTACCACATTTTTTCAATTGTTAAATGCAGTCACGTATGGATGATTAGAGTCAGAGCTTTCTTTTTCACAACTCTTGATTTAAAAATACTAATTTACTAATTTGACCTGAGAAATTTTCCTTTAATTTAGTTTTACTGCCTATTTCAGGGCTGGATTTGGAGTTTTTTGTTCTGGTTGTGTTAGGTTTGTGGGGGTTTTTTGGTATTTTTTTAACATGAATTCCCATTTGAGATAAAGGAAAAGGTTGTCCACTTCCAAGGAAAAGCAAAGAAAACAGATTAATAGGGGAAGTAATGTATTCATTTGGGTGTATTATATACTTTCTATGAGTAAATTTTAATTGGATGACTTGCATAAATGGAATGTAAATTTGTCTATAGCACAGCATGGTTTTGGTGTTTTAAAAGCCAAAGTTCAACTGCTGATGTCATTAATTAGGAACTATAATTAGTAAATATAGGGTAGGTAAAGGAAATGAAAACAAATGTGCTTCATTAACTATTCTTCAGGCACAGGTAAATATGAGTTCATTCACTGCAACTGTGCTCTGCATGCCTGAGACAGCCTTATTAGGAATAAAGTAATAATCTCCTGCTTTTGATTACAGAATAGCTAACTCCCCTGGTTACATTTGTTAGGGATCCATGAATAGGAATCAAAGTGCAAGGCAGGTTTGAAGTTTCCTTATTTGCCCCTATTCCACTATGAGCCTGAATGACCTTGGAGGTCTTCTCAAAGCAGGAGATATTAATATGAATGGTTTTGATGACCATTAGGAAACCAAGATTAGAACTTTATTTTCTTGATTAATTGTGATGATACTAATATTATTAATTCACAAAGACACAATCAGTTGCCTCATCAGACTTTGCAAGTGATACATCATTTCTGTATGACCCATCTGAATGCTGTGTGTCCCTGAGACTGGCAGAAGCTCCTTCCTGGAGCTACATCTTCTCCTGGGGCAGTGAAATAAATGTCTGATACTGCAGATAGAAAAATAGCAATGACTAAAAGCTCAGCTGTACGTTGTTGGTATGCAGAGAGCAGCTTTACCCTTAAAAGTTGTCCATAGATAGCTATTATTGCAAAATTAATATTTTTTGAATGGCAATAGAGTTTCTTTCCATTTTATTTCAGATGATCATTGTGCTGCTCACTGAATTAGGGTGCAACATTATCCTTTCTAAAGGAAAGCATCACACACCTGCCCTGCTGGCTAATAACCAGGCAACAGAATGGTTGTCACAGCTTAAAAAGGTAGAAATGGAAATGGGAAAGAATCCTGAGCTCCCAGAGGGGACAAGGCCAAACATGAGAGATAAATCTTTTCCTGAGTAAGGCATAGCTGAAAGACAATAAAAGATTCCTTAAACTGGGCAGAACAACAGGACAAAAGAAAAACAAAATCTCTTAAACCATGTCTGTTCATTTTTTATGATGGGGTGGGCTGCAGCCTGCCAGCCTGTTTTAAAATCAACACTCCACAGCAAGAAACTACACAGCAATGTATCACTTCTCTGCAGGCACTTCCTTCCCCTGACAAATGGGTCAGGCACAGTAATAGCTTAACCAGAACTGCACCGAGGGGCGACCAGCACTGAGGGAGCAGGATCTGTAGGAAATAAATCTGTATTTATTTACAGACACATACACAGGCACACAGCTTACTGTGCAGAGCAGCTTCTTATTGTGGAAAACGAGCTGTATGAAATGCAAAGCTACGGGAGATGTTTTAACACTCAGGGGAAAAAAAAAATAAATTCCACATGCTATGCTAATTTATTCTGTCCCCAAAGGGGATCTCCATAAACTTCTCAGTCGAAAAATCAGCTCCTCTACCAGCAGTTTTAAAACTTACTAGTTAGCACTCTTTGTTAACATCACTAACTTGCTAGGCTTACATTTTCCTAATTTTTCTAAGAAAGGAGAACAGAAAAGGGATTGTTTGAGAGCTCATCACAGTGCTCCTGAGTACAAGCTGAAGCACATTTTTTCCTGAGGCAGAGAATAAACTGCACCCTAATGTAAACGGCTGATACAGAGCCAATACACCAATTTATGCCTCAGCTAAATCCTTAACTTAGCACTTATGTAAGGCATTAGACTTTTATAGCACTTGGACCAAGGTAGGAATTCATGAGGAGCTCACTAATTTGAGAAAACAACTTGAGTGTGCTTTTCAGTATGACAAACCAGACCACTTATCCAATTAGGGAGAGATGAAGGAAGATAAATTCTATTTTGCCAGCTTTCTGAAATGTTTTTCAGATTTTCTCATTTAATACAAGCTCGATACAAAGCTGCAGAATAAAATTTTTAAGCTGCTTTCTAGTTAAAATGCTAAGCCTTTCCCCCATGAGTAAAAAAGGTATTGTGCATGCAGTTTTAACTATCTCTGCTCAAATTCTGCCAGTTTTTTTTTAGGAATCACACTGAATCTGCTCATTCCCCACCAGAGCTGGTAAATGAATTAGCACGAGAGCTCTGCTATTTTTCTCTTACTCAGTAGTCACATATGTAGGAGACTATTATTTTTTTTTAAGCCATTAATGTAATGATGGGAAATTTAGCATAAGCTAACAGAGATTTGTAGGTTCTACACCTGAACCAAAACGTGCATTTAATGAGGACCACAGGAAATGATGCAGTCCTTGCCAAAGTGTCATTAACGGCTTGGAAATTTTGGGATAATCAACATAAAGAAGCAACCTGTAAACTGGATTTTTCAGGATATGGATGTTTATCATATCCCCAAAATTAAGCCATCTCTATTGAGTCTCCATTATGGAGACTCTCACAAATCATTACTATCTCTTAAAAATTTTTGGATTTTTGACTGACTGAAAATTTTTATTTGTGCTATTAAATGAAGACATCTCCGAACATTTGGAAATAACTTTGCACACTGTGCTGAAAATCTATTTGCAATAAAATGAAAAACTAAATGTGCAGAAGTGAAACAAAGATCAGCTCTATCTACAAGTCAACCTCTATGAGATTTTATGTTAATCAGCAAAAAAGTAGTAGCACTATAGAAAAAAACTATGATCCATCTTACTACTGCTACTACTAAAAAAAAAAAAAAAAAAAAAAAGAAAGAAAAAAAAAGTCTCCCTAAACTGAACTTAGCCACTGGAAAGCTTTTGGAAACTCTAATATTTTTGTTTGGGAGGACAATTTCTGTAGTTACTTTTTAAGACAACAGGGATGCTTTGCCACATGTTAACATGAGACCTCTAGGAATACTTAATAAAAACTACAGGAAGCACGTAGACAGCAATATCAGAAAGACTTAGCTTCTAAAATGCATTCTACAGGAACAGCTTGGTGTCGTTAACAAAGTGAATGAGGATAGACATAGCAGTTAATTCATCCTCATTTTAAAAATTCTAGGTCATATTTTTGTTAAACACATAATTAGAAGCCTTTAAGGAAGTTCTCTTAGTTCCTCCCAAGCTCCTGACAAGACTCTTAGTGCCTTCCAGCTCATTCAGCATTACAGGTGCTGATTCATGCCCCTGGGTAATTTAGAGAGACTGAACCTTAGGCTGCTTCTTGGGGGAGGCAAAATCCCAGCCCAGAAAGAAAACCTCCAGAGACTCTGTGATGAAGGTAAGAGAAGTAACCTCTATAAGTCAGGAAGAAGTAATTTAATTTTCCTCTTGGTCAGGCATCAAATCTTTTCCCTTACATCAGTGACCCCTGGGTGCTTGAGACTCACTTGATAGAATTAACTATATCCCATGCCTTATGGCATGCTAACAAAATTGTTCTCAAAGCTGATCTCCAGAACAAGGCATCATAAAGAACGCACCTAACTGCAAAGAATCTCAAACGATCACGGGGAGAGATCCTACACTGATTACACCACCAGCTGGTTACAAATAGCATCACTGATTCTCTTTTTCCTAGGTCTGCAGGTAGAACAGGAGAGAGGCAGGATCAGACTTCAGGTTTTCTGACTGCTCGTTGCCATCTGGGCTTTTGCTACTCACCCTGAAGAGGTGCACCAGAAAAACTGCAGGAGGGAGAAGTGAGTCCTGTGGGAAGTACATGTCTCTTTCTAAACAGTAAGATGAAATGGCTCAGGTTCAGGCTCCCAACTTCATGTACAAGAATCTCAGCAATTTCATTTTCAGTTGTTAATAATGTTTATGTTTCCTCAGTGGAAAAATGCTTAAATGTAATTTACATTCAAGCCACCAAAAGGTTATAAACAATTCCCAGGCTGAAGGCTGCTCAACTATGTCAATTCAAAAAACCACCAAGACAAACAAAGGTATTCTTGCAAGAAGTACTGTTCACAAACCTGCAGTCCAAGGAAAATGTGCCAGAGGAATGAAACAATGGGGGAAAACCAGCCTATTTCCTTCAAGGGCTGTGTAAATATCTCTGGAATGTGTGTAGCCTCCTCTGTGTATTTCAGGGTGACCTCCTTCTGGGGTTTGCATTTTCCATAACTTTCCCCTGGTAAGAGGGAGACTCGGTGTGTGAGTCCAGGTCCCCAGCCAGGGTCTGTCAGCCTTGCCTGCTGCAGTCAGCAACACCAAACAGATTTAGTGCAGCTGAGGCACTGGCTCATTGCTCACCAGCTATTCTGAGAAGCAGAGCTTAGGCTTTGCCTGTCCCAGCATAGGTCCAGCTGCCTCCTGAAGCAGTGGGAGTCACAAGGGGTCGGGCTGCAATGCAGGGGGAGGGAGAGCAGTAGAAAAGAATTTACATCTCCCAAACTGTGAATCTGTCAAACTGATGTAAAAGTCCTGCCCTCGGGTATCACATCTATCTTTCTATATTTGCTATCTATATGTGCAATAAAGCACTGCATATTTAGCTGATTTGAAAGTTCAGATGGGATATTCCAAGTTTACTCCAATCTTGAATAGCATTATCTTTCCTAAGCATCAAAACATAAACTAGAGAGGACAATAACTGAGCTTGCTAAAACTTTGTAACAACTCTCTCGGTCATGTTTTTGAATCACTATCAACAAAGAGTCAGTAGCTAAACCCCTTAAAGCACTACACAATTCCTTCCCCCTCCAAGTCAAACTTTAGTACTATAATTGAGGTAAGAGATCACCTTTTCCTTAGGGTTTGCACCTGGAACAGTCATACTGTTAATCACTTTACAGCTATGTTAAATAATTTGCCAGTAACTGTCTGAAACTGACACAAATAGGAGCATTTCTTCTGAAATTGTAAGTTCTTCCAGTCATCAGCCAACTAAAATTGTTAAAGATTACATACACATGGCCACATATGTATTTATTACAGATTTTTTTTTTGCTGAAGTTCTGCTTGTGTATTATCTATACTGCAATTACATCTGTTGTATACATCACAAAGACGATCAATAAATAAATTAATGCTTCAGTCAAAACACCACTTAAACTTACATAGCATACAGAACTTGGCTTAGACATAAGAATTTAAAGTTGGAGTTTGTCATATTTTGTTAAGTTCTGCATAGTGTTAGCTCTTCAGAAATTCCTATATCAAGTCACATATAAACGAAACTTTCTTTCCAAATGTCTCAGTTTTGTTCAGTTCCTTAACTCTGCAGCTTTACTTTTAAAATATTGGAACCAAATCTTGGGCTTTCAACAGTACTCCAGTACAATACTCTTGTTCAATATAAGATCATGGAGAACTGGTTTTCTTTTTTTTTGTATAATTCCATGCAAGCTCTGCACAAACAATTCGTGTTCCTAACCAATTTCAGTGGGGATTAAACATTTATACACTGATGTATGATGCCATCTTTACTTCTAAATCTCAGTTTCCAGTCTACAAAATAGAGGAAACACCTAAAAATGTAAGGATGTTTGCACTACCTCACTCATGGATGTATCTGAAGGATGGTTTTGAAAAGCTGAAGAAGGCAGCTGGGCTTGCTTTTTTTGTTTGGTTGGGGTTTTTTGTTTAACAAAACAGCACACCTGATGCACACAAGTCCCACATGAAGAATTTGCATAAGGCTCAGTCTCCGGAAAGGGACTTTTTTTCTGAAGAAAATTGTGCACAGGTTCTGAATTCCCAGGGCACTTTCCTTTCCTAGCTTGAGGAGATTTCTCTCTGTGTACTCCCAATGCTCTGAGCATCTTGGAAACCTGCCCTGAGGCAAGCAATAAATGGGGGGTGGGGAGATAGGACTGGAGCTCTAGTGCCTGGCTCTTCTTGCTTTTGTTTGTAAAATGAAGCATTTTAAAGGGAATTTCGACTGGAATATACTGACTGCAGGGCCCATTTCTCATAGCTAAAAGACTATGAAAGTAGCCTATGTGGAGCCATTCTACAATATACTCCAAGAGCAGGTAGGAACTCTAACACCTGGTATAATTAAGACCAGACCTTAGAGGCTAGTGGTGGCTCATTTATAGCAGCTCGACTACAGGGCATCTTTGTTGACAAGACTACAGGATGTATGATGGTGGATTATTAATGTAGTTGGCAGGCAGCTGCACTCAAATTCATTGCTGTGGCAGCTGTTCAGTAAAATTTGCTGGAAAATCCAGTGGAGATTAGGTTTTGATGAAAAATTTCAAGGCGCTTTTCTCTAATGCGAGCAAGCGCAAACCTCCTGGGTTTATTGAACATTGCAGATCACCAAGATAACGATGCTTTTGCCTCAGCGGGAGGAAGGTGCTGGGAAACGTGGGCTGCTCGCAGCAGGTCTGTGCTGCTCTCCAGCCCCGCGTTCTCCCCAGTCCTGTTCAACAACATCCACAGCCTGTCATTAGAGGGCCCAGCTGCTAATGCCGGGGCCAGTGGTGAGGCAATTACCCACGTCTCTGTGCAACTGCGGCACTCGCCTGCAGAGCATTGCAGGGAAATACTTATAGCAAAACAGGATGTTGCGATGGGTACGGAGCTTTTCCTGACCAAGGAGAAAGTGCGTCATGCAACTTGATGATGTTGCTTAACATACGAAATCGCCTCGGCTGGGCGATTAGATAGCACGCAGCATGGCTGACTTGAATTTCTGGTCCTACTTTCTCTTTCGCCCCGACACCAAGCACATGGCTGGAAGTTACAGGAGCCGGTCAGGAACCGGGCTGGCAGGGAGCGCAGGGACTGACTGCTTATACCCAGCTCTAAGAGAGCGAGGGTACAGAAGTGACAGTTCCCCTGGCTTAACATCAGTGAGGAAAAACTTCCCCGAACTAGTATGAACAAACATTTTCAGATTCACCTAAGAATTCTGACTGCTGGGGTGATGACATTACGTCTCCAATTAACCCACCCGGAGCCCGCCCGACAGCACAAGGTTTTGAAGGTAAACCCAGGTGCTGCTGCTGGCCGCCCCACGCCGGAGAAGGCGCGCTGGCCCCGGCGCTGCCGCTCCCGGCAGCCCGTCCCGCTCCGTCCCGTCCCGTCCCGCTCCGTCCCGTCCCGTCCCGCTCCGTCCTGTCCCGCTCCATCCCGTCCCGTCCCGCTCCGTCCCGTCCCGCTCCATCCGCGCCGTCCCCGCGCAGCCCCGCGCTCCGGGAGCGGCCGCAGCCCCACTCTCGCGGGAGCCGCGGCCCGGGGCGCTGGGCGCTGCCCGCCCGCCGGCGGAGGCTGCGGGGCCGGGCCGCCCGCAGGGGAAGCGGCGGCTGCCAGGGCGGGCGGAGTCGGAAGCACGACAGCACGGGGCGCTGGGGCGGCGCTGGTGGCGGGGGCGGGAGCAGCTCGGCACTCGCTGCCGTGCTGGGGTCGCGGCGCAGGACGGAGCCGGGCAGCGCCGGCCCCGCAGCAGCGGCAGGAGCAGCAGCGGCAGCAGGAGCAGGAGCCGCCGGAGCCGCCTCCCGCCGCCGAGCGCGGGGAGCCGCCGCAGCCGCTGCCCCGGGCGGCTTGCGAGCGCCGGGCTGCGGCGCCGCCGCTGCCTGCCGCCGCTCCGCGGGTGAATGAACCTGTCCCGGCCGAGCGCGGCGGCGGCTTCGGCTCGGGCTCCGGCAGCAGGCTCCCCCCGCACAAGATGGACGGTTTCGCCGGGAGTTTGGGTGAGTGGCGGTGGGACGGGACGGGACGGGACGGGGCGAGGCGCGGGCAGCCCGCCGTGCGGCGGGGCCCGGGGCGCGCACCTGCGGCCGGGGGGATGCCGGAGCCGCGGCTGGGACCGCCCGGGCCGGCCGGGCCGGGGCGTGCGAACACCGCCCGCCGGGGAGGGGAGGGGATGCCAGCGCGAAATCTGGTCAGCTTCAAACCATCTGTTGCGAGAGCTCCGGCTGCACTTGCCTTCTTTGTTCTTCCCTCGCCGTGGGTTTGCGCTTCCCCAGAGCTGGTTGCTTGGCTTCGGGCTGATGGTTCGGCTTAGGTTGTGTGGGTTGTTTTACAGTGTTACTGATTTTTGTCTCTCCCTTGTGCTCCGGGCGGGAGGGCGCAGCCGGTGTCGCAGCGGGAGCCGCGGGCGGCTCTGCCGTGTCCCGGCGCAGAGCGGCTCCAAGGGGAGCGCGGCGCCCCTGGAAACTCGGGAATGCTAGCGGGGCAGTCGGCGCCTTCCCGGTGTCCGAGCATCCGTCCGTGCGCCCGGCGAGCCCTCCTGCCTGGGCGGCGGGCTCCTCTGCCGGAGCCCGGCGTGATCCAAAGTATTTACTGCCTGCTCGTGTCAGTTTTGCCAGGAAACTGACAGGCTGCGCTGCCTTCACTTCTATGAAGGCTGCGGCAAATTCTCACCAGTTTCTTGAAGCAAAAATACTCCACCAGCCCAGTTTTTCACTTTTTTGAAGGATGGATTGCATGTGCTACCAGGTTGTGCTGGTTACAGGTGTGAACCGAGCATGTATCCAAATGTAAGAGTTGTAAACCGTGTAAGTTTCCATTTCTGCACATTATGAGACCATTGGCTTTGCAGTGCTGCCTACCTGCTCTTCTCATCATATTCAGTGCCGCTGCATCTATTGCAGGCATTTCGTGCTCAAACTCACTCCATCTTTTGTAGAATAATAAATCTGTGCCTCTTAAAAATAAGATTAATTTATTTTTACGTCACTCCCGTAAAATCTGTAGTAACAGTGAATAGTTCTCAATTTTCTGGAAAAATTGACTCATTTAAATACTTCTGAGTGTGATCCTAACCTTTCAGGTTTTTGAAATGTCAACTCCAGCATTTTGGGCACCTCTCCAAACCAAACTGGTGCACCATAATTAACAGTATGCTTTGGTAGTTTGGCTGTCTGCCAGGCATACTGTCCTTGCTCAAGTAACTGCCATGGCCATTTTAGATCTGGCGATCAGAAAGCGACACATGGAGGAATTGTACAGGTTCTGTTCCCGGTTTTCTCAGGGAAGATTGTGCCTGTGGGTGACATATGCAAATGTTCCATGGTTAATATTTATGAACCTCTTAACCCAGCAGAAGAGCTGATCACCATATCAAAGCACACCGATATTGCTTTTAACTCGTGCAGTATTGGTCCCGTGAGGTCGATATTTAGAAATAACTGGTTTTTGTTGGAAGTAGAAAAAACTCAATTATTATGAAATAATAAAGCTTTGCTTTCTGGCGTGGAGGTTCTCAGTGAGCAGTGGCATGGGATCACCGGGTGGCTCAGCCCCTTGTGCTGGAGCCGTGATGGGCTCACTGGGGCATCCCGTGTGTCTTATTAAGGGGGGCTCCATCTGGACCTTTAATTTGTTTCCCTGCTTGTTCAGGAAGGCGCTGTGATTTTATGTGAATCTAACGAGGATTAAGCTCAGCTCAACCTTTTAAAATGTGCATTACGATGTTCACTGCTAGTTGGCCTTTGATTTTGCTTTTGTGGCAAGCACTGATGTGCAGAGTTTTTCTGGACTGGGGCTGAGGGGAGAGCATTCCCAGAATCTTTTGCTTTGAAGTATGAAACTTTACGTGACTTTTTTGTTTCCAGGTTTGAATCATGCTGCTTAGTCCTCTCCTGTATTTATAATCACTTGTTGGCTCTTCTAGCTGCTAATGAGCACATAGTGTTCATGAAGATGTGTGAATTGTTCTGAGACCTCTTTTTTTTTAAAATGTCCCTAATTAAAATCTAATGGCTTGAATTTAATTAGCTGTCTGCTAAATGTCTTTTAGGAAGGCCATAAATTAATGTAATTTAGAATGAAATGTAAAAATTAATTAAAATTATTGTTGGCAAAACTGTGCTGTCTATGTATGTGCATGCTCAACCAGTCAAGCAAGGTTATTAGAGAGCAAGTTGTCCTTTTAATGCCTCTTGTCATTATCTGGAAGGCAAAATGTTATTACAGATTGTGCCCTCTAGCACAGGCAGAAATACCTTCTTGCATGTCTCTTGCAGTTGAAAATACTTTACGCAGCTGTTTTCTTTTGGCTTCCACGTTGAAATTTTTATGAGAATAAACAGATGAAAGAAATCATTTTATATGTAATTTAGAAAATTGTTTTGGTTATTGGCTTACTAAGTGCTTATGTAGCATTCTGCTTACAAGTATACAATTACTGTATACAGTAAAAAAATAAATCTATATGTTATGAGTTAACTTGCACGGTTGAAATAGGCATTGATTATTTTGATAAAGCACTGAGTTATTTCCTGTGCACTGTGGCTTCAGTACTTTTAGAATATCACAGTGATAATTGAATCCCATTTATTGTCTCAAGCAGCACAGTCATATCTCACATTTGGCATTGCCAACCTGGTGGTTGTCAGAGGGCTCAGTGGATTCTGGCCATCCCCTTTTTCAGATGCATCCCTCGAAGTGAAAGGCTGTGCTTCTGAATGGGAACAAGAAGTCTGTGAACTTGGACTGGGCGCCTGGGCTCTTGCCTTGTGCCCTGGCTGAGACAGGAGCTCAGCATGGGCGTCTGGCTCTGATGCTGCCAAGTTCCCCTGCCTCTCAGGATCCTCATCAGGGCAGAGAAAGCACTGCTGATTCTGCCAAGGAGTCAAGCAGAGAGTTCTAGCAAAAGGAAAAAAAAAAAAAAAAAGGCAAAAAAGCCCGTGTGGGAAATAACGCAGCTAAGGCTGTCAGTAAGTGTTGTCCTGCTTCATCCCTCCTCCTGTTTGCTCTGCACTACTGCCCCGAGTCTCTTCCACCCTCACTGGTGCCTTTGAGCCCCGGGTGAGCTGGCTCAGACATTCCCATCAGAGGGCTGCAGGACTGCAGAAGACTGACAGTTTTGCCAATAGTAATTTTGATTTTTAGGTGTAATCAGGAATGATATTACTTTGCTGCCTTGCTGCTTGCCCCTGCTGTTTTGGTGGGTTTCTGCCTAAATTGGCTTGTTGGGGAGTAGGAGAAGTGTGACAGGTGGTGGGAGGGAAGCAGTGGGAGCCTTCAGCTGAGGGTAGGTGGGACCAGGTGGAGCTGTGCAGAGCTGTCAGCTCTGAGAGTGACTTAGCTGGGTCGTGTCTAAGTTGAGATCTGCTAGATTTAGACTCAGGAAGAGCCAGCTGTGACAGGCTGCCTGGGGCTGGTGAGGAGAGAGTGCTCCTTGCTGGACAGTTTTCCATTGCTTTTAGCAGCTGCATTGTTTTCCTTTCTGAGAAATCTTCTGCTAAGTGAGCTCTGTAACAATAACTCATGGTAAACAAAGATACGGACACATTCATCAGATTATATTAAAAAAATCACTGCAGCCATTTCCAAGCTTGTCAGCAGTGTGTGATAACAATGTGGAAAAAAGCATTTCAAAAAGACTCTCTCCATTATTGAGATCTGTGACAGAATAGTAACTCATAAAAAATGGAGAAGTCTCAACTCCTGATTTCAAACCATGGTTTTTGTGCAACTGTGCAGGATGCCCTGAAGGTTAGAAGGAGTCTTTCTGAAGAAGTCTCTATAGTTGAGAATATTTTCATAGAGAAATTAAAATCATTCTTGCCTTGGAGTCTTAGGAAAGCAGAATAATTTGGGATTTTTTTAAAGATTCTTTGAGCCTGTGCATTTTGTTTTCAGAGAAGTAGAAAGTAACGGAGAGCTTGAATTACTAAGTGGAGACCAGTGCTTTGCTCTGCTGTTGTTACTGGAGACATAATAAAAAAGATTCTTTTTTTATAATTTTGTGTAGTATGTACATTTTGTTCTGTCAGTGTGTGTGTATTGCTACTAACTGCAGTTTTTATCATGTCATTTTGCCCCATTTCTTTTCCTGGGTATTGTGCAGAAGCTGTCTGTGTCAGGTAGTTTCTGAGGCAGTGTTAGGAGTGTGTGCTGCTGCTCAGCCCTGGAGGAACCAGCAGTGTCTGTTGAACCTGTGGCTTTGCTAAAACCCAGCAAAGCCTCTCCAAAGCCCCCAGTCTGTGGGGGCAGAGCTGGTCCAGGGCTCAGGGTGGCTCAGGCAGAGAGGATCTTGTGGTCACTGGTTCTGTGAGCCTGGAAAGCGTGTGTGCACGATGATTCATCTCTGGCTGGGCTCACTACCCAGAAAAATGAGTGTGTGGGGTATTTGTCATTTATTTGGGCTAGAATATTAAGTTTTATCGTTGCCCGTCTAGACTGCAGAAGTGGCCGTGGTGCTGCAATGCGATTGCTCATAGCAACGGCGAGCTCAGCCTAATTCACAGGCTCTGCTCCTGGGATTGCTCTGTGCTATTGTTGCTGTGCTGGTCTTCTTAAAAATAAAAACTCTGGCAGGACATCACTCTCCCCTGCCTGAGAAGGATGGCCTTGGCTGGTGCCAGGGGAGATTAAACTCCAGCAGCAAGGAGGGTTTGCTTTAGAAACTTGGTGGTGGCGGCGGCTCACCTTTTGCTAAAGAGGTCTTTAGTTCATGTGCAGTGAGGAGGAACCCTTTTGCTCTCTAGCCAGCTGAAAAGCAAAGGGTTGTGTGTTTAAAAAACGATCCTATTTTTGCACAGAGTAATTGGCAATATTTACTCTCATTGTGAGTAGTAACTCAGCACAGGAGCCTGTTAGAACTCCTTCGCTTAGAATTTCTCCCTCCTTTAGAAAGGCTTTTAATGCTTGGGATGCTTAGAATAATTTGTGGCCTTACAGTGTATTTTTCTTATTCTTTAAGTGAATACTTTTGATATGGTAGTACAGTTATCTGACAGGATTGTCTCTTGCCTGAAGAACTTACTCTGAAAGGATTTTTTTCCTTCTATGCTTTATATCATGAAGTATGTCAGAGGGAAAAAATTGGTCAGGAGCAGTGTTCTTGGAAGTTCTTTGAAGCAGCATTTTGTTTTGTAAGGATGATGATGATGATTATTATTATTGTATTGTTAGTAAGTACAGGGTGATCTGCATGCCACTTCTTGCTCTTCAGAGCTGCTTCCCTTCTTGGTGTGGTTTGTATCAATTACTGAGGTTTATTTTTCCCTTCTCTCTTTAGGTCCTTGCTAAACCTAATCCTTAATGAATGCGATCGTAAGGCCAAGAATGCTGTTCTTGGTTTACCCGCACATAATGTAATGGGAAGAGTGTTAGAGGATAATTAATTTTATAGCACATGGCATGTATGATGACAGTGCAAGTCTCTCTGTTCCTGCTGGTGTTGAGCATTTCTAGTAGGGCTATTCTTCTGTTTAGGAGGTAAAAATCACCTGATAAAGACCTCTTCGTAAGTTTCACTAACTTCCTTTTCAATAAATCTTCCTGCAATTACTTATGATCTCAGGTGGAACCACTGCTCACCTCACTTTTCCTCTCTGTAAACAAGTGAGTACCAGGAGTTTAAAGAGTAATTACTTGCCTCTTCATTCACTTGTTTAAATTGATGCAGAATTCTAGTTTTCTGGACTTTTCTTTAATTGAATGCTGAAGGATGGATAACTGGGCACCACAAACTGAGAGTTTTAGTGCTCTTTAGAAAGTACACATATGGGCATTCAGATTGCAAAAGCTCATGTCCATGGAGCAGCTTTGAGTCTGAACTGATCATTCAAAGCAGATGGGTGGCGCTAATGGGAGGGTGGGATGTGAAGAACAACACCATCATCATTAAAAGCCTGAATTTATTGCTAAATCTTGGAACATGCAAAAAGTTTTTTCTCTTCTCATTTTGCCTTTTTATTTTCTTTTCCTTCTCCTTCCTGCTCCCTTTCTTATTTTTGTTTAGCTCTATTTCTTTGCTCCATGATGCAAGTATTCATCCTACAAACCTTCTGTGAGTGCTACGATATTCTTAAGCTTCCCACCCGAAGACTGGGTTGAATGAACTGGGATTTTTTAAATTAGTTTTTCTGATTGTTTTGCCTCTCAGTGGGTTGCATCTTTTGCTTATCCTCAATAGTTTCAGCCTAACTTATTAACTAAATATAGCTGTGTCTTGTTGTTCTTTGACTGCTGGTTTCTTGATCCCTTTCCTGACTCTTTCATGGCCACACTGCTCTGCTTTGCATTCAGTGCTGCTGATAGGGAAGGACAGCTACCTTTTATGAGTGCTTGGAGAATCCAGTTTCTTTCTTTGGTTGGTGGGTTCAATGCCTTTCTGCCCATCTAGTGATGTGGATTGCATGCTCTTGTAGCTTCTTAAGCAAGGTATTTTTGAGTGCAAATCTGTCTTATTGTAGAAGTAGGCTTACTCTTTGTATTTAATACCTCTTCCTGAAGCTGCTTGTACTTGTAAGTGACTCTTGTGCATAATAGAAATGCAGTGTGAGGGACAAGAGCAGGAGCAACAGCTGTGCACTGTAAATGGATATGATACATTTTGGATGTGATATATTTTGTACAATTACATGGAATTTCTAATGTATTAAATTAAAGAAAAATACTCACTGTTGTCTGTCACCTGGTTCTCTTGTTTTGCTGAAGCTCCACTCATAGCTGTAAATGCAGTGTTCCAGCCTGGAGCTGGTTCCCGTTTCTCTGGCCATTTTTGAGCTTAAAAAATACGGCAGGGGGGAGGCTGAAACCAGGCTGGTTTATGCCTGATTGTATTTTGGATTTGTGTAAACAGTCTTAATGCATCAAGCTAAATTGGCAGGCTTTCATAATCCTTTGGGAAAATTGGGAGTTTGAAACCCAGAGGATAAATGAAAAAAAAAATGGTTCTAAGCCCCAGATTTGGCTCCCTAAAGGGATGCTGTAAATTAGTTAGATCTAGAAATGTGGTTTAGTTAAAGTAAATGAAAATGTGTTTTCATGAGAACCTTATAATTTTAAAGACGAAAGAGTTGGATTTCTTTATTCTGAGTTGAGACACAAAAGCGAGAAAATGGCTGTTGACAAGAAATTTATATTTGCCGTCCAAACAAAGAGGTAATGATTTCACCACTTTTTATGGTTTTTGATGAAATGATGACATAAGGGTACTAGAAATTGTTTTAAAATGCTTAAATTCAGTCAGTGGCTGAGGTAAGCAAGGCAGCCTGCACATGCATAACTAATTTAACAATCTCAAATATACATAAGATGAACGGTAGAACTATTAGTTTCCTTACAGTTTACTTTGTCACTTTTTTGAGAGCAAAAGAAAAATGTTGCTTTTACTTCAGTGTTCTTTGTGATAGCTTTGTGCCCATCACTGTAGCCAAGAACTGCAGTAGGGTGGGCTCGATTTTGTTTCCGTCCTCTTTATTCTTGGTCACATGCAGACCATGCCATTTCCTTAAGACATTTCCTGCTGTGTGTGCATTATATGGATCTTTTTTCATCAGAACTCAACATTTGCATTGGCAAGCTCTGTTTAAACATGGCAGAGTAGAGCCCAGTCTCACAGGTTCAGTTTTTGAGGAAGGATGTCACCTCCCCAGACTAATATTTTTAGTCTTTTTTATATATCTTCCAGTACTTCTGGCTTCTGTAACGAATGGGCAAACTTTGGACTGGCTTTGAATTGTAGATATAATTGTAGATCTTGTAGGCATCATCCTTCAGATAGGGCACAGCTGACTGAATTCCTTTCCAGGAGCAGAAGATGTTGGGGCCACATGGAATGGAATGAAAAGGGGCTGCTGTTAAAGATTTTCTCACACATCTCTGGTTTGGTGTGGGTGTGGTGGTGGAATCACTCTCTGAGTAGGGGCAGTTCCGAGGTGACTGCTGCACACATCCATCTGGGATTCTCTGGGAGCAGAGGCCACTTCAGATATGTGAACATGCACTGCAATTGGCATGGTTTGAGAGCTGCTTGGATGCATTTTGGTTGAATGGACTTCCAGAGCATTTCTAAAAATGTGCTTTTTGCTATTTCCAAAGAGAGGTGTGGAAAGGAGGAAAGGACTCCAGAGGCAAACCCATAAATTAAACTCTTTCAGCTGCAAGATTCAGAGACATGGCAATACTCATGTCTGTGTAGTATCACTTAGCTTCTTTAAACAAGAGCTCTAACAAGGAGGTAATTACAACTTTGTTTAACTATGCAATTCTGCATTGAACTGCTATCCTCTCCTCTCCCAGCGTGTGCTGTGTAAATGCCATCAGAGAGACCTGGCAGGAAATCAGTGGTTTGTGTGGCTGTGGTTCTTGCTTTCTGAATTCTAAACATGTCCATTAAAACCATGAGGCAAGAGGGATAATAACAGGCAGTACAAACTCTGTTTCTGATTTTTGTTTTTTTTAAATAAGTTATTTTTATATTCTTTCATAGGATAAGCATGAAGCAGCACTGAGTCCATCTGCATGTCTATTTTCTAAGCATTTAATGATGGAATTTTTCCTTTAAAATTATCTGACGTGTTTAAGAAAGGTGACATGTTGGCAGTGCCATTCTCCAGTTCTGGAATTTTTTCTGTGTTTTCTATAATCTGTCACTGTAGTATTTTCTGGAAGATGCTTGGAGGGATGAAGTGTTGATTATAAAAAAAGAGTTGGGTGATTTGAGATACTTTCAAAGAAGCTTTAAAAATAAGAATTGCTTCTCTTTCTCTTAAACATAGAGAAAAGTGGGTTTTAGGTATAGTCATAGAAAACAGTAAACAATTCAGATGATTGTGAAGTACTTTTTTTTTTTTTTTTTTCCCTGAACACTTTATTTGGCTTATTAGTGGTTCATTAGAAATGATATTCCAGTGTGGCACTACTCCTGTGCTGTCTGCTAGAACAACTAACCTGAGGTGTTGATACAAACTCTAAAATAGGAAGAAGCAATTGCTGGCCCCCAAGTGCTGGAGAGCTTTGGGTGGTGTGTTTGCAAGGTCTGTCCAGCATATTAAGCAGTAGTGGTATTACAAACTGATAAACATTTTTATGATTCAATTGGAAAATCGTCAAACTGTGGAGATAATTTCTGTGTGAGATTAACATCATGCCTCAAGCTTTTGCATGCTAGCTGGTTTAGGTGCAAAGATAACAGATAGAAGCTGGCAATCTTCAAATTTGTAAACTTTGAAGTTTAGAACCACTCCAGCCAAGAACTGAAAACAATCCCACTTTAATCATGATGTGGACAAATACAGACTAAAAGCTATTGTTTATTTACAAAATGATTTGGCTTGGAAAGGACCTTAAAGATCATCTAGTTGGAACTAGTTCCAACTCCCCTGCTGTGGGCAGGGATGCCTTCCATCAGAACAGGTTGCTCCAGGCCTCATCTGATGACAAATTTAATTCTAAAATAGGCTTCCATTTTTCATTTTTAGATGCCAAACCTATAGATATTAATAGTTGTTAGTTATTTAAACTTTGGAGGGATTCAAGCTGTCAGGTTGGTGGATGTTACCAAGCTTTGATTTTAGTGTATTGCAGAATGGTTTATTATGGGTTAAATGTCATAGTGTGCATTAGCAAATTCAGGAAGTATTTGTTTGGAGGAATCTTATATTGCTTTTTCATTGGGATAATTTGTCAGTGAGCCTCTGTGGTATTGTGTAGGACTCTAATCTGGCATCCTGTTTAGTGAACTGGAGATAGGAGACCAGTTTTCTTTATATCAACTCATCTGAGTTTTAAACAGATTTTTGATAATTCCTTTTGTGAATGTGTGCCAGGCTTGTGGCTCTGCTACAGGAATGTTTGTATGTGTGTATAGTAGTCTACTTGTAGAGAAATATGAGGTTGGGTGAGCATTTAATTTGACTTTTAGTAGTCAAAAGTTGAAGTCATCATCCACCTCAGAAACAAGGAGTGTAAGATGTTTACTACTGGATTAAGGTATTTGAAGCATTGTTAGAGTTGAGTTTTTACCTAGTTTCCCTCTCTGCCTATCAGCTGAGTTATTGCCTAGCTAAATGATACAGGTTTATGTGTATCTTGTGAATGTGCTTTTAATTATCTGCATTTACTTAATTAATACTTGCAGCAGAAATTTCAATTTCCTGCTCCTATAGCTACAGCAGCTTTATCAGCAAAAGGGCTCTAACTTGGCTGCTGGTTTTTGTGAATGAATGGCAACATTTGCTGTTTGTTTTCTGTAGATTACAAAGGGATTTTTTTCCCAAAGCTATAAATAAAATGTCAGGGAATTGCAGGAAACTGAAAAAGAACTGACAAGAAAGCTTGCATAGAGTATTTGAAACCTAAATTGTATTTATCAGTTTGTGCAGATTTGTGTTTGATAAGATTGCTTACGTCTGCCTTTCAGCCTTTAATTGAAGTTAATTTAAACAGATAAAATTTGAATAGTCTTTATTTTAGTTTCTAGAACTAATTGGGCAATTTCCAGACTCTAGTGTCTGCATATGTGTATATATGTGTATTATATATATGTATATATAGTACTACACCCACCGACATCCCCTACCCTCTCCTCCAGTTTTATTTAAAGGATTTACAGTCTGACCACCCTCTCAGTGTAGGAATTTTTCTCAGTGTCAAATCCAAACCTGTACTGATGCAATTTCCTGTGTTGTATCACTCCTCACCTTATATATAACATATCTCTTATGTAATGTAGCCCTATCTGGACTTACTTTTTGTATGTGTGATTAATGCACTTTTTGGTTTCCTGTCAGTATTACTGAGTCTTGATTATCTCAGACATTGCAGTATGTATTTTTGTTTTGAAAAACTTTAAGCTAACTTAAAAAGCTAACAGCTTTGTTTTGGTCTTTGCCATCTTACTATTTATGGAGTCTTTTGCATAGATTATATGAGTTAAAACTCAAAATACATTCAAAGTTAAACTAATTAGCAGGCAGAAGAAGATAGAAATCTTTACTAGAAAGAAGTGACTTGCCTAAGATGAACAAGAAGCTGCATTTTGGCAAACAGCTCTTCTGTGCTATCTATGATCTTTGGCTATGTATTTTTAGAGGAAAAATGGGTAGGGTTGATGTCATCTAAGAGTGGCCTGTTGACTCTCAACTCCAGTTTTCCTTGTCAGCTTAATTACTCTGTGATGTTACCAACCCTTGAGTTGCAGTTCTGGCTTAACAGCCTGGGGTACTGGCTCCTGCCTTTGTTCTGCATCTTTGTTTGTTGACAAACAGGGATGCAGAACCAGCCATTTCAGAGTGAATTCCACCTGCCTCACCAGCTTTAATGAGCATGTGCTAGCATCCCCCCTTCTCTGTGGTGCACAGGTCATGCTGTGTCCTGCATTCTCCTCCAAGCTCCACGAAGGGCAGCTCTGTGCTGTCCATGGGCACTGTCACACTGGGGAGCTGAGCCAGATCCCACTGGCATTTGGGATAACCCCTCTGGGGTTACAGACCCTTGAGATGGAAACCATCTCTGCTTCTCTATGCTGATTCCCTGTAGATGTGGTGCTAAGTGAGTGTAGGAGAGTGGGTGGTGTGCCAGCAGAGATTTCCATGTGGTTGTACAAAATAGGGGTAGTGCTAATAATTACACTTCACATGCAGTTTTGGCTTTCTGTGAACAAGCAGTTTTGTAGAAGGGAAGGGAGAGGAAAATGCCTGCCCCTGGAAGGAAGGCCTTTAATTGGAGACTGCAGAGCCACCCTGGTGGAGTCTCTGGGGGTTTCATGGGGATGCTGACAAGCTGCAGCTGCTGCAGGGAGGCTCTGCAGAGCAACTTGTGTTTCTTCCTGTTGTGTTACACTGCTGTGACATGTGCTCCTCACCATGAATACCTAGATTGTTCAACGCTGTGTAACTCGGTAGAACCACCCATCCCCTCTCCAGGACCTCTGTGGATGCCTTGTTGTGATGGTTTGGGATTTTTTTTTTTAAAAAATTATTATGTGTAGAATATTATTTTCTGTTCACTGAATGCCATTTAACTTCAAGTTTTTGCTGGAAAGCTCTTGGAGTGATGTATGACATGCTTGTCATGGGCTACTTTATGTCATGTCACCCTTTTTCTAATATGTGCTCTCCTCAGATGCTGACTCCTAGTGGTTTCAGCGTTACAGAAACAATTTTTGGTCTCTTGGAAACAGAATAGGTTTTAGTCATTTACCTCTTGTGCTAGGTGAACCATTCATATTCTCAAAATGGAAAACTCAGTCAGATTGATGCTCTGATAACTTGGTGTCTTTCTGGGCCACTCCCAGGGATCTTGGAGCAGGAGGATGCTGCTGCCAATGCACTGTCCTGGCTGTCCAGTCCAGCCAGGGTCTGCTCCTCACTTCCCTTCTAACAAAAGCCATCCTTCCTATTTAATAAGATAATGGCTGCCATATGGTTTTCTTCATTACCCTCTTCTAATTTTTTGTGTGTGCTTGTGTACTAAAAGCTTTGGGGGACCATCTTCTATGCTAGTAAAACTCTCAAAGTAGATAAGTTTCTGCCTGTTTAGAAACTTGTTACAGCTACACTTTTTAAACATATAACAAATAATCATAGAGGCATTTATATAAGTTTTTTATCCTGTCAGGTACTTTCCACTTATTTGTTAATCATTATTGGTTTGATTGTCGTGTTTGACGTAACTCGTTTTTCCAAGGAAAAAATTTCCATTTTTATTGCAGCAATTACACGTGTACAACATGAAACTTAGAAGGAAGTGCAACATCAGATCACTGGAGAGTCTGTGGTGATTTTGCAGCTAATTTTAATGTTTTGTGGCGTTAAAGTTAATTATTTCTTGCTCTGCACACTGTTTCACATGCAGAGTGTATATTTTATCTGCTTTGTTACTGAGTATTTTTTTGAACCCACATGCGTCAATGTAACTAGTAGAAAATCATCTTTGGCTTTGTAATTGAACACGGTTGTATTTAGGTGCTTTGTAATGCTGCCTCTTTTATTGATCTAGCAAGTGACTTGTAGCAGGCAGAGTAGTTACAATTACCAAGATGTACTGCAGCTCTTCTGTTACTGTGAACTTTTTGTTGCCATGTGTGGTGTTCTGCTCTCATTTTGCATTTCACTTTTCTACGCCCTTTTGAGTAAGCTGTGTATCAAGTAGTCATCACCGCAAAAACCCCTCAGTTTTAGTTTTGAGGCAGTAATTTGTAGTCTTTTTGTAGGTCAGTGTTCCTGTTTGTATAAAAACATTTCTGAAAGTGTCATCAAGAGCAAACCAGATGGAGTCAAGCTCTGATGGTCTTTTCACTGCATCTCCTGCTGGGAGGATGGACCATGCCCTGCTGCCTTTGGGAATGTGCTTTGCTCTGTGTGTGAGAGCTCATCAGCAGTACCTTGCTGTGCTGGGGAAGGGCTGCACCATCCCATGGCTCAGACCCTGTGGTGCATGAAACTGTGCTGGAGGGCTACAGGGAGCTGCTGACAGACAGCTCTGGCAGTAGGGGACAGCAGGCTCTTGAGTGTGACTCTTCTGTCTTGGGACGTAAAGAATTTTTTATTTATTTCTTTTTTTAACCTGCTTTTATAAACCCTCTTCAGGTGAATACTGAGTACTGGCTGCATTTGAGGGCAGTAGGGTGGGGAAAACAAAAGGTGAACACTTGAAGCCCAAATGATTTCTTGTATAAAATGTTTAGGATTAGCTGTGTGCCCATCAACATGATAATGAGTGTGTTTCTGCAGAAAATCAGCTCATTCCTGATCTGACTTTGCAGGCTGGATGGTTTATCTCGTGGTAACCCCTCTCTCACACATCCAAGGTGACAGCAGTAACTCTGTTCTTTAGCTGGAGAAACCCTGGAGTGTTTGTGAGGAGTTCTGAGATGCTGGGTGTTGTGGGCTCAGCTTTGCTGTCCCCAAGGAGCCCAGGGGCAGGGGCTGCAGCACTGCCACGTCTGCCTTGGGTCACTGGTACTGGGAGCATCAGTTTGTCACTGTGCCTCTGGAGGATGTGGGGAGGTGAGTGGGCAGAGAGTGGCCTGGAAACTTGGTTTGGAAACTGTAAAGATAAGACAGTGTAAAGAAATTACAGGAGATTGGTGTGTGCTGCCCAGTATGGCCAGCCTGTGGTCTGGCTCTGAATTAGAGTTCCTGTCAGCCAGCGTGGTGGGTGGAGGTGCTTCACTGCACACAGAGGTGAAAATGTCTCCTGGATGTGTGGCTTGCAGGACAGATGCTGTGGGGGAGGAGGAACAGCTTGGTGTGGTAGTAGAGCAGCTGGGGAGACAGCTGGATGCTTCAAATCCCAGCAGCTTTCTTCTCCCTCTGCTGCTTTTCCTCCACTTCTTCCTGTCCTCCTCCTGCCATTCTCAAAAAGAGTGTGTGAAAAGGCAGAAATTTTCCTTTTCAAAGCCTTCTGAGAAAGCCTAATGTTATACATCCACCTATGTCATTGTATCTTCTCAAAAATCAAGCATAACAAACATAGTGCTGTTTTCTTAACCAAACCAACCCCAAACTTGAAATCAGCTAATGATATAATTATCCCATTTAATTATCATTATTTTTCTTGCTGTCCTTATTAAGGCAGTTATGCATATGTTCCAGATGAGAAAATGTGTTTTAATTTCATTTTACTGTTGCTGTATGCTAAATGAAAAAATAAGCCAGCCTAATTCCCTAAGAATGTATATTTTGTGGAAAATGTATATTCCCTTAGAAGGTAGATTTTATGGAAATATCTGAGATTAAGGAGTCAATTTTAACTTAATACTTAATTTATAAGACTTGATTTTGAGCTTCATATCGTAAAGCTAGTGTGTTGTGGAGCAGCTAATCATAGGAAAGTCAAATAAGTATCAGATTACAAAACTTTTCTACATTAAAAATATGACCATATGTTCCTCTGAATAATTCCAGATGGAAAGCTGCTGGTTTATAATTTATTGTTTTATATTACATTTCTTCAGAATTCTTTGTTTCTTTTTTTCTCTTTTGTTGCTGTCACGAGCATAAGTTGTGAATCCAAAGATATATTTCAAGCAGGGAAAAAAATAAGAGAGTATAAAATAATAGTTTATGCCAGCAGAGTTTTAGGTTGGACATTATGAAAACTTTCTTTACAAAAGGGTTGTAAAGCACTGGAGTAGGCTGCACAGAGGAGTGTTGGAGTCACCATCCCTGGAAGTGTTCAAGGAACAGTGTGGCACTTGTGGATATGGTTTAGTGGTGAACATGGTGGTGGGTTGATGGTCAGACTTGATGATCTTAAAGGTCATTTCCAACCCTAAGGATTCTATTTCACTTACTAGGTGTGTAAATCCCATTCCCCAGCATTTTAGTTGCTTACTTGAGCTAACAGGGGCGTCAGGTTTGGATTGGCCATACAGACTTTTTCATATGCTGTTATATATGTAGTCCCTAAGTGATCACATTTTAGAGTATAATTCTTTTTTCATATGTATTTTAAGAAGCATATTCAGATGTTTATTGAGAGAGCTCCCAGAGTGAATGTGAAACCTTTCAAATAAAAAGGGAAAAACTTGAGAAAGTTACAGACCTCTGAAAACATACAAAAAATATTATAATAAAAGTGGTTTTGCAACCTTAGTTCTGTTTGCCAACAGTAGTGCAGCATGCAACTCCTTTTGAGAGAAACATACTCTTGAGACCCTGTCAGCTTATTCTCTTTCATGAGTCCTCTTTTAAAATAGCCTTGTGTTACAAAAAGAACCTTAGAAATAGGCATAAGTTTGGTTCATCTTGTCAAAATGTGGTTAAATATTTCTTCTCAGTAATTGCAGCTGCACTTCCATGGCAAGGTGAGAAAAATGTAATTTTAGGTTATAGTCAATGAAGTTGTAATTGCTCCTGTATGGGAGGTCATTTGGGATTCCCTCACTTCAGGAGTGGGTTGTAGTAATCCTCTTACCCTCCTGCCCTGGGCAACTTGATCATTCTTGATCCCTGTGTGGAATTGTGGTTCTGGTCCCTCTTGGTCCTTGCTTGCTCACTCTTTATGACAGAGCACTGTCACGTTCATTCAGGATAATCATTTCAATTCTTACTGTTTGTGTCTACTTGGAGCATTTTTCTTGCATCTTTTAGTTTCCTATTTTCTCACACAGTTTCAACAGTATTTTATAAGTCACTATTGTAAGAAATTATAACTGTGCCTTTGTTAATAGTTTCTTTAACTTCACTAAAAACATCATGTGGGGTTCATGTCCAATGTATTATTAAGACAAATGATGAGCTCAGCATAAAAAGTGACTGTTCCAAGTTGTTTTTTCATCTGCATCCTCCCTTGTTTTATTTCTGCTGCCACAGTGAAATTTCAAGGCTTTAAGAAAGGCTATGTACTGTATTCACTTCATTGCAGAGGAAGGAATGGGATTTAGTTTTGGTAATGGCAATCACAAAGAATATCTGAAAACTTCTTTCCATGTCTGGAAACTTTATTCTTCTTTTATTACTTCTTGGGGCTAAATATTGATTCAGTTGCTGATTACTCAGGAGTCATGTGAAATGCAAAATGCTTCAGAGCCTTGTGGTTTGAAGCCTTTAGAGGCTTGCCCCAATGCCTTTCAATGGGCCATATAAGAGGTTCTTTATATCTGTTAGTGTCTGCAAAATGGGGATTTTCTTTTTGTAATGCAGGAAAAGTGAGTTCTGTGATATATACTTTTTACAATAAGTGTGTGTGTAATTAAAAAAAATCTGATTATTTTCAACAACAATGTTGCAAGTATGTTCAGCTCAAGAGAAATCATCTTGATTTCTCAAAAGGCATCATCTTTGTTGAAAAGTACAATTCAAGTAAAATAGTTTCTGGAGTACAAGACCTCCTGTACAGTGCTATTTCTGAAATACTGCTAGGAAAGAGGCCAGGATTAGAAGGGGAGCAAAATTTAGCAGTATGGAGGACTGGGATTGCTAATGGTAAGTTTTTTCTCATGCTTGTGAATGCACCATTTTTATGGTCTTTTAAAGAGGAATATTGTGATGTTTCTCCTAGTCTCAAGTACTTCTGTAGTCATCTTTATCTGTGGTTTAGACTTTTTTTTGGTTCAAATTCTATACTTTAAAGGATTTCATCACTTTTCTATGAAACTTTTGCCCTGGTCCTTTAGCATTTTAGATGAAAACTGTCCTTTGCAACTAGAAATTCCCATTAACTGGCTTGTTTCTCACACAGAGTAAGTTTAAACCTATTCCCAAGCCCTTGTGTATAAAGAGGAGGGTGTTTGCTTGCAGTTGCTTTGAGAAACAGGGGAGTGAAGGAGCTTTTGCAATGTCAGGCTTGTTTGCTCAGTTGCTGTTACAATAACAACCCTCTCAGAACTGCTGCTTTGTAAATTACACCCTATGTACTGTTAATTATTTTTAATTCTAAAATTAATTCTGTTTGGTGAGCATTTAACCTGGAAAGCTTGCCTTGACATGTAAGGCCAGTTAGCTGGCATGGTATGGTGTTCTTTGCACACATTTTTTTTTTTTTAAAGACCTAATGTAGCAGCAGTGAGGCACCATCTGACATTTAAGGTTTGTGATGGTTCCTCTGCATTAGGATTTCAGGAAGACACTGTCACCACACCCACCAGCAGCTCCCTCTTCTCTGGGGACTCCTTTTCCTGGTATTTCCTATGGTGCCTGAGAGATTCAGCTGTTCAGAATTTGACTTGCTTTATCAGATTTTGCTCAGAAGTCAGAAGCCCATGAGAAAAACCATTCCAAGCTGGGAAAACCTGCCCACCTGTGCCCTTGGAAGGGATGGAAGGCAGGGGCTGTGTGTGATATTTTGGAGTTAATTACAACAGAAGCTGTATTTTGGAAAAGAAATGTGTAGATCACTCAGTTACATCACCAATTTTCTGTGTGGAGCACAAGGAAGATGATGTGCAGTGGGTCCACAATCATCTTGAAACGTGGCTGAGTTGGTTATCAGTATTTCAGCAGGAATTGCCTTTGAGTAGAAATCAGGCATGAAGAGCACAGGCCCACCTGGAAGTGATTTGCTGTGAGTATGAAGATGTAAAGTTTGAAAAAAGGAGAGGGATGCTGTAAATGGAGGGGTGCTTGCCTCCCCCAGCACATCCTTTCACACAAGCTCGTGGTGTTAGCTCAGGTGAGGTGTGGGCTGGCACAAGACAGGAGACAGCATTATATCTTGAAATAAACACTTAAATAATTAAAAGCAGATGTGGAAGGGAGAAGATGGCTTAGGAGCACAGACAATTGCAATAACCAAAATGTGTTGAAAGATAAGGTGATGCATTGCATAAAAATCTAGAGGATTGTTGAGTGTTAAAGCTCAGTGATACAGTTAATTTCTTCATAGAGGAGTTCCTCTGCATTACTCAAAAAAAGTACTATGGCTTTTGGCATGCATATCTTAATAAATGGATACTTTTTCATCTGAAAGTTGCCTTTTGAGCACTTTGCTCTTTCTGTTTGGGTATGTTTGAAGTTTTTAGTGTGAGTGAAGAAAGAAGTGGTAGATATGTTCTTGCTTCTGCAAAACATTAATGCTCCCTAGTAAAACCACTAACTAGGGGCTGTAACTGTTTAAAAAATTCCCTGTACAGGTGTTCTTTGGTTAAAATGCTGAAATAGAAATGTTTCAGATTTGTGTTTCTGTGACTGGACAGAGAATGGTTTCTCCAGCTCTTTTTGGTGGTTTTATCTGCTTACTTTAATTGTCTAAATAAGCAAATCTAAAGTGATATGGAGAGGACTGTGGGTGGAGAAAGTGCAACTGTGCAATTAAGTTTTCTTGTTATTTAAGTAAACATGTCTAAACTTCTCATTTGTATAACCTTCCCAATTTAATGATTTAACTATAGTACTGGTATCAGATGCAACTGCATACTTTGTTTAAATTTCGGAGTGGTTATTCAGTTTTTCTCTATTTTATAAATGAATTACCCAGATGTATCTCTTTAAATCCTACATTTCTGATGCTACACTGTCTTGAGTCATGGAGTCTCATTTGCTCAGGCTGCATTTTTGTAAATGACACTTGACAAGCCAGCAGACAGGAATTTAGGAACTGATAAGTGCTGGCATCTTTGGTTACTGATCACATTCTGCCACACATGCCCTCACAAAGGGTTTTTAGGTATGAGGTTTTTGTTTCCTCCCCTTGCATCTGTTCATGCAGGGCTTGTTCTTTGCTTGGCTGATTTGCTGACACATGTTGGTCGAGTTATTTTTGTGTTGTATTTCTTTGCAATCAAAAACTCTTGCAGTGAGTGTGTATTTGCACGTAGCTTAAGCTGTCAGTGTAGGTGGCTTTGCAACAATGTGGTGCACACTCAAAATGTTAATTTGCAGCTTGGCAAGAATGGAGAGGAGTTCAGCATTTAGCATCTTTGCCGTGTTTTTAGTTTGAATGAACATGTTTGAATGTACTCCTTTCAGCAGAAGTCTCCAGAAGACTTAATGTTTGGGCCAGCAAAACAGGGAATCTTCTACTGAAATTATTTCCACCTTCTTTTCCATTCTCTTTTTTGTTCTTTTCCTTCTTTTCACATATATGTTTGTATAAATTGCACTCCATTAAATAAGTACTTGTGCAGCTCGTGCAGAAACTCCTACAATACTATGTTTTCCAAATATCAGAAATGCATTCTTAGTAATGGTTGAGTGTCTCAACCTCCATGTTGCAACGTCTCAACCTCTATTTAAAAATTATATTTTAGTGCATAAATTCTCCAGTATTTTAACTTCTGAAGTTATTTCCACCCAAGTCTATTCACCTGTCTTCATGATTTGCTTATGGGCTTGTTTGTAAATGCCCACAACTTTAACCAACAAAGAGCGAGTGATTTTTTTTTTTTTTTTTTTTTTTTTGAGATATAGTGCTGGATGAGTTTGTTTTCTTTTGTCTCCCTTCATTCTTCCCCACAGGCCATTAGTGAAAATTAAATTCTTCAAAGTATTAGTTTTTCAAATGAAAATAGACTTTTCAGTGGGTAAATGAGAAATGTTTTTGTGACTAGAGGAAGAAGGAAGATCAGTGTGTGTAAGAGACAGCTTATTACTGCCTTTATCCTATTGTTGGGTTCTACTGGCACCTGTGCTTTTCACCAGTGTAGGTTCCTCTTGTTTCACCTAAATTATGGCCATGTTCCAGCTTTCATAGTAAATTTCAGTTAGACTTCTAAGGCTAACTTGAACTTGAGACACACAGTATCTTTATTATATTTATTAGCAAAAAGTTTCTTTTTTCTTCTGTATTTTATATATATATATATATATATTATCTACTATAGAGTAGACTGGTATCACATTCTTCAGAGAGGGGGCAAATTCTGTCAACTTCTGGCTTAAATGATCAAATACTGAAATTAGTAATCCCTTGCCCTGTTCTTAACACTCTGTTGGACTGTCTATCAACATAAATCAAAGTTATCCCATCAGACTCTACTGAGTTTTTTCAGCTTATGCAACCAAAGCACAGCAGGCCAGATCCCCTCTCCTTGATGGGGTTCTGTTGATTAACACCAGCTGAATTTGTGGCCCAGCATGTCCAGTGGTCTCAATTCCCAAACACAGCCCTACTGGCTCTGCAAGACGCCAGTGCCACATTTATATTGGAGGAAGGTTTGTTGTATCAGCTGTGTTACAGAAAATCTGTTTTCCCCAGGCTGTTTGTTACAGATTGTTCATTGTGACTTTGGCTGGGTATCAGATGCTTCTATTTAAACAAACAAATGCCTTCTCCTAGTTTTCTAAAGATGTCCTGCAGTGAAGTACCTCTGACTGAGACAAAATGAGTGATACATATGTATTCAATAAGTGACATCAGAATTTGTTCAAACACATCATAAAGCAGTCATTGAATTGTGACTTTGGAGGAGGTTCTAGTGGCAGTAAAACAGCAACCAGAATCTCTAAAAATTTCCATTTTCAAGACACCTACTTTTTGCCCCAGATGTTTTTCCCCCTTCATGCCAGATCAGTGTCACCAGCACCTGTACTACCTGTGTTGCTCAAAAGTGAACCACAGAAAGGTGTGATCTTCCATATTTAAGGTAGAAGTCCTTATGTACAGATATGTGAAAGCAGCTGCGTGTTTGCATTCTGGATATTTTTTTTTTTTTTCCCTTTTTCCCTCTTTTCCCATGAGTTTTGACACAGCATTTTGGAGCATCTGCTGACAAGAGTATGTCAAAAGAGTTTAGAGTAGTATCTTCTATTCTTGCATTTTGGCTGGCAGTGTGTTTTGGCTTACTGGTATATTACATTTGTAATCCTATACCATGCATGCTGTCCTAGAATAGATCATAGAATCACTGAAAAATGTAGGTTGGAACCGCTGGAGGTCATCTGGTCCAACACCCTCCAGCTCCAGCAGTGATGGCTTCAAAAACAGATAGTGTTACTCAGGGTCTTGATCCTACTGAGTTTTGAATATCTAGAAGAAGAAAAAAAGAGGTTACAACTCTGGGTACTAAGCAAAAAAAAAATGGGTTGAGGGTGTTTAAAAGCTAAAACAGGTGTCTGGGTTGGAGTTTCCTTTGTTGCCTTTTCTTTTTGCACCTCTGAAGAGAGTTTGATTCACTTTTTTTCTGTAGTCTGCACTCCCTAAGGTAGTGAAGAATTGAATTGGCTCCTGCTTTGACTTTTCTCACAGCCTCTGGTCTTGCATGATGTTCTGCAGCTTCCTCACCATTGACTCTCTCCAGCTGGCCAATCTCGTCTCTGCTGGAAGATACCAAACTGGATGTGTGTCTAGCTGCCACTCAGATGGAAGTAATAATTTCTGCCAACACACTGGCTGCAGTTCTGCTCAGACAGCCCAGAGTGTGGGCAGCCTTGGCTGCTGCAGGGGTCCCTTGCTGACCCCTCCCAGTTCCTTCACCTGGATCTTCATATTCTTTGTGCTGGCCATCCCAGCCTGAATGGCTTGTGAGACTTCTGTCAAACCAGTTTTCTAGTTTGTCGTGGTGCTGGGGAGCAGCAGCCCTACACCCCACCATTTCAGTCTTCCCCATGGTTGATGTCATGGATCCATAGGATTGTTCAGATTGGAAAAGACCTCAGAGATCAAGTCTAATCATTTATCCAGCACTGCCAGGTCCACCACTAGAACATGTCCCTTAGTGCCACATCTGCATGGTGTTTAAATTTCTCCAGGGGTGGTGACTCAACCCAGAAGTTATTTATGTAATGTGACCTGAATTTTCCCCTTGTACTGCATTAGGAGTGGGGTATTGATTACCCTTGAATGGGATGAGGGTGTGTCCATCCCCCTGGCCAGATGAGGCAGTATTGACCTGGGTACTGACCCATGAGGTGGCACCACTGAGGTCAGCCACCAGCAGGACCATTAGACCACAGCCCCTGCATGACCCAGCCAGTTTCTCATCCCCTGCCTAAAAATAATCACATATCTTCTTCTCTCACCCAATTCTTACATTTGAACAATACAGATTTAATAAACAGGTTAGTGGAATGGAAATTGTTAATACTGTAAACTTCTAAAAATGCATCATTGCATTTAAGAAGGAATTGGGAATTGTTTGCAGAAAGCCGACAGTCCAGCAGAGAAATCTTTTTCTTTGTTTTTTTTCAACCAGTATAGATTTGTGAAAGTGTCACATTCAGAGTGATTTGAGCTGAAAAGAAACTGAAGGGAGAATTGCAATTGTTTTGAGTTAATTTTTTCAGTACTAATTTACATTGTTGAAGCTTTATTGCACTGGCTGTGTTTGCAGGTTGTTTATAGGAAAAGCAGCTGAGTTAGAGAGGTTTTAAGGTGAATGCATGACAGTAAAACCACAAAGTGTCAGGAGGGTTCAGCATACTGGAACTATTTTTAGATCATTTTTGCTTTAAAGTCACTGAAATTTTAAAACAGTTCAATGTACAACTTTTTTCTTTCCATCTTTTTTTTTTTTTTTTTTTCATTTTCTTTGCACTTTGTGAGACTTTTCTGGATGTGATGGCAAATTATTGTTTGTTATTCAGAATTAGTTTTGTAAACTGTTCTTCCTCTGAAAAGGAGCTTGTGTTTGGCTTGGATAAGCCCAAGGTCTGTAAGCACAACCATCCTGGAACACTTGGGCTCATCTGAGCCTCGAGATGCAGCTCTGGGCAGGGTTTGGTGGAGACAGGGGCAGGGGTGTTGTTTTATAGGGCAGAGAGAGTGTTATAGAGCAATAATGCTATAGTCACAGCTGACCATGGAGCTATGAACTTCCTAGGGAGAAAATGAGCATGGGAGAGTGTGTTTCCAGCTCAGGAACAAGGAACTGTGAGCTCTGTGGAGAATTTTCCACTGTGTCAGTGTGAGCAGTGGAGTTGCAAATAGGGGAGATAGCTGCTTCCAGTTTTCACAGCAGCTAAAGGCAGGAATAATTCAGTCCAACACTCCTGTCATAAGGGGGCATTACTGTGATAGTCCTGTGTTGTGGTGACTGCACAGATTTTACACCTCTTTTCCTGCTCTTCCTCCCTGACACTTCCTTTCCATCCCCTTCCCCTTGTCAAATTCACCCACCACAAACTGCTGCATTGACAGATGTGTTTAAACAGGTATATTGTATTTAAAATATGTGCCCATAGCTCTGCATAAGTCAGGCTAACCTTAACATCATGCCTTAATTTTACTAACTCACTCCATTATTACTTACATGTGCTTTCCATTTCTTGTTTGTTTTGAACTTGAGAAGGTTTGCACAACCAAAGGTGCATTTGCTTGCCTTTTAATTAAGCCAAGCAGCTTTGATTGTCAAAAAATACACAAGTATGTTGACTTTGCTAGTGGACAGGTATTTGGTAGATGACTTAAATTCCACAAAATCTATGAAAAGTATCTTCTGTGTGGCACCTTGATGAATGAACATGCATTTTCAGTATGCTTTGACTTTTATTAGCAAATGCAGTGGTCAGAATATCACCTGCAAAAGATAATGTGGTGGTGGCAGAGGTCAGAGCTAAAGTGCTGGAAATGAGCAAAAAATTGTTCTTGAAATTTTCATGTGCTTGTTTTTGTCCTAAGTGTTGATACAATCTTCTTGAAGGCTATAAAACACCAGCTTTTTTAAGTTTATTTTTTAAATTGTGTATGCAAAATAAAAACTTAAGAATTATTGGAATGAATGTGGAAAAAATTCCAAGCATGAATTTATGTAGCTGTGCATGGTACTAGAGACATTGACTTGTCAAATGTAAAGGAATATAAATACAAATGGAGATGCATTGCCCTTTTATTCTTAAACACTTGAGTTTGCTGGAAGTACAGAAAATAATGATCAGTTGTTCAATATGTTGAATGTATGGATTGGTGCTAGCAGGAGTGCTTACAAAAAAGAAAATACCTTCAGTTTTGAGTAGAATTTATGTCCATGTTCACCATACCTTGAGGAGTAATCACTCTTCTAAAAATAATCTGCTGTCAAATACAGGGAAAAACCTGTAATCTGGTTTAACCTAAAGGAAGGTGTTGATAATATTTTAATTTTTTTCATTGTTGACAGTGGTGAGAGGGTGGATTTTTTTAGGGGGGGTTGTTTGTTTGTTTTTTTTGGTTTGGTTTAATTTTGGGTTATTTTTACTCTTTGTTTTGTTTATTTTTGGTTATTTGTTGCTTTCTGGGGGGAGCCTTTTTTCCCCCACTCTCTACATGTTGCCTGAAACTCACCTTGCAGTAGTTAAATATGGAATTGAGCATCAAAGTGCATCTGCTGGAAGGGGCTGCAAGTTCATCTTAAACTTCAATTTCAGTGAGAGAGGACTTTGGTGTTGGGGAAAATTGGGGCAGGGTTTTGAGAGGGAAAAGATCATGTGCAGCTGGGGATTTCCCTTGTGGTGCTGCAGGGAAGAACCATGTGTTCTGTTTTCACTGTAGACAATCACTGGAGGTCTTGGTCTTTGTGGTGACCTAATCTTTGAGTTTCTGACACAAGTCAGTAACTTTAGTTTGGAGAAAACCACTAACTTCTAGGCAGCTCTGATGTTCATCTCTGCCCCTGGGTAGTACCTTACTTATAGTTGTACTTTGTATAACTGTATATTTGCAGTTATAAAGGTATTTCTTGGCCTGTCACTCTGATTGAAATTCAACAATCAAATTAATTGTGGAGAATATAATTTCTTTTCTAATGATTACTAGTAATATAGTCATTACTATGCAGCTGTATCAGTTTGAGGAGCACTTGTACTAAGCTTTTGGTTAATTTGGCTCTTGTGCTGTTAGAAATAAGCACAAAAAGCTTGTGATAAAAATCTGATCCTGGTCTGTGATTTTGTTAGATGGAGTTAGTGGAGTTGAGTAGACACAAAGCAATTCAGCTTCAGTCCCCAAGATTCATCCAGCTGACATTGCAGTCACTTCTGCACAAAGCAGAAGAGAAATACAGGAGTTCCCTCTCCTTTCTTCAGTGTTTTTTCCCCTTGCAGATTTAAAGTGCTGATTGAAGTTTGAGGAGCTCTATGTGTGACTACCTATAAATAAAGTTCAGACTGCAAGTAGTATTTTCTAGCATCAGAAACGAAGGGCTGGAAATCTTCTGTGATGCACTGGCATTGTCTCCACTATTATCTCTTGCTCTACTCCATCCCTCTGCTCCTCTGGCTTGGCTGCTGCATTTTTGTGTTTCCCCAGGTGCAGGCAGGTACTTTAAACAAGCTCCTGGCAGGGACTGGCAGCTTTTTCCTCTTTGTTGGTGAAGTCATGTGGGCACTTGCTCCAGAGCTGGGAAATTGTGTTGCAGTCTGTTCCAGTTAGGTTTCTGTGAGTAATTGCAAGCTTCCCTTATCTGTATTGTCTTAAGGGTTTCTGTTGTTAATTGATTTGGTTGCATGAAGCTGTGACAGCTGTGATAAGCCTTACTATTTTTACTTCCAGTTAAATATTTATAAAATGTGAATTTCACTGTATGTGGCTGGAAAGTCAGATGGAGAGCCTCTGAGTGTATTTGTTTAATTGTCTGTAGCCAAGTACAATTAGCATGTACTGTACAGGCAGTGTAATTATCCTGTCTAGTAAGCATGCAGAATTCTTCCTTACTAGAAGATTATTTTATTGTTCCCTTGGTGCAGCATGGGGCAGCAGTTGGATCCCCATGCTAAAAATAAGAAAGAAAGATGTGCATATTGTTTATTGCATCAGCTTTCAGCAAGCTTAAAATAATTTATTGTGCAAGAACATGTCCTTCAGCTGATTCCCTAAAGACTATTGACAAGTTTAACTCCTTTGAGCCACACATACACACCCTGCCATGTATGGACACAGAAATAGTATAATTCAGCTTATAAAATAACCCCTTCAGCTTGTAAAATAACTCATCAATATGCATTGATCTAAATTCAGGAGGAATTTTGGTTGTTTTTGTGGAAGAGAAAAGGTAGCATTAGCTTTAACTAAAATATAATTTGATTGATTTGGCATGAGTGCTGGTCTGATTAAGTGCTTTCTGGAAAGGTTTTTTGTGTGTCCAAATGCTTTTTTAGGTTTCTTTGTTTCCTAGGTAAGGGAATTGGAGAATGAATGTGTCATGTGAAACTTATCTTTTTTAATGGGTGTGCATTTTTTAATTTGTTTGGATTTTTTTAACAACTGAAATAATATATAGATGTTTTGGAAAGTCAAAGCTGATTTTATTGGTTACTTTGGAAATTATGCAATCTTATTACCTGTTTACTGGGCAGGACAAAAAAGAACAAACTTAAGGAATTTGGTACAGAGTGGGGGAAAGATCACTGTGACACTGAAGTTTGCTGTTTAGGGAGGAGGTGTAAAAAAGGTGTTATTATAACTTTCCCAAATTGAACAGGTGATTGCACTTGTTGGTTTTTGAATCAATGCTGAGGTACAACTTCTAATATTTTTTTACATTGGCAGTGGAGCAGAGTGAATGACTCAGAGATATTTTTCATTTTGACTTACTGTAACAGGACTAATCCAAAATTGTAAGTCTCTTTAATTCTGTATACTAGAGGCAGTCTCTTGATTGCAACTCTTGGAGAATCAACAGTAAATGCATCCCAAACAGCAATTATGCATTACTGCTTGTACTTGCCCATAAGTTGACTAAATGACTGTAGTAATGTATTTAATACCTTGTACAACAGAGGTGTATTTCTGGCACAGAGGTGCTTAGAAATAACTGTGCATTCCTCTTTTCTCTTTAGCTGTAAAATAAGATTTTTGTTCTCTGCTTTGGTGAGTTTTGTGTGTTGCCTCCATATAGTTAATGCTTAAAGAGAGAGCATGAATGACTGTTCTAGTAGGCTAAGTAGCTATTGACCTAAATGTTTAAAGATTAATTTGGAGATGTGAGATGAAAGTATAACTTCCATAAATGAACTGTCACTTCAGAGTTTGAGACTTCTGTTTATTTTCTGCTGAATTTCTCACTGTGGTTTTGGGGGTTTTAAGGTGTAAATTAGGAGTAATGACATGATTAAGAAGAGGAAGCAATGAAAATGTACTTCATGTCTATTAAGATAGTCACAAGTTTGCTTGGGCTGTTTCTATGCATGTATTTCCTTTGAGGCATTCATCCCCCAGGCTGGTGGAACATCACTGCTCACTGCAGTGCTTCTCTCATTTCTTCTAAGACAGGTGGCAGCTGGCTCTAAACCATGTCTGTGAAATCCCAGCGTCCTTTTGTCTGTCCAGTACTTACTGCTGTGATCTTCATCCGGCATTTCTTGGGATGACAGAAGTGGCTTTAGAAATGTGCACAAGTACCTGAACTCTGACTTGAGTGACCCAGCTGTTGGAAGCACACTGCAAACACGAGTTGCAGAGTAGGATTACTTTTAAAAGCATCAGTTGATAGTAGTGGGAGGTTGTACTGTATGTTGCTTTGGGAAGGTACTGAACTGTGGAATAAACAGGATTACACTTAACTTGGAAGAAAAAAAAAATTAGCAGCTGAATTTAGAGTATGATTTTAATACTACAGAAGAGGCACAGATGCAGTTTCACCCAGGTGGTTTATCCTGCCTTGGAGTCAGGGAATAGGTAGCCATGAAACAGGTGGAGTTCTCCCTCTAAAATGTTATTAAATAACTAATTCTGAATAAGGTTGATGTTTTTTTGAGTGGTGTTTTTTCATTTATTTGTTTTTGGGTTTTTTGTTTGTTTGTTTTAAGGAAGATGTATGCATGCTTTCAAAACTTGCATAGAGAGCTGACATTTCTTTGTGTTTGTAAAAGTCTGGCACACTTACCAAAGTGAATTGAGACAATGAATTGAGGGTATTTGATGGTAATTATTTTCCTTACTTGAAACAGAATTTCAACTTGAATCGAAATTTCAACCTGAGTGTAATCCACTGAATAGATTCAAAATTGCAAAATAGATTTTTGTCTTTAAATAATTAAAGGTGTCCAGATACTGCCATGCAAGGAGCCTGAAATTACCATCAGTACTCTGTTAAACTATATTAAAACAAAGTCAGAGTAGAAATAATGGGCAGAGTAGAAATAATGCTGCATCTAATTGGCTTTTGATATTCTCATGAACTTTACTAGACTACAGTTAATCAAATGTTGATTCATATTTAATTTTTTTTTGTGGTTTGAATTTTGCATCAAATTATATTACAAGGGGCTTAATCACAAGCCTGTTGCTCTTTACCTCAATTTTTTAGTGTGTAGTGTAGGGTCTTTTAAAAATAGATAAATAACCTTAATCTACAAAATCAATGTTCCCAGCCTTAAGTAGTCACTGAAACAAAGACTATTAGAGGTATAATTTAAGCTTAATAATATAAGCTCTTATAATTGTATCTCAGAGTTTGGGGTTCTTCTTGTTTTTGTTGGGGTTTGGTTTTGTTTATGGATATACCATTTTCCCATACTTAATTTTGGTTAGCCATAGAATTTTAGAACTCCTAATTTGGTATGACACTTTTCCTTTCTTGTGTTCTGCTATTCTGTGTTTCTTACCACACTGAGTATGAGGGAACAGTATTTTTTGCCAGTGTCAGAACTGTTTTATACAGTCCTGCATTAAAAGGTATTTAGGGAATTTCAGCAGTATGTATTTATCTGGAAAGATGAGCTAAACTGCACCACCTGCTTTAACAGGTTCCTGAAGTTTTGAATGCCTGCCTTTCATATGCAGTAATACAGAGGCAGCAGATTGAGGTTGGCCAAGTTCTGCTACATCAGTTGTAATTACCTAAACTTAGACATGCCAGCTGTGATGAGAAAAAAATTAAGTAGGTCTTCCTCTTCTATCTTCTGTCCCTTATTTAAAGTAAAAACAGATTACCTCTGAGTCAAAAATGTTTTAAAAATCTTTGTGATAGAGGAAATTAAACCATGATGTTTGTGTTTTTTACCTGTGAGAGGCTTTTTTAGCTATTTTCCTAGATATAAGCTAAAGGAGTTCTGCTGAAGTGATCACCCTGAGCTGGTAACTCTGCCCTGCCCTGCCCAGACAAGCCCAGTGAATTTGTGGGGGAAGGAGCTTGATTCCTGTCTGCCTACCCCTTCAGACTGGAGTGTGCTATCAACAGTTTGCCTTGGGAAGCAAAGAACCTTGAATAATTAAATTTAGGTCATAAAAGTTTAAGTAACATCCGGTCTCAGAAAGGATACATATGTCTGGAGGGGGTAAAAAAAAAAGACAAAAGGGAAGCAGGAAGAGAGAGAAGTGCACCAAGGTTGAGTCAACAGAGGCCCTTTGGAAAAGGGAAATTCAACCCTAAGAAAACCAATACAGAAAACCATAAAATACACCAAGCAAATGTATGGGAAGGAAATCAGAAGGGTGAGAAGTCTATGAAGCAGATGGTCTACTTTGTAATGTGTCACTTTACAAAAATAGGAAGTGAAATAGTTCCTTCTCCAATACATAATTAAAGGAAAAAAAATATGTGGGGCTGTGGAGGTAAGTACCCTAATTCTGTGGGGGTGTCTTGTTTTGTTTATTTGGTGGTGTGGTGGTTTTTGGTCAGTGAGAGGGAATCACTGTCACCCCTCAGGACTTTGAATAAAGTGATATTCAGGCTGGTGCAGTGAAACACAGGGAGCTGTTGTGACCAGCTGGATATTCCAAAGAATCCTGGGCCAAGTCAGGAACGAGGAGTTTCTGTTGCAAACATGCATTTTGCTGTCAGTCTGAGCATGGTGAAAGGACAAAAAGAATAAGAAAAGTTAGTTATTTGGCTAAAACTAAACAAGTTTGAGATAATACAGAGTAACCTGATGAAGCAGCATGAGAGAGCAACAAGGAAACAAGGACAGCATGTTGGGCTGAGAGCATTTACAGAGGCTCAGTTATTGTCCCAGCCAATGATGCAAGGGGCCAGGACAAACATGGGTTTACAGATGAAAAAGGAAGGACCTTGATATAGATTCTAAATCCAGAATTGGGCAGCCAAATTTCAAGTACATGGAAGAAATTAGAATGCTTTATCTTAGTGCTTGTCTCCAAGGTATCAAAAAAAAAAAAAAAAAAAAAAAGGGTGGGGGAAAACAGAAAACATATGAGACAATGGAAAGGTAGAACATCTCCTGTGAACAATGAACACTCAGCGAAACTAAATCCAAGGAAAAGGAAATACTCCCACCCACTCTTTTTTCCTTATCCTTGTTCTCACAGAATCAGTGTTTACATTGAATAACACATCTCTTTCAGGGGCCACTGAAGCTGAGAACTCTGAGAATTCAAATTTTTTAGACATTTGTATGAGTGGCAAGTAAGAGGTGTTACAGTAAACATTTTGTTTTTAGCAAAGTATAGAATTATTGTGGTTTTGGGCATCGGCCAATTTCAGAGGTGTGGTTTTTAGTTTTTGTGGTTCTTCCCTCTCACCCCCCTCCAGAATAAAGTATGTCTGAATGTGTTATCAACATAAATGGAGAAGCAAATGCTTTTCCCTTTTCTGATACATGCTATAGGATAGATTCACCAGTACTCTCATCAGATTGAATGTTTTTCTGAAGTACAGCCCTACCACGTGGGCAACTTCTGACTTCAGTGTCTGTCAGGGGTGATGGAACGAACATTTGTTTACTTCTTTTTAAAGAAAGAAACAATTAAAACAACCAAACTTCCCCCCTGCAACAAACAGAAAAAAGCCCCAAATCAAATGCTTTGTTTTTTGTCTTGTTTGACTTGTGTTTGGGAAAGTCATTAGGAACTGTTTGTCTTAGGAACATATGAGTACTTCTCTCCAGTATTTAAGAAGCTGCTAGGAGGCTGTAGCATCAATGGAGATGATGTGGGCTGTTATCTCTGTGAATATAAACAGAATTAAAAAGGAATTGCTCTGTCTGGAAGCTGAACTCCCTTAGTTCAAGTGCTTCCATGCACTGGTGGCTGTTGGAGCCACAGTTCCTTCATCTGCCCAGTTCCACCTGCTTTGCAGCCACTGCTGTCACTAGGGAAAGGACTTGTGAGGAGTTGAGATCTGCCCCATAGCACGAGAATTTCCACCTCAAGTATGCAAATAAAAATCTGAGGGCTCAGCACAGTCTAGTGTAAGAAAGTTAGTCCTGAAGCTGTCAAATACAACTGTTGATTTACTTATTTTTTTTATTAAAAAGAAATGCCGGTCAGTTGTAATCAGGTTGGGTATGTTGGATCTCCTTGTCACTCCTTGAGATTTATTTCCATCTGATCTGGCAGATGGTGCCTGGTGGTCATGTCTCCCTCCTGTGGCACAGGGAGCTCCATAATTCATGCTTATGAAATAAACCATTTTTTAGTTTTTTGATGGTCAGATCAAATCTTGTTAGTAAGCCTCAAATGCAATGAAATTTTTTTCAGAGGGGCTTTAAACTTTATAATGCACTTAACAAGTATTCTTCTCTCATTTGCTGTGTGTTACCAAGCACATCTGAAAAGCAGTTCACATGCCTATTGCATTTATAGTGGATTAGCTCTGCTTTTTTGCCTAGAGGGGTATGTGTAAATCCTTGATGTGTAAATTGCTTCTGCAGATGTGCTCAATTAGAAACCCCTCACTTCAAAGTCTGAGTGTTCTGGATGGGGCAAGACAAGGCCCCATGTCAAAGTGTTATCTCAGTACATGTTTGTGAGGCTTGCAAAAGGAAGGTGCTTCAACTTGGACTTTCCTGCTTGGGGGAAGAAACCTGTCTTTTATTGCTGTTTGTGCTGAGTTACAGGAGTTAATCATTGTTCACATGTGTGCATTGAGAGAGAATGTGCTCACCAAAGGCAGTAAATCTAACAGTTCAAGGTGTTTTCTTCTGCTCCGTGCACTCAGTGCAATGTTCAATAATGATTTTCCCATGTTAGGTGCACTGAAAGCATTTTTAAACACATTAATCTCAGGTGAACAGCACCTTACAAATATACAAAATATGCTCTTGCAATGTTTGGGTAATTGGTGTATAATCTGAAGCACAGTAAAGCTGATGTATGGTTGTACATTCTGAAATACATCTATCAAAGCATTAGACATGACAGCTCGTACATTGGTCAAAGGCAAAATACCCCCAGGAATCACATGATTTTCTTCATTTTCACTTAGTCTTCGGTTGACAATATTCAGTTTGTCATAGATGAAGGATGCAAAGGCAAGTGAGTTATAAGGTGTTGTTTTTAACCATTCTGTGGTAAAGCCCATAGTAATAGTTTCCACACACCTGGTGACCTTCAGTATGAGAACATGCTGTTGTCCGTCTAGTCCAGTGTCTTTTATCTAACTTTAGCCATCAGTAGCCTATTTCAAAAAGGGTGTAAAACCTCTCTGCCAGAAAAATGGGGGATGGTCTTCCTCCTCTTTCTCAATGAAGTTGTTTTATCATCCTAAGGAAGGGTGCTTCGCATTTCTTCTAAACCTTGTGTTTATTTTCTTCATGCTCTTTGCGTGCCACGTCTATTTTTTTTTAAACTGGCTTTTCTTTGCATTTTCTTTTTACCTTCATGACTATTTTTGTCAGTGGTAATCTAAATTCATTTATTGCTTTCCTGAAAAGAATAAATGACATTTCTAGGAATGGTTGAAACCTTTGACACTACATTTTTTAAAAGTAAATGTTTTTGTTAATATAAATACAACAATACTTGTAATTAAAGTGGTGTTGTGTTTTTAAGACTATTGGTATAGCATATATAGCCTTATGTTAACAAATACAAAAATGCTTCTTTTGCAATAGAGTTCTGAAGAAAACTAAGTCTCTGTTTAATATTTTTTTCATGTGGTTTTGAAGGCATTATTTTCTTCTAGCGAAGTCGTTAAAACTAAATGTCTTGTTTTGTTTTATTTTGCCAAAGTAATGAAAACTAATTTTGGTTGTAATGAATGTTAAAAATTAGGTGTAATAGAGAAGAATATGAACCTATGAAATATTAATTGATTTTTTTAAAGGGTATTTTTGTTCATATTTATTTGTGGTCAGTTGGAAGGAAGTAAGCACTTTGTCTCCTGCTAAGTGTGGAAGGCTTTAAATACATATTGCTCAGTGCTAACTTTTTTAAAGCATTACTTATGACTGACACATCCTGGTGTAGTTTGTTCTTCCCGCTAGTGACCTTGAAAGCATGTCTGTGCAATAACTGCTTATTGCTGGAACAAAAGATAGTTCTGTCCATGGTTTGTTTGAATTCAGGAAGCCGTGTTTGCCAAAGTAAAATCTTGGTGACGCAGCTATGTCAGGTTTCAGCAGCCACACCTCTGCTAAGCAGTTTCAAGTTTTCAGTTTTAACCTTTGTTCATAGCCATATTCCTTTTCCAGCAAAACATCTGGGGTGGTTTGCTTTCTTCCTTTCGCACTGGAGCTGTGCTAAAGAAATGCCAAGTTAGAAGGAAAAGCAGCAGCAAGTACTGTTGAGGTTTCCAGCCCTTCTGTGCTAAGGCAACTGGATGGTAGCAGAATAAATGGATTCTCTTCCTGATCATTGTGGTAAGGTTGGCACACTGTATCCTCAAGCGTTGGATGGTATAGATGCTGTGGGTTTTGGGGAATGGGATTTTATAATGAGCTAGCTATGCCTGATACCTGAAAAGCAATGCAGAATGCCATCACTGAGTTGTGAAGGGATAGTGGATCCAATTAAATAGGTACTTCTTCACTGCTGTAATGCAGTTTTCAGTGTGGCTCTGAGGTATTGCATGAGCATTTGTCTTTGATATTGGTGTTTAATGCAAGAATACATTTCTAATGAGCCAAGCTGCTGAAAGTGCTCCCTCTAGGACTGTGTGAATATAGTTTTCACTGCTTTATGATGAGGATTTGCCTTTCTGTAATTATGGATTTGTAAGAATCCCTGCAAAATTAATGGGTTTTGGACAGCAATTACAGTTTAGAAGTGTATATTGCTGTTCATGTGCTGCTTGGTCTCTGTGCTGTACCAGCTGTGTATTCTGACCTCTACTCAGGACCGAGTCTCTGGCGAGTGCAACTTCTCACCATTATCAAACTGCAAGCAAGCATTTAATTACAAATTAGCTGTTTTAACTGCTTTGGGGAAAAAAAAACCCAACAGAGTTTTGAAATTAAATCTTGAAGGATCAGCATTTCAAAAGCAGATCTGTCTGTTTCTGCCTGGAGCAATCCATATTTATGCGCGTACATACACACGTGGCTTTTAATTATCAAATACCGAGGTTTCCTACTGAGATTTCTGAAATTTGACCCTTGGATGCAAATTCTAATTTTTGTCAAGCTCCAAAGTGCTTTAAGCATCGTGTTTGAATGTTTTCTGAGTGTGGAGGGCTGAAATCAAGCGTCATGGTCTTGGAGAGCATTCAGAGCTTTGTTAATACTGCTCTGCAGTCAGATGCGATGCCAGGGGTCAAATCTTTGTTTAGACCAGAAGTAAATGAAGCAGTCATTTTACAAATGACTTGTGAAGAAATGATAGTAGTGGCGTGTGGAGCCTCTCTAGTCCGTTTGTTGCTGCGTTCAGCCCTGCCTCGTCTTCGTCCTGCCTGATTTACTGCCAAACTATGGGACAACTCCCAAAGACCCTCACTGAAAGCAGTCTGTGATCTCCTACCATGATGAGTACAATACCACATTCATCATCACAGTTTATGAGTTAAAATGGGCACACAAAACTCACCATTTACAAAAACAGACCTTTTTTTTTCCTCCTTTCTAGCTCACTGATACTTCTTGCTCTTCTGTGCCTGCTGTCTGACAAGACTTCCACAGCTAATCAGCACCACTCCTTTCCTGAGCCTCTTAGAGGTGCTGGTGAAGGATTCAGGCAAATTCTGTACCTTGAGAGACTAAACTGTACTTTCCACTCAGGAAAGACTAGGAGAATGAACTTGGAAGCCCAGTTTTTTTTCATGGGCAGCACTTTCCAACCAATGCCGTGGTCACCAAATACCAAAGCACCTTTTTCTTTATTTTATTTTTTAAATTAAAGATTCTAATATGGCTACTAAAGTATTTAGTGTGGTTTTTCATTAGGGAAAAAATGCATTTCCTCATTGAATGCATTTTCAGCCATTGATATATGCAGACTTTGCTTGCTGTAATACAAATAAACATCATCTGTGTTCCATGTGGTCTGACTAGGAGACTGAGTATCTGCAGAGAGAATAGCTTCAGCTTTACTTGAATTAGAGTTGTGATAGACACAAGGTACCTGAGTGATCCAGATGCTCAAGAGCAGTTTCTCCTTAATGATAAACAAAAGAAAACAGTGTGTGCCTCAGAAGAAGTTGGGAATGGAATTCCATCAAGAATTGGGATAGTTGTTCAAGTGTTTGACATTTATTGAAAGTTTCCTAGAATTAATTTTTTTCCTTGTCTCAGTAATATGCAGGGTTCAAATTGAAATTAATTTTATAAGGCTTGCTGGAAAAGGCAAGAGGTATACAACAGCTGTTATAGATGAAAAAGGTCTTTCAGCTTCCAGGATTGACTAACTGTTGCCTTCCCCTTAGGCCACAAAGTAAGTGGTGAATGCTAAAGTAATGTGAAAATGGGATGGTAAAAGACTTGGAAAAAACATGAAATAATCAAATTTAAGAATGTTTTAATTGAGGCTTGGTGTTTTGGCTGCTTTTAGATTTAAGTGATACCCATGTGATAACCTCTGAGAAAGGGCTGGGATGTGCAGTGGGATTTTTGTGCTTTGTTACGAAATATGTAAAATTAGGAGTGTTGATAATTAAGTACTTAAAGTTATTCTATGCAGAGATGAACCTTTTACTTGAAGACAGATTTACGTGATATTCACAGCTCATAAATCATTCTTCCATTGCCTCCCTGCTAGACTATTGGCAGTAAGAATGCATTTCTCAAAATATGCCTGTTTTCAATTAGCTCAAGGAAAATTCTCTAGTTATGGAAAGAACATCTATCTCTATTACCTGCCTCATGAATTAACACCCAAATACATTTGCATGAAGATTACCAAAGCTTACTGTGTGTAAGTAATGATTAGCGCTGATTTTTACATAGGAGAGGATAGGAAGATTGAACTGCCTTTGAAATGTTTCTAATCCTGAGATTCAGAGTTGTTATGAGTTGTGGAATGGAGAAATGGAGAAGTGCAGCCCAAAGCATTTTGGGCTTGGGAGGCAGGAGGGTTTGAGAGAGCCAGTTTGGTGGAGTTGGAGCTGGTGGGGCTCTGGTTCCAGGGGGGTGATGAAAAGGCAGGATGCTGCCTCGCTCACCCCAGTTGCTCTGCTCTCCTGGCAATTGTGCTATTTGTTGTTTTTCCTCTTTAGCAGAGTTTTCTGTACACTCTAGATACAGCCTTCCCCTGTTTTAGTTCTGGGCTGAGGCAATTGAGAGCTTCTTAGTCCTGTTTTATTACATCTTCTCAGAACGGCCTTTTGTTTGCAATTTGCCCACTTCATTGTGCTTTAGTTAAAAAAGGTTGCAATTACAGATCCCTGCAAAACACAGTTTGTTCTGTGCTTTCATGGTATTTCTTGCATGGTGAGTTCCACCTCTCCTACATCGACTTTGTTCTCTTAACTGAAGAAAAGGCAAGGGACACTGCCAACTTTCACAAAAAGCTTATTTTCTTCCAAGGAGAGTTGAAATAGTTTTAGTCTGTGACTTTTTCTATTGAAAACCAGATTTGTGTGAACTGGCATACTTGGAATGCACAATGTCCCATTAATGTGGTTGATCCAAAATCCCTTTTTGAAGGCAAAATGGGTGATCTTGATTTGTGCGATGTTGCCAAAGTAAATGTCACTTGAAGTCATTGGCTTGCACTAGGCTGGAACAATATACCTGGCTTTTAAATAAAGCTTTTTTTCACTGCCTGATCGTGGGTGAAGAGCTAATTTTATTCTGTTTTGCTGTTAGGAGCAGATTTCTAAGGTACTGAGTTAATTAGAACAACTATTCTGTTTTTCCAGGGAAAGAAGCGTTTACTTCAGCACGTACATTTCAATGTGTAAAATGACAGAGAGACAACATTTCTAGGAGCATCTTGTCAGCTCCTCTGGTGGGGAGGGCAGGTTGCTTGAGAGCATATGTGTGCATGTATACATTTGGAGAATCTGTGTGAACATATGTCTGCTGCTTCTACAAGGTGAACATTTCCATAAATTAATATTGTTACAAGTGTCTGGATTAAAATGATGCTGGTGTGTATTTGGGCTGATAGGGCAATGCTAGGCATCTGATAATTGAAGCAGTCACCTTTTCATTGTAGCCACAAGAGGTGGGTTGTTGTACAACATGTGTACAAGGAGAAGAATGTACTCTGTGGCACTGAGACTGTGACACATTGTTCTGCTCCTTGTGATGCACTGGGGCTTGGTGCTCAGGCACACAAAAGGCAACGCTAAAGAAATGCTTCATACATGCTCCATGTTGGGAATTCTTGACATTTTTGTTAATGGCATGTAAATCTGTGTTTATAAGACTTGAAAAATGCTTTGGGGATTTCATAGTTTGTGGCCATGTCAGTACAAAACTGGGCTTTTATTAAAGACTTAGTGGATATTCTGCAGTGGCTGTACTTTGTCACATCTGGGAGTGCTCAATAGGAAGATCTGTTTGGATCAATATAACTATTCAGGGATCTTTGGCTGCTGGCATTCCATGTGTCAAGATGCACAATGTTCTTTAGTAAAATTAAAACAAAACTGACTGTGGGTTGAATTGAGTATTTGGAGGAACAGCATAATTTTATAATATTTTTTTAGCTGGAAGGTGTGAATGGGAGAGAGGGAGGAAAGCCTTGGCCATGCTAGGCTGACCTGTGTAGGTCATGAGTCAAGGCACAGCAAGTACCATTTTGTCTTCACTTCTTACAGTTTTTATTTCATATATCTGTTGTCTTAGACTTTTGAGGGCTCAAGGACACTGATGCCCAGTTTTTATGAATTCATGTAGTAGATTACTATCTCTTTACTGCAGGGCTTCTGAAAAATGTCATTTCTCCTTTACTTGCATAATAAATTTTTAAAGATTTGGGAAGAGATAATTTATTACTTAGCTATAGGTTCTGTGCTTATAAGAATAATATGCTTCCCTTTCACAAATGCTTTTATGCTCTTGACTGTTGCATCCCATGAAGTAACCTTTCACTTAAAAATCTTCAACTTGCAAAACCCACAAGGTGAGGCAGGAATAGGAAGAGATATTTTAAAGCAAGACCTTACTTCATTCTTTATAATACTTATAAAATGTATATATTATACACACATAAAATGTGTATCTATTATATTTATATATATATAAGTGTATATATTTGTTTTAAAAGATAAATATTTGTATACATGACTTTTTTGCCAGCTTACTTCAGTAACAATTAAGAATGCTTTTTGTTGGTGGTAAACCATTTTTGTAAAATTTGAAGAGAAGAAGCATTAGGGCTGCCTCTAGCTTTGAGGAAGCCATGGTAGGGAGCAGAGGGACTGGGTCTGAGCACTGCACAGGGAAGAAGGAATCACCACCATCAAACACAAGGTGCCATTTGCTTCTCCAGGTTGTTGTAGTGCCAGTGGTCAAATCTACTTCAATTTTGATAATAGTGTTTGAGTTGAGGCTAAAAAATGAGAGGTCCTGCTCCTTTTGGAGTTTTACTCTTGATTTATAGGGAGAAGAGGGGGAGAACTCCTAGAATAATTATGTCTTAATATTTTGTTGCTGTCAGAAGTATTTTCTAGAAGAATTTTTCTGAGGGATTGCTGTGTTATCACCACAGCCCTAAATGAATGTTGCTTAGAATGAGTATTAAACTGAAATGCTGCACAGGGTCATAATGCTAGCACAATGCTTTGAGTTGCTTTTCAGACACAGATGATGCTCTTGAAAAAGCTCCTTTTTCTGTGCCTCCCAGGGAGTGATTTTTGAAATTAAACATCCTGTCTCTTTGGGTTGTTTGGATAGTGCTTGCACAAGCTTGAGGAGGAGAGAATTGATGCTTTGTGCATGAGGAAGCATTCTGTTTAACATAGTCAAAGACCACTATGTGCCAAATACAGAAAAGCAAGAAAACTACTCTCAGTTATTGAGGGCTTATGTATTTAAGAAGGGGAAAGGTGAATAAAAGGAAGGAAAAAAAAAATTATTTTTTTTTTCCAGTCCTGACTGATTGAATCTCTTGCATTCATAATTTGTGAGAAGGAAATAATCCTAATGGGCTTCTGGGTCATTGGTTTATGGGCCTGGCTCCAGGAAACCTTGGACAGAATAATTTAGTTAAAACAATGACACTAATCAGGCTGAGAGGGAGATGCTCAGCAGCTTCACTAGTAGGATGTTGGCTCTTGTCTATTCCATCTCCCAAGTCCACTGAGTGGGGGCTTCCTGGTGTTACTTGGCTTTCCTAGGTGGCACATCAGAGTTCTGGCTGAGCTTTCTTTTTGTCTGGGCTGGCTGTGTTTGCCAAGAGCCAAGGACTGTGCATGCCCCAGCCTTCAGGCTGGGAGACAGAGGGTCCTCACTGAGGTTTCTGGACTTGGGATGGTGCTTTTTGAACCTCAATTTCCTTAACTAGTCTACCAAACCCATCAGTTGAAGGACACTTCATTATGTTGGTGGAAGAAAGGATGGGAATAGAGTGGCATAGAGTGAGTTTTAGAGGTCACTGATACTTAAACAGTGGTGGTAATAAAACCCATGTTTAGCCCCTTACTTTCAAACAAAACAATTTATGTGTCAGTTTTCTGTGAGAACTTTCAGAATATCAAGTGTTTCTTTTCTCCTCATTTTACTGCTATGTGAAATTACAACTTTGTTCAGGACAAGTCTTTTTTTGTTTGTATAATTGTCACATTTGCTTTTGCCTACATACCATCATCAAACAAAATTGTTTGATTTCAAAGCTGGTTTATAGCAGACAAGAACATGTTGACATGCTCTCCAAAGTAACCACATGTTCCTTTGAAGAAAGAAAGGAAAGTGAAAGACAAAGTTCTTGTTAGCAGGACTAACTGCTGTCTTATAAGGCTGAGAAAGCTGGTTAGAAAAAAATATTAAATTCTGTGAAAAGTTTTGATTAGGTTGTATATTATCCTTATTTACGCTTTTCCTAATTAAAAATCAGCAAAGTGACACCACTGCTCTGCAAGTAAAGTTCTGTGAAATATTTCTAGTGCTTCTACTAAAGGGCAAAGAAAAACCTAATTCCTGCAGTCAGAAAGTCTTGATTTTTTTATTTTTTTTTAACTCTGTGTCCTACACAGCTACTTTTCTGTGTGTGATTGCTTACTTTATCAGGTTTTGAACAGTAGGAATGTGCTATAGAGGCAGATTGCTGCAAGAGCAACACTTGAACATAAACTGAAGTATAAGAGGATGTTAACTCTAGGACTGTAGTTTCAGGTTCTTACATGCACATGCTGTCTTTTCTTATATACCAGTCTTGCCAGAGCTTTTCAGTGAGGTTTAGACCACATCATTCATGCACAGGAAAGAATAAAAAATGCTTTCAAAAGCTGAATAATGCTTAATATAAGTTTTGCTCTTAGGTAGTTTTTTTTTTTGTTTTTTTTTTTTGTTTTTTTTTTTTTTTGTTTTGTTTTTTTGTTTTTTTTTTTTGTTTTTGTTTTTGTTTTTTTGTTTTTTTGGGTTTTTTGTTTGTTTGTTTGTTTTTAATTGACGGTAAACCTGCCATGTAGCAGGGATAGAAATCATAATCAGTTGTTCATATCCAGAGCCCTTTCCTCCTTTCATAGCTCATCTTGCTGCTATAGATTTGGGAGTAGGCTGCTGCTTTTCAAATGGGGCATATTTGCAAGTTGGACAAGGCAACTTTTTTCAAAGGTAATTACTCCAAAACATTGCAGGATATGGCAAGCTGAACTTGTGTTTAAAAACAAGAAAAGCCAAGAAAGTTTGCAGAAAGGGGGTGGGGGAAAGATGGCTGGTTTGCCAGAATAGTGTCATGCTTTCAAGTAAGGGGGAGAGACTTGAGGTATGAGACATGCAAACTAATATGTAAATTTGCTGAAAACAAGTAATTTTGGACATGCATAGGATTGCTGTTGAAGTATCATACAGATATCCTATTAGGTTTTAATGCCTGCTTTTACCCAGAATAAGAAAGCAAGTAAGAGCATATCTTCATATCCTAACAATTTAATGATTAAAAATGTATTTTGAATGCTACTGTATTCTGTATTACACCCAGTGCAGGCAGTCCTGTTTGCTGGATGCCTTGCAGACTTGGGAAGAGAACAACAGGCATCATAAGGCATTTCTAATCAAAGAAATACAAAAGATGTGTACATTTCTGTTGGTATTTGAGGACAGTTAAACAAACCAAAAGATGTTGTCTGTAAAATGTGATTGAAGTTCATTTTCCAACATTAGAGTATGTATCTGTGAGCTCTTAGATTGTGTGAGCCTGTTTTGCAGTAGGGTAAGCTGCAGGGAATTTCACTTTAATTTTGAAAATTTATTTGAGTTTGAACCAGAATCTAAATAAACATTTCTGTTTTTTCTTTTAGCACTGAGATTTTTAGCAGTGGGGAACTTCTTGTCAAAATGCTTAGTGCATACCTTGTAATGGAAATTGTGGGAGAATGTGAATAGAACAGAAATAGACCCAACGTTTATCTGATAGTTCAACAAAAAGTAAATATTGAGATTTGTTTCTTCTCTTGTAATGGACTATTAAAGTACAGCTGACTTGGGAATGGAGGGCTGAAGGGGACAATTTCCCCAAACAGTTGTGTAAAAAAGAAAAGCTTAAATCTAGATGGGCCTGTTGCTTCCATTCCCTATGTGTTCTAACACATTTAAAACCTTTATAAAATGACAAAGTGTGAATAAAGCATAGTGTGCCCTAGGGAGGCAGCAGAAAAGTTCAGAGGCATTTTTTCTACATCTCTGTTATAGCAGAGAATGTACTAAATGTAAGTGCCTGGCCAAGTGAGGAAACACACCATACCTAAGCTACAGAAGTCCCACCCAGGAAAAATTCATTCAAACAATAGTGAATTTATAAATGTGCTGTGCAGACCCTGCTGAAGTTTGCTTTCAAGTTTGTTTAAGACAGCTTGCCAGTCCAGATGGAGTAATACCTCAAGCTTTGGGGCAGTGGGAGTCCTTCCACCAGCTTGTGCTTCCCCCTCATCCCCATCCTTTTCCTGAGATCCGTGCTGCCTTACAAAAACATACCTACACAGCTCTGCTGCTTTCAGCACTTAATTGCTAAGCTAGAGGATACCATGTGCTTTAGCTTCCCATATGAAAGAGATTACTTTTTTTTTTCCTGTACTCTGTCTTCTCTTCACATGTTTCAGGTAAATTGGTTTTGGGAAAGGCATGTGGTTTCATTCTGCTTTGCTTTTGACTTGGTAGCCACAACTACATATATAAAACTGCAAGTAGTGGTGAGCCAACACCTTATATAATGGATTATTCTGGTTTTCTGTTGAAAATGCCCATTTATTGTGTGTATATGTGTGTAGAAGTAGTGCAAAGCATCAGTCTCCAACAGCAGTTGCTGCTCTGATGGCTCCTTTCTCCCCCTCATCTCCTGTGCTGGATCATAGCAGAAGTTATTGTTCAGAGCTGCCTTTCACTTCATATGTTTAAATTTCATTGCACTAGTGTTGCTCCAGCTAGCCCAAAGGACTGTCCAGCTTCTGAGAGATGCCTTTGGGAACGGCTAATTCTCCAGACTTTGGTCTCCCAGAAGTCATTTATTGATACCTGCTTTTTTTGTGTGCTTACCAAGTAACTCACATATAGCTCTGGTGTCACAAAAACTAAGGAACACACATCTTCTCTTTGTTTGGATATCTTATCTCTCTGTTGCCTGTTTTTAAACCAGTGCATTGTTCATCTTTAAAATGTTATATGTCTATACCTTAAATACTACTGTCTATCACATCAGTTCTTGCTAATTCTGGATTGAGTTCACTGGTGTAAGCTCTTTGGTTCCTTTTTTGAGGAATAAATTACTCAGCTGAAATAAAATTTGCCTTGTCTTCATTTCACTGCTCAATTACGTTTCTGATTTCTTTGTTCAGATCTTGTCTTATCAAGGTCATGCTTTTGCACTTGTAGCACCAAGGTTTCTCTTCCTTCTCTCCCAAACTACTTCCTTTCCCCCTCCCTCTTGTAGTGATTTTTGGCATATCTGTTGCTGTTTTGAGTGCCAGTTATTTCAGTATTGAGGAATGGAGATTATCCAGATCCCTTTATTTCTTTATTTGTAGAATAAAGGTCCAATTTTGTCTCCATACTGTATGTGGCAATAACCATTACCCTTTCCTCATTTTCAGTGTTATCTTTATTGAAATGCAAGGCAAAATGTTTTTGTTTTGTGTTTGTTCCAGGTTTTTTTTTCCTAGATGATCTCTTACACCTCAGTGTGTAGTAGCTGTCTTTCTGCCCCTCCTTTGAAGCTGCAGTGCATAGTAACAGAGATGCCCCAGGATTTATGCTGCATGGTTCAGCTCCAGCAGGCTCCCAGTTGGTTTTGCTCTTCTGTTGATGCCCTGTAACCTCTAAAACATGCTGTTCTTTCTTAAGCTTTTTTTCACTTATGGGGAAAATAAAAAGGTTTCCTGCTTATATTTAGTATCAGGTTTTTATTCATCCAGGTAGTCTGGGTTCCTCAACAGATTTGTTCCTTAGCTTGGAAAAATAGAATACCCTCTGCCAGACTGTTTAACTGTCTCTGGGCAGTGATCAGGAATGGTGAGGATTGGGTTGTGATTGCTGGAGCTGCTGCTCATCTCTCCTGTCCATCAGCATGAACTGACTGGGGCAGCATCCCTGGCCACTGACCAAGGAAGCCTTCAGCTCTTATGCCCATGCCACTGCCATCATTCATGCTTGTTTGGGTTTTTCAGAAAATAAAATGTTAGTTTCTCAAGAGTTCACCCTTCTCTTTGATATTTTATGAGAGAGAATCTGTGGAGCACAGGTGGTCAATCTCTGTAGGATCCCAGTGATAATTGTTATGTTTCAGTATTTCTCTTCCTTTCTTTTTCTTCTCCCTCATCTACTACCCAACCTGGCAATTTTGGCCTTTGTGTGTAAGTATTGGCCACCTCTCAAAGGTTACATTTCTCTTGTGTTTCATTATGTGGCAAAGACTTGTTTTCTTGTAAGGTTAATGCTTTTTCTTTTGAGTCTCTGAATTGTCAGCTGTGGTAGGACACTCTGGTGTCCATGTGGAAAACAATGCCTCATGCAAGAGAAATGTGTGGCCAAATTATTTGTGTGTGTGTGTTTATGAAAAACAACCTTTTCTGCAGGAGACTGTTACGTTAGGACTGAAGACTGCGTGGGAGAGCTGAAATTGCTGGAAACATGTTTATAGGGGAAATTCTGGCAGGTTTTTAACTGCCATACGAGGAATGTGGCTGCCTAAAAACAAGAAGTTGTATGATTCTTTTTCCAGATGTGATCCCTTTACCTTTAATTGCAATTTTAGGATATGAGAAGGTTTAGGAATGGAAAGACTGATGTAAAACGTCTGATGACACCAATTATTGACTCAGGTTGTTTTCTAATTCCATGTGCACAGTAATGCATCTGCTTGAAGGTGCTTGTGCTGTACAGGTAAGTGTTCATGGCTCCTGCCTGTGGAGGAGGGATGGCAGATGTTGATGGTGATGTGAAACTGTCTAAGCTGTGGATGGTTCCTCCCTCTAAAGGAGGGCTGATAGATATTAATGGTGATGTGAAACCGTGTAAGCTTTGAATGGTTAATTGTATGCCTGGATCTGCTACATATATTGGGATTGTTCCTTTCATTTAATTGCCCAGACTCTCTTCCATGCTTGCTGGGCTTTTGTGGCTTTGTTCTTTGTGTTTGCCACCTTTTTCCTCTTTCCTCTTGCTTTTACCCCTACTTTTCCCTCTTCCCCCTCTTTAATTTTTTTTGTTTGTTTGATTGGTTTTGTTGTTGTTCTTTTGTGTTTGTTTGTTTAGATTTACTTAGGCTTCAGAAGAGGAAGGCATCATCAAGTCTATTGGTTATGGGTCTGTAGGCAAGGGTGTGCAGAGGGTGGGAGATTTTTTTGCTCCTTCTTCTGTTTTTTGTTTGTTTCTTTGTGTTTGTTTTTGTTTTGTTTTGCTTTATTTTTTTCTGATGAGTTAATGGTTAGGAGAGAAGGGCAGAAGGAAAGCATTAGCAAGCAGTGATGCCTGGCAGGGGTTGATTACATTTGAAATAACTGATTGTGATTTATATTGTTTAGTTTTCAATGAGAAGGAAGAGGAAGTGGGACACATCCTGCCTAACAGCTTCTTTTAATGCTCCACGATTTATCTTTGCAGCATGTGCAGTAAGACTGTTCAGATTATTTGCTATGTGAAAATGTTCAGCACTGTCAACTGTTGAGAATTCTGCCTAATGTTGTCTGTAGACTTTGGTATTCAAGTAGCCCCAGGCCTATTGTTGCTGCTGCTTCCTTAACAGATGAGCATGTTTTTAATGTTAATGTAATCTCCCCACGCCAGAGAAAGGATCTAAAAAGTTTTGAACCCCAAACTAACTCGTTAATGAATAGCATTTTGTCATCTCACTTGAGACAGCATTCTTTATGGTCACTGAGCAGGTGTTGCCCATGTTGTAACTCAGCTGAGTTTTGCAGTAATCACCTCCTGTCTTGGTGCTGCTTTGTCCTTTATGCCCCTTAGTGAGCAGCTCTGAGGTCAGTGCCTGGCTCTGTGGGTCATGGACAGACATATTTCATACAGACAAATCCATCTTCAGGGCCACTTTTTGGTCCTCTGGGCAGGTGGGATCTTGTTTGCTCCTATCACTAAGGGATCTGCTTAACCCCACAAGCAGGTTGTTTTTAAGATGAATTCATGTTGAGATCTAGGGAATATTGTGATTAGGTCCTGTTTTGTCAAGAAAGGGAGCCTTTATTTGGAGACGTGCAAATCTTGTTGAGTTCTATTATTTGCCACTTGACAAAAGAAGGATTAGTTGCCAGATCTTTCTACTCTGCTTTTAGACTAAGGAAGGGAGAGCAAAACAAGAAATAAGGATTTGAAATAAATGTTTTTAATTTTTGCTGTTACAAGGGTAGGTTTCATTTTTGTCAAGGTCCTTTTGGAGAATAAAATGAAGTGTAAATTTTAAATCTGGTTTTTTTCAGTCTTTTTGATGTGCAGATGGGACTGGCATTGTGTATGTTATAAAAAAATCTTGGACTAAGATTATATGTTTCTAGGCAGAAAATACTAGGAGTAAGAGCCTTAAAACATCAACAATTCATGCTTTAAATAGGCAAGAAAAGCAAAAACAGGATAAAAGGAAATATTTAAAGGAAATAAAGGTATTTTGTTGGCCATCTGTTTTCCCCTCTTTGTGCATATCCCCTAAATTTATTTCCTGCTTGGCCCTTAATGTGAAACATGCCAATATGACACCCTCTCTATTCCCAAACCTGTGGAATTAGCTCCTTTGTGCATGTTGTCAAAGAGGGGTAAAAAGTTTTAATGTCCTTATTTAAAGGCAATCCCTGGAGAAATTTGGAAATAGACCCTTAGTGCAAGGAATGTGTGACTTTTTCCTTCCATGGTGCCCCAGGAGGTTGTCCTTGCTCTGGAGACACCATGGGGCTGGTGTGTGTCATTCATGTCTGGCACAGAGCTGGAAGCAGCTCTTGTCTTGTTCTGGCAGGAAAATCACTGCAGCCAAGGGTTCCTTAGGAGGCCCTTGGTCAGTGTGAGCCTTGGGAAATGAAATACTGCCTGAAGTAAGGAAATCCATCCCATCACTAGGAGGGTGTGCAGGGTGGTCTGTGTTCATGTGGCCTGTGTTTTGTTTTTTACTTTCCATGTCTGGAATCCTGTTTTGGACCTTTGATTTGTTCAGCATGGTTAATAAACTGCTACCATGTTGGATTTTCCAGTGGATTGGGAATTAGACTCTTAACTGTGGGAAAAAAAATCTCATGAGTTTGTTTTCATTGATATGCTTTACTTCTTTGTTTTCATAATCTACAAAGGAGTTTCAAAACTGTAATGGACACAAAATTTCAGCTTACATCTAGAAGAATGAATAGAAGCAAAAAATACACAGTCTTGTCTGGCTTAAACTGGAACTTTAGGAATTTTGCATTGATGATTTAGATGTGTGGAATTGCTGTCATCGTGCAGCTCCTTCTAAATGTACTGGGAATAATCCAGCAATGTCAGCAGTGCCTAGAGCAAGGTATGTGGTTATTTTTCTATGAACCTAAAATTGTGTTAATCTTTGTGGAAGTTAGAAAGGCAAACTCATAATTCTTTTTTATCTCTTGTGTGTTTTGAAGTGACTTTGGTACTGCACCTGCACACATATATCACTGCAGGTTATTTTTCAGAATGGCACATGCTTCAGTCCTTTCCGATACAGCCACTTGCAATGCAGACAGGTTAAACAGACAAATAGTTTTAAAGGCTTTCTGCTTAATGCTCCAGTGCAATTAAATCCTGGCTTTGTTTGTAGAAGATAGGATCAGCATGCATTGGAACAATCAATATGGCCCATAAAAATAAGAGGCTTTTGTTCGTTTTTGTCATGAATGTTCAAGTAAGCCAAAGTGAAGTGAACACTACCCAGAGATGCATATCCAGGGATTGAACCTCTTGGCAGAGAAGGCTTTGTGCAGCTCCAGATGTGTTGGTGGTTTTTTTTGGTTGCATCATCAGCTCTACTGCTAATGGATATGATTTCATCAGGAATGTTTTAAGAGTTTGGTTTTCTTTAAGGCCATGCTTGATGAAGCTGTGAAGTATAAGGAAGAGAATTTGTGTGTTTGTTTAGCAAAACTGGAAATTTAGCAGCCCTCAAGGTCGCAAAAGGAAAAAGCATGAAAATCAGACATATGTGGTGTGGGGGAAGTGATCCTGAATTAACTGACACAAGGTCAGAAAAATTGCCCTTTCCCCAGTAAGCTGGATTCTGAGGTTGGCTTCAGAACACAGTTTAAACAAAGACAGTTAATTTAACCTGACACTGTCTGGCTGTCCTGTTCAAACTGCATCTCTGTGAACAGATCCTGCTACCTAGTGGCTTTGCCCAGCAGACAACCTCACTCACCTCTGGGAGGCTTCACTCTCCTCCAGCTACACCAAATATTGAAATATATTCTTGCAGTTGTACAATAACTCCCACCACCACCTCTCAATAGGAGGCAGAATTCCTCCTCTTCCCTTCTCTTTTAATAACAGATCATTTCAAAGGCAAATCCAGTACTGTGCTCTAAAGCAGATTTTTTGTCTGTAATTCAATTAAGTCAACATACTACTGGTTTTGTCATCTTCATGAATTTATTAAACCTTTTTTTGCCTAGCACAACAGTATGGGAAATCAAAGTACTTGAATCATTTGCAAAAACCAGTGGTTTTTTTTGACTGATGGGGTAGCAATATTAATAGCAATTCTTTTTACAAAAGTAGCTCTGATAGTTCCTGGGAACGTGATGCCTTATATGATGCAGTGAAGGCATCATTTAATATTTAATATAGCCCAAGTTGTCCAAATGCTATTAGAGTGCATTTTTGAGGATACCTACTGTAATAAGTTGTTGAATTTTGCCATGTTATGTTAAATTGTATCAGTCTGGAGGTGAGTCCTGGTTCCCTTTTCAGTCAGCTGGAGCTTGTCCCAGGTTTTTAGCCCATCCCTCACCTCTCTTACAAGGTGGTCTGTGTTCAGACCTGTGCCCCCCTTCCTCTCAGAGCACAGCCACCAGCCAGGCTCCTCCCTGCTAAATTGTGCAGCAGGATCTAAAACTTTTTTACCAAATCAAATCTTCCAACAGTGAATCCAGTTTAAACTGCTGGTTTGCTAATGATCTAAACCAAACTCCTGACTCAGAGGGTTGTGCCAAGTACGTGCTATTTCCACTCCTAATCCTTTTAGTGGAGAGTGGTACCTTGCAAGCAGTTATCTGCAAGTGTTTTCTGGCCTGTTTTCAGGAATGGCTGGCTCCATTCCTGCAGCTGCTGCCTGACTCCATCCTGTCTGCAGGAGAGTGGACCTGTGCTGGAAAGCCACTCTGCTGTCCCCACCTGCATCAAGGAGCTCCACACCACCTATGTGTGCATGGGGTACAGACAGCCCAAGGTATTGATTCGTGTTCTTGTAGGCTGGAGGGCTTCATGGAAATGAGCAGCTCTTTAACATTTAAGCATTATTGTGACTATAGATTAATACAATTCCTATTTTAAAATATTTTTAAGTAGACTAGATGTTCATCATATATTGATAGTGACATGTGATGCCCTTGCTTGGTGGTCTGAGATGCAGCATGACTGCAGACCACTTTGTGTGGCTCTTCAGGCAGGTGATTAAGATTGGATTGCAAACTCAGTTTACTATTTGCAAGTACATTCCTTCCAATGTTCCTTCCTATTCTGCCTAGAATAACAATTGGTTTATAAATGAGAAAAGGAAGGAGACAATGTGAATAAGCCATAGCATCTCATGTTCTTTTTAATGCCATAGATCTGATTTCATCAGTGAGAGCAGTAAGATACTTCCTCCAAATTGCTTAATTTAATTCTCCTCTTTCCACTTCTCCCTACATTCCTCCAATATACATATCCTCTATGGGCTTTGAGGATGCTGCAAGAACAAACTTGATTTCATCTGATTGCAGGTATGCTTGAAAACCTGTAATTTTCCTTAATGGAAGGTAGTGCTGACTTCTTGATAGCAATGAAGCAGATAAAATCAGTTGCCTGATTACCCATCAAATGAGTTGCTCATTAAATCAAGTAATTCTCCTGTGGTGAGACAAAATGAGTGATTTGAATTCTGTCAAGAGCATAGCAAAGGAAAATACTGAGGTATAAATCTTTTGTTGAGAAGATCTTGAAAGGTATGAAGTATAGTCATTGGCAGTCCTCAACTGCTCTCTCTTAACTTTGTTTTAAAGGAGCTGGGAGGAGATGCCTCTTTGTGAGCACCCTTGCAGGGTGACAGACCTTCAGCAAGGTGGTTTTGAGGGTTAGTTTTGCAATACAAATGTGTTTATGTAAATTTGTAAATGTCTGAGCGTGTAAGTGTAGGGAAGCTCCACAAGTGACTTGCAACAATTCATTAATTCCTGATTGCTGTAGTTGAATTTTACACTTTATTTTCATATGGGGTGGCAGAATATTGAGCAATTTGACAGAATAGTAAAAAACTGTATTTGATGGGGAAGAACATGCTTCAAATCTGTCACATTGCCAGTGAGATGCATCCTTAAATGATGCCCAAAGAAGCATGCAACATTTAGTGAAAATTCAGAAATGGGGACTGGAATTTTCTCAGTATATGAGCCAAACTTCTCATTGCTATCTAATACCATTCCTTGTTTTCTGATGTCCTTCAGTGTAATGTGCATGCTTTCCTGTAGAAGCCTTCATTTATGTAGGAAAAACCCTCAAAAACAAACAACCCAACAAACCAACACATATTCACGCTGCAAATACAGGCCATGGAGAAATAGAATAAAATGTCCAGCATTGCAGGTTTGTTACTTTCATGCAGATTTTCCTGTGGGCTTTGTTAAGATAGTAACTCAGTAGCAGTTGGTTGAAGGAAATAGCTGAGTCTTCCTGTTTATAGAGGTAGCAGGCAAAAACATTGCTACTAAAACTTACACTGAAATTGTAACATTGTCTGGTGCTCTGGTCCTATAAGCTTCTGTGGTAATTACAGGTAAATAAATCACTGTTACTGTTTGTCTTTTTGTCGTGTTTTGACTAAAACTTCTTGAACATGCTAGAAATTCTTTTGGCCTGAGGATAGAAAAAAGAGGAATGTGGGTTTGTTTGGGAACTTGTATATTGGACTGAATAATTCAGTGGTCACCTCTGGGTGTATGATCGTTAAAAAGTAGTTGTTAACTAATTTAGATCACTTTACTAAGGTTTGGAAATCTTTTATATCTCAAGACTGTCTGAAAGTCAAGTGTCACTTACTTTAAAAATTTGGAATACTGAAGAGCATCATAGACTCTAAAGGTAATGATGCTTTATAATGTCCATAATTTAAAATCTGTGTAACCATGTGCATTTAAAAGTTCTGTAATTCTCCATTTGGTTTTGTGGAATGCTTAAAACATGCTGCAAGCTGATAGGAGAGAAAGTATTTGCAGTCCATTTCATAGCTTATATGTATTTCAAATGGAAGTTGTATGTTCAGAACTTAGTGTTAAAAAAGAAAAACACACACAATCCCCGAAACTTGAATTAAAAGAAGCTATGTGTAAAGGTGTTTGTCAAGTTTCTGCCTAAAAATCTTGTGATAGAACTGTGCTTATTACTCCCCTATGAGGAAAGGCTAAGTGATCTGGGTTTTTTCAGCATGGAAATGAGAAATTTTTGGAGTGACATAATTGTAGCCTTCCAGTTACCAAAGGGAGCCTACAAGAACAATGGAGAGAGACTTTGTACAGGAGCCAGTAGTGACAGGACAAGGGGGGAGGGATTCAAATTGAAAGTAGGTATAGATTTGGTATTAGGAAGAAGTTTTTTGCTGTGGGAGTGATGAGGCACTGGTTGCCCTGAGAAGCTGTGGAAGTGTTCAAGGCCAGCCTGGATGGAGCTCTGAGAAACCTGGTCTGGTGAAAGCTGTCCCTGCCCAAGGCAGGGAATTTGAACTAAATGAACTTTAAAGTCCCTTCCAACCCAGACCATTCTGTGATCCATTGTGTTCACCTGCATGTTAGCAGCTAGTTAGATGAAACCTGTGTACTTCATACTCTTGCGTATTAAAAAAAAAAAAAAAATATAAATGCTTTTGTAGTCTGTCTTTAAAAAAAATTAAAAAGCAGGGCATGAAAATAGTTTTTATTATTTTAGTTTACTTTGTATGCAAATATATAGAGTTTATTCCTTATCCTAAGATGCTGGGAGCTTAGAACAGTCAGTGCTGATGTGTCTTTTGCTAGCAAAGAAGTTGCTTTTAGTTGTAGCCCTATCACCCCCAGTATTCTATTCACTTAACTCATGAGCTTTATCCTTGTCAAGGAACAGATGGGTAAGGTCTTCATTTGAGGCTCAATTAAATGCCCTTAAAACTTGTGATTTCAGTGTGTTCTAGACTGTTCTCTTGTTTTTCAGCTCTTATTACTTGATGATAACTAGGCAGATCTGGAGTACAGGAGTTTCTTGTGATGAAGTAAGGACATAGTGAGCTTTAGCATATGTTGCCATAACCATCCCCACCTCTTAGGGCTGGTGGTTCCACAGTGTGTGGAAATGCTTCTTAGGTAACATGATACCATCAAACTCCTGCTGCTTCTGACCTTTAGTCAGCCTCTGAATCTTTGGTAAGCTGGATTCTTGAAAAATACAACTGCATTTCTTAAAGCCATCAAGGACCTTTTCCATTTTTTCTTGTGTGGTGTTTTTCCCCTGTAGAATGATGTGTCCTTGTCTTGACACAGCTGTTTAGTCTGTCAGTTCTGTTAGACCTCTACTGCACATCTCAGTTCCCTCTCTCTCTTTCTCCCTCTTTCTTTGTTCCTTGCTTTGACCTTTAGCTGTCATAACAGGATTGGTTATCCAGGGGAAGAAATTATTTTTTCTGACCTATTGAATGTTTATTTCTGGCAATACCAACACACTTCTGTAGTCAAAAGTTGACCTTGGTCTCAACTCCTGTGAAAGAGCTACCAGTTAAAATGGTAAAGTGCTTGTCTCTTACTTGTCCTTTGTTTACTCTCCAGAGAGAGAGGCTGGCAAAGGTATCAGTTGTGCCAGGCTTTTTGTAATACTACTATTCCTACAGGAAGAAAATATGTTAATGTCCATAGTGTTACTTAGACTTTTGTTACTCAAGTAAGCATGTCTTCTAGTCTGACAGATTTTATTTTTAACTTAGTTGAAAGATCTTTTTTGACTTCTGTGTGTGGATCAATATGATTCCTTCTAAAAACAATTTTTATCAAGCAATTTGTGGGAATAGTATGGCTTGTTCTTCACATTTTATATTCACCAGGTTTTAGGAACACTACTGAAAAAGAAGAGAAGTAAACAGGAATTTCCATATTTGCCCTTTTGAAAAAGCACAGGTGTGTATCTTGTGTGTTTTTCCAATAGTTTAGGTCCAAAACCCTGCCTGGGGATTTCACAACAGTTCAATCCTATATTTGTAAATTAAACATGATGTTTATTATTGTGACCCATTTTCCTTAAGAATACAAAAATCTGTTGTCAGCTAAATTTAAAGGAATGACATGGATATAAAACTGTTTCTGCAGATTCCCTTTAAACCACTTTGTTTGGTAGTCTGTGCCATCAGAAGGGTAATTAATTTATGGACTGTACAGCTGTTATATATAATATGTCAAAACTGTGTGGCTGTAAATGATCTTTTGATAAGGTCAGACTCTGGAGTAATAGCTTGAGGTCTGACACCTACATCACATTTGCATGTACTAGATAATACTTAAATAAGAGGTGCTGTGTTTCTGCTGCATGATCACAAATGGAGATGATCACCCCACCCCTTGGGTGGAAGATTTGGGTTCTGCTGGCATATGCAGAACTGTGGAAGCCAAGAGGTGTTCCTGTAGGTCTAGGTGAAGCCAGACTGGCACCTGTGAGGTTTGTCCCTCGTCTCCATGGCTTGCCATATGTCTGAGTCACTTTGGGATGGGGTGGGGTGGTGGCAGTGCAGTCACATGTCACCCCAGTGCACAGCTGAGCTGCTCACCCCCTGTGCAAACCCTCTGTGTGTCCACAAGTCTTGTGCTGGACATCCTTAATCAGAAGTAGTTCTGTGGGGAAGGATTGTGCTTTTTGGGCAGGGTTTTTTCATAAAGGCTTTTATACCTCCTCAGCACTTCAGAGTGGATGGTAAATGAGAAACTTGTTGGTTTCTGTCATAAGCAGTGTACTCTTTCAAATTTTCTTGGGTTTTTAGCTCTTAGTTTCTACTTTTAAAAGCAGTAAAAATAGTCACCATTGCAGCAACACATTAATGGAAACAGCCAACATCTGGAGGTGTTTTGACATGCAAGAATGACTTTTAATCATTTTCTGAAAGCATACACAACTCTTAAGCAGTTTTGTGTTTCTAGAAGTAGAATATATTATTTTGAAAGTACTTTATTAGAAAACAGTTTGTAGATTGTCTGCACTACCATTTTCCCAATTCTGCATGGCAGAAGCAATATCTTTCTGTTGGCATAAGCTGAATAATTAGACAGCAGTCATTTCACCATGGCTAGTCGTAACCATAACTTTGATGTGGCTAAGGCCACCAGTAAGTTGTCATTATTAATCAAACTTTTGCTGATCACTTTCAGAGAATGGAAATGAGTTATATTGAACAACCTTTTACAATTTACCTGTACTTTTAAAAACACCACTTATGCAAATCTTGTGTGTTTGAAGCTCAGTTTGTGACAAGAGATGAAACTGTGATTATCTCCATAAAGATACAGACTGTATCTAACAAGGCTGCTACTGTTCAGACTATTTCCTCATGGACAGGGTTGCACACGTTCTTGGGCCACCACCTAGGTTTATGTGGTCAGGAACGTATGCCTGACATGAAATTTGCAGGAGAAGTACCTTTTTGTGTCTGTTTGAGATTGAACACTTTTTCATTTGTCAGCTGGATGGGCAGGAAGGCAGCTGCAGGCAGTCTGCATGCAAGCACTCCAGGCAGGCAGCGGAAGGCATGCTACAGCTGTGGTTTGATGTTCAGCTCAGTGAAATACCAGCCTCACACACTGCCACCCTTCCTACACTCCACATCAGCCTGCTGCCACCTCCGTCGTGTTGGTACAGCTGCTGCAGCAGCCACCCCCCCCCCGACAAAAATAGGCATTCCTGTGGTTATTCTGAAAATGTGCATTTGCATTTGGAGGGCTCTGAATTGTTTGCAGGTTTTCCTTTTCAAATTAGGCAATGTGTTTTTGGACAACAAATATAAAATAAATTTTCCCATTCAGATCACTTTCCTAGGCTGGTTGACCAAGTTTTATTATGGTTTAGTTTAAAGCTGGTATGGCTCAGTTGTGGAGAACAGCCTCAGGACAATTTTTAAGATCCAATGTACACCTCTTGTTTCTCGTGTTTTCTGCATGCTATCTCCATTTGAGAAAAGTGCCATAGGATGAAGGAGCTCAGTTTGGAATCTAGGAGTGGGGGGTGATAAGGGAAGGGCCTCAGGCACTGCTGTGTGCTCTCTGCTGCATCCTGCCTTAGCACTGCTTGCCTGAGGACTTCACTCTCTTCTGTATCAGTTCCTATTTTGCTTGGTTTTCTGGCAATGAAATGTGATTTACAAGTGTTTCACAGTCTCCTTAAGTTATCCACGGGCAGAGCTGCTGTTGACAGACATGATTCCCACCACTCTTTCCAGAGGGTGCTGCCACCTCTCTGCTGACTGGATTGCTGAGTTTCCCTGTTTTGATGGCAATGAGTTAAGTTTCATGTAGTTTAGTCTCCTGGTGTGCTTCCTTGTGCAGCCCCATGAGCTGTGCTGGCAGGAGCAGGATGAGAATGGGAAGGATGCAGGAGAAGGGCAGGGATGCTGATTTTAGTGCTGCTGTATGCTAACTCCAAGTGACCTTAATCTAAGTCAGAGGTCCTGCCTTTCATCACTCTTCAGAATGATGCTTCAGAGAATGGAACTTTATTAGGGTTTATACAGTGCCTAGCACCTGGAGTGAAGAGGAGCCAGCAGAGGCTGCCACATCCCACAGGTGTTAGTGGGAGCACTGGATCCTGCTGGATATCCTTGTCCTTTTTAGCTCACTAACCAACTCTGCACACCTCACAAGTACTGCTGGGAGCAGGTGTGATGCAATGAGCATCCTTAACCAAAGTGTGTCTTGTAAAACTGTTGAATTACTTTGTCTCACCTGATGAGATGGTTTTGGTCTGTTGTACTTGCTGAACGATAGCAGATATAACATGGGTTTAAAAACAAATGGAAAGATTTTTTTCCTCCTAAAGATAAAGCAATAAAAAGCTTTAGGAATTGGGTGGTTTATTAAAGAAATTACTTTTATTCTCTTTTCTGTGGGGTACAGCTAATGAATGCAGCTGCTGAAGGGTGATACTGTTTGGCAGTGAGGTTAATTGCCAGTTCAAACACTGCTGCAGTTTCTTTTCAGAAAGAAGAAAGCAAAATATTTGAAGGATCATTTGCTAGTGGAAATATGATTGATTTCATATATATGAGGAAATAAAATTAACTAGTGCTGCCCTCTTGCAGTTCAACAGCAATACAGGCATTAAACTAGTGTCACTGCAGTTACCTCTTTTTGATGTTCAGGTACAGTTACAGGTTTTATGAATAAAAGGTAGATAGGGAGGGTCTCCAGTAATCTTCTGGATATATCACTGTGTTTGCCTCATGCAGCAGCTCTTGGATCTGAAATCTCTTAAATCTGAAGGAAATTAAGAAACCTTAGTTCTTTGAAAACCAATTTCCAAATTTCATATGGCAGATACTTTATTAGGAGCAGTATCACATGCAAAGGAAGCCCAATAGATAATCTTCCTCTCTTTATCTTTTTTTTTTCTTAAAGTATTAAAGATGTCCTGGGGACGAGTGTCTGTTCTGCAGCTGGGTTTCCTCAGTTAGCTCTGAGTGACTGGATGGTAATTTTTGGTGTATGGACCCACAGGGACCTACTTTGTCCTCCTCTTCTCATGGAAGTGGTGACTCCAAAGAATTCGTGCCGTCCTATGTCTGTCTTCAGAAGCTGGAGGAGCCATTTGCTCCCTCTTCTGAAGAAAAGGCACACTGCAATGTTTTCTGACTCATGAAAATCTGAAGTATGTCTAAAATCATCCCTTTTGCACAGTCATAAACTGGTGCTACTTCAGTCTTTGAGACATTCACTGTTCTGAACAGCACCAGAAGAGTGGTGTTCCTAAATATCTGTATGTTGGGGATAAACAAGCAATGAACTAATCTGTACTTATACAGTGTGAAGAGCTCCATTCCTAATCTTTAACAGGCTTTCTTACATTGAAGAGTGTTTGGTAGTTTTCTTCATGGTGTAGCAAAGCACTGTTAATAATCTGAGAGTTTTTCCTAAGCAAAGACTTACATTGTTTATGTGTTTTATTTTGGAGTGTGCCATATTTTAAGGTTTTTTTCATTATTTGTGCCTATCTAAAATACTTAAAAAGAGCACTTCCTCATCACCCACCATTCATGTTAAATAGTATCAGGGAAGAGGGACCTGAGATGGTGTTTAGACTTGAAAAGTGTAGAGGTAGACAACTGTTGAAAATAGGTGGCTTAGAAGGACAGGTATGGTAGAAGGGCCAGAGACAGAAGAGTGAGAAATCCTAATGAGGAGGTAAGGTTATAATGAGAGATTTAAAGGCAGCTTGTGGAATTTTGATAGTCTTCAGTGGAGCGGGGAGCAGGAAATGGGTGGGTTGAGAGCGTCTGCCATTTTCAGGGTGAGCTGTGTACACTGAGCCTTCTGAAATCTTGTTTCAAAAGTTAGAGTTCTGAGGATCGTTCTGATGGTGCTCTGACAATTGCTTTGGTTCCTTCTCTCTGCATGCTTTTGATGGAGCCCTGTTTAAGATACCCAGAAATAGCAGTGTTTCACACTCATTTTGCAGTAAGAGAGCTTAACTTTTTTAATACAATGTGTTTTACTTACTTCAAAATTGATATATTCTTAAAGAAATGTATTGCTGTGAGCTAGATTGGATGCCTTTTGTCAGTTGCATGTAATGTTTCATTGTTTAGAGCACTAATGGCCACTTAAGATTGCAACAAGCCTCTTTCTGCTCTTGGTGCTGATCTAACCAATATATACAATGTATTTTGGTACAATGTATATTTGGCCTCGTGGGGTATTTTGCCTGACATTTTTTCCAAGGTTTCATAGTTGTACTGGGAACCATGTTGAGTTTGAGAGGATACCAAAGTGTGTATGTCAAATTATTCTATCTGCCCATCCCACTCAAGATAAGGCTCAGTGTTTCATCTTGCAGTTAAGATTGTTTAATGACTTGATGCAACGTAGGGGTTGGGACAAGTTGGGAACTTGGTTCTTGGTCAATCCCAGAGCCACAGCAATGTGCTGAGCCCCATGGCTTCATTAGGGTCCTTAATTGGGTGCCCTTGCCTTTAACACTTTATCATCTTCCACCAGACAGCTTCCTAGTCCTTTCCCCTTTTATTAATCACAGTAGTTCTCTGGCTGACTTCATCCTGCAGAGCTGTGTTCAGCTGACTGCCATCTCTTTTTTTAGATCTCTGCAGAGGTCGATTCCTCCAGTCGATCAGGAGCTGCTGGAAAATAAATACACTACTGTAGTTGTGTAGATTGTTAATCCTGGGGGAAAACACACAAACCAGTTGTGTGCTGTCCTAATTATATGTGTTCTTATGAACCTATTAAGCTCCTCATCAACTATTTCTGATGGTGGAAAAAAAGTGCTGCCCCTCCTTGTTTTTTGAATGGAGACACGAACTTCCCCTCTCCTCCCCCCCTTTTTTTTACTATCCCATTATTGTCTGGAAATCTAAACCTTAATCCAGAGTTATTTAATATGCTTGCAAATCTCGAAAATAATAAACTATTTCAAGTATGATAGAAGAGTCAAAATACATGCAGTACATATTCACAAATAGTTTTGTTTTGACATTTATCTTGCTGTAGTCATTCTGCCAATTGGCTTCAGGCACGGCTACCAAAAGAATGAACACATGTTGCATTCATTAGTTCTCATCTGGCTGTGCTTCGTCGTGCAAGACAGACAAAATCATGATCACATTAAATAGATTGTAATGCATTTGTAATACGAGTTCCCTTCTGCTGAACGGAATTATGGCTTTGCAAAGCTGCTGCTTTTAAGCCATGATATTTTGCTTAGTTTTCATATAATGGATATGAGTATATTGCCAGTGACGTCATTGCTTTTTCGTCTCGAAACGATGTCATGTGAAAAATATTCCAATATAATACCGAGCAAACTGCTGCCCCCTTCTTCCCCCCCGTGTGAACTCCCCGTGTCCCTGCTCCTGTCGCTCCTCACGGCCGTAGATGTGTGAGTTTCTGACAGACAGACAGACAGACGTGCTGAGGGGCAGTAGTGGTTTATCTGCATCAGCCGAGGGCACTGCCGGTAGCAGCGGTGCCGGTTCCTCAGGCCCGGAGCGCGGAGCGGGGCACGGCTGCGGGCTGTTCGCGCTGGCCGCGGTGCCTGTGGGGGCTGCAGGTCGCTGCCGTGTGCGAGCAGCCGCCGCTCTCCCTCCCTCCCTCCCTCCCTCCCTCCCTCGCTCCCGTTCGGTTCGGGCGCAGCTCCGCTGCCCGGCCGAGCAGGCCCGGGGACCGCGGCCCCGGCGCTGCCGCCGCGAGCGCGTGTTCGCCGCCTGAGGGCGGCCCCTCCCGGCCCCTCCCCGCCCGGCCCGGCCCGGCCCGGCCCGCCCCCCGCTCGCTCGGGGCAGGGGCTCGGGCGGCGGGAGCGGCGCCGCCGGCGGGGCTCGGTGGCCCGGGGGCGTGTGCTGGGCGACCGCCGCGGGGCCGGGGCGCGGGAGCTGTCGCTGAGGCGCGGCGGGGCCGCTGTCGGCCGCAGGGATGGAGGAAGGCTTGTCCTGCCTGGCCGCAGCCTGCGACCCCGCGGCGCTCGCCGCCTTCTGCACGGGTAAAGTACCGCGCTGCTCGCGCCGGGAGGGCTGCTCCGAGCCATCCCAGCCCCGGACGGGAGCAGGGAAGCCTGGCAGCAGCGGGCAGGCTCTGCCCTGAGAGGTGTGAGGCTGCTCCGAGCCATCCCAGCCCCGGGCGGGAGCAGGGAAGCCTGGCAGCAGCGGGCAGGCTCTGCCCTGCCAGGTGTGGGGCTGCTCTGAGCCATCCCAGCCCCGGACGGAGCAGGGAAGCCTGGCAGCAGCGGGCAGGCTCTGCCCTGCCAGGTGTGAGGCTGCTCCGAGCCATCCCAGCCCCGGACGGGAGCAGGGAAGCCTGGCAGCAGCGGGCAGGCTCTGCCCTGCCAGGTGTGAGGCTGCTCCGAGCCATCCCAGCCCCGGACGGGAGCAGGGAAGCCTGGCAGCAGCGGGCAGGCTCTGCCCTGCCAGGTGTGAGGCTGCTCCGAGCCATCCCAGCCCCGGACGGGAGCAGGGAAGCCTGGCAGCAGCGGGCAGGCTCTGCCCTGCCTGGTGTGGGGCTGCTCCGAGCCATCCCAGCCCCGGACGGGAGCAGGGAAGCCTGGCAGCCACGGGCAGGCTCTGCCCTGCCAGGTGTGAGGCTGCTCCGAGCCATCCCAGCCCCGGACGGGAGCAGGGAAGCCTGGCAGCAGCGGGCAGGCTCTGCCCTGCCAGGTGTGGGGCTGCCCCAGTCCCCGGCGCTGCCCGCAAGGTGTGCCGGCCCGGGGGCTGAGCGGCTCGCTGCCGTGCGGCCAGAGAATTGACAAAAAAAAAGGAAAGTAAATAAAATCGGGACCTGCGTGGATAGCGGAGGAGGCGATAAGGATGAAGTTCATGTTCACCGGACGGGAGCAGCGTGGGTCCCGACGGCCCGGGCCGGGAGGGAAGAGTTTGGTGCGAGGCAGTGTCGCAGCGCTGGTGCCGGGCGGCTCCGGCGTGCCCAGCCTTTCCCCCGGAGCGCTCGGTTTGCCGCTCCCCGCAGCGAGCCCCGGTGGGACCGCGGGGCCTCAGGCAGGCGGCAGCAAAGGCTCGTCCAGCCTGCGAGAGCGGGACCGCGCCTGCTGCCGCCTCCTCTGCCTGGGGAGCCTCTGCTTGCCCTTCAGAGCTAAGGGCTTTTCCCCTTCTCCCCTTATTTTTACCAGTGTCACAGTAAAAACGGAATATTTCAATGTGTATTTCCTTTCTTTAAACAGCTGCTATTAAAAGAGTCTTTCTTGGGTGTAATTGATTGTAGCGTTCTGACTGTAGCTACCAACCAAATAACCCTAACCAAGAAATCCTATCAAAGATAAAGCGTGTTCCTCTTGTACACGGAGTGGAAGTGTTTTACTGCGAATGAAAGAGACATCATTCAAAACAAAGAGACTTTGTTTGCTGATTCATGCCGTGCAGTTTGGATACAAATGCAGCATCTCGCATGTAAAACCTTAGGACCAAAAGTGCGATGCTCCACAGAAAAGTTTCTTTAAAAAAAAAAAAAAAAAAGCAAGTGCTTAATGCATAGATTTCTATTTAGTGGAAGAAAGGAATGACCTTGCTATAGTGTACTTTGTTAAAGTGAGCTATGTGCACTGTACTTTATCTGCTTCAGAATTCAAAGCATTTGGTTTAGAATTCAAGATGTCGCAACCCTCGAGAAAGATGGGAGGATAAATTGGAAATGTTAACATTGTAAGTGCTTTGTATGAATTTTTGCAGGCTTGCAAGGATTTTTACTGTAGAAAAGAAAAGCTAATGTTTAGCTGTTTGTCTTCAGACAAAATTCAAAAGAACAGCATTTTTTATGGCTATAGCTTGGAGCTTTGTTACCAATACATAGAGGTTTCTGTGACCAACGTTTCCATTGACTTTAATGGCTTTTAACAAGAGTTTCTCTTGTGATTGTCTGTAAAAAATATAGCTGTGTCTCAAACTTCAGCTTGAGGCATATCTTGAAGTTCCAAAGAGAATGTGACATAATGGACTTACTTTTGAGGTTTGTATAGAAATCCAGCAAAATAAGATGCAAGAAGTATGTTCTGTTCTGAATGCATATGTTCTATTTTAATTTTTTTCTGTGTCTTAGGAAATTATTTTTCCTAGATAAATCAGTCTTGATATAAGACTGAGCATTTTACTGAATAAGACTTAGCTTTTGTAGTTAAAAGGAAATGTGGCTTTGGGTATTCTTAGCAGGGCAGTGTGTTTTGTTGATTTAAAACTTGATTCCTACTTGTGCAGTTAAGCCTAATATACCTTTATATCAGGTTTTCCAATAACTGTGTGTTGGCTTGCGTGTAAAGTTAGAATGATAAGAAGCTGGTATGATGGAAAATCAACAAGTGCTTTGTTTCTGTGAAATTTCTAACTGCAGCCTTGAGGGCTTTTAGCAACTTCACGCTGGTAACAAGTATGGAAAAGCCTGAGATTAAGTTATAGAAAATATTTTTTTTCTTCTTTTTGTTGGGCTATACATGCTCATTCTTGCTTTATTTAAAGGAGCTTAAGGCTTTATAGTAACAGTAGGATATTTCAAGTGAGAGTTTTGGGTAAAAAACAAAAGTATCCTATAGTAACATACTTTTCTATAGGAACTTTTCTACCTTTAATTGCGATTTGTTTTGTGCATAGGTATCATTGTACATGCCTCAAATTGCCCATTTATTGCCAAAGCTAAATATTAATTCCTAATTCAGCAGTAAAGAACTAGCATTTCCTTTTAATATATGGAGTACAAGTGTTGATAGGCAGCTTAATCAAATTTTTTGAAAAGCTTTTCTGCTGTCAGTAGGAAAGGTTCTTTTTTCTAATTAGTCTTTTATAATTAAAGCTAAGGCAAAGACACATCCCTTAGGAAGAGCATAGCTATCAAATTTGATATGGGCTGGAATTTATCTCAGACAAATACAGATTAGAATATAAATTTTCAGTTTGACCAAGGGAAGTATTTACCTGCAAACAAATCTTCATTTGGCATGCTTCTAGATGAAATATTCGCCTCCAGTGACACTTGGCATTGAAATTGGTATTTATAAATGGGGAAAAAACCAAACAAACTCCAACATCCTGTGTTTCTAAGCTTGATTTCTTTCTGATTCTTGATCTGTATGCATTTGTCCTTAATGTTAAGACTAGTAGAGAGTTTGCTTAGGGTTTTTTCACAGTGGGAGTTGGCCATTGCTGGAGACGTGGATGGCAAAGGTGGGGTTGTGTCAGTGGCTCTGCAGTTTCTCCGGTGTCACAGTGAGTCTGCCTTGGGCTTGGTGCCTCTGTCACTGTGCCCTGGAGGGCACCTCGACTGGCACTGGCTTTGCCACCTGCCTCGCTGGCAGGCAGTGACAGTGGCTGGCACATGCTGCTGTTCCTGCTGCCTTGCTTCCCTGCACAGGTGCTGGTGCAAAAGTATTTAATTGGAATTAGTATCTGACATAAAGGACTGTGCTGTAATTATTTGGGTGTTACAGGAGCCTTTTTCTTTCTAGTGCATGGAGTGCTATGTATACACAACACAAAATTGCAAATAGTGTAAAGTCAGGAGGGGTTTTCATCTCACAACTATTTAGAAGGCCAATACTTTGCCTCAATAGAAGTCTCATTTCTTTAACTTCATAGTTACCTTTTAAAACTGTACTGTCATTTTTGGGTAACATTTTTTCTGTTTTGCCAGTTCAGATCTCTAGCTGTCTCCTAACGGTTCTAGGAACATGTATTAGTCATCAGAAGGGGGTTGAGGAGATAATAGTGATTTGTGCAGGGTAATGGTTAGCATTTTTTAGCAGTTGCAGAAAGTAATTGCAAGTTGAAGTAACTGCAAGCCACACTTGGAAGTTGCTGAAGTATCGAAATTGGTGAAATGTCAGAGGTGGAGTTGACGCAGCAGACTTGTCATTAAAGGTCAGCTAAAAAGGTTCAGACTGCACGCAGTTTCTCAGCACCGAGTCTTTGCTCTCAAATTTTGAGTAATGCCTCAATTAAAAAAACTATCTTTATGAACCCTACATCACACCCCTGCTTCACATAGAAAAGTAAGTTCAGCAGGAAAGAGGTGGCATTGGAAACTTCCCTCTAGCAGCAGGCTTCAACCTGCTCCTTCTGCATGGAGCCAGAGCAGATTGAGAGCAGAACTTGCAAAGATATACAGAAAAAGGGCTGGACATGCAGCTCCTGCCCTGTGAGCAGGGAAGAAGAAATAACCAGACAGGACAGCTATTAGCCACAGTTATTTATTGTGTGATGAGATGTCCTTGTGCATCATAAAAACAGGATTTAGGTGACATACCTTCTCGCTTTGCTCTTCTCTTCCAGCACCTTTTTTGTTCTTTTTATATGTTTTAAAAATGCATTAATTTGTTGGGGTTTGCCTGTGAAGCTCTTCAGAAGCATTTAAAATGATGGCAATACTCATGGTCTAATTTCTGATACCTATGAAATGCATCAAAGGGAGCATTCACTTCCATAAAAACCTGGTTTGAGTTGACCCTTCAGTTTTTTGCGTGATTTGACTTATTTGGTAAATAAGTGGTGCAATGTCTTGAACATTTAGGTATTTTTTGAAGTTGCTTTTCTTATATGATAGAGAAGAAAAAGTCAGAGCTGCAAATGTGATCCTGAGCAGTTTGCACTGATGGTGTGCAGTTTCTGTGCTGGGATTATGTTGTGTACGTGCTGGCAGAGTGGCCCTGAGGGCTGTTGGGCCAGAGTTTGGCTGGAGCTGCCAGTGAGCTGATCCAGCTGAAAACTAAGTGGAGATGGAAAAAGTTTTCTATCAGGTAGCCACCAAAAATTATGTCCTGTGGCAGAAAAAGCAGCCTGATCCTTCAAGGATAATCATCCCTTAAAGCATCAGCCCACAGTTTGACTTGCTTAAGAACAATTGAAACCATGGCCAATTCGGTAGTACTACAGAGTGAATCAATACTAAAATTAGAACAATTTTTTGTTTGATGTGATCTTCATGTAAAGAAGCAAACTTGATGTCTTTGCTTGCTTTCAGCTTCAGAGTCTTGAATGATTATTTATGAAACACATTGAACTGAAGAAAACATCTAGTGGCTTTCACTGAAAAAATCTTCTAATTGCCCATCTTAACAATATTCTATGCATTTTTGCAATCAAAGAAACTTGTAGTAATGAAATCAAAACCTGCTGAGAAGGAAAAACATTCTGACAAACTTTTTTTCTTTAAAACATGCAGTTCAAACTTTTAAAAAATATCACTCTATCTATACTAAAAATAATTCTGTTTTGTTAGAATTTTGTTCAGTGAGGGCAGGGCTGTGCTCCTGCCCCTGCTGTGGCAGAGTCACCTGTCCTCTCCACCTTTCTGGGAGGTGTTCCCCAGCTCCCCCAGGTGTTCCTGTTGCATGTCACAGAGTGCTCTCCATGAGAACTCTGTCCTGTACCACTTGCAGGCTGCAGGGATGGTCACACCTAGCTGGAGCGTGGGCTTGCACGGGAGCTGCAGAGGGCTGAGCGGAGGCGGAAACTTGGAGCATGTTGGCACAGTAGGTTGGTAAATGTGGATTAGTAGGTTAAACAAGCTGGCATTTAGTCTTGAGTAAGAGCAGTGTGCTTGAGTAGTGTGAGTATGAGTGTTAACTCTCTCTTGGGCTCACTCCCCGCTGGTTTATGTGGCCATACCCCAGGTTGCAGCCCAAAAAACGTATTTTGTTTAAAAATAAAATAAAAGTCATCAAGCGAGATTATTGGAAAGGTTAGAAGATGCTGAAAAGTTGCAAAATAATTTTATTCCTGTTGATGTATTCTGTTGTGGTGGGAGGAATATTTTTCATGCATGAGGGATCCTGTTATTTTGGTTGGCAGTATTATGTGGAAATAGTATCCTCCTGGATGGTTCTTTTATATGTATAAATAGCTGAATTAGCATAGCTAATGCTTAGTAAGTGTATGGGGAATTAATCAGTCCTAAAACATAAGCATTAGTGGAATAAACTAGATAATTCAGTGGTTTAGGATAATAGCTGCTTTCAGAGTAACCATTATCTTTTTGGCTTTAGATTGTTCTCCCCACAGTTATCAAACAAATACAAATCTCCAGGGTTTAAAAAAGAGAATAAAACTGAATTGCAAACACTGGAGACCTACAATATATAGCTTTTTCCAGAGTACTTTTCAATTTATGAGTTGGAGCGTATTTGTAAAAAATCTGTAAACTTTATTTCTGTGGGTTCAGGCAGACCTAACATAGCACTGCAGTTCATGATCTGTTGAGAAAAGCTGGAAGTGTTACCCAGTGATAACCAGAGAAGAGCTTTGACTTAGGTCTTCAAGGGACTGACAGCTGATGTGGCAGTGGTGGGTTGAATGATAATTCAGAGGCTCTCTGGTTGTATTTGTGCACATGAACTTATGCAGAAAAACAGTCCTGCTTCTCTTTTGAAATTGTGTCCTTTAGCAAATAAAACTTTCTCTTTCTGAGGGGTGGTTTGTTATCAGTTCTTAATTAATTAATTCTTTAATTTTGAGGAGGAAGGACGTAAATGGGAAAAAATGCAACATACTTGAAATTTGTGACTCTGCTGTTACTTAGTCCCAACCATTTTCAGGACTTGTTTTCCTGACGAGTATTTGTAGCATTTGCAGTATTTGTGATACTGGGTACATCCATGGTTAGTCACTATTGCTATTTGCAGGGCTATGCTTTTTACCTAAAAGCTGTTGCTTTGCAGCAAATAGTGGGAAAAGAAACCTGAAGATTTTTTATGCTTCAGAGACCCCATCTGTAGAAAAATCAGATAAGTAATTTGTTTATGATACAAAATGTGATCTATTTAAGCAGTGTTGATAGATATATCCCTTTTGAGTGTACAAAATTTGGCAAACATTCCACACAGAAGTGTATTTCCCTACAGGATCCTTTGAGAAGAAAGGAAAAAGTATCCCTATGGAAAGGCATTTTTCACATGTAAGCAAATTCCATGCACACATGCATGTGATTTATCAACAGTGATTGTGATAGTTCAATTTTGCGTGGGACTTCTACATAAAATCCCTTCAGAGTGAAATTTTAGAAAGTCTTAGCCTGCCTGTGTCAACCAAAGTGTTCTGTTCAGTGATTAATTTTTCTCTGGGAAGTTGTAGCATCATGTAACACTATTTCTGAGTGTTTGTGTTTGATTTGTTTCAGTTCTAAAATCTGCTTTGTGGTTTGGCCTAAATAAAGGTGAGACTTAATTCCTCCCTTTTTTTGGGGAGTTCTCCATTTTAGGTGCAATAGTGCCAGAATTAGCAACTGAAATTATGATTGAAATTGGCTTCATTTTTGTGTATTTATTTCTGCAGAAGCAGCCAGACTGCAGCTTTATAAAATAGATGTGCAGTCACACATAGAGATGTCTGCCTGCTGTTCAAGAGTTCTTCCTTGTCATGAATTAAATCTGTTTCATTTCACGATTACCTCATTTGTTTATAAGCATTTGTGGGAACTTGTTGATAGTGTCCTTGCTAAGGAGAGTGCAGCAACTCTTGGTGACAGACCTGCAGTCCGAATTGTTTAAAAGACTGCCTTTACAAAATAACTAATGTTAATGTTTCTGCAGCTCTTGAGAAGCAGTGTGTTGCAGGACAGTCAGTCTCCTGTCAGGCAGCAACAGCCACAGCAGCAGGAAAGGTGTGGGCAATGCTTTCCACCCACACCTTGTTTACAGCTGTTAGTTCACCAGGGCTGTTTAAACTGCTAACATAACAAAACAAAAAGAGCTTAACTAAAGAACCAGTCAGTTTAATTGTATTTATACTCAGTCCTCCTTTATGAGGGTGGCTGTTGACTTTCACCAGCATAGATATTCTTATTGCTCTCTGGCTGTGTTTCCTCTGACACAGGATTTCATTTATTTCTGCAGGTATTCCATTTATTTCTCAGTGGTTCCTCCTGTGTAGTAACCAAATTGGAGATTGTGGCTAACGTGTGATGAGTAGTTGCAGATACCACGTTCCAGGTTGGTTGTATGGGAGCCATGTGCTTTATTCTTGAAATCAAGCAGATATCTTAGCTGTGTCTGTAGTATGACTGGTCTTTATGGTTAGTTCTTTTCTATGCAAAAAACCTCCAACCAAATCAAACTGTTGTGGATTTGGTCCTACCTGGAGTAAACACGAGCTGTTGTAGAGATGTTCCTCTAATACCAAAACTGCAAGCAGTTGCAGAAGCTATGGAGGCTTCTTGGTGTAGGCAAACAAAAGCAGTATTTTGACTGCTGCTGTTGCAAATGTTGAGTTGGATCAAATTTGTGGTTAGAGCTTTAATCTCGTGTTCCTAAGAAAGAGTGGACTTTTAAAAATATCAAAACTAAACCTTGTGTTGGTTCTTGCTCACAGGACACAGGAGAGGTTGAATGGCTGTGAGATGGTATCCCCTGCAGCAGTGAGGGTACCATTTGTATCACAGAGCTGGGATAAGGGGTGCCTTCTGCAGGGGATGCTGCCCAGCTGATGGACAAAGCATTGCACAGTGCAACTGGCTGCTCCAGCAGAGCTGCGGGTGGATGCTCATGAGAGAAAAACTAACACTGGAATGCATACTCCCACCTGAAGGCTTGTCTCATAGAGGCTGTTTTTTTCAAGGGAGGGAACAGATGGCCATCCTTAGGTTTTGGATAAGAAGATACAAAGAAGAACAATAACTCTTCAAGGTCACTTTAGCTTTCGGAGTGGAAGTTCAAGGTTGGCATTTTACTGAATGGGCTCTGGTATGGAGAGGCAATAAAGCAGCAGCCACATAGGGCTGTGAGTAAGTGGAAGGAATTCCTATACCTGAAATACCAGGAAACTAAGATAAGGCAGTGAGTTGGTGAGTCTGTTTCAAAACAGGTTTTCCCTTTATCTGAAATTGCTGTGTCCTGTGACTTGGCGCAGTACGAGCTGTGAAATAGCGCTGTGTACACCAGCGCTGGTGCCTCCCCCTGCTCTGGTGTAAGCACAAGAATGCTCAGATCCTGCTTTTTCCAGCAGTGCTGAAAGGAGAGGCTTTCCCTGCAGGGTAGATGAATGTTTTGGGAGAAGGAGGTGTGTATTTCTTTGGGAAAGGAAATTAATTCTACAGACCAGGTTTCTATTTTTTTTGATGGAGTTTTGCATAGTGGCACTTACGATAGATTGGCTTAGAACAGCATAGAATGAGATCAAAGAAACGATTTGTACAGTGGTATTTTTGATGTTACAAATTAGATATTTATGAGTCCTGGGGGAAAAAAATGCACAGCCCAATGAAGCAGCCAGTACAAAAACTTTCAGAAATATTCCAACACTTTTATTTATAGGGATAATGTCTAACTTGATTTCTAGATAACAGAAACTAGAGATTGTTCATTTGTGTGCCAGAATTTGAAATGAGTAGAATTTTGTAAGTAAACATTGCATGGTACAAAATAAAATGTATCCATAAAAGAAGAGATTATTTTACTTTGCCTGATGTTATCTCACTTAATGATTTCAGTGCTTTTCTGTTTCACTGCTGAAATAGTACTCTAGAATTGATGAGAGCATAGCAGTCTTAGGGTAGAAACTTCTTTCCTCTGAGGCAAAAGTGCACTTGTAAAAAGCATACCACTAACAAAAACCCGGTTAAGTTAGTTGCCCAAATAAACAATAAATATTTAAGATATTGGAAGATTTCCTTAAGTGTCAGATTGAAAGTATGTTGGTAGTACTGAATTCAAATGCTTTGTAGCAGAGGAGATGCACTGCCAGTGATGGGGAGTGTTGGACTTCGCCTGTGTTGTTGCAATCTGAAGATTTTGCAGACTTGGATTTTATTCACGAGTTACTAGAAAAGTATATGTTTTGGAAATAAAGCTTGCATAATCAGAGGTAAGCTGTATGAATTGGGGCTTAAATTCTGACAAAAAAAATTCTAAATATATGAACACTTTGAGCATGAATTAGCATCATCACTATAGTAGGACCCACAGACCAGCTGTGGGTCCTACTATACATCACTCTGGCAAGGGCAGTTAAAAATTAAGTGGCCCTGGGTTGGAGGTGCGGGGAGTATAGAGAGAGATGGAGAGAATCCTGTAAGTGTGCTTTTTTTTTTTTTCTGTTCTTCCCTCCTTCCTCTCCCCCACCTTTCCATTTACAAGCCTTCACCCCAGCTTCCTTGCCTGCTGCATAGCTGCTGGTCCCTGTCTGTGCCAATGAGTTTGCACATGACTCCAGGAAAACCAGTGTTTCAGATGCTCCCATGTTTCTCCATAAACTGTGTTGGCTGGACTTTGTGATGTTTTGGATAGCAGTGCTTTTGTCTGAGCCTGACTATGGTTATCATCATTCATTGTGTTGAGCAGATCACTGAAAATTAATGCTGCCATCTCCATCTTGTGGATTTGTGCATTTAAGACATAAAGTTAAAGAAGAGTGTTCTAAGTGGGAAGTCAGACCGAACTTAAAAGTCAGAATTTAGGTTGTTCTTCAAGACTATATTGAAATCATGTAGGTAGTAATGTGCATCTTTTAATTACTTGGTCATAGTCTCCTCCGAGTTAGAACTCTGAAAAGTTGATTCTTCCTATAAAAGTAGTTGGTTGGTATTTTGAGTTACCTTTATTTCCTTTGAGTGTCTCTCTCTTATTTTAATGGGAAGGCTCTTAATCTTGAAAAATGGCATGCATTTAAACACTGACCTTGCTGCAGCACTTAGGGTAGTTCATTGGTTCTCCACAAGTGTTAATTAACCTTTAGGCATTGTGGGATGATGAATTTAATTTCATTTAACAGATGAAGAGTGAAGTTAAAAAGAGATTAAGGTCAAAAGTATCTGCTAATTACCTAATTTTCTAATTAAGTAGTCACCTAATTTGAAATTAGAAAGGCTTGATTGTCAAAGTGCATAGGAAGGACTGCCCTGTACATGTCAAAAGCCTGATTGCTTCTGGTGGGTTTAGCTGTGAGAGCTGATCACTTTTCCACACTGTTGTCTGGTGTTTTGGGTTAGGCACAGCGTGGAGGCTCTCTGCAGTGAGGCTTTGGGAGTGCAGGAGAGGTGCTTTCCTACCCTGTGTCCTGCTGTGGCCACCCTGCAGCCCCAGGCAGTGGCAGGCTTTGTTTCTGTCCTGCAGCTAAAGCCTGTTGAGTTTCTCCATAGGCTGGCTAGGGTGTCATCTGCTTTTGGAGCAGGGAAGTGAGTGGTGGCTGAGCCCTTGGTAGAGGGAAGGACTTCAGGATGTGGTCCCTCTACAGCATATGAAAAGTTGTTTTCTTAGAAAATTTTAGCTTGATCAGCTTGGGCATTAGGGAGTATAGGGATTAACCTACATTATTTCATGCTCACTTAATTTGTTACTTCTAAATTAGCATTTTTGCATGGAAACGTTCTAACACTTTTAGCACAATATTAAATATTTCCAGTGAAGGAATACTAATCTATGTTTGCTAAAGTGTTAATGCATGTGCAATTTACAGCAGAGCAGTTTAGAAAAGATGCCCCCTGCCCCTCTCCTTACTGTGACATGAAAATGGGGTGGCACCAAATATTGATAAGAGCTTAGGGTGGCTGGGATAGCTGCTGAGCCATTTATATGAGGGATCCCAAGTAGGTGCCCATAGCCACCATGAATTCTGTCCATGGAGTGTAGAGGTCACTGATTTGTAGCAGAAATAGTATTTTAGAAGGGGAAGGGTTTGTCTTGTGGGCTGAAGGCCAAGCATTGAAGAGTAATATAAGGAACCATATCTGGAGCATCAGGAGCCAAGCAATGTTAGGGGAAGAAAAGTACTTAAAAACCACAAGGCTTTTTAAGCAGTGGGTGGGGAAAACCCATGAATGGTCTTACTCTTGAGATGCATCTCAATGGAGGTGGAGCTGATAGGAAGTATGCAGTTGGGGAAGGATGTGAGGCAGTGCCTGCATAATTATCTGCCTCTTCAAGTAATCAGATGGATACCAGTGTCAAATATGAGAAGTGTCTGTAAGTGTTTGTTCTGTTTTTGCAGTCTGCCTATCAAAGCTAGTATCAACAAGTATGAAATATAAAACTTTTGTGCCCAGTAAGTTATAAAATTACTGGAAACTTAGGCAAGCAGAACACTTATGTTGGTCAAATGTGGTATGGGTGGGTCTGTGCCCTGTGAATCTCATGCTGATGTATTTCTAGATTATCTGTATTAAAACTGAATGTTGACAGCAGCAGAGACACAAGCTTATTACAAAATCATTTTTGTTTTCTCAAATTTGTGGTTATTATTTGGTTATTTTTTTATCAGGATGTTTTTGTGTCATATTTTAATCTTTCTCCTTCCTTTGCTTTTTCATGTCAGAAAAATGAAAATATATGAAAGTCTGTGTGCAAAAATCTGTCTAGCATATACAAATAGAGGCAAATTGTTAGGCAAGAAGTGGTAAATCATCTTATATGTCAGAATAACCCTTTCACATTGAGTTGCTTCAAAACATGAGTCACATTCTTTATAATGTAGTGATTCAGGCTCACAGACATGAACATGCTTCAAACTGACCATAAAGCAGTTCACAATATCGAGGGCCAGTAGCAACTATTGGACTGCAGAATATTCATGGGTTTCAGCAAAATCGTCTACAGACAATTAAATTCTGCTTTCTATGGACCTGTGATTGAAATGGTTTGTGGAATGGCTAGTGTAGAGTAATATATCCTTATTATTATAGTTAACTGCCTAAAAGGGGTAAAATTAGATGGGTCTATAAAAAATCTCATGAGTTGTGCAAGGAAGACAGTCTGGTTGATGTGATGGTCCTAGTGCAGCATCAATCCTGAGCAAAAGAGTGGTGTGTGACAATGTGTTCTTCCTGAAAACCTGAAGAAATGTCTTTGAAGGAGACAAATTTAAAGTTTAGCTAGTGTTGGAAATGTTAATGTATTGCACTATCTGCAGTTCATGACTTACCTGTACCTATCTCAGAGCATTTGCATTATTATTCTAAAAAGAAAATAAAGAACAAACTTTTGTCATCAGTAAAAAGTATGAAATAAGAAGTGCATTAGTTTTAATTTGGTGTAGAAAAGCTGGAAGATTAGGGAAAAGAATGAAAAACTAGCAAGAGAAGCCAAAGATGTATAAGGTAATTGAGAGAGTTAAAGGCCAGAGTCTTGTGCTTGCAGGAAGGGACAGCTTGGGAATAACTTCCCACTTCCCTTCCATTCCATAAGCTCTAGGATAATATGGTATCATTTGATTGAGGGGAAGCTCTTTGAATCCTCTGTGTTCATGTTGTATGCTTTGATTGCCATTCTTGTATTCTTTCCATGACTCACAAAATTGTGCATGTGCTGGCATTCAGAAAAGATACTGTAAGCAAAAGGATAGAGTACTTAATTATACTTTTTTGTTGTTGTTGAAAATTATGAATTACAGATATGAAACATAATTCTTGATCTTTGCACCTTTTATAAGCTGCTCTTAAGACAGGTGATCTGCAGAAAACAGCAGAGAGTTTCTTTCTCATAACATCTAGAAAAATTAATTTTTCAGGTATCTCTCTGGAAATATAAGCCTCATCCAGAGTCAAATTTTTCAGTGCTCTTTGGAACAAAAATTACAAGTTATACAAATACATACTTTCCCTCACACATGACAGATCGTGGCCCTCATGAGTAAAGGTTCTTTGGGGACAGTTATCTCCTGACATTGTCAGCCAGGTCTTTATAACAGTCCCAGTAATAAAGACACTTACCACTCTGGGCAAAATGTAGAAAATGATGTGGGTGTCTCAATAGCCAGGGGTTTAAAATTACCTGTGGTTTATGTGGCTTTATTGAGTAAAACACAGGATTTTCCACCCCATGGTTTAAATTTCCATGTGCTGGAGTTTGTAGAATTTGTTTTTCTGAAATGCTGCTTACGTCTAAAATTAATTCCTTACTTAGGTTTAGTCAAAGCTGGGAGGAATTACTCAGAGGGGTGATAATGGATGCTCTGGGTTTGCTGAGGGGCCCAGAATAGATGGTTTAGTAGTAAGATATTTTCTTCTTTCAAATGTAGCCAGTTCAACATTCTAGACAACAAATGATGAAGGGTGATGCTTTCCAAATGCCAGTGCCCTCACATTTTGCTGGATGACATGTGAAGAGTGATAGGTGGCTTGGAAGGTTTGTTAAGTACCATCACTATGTCCTGGATACTCCTTTGGAGTTCCTGGCCCAGGTCTAAGGGGCAGCTTGAATTGCTGCCTTGTTTGGTCTGCTGTGAGTGGTTTGATGCCTGTGGCTGTGAGGAGTCCCACACAGAGAAACCTTTCTGTTCAGTGCTGCTCACTGGCTATGAGAAATGAACCCTCATTTTTAGGGTCATCCTTGTGTATCATGAGTATGGAATACTAGTGTCCTATGTGTATCTCTTCTTACTCCAAAGACAAGGGAAGAATTGATTCCTGGCTAAAATTAAAAATCAAACTGACGAACTATGAAAAAACCAGCATATTTTATTTTGAAAGTTACTGTACTGTATGGTTAGACCTAGCACATTTTTGCTGTCATTTAAGTGCCAGTGCTCTTACCTTAAACCAGTTTTAAAGACTGAAATACCTTAGATTCACATCTATGTGGATGTCTGCTCACTACTACCAGGGAACACTGTAGATGGTGCTTTTTTCCCCCACTTGATCTTGTTCCCAGTGTGTCCCTTAAAGGTGTAGGTCATCAACAGCTTAAAAAAATACGAGCAACACATCAGAAATGGTGATGTTTGGTTGAATCAGTAGTGGACTGCACTTACAAATTACTTGCTCTAGTTGCTTAACTGGTTTCCCTCTTTAAATAAGTTTCTCTCTGGTTTTATAAAAGAAGAGCAGCTTATGGAAGACCAGGAGAGATGCATATCTATGTTAGCACAAGGGAAAGGACAGGTGTTTGGGACTGGGAGAAGAGGAAGGGAGGAGATGGGATTTTGCTTCCCATTGACTGACTTTGTTCTTGCATAAGAGCTGTTTCCTCTCTGAAAGGGGAGGGCACATCCTTGAAGGAAGGGATTTTTTTAACCTCTTTTGAAGTAGTATGTTTTAAATGAAAGAAGAAATTTGGAAGAGATTTTGAAAGCTTCTGTGAATAAAAAGTGTAATTGCAAAGATTTGTCAGAATGATCTCACGAATTCCAGGTTTGTTTACTTTCAGGGCATCTTCTTTTCAGATAATCACTGTTGAGTTACTTTTCAAGACACTGCCAAGAAGGGCATGTTGGAATTCAGTTGAATATTTGCTGTAATGGGTGAGATATTTGGACTGGGGATTATTAGTTTTAATTCTCTGATAGTTGCCAGGGTGATATATGGTTGTCATCACTTGAAACAGATGCTGCTTCTGTAGAATGCTAAAGAACTATGAAATGTCTTCCAAGTGTGCTACTGTATTCCTTGATTAAGGAATCAAATTAGTCTTGATTTCCCAGTGATATCCTTGCCCTCCAGCTTCTTTCAGTTGCTGTCTCCTGTGCCCCATTTCTGCAGTGCCAAGCAGCCACTGGTGGTTTGGAACCTCCCAGGGCACATTGCTTTGCCTGGTTTGGAATCAGCTCAACCTCCTTGGCTTTCTCCTCGTGCCCCATTTCTGCAGCTGTGCCCTCTGACAAGCTGATGTGTTGAGAGGGTCCTTCTGCCTCTCTGTGCTGTGCCAAGGCTGGAGCCTCCCAGCACAGCTCACAGAGGAGAGCACTGCTCCACTTCTCTGCCATCTCCTCGGATGTGTTGAGCTGGTCAGAGCATTGCAGCTCAGCCTTCCAGGACAGGAAAATCTGCTCACCTGTTGTTCTTCAGAGTTCCAATTAGTGACAGAACTGTGCCTTTGGGAGCTGCAGCAGCCAGCTAATGCACCCCAGTTTTGGGTTCAATGGCAACAGTCTGGTCAATGTTAGTAGTTCATGGGAAATAAAGGTGTCCAGAGATGTGCAGAGTGCTTCTGTGCTCATCAGAGAGATGGATCAGCCTTTCCTGGTTTGGTAATTACTCTTGTTTGGACTCTACACAGGGAGCTCAGTAAGATTTGGCTTCTAAAATGATGATTTGACATAGCTACTTACTCCTTTTACAAGTGCTTTATAATGATCTGCTGTATATTTATGCAGCTTGGGAACATATCCATAATTTATCCATTGCAATGGATAATACCTATTACTTGAAGACTTTGGCCAACAAAAAAAAAATTGAGGGTTTTCCCCCTTTTTTTTTTCCTCCTCCTCATTTTTAAGGAAATGTCAAACTGCTATCTTCTGTTTGGACTTCTACTCAGTGTAAGAGAAGTTACAAAGTTGATAATATTTTGAAAGTAATTATTTTCTGGAATGTTCATTTAAAGGCTAATACTTGCAGGATAATAGAAATATGAATTATATGGTATTTTAAGTCAATTTGCTTTCCTGAAGAAAAGCTTTTCTTCATGGATTAATGTGCATTTACCTTGGTTCCTTTTTGTATGCCACATACGTATGTATACATGTAGGAACTTTTTCCAGCTCCTTAAACCAGATGGGGGTTTATCTTTTGACCACGAGGGTTTTAATAAAATAATCTTACACACTCCTTCCTAACCTGGGGTAGGTGTCACAGGTCTGGGTTTGTAAAGTCCTGCTGAGAGAGCATTGGATGTACTGGGCTATAGAGTCATTAAAATCAATTTTCTGCATATAGGGAGGTACAGTTATGAATGGTGGTAATAAAATTTTTTTTGTTGAGTCCTAGTCTGTTGTGTCCAGATCCCAATTTGATTATTTAATTAATTAATTATTTCCCCTGCAGTTCTTTCCATCAGCCAGAATGAATATACTACTAATCATGAAGTGCACACTTCTGTTTTTGATTTAATCAAATAGTGAATTAAAACAATATGCAAAACTGTCATCTAGGGGCTGATTTATTATTGTAACCTTAACTGTTCCTTTCTGTTCAGTAATAATTGTGGATTCATTTCATTAGTGAAGGGCTTTTAGGGTTTTCTTCTAATTCATTGTAGGAATTTTGTTTGTGTTGTGAAAGTATTATTATGCTTTATTTTGGTTGGTTCAATTCTTGGTCCTTCAGTAGTGAGTATCATGTTTTAACTGAGTCAAAGTTGGCATTAAATTCCTTAATCTCTTTCACAGTGAATTAATTGGAGGAATTTGACTTAGTATTTCTTTTGTTTACATGTATTTTGAAAGTGCCCTTACTTGCAAAGATTACTGCTTTTTTTTTGGGGGGGGGGGCAAAATAGAAGTATTAGGATTGTGGCTTATATTAACTTTTTTCTTCTTGTATGTCTTCCTAAGATTAGTGAAAACTAAAGTTTAGATTAAATAGAATCACAGTAATAATACCTGCTGTTTACGTTTAAATTTGCTGTATTTATTTTGTAGAAAATAAACTTAAGCAAACTATATCATACAGGTGAATTATTGTATAGCTGTATTAGAAGTTCTTTACTGAGTTTTTAGGAAGCCTTAAACAGGATGGATAAGGAATTCAGTACCTTATGATTGAGCTACACACCTTTTTACAGATTTTTTTTTTTTTTTAAGTGATTGGCCTAAGATTTATTACAACAGCTGAATACAAAAGTCTGTTATGTGTTATTTTGGCTTGGCAGAAATAATGCAGAGAACTGTCAAAGGCAAAGAGTAAGCAGAAGCTGTAATTTCCTTTTTACAACACTGAAGAATAGATTTGGCTGAGTTAGGCCTTCAATGCTAATCTATCTCTGTGTGGCCAAACAGATTTTTGGAACCTTTTTGCAGTGCATTTATTTTCTCTACACTTCAGGCCAAATGTTATAAGGTTGTATGTTTTTTGGCATATCCAGGGCGGTGATGTGAAAAAAGTTAAAGAGAAGAATCGAAAATAAGAACTCTGATCTAGACCATTTAAATTGAGATTGCCACTTGATGCAATTAGGTCATTGTTAACAGTACTTGTAGGTTCAACCATGGACTTTTTTTTCAACTTTGAAACTTGCTTTAATTAAGGGTCATAGTTGAAATTCTTAAACAATTCCACAAGAACACATTGCAGAATTTTACCACAGTTTTATACCTTTTGGTTAATTCAATTGAGTGTTTAAATAAGATTAATTTCAGTCTTCCATTTGTAAGTGTGTTTTTCACAGGAAGCACATTGCCTCTTGTGGTTTTAATAGGGCATGCTCCTTAAGCCTTCTGTCTTAGCTAATGATTAATAATGATTTCTGTCTTGAAGCATTAATTTGATGTTTGCCATAATATCCATTCCTTATTTGCCCAAACATGTTTGTTAGAACGTCTTCAGTATTTCAAAATGATGGGACAGACGTACTTGTGCTGTACATGTGTCTGTGGCTTTTAGTTCATAACAAAGCATTTCAATGCCTCTTTCTGCTCTGCTTTGCCTCTGTGCAGATGACAGCATCTCTGCTGCGAGCACCTCTGATGTCCAGGACCGTCTTTCAGCCCTGGAGCTGAGAGTGCAGCAACAAGAAGATGAAATCACCGTGCTAAAAGCAGCCTTGGCTGATGTGCTGAGGCGTCTTGCTATCTCTGAAGACCATGTAGCTTCTGTGAGAAAATCAGCACCAAGTAAAGGTAAGCCCAAATTTGGTAACTTCTTTCTAGAGTCAGACTGTGTTATCATGTCAGAATGTTCTCCATTGGTCACTTGTTTTTTCCCTTTTCTGTCTCATGTGGGAAGGCAGAGCTATTTTGAGCTGGAGGGGTTAGGTTTATAACAGTGGCTTAAATATATATGGCCAAGAAATATCTGATATATGCTTATTGATTCTACTGTTTGCTAACATTTTTATGTTCTTGATACCCCTGAAAATTTTCCTTAGTCCTTGCTAAAAGGTTTCTGTTTTAATTTCAATGGTGGAATGTTAACCTGCCACTGGAGGTTCTGGGGTTCATGGGCAGTTTTGAGTCTCAGCTTTGACTTTGCCTGGGAATTACTCAACTGAAAGCGCATATTAGAGATTGCATTTTCTCTTGCTCCTAAATTATAACCAAAACAAAAACCAAAATACATTGCCACCAAATAAGAAAGCTTTCTCAGAGGTAACTCAGCACCAGTAGATCTCATGTAAGAAATGGCCATGTAGCAGCAATCTCTTTTTTGGTTAGTCACTAGTAACTTTTATATCGCAGCACTGAAATATATAGGATTGGTTAAAAGTAAAGAAATTAGATGCTTTTGCACTAATTTTTGTATGCTTCCACCCTACTCTTCCCCCACCATATATTTAATTTTGTGTTCTGGAGAAGTGTTTGAATCGAGTTTTGAACTTACTCCAATTTAAAGTTGTGTATTTGAAGAGAATTCTGTCTGTGTATGTTTCTGGCATATATCAGGTCTCTGATTATATAAAAGATTAGGTCATATTTCAAATAAATCACGGTTTTAATTCACCATAATTGCATGTAACCACATCAAGCCATTGAGCACAGAGATCTCTGGGATCAATCCCTATGTGAGCGCCCCTATTACACCAGTGCCAGTATAATGCTAAACTGATGTAATGAAGCCTATGCTTGTTTGGGTGACCCCTTTACATAGGCTGAAAATGCTGAAAGTTTGAATTATTTCAGATATAACAGAGGGATCAAATTCCTTAATTAAGTGTTTTTGCAGTCTCTCTGCCAGATGGAAGGAAGTCATGATGCTTAATTGGCTTGGACTCTGAATCCTGCCATTCCTCTTGCTTGCTAAATGGTAGACTGTTGTCATCTCTGCTTATAAATGCAGCTTTTATCTCCCCAGTTTACATGTCTGGCCTCATCAAGATTGAAGCCTCTTTTTAAATATAGCTTTAGCAGCTATTTTGATTAAATCACTCTCCTGTCTGTTGTCCATTATGAGAAAAAGAAAATGTCCAAGTGAAAAAGTGTGGGCAAAACGTGTGCACTGTGGTGCCTTATTCTTCCTTTTTAAATGCAGAGGGGCTGGGGTGTGTTTAAGCATGGCTAAAAAACCTTTGGCTTGGAGCTAACATCCAGCAAACTTTGTGTACAGGCAGGGCAAACTTCCTGTGTTCTGCAGAATGCCTTGGGGCTATCTTCTTTCTGGCAGTCTTGAGACCATACTGAATTCTCTAGATCCATTTGTTCGGTGAAAAATAAACTAATTATTTGGGGGAGGCAGAGCAGAGGGAGGGTAGTGAATGGCAGCAGCATGGAACTGTGAAGAAAGAGATGGGAACAGGGACATGACATGTATGATCTAATTCACTGAGCTTAAATGAATTATGACTAATTGGCACTGTATTTGATTGGTGATAGATGTGTTCCCGTTGTGTTCAGTTACTCAATACCACCAGACAGCACATTAACTGCACTGTTAATCATAAAATCAGCTGTATATAGAATTCACAGAAGAAAATTTTTACATACAAAGACTGGAATTTCAAGAGACTAAAATTAGACTTGAAGAGTAAACTTGGGATTAAAACAAGTTCATACATTGCTTTTTGCAATACCCTAGGTTCTGCTTTTGATTTCTGTATTTTAAATTCTTTCAGTGGCCAAAAACCAGAGATAAATGTGTTATTTTTTTTATTAAATATGATTAGAAGATGGTCTGAATCGCCATACAAAAATAATAGTCAAAGAAGTAATTGTTAGGTTTTCTTTGAAGTATTATGCATCATATAACAGATTCTTACTAGTCAAGTCATGGTTGCTGCAAAGGCAATTGTATTCCTCCAAAACTCATCTTGGTGTTTCTGATCCTGTCAAGAATCTGGGTTTCTGCATTAAAATAATTGTACTTTCATGTAAAATATTACAGGTAAATTTTCATTTAAAAAAATGCTGAGGCTTTCGATCACAGAAGTATTTTTCTCTGCAGCAGCAGAGAAATATACTGACATAAATAATGATTAAAGAGAGTAGATGTCTATATTTACTTCTGAATACATGGGGGGAGACAAATTTAATCTGCAGTGAGATAAATACTTTTAAAACAAACTCAGCTTAACAAGAGTAATAGGACCAGAAAAAGCCATCCTGAATCTTTCTGTCAAACAAAGGAGTTTTAATACAAGGCAATAACTAACCTAGTTTGAAGAATGGCTTTTCTACTTTTTGCAGAAATGAGTTTTCTAAAACCTCTTCATTTTTTTTCTTGTTGCCACCTCAGCAGTGTCTTTGAAGAGAGATTTTTCATGGGCTAAAAATAAGTGTTGTGAGCAGACAGTGAATCACTCTGAGAGGGACAAATCCATCCTGATCGCTTTTTCACTGATTTTTCTTATTCCGAAGTTGATGGCTTGACTTAGTGAAAAAAGTGATCTTTTCATCCTTTGTCTAGTTTGTCTGCATGGCACATCTGGTGATCTAATTCTGTTCTTAATTTCCTTTATTTTAGATTGACAGATTGAAACAGTAGCTAAAGATAAAATTTTTGCATTATCCTTTAAATCTTTGTTTTTCTTTTTTCTGCTACATTTCTGTCACATGCTTATTTTGAGCTTGATCCAGTCTTCAGTGAAAAATTCACATGATCAGGGTAGATTTATATTTCTAACTCATGAGCTCTCAGTCATGAGGTTGCTACCTATGATCTTGTGTGTAAAGCTCTGTCTCAGAAGCAAATGGCTCTTGATACAAGGATTTGTGAACTGTGGAAAAGATAAAGGGCAAGATTTTTTAGGCACCTCAGTGTCTCCTAGTAAAGCATAAAGTGGAGATACTGTATAAGGAAAATACCTCTAGTAGGGATTGCAACAGGATTAGCACTTGTCTGTATTTCACAGTGAAAAGCAGGCTGAGAGTGTTTGCATTTAACCTCCCAATGCAAAGCTATTCTAAATAGAGCAAATCTTTTCAGTATAAAAAGACTGTGATAGTGCTTTTCCATCTCTTAGCATGCAGCTAAGAATAACTACACCAAGGAGAAATTACCAGGTCCAAAGACAATGTAGAGGATTAGAAATGTGAAAGGGTTTGGTAAGGAATCCTGTCCCCAGCAGCTACAGGGCTTGTAGGGATCATAGTGTGGGGATGAGTTTATGGATTTCATTTCTTTTCTTTCTTTCTTTCTTTTCTTTTTAAATAGATGGCCTGGTAAGATGAATTTCTTTGGTGGGAAATTATTTGCATTTGGCAGCTCTGCAGTCTTGTTGCTGCATGCCTCTGCTCTTGATGCATGATTGATGCTGTTAGCATTCACAAAAAGTTCCAAAAACAAAGATTACCTGGACACTGAAGAAAAGGAAAGCATAAAGCAGTCTGGTACTTGTGGCTGCCAGCAAGATAGATTGGCTCACAGCTGGTGCCTGGTAAACCTATTAAAACCTTCCAGGGTGTCAAAATGTGTGTAACAGAACAGGAGAATTCATCCCTCAGGCTCTGGGTGTGCAGACAAGTTTGTGACACCAATGGCACCAGTGAGATATCTCAGACTAATCATTTCACTGGAGTATGAGCTTGTGCCTGAAAAAGTACATCTGATGTCTGCCTGTAGAGAAACAAAGAGTTCATGTCCTTTTTCTGGACTCAGAAATAATGAGGAGAATTGACAAAGGTTAAACCTTTAGAGGAACATTTCCTATTGCTTGGACAGGAATTGGTGTTAAATAATTCATATGCAAATTCAAGTCACAAAGTGAAATTGCAATAGTGAATGGCAGTTTGCAGAGAGGGTTTCCCATGACAGTGAAGACTGGCAAACTGAGAGGCATTTTATTTTACTTAAAGCAGTGGTCTTGGGGACCTACAAAAGGTGGTATGTACTGGAAATGAAATTGATAGGGTTTTTTTTTTTACTTACTTTTTTCTTTCCTTTGTGCAGTGGGCTTTTAGAAGAGCCCATTGAATTTTCCTTCTTTTCCTGCTCCCTTCTCTTGTATGAAATAGTGTGTGTCTCATCAAATTCCATTGCACTGCACCCATGTAAGCGAAGTACTTCAGATGTAATTTTTATCTTATCTCAACAGTGGTTTAATTTCATTAAATCATTTTGTTTTATGTTAGCAAAAATTGGCTTCAGGTGTTCAGCAAGCTTCATTAATGGAAGCATAAGACAGATTTGAGTTTTGCTTTTTTTAGTCTTTTACTATGTAATAAGCAGAGCTGTTCTAATAGCTGAGTGTGTGCTTAATTGTTGTGTAATTGTTGTCTAATCAGTAAAGGTTAAAGAAACAGAAAATAGAAGTGTAAATAGGAAAATGCTTATGGTAGTGGTAGAATATAGGTTCTTATCCACCATATTAGAACTAACCTGGCAAGCTTGTATATGGGTCATTTTACTCATGGGAAAAGTCCTATTGAAGTCTGCAGGCTGCATGCTCACATAACAAATAATGATACTCTTGAGGTCTTAATGCATTTTCCAGGTGCTGTTTTTAGTGCCATCTGTTCTTTCTGCATTTCTTCCCTTTTTTTCCTATCTTCTGCTCTGACTTAGTGAATATTTTTTTTTTCTTCTATTACACATACTGTTCTTGATTCATATATTTTCCTTTATTTAAATAATTTGAATCTAGAGGGCATTAATGAGCTAAGGGTCACTAACCAGCTAAACGAAGTTTAGGAAGGAGAAGTGAAGGACAAAGTTCAGAGGTGTTTTTTTTAAATTCTGTAACCTAATAATCTTGTTCATTGCAGAGGAATATTTTTGGTTGTGGTGATAAATATCCTTATTCTGTTTCCATGTGCTTCTTGTTTTGGTTTTGGGTATGTTTTGTGCATCTGTGTACTTCTTTTGGAACAGTGTGAGTAAATTTTCTTGAGTGGTACTCTGCTGTTCTCCATGATGCTTCTCAGACTAAGAATTGTAACGTTGGAAGAGTTCAGTTTTGTCACTAACTTTTTTCAAATGAAAACTCTCTATTTATAACACTTGAGTAGCTTACTCATCACTCGTTTGCCAGAGTATATCCAATTGTTTCAAATTACCATAGTTAAAATTTTATTTTCTCTGCTTAGAATTAGCCCATTTGGCAATTGATTGAGTATGTAGATGGTGCTTCTGGGAAAGCATAGCAAAATAAGATAGAAGGGAGAAGGAAAGGGCAGTGTGATTTGAATAAGCAATTGGCCAAAAAAGTCTTCAGTTTCCTGTAGCATATTTTAAAATGCCTGTCCAAAGAATAGAGACATGGCTCCCCTAACACCTGAAAAATTAGTTTGGTATCCCTATAAGGATCATTTAAAGTTAGAAATCTATGGGTTAAGTCAATATTTATAAACATTTTATAGGAAATCTTTAAATACTTAATTACTTTTCACATCTAAGTTAGTTTATCTACCTACTAGTAGAGATGCCCTTGGAGCTTAAGTTGTTTGTGCATTAGCTATACACTCTCAAACTTTTGCTTATTAGCATTCCTCTATTTGGATAGTTCTTTTCCTTTTCATAGGAAATGACAAATAATGAATGTTTAATAGCTGTCTGTTGAAATTTGTGAAATTTGTCTTCCATTAAAAATATAAAAAGAATATTTTTTCAGCTTGTTGTAATTACTGTAATAATAATAAAGTTTGTTGAAACTTCGTTGTCTTAAAATTTGATTATTAAACAAGCAGAAGTATAATCTATGGATGGTGAACCGAACTATTTATCCTGATTTGTTTTGTTCATTATTTGAGACACAGTGTCTCACCCTGGCCTGTCTTTGTGTGATAGAAGAGGACACTTTTTCAACCTAAGAAGTTTTAATCAAAATTTGACTCCTGTCAAATTTAGTATGTAAATCTTGTCTAGTATGTAGGTGAAGTAGTTGAATAAAACAGAATGCTGAAGAAAATATTTCTCTACCCTTCAGCATATAGTACTCTTTGAGAAGAGTTTTGGTACTCCCAAGCTGTTTCTTTGCCAGCATCTTCCATGGGCTGAGGGCCTTGACATCCTTTGAAAACCTGGAAGCTGAGCCATGGCTAGAGCTAGCTGCTTTTAAACAATTCATTGAAATACCTTTAACTCTAAGATTTGTCATAATTTCTATTGATTTTGATGTTATTCTGTTAGGAAGGAAGTGCAGATAAAATCTTATGTTCTGCTAAACTTTATAACTATTTCTGTCTGTTTTTTCACAGCTCACTTTGTGGGCTCTCTGGAGAGTTACACACACTGTAAACTTGTTTAGTAAGAGGGCTAAATTGGTTTTCTGTCCTTCCAGGCAGAAAAACCCCATGGCATGTAATGTATTTATAATCTAGAAGTCTGTCACATTTTGCTGAAAGTCAGGTGGTTTAAAGTTGTTGAAGTATTTAGATATTGTATGCCTTAATGGGAAAAAAAAGAAAAATCTACCGTTAAAAAGGCAACTTTTATTTTTGTAAGGTGTCATTTCTTGAGCTTTTTCTTTTAAATCCACTTGAGTTAAGTGCCCATAGAAGTAACTTTGATGTAGTTACAGTTTCTTATTTTAAATTGAAATTACCTGAAGAACAGAAACAAGTCTTTGGTTTTTCCTTGTAAGAAAGGCAGTTTATCTGTCAGAATATTAGAAAATTAGAAAGATATTGAGGGAATTGTTTCAGAAAATATATTTCATAACAGAATTTTAATGTAAAATATTCTAAGTTGGTTTTGGGAAGAGAAATGAATTACTAACTGATTCTCTGCTCAAACACCTTGTAAGTATGTTTGAGGGAAAAGCTATCATGTTATCACAGGACACACATTTTCAAACTTACCACTAGCTCTAACAGCTTGGCTTCATTTTTTCCCCAGTTAGCTAATCAAGGCTGATAAAGAATTGGAAATAGATTTTTGGTTTATTGTGGTCTGTTTTTTCTAATCCTACTTATCTTTCATTCACACATTTGTATACTTGACAGATGTGAATAAAATGTTTCTTTTGAACTCTACAGATACTATTCTATGAAAATTATCAGAACAGAGATGAATCCGTTCCATAAAAGACATTTTTACCACTTTGATCTCTGACAATTTGGCTTTAATCCTGGTCACCATACACTGCCTTTCATTCTGTGTTCAGTTTATGTCTGGCTTTTGTTCCAATCTAGCAGATAAAGCTAAGTGCTACTCAGTCTGAAAATTTTCAGACTGTTTATGCTAGCAGGTGGTGTATGACATGATATTGGCAGAGGTGTGCAGCCCAGTGCTGGGAGAACTATTGTTTCAGTGTATTGATCTGGAATCTGTGTTCTCCTGTGCTGCTTCATTATTTCCAGGTCTCTGAAGCAAAAGCACTTGGCTGCCATGAAGGACTATCTCTGCAGTGAAGAAGGTTATAGTGTTGTTAATTTTTGACATCTTTAGACTGCACAGATGCCCTGGCTAAAAGTCATTAGAGAGACGTGTGGTTTGAGCTGGTGGCTCAGCTTCCTTGGACTTCTGACCCAGCTGGGAAGATCCCAGGTTCTCTCTGTCAGTAGCCAGGCTTCACTGCCTGGGATGTGCACAGGACTTAAACTCACCTTTACTTTTCGTGGTTTAAAATATAAATGCATTTCCTTTACATATAATTGCAGATGATTAATTGCATTTTTTGTTCCTTTTAAAAGTAGGTTTTCTAAAGTCACCTTTGACTATCTAATTAACATGCAGTATATAGAGACTTTGGAAGGGTCTTGTTTCTTAGGGGTGTTGAGTGTGGGGTTTGGGGATTTTGTCTGTTGGGGGATTTTTTGTTGCTTTTTTCGGTTTCTTACATTTTATTGCACATTGAGTGTGGCACGCTGACCAAGATTTTGTTCTGGAATGTAAGAAGGCCTGATATATTTTTGACACTTGAAAAAAAATTGTTACTGCAGTTTTTAATTTGGGTTATGTTTGCTAGTTATTTTGCAAAAATAGTTTTTGCTTCAATTCAAAAATCTTAATCTCAAATATGATTTTGCATATCACTCAATGACATCAGGAAGTACTTTGCCAATCTACCATCAATACTCACCTTACTGGAAAACAATTCTAAAGCTGCTGTCTGGATCCTTTTTTTTATTGTTATTGTGTTCATCATTGCATGGAGCAGTACATATTGCTGTCATGAGTGTATGCTGATGTAGAGTTTTAATTGTAATCAGTTTTGTCATTGGACCATAAGCAGGAACTAGCACTTTCCATACCTCATAGCGGGAATTACTCTAAATATAGTCAGTAAACAAAATAGTGTGTGCTCCTTGCACACTGACAGTGTGTTCACCACTTTAATAAGGTCCTGTGTCCTTTACACATCCCAGTGAATGCTTTACCCACCATGCTGGGAATTAGTGCTGTTACATCTCCTGATTCACATGTCTGGAAAGCCATGCTAAAGCTGGTTGGAGAGACATTAATCTATTACAACGAGCAGACAGAGATGTTAAGGTCATATACAGTTCAAGAGTGAATCATAGGCCTTGATATTATGCATGTCCACAAAGAAGATGACTTACTTTGTCACTGAAAATAAAAGAAGCTAATTTATAGGTTTCTGTAGTAAATGTGCTTTCTAAGCTTATGTGCTTTTGTTCTTGCATCTGAGTTACGTAGGGTAAAAAAAAAATCTCTTGAGCTTCAGAGGTTTTGTGCAGTATATTAAAAAAAATTCTAAAACAAATTTTTTTTTCCAAATGTTTATGTTGCAAATAAAACAGTCTGTTAAAAGTACCTGTTGGGAGGAATCATACCAAATTTATTTATGCATAATTTAGGAAGAACAATGATCTTTGAAGTGTTTTTGGATTTTAAGTGTGTCTTTACTTTTTTCAGACTTCTTTTATTCTCATTTCTGCCTGGGATATTCCACATGTTCTTTTTGGCTTTCCTGATCTGAATTTCAGATGTGATCACATGCTGCTTGGTGCATTTGAAGCAGTGTTTGGTTGTGTAGGCAGTTCTGACATCTAATATTCCCTTGATGGGTATCTCTTGTATATAATGTGGTAGTTTAAAATAAGAATCAATTTGCCTCTCAACCTGCTTGAAAAAGCTGTACTGTGACACATGGGGTGGTTTTTAAATGAGGCATCTGTGTGAATTTGTCCTCTGTGCACAGAGCTGTTGATTCTCTCCAACTGCTGTTTTACTCCTCAGTTTTATCTTCAATGTGTGGCCTCATGCCTTATCTATCTCACACTATTCAAAGCCTGCCATGAATACAGACCTGTTACTTTTCTGTCAGTTGTGCCCTCTGTGTTTGCTGCTGAAGTCAGAGTGACTGGCCATCACAAACCTAGAGATGCAATAGAAATTTGCTGTCTGTGAAACAGGCATGTGACACGGAGGGGCTCAAAAGTGACCACTGGTTTTTGGATGCTTAATGTAGGATTAGCCTGGAGATCTTTCTCAGGGAATGTTATACTTCAGAAGGGAAAAGTACAAGTCTAGCACTTTAGAGGAAAGGGCAAAATTCTCTGAGTAAGACCTTGGAAATAAAACAGGCACACAAAAAGAGAGACGTAGTGGGAAAGGAGGAAACATCAGGGTAAAGTGAAATGCCTTGTATTTCACTGGCATTCTGTGGAAGAGGCAGGTCTGGGAGCTAATTGCCAGACTAGTGTTCAGCTCTGAAAATAGAAGAGCCTTTGCTCCCTCTTGTCTTCCTTGCAATCCCCTCCCACATTCATTGCATAGTTTTAAACTTCTGCAATGAGTGAAGTGGGCATCTGACAGACAACAGCCTGCTTCACATATACACTCTTGATTCATCCCTGGAGAGAGTCTGTAATGTTCACTGGATGTGGCAGATGTTCTACAGAGTAAGCACTATCAGAAACTTAATAGCTATACCATAGGGCATATACTGAAAGAAATTTTAAGATGGAAGAGGCAGCTGAAATGAAACTGAAAATCTTGATTTTTTTTTTTTAATCCTTAGAATCACAACCCTTAAATAACTTAATAATTCTTTCATGACATCATAGCAGTAGAGAAACTGACCTCTATCACAGCATATTCTTGCCTGCCTTAGTGTCCAGGTTTCCTGGGTCCAGCTGCTTAGATTAAGGTTTCATGAATATTTGTCACTGGAAGTTTGTCCTGAATGCTCAGGCTGCTGCTGTGTGAAACCAGGTCTGCAATTGAGAGCTTTTTGTTGTTCATGTGGACCTTTGGATGGAGCTATAAAACCTTACATTCTTCAATACTGCTTTTCTCTAGGTCAGCCAAGCCTCCGAGAAGCTATCTCGTTGTCATGTATAACTAACGGGAGTACAGGAAGCAGGAAAACAAGCCACAGTTCATCTGTTTCTGTTGCCAGAAAAGAAACACTTTCCTCTGCTGCAAAAAGGTACCAAATTGTTATTAATATTCAAATTTTTATATATTAAGAAACCCCAGAACCAAACAGAGCAAGAGTTTGATTTTTGTCTCTGCACAACACTCAGCATCCTGAAGTCCAGTAAATCACAAATAAACTTTGGAGATTTACCATGTTATCAGGCGCTGTGCAGAAGAGTTCTAAAAAGAGTTCAAAAATGGAGAGTATTTCTGTGATGTGTAGTGTCCAAAATGAATTCTCTCTAAGGGAATAAGAAAATGTATTTCCAGTACAAATGGAAATTTTTTTCGTCTGGTATTCATATGCTTTTTTTGTTATTTTTTGTTTTTGTCCCCCTGTTCTTCATTCCCTCAAGGAAATTAAAGGGCAAAACTGACTTCATTGTCTGTGGTGTAAATAATAGACAACAGCAAAATAACTATGAAACAATAGTAAATTGTGTAAGATAAAGGTTTACATTTTTGGGTAGAAAATCTAACCCAAAATGTGGCTATTTAGTCCTTATGAAAAATTTCTGTATCAGATCACAGATGTGAAGAAATAACGTTGCTGGAGTAATTTGGAAGTTAAATGAGCTAGCAACCAAACAGTAGTGGTTTTCTTCCATGTAATATTTGCAGCTTCATGCAGTAAACAAAGTGCTTGCTTAACTGCTTTTTTCTGTGGGTCTGTTAGACAGTGGCTTCTTCAGCAGTAGGTTTTGTACCTATTCTTGTTTGTTGTGAAGAACAAGCTGCCAGATATAGCCACGGGGCAGAGAGTACTCTAATGTGTAACTGTGGTAAGTCATGTGAACAAATTCTTGGCCTCTGTAGAGTACTCTGGTAGCTCCAGTGGCTGGTTTATCTTCTAGTATGGATGTAAATACTGTGCTGTGCAGCAAGACAGGGAAATTATATACTTCAGGGAATAAAAATGCTGCAAGCAAATATAAACTGTATGAGAACAAACCAGAAGAAGCTTTAGTGCCTTTTGGAATTTGGAAAGTGAGGGTAGTGCCCCACGCTTTGCTCTTCTCCACTATGTAGCGTTACATATCTTTCTTTTTACTGAATTCTTACATTTACTTTTTAACAATAAATCAAACAGAGATCAGTGTACATGTCTATCTGCTAGTGCGACAGGCACAGGGACAAAAGGCATTCCTGCAGGAAGGTATTTCTTAGTTAGCACTTTTCCATTAATCTTACCCTGTGGTTCTTGGCACTTTGATGAGAGCCAGTCCAGTTCCCGTGGTGTTCAGCTTGCATTTGTGCTGAATCACCTGCTTGATTCATTGGCTGCTCAACACTTGACTACATAAGAAGAGCAGAGTGGAGTGGCCGGCATCCCTTTCATCTGAGTTAAGGTCTTTAAAAGGAGACCTGGACAGACCAAAAGAGAAAATCTTCATATGCAGAGGGCAGCTCTCTCTTGGCTCCTGAATAAATGTCCAGGAGAGATATTGGTGGTTCCAGTGCAGCTGAAGACACGACTCCCTTCTTCAAGACATATTTTAGAAAGGCCTAGGAAGGCTCTTTTTCCAGGAGTTCCTTTCACTGTGATGTCTTTATTGCTTAAATTTGTTTTGTATTTGGAAGAAACAAATTTGCTCTTTTGTAAAATAACCAGCTCAAGAAAGGGGAAAGGCAAGGCAAGTAAATGTCGACAGTAGTCCCATCTTCTTACAAAGGTAGAGTGTGTTTATTTCTAACACTTATTGTGTTGAAAAGGGGGGAGGCCAAAGGAGACTGGAATGTTTCACCCCACCTTATCCAAGCCTTCCTTCAGGCTGAAGCTTGAACTGGTGCAGCAGGTGGACAAGGTCATATGCTGACAGAGAATTAACCTTTAGGTTTTAAACAGACCCCATAACCTGACTAGGACTTTTCATGTTCCAGCTGTATGCAGCCACACATCTAGCCAAAATAACAGAAGGCCTGCTGTGTTCAAACTGTTACTGGTGTTGAAGCTTGTGTGAATTTCTTCTATGAATGAGCTTGACTTCATTTCCTGGACTGTTAAATCTTGTTCTATGAACCTGAACATTGAGATCATGGATATAATCAGCTGCCTCAGTAGCTCCACTGCAGCAGGGTGTCTCATTTCAGCAATGGCTTGCTAAAATACCAGCAAATGTTCCCTGAACATCAGGTAGATGATCTCCCATTAACAGAGATGAAGTCATGGATGTGTTGAGAAAATTTCAACCCTATAGTTTGGACTGGAAACAGGTATATACTTTGCACAGAAAAAATAAAACCAACCAACCAATGACTCTCAGGGACCTGTTTGATCATTTTCCTTAGGACTAAACATTCTTCTGAAAGCAGCATCTGATAACAATAGCCTTGATGTTTCTGAGTGACCACCATCCACAGTAGATGCCAACGTGTTGTGGTCCAAAGGATGAAACACTGTATTAAGTGAAATTAGAGAAGCTGCAAAATTAGGACAGATAGTAATAGCTCTCAACTACTCACTTGTAGACTGAAGAAATGCCTCATCAAATTGTCAAATTGGGTTTTGGAAAGAATTTTTGGATGCATTAAATGACTGCTTCCCAGAATAACTAGTCTCTAGAAACCCACAGGAAAAAACGCTGGTTTGGATTTGGTTTCAGCAGTTACACAAGACCTACTAGAAGAGGTATTAGTAGGAGAGCCACTCTGTACTAGCCAGTCATAATACAATTAAGCTGAAGATTTTAGCAGAAGTGAGCAAACCAAATAAATTCAGAACAATAATATTCAGTACTCAGGCTACCACATATCTCCATGATTTCCTTCCAAATTAAAATGACAGTCAAAAAACGAAGCCTACTGCTAGCTGGTGGTAGATAAAAACTTTATTGGAATCCAGGTGTACCTTGTGCTACAATCCACAGTGAAACCAGAGTGGTCCAGCAATACTCATGGCCCAGCAAAAAAGTTAGAGTGAACCTTATGGCAGGGAAGTGAAAGGGGTAATCCACAGTGACAAGCTCAGTGAAGAGATTCCCACACCTATGGGAACCTGTGATTTCTATGAGGCGGATCAGAGAAGATGAGTTTGGGTAGGAACACAGAAAATATGAGTCTGAGCTGATAAATTGGATTATATGCTGCTCTCAAGTAGGTGGCATTCACCTGAGCCTGCTGGGTGAATTCAGAGCTGAATTGCAGAATTGCTGATGTGTCACCGTTAAACAGGACTACAAAAACTACAAAAAGTGATGAGTGTACCTGTCATAGTAGGAATAGAGAGGACTTTTGTTTTGTTCAGTGAAAAGAGATTCCAAGAATTTATTTCACTATACTGCATTTCTTGCAACAGACTGCAAAAAGATTGAGTGTAATGTGCTTTGCATCCAGCAATGCAAGCCAAGTCTTCTTTTTAAAAAAATAATAATAAATTTATATGCTACCAGTTAATTAAGGGCTTTTGGCTGTAAATTATTAATCAAAACACCACAGTTCTCTAAGCTTTGTTCTCTATGATCACACATATGCCCTCAAGAAATATGAAAGCTCTTTGTTTTGTTTTCATCTGGGGTTTTTTTGAAAAGAAAATGTCACTCTGATGGATTATATTGACATTTTAAAGTAGTTAGCATGTTTTACAGTAGAAACCCTGAGTGATCCTTACAGATGTGTCTGGGTTTCATATTCATGTTTTGACCTGTTTTTCAATGTTTTGACCTGTTTCTCTTCTCCGAAAGCAGTTGGAAAAGTTGAATTCCTATAAGTCTTGGGGGTTTTGTCTCAGTGGTAGATGACACACTTTAACTGAAATAACAAAAGAAACAAAAAGAGGTTCTTAAGAATGATATGTTAAAATTGGGTTCCCATTTTTTATTAATTTATTTTGAATGTTGGTTTACTGTTTATTTGCATTTTGGGAAAAGGGAAATGGAAATACAAATAATTATGGTAATGCAAGAATTCATGGGGTGGGGAGAAATTGTTGTGGGGGAAAAAAAAGGTATTCTCATGTTCAGAAAGATACTCTTTTCTTTTTTACTTTGCAGGTTACTTTGACCCTAAGAGAAAAATCTTTCTATTACATTTTTAACTGATGTTTGTATCTTGCTTTATTTCTTCATTGAGAAATCTATCTTAAAAGATTTAATTATTTTACCTTAAAATATAAATAGGCTCGTGAGTACTCTTCTCTTTCAGGTTCCAGTATTATTTGTGTGATTCAGTATGTTACAAAGGATGTAACTTCATAGAAGAGCCTTTTAATTAATCTTTCTGTTTACCTAGCAAACCCTTGGTTTGGTTCTTAATAGATTTAAAGTTGATAATGACATGTATTTAAATCTGTTTCAAATACTAAACTAATAAATACAGCACTATGAAAATAAAGATGTGTTCTTAGCTGTCCTGGCTGAAGGCATTAAAGAAGTAGTGACACAATCTGTCATTAGTCAAGTACAGATGAAAACAGGCATGAGTTTTCAGGGATGATGTTGTTTGAATTCTGGTGTAGCCAAGGAAAGCCCAGGGACCAGCACCACCACTCCAGGGCTTTGGTGCCAGCTCATATATGTCAATAAATACAGTTCCATGGTGGGCTTACACTAGTGGGAGACAGCACAAGTCACAGTGCTGCCTTGGCTTGCACTGAACCTTGGCTGGTAGCATGACAAGGTGGTCAGTGAGCTCTGAGCCAGAGGATGGTTTCTTGCTGAGGGACAGCAGACTTGTGGAGCATCGATTTGTGTCAGCTTTGAGTGCTGTTGGAGAAGCCATGAATGAAGGTTACACTCAAATCAAAGCTGTATTAATTTTAAAATCATAGTTTATGTAGTACAACTGAAATATGCAAATAATCTTCCATGTCTCTCTGACTGTTTTTTATTGTTGGAGCTAGTGGATAAACCTTATTTCAGCAAAATGCTAGCATGAAGAGATTGAGTTAATCAAAGTGTTCTTTTGGTGGTTATTTATAGTAAATTGTTAAATGCCTCTCCCATCTTTTCACAGAAGATATTTTCTCCCACCTTGCTAATTTATTTGCTTGTTCTCTTTTTTCCCTCCCTGTGTTACACTTTATTTTACAGCGGTACAGAAAAAAAGAAGGAAAAACCTCCAGGACAGAAAGAAAAAAAAGAGGACTCTCATTCTAATGATCAAAGTGCACAAAATCAAGCATCACCTTCTCCCCAGCCCTCCTCACAGACTCTTCAAACACACAGGCAAACTCCAGAAAGCAAGAGTTCTACTCCAGCTAAAAGGTTTTCACAGTACCACAGTACAGAACTAGAAAATGACTGTAATGATACTCAGTTCATATTTGACAACAAGTCATGTGAAATAGTTCTAATCTCATGATCAAGTTAAGGTTTTACACTTTTTCTGCTAGAGAAGATGCATTCAATGTGCATTGCAGCAGAAAAAAGACATAAAAATGCATTTTTTTCTTTGAATACATTTCTAAGATTACAGAGTTTTTTTTGTTCTCAGATTAAAACCCTAATACAGTAGATTACCTCTAATCAGCCATGATTGTAAAATATTTAATGATCACTCTTACTTGATTCTTTTCAAATACACTTCATAGATTTTGTCTGACATAGCTGAATTATGGAGTGTATTTTCCACATGGCCATTTATTATGTCTCATAACAGTATTTTTAAAATACTAGTATCATTGCAACCCTTGGTTCAGAAATTACTCTCAAATTATTCTATAAAATAACTGCAGTTTTGTTTTTGTTGGTGTTTTTTATTTCATGGTCCTTGCCTTTTAAATTCCTGCTAGGTTGCAGGATGGCTTACTTTGATTCTTTGCATGAGTGAAGTTCTGGTTTTATACCCAGATCATAGAACTTTTACTTTGAGTAAATGCAGACATTAATTTAGGATTGCCTTTTAAATTCCCACTCATTTTTGTGGAAATTAGGCACAGGGGAAAAAAAAACAGGTACGTTTTAGAATACTAGATTGCTTTTTGACATCAAGAAAATGGGTTTTAAAATTTGAATGGTAGCTTCTGAGTTTCAAAACTATGCTGAGCACTTGGCATGGTTTCTTTTTGTTCTGTTTTTTTTATTCATTGTCACCTTACTGTTTTGAAAGGTGTAATTTTCTTTTTATTCTGGCACTTAGAGACTGAAAGAAAATGAAAATGAAATTTATTACTCTGAAATTTACTGTGGTTCACAAGATTGTTGTCTTGCATTGCTTGAATTCACAGCTCTTATAAATATTTAAACTTCCACTTGACTGGTGCATGTTATAACACTCCATAAAGGCTCTGTCTCCATGTCTTGCACAAACCTGTAAATTGTCTGAAGCTGAACTTGCAGCCTGTTGTTCTCTTGCCTGGTATTTCCCCATAAAGATGTCTGAAGTCTTGCTTACTAATCTTTTGCAGCGTGGGGGAAAAATAAATGCCTTTTTTAGTCTCCTAGGGCTTTAACTTGATTTGATTAACTTGTTTGTCACAGGACCTTTGAGCCTCTTGAGGTGCTGTGGAAGGAGCTTGCCATTTCTAAGGTTGCATTTCAGGACTTAACTCCTGCAAAAAGCATTTCTGACAGGATGAAGTGAGACACTATTAGCAGGACATGTGCAAACTTTAAATCAGCTGGTTGAAGGATAATTTGGGCTAGGTTACTTTTTGAACATGCATTCTGTGATTAAGGCATACATGATGTTATTGAACTAGCGAATTATTGAATTAATGACTGCAAAATTTGCAAGTTCCCATTAGTGTAAATTAGCTTCAATAGGATTGCTGAAAAATTACATCAGAATTCATGGATTTAATTGTCTGTAGTATCAAGCCAAACCTAGCTTGTCTTACTCATGCAAGAGGTTTGCAGACATTTGTTTCAAAAAGATTAAAACCATTAATGTGATTCGGTGCTAACTGCAAAGCTTCCATATGAAACTCTAATCTGATAGAACTGTTCTGCCTCAGAAATCAATGTGCTAAAGCTGGTGGACAATTAATCATGGAAAAAAGTTACATTGTTATCTACTTAATTGATTTTTTAAAATATAGTTTATTCTTTAAGGCTTATATGCTTAGCCTCATTTTTTCCACTATTGTAATTTGTTAGTGATGCAGTAATGAAGTATAGAGTTATTTTGTTCAAGTCTTTATGTAAGTGCATTTAGAAATGGAAAAGAGTAGATAAAACATGTGCCAATTGTCTTGCTCAATTGTTTTCATTCATCCAGTTAGAACTTTTTGACTAATCTTTTTTCCCTGTTTCATGCTGCAGCTTGAAGGAAGATCTAGCTCTGCTTTTGTCTCCTGCTGCTTGATCTGTCCATTTGCATATGAGTTCCAGTTAGTGTTACATTATTATCTGGTAATTGTAAAATGCTTTTTTGTTTCTTCCAGCATAAAGAAATCCTTGACTGTTGAAAAAGCTCACAGTGCTTGGGAAAGTTCAGATGACAGTCGTAACAAGCTGATGAGAGTAGCATCAACATCTAAATTAATATCAAAAGTGGCGAAGAATGCAGACAAGTATGTATTGGTTTGGTACATAAAAAGGCAAGAGAACTTGAGAGTCAAACTATTATGAAATCACACAATTCTAGTGAACTTACTGGTGTATATGCTAAGACCTTTTTTCTATCTTTCTTTTTACTGTGAGTACTTACATAAGCTGCCAGTTTGGTGCTCCAGGTGCCCATGGAACTTTAAGATTATTATAAAGTAATTCTTGTGTAAATATGTTTTAATACTGCCTGTTTGGATTAGCAGGATTATGACATTTTATGGCTTGATGCCAGTGATGTGAAACTTTTTTTTTTTTTTTTTAACCTAACTAAAGCTGATTCGAAATTGCATGTCTATTTCCTTGGAGTCAATTTCTGAATTTTACATAGGATATGTTTCCAAAGTAGACTGTATTAGTAGGAGTATACTTTGATTTCAGATAGGTCTCTCAGTTTAACTGTTTAGCAAGTTCCTGGTGGCAGGTTCTAGACTATAGGCAGGGCTTTTCTTTTAAGTGTCACCTTCAGCAGGTGATGTGCTGGAGCCAACCATTCCTCTCATGCTTCCTCAGCAGCAGGTTTTATGGTTTTGTGGTTTCCAGTCAGGGCCTCTGGGGGTGAATAGCACAGAGTTATTCCTGTTCCTGTCAGCACAGGGGCAAGGATTTGCTTTTTGCCCCACCTTGTTGACCCCAGTTGTGACCCACTTTTGTCCTCACTATTTTCTGCTAGTTGGGTTTCCTACTTTGTATTCACATACTTAGTTTCTCTTTTTGACTTTGTGGAAGTTTTGCTGAAATTCTTGTGTTGATTTTTTGAATGAACCTTCTCCTATTTGCCAGTATTCCCCCAGGCAGCCTTTTCCAGCCTGGTGTTGTCTTCATATTCCTAGATTTGCTCATTAATCTTCATTCAGATAGCCCTTAACTGGCCCCAGAACTACCTGAAAACCCCTCCCATTCTGACAAATAAAGCACTTCAGACCTTTCAGAGTAATTGCCAGTTTTTTATGACTTGGCTGTAGTGCCCTCCTTAGCTTGCAAATAAGACTGTCAAATACATAATCAAGAGTGGTGCAAGAGCATTCCTAGGAATGGGAAGAACAAAAGCAAACTAATCTTGGGTGTGGATCTCAGCACATTTAGTAAAAGCTTTATCCTTAGCCTGAAGAGTCCTGCAGAGCAGTGGAGGGCTGTGTGTGAGGGGATTATGCATTGCATACTTGGCAAGTATTTCCTTTCCTTTTATAATTGGTTTTCACTGATGGAATTTAAAAGCCCTTTAGCAATTTAGATTATAGCATGGCACTGCTGGGTAATATTTTGGAATGACAAAAGCCTCTGCCTTGATTTTTTTGCTATGCTACTAAAATATCTTTCACAGTCTAATGCATATTTCAAATTTGCTAAAAGTAAAAAAATAAATTTTGCTTTTATTGACACTTTATATATTGTTTCAGACATGGTTGAAATTGAGCTATTTTTTATTTCATTTTTCTATTATTCTGCTTATTTCTGAGAGGCCTTAAATATTGCCCTTCTACTGTCTTTAATGTAGAAAAAAAGTCAGGCATCTAATAAAAGTGTGGGCAAGAAAATATTAGTTTTAATTATTGTTAGAGAAAGTTGTCTGTTCATAACTTGAAGCTGTTGTATCTTAAGTACATTTGGCAAAAACAAAGCTTCAAAAATGAACTGTAGACCATCACGTGCTTGAAGAGTGAGTGTTGCATTGTTGTGTCCCTTGTTCTTATTCTCAGATTTGTAACAGAGGCAATGTTTGCATATAAGGACACATATTAATTATAATTTCTTATACATTCTGTGTGCCACATTTCCATAAGAACTGGTTGGTTTTGTGCAAAGACGTATTGTTATATTTATTATATTTAATTTATTGTTCCCAATTAGAAATGTTGCCTCATCTGCTTGAAGCTACAGGAGTCTTGTGCAAGGGAATAGAATTCAGCCCCTAGTGTGGGCCCCAGGACAGAAATGTTTTGCATATGCTTTGCACTATCAGCCCAGGATATGAACTTTTATGCAGTTCAGCCTTTAAGGCAGCACTGAGCTGTAAATCAGCCTGATAAAGCCCTAAGAAGTGAGAGGGTTCCCATCATTCAGTGCTTGTCAGGCAAGACTGGGAATCCACTTCGAATTTTTCATTTGGCAGTGTGGTAAAGGGTGATTCCACCAACAGCCAGAGATGACTTTCCTCATGCATATGCTTGACCCTTTGTCACTGTTACAAAAATTTGACCTCCATCCAGCTAAAAATACTGGATGCCACTCATACCTTTCTGCTGAATTTCAAATGAATTCAAGAGGGTGTTGTATGCAATGCATTCTCCTATCTAAGAATGTTATTCTATTAAGATGTAGGTTTGATGCTGGAAATTAGTGTTTTTTCCTTCTTCACAAAAAAAAAAAACAAACAATCAATACTGAGTTTTTTATGAGTAACTCATTTCTGGCTCTGGTAAGGAGAGATGTCTCAACTGCACTCTGTTGAAGATGTTGTGTTGCACATCCAGTAATGCTGCAGGAATCTGGTTTAAATGAAACTGCAACTTGTTTGCATTTAATCCATGTGTCCAATAGAGTTCATTCCTACAAAAATTTGTGCTGTTGTGTGCTGACAGCTTATTTTGACAGGTGTTAAATGCTTTGCATGCAGGCCTGACAATGCTCGGCAGCTTAAAACATTTGGTTATTACAAGTTCTCCCTCTCAAAGTGGAATTTCCTCTGCACAGGGAACATGTCCTCTGTAATTTATTTTTTAAAACTTTCTGTATTTTGTAATTATCAGAGTAATTCTTAAAAGCCCTTACCATAGGGCCAAAAACTAAGTTGCTTGCAAGATATAGTGAACTGCATAGAATAATTAAGAAAAATGCACTACAATGATCAAGATTAGCTATTGAGCATTGTATTCTACAGTTACACTGTACACAGAATCTGATGAGATTGCCAAATGCAGTAATGGGTAAAAACTAGATGATGTTGCCTTGATAAGCAATCAATTTTTGCATGCTATTAATGATAATATTTTGAATTTTTCCACAGGCACAAAGATGTCATTGTCAGCCAAGGTAAATAAAAATATTTATTTTTAAATACTGGATGAAGTTGAAAGTATTTGCTTTTGACTGAATGGTATTTCCTGTAAATGAATACATTGGGACATATGCTTATGAAACAGGGATTTAGAGGTAAAATGTCATTAATCAACTTCAAGAATTAATTTGGCAAAAAGTTACTCCAGATATTTATATGAATCTTTGAAATTATGGAGAAATACCTCATCAGGTTGGATTTTTAATACAGAAGGTTTTGGTAGGTGGGTGGTGGGGGGATTTGATTTACTTTTGTGAGATTATTTTCTCTATGTATATGTGCATAGAGAGAGGTTATGGAAACAAAAATCTGAAGTTTTGACCTATGTGCCAGTCTTCATCCAAGCAGGTGGGAGTGAGACTTTAGAAATAGTTTTAAGATATTTTATTTCTGTCCCATAACTAGCCAAAATGTCAACTCGTGAAAAAAACAGCCAAGGTAAGAATTAAGCTGTGCCCTGTGGTCGCTTTCTTCTAATTTAGCACTCTCACAAATCTTTTATTTGGCTTTTCACCATCAAAGAGCATCAGTGCATATTGTCTTAATATTTCAACTCTCTTCTTATAGAAATTTATATACATATGCACATTGCCATCTATATGGAGTCTATTTGGGAATAGTTAAAATAAATTACAGAACACATAATTTCAGAGAGGAATATGTGTTCAAATAGAAGTCTTGCATTGTTGCCTAAGATATCAGAATATTAAGAACTGCCAACTAAAAGACTTGTTTTATCTCAGCTTTCTGTCTTGCCAATATTACTACATATAAATGCTGATTAGACAAGAACAGAGACTGAAGGTTTTAATAGTCTCCTGGAATGAAAAATGAGTCTCTTCTGAAGTGTGTGTCTTTGCACCAATGAATCTTGCATTCTGTGGCTACCTGCTGCTGCTGGCTTGTTCAGTCAAGAAAAGGAGCCATCTATCTGAATATGGTGGGATGTGACAACAAAAGAGCTCTGCTTCTGGTGTTGCAAAATTACTCTGCTTTGATGCCCTGCAAACTATACTGAAGCATGCATTTTCAAAACTAAAGCATGTAACTCGAGTGCATGCTGTACACAGCAATTCTATGTACAGGGGTTTTGTCTTGTGCTTTTTTGCTGCTAATTAACAAATCTGTAGTCTTCCAATTCTGTGCTGTCATCAAATTTACATTATTCACAGTTTGATTGCTTTTGGTCTCCTTCAAAAAGAAAAGAAAAACTCAGATTTTTTGAAAGTTTTTGAAAGTTAATAAACGAAAAATCATCTTGGATCCAATTGCTTTATCTTTGTCTAGTTCACAGAGAAATTACAGGTATAAAAATATTCTGAACTGATGCTTACAAAAAGCATTTTCAGAGACAAGATGTGCAAAAGAGAATGAATAAGTATCAAGAACAAAGAAATGTTTCGTTATGCCACAGTGCTTAACACTAGCTGTGGAACAGTGCATATGTGCAGCACTGGCTACTGTAAAAGGAAAGCTAATCAGACCAGCTGGTTAGCTTTTTCCAGTTATTGAAGAAAACTATTATATTAAAAATACCTTTCCTAGTAAAAACAGCTTTTCACAAAACCAAGTTGTGTATAGCTAAAATGCCTTCAGTATTAATTATTTCCTTACAACGTGCTTCTACATCTCTGCATATTCTGCCCAAAACAGATCATCCTGAAGTTCTCTCATTCTGGTAGCTGTAATTTCAGTTGCCTCAATGTGTTCCCTGCTATCTTCTGTGTTACTGTGCAGAGGATGTGATGCCTTCCAAGTGTGTCATTCCATAGACTGTCCTGAGCCTAACTGGAATCAGAGAAACATGAAGCAGATAACAGGGCTCCACACATATGGGAGGTGGAAGGAAAGTCTTCTCTCAGAAAATGCATTTGCTCCAGTTTCAACACATGGAGTGGCAAAACGTAATTCTGTCTCTAACATGGATGCAGATGCAATTAGAGAATTCAAAGTTTTATTTTTTGGGGTTTTTTTTTTGATGTTTTTTAGTATGGACCATTGAATGTATTTTTGGCAGGTTTTAGAGTGTCTGTGTGTGGGACTATTAGCTTTTATGTTGTGTTTACTGCCACAGATAAAAAGCCTGTGTGGGTTACTGTTGTTGCAGCAGGTTTACCCATCCTTTCCAGTATAAGCTTAGCAATACTTTGTCACCTCTCTGTCAAGGCAGGTGACTTTAGCCTGTTTTGTATTTGACAGCTACCACATAAGTAAACCAATTTCCATTTGTCACCTTGACTCAACTGGTCAGGAAGCTGAAGAGTTGCACGGACAGTTAGTGTAATATTTCTAAGGTAAATTCTGTGGACTTGGAAAGTGTTATCTTGGATAGGATGGGATGAAGAGCTGCCCTTCATGGTGTTTGTACAGAACCTTCCTGTTCTGGAATGCAAGAGCACAAAGCTGCTTTAACACTCCTTTGTGGCTTGCCAGCCTTTGCCTCTTGGGGTGAGCAGTCTTTAGCACAGTGTTAATTATGTTGCAGCAGTCCCCTTGAGCTGCTCATTTCACTGAGCTGTGTGTAAAACACTGTGTATGCTCCCAGCACTCATCTCCCATAAGGATTGCGTTCATGTGCTTCCTAGACCTAGAAATTCTGTGAAGGAGGCTCTTGGGAAGACTGCTGATGTGCAAATTGTCAAGCTTCAAAGCAAATCTACGGTAAAAATACGTCAGTGTCTTTGTAGACACATAAAATAAGTTTGGAATCACTGTGAAATTGCAGATTTTCATAGCAGAAGGTGTTTGCATAGGATAATGGGATGGAAGATGACAATTTTATGTTGCTTTGAGCATCCTGGAATCACTTTGTTTCCTTTATTTTTTTTTTTATTCAGGTAATCAAAAAGCAGCTTTGAAAATCTGATATAGTATCATACCACAAAATATAGATGAATACATTTTTGCATGGTTAGTTCTTGGAGTCTAAGTTTTCTAGCAGCTGAAGTTACTGCAATTATATCTGTCTTCTGATACTCTGTGTAGATTCATTTTGGTTTCTGTTGGTGTTGGTGTTAGCTATTAAAGTGCAAGACTTGGGGAGCAAGTGAGAGTCTTAGATGAGCTTCAGCCTTGAAAGACATTAGCTGTGGTGTCAGAATTGGCTTTGGTTTGGTGTGGAGTTCCCCAGAGCGTGTGCATGCAAATGTCAGCAAGACCTAGGCAATTCTCTTCTCCTGCCAGGAGCAGCAGCAGCAAGAGGAACCACATCCTGCAGCTGCCTTGTGGGCAGCCACTTGATTTTCCTCTGTTTATCTCCATGCCTAAGCCACAAGTGTAGCAGTGTCATCTCGTACCTTCTGTACCAGTTTTGTTCCCTCGGTGCCTTTATCTCTCCCACTCGGGTTGAATTGCACAAACTTCATGTAAGGTTAGTCCTGAGCTTTATCCTTCTGGGTATGTGCTGCAGCAGAGGCCAGAGAGTCAGTTTGTTTGTTTGTGCTTGTAAACCACACCAGTCTTTTGACAGGAAAATCCAGTACTAAAATTCTGTGAAAATCCAATAAAGCTGTTGGTGAAATGAACAGGTGCTTACTACAGCTTTAAAAAGACCCTAACTAAAGCTATTCTTTTAAATTCTTTACCAGCAGGTGTTTATAATTGCCTATAAAAGCCATCTTGCTTCTCACTTCAGCAGAAACATTTTTAAAGTATTAATCATAAGGCATTCATATTTTTATACCCAGAAGTTAAAGATCTGGCTTATTTTAAGATAAAAGGTAATTTATTTCTCTGAGACTGTGTGTTTGAGTCTGGTTTTCAGTGATAGCAGCTCCACATATGAATCACTTGTTCACTTATTATAAAGTAATAAGAGACACTTAAACTTTTTGGATGGCAATAAAAACCATATGTGGAAGAATTAATGAAAAACATGCATCGCATTCCTGAGTTTTTTGGGTTTTGTTGTTTGGGTTTTTTTAAATTGTGCTTTTTTAGTTTCCAGTACTTTTTCTTCTGTTAGTTTAACTGTGCTGTAGTTTTAGCTTCTCAGACAGAACGGTCCTGAAACACACAATGGAATAAAAGTACCCTGCTGACAATGTGTGCTGTCTGCTGAGAGTGCAAAATACCTCAGATTGCTTTTTCATCAGACAATGCTTTTGTATCAGATGGTTGTTGAAGGTGCTCTGGTACCTGAGAGCAAATCGAGACTCATCTATCATTGCTGGGCTTCTTGCTCTTGTTCAGGCACAGTGCATATTACTAAAAGCCATCAGTACTGTCACAAAACCGAATGGTGTACTTGGGAGTTTTTATCATTGATCCTTGGAGAAGTCAGAATTTTATAATTTAAACAGGAAGCATGTAGTTAGGGTTATAGAGCTTGTTTGTGTCCAGTCTTCCTTTTTTAGTCTGTTTTTTTTTTTTTTTTTTTTTTGTAAGAAGTTAGAGTTTAATATTAAACTTCAAATATTTCAGTGCTAATGGTAACTCTTGTTAATACCTAGATTCATAATGTCACCCAATAAATGAACAAGCAAAGTTTATTTTCAGATTATGAAAAAATTAATAACCAAAGACATGTTAAGAAATTTCAAGGCAAAGCTGTAAAATCATTCCAAATCAGGGCAAGTCTCTTGTCTTACCTATTGTATTTGACTGTTTGGCTGGCACTGCACCAGGGCTCAGTAACAGCAGTACATGTCTGTCTGTCTGTCAGGTTCAACTGGCACTGGGGTGAGACATGGCAGACCTGCAGCCACATTTTAATTCTACTGCAAGGTTGAGTGTAACAATCTGGGCTCAGTGGCTGAATTTGATTATTCATCTCTGTGCTGTTAGCACTGGTTTAAATTAGAAACAGGCTTCTGAGCTCTTGTCCCTCAGGTTAGTGGTCCTGCAGAGCTCTTGGACACGGGCCTGAAAGCAGAAGGCTTGTGGGAAAGAAGCTATTTGCAAATTTAAAAAGCATAACTTCACTGGTCAAGCAACTAGAAGGTGAAGACAGATTAATAAATGTACCCTGGATGTGGTAGTTTATTGTATCTTACTGGACTGTTCTGCATGGCCAAGCTAGTTGGAGACTTTGGGGTTTTTCATTTGCTTGTAAATTACAAATAAAACTGAGCTGGAGTTTTTTTTTAATGCATCAGCCCATGCTGAACTTTCAAACTAGATGGTGTGGAATCTACTAAATAATAGTCAGTAATAATTTGCAAAATTATTTTAATGATTCCTTTAGAACTAAACTTGTGTGGGTGTATATATATAATCTACTGTATGCTCATTAGACATCCCATTGTGTACACACTTGCCAGCTGAAGAGCAGTTAATTACAGCACAGACTTGCAGGGCTACCTCAGTGTCTTGTCTAATGAGGAATAGTGTAATATAAAATACACTTCTCTAATATGCCCAGTTTTGTTGAAGAAGTCATTAATTGAGGGTGAAGGTTTCTCACCTGCTTCTACAAAACCACTTGATTTCTTTTTGCAGCATGTTTTTTGGAAAGCAGGAGGGTTTTGTAGTCTGCTGTCTTCAAATTTCTGAAGTATCTGAATAGTAGCTTTCATGTCTTCTGAATTGCTTTCTCTCTAGATAATTCTGTGTTAATCTACAAAGAGTTCTTTGATCTTTTTTTCTCCTCCTTTCCTATTTTTTATTATTTTCCTTTGCAAGTCTTTCATATTCCCTTAAGAATATGTTTCAGGGAAAGTAATAAATTGCATAAGTGCCATTGCATGAGTCTTTCTGTGCTGGCTTCATGGGAGCACTAATTTCAGCCTTTCAGATGGTTTGTATATCTTTGCTCTCTGTTATCACCTGCAGGGTTTTTCATTGGCCTTACCTTCCAGCTTGCTTTCCCTGATTTGCTTGGTTTTAAACATTTTTCCAAAGGTGTATTAATAGAAATTGTTGAGAGTTGAATTTTAATGTTATGGAGCTGCTTTTTCTTATTTCTTCAACTTTTTTTTTTTTTTTTTTTTAATAAAGCCTGATTAAAAGCTTATTCATACTAATGGGAATCTGCTCTTGGTACAAGGAGGCTTTGTAGAAAACTTTGTCAGTCCACTATTTGTCTACATATCTTATTTGCCCCTAGTTTTAGTGAGTCCTGGATTGCCATGCCTTATCAACAGGTTCCTGTATGCAAGGTAACTATGCTGGCTTACAGCACCTTGTTTCACCAACATATTTATTCCTTTCTTCTCTGTCAGACTGTAAACTTCCAAAGAACATGCTGTAGACACTTTGGTTGCTAACATCTGCCTCCAGACTGCTGGGGCCTATTTGGCTTAGTGTTTACACTAATGAACTTAACACAGGAAAGTAGAAGCACTGAAATTTCACTGATGACACAAAGCTGGGAAGCCAAACTGATAGAGTTGGAAGCTGAGATTTTAATACAGTAAGACCTAGATGTTCCTGAGGCTGGAGTAGTATTAAAAAAAATTAAGTTATTCATTCAGGAGTTGCTAGTAATGTTCTAGCTATAAACATGTGCTTGCCAGAATTAAATGATAGGGGGAAGGGCTATAACATGCCACTTAATTGCACAAAGGTTGAACCACTCACTTATTTTGAAAACACAAATGCAGTCCCAGGATGTATCAGAAGTAATTCTAATGGAAATAGAGGCCTTGCATAAAGTGTTAATGCATCAAAACCCTGGTAGGTTCTCCTCTGTAATACTACAGGCACCCATAACCATAAAGGGTAAGTTTAAAAGCCCTGTTATAGAAAAAGGGAGTTAAATAGCTGGATGTTTTTACTTTTTCAGAATATGAAGACTGGGAGGATTGCTGTTTTCATGCTCACCCAATTCATTTTCTGACAGCAGATGAGCAGACCTGTGCTGAAATGAGCAGCCATGCTGTCACACACATACAAAGAAAACAACCTGGCCTTGTGTTATTGTCAGCTGGAAGTTGAGAAGTTCCCAGCTAGTAGTAGGAGGAGGTTTTTGGATGCTCTTCTGAAATCAGCAGTGTGTTTGTGTTTCTCTCAGTGACAGCCAAGTCTCTGCTCTGCAAAGCAGGTGCTACAGTACTCTGCAGAGTAAAAAACATCAATGCAAGCAGAGAGAAGGCACAGAGGGGGCATGTTGGGTATCTGTCAGGCTGGACTAGGCTGAGCTGAGCCAAGCCATGTTGTTCTACCAGCTCATTACATTAATTTGCAAAGCCACATACCTGAACAGTGTGCAAGACTACCTTTACATGCACCCTTGCCATGTCCTGGCTTCTCTCTTGGTGTCTCTCCTCCTGAGCAGTGTTTTGTGTCACTTCAGCTGACTGGGGCCACGTTTTATTCCAATTAAGTGCTTCTGCATCTTTGGGGCCAAGTTAATAATTTCACCAAACCTCTGGGGAACCCATGGAGAGCCAAGACCTGCAAGGAGTCTGCTTAGGTCCAGCACACCCTGAGGGCTATGTGAGGCCAATAAGCCTGAGCCAATCCTGGGAGCATAAATTGGGAGTGCTGATCCTGTGTTCCCTGGCACTTGTGTAAAGAGATTGTTGAGGCTCCAGAGGTGAAATATCACAGAGCCAAGCAGAGTTTGCAAGGGCTGTGAATTTGAGCTCAAAGCTGCACAAAAAGCAGCTGCAGCTGTTCCTGGTGAAGAGCTGGCCCCTGGAGCCCAGGGTGCTGCAGCCACTTGATGCTGCCTTTTGTAGCAACTGTGGGCCTGAGCTTTACTTTTTGTGTGGTGTAGATAATCCATGGCACCTGGATGTGCTACCTGCAGAGCTTCAACTGTGCTTTTGATTTTTTTGTTGGTTTGATTCATACTTGTAAGGATTTGTAGGATGTCTGCAGTTGCAGAATAATTAATTTAGCAAGTGCCAAAGGTTCATCATGGTATGCCTTCCTGGCCCTTTCCACACACATTCCTTAGCCCCACCTTGCCCAAATGCTTCTGCTCAGTGGATAGTGGTGTCTGAACATCTCTTTATATGGAACAAAATACTTTTACTTTCATATACCTGGTGTTTTCAGGCTGGTAGATACCAGAATTGTCAAGGATTTTTTGTTGGTTGGGGTTTGATGAGTTTTTTAACTACTGTCTTTAGAAGTCTTGACTTTTTCTCCCTTATCATCCCTTATATACATATCTGTTATAATATGACTAAGGCTCTTTTTTCCCAAAAGAAGGAAATAAAAGTCTAGACATGCTGCTTTGTATTGGAAAATAGTGAGGCTGCAGTAAAGGGACATAGTCTAATTCTCTTGGTCATTCAGTTGAGCAAGTATAGTATGAAAGAGTTAAATCACTGATTTTCTTAAGTTGTACATACAAGAATTTGGCCTCAGGCAATTAATTGCTGTTTGAAAATGCTGTTGGTAAGCTGTCATCCTTTCTAGTATTTCAAAAGATTTTTACATTAATATTATATCTGCCCTACAGGTTATTCTAGCAAAAGGAAATTTACAGTCTTTGACAAAAAAGAAATCTTTCAGTGGGTTGTTTCTTTTTCTAATCCTACTTCTTTAGGGAGAGGCTGAATCAAGTTTTACCAAGCCTGTGTCTTTCTAACAGGCTAAGTAAAACTCTTAAGTGTTTTAAGTATGTATCTTCAAAGGTAATCTTGAGTAAATACAGCTGGTTAATAAAGGTAAAAAAACGTTCTTTCTTTAATGGGAAACTTCAGAGACCTAATTTGTATCTAAGTGCCCTGTAGATATTCTTTTCCCTGAGCTCCAGGAGAGCCTCTTTGCCAGAGACTTGACTGAATTCCTCTTGGCTCTTCATGTCTCTCATCGGCAGAGTCCAACAGGTGCAACTGCCTCCATCAATAAGAATTTCAGTTGCAGATTGTCTCCCCTGTTCTAAGCAACAATGAGGAATGTGATCCTAAATTTGTGGTGTCATTTTGCACTGATCTGGTGGATCCAGAAGTGCCAAGCTCAGTGTTAAATGAAGAATTTGTGGTTTAACAATTATTGGTCTTTTGTAAATACCCTCAGGCTTTAATTTATAAGTCTGTGGGTGCCAGATTTTAATAGAAAGGTCATTGTTAATACATTACTTTTGGGTTTGGCCAGTGTTATTTTATCTCTGAATATACATACTATAAAAATATATTGGTGGATAAATGGGACATGGTGCTAGTTTGGAGTAATTATCTAAACATTTATATCAAACTAGTGACAGCTCCAACATTTAACTTTTCTTAGCAATGCAATTAAGCAATGCACATGTGGTAAAATAACTGTTGTGTCCAGTTTAGCTATCAGGAAGTGATTTTCTTAGTTCTTTTTATCTGAGACAGGTTTTCTACTGTTTCTACAGTGGTGAGACTCATGGGTTCTTGTTCAAAGCACCCATGTTTGTTCTTGGAAAGAAGTGGGACAACTGTTTTTCATCTTTTTTTATATTTGTTCCTTTCATACAAGACTTCTATGGCTCAACTTCTCTTTTATTAATATGCTAAATAAGAAAAACCTTTATATATATGTTAGTTTTAAATTGTTCACTTATTATGATTATTGACCTGGTTTCTTTTGCCTTTTTATACCTCCAAGTTTGACTTGAGCTCTTAAGCTATGATTCTGTGGAAATAAGTCTCAATTTCTCATAATTTTAACTTTAGATGTTTTAGGGGAGGCCAAACATGGATTGCACAATCATGCAGTCTGAGTATTAATCTTATGCTTAATTGGGGAAATATTTCCAAGTATTCCTTGGGGATTGTAGGGAAGTCTGTTTCATGTTTGTTTCTTAAAGAAGTACTGAAGTAATTGTTTAAAAATCTTAATTTTAGAGCTTAGTGTTTGTTGCATCAAATGTGATTATTGATTTCTTAATACTCTGTTGCTAATTTACAGCTATTCTTCTACTCCTCCTCAACTACTCAAATTTTGGGTTGAACTCTGAGTTACCTGTGTCTGCTACGATTTCCAAATCCCCACTCATAAAAAATTGTCAGTGTTCCAAATTCACAGCAGAGTATTATATTACTTTGATTAATACTTATACTAAAAATGGATGTTAATTACTAATGAAGAGTAATAAAAAGTTACTTAATTGATGCAAAGTTAGTGGAATATTTGGCTCTTTGTAATCAGTGCTTTTTGAAATGAAACTGAAATTTTCCCTGGTGGTAGGTAAGCTCATTTTCCTTGAAAAGGGACTCCTGAAGGCTTGTGAAGTGCTCAGATTCCCACAGAGATGATATACACATGTTTTTGTCACAGCTAGAGTGATTCTGAGCTGTTGCTTTTTTCCATTCTTCAGGATACAATGCTTAATAACTCAGGTTGCTGTATTAGTTTGTGATGATATATAATTCTTGATTCTATTCATCAGCAAAGCTCTTGACACTTTTTCCTGCAGTGTCCTAGCTTGGCTGCTGGGATTTGGAAAGGTGGGCAGCTGGGTGGGGAAAGAACCAGTTGGCCATGGAGGGCTGTGGTTAATGGGTCATGCTGTACCTGTGGGTCAGTAGGTGCCACGTGGAGTCTGCAGGATGCTGGCCTGGCCCTGCCCTGCTCATCTTCTCTAGCAATGGCCTAGGTAGATGACACAGTGCCCTCTGAGGACTGCAGGGACAGCAAACCAGGGGCTCAGTGGCTGTGCTGGAGAGGTGGGCTTGCAGGAACCTCACAGTATTAAGCCGAGACAAATACCAAGTCCTGCATTTGTGGGAAAGAAGAGCCTCTGGCAGGAACACAGTCTGGGGACAGAGGGGCTGCAGGAAGCAAGCTGTGTAGGAATGACACCCGAGGTGCTGTCAGGTGCCAGGAGAGGCTGTGCCATCTCCATCACAGGAATTTTTCAAATCTGGATTAGGCAAAAGCCTGAGAAACCTATTCTGGTCTCATGGCCAGGCAGAGGTTGGATTTAGACACCTCCTCAGGTCCTTTTCCACCTTAAATACCTTATCCCATGATTCTGTGAACTAATTATTTATTCAGTTTCAGATTTGAATTTGAATTTTGCCTTTATAACTTAACTTGCATGTCTAAAATGTTACATGCTCAATCTGTTCTATCACAAATTCAACTAACGCTTATTCTGTGTGTTTAATGTTCCATTTAAAAAAAAAATAAATCTGGGCCTTTACCAAGCTCACATTTCAAAAATAATTGTTATATAACCAGTGTGATTTGCATCTCTGTGCTTATTGCTGGTTTCTTTTGTTCTTACTTCTTGTGTAAACTTGCCACATGACTAATGTGCCTTTTTGTTTCAACAGAGGGAGAATATATCAAGATGTTCATGCGAGGTCGACCAATCACAATGTTCATTCCTTCTGATGTAGAAAACTATGATGATATTAGGACAGAGCTGCCTCCTGAAAAGTTAAAACTGGAGTGGGTGTATCCTTAATATCAATAACTACTCACTGTTCCCTTTTTGTCTTGTCTTGCATTTTTCCCTTTTAGAGTACAGTCTTGTCTCTTGTCTGTTAAGATGTAAAAACTAAAAGGTGGGGAAAAATGTTCAAATTAATATAATAGTGGAAATGGTTTGTAGCTCCTGTATAGTGCAACTTCAAGTGGCAGACTACATAGGTATAGATATACTGCACTTTTTCTTTGTTTATTTTGCTGTTGACTAATTCTAATTTACTAACTGATTTATATTTAATGCAAAAGAAAGCATATTTGGAGAGTTACAGAATTTGAATAATGTCCCCCTCTGCCTCCCACTTTATTAATGTAGGCTTTGCTTCAGGAACAATTAGTTTTCAATCTCTAATCCTTTTTAGGAGGTTTTAAAACTATGGAAGATGTTGAGTTTGTTGTCCTTTCCTATGGAGTGAGGATTGGAGATGCAGCCATTGTTTGCACTGGTTCTGTACTTCAGCTCCAAAATGAAGTGTTTAGTTTCTTGGAAACTGCTTTGTATTAAATGCACTGAATTTATCATTTGGGGAATTGAGTAGGTGTGTGGCTGATGACAATTCTCCAAGTTTAGTAGATCAGACATTAAGTTCATTTTAAGAGATGTGCTTTTGCACACGTTTGAGACTTCCTGTCACTCCCCCATCTCTGCACATTTTTCCAGTAAGCTGTGATTGTGTAAGTTTCCTAGTACTTCAGTAAAATAACATGTCTACACAGCACTTGAGTTGTTGTAATAATCTGAGGTTTGATGCTCTGATGTTGCTAAAAGCAGGAAGATTTTTTAGGAATGTTGATCATACGCTATCATATGTCAAGAAGAAAGTTTTGGATTAAAGTCTGACTGGGAGGAAGGCTGTGGTACCAAATTTTCCAACCATCACAGCTCTTGGTTACTGATGCTAGCACTCATGACTGTGGAGTGAATTGGGTCAGTCAGTGATCTGGCTGAAATGTAATCTCTTTTTGTGAAGGTAATTTTCAAACAGGACCAGTACATTAGTTTGATTTGCCTCTCAAACACGCAAGAACTGGCACTGGCATAATGCAGGAACGTCAGCTCCACTTCTCCAGCATCAGTGAGCAGTTTGAACTGATGAAAACTGATCATGAAATCACACCCTCAGTTAAGTAGGTGCAAATCCCAGTGTGGACACATTTAATGTCCAAGAACCTTAAGTTGGGTTAAACCAGTTGGCTGCTGAGGTCTAATTAAAGTGAAATAAATCTGGTCGAAAGAGACTGTCCATATGTTTTGGAATCTGTTTAAGGAAATATCATCCCAAATCAGACCAGTATATTTATGAGTGTGGGATATCTTTTGGATACAAAGGTGAAGAAAATGAGGAAAAGGCAGTAAAATTTATGAGGACTAATAATGGTCTCTATATAAAATTTATGAATGAAGTTGCTCTTCAGTTTGGACAATGCAGCAGCAGCAGACCTTGTGCTTTATGCTTAGGTTTAGCAAGGGGAAGAAATCTGCAAGGCAGCTGTATCTTGCAAATATGATGGCAAATTGAACCCTGTACACCTTATTAAAAAGGCATGGGGACAATGATTCACTGAGCATTTTACTAATGTCAGTGTTTTGCACCTGAAAGCTCAACTGGGTGTTAAATAGTTCAATTTATAGGATTTGTTTTGAATTCTTCTAATTCTCCTGACTTCTGGATGATTTTTTGTGACTGGATTTTCCTTTGTTATTACTCTTTTGGAAAATGCTGGTCAACTATGACCAACTGCAAGGAAACAACAGGCAGATTATTGGGATGGATTTTTTTGGTTTATTGGTTGGTTTGGGAGGTAAGGGGTCTCCTTTTTAGATGTTTCCTGTAGGTTTATTCAACTCCTGATGCCCTGTTTGTAGATTCATCTAGGGAAACTTAGCTTTTGTCTGCCTTGCAGATTATTCTTATTTGAAGAAATGCTTAAGCTGCTTGGCAAGATAAAGCAGCTCATGGGGGAGTCTGAGCTCTTGACTGTGTCTGGTTCCTGAGTGATGTCATTTAAATTGAATAATTTAGTTTGAGTATCCCTGCTTTGTAGTGCAATCTTTGCTACTGCACTTCGAAACTGGTTAAAGCATATCTGGCATTCCTAGTAATAGCAAAATTGGCTTATTTAGTAGCTTCAGAGGTCACAGTCAGTGCAGCTTTTGCCAGTGACTTTGTAGATTCTTTCTCCCAGTGTATAGTAGCTCAATTTCAGGAGGGTATTTCAGTCTCCGTTTTATGAGATTATTTTTAGCAGTAGTGCTCTTCTTTCTAAGAATAATCAAAGACAGTGGTAAATTTACTGCTTCTCATGTATGGTAGATCACTTTTCATGAGGGCTGTAGCTATTTTTAGCCAGTTCAAACAAATAAACAAACAAAAAAAACCCTAAAACTTAATGTTTTAAACATATTGAATGTTTTGACAAAACAATCCTTATAATTGGTGAGTAGTCACAATATCAAGGCAGCTATCTCTCGAGTTCCCTGATTTAATAATTAGTTTCACTGAAAGATTTAACATTGAAATTCAGTGGAAATTAAGCATCAAAGTTGTGTCACCCCTTTTTCTGAAGAGACACAGTCAATTATTTGATTAATTTTATTGTATTAATTGTGTTGCACTGTATGTGCTGCTTTGTTTTGCATGTGAAATGCTGTGGAGCAAGAGCCTTTCTTTTCACTCAAGATAATCTGGGATAGAGAATGAAGAAAGCAAAAAAAATGTCCCATGAAACAGGTGGTTTATTTATGTGCTTTTAAAAAAATGTGTTTTTAGAAAATGCAGCCACTCTTTGGTACTTTATTTTGGACGAAGGGTAAAGAAAGGAAAATGTAATGAGAAAATGTAAATTTTTTTTTTCTCACAGTTTCACGAATGTCAGAGCTCAATGGTGGGTGCCAAAGTATTTAGCTCTAGCTTGGCTAAGCATGGAAGACTTCTGCTGTGGAAAGACATGTTTATGTAAATCATTAATACTTTTCCAGGATAAATGTTCAAAGATGTCAGTCTTACTAAATGCTTATCAATACATTCCCTATTGTGTACAGCTGATGAGCAAAATCTTCCTCTGCCCTCTGAGAAGGTATTTAAAATAGTGTTCTTAATGCTTCAGGATAGAAAAAATATTTTCATTTGTTTGTAGCCCATTGCTTGTGAAAGTTCAGTTGTTTGGTTTGTTGTTTGTTATTTTTTATGAAAGGCCCTTCTGGGGTTCCTTTTAGCCCCATCAGAACTTTGAAAAGAAGAAAGGGGAAAATAGAGTGGGGAAGTTAATAGTAATGAAGGAGATAGAGAGGGACCCCTTTTTTCTGCCCTCAGCATTGTGTTGTATGAGGATTTCTCACAATATTGTTTGCTTAGCAAGCCAGTGAATAATCTCTGCTTCAGAGGAGCCATTGTGTTCTTCCCTACTAAACGGAAGACAGCAAGATATAAATGTGTTTTGTTTTCCACACTCCAAAAGGGTTTAATTGACAACTGAATGCAGTGTCCCTCTTTGAACTGTTGTTTAGTTACAGCACGTGTTTAATTTTACAAGTGTTCCTCTGGTCTGGTGGGACTGCAGAAGAGGAAGGGTAGTGTGACATTTTTGGGGGTGTGGTGCTATTTTTCACAGAAAGGTGGCCCTTTTTCATGGAGAATAGAGGTCAGGCTATCAGGTTAGGAAATACCAGTTTAGATACTCCCAAACTTGAACTACTGCACCTGCCTTCATTTATGAGAAAGGGCCATCTTCATCCATCCTGATTTCTCCACATGGGCCTTTCACTTCCTTTTATTTACCTTTTTAACCAGGACCTGAAGCTGGACTCCTTTAGCTTGAGTTGCCTAATGTGTTTCCCATCTTTTTCTTGCTGTTGCAGGTGTATTAGTTGGCAATGAAGTGAAAAGCTCTCTAAAGTGCACGACATAACAGGAAAATAATATTTTTGGGGCTACATAGTTAGATGTTAAAGTCTGAGTTATGATGTTAATTGTTCTTGGTGACCCAGGGAACTGAAATATAGGCAGGCAGCCACATTAATAGTCTAGAGGAAGAAAACTGCACCTGTTCCAAAGAAATAATGAGTTGTAATAACGTTTGATCAGTGCCAACCAAGGCTCCTTCACAGTGTGTAAAATTTCTGAATGTCATTAGGAGCTGTGCATATTTCTACAGAAAATGTGTCTTTTATATGTTTTGGGTAGATTTGGATAGCATATTTTTCACTGTGTAAATTCCTTTTGTTTGGTTTGTTTGAAAAATACTCTTAAAGCAGTCTAAAGAAATCTTTCCTGAACTTGGCAGCTGCTGTGCAGAAGCTTGCCTTTTTCTGTAGGGTATTAGAAATTGTTTTAAAAGGCAATGAAAGCAATACTCTGCTGACCAGCCTGATGATACACAGCTCTGCTGCTGCAGAAAATGTTAAATTAGAATAGCAAGTCTTGCTGTTACCTCATGAAATTTCATAGGAAAATTTTTACAAAACTGCAATACTTTGTTTGCTTTACTTCTGCCATATCTTATTTTTAACATCAGTGATCATCATTTCTCAAGGGATTTGGGTTCCCAAAGTCCTGTTGTATGAGGGATTTTTGTTTTCTTTTTAAACTATGTTCGTGAAATCATGCTGTAATTCCATAGGGAAAAACTTGAAGAGCATTTGCTGACATGAGAGCTCCCCAGGAATCCTTTAAGGGGAAAAAAAAAAAAAAAAAGTTAGTTGATTTTTTCCTGGTATTCAGTGACTTTGAAAACCTTGACTAAAAAAAATACAGATATGGGTATCGTGGAAGAGACTGTCGAGCCAATGTTTACCTCCTTCCTACCGGAGAAATTGTGTATTTCATAGCCTCAGTGGTGGTACTATTTAACTATGAGGAGAGAACCCAGCGGCACTACTTGGGTCACACAGACTGTGTTAAATGGTTAGTATGCATCATTTGCATGTGAGTGTCTGGGTAATAATGCAGAAATATTGCTTTTCCTCTCCTGCTGTATGTACAAACTAATTAATGTCATCGTAGTTGTAGTTATTTCCTGTTTAATCAGTCCCAGTAGATTTCACTGTAGTAAACATAGCACAAATAAATGGTGTTAGAGCAGTCCATGCTAGCTTAGGATGTCTGGTTTAAATGTAAAACAAGGGAATATGTATACAATCTAAGACTGCCAGGAAAGGATCTTTGCATAAATTAATCCAAATAGTCAGAAATTAAAAATTCCTGTTAGCCTGACTCTACATCCGTTGTTTACAGGCAATATGGCAAAAGTGCAATCTTAAAGGAGAACTGAAAACTGAGCAGTCATACTCTTAATTTTCTAAAAGATGCCCCATCCAAGAATAAAGACAGTCAGGGAAATCAGAAAGGTATTTGCAAAAAAAAAAACCTTAGAGAAGGAAAATTGAAGCCAATGGCATTGTGGGTGCAAAGGCAGTTACAGAATTTGCTATGTTAGTCTGAAGAGTAGTGCACAAAATGTCATGGTGAACATAAACTCCCTACTGTGAAGTACCTGACTGGAAGAATTTTGACATCTAAAGCTCTTTTCTCTCATTGTCTGCAATTGCTTCCTGTGGGAGGAATGCTACCAGTTTGTGTTCTTCACTTTCATTCAGAAAATTGAACTGAATTCTAAATTTTTTTGGCGTCCATCATTATGACCTCCTCAGGTTTGCCCTGGCCCCCTTTATTTATTCTTTCAATGGCTTTCTTTGCCATTGAAATTTTACGGAGAAAGCAATTAACAATATAGATCAAAAAGTCCCAAGAACTGGGAAAATGTTTTCTCTAAAATCTGGTTTTTTTACATCAGCTTCAAAGCAAACTGTGATAAGCAAGGGCAGATTTTTACTTCCACTAGTAGTGCACCACATTTAATTAGGACAATCACATAAGTAACTCATTTCAAGTGGCAGTAATCCCCAGTTCCTGGGTGCACAGGCAAGCCCCCAGCCAACTTTTCTGACTTTTTTTCCCCTGGGTTCATGACATCTCTAGGTTTAGGTATAAAATACATCGTAGTTTATAAATATGGCATATAACTATGTGTAGGAGATTCATTATGAGACAATGTAGATTTTGTTACAGTGTAGTGCAAACCTGAGATGTGTCAGAGCACATATGGAGGTGACTCTTCTGGCATTCCTAGTTGTGTGTCAGCCAACAGTCAATAGAGTGTGGAATGAAATATCTGATGAGAAGCATTCAAGTTGTCTCCTTAGAAGTGGGATTTAGGATCATAAGTGTCTTCATGGGCTTTTGTTGAGAAACAAGTAAAAAAATTTACAAAACACCTCTCAGTTTTGAAGACCTATGACAGCAAAAGCAAGTCATATTTCTGTCTGTCTTAGTCTTGCAGTTCATCCAGACAAAATTAGAATTGCAACAGGACAGTTAGCTGGAGTGGATAAAGATGGAAGGGTAAGTAATAGAGCTGTTGAGCAGTAGTATCTTGTTTTGAAAATCAGGAAAAAGTGGTTTGGGGTTTTTTAATCATCACCTTCTGTCTGAAGTTTATATTATGCACTGCATTTACTGAGATATTTTGAGTTTCTCAGGTAACAGCCTTTATCTCTAGCAAAAGACAGTAACAATGAAACACTCAACCATCCATTAAAAAGAGCAGAAGCTCATAAAGTGCTTTATCTGCAAGCAAACTTGAAGCTTGCAATTGATTTATAAGGCCACGTAATTTCTGTTGTATTACTTTTGATATGTCTTCTCCCAAGGGAGAGAATATCCCCAATGCTGTGGGTCAGTATAGTCTTAAGGCTTGGAAGAGGAAACCAACTTTGAGTATTTATGGAAGGTATGCCAAGCTTTCTTATCAACTTGCTCATTTTTGAGCAAGTATCTTTAGATGCTGCTCTCCACCTCTTGGCATAATTCTGTCAGAATTTGCATAATTGGATTATTTTTGTGAAGTTATAAATGGGGGGGGGAAAAAAGACAGATGCTATTAAGTGTAGAAGCATGTTAAATATAAATCTTTGTCAGATGTTCAACTTAATTTTTTATATTTTGTAAGAAATTAATGTGGGGGAGTTTTGAATACATGATTTCCACTGAGCATTTTCTGACTCTTGTTAGAGCTGGTTGGTTTGTTTTTCCATCAGTACAAAGATTTGCCACTTTCAATGGTTGATGCTGTCCTTAAGCCAAGTTAATTTGTGATTGTTTCTAAGCTAGTTTGGGATAGTAGTTGTATGAAATATAACCATGGACATTTTCACTGACTGGTTGATGATGGTTAAGAGACTCAGTGCACCAGGGTTTGTTTATATATTTTTTTTACCTAATTTATATATATAAGCCCAGATTTGATCATTATTTTGAGTTGTATAATACCACTAATCTGAGGTCTGAAATGGAAGACAATTCTTCCATTATTTGTTCAATTCCTCGATTTGGTTATTTGCACAACTACCAAACACCACTTTCCTGCCACGTTGGTAGCCCAGCCATAAGGAACAGCATTGCCTTGAATCTTCCCTTTTGATTGAGGCTAGTCCCCAGCAGCATCCCAGCAGAGCCATCCTGCCTTTACTCCACAATTTGCTTCTCGCTGTCCCCGCTGCTGACCTCTTGTCCCGTTGCTTTTCCACGCAGCCGCTGCAGCCCCATGTCAGAGTGTGGGACTCGGTGAGCCTGGCGACGCTGCAGGTCATCGGCCTGGGCACCTTTGAGCGCGGAGTGGGCTGCTTGGATTTCTCCAAAGCGGTAAGATGTGAAAAGCACTGAAGTTTTTGTTTACTTTATAAAAGCAGCTGACAGCAAACTAGCTGGAAAAACAGGAAATGGTATGTGTAAAATTGCGGTAATAAACCAGCACGGTAAATAAATAGCTGAAGAAAAAGCTTAACTAGAAATCAAAGTCCACACTGGGTTTGGTGGTTTGGTTTTGTTTGTGAGGAGCTTGGTTGTTTTTATTTTGATGTTAGAAACAAATTTGTTAGTGAGGTTTGTGAAGTCAAAATTTAGTGGGTTCTCATAGGAGGGTTAACTTTTCTGCTTTCACAGCTGGAGTAGGTTTTTGTACACCAACAGGAAATTAAAAAAAAAACAAAAACAAAAAAACCCTCACATTATCTTGTACTATTTTTTCCTGAGGAATAGCTTGTTCACTTTTTGCCTCGCCTTTTAGATAGAAAAAAAAATAGAGGTTATTGTTACTGGGCCCATGGAATTTATCAGAAAAATTGGTAGCACATGGAGATGCACTACTTGGCATTCAGAAAGTTCTCATTTCAAATTTGGAAATGAGTTTGGGTTTTTTTTTGTTAAATATGGACATATTTTAATATTTAAGCTGCCAGTGCATTTTTGCCAAAAGACTGAGATGTATCAGACCTTCTGAAAAGCCAGACTGGATTCTTGCATTCCGTCAAGAAGAATTAATGTGTGTAAAAACAGAAAATGCAGAAAAACAGTGTCTGCAGTATTTTGCTAATAGAGGAAGAGATTTACAGGACAGCAGAGGTGGGAAGGGATGTCTGGAGATCACCTCATCCACTGTCCTGCTTACAGCAGGTTCTGACAGAGCAGGCTGCTCAGGCTCTGGTCCAGCTGGCTTCTGGGAATCTCCAAGAATGGAAACTCAACAGTGCCTCTGGGTGACCTGTTGAAAATAAATTCTTGCACTCTCTTGCTGCAGTTTCACTTAGCAATTGAAGGAAAGAAAGCAATTGAAAGAAATTTCATAGCACTGAAATGTTGCTATGTTAGATATAGTACATTTTGTGTTTCAGTAAATGATGTGAAAGTACTGGCATTCCTGTCACTCCAACAAACCAATGAAACTTACATGCTAGGATAGAGATCCTTTTCAATGTGAATAGAATGCATTCCATCATTTTAAAAACAAAAAACCCAGGGAATTTTTGAGGACTAGATTTAAGTTTTTCTTCGTTCTGTTTTGCAGCTGAAACTGAATTTGATATCTTATTACAGTCTTAAGTGATTGCTCACTAGACTGAAGCAGTTGGTGTACAATATTTAGAATATGTTTATACCACAGAATTTATTAACCCCCACAAGAGCTGTGTACATTGCCAATGCTGTCTTCAGGGTTTCTTTCCACCTAGTAATTCACACATATATTTGCATATTACTGCTTAGAATAGTGCTTGGGAATAATAACTTTAGCCACCTCTACTTTCATAATTTGTTAGAGAGTGAAGTGCAAGAATCAACTTTAAGATAAGTAAAGTCTCCTCCAAATCTTTCCCCAAATGTCCTTGAAACCACTTGTTTGTGCAAGCATGCATTGCTGGGTATAAGTATGAAGACTTTTATAATCTGTTCCTTTAATTACATGTAGCCATATATTTGCCATTTTGTTTAAAGCTGTTCAAAATAAGTGGTTTCAATTATTTAATACTGTAGGTGCTGCTCTACCTCCTCTGTAAGCAATGTTTTATTCAGAAAATGTTACATTTGCTGCAGTTTTACCAACTACATGATGAAACTGCTGGTACTTTATGTCCCATAAAGAAAAAATGAGACATGCTTACAGAATCTGATAATGTAGTTGTGTGTATGTGATGATGTTATTTAGGAAAAAAGCACAGGTGGAGCTGTGTGTCTGTCCTCTGTAACCTGAGGAAAAACAAAATATTTATAGAATAGGAAACTAAATCATTGCTGCTGGCATGAAATTGCAAACAAGAAAGAAAAAATAGCAAAGCCAAAACAAAACAAAACAAAAAAAAGCTACAGAAACCAACAAAACTAGAGTAAAGACTTGGTAAGACACTTTTAATGCTTTCCTATAATGTTATTTAAAGCATGGTTATTTTTTATGAGATGATACAAAAATCTATGTTTTTAAGAAAGAAAAAAAAAATCCATATATAAATATAGAGAGGCTGTAATTACTTTAAAAGCACTTGGTTGATTTGTATTTGTACCTTTTATATCTTTTTTTTTTTAAATATCTCTGCTATACCCTGTTTCTAAATTGGGTGTGATAGTACTTTGTCATTACTTCTTTTTTTTCTTTTTCCTTTAGGATTCTGGTACTCATTTGTGTGTAATTGATGACTCTAATGAGCATATGCTTACTGTGTGGGATTGGCAGAGGAAATCAAAAATAGCAGAGATAAAGGTAATTTTTGCACATGAATATTCTGAAATACAAGTGGTTTTATTCCCATAAATACAACTTTGTGAGACACACTTTTGATCTTACTTGGAAACTCCAACTGTATAATACTGCTGGCTTGTTTAAGAGTTCCACAGAAATTCTTAACTTGTTTACTGGAAGAAGTTTGAATATTGAAGAGTTTGTAATTACATTTTACTCATCCTTAAGAGCCAATACAAATAAAGCAATTGTCTAATGGTTTCTTAATTTAAAAAAAAAAGGTCTGGGAACTTTAAGAAACTAAACTGATGATTCAGTCTGTAGTTGTTTGAAAAAATAGAATACTTTTAAGCATTCCTTATTTCAATTTTGTATGAATCAAATTCCGGGTATTGATTTTCACTATTTGTCTCCTCTCATTTGAAGTCCTAGGTACTTTTGTGGATTGCAGTCATGTCTGCTTCTCTGTTTCTTTTTTAACCTTTCCAAATTTCAGACCAGTGAGATATGTTCAGAGGTGTTGCACTCAATGCTCATGTAAAGCTGATTTCACTGGGAACACCCAATCCTTCGTGTTATCCAGTATCAAGCAAGCAAATATTTCATTTATGGGGAACTGTATCTTTCTATTTTTATAAATCATGCTCCAAGAGCATATATGTCTGTATCATTACAAACTTGCCATTTCAGGTAACAAAATCATGTTGGTTTGACCTGTTTTCTCCAGATTATGTTGACCAGTACTAACTGTATTCAACAAGTTTTAATTTAGTTCTGTGACAGTATTTAATTTTCTTTTTGATATTTTATATGAAACTATTTGGCATATGCCTTGTATTTCCCGTTCACTGACATTATGTTTTGACTGTTTTTGCACTCAGGGGAGTTCCTTGGTGTTTCAGAATTGGCTAAGAATTATTTGGCAGGGATAGCTTGCCCTTAAGAACTTATTCACATCTAGTGCTTGGTCTTACTGTATCTTAAGAACCTTTCACAGAAGATGGTGTGAGCAGAGTTGCATCCCTTGAGCTGGGATGCAAAACAAGCTGTTTGTTAGCTGAAGTCCGTTAAGGTTTTCAGTCCTTAAATTCCAAATTATTTTTTTGATATAGAATATTGTCTCATGTGAAAACTGTGTGAGAAATATAATTCAATTAATATGGCCATGGGAAAAAAAAAAAAAAAGGGAACTTAAGATTTTTTTTTTCAAGTAAGCCAAAAGTGGTGAAGTAGGAAAAGTTGCTCTCAAAGATGTGATTTAACAGCACTCTTATATATAGATCACAGAACAGCTGGGGTTGAAAGGCACCTGTGGAGACCATCTCTCCAACCCCCAAGCCAAAGCAGGTTCAGAGAGAAAGAGACTCCACAACCTCTCTGGGCAGCCTGTTTTGAAATCCTGTAGAAATAAATGCATTGACTTTCTTGTTTTGTAGTCACTCACTGCCTGCAGGAGATTTGTCTTCAAAGACAGTTTGAATATACATTAGAAGTTAAGTAAATGATCAGTCAGTTTGTTATGTTTATAAAATCTATTGGTAAAGGATTAAATACTTTTACATGTTGGTAATTCAGTAAAAGTACATGCAGCCAGTAAAAATACAAAGATGGGACTCAAAGTTTTGAGTTATACAGGCTTCTCTTTTTCTTCTTTGTGAGGAGGAAAGGAAAACAAAGAACCCAGAAGAATTTTTACAGAATTTCAGAAAGAGAATAATGAATATAATTCTACAATATTATCGTTGTCTTACTTTCCTCTGTCACAGCTTTGTTATCCAGAATAGCAAACCAGTCTGTGTAAAAACTAAGCAGGGTTTTCAATCCAAAAAAAGTGTATTTTATGTATTATTAATTCTCCTTGGCAGAGGCCTTAGCTATTCGAGAGAGCAGAAGCTTTTGTGATTTAGAAGGGAATGTAAAACCCAAACTTGTGTACTGAAGTTTAATAAAGGTCTCTTATGTATGTGAAAAATCAATATTTATAAAATTATATGTGCAGTCATTCAGACAGCTGACTTAGCACAGAACACTTAGAAATACTTTCAAGCATACAGTGAGCTATCTAGTTCTACATATCTCTGTTCTAAAACTTGGGGGTTTACATGTGTTTCTAGTAGTTAATGTCCTATCTGAATAAATATTATTTCTGTTATTATTTCAGACCACAAATGAAGTTGTTCTGGCTGTAGAATTCCATCCAACTGATGCAAATACCATAATAACTTGTGGCAAATCTCATATATTTTTCTGGACCTGGAGCGGCAATTCATTATCAAGGAAACAAGGGATATTTGGGGTAATAATATCTTGATACCAGGACAGTTTTAAATCAATGGAAATCACGTGTTCTGTACATTTGCTTCGTTGTTACCATGTACTGTCTGATGAGAGAGGTAAACATACAAAAAAAAGGCTAAATTCTGCTTATGTGTATGCAGGATGTAAGAGTGTGGATGCGTTATTCTGATTATGTAAGTACAAGCAATTATCCCTTTCTCTTGCTTATTTTGTTTCAGAAATATGAGAAACCAAAATTTGTTCAGTGTTTGGCTTTCTTGGGAAATGGTGATGTGCTCACTGGAGACTCAGGTGGGATAATACTTATATGGAGCAAAACTACTGTAGAAGCTACTCCAGGAAAAGGAGCTAAAGGTAGGATATGTTCAGAGTTAATCACAGATTTTACATAGTCTCTAGAAGACAGACATTAAGGATGGCATTGGAAGGAATAAAGAAACAGGCCTTACTCAGAGCATACCTTCTTATCAATAACAGGTTGTACAAAGGCCTGGAAATTCATGAGTTTGCTGACTTAAGAGCAATCCGGAATTTCTTTATAATTAACAAGACTGTTCATTGTCCATGAATTTGCTGACTTAAGAGCAGTCTGGAATTTCTTTATAATTAACAAGACTGTTCATTAAATGAATGAAAACTGCTTTAAATGTTTTTCACTTTTAACCAATGTGATTAATCAGCTTTCCTTTGATCTGGTGATTTGACAAAAGCTCTAGGATCAGTTTGGGGATTCTGCAGGCTGCCTTTGCCTCTTAAGGCTTATGTTGCACCATGCTTAGTCTCACAGGTGTACCATCAAGTGGTGGAGCTGACATTAATAGGACTTGCATGTGAAGTACAATTACAGTGCTTAGTTGTAGTAGTTACATGAGTAAGTTTCTGCTAAAACGGACCCTCAAGTCTTGATATACTTTCAATTTCAAATTTCAAATTTTTTTTTTTTTTTTTTACTAACTCTTGAGAGCAAAGCTTTTATAAAAAAGAAAGGAAAATGATTTGTTACCCAGCATATGCAGACCTGGCACAGCTGAGCCCTCATAAATTCAATGATAATTCATTTTACTTGGCAGCTATTTCAAACACTCTGGTTTAAATTGGTATGCCAGAAAAACATTCATGTAAAAAGTACATTTTTAGCAGTAAGTCTGACTTTGTAGGTAAATCTTTTTCTCATCTTTGGAGCTAACTGCAGTGGAAAAGTAATTCAACATATTATCTGATGTTTAATTTCTGATGTCTTGTGCAAAAATAACCTTTTTTCAGTATAACCTGAAGCATTATCAAATAGAATATTTACATTGACATAACTAAAGGCGGGGTTTTTACTTGGCTTATCACATTAGATTGGTCACAGGACTTGATCTCATACTCTCACAGTGTGACTTGAGCCATAAGGAGAGTCAGCAAAGTTAAGCTCATAGCTGGGTGGTGTTTCACTTTTTCTGTGATTGCTATTTGAAAATATGCAGCACCAGAATCTTGTTTTGTTTGGGTTTTTAAAATTGCTTTCCACAGCAATTCTTTTGATGTGAAGACCTGATGAGGATGCAAAAGGCTTCTTTTGCTACCCTTGTTCAATTTTTCCTTCATTCTTCCAAGTATTTCTCTTTGGGTAGACTGCTGTCTTTATAGATGCCAAATGCTGGTTGTACTATTTTTATGTGTGTCAGCATCCAGCATTAGATATTAGGTTCATGCATCCTGGAAACTTCTCTATAAATAATTGGCCTTTTATTCCCAAAAGAATATAGACAGCAAAGTCTTTTAGTTTCTTTTAATAAAGTAGCTTTACTTATTTTCTAATAATGACTTGCTAAATATTTTTTGACTCTAAAAGACAGTTTCTCTTGCATCTGGAAACACTGTACTCCTTTGGAAAGCAGAGAAATGAAAGCAGTTTACCAGTTGTTGTTGTTTTTGCCTTCACATTTTGTAAGACAATCAATCTCTTTGTTTTATTTTTTTTATCCTGTAAGAAAACACTACCACCTTGTGTTTGCAGTACTAAGAGTCTGACAGTCCAAATGTAATTATTATTATATACTTCCTTTATTCTTCTGCCTAGGCAAAGCTTCTCATAAACCCTAGGTGAAAAAATGAGTATTGTTCTTTCTTATTTTCTTTTTTGTGTGTATAGGAGTATATCAGATAAGCAGACAGATCAAAGCTCATGATGGCAGTGTGTTCACACTCTGTCAAATGAGGAATGGAATGCTGCTAACTGGAGGTGGGAAAGACCGAAAGATCATCCTGTGGGATCATGATTTAAATCCTGAAAGGGAAATTGAGGTAAGAAAAGTAAATTGTCTTGAACAAGGTATTGGCTAGCAAGACAAAGCCTTCCCCACCCTTAGTAGGGGAAGTTAGGATGAAAGAATATCTTCTGGTTGCTGTTTTTTAAGTGGATTGCAATGTTTTATTATGAAAGTGTTTAAATGTTAGCCTATATATGAGCTTGTATGAGGCTAAAATTCTCCTGTGTTTAAAGAACAGAAATTTTAAGGGTTTTCTTTCTTCAAAACCCTTCCTTAGTTGTTTGTTGTTTTTTTTTTTTTAATTCATCCTGTTAGAGAGGATGTTTGAGGATATTCTTTAGTATTGCCTATGTTTTTATAAGTTTGCATCTCCAGAGAAAGACAATGTCACCAGCATTTGAGGGTTTTAGTAGAATGTTTGACATAAGGTAAACAAGTGGTAGAGTACATATTGGAATTCTGTAATAATTAATGATTAATAAGCTAGTATGAGGAGCTTCTTTCAAATTTATCCTAAACCAAGTGTTCAGTGAATATGTCTGTTCTTTGTGATTTGGCAGTATGGCAGTGCTAGGTCAGTGGGGATGAACTGGAAAAGGTAGTGTATTTTGAATTTTAAAAACTTGGGTTTTGCTTTATCTTGAAATAATGTGGTCTCGTTAAACCACATTGAAGATCTTTACACATTGGTTTACTCCCCTTACCTATTGTCCATTTATAGCAGCATATTTTTCTTAACACTTACAGAAGTTCAATCCAGAATTTGTTGCTGCCTTCAATCTAATACTGACATTTAGAAAACATGACAGAGAAGATGATCAATGACTATTGTATACAATTCTTAGACTTAAGTAACACACTCTTCATTTCAGTGACTCTGTTTTCCTGTGTTAATAATATTATGTTAAAGCTGTTTTTTATGTTACCAGAATCCTGACAGATGGATTTTTCTATGTTAAGTTATGTTGTGTTATCACTTAATATTAGTGTATTTTCTCAAATAAAATAATTTAGAAAACAAATAATTGCACACTGTAAAATAAAGCAGTATATTAGAATTCAAGACTGCAATAAACAAAGTCACGAAAATTCAGGATCATTGCCAACATAAGGCATATGAACATCAGACTAATCAGGAAACATTAAGAAAATCAGGAAGCATTTACTGTGTACTACAAGATTTTTCTTGGTTTTCAAAATGTGTTTTGGAAGGTAAATAGTAACTGTGAATTATTCCTTTCCTTGTAAGATAAGTTGTAAGGCTGTGGAGTGCATTTGTTTAGTGAATTTGACACTTAAAAGCTATGTAATTTAATTTGTAATTTTTTTCTACTGAAGTTACTGAAATGATATAACTGTGGTTGTCTTGGAATAAGATCTTGTATGCCTGTACTGAACAAGTAGATGAGGGAGGTTTCAGGTCAAGCCCTGATGGAGGTTATAATAATTGGATTGATCCTTTCTAGTGAGAGAACTCCAGTTCTGATACTGTCACTGTGATCTATTTGTGCCCTCCAAAATGAGGCACCTGTCAAGATGCCTGATGGGATTTGACAGATGTTTCTTTTCCCAGGTTCCTGACCAGTATGGAACAATCAGAGCAGTAGCAGAAGGAAAAGCTGATCAATTTTTAGTGGGTACTTCACGAAACTTTGTTTTGAGGGGAACGTTTAATGATGGTTTCGTGGTAGAGGTACAGGTGAGCACAACTTGATTTTTTAATCTGTAACCCACAAATGTAAAAGTTTTCTCTGCTGGTGTGTTATATTAAGACTCTTCATTTTATTCATTGTTAAATAACATGTGGCTTCTTTCTAGGGACATACAGATGAACTCTGGGGACTGGCATCTCATCCTTTCAAAGACTTATTTTTAACATGTGCCCAAGATAGGCAAGTTTGTATGTGGAACTCTGTGGACCACACACTGGAATGGACCAGGCTGCTAGATGTATGTTAATCCTTTAATTTAAATATTAAGCTAGAAAATAGGAAAAAGCATTCCATTTCTGAAACACTCTTGTCCCATCTGATTGCAAGCAAAAATCCTCCAGTTATGCTTTTAAAAGCTGCTGTCTGGAAGCTTTGATAAACTTAGTAAGGTTCATCAGGCATTGTGTACAGTGTAATCTGGTTACCGTTGCTTGATTCATTTTGACAAGCCAACTTGAATAAATCTTAGTCCTTTATTCATGTTACATTTATTTTTTTCCCTGTTATTCAAGCAATTTGAAGATGTATCATACAGTTGTGAAGGTTTGGCTTTAGATACCCTTTTCTTACTGTCACCCATTTTGTAGTTTGGCTAGTTCTCTGCTAATATCCAAGCAAAATTATTTTTTTCACAGAGTTGTAGCAATGTTGCTCACAAGGTGGTCTTGCAGTGCATGTCACCGCTACACTGAGACAAGAGCTGTCAGAGGATTAGCACGCTGCTAAGTGATTTGTTTTCCTGTGTCAGCTCAGCTCAGACTGTTGGATAGCTGTGGTGTAAGGAGGGTGTTGTGCCCTCGGGATGAGGATGGGCAGTAACGTGTCTGTGCCTCCCCGTGCAGGAGCCCGGGCACTGTGCGGATTTCCATCCCAGCGGAGCCGTGGTCGCCATCGGAACCCACTCGGGCAGGTAAGCACCTTCCAGCTCAGCTCTGGTGGCAGAAAGTGCAAAGCAGACACTAACACAGTGCACCTTAGAATTGGAGTTCATTAGCTTTTTATTCTTTTTGCTTGAGGTTATGGAGCCTAAAAAGCATGGCAGAAGGGGGCAGAGCATCTTACATGAGTTAGGTGAAGACAGAAGAATTGTCTGATTGTTGTTAGGCTGGTTTGGTTTTTCAACAACTCTTGAAATGAAAGCCCAGCTCTTGGGCTTTGTTTTATTTTGTGTTTTTTAAGCTATTTTTTTGCAGGAGTTTCCATGAGCCCTTTTTATTGTCTGTTCCAAGTATCTTAAATTTCAATGTTATGTGCACATTACATTTCTTTTTAAGGCAGGTACACTACAAATCTTTGTCCTTCCCAAATCAAACACACTTGCAACCTTTCAAACTGAGGTGAAGAGGCAAGTGAGCAGACTGGTATTTTGATTTTTGTGTAAGACTTAGTTCAGCATGGCACTGAAGTGATACTGAACTGTTCCTATTCTTCCTGAAGTCACCATGCTTTTGAAAGCTGTCAAAGTACAAACTGAATCTTTTTAACTCTGGCTTCTCACAGTGGGGAAAAAAAGTTATATTATTTCATAGTCAAACTCTGACTTGGTATCACCTCCCAGGGAAGGGAGTACCAATGTACCAATTAAAAGAAAAAAAACCAGGATATTCATAGCATTAGAAAGGTGAGAGGAGCACATATTAAATCTACCAGCATTTTTTTTCTGTTTTTCAGTTATACCTCATGGTTGATAACTTGATGATAAAATAATGCCTAGTGCATGTAAGAAAATTGGGTAGTTTTTTTGTGTGTTTGACAGCTAGAAATTTTTTTGTACCTAACCTCATGCCTAAAAACTATTTGAAGTTTGTTTTTTAGAAACTACTGAACATGTGAAACACCCTTAAAATTTCCTGGAAAAATGAAATGCTAAATATTTTTAGGGAATTTTCTCCAAGATGAAGAGGTATTCATTAGGTATTATATCAGGCTACAAAACCAAGTTTACCTTCCAGTAAAAACCTTGCTGAGCTCTTGTGTATTTGATTACCACATTGACTCTTTCTATCTTACAATTGTAAACATTAAATTGCACAAATGTTTCTATACTTATTAAACAGAACAGAATATACAGGCCTAAGAGTACTTGAAACAGGGAAAAGGGAAGGAAGGTCAGGCTATATTTCTTTAGAGTTTTTAGATGTTTTTGAGCTTATGTTAAAGCACAGTCAAGGCACATTGCATAGCTAAAGCATTCAGTCTGTTGCTTGCTTTTGGTGTCCTTTTTTTTTCCCTCTCCTGGAGCACTTAGTGTTATGTTTTGAGTTTGGCACATTCAGTTTAAATTCTTATTTTTAATTTACTTGAGGCAACAAGTTTATAAGACATTCAAGAAGTTTGATGATGGCCTTGGAGTTTTTTGTTGTTTTTGTTTACCCTTTAAAAAGAGTTTTTAAGCAATTATATTTTCACCATTATATTTTAGTGTGTTCTGAAACTGTGGTTCAGTGATGAGTTTGAGATATACAAATGAAACTGAGTTGAAATGAGACCTAGTAAGTGTATAAGTGGATAAGAAATAAATGGAGTTGAGTCAAGATAAACAAAACAGTTTTAAAATTACTGCCTACCCAGCAGCATCATGCAGTGCTTTCTGTGCCAGAAAATCTGATCCAAAGGAGTTATTTCCCAAGGAATGGGGGCTGCATGATATATCTCGATTAAGATAGGAAAAGCCTACATAAAAACCATAACAAATCTTTTAATAATTTGATTCACAGCCTAAAAATCTTAAAGCAAATATTAAATTAGTCCAATCTGTTTAGAACTCAGTGAACCCAAACCCTGTGTGTGACTGTTACCATTCTAGTGCAGCTCAGCTTTCAGAATTTCCCCTTTTGGACTGTCTGCAAAGGGCCTACTGCAGGTTTTGTTACCATTTCCTCAAATACCTGCTGTGGACCTGATCATCAGTTGTTTGGCAGTACTAATTCTCTTTGTGTGTCCTGCTGCGTGCTGAAAAGGCACAGCTGGAAAAACTAAAAAAAGTTTTTTCAAGGCACGTTTCAGATCCTTTTGCCATGCTTCCAGTGGTACTATTTGTAGGGAAGCAGAGCTTTCTCTGAGTAATAGTGTAGAATATCTTGAGTACTAAGCATATGAGTATTCAAAGACACTGTGGAAAAAAAAGACAGGGTTCTAACAGAAGTGCTAACATTGGTAAGGAAACAAGGCTAAAGGGCAAGGTTAGTGTAAGGCAGAGCCAAAGGAGGTAAATCAGGCAACAGAGCTACTCATTACCTGTTTTCCACTGGTTCTGTCTGTCTTGCACACAGGTTATTCAGCAGTCCATGCAATGTGGGATTGGGGGTTTTCTATGTATATTTTGTTTAATTTCTTTCATGTGGTTCTCTAACCACAAACTGGTTTTAAGCCATTGGGACCAGGCTGCTTTCCAGATGCCTGGCTGTTGGACACTGATGAGTACAGATGAGCATGAACTGGAATCTCATGCCCATCTATAGAGAGCAGTGTGTGATGTTGTTCCTGGAGCTCATTTTACAGCTTTGCTATGGAATAAATGGTCTCAGGTTTAGCAATGTTCCACTGAGTTCACTGTAAGATAGAGGGTGGGATTCCCTTGCTCATTTCCAGTGTTTGAACCTGCCATTTGCCATTAGGATAGAAACCTGCCTGTGGTGTATATACATGGCTGTGAGAGAAGTTTGGGGCAAAGAAATTAAATTCTGAGTACAGCTTCAGTGTGTTTAGCCATATTGACACCTTCTATTTTCATGATCTGTGGATATGAATATGTGTTTTTATTAAATTGTCACTGTTTCTGTGTTGCTGATGTTCAGTGTATTTAGGAGTTGGGAGGGCATCAGACCCATTGCAAAATGCTCAGGTCCTATTGATCTTGCTTTCAGGGGCCATTTTGGTTTATGTGCCAGTGAATTTTTGTAAGCATCTGACATGTGCCTCATAAATAATAAATTGCAGTTATAAAAGTTATTGTTAAAGAATAAAAAATGCAATTAATTACCTTAGTTATAAATCATACAAGCAAGAAGTATAAAATAAAATGGTAGTTTATGAACCATCAAATTCTAGTGAATGGTTGGTTATTCCTTCTTACTTTAATAAAATTATTCATAGAAATGAAAAGGATTGAGATAAAAATATCAAACTAGAATGTAATTTATGTTTACAAAGAGTATGGAAATGTTTTCCACCTAGATCTACTACTTCTGTCTTTTTTAACTTTGCTTTATAAAAATTGAAAGATCAGTTTTTATATCAAAACATATCTTCAAAATAGGGAAGTAGAATGAAATTCAGCTAAAGGCTTAATGATGATAAGATGCAGTCATGTTTGGTGGCATGTTTATTGTCCAGTAGAAGTTTTGGTGGTTATTACAGTGTTCAGGGAAGGGGAATAAATTGAATGGTATTTAGAATCTCTCATATATTGTTCACTGAAACTTGTATTGCTTTGTGAACCAGAAAAGTGTTCTATTAAAAACAGATGTTCTCTATGCTGCCCTTGAGGGGCTAGCATAAGATGATGAAGGCAGACAGTGGTTATGTCTGTTTTACTTGGGTTTTTTGTTTAGTGGAAGTGATACTTACTGGAATTCTCCTCTCTCTAGGTGGTTTGTTTTGGATGCAGAAACGAGGGATCTGGTTTCAATACACACTGATGGCAACGAGCAGCTTTCAGTGATGCGCTACTCAGTAGGTAGGCAGACTTGTACAGCCAGAATAATTCTGATAAACCAGATGGATGTTCTGCTAAATGGTGCTAAACTCCTCCCCAGGCATTAGAAAAAGCACAGCTTTGGAAAAATTGTTTCAAATGCTTAATGTGTAACTGAGGATTTGCTTATGGATTTGTTTGTGTGTACTAAATCCTGGAATTTTGTAACTGCAAATATCACCATCACCTTTCCCTCCCTTTTCTTCACCTCAAACTCTGCTCTTATAATAAATGCTAGCTTTGCTCCTCCAAAAAAGTTCTCAAATAGTTGACAGGTTAACAGAAAAGTCTGTAAAAAGCTTAATATTTCTTTATTACTTTAATATCCTTCTTAGTTACTTTTCAAGTTTATTAATGCAAACCCATAAAACTAAGTTCATGTCTGTCTGGAAGTCAGAGCTATTTGTGAGGTGTTTATTCTGGGATTACATGGAGTCCAAACCAGTGTTGAGTCTCCTCTTCAGATGTGACATGACAAATAGTCAGAGGCTGACTCCTCTCTGTTAAAACAGGATGGAAGAACACTCTTGCAAATCTTTTTCTTGTTTTTTTTTGGCTCACATGCCATGTCAGTGAGCAAAATGTTCCTCTGCTGCTGCCACATGTGCCAAGCACAGCAATTTATTATAAATCACTGATGTTCATTGATGCTTAGAGGTGTTTGATTGTGATTTGTGGCAGCTCATGTCCACATACATTTTTTTTAAAAGCAGACAAGGTAGAATAGAAAAATAGTTATAATGTTTGAAAATTCCACATCTTTGTATGTTTAGTGTTGATTTATATGCAGTCCACAAAGTTAAGCTATCCATAGTCTAAATACTCTTCTGCATTTTATGATGCATAAAGCTCCAGTCTGCCTGCTGTCAACAGCTTTCAGAAATCTGGTCCAGTCTCAGGGTTTATATCCTGTCCATTGAACACTTATTCTAAAAAAAAAAAAAAAGTAGAAGTGAAAGAACTTGTCCAAAAAAAATCCCCACAAAGTAAACAGATATGGCTGAAAAGCAACATAATGTAAACTGTTATGAATCCTTCAGTACAATTCATAGAGTAGTTTAACTGAGACTATTGTCTTAGCAATAAACCTGAAATAATTAAAATTCACAGAACAAACATTCTATTTATTTATATCAAATATTCTGTTTTGCAGATGGCACCTTACTTGCAGTTGGATCCCACGACAACTTTATTTACCTCTATGTAGTAACAGAAAATGGAAGAAAGTATAGCAGATATGGAAAATGCACTGTAAGTTTTGGAGCATGTGTAATCATTACATGATTATTACATCTTGTACATAAATTTAGGTGTTAAGATGGTAAACTCTCTCAGGATTAATGTTTTTCCTTTTTGGTTATATGTTTTGTAGGTTTTTTTCAGCATTTGATTGTTTTAAACTTCAGTCTCTGATAGCTACTGCATCTGTTAGTGTGCAGAGATCACTCTTGCATGATACAGGACTAACTTATCAGACTATTGCCTTCTTTCTCTGAATGGGAAATTGGCAGTAAGATGGAGAAATGCCTTGTACCTATATGCTGAAATTTGTTCAAGGGAAATTTTGCATTTGTTTGGGGATATTTTCCTCCTATTGGTAAAGTACTTCTTGAACCAACATAATATTAGGGTGATGACATTGCATTAGAACGTGTGGTCTTGGAGGCTGCAAATATACATTTTTTTCAGTTGTAATTGTTGCTACAAAATTTCAACTTGAGGGATGTGGTCCAGAGTAAATAGATCTAAATGTAGCATGGGTAGTGGAGTTTGTTATTGTTGTTATATTGGATGAGGTTGTCCCAGTGCTAAAAAGACTGTTTTCCATGAATGTTTAGTTATCTGTCATCTTGGACTTAAGTTCAGCTATCTTTTAAGGTTAGTGAAAATATTTGCATTAAGAACTTGATGAGATTTGCAGATGATGTCATAGGAGTAAGTTCACTGTTGAAATGTGACCCAGGCTAGAGCATTGGGGTCAGAGCAGCCTGTGTGCAGCTGTTGTGGGGGGCACAGGGCTGCCAGGACAGGCAGCAGCATCCATGCCTGAGCTCAGACGGTGGGGAAAGGACAGAGCCCACAGGGAGCTCAGAGCAGGGCCCCAGAGGGGCTGGTGGGGATGGCAGTGGATTGCCTGCACCTCAGTACAGCATCTTACCTCAACACACTTTTTTAACAATGGAGTATAAAATCATTCAGAGATGGCTAATGTTAACATACATGATATTTAGTTTGCTATGTATTTCAAGGTCTCTGTGAGCTCTTTGATGATGTATAAGATCATTTATTTCTATTTATAATGTATATGGAGAGAGCATATTGCAATTTAAACCAACATCTGGATGTCCCTCTAGCCCGCTGGCTTGGCAGGAAAGGGATTTGTAAACATTGGTGTGGGAGAATTGAGCATTGCTATACCCAGGCAGAAGTGTCAAGGCTTCAAAGCAGATTTCTGTTATCCTTTTCCTTTCAGTGTGAGTGACAGCCTGTAGAACACAAGATCAGCAGCACAGTTTGTGTCGGGGCTGAGCTCCCTGCCCCTCCCAGCCGGTGCAGAAGGCAGCCATGTGGAGCTGCCTGGAGCTCTCTGCGAGGCTGCAGATCCAATTTCACTTGCCCTGCCCCTCCCCTGTGCTCCCTGCCAGCAGCCTGGCGGGTCCGTACCAGCTTGATGCTAAGCAGGGAGACACCCAGGCATGCTTGGGTCCCAGAGCACTCTCCTGGCACTGCATCCTTCTGGCATGCTGTCATTCAGTAGCCTCACGGGTGACCTCCAAATAGTATGACTCAGCCCTCCTGGTAGTCAACTTCTGGTTGTTTCTTCCAGCTTGAATGCATTATTTGAATTCTTTCAGAAGGATTTTATCTACTGAACCAGAATTAGCTGGTGCATAAGGGCTGTATGCCTGCTGTTAGGTTAAATCCCCTCTCAGTCACAGCCAGGCATTCTGCTGCTGCTGAGAGGCAAGGCTGTGACCTGTGGGCCTGTTTCCACAGCGAGGGATAGTGCTGACTGTGATCAGAACTTCAGATGAGCCAAAGCAACCATTTTGATGAGTGCAGCTGTTTTTTTGAGGGCCCCAGCTATGCAGTCTGCAGTGTGAAGGTGTGGGCTGGGGCTGAACTTCCAGCATGTTAGCAGCTCCCAGGCGCTGCTGCTGTCTCTGCCTTACATCAGAGATACCTTAGCAAAAGAGGAGAAAGTGCTGGGCATTTATTCAGAGGGCTGTGGGATGAAAGCCACACAGGCAGCCACTCTGAAGTACACAGGACTTTACCTGAAGTGATTAGTGTGCCTGTCCTAGAGGCTGTGGGCATTTTGAACCTTGCACCACTGAAGTCTGAAACAGATAAACACTGCTGATGGAGGAAGGAGTTTCCATTTAGTCAGATGGTTTTCTTAGCTGGTAATAGTATGAATCATTCATTGTATATAAATGTAGAGAAAAGGAGAGAATAAAGTGTTGGTGGGCAGCTATCAAAGGAAGATTTTAATAGAAACTGGATCTTCCTATTGCAAATATGATAACAATGCTGTATTCCAGTCCATCATTTTGGGATTACTTACCTGAAGGGATTTTGCAGCCTGAAGCCCCCTGGCCAATTGCTTTGCTTCCTCACCCCACCGCCCCCAGGTACTTTAACAGCTGCCAAATGTTTGGCAGGATTTAGTAAATGGCTGACCAGTTCTTTTCCATGTTGGTGTTGAACTGTAAATTGGAAGACTTGGAAAATAAGGGGGGAAGAAAAAAATCCTAGCCAATTTAATACCAGCTTTGCATGTCAGTATCATATGTCTCACCCATGACTGCAAAGCAGTTATGTCAATACACAGTTCCTCTGCTTGAGGCAGAGATGACTGCATAAGTAAACAAATCATAAAGGCCAGCTTTTCTCCAAAATGTTTTTGCAGTCTCTCACAGAGGACCTGGGAACAGGGAGATGGGACACAGGTGTGTTTCTACACCTAATTCTGGAAGCAGTCAGGATCTCTTAGAGTTCTCTGTGGAACAAGCTGGGGTGGTGGCACAGCAGCCAGTGCAGACCACAGGCTTTCTTGGCTGCTGCAGTCTGTGCCAAGAGAGCCTGTGGGGGGCTTAGGGACACACTGTTCTTAATGCCCACTGAGGAAGGGACATGGATTGACATCTGTCTGTCAAGAATGTGGCAGTTTGTTGCCAGGCAGAATGACTAGGAAGGGGACAATATAGGTAGTCTTACAAGGGGAAAAGGAGCAGTATGAAGAAATGGAAGATTGGAAGAGTTGGAGTGACATAGATGTCACTTTTATTAATTTGCTTACCATGATTCCTACCTTCTATAAATGTGTGGCTTCTCTGGAGCCTTTCATAGCTTTATTTTTTCTGTTATTATTACTCTTACTTCCCTCAAAAGAAATTTGTGCACAGAAAAAAGTACTCTTTCCAGCTGCATTTTTCTTCTTCCTCAAAACCAAAGCCAGTTGTTTAACCCTCAGTGTGCTCTTGATAGTGATAACTAAACAACTAGACCAAAGGGTTTGATTTGTAATAAAGATGACCCAGTGCCTGGAGGGTAGACACCTTTCAAAGCTGGTGCTAACATGGTGTGGTGCAAAAAGCATAGCAGAGACTTTCAACAAGCTTAGAAGCATATTCTTTTAAAACCAGTCCATGATCTTGTACTTCTGCATGATGGTTGTTAACCAAGGTATCCTAAGTTTTTAGGATGAGCAAGGGTTATTTGCATGAGTGTATTTAATGGAAGTTATTTTAAATGGATAGAGAAATAAAGAATTCCTATCTGTCACTTTTTTGTTAGGATCTGAAACTGATCCTGTGTAAATTATTTGCTTTTCACAATTAGTAGCAATGTGTATGTTCTAATTCCAGTGTAAGTTGGAGTTCTTCCATATTTTAGCATCATGCCTTCTAGGAGTGTAAATCATTCTGGAGTCCAAGAGGGCCAGGCTTTACAAGGGACAGTGGGAGAGGCACGATGCCCAGCCTGCATTTGTTTAGCTGTTAGCAAGTGTGGCAGTGGGACTTAGGAGCCTTTAAAGGAGCACCAGTGAATTGTGCAGACTTGGGGCAGGTGGGAAGGTGATTTTTTTGTTTTTGCTGTTAGCTCTCCCATCTGTGGGTGCAACTTCTACTTCACTTTCAAATGAAATCAAGTGTTTCACACTGGTGTTACTGCATTCTTCTTCAGGGACATTCCAGCTATATTACACACCTTGACTGGTCCCCGGACAACAAGTATATAATGTCAAACTCAGGAGACTATGAAATACTATACTGTAAGTATGAAATTAAATACACTGGAAACAGAAATGTGCATTAGCTGTCAGAGTATTTAGAAAAGTGTGTTGGATCAGGACTGTACAAAATGCTAAGTGACAAAGGGACTGATTTGAACTTGTGTAACCTGATATCTTGATGTTATTCAGAGCCATGTATTACCTAATGGCAATGCCAAATATAGCTTACTTCTTTACAAGGTCATAAATCAGTTTAACAGCATAGAATTTACAGAACAAGTGGCTCTACGACTTGATGTTGGCCAAAAGTTCTGTAGATTGAAAATAATATATACAGTTGTCTAATTAGTGTCAACAATACCAGTTATTTTGGAGGAATAAAATTGGTGGGCCTGTGCCACAGTTCTCTCCTGGAGTCTCTTGTTTGAAACTTTATCTTGGCTGCTGGTGGTGAAAACTAAGAGAAGCAATAATGCTATTTTAATGAGTTAGTGGTAATAATGTTTTTGTGTTTGTCTTTTTAAATCCGTGAAAACATGAATATAACACATAGTGATTATTCCAGAAGTTCAACATCAGTAGTGCATATCAGTCTGTTTTATTTTCTTATTATTATTATTCTTATGGATTTAACTGGGTCCAATAAAATTGTAGTTTTTTCCCCTTTACAGGCAAGAATATCCAACAGTTTAAATGTCTGTCACCTTAACATATTTTTTCTGCCTGTCACAGCTTAGGTTTCAAATCTAGATAATGCAGCCTATCAAAAGGTGGTGATGTTGCTTATAATTTCATGTATAGGGAGGAAAAGAACTATGACCCATTATTACTGGCTTGGTGTATTGCAAGACAATCTTTCCTTTTCTAGTTAAAAGCTGTAAAGCAGTCTAAGACTTCTCTGGCAGTAGTTGCTCACTGCTTTAAAAGTACAGCTTCCTGAGTGATTTATTGAATTTTAGCACATCAGTGGAGCTGGTAGAAAGAACAAATTATTAAATACAGACTTCATTAAAGCACTTGTAGAGTTAGTAGCAAGGTATTGAAGTTGCTGGGAAGTGTTTTTGAGGTTATGCTATCAGAAGAGGGAAATGAGAAATAAATATGACTCATAAAAAGCAAGTAAAGCTTCAAGTATCTAGAATTTTTTAAAGGTGCTGGTCTGTCTGCTTCTACAGTTTAATTCCAGATGAAATTTAAGATTCATTCATTTACTGCATTAGCATCTCTTCAAAGAGCTTTTGTATTGCATAACTCCTCATTCACTTTTTTTTGCAGGGGACATTCCAAGTGGCTGTAAGCTAATCAGGAATCGTTCTGACTGTAAGGATATAGATTGGACAACCTACACTTGTGTGCTAGGCTTCCAGGTGTTTGGTAAGCACTGTTTAACTAACTTTTAAGCTACTAACACTGTGTTTTTGTAGTTTTGTTTGCTTCAATTTGTCATTAAAAGTACACTGTTAATGATTATTAAGAGATGGTGCTGTGATCACAGATCAAAGTGACTGACCACAGCATTTGTCTGTATTAAAATGCACCAAGTGTTCTATAGACAATGTACAATTGATTTCTATTTAGTTCTTGCAGTTTGGGGGTTGACTCTCCCACTGTCATTTTAGGCTGCCAATTATGGAGGCACTGAAGCAAAAGGCTTGTATTTTAAGTTGCTCATGAGCATTCTCCTTTGTTTACCTTGCTATGAGACAGGAACAAGAGCATTAGGAGTGTAGGTTATAGTTCATAAATTAAAATTATGCTAGCACTTTGATACCTGTAATCAAAAATGAGTAATATATTCTGTTTATAAAGAATAAAAATGGTTTAAAGAGTAGACAGATTTTTACCTAGTAGTTTATTTTTAAAATCTACAAAAAAATTTAAAAGCTGACAAATCTACATTTAATAGAACTGTTTTAAACTGTGACAAACCACTTCAAATAGCTTTTGCTGTAGGCAGCCCTGCTGCCCATAAAGGAGGAGCCTCTCCGTGGGGGGTGTAAAAGTGAGGCTCAGCCTCCCAGTGAAGTTCTGTGAGCAGGGTGCTGAACTCTCTTCTGCCACTGAGATCAGGCACCTGCCTCTGTTCTGGTGGAAATAAGAAAAGCAAGCAAATCAGCAAATTCTTTAGAGGTGAGGATTAGATCTACAAATCTTCTCTTCACAGCTACTAGGAGGTCAACTTTGAATACTAGTTTGCATGCAGGATAGAAGAAAATCAGTGAAGTGTGAGTCCTTTCTGTAGCTTCTGACACCTCTCATGCATATTTAAGGAGTGCCGTGTGCTTAACGAGCAAGTAGCCTCAAAGGATTGAGGTTGGAGTGAGGGCTGACACTGACACACTTGTGTGGCACATTGGGTTGGAGGGCATTTGGTGCTTAATAATCAGGTATGATTTGCTTTTTGGATATCAAAGATCTGAGACAGAATAGCAAAAAATAAAGGGATCGGAGAAGGAAGTTGACAGACAGAATAAATTTCTGATTTTTTTGGAGCTTGGTAGGTGGAACAAATAAACAGGAGCATGCTCTTTCTGGAGCTGAATACTGTTGCTTATTGCTAGTTTGATGAAAGAACTGGCTTCCATATTGTGTGTTTGTAGGTGTTTTTATTCAATCTGTCTGGGTGAAGCAGAAGCATCTCCTGATGCTCTCTGTTCTGTAAGCCTAGGCTAAACAGGAATTGGACCACAGCAGTTGTTTCCTCACTGGCTTTGCTACTGTGACTGCAATAATAGTGCAGCACAAAAGCCTTTTTTAAAATAGAGTATCAGAAGATTCAGGAGAGCCCACAGAGAGTGAAAAGCAAAACTCAGATGCTAATATGATGTCTTCCACCAGGAACAAGGAAAACACTTGGTTAAGGACTGCATATTCCTGTTCCTTATGGAATAGGCTTGAAGCTGAAACATTTTACATTTTTTTTGCTGAGTACTTTAATCTACCAGAAACAGGGAGGTAGCAGGCTCTGTATCTACTGAGCTTTAACCACTACATTTGGTAGTAGAGCAGCCAGAATAAGGACAGCTTAATCCCAGGGCTTTCCCAGAAGTGGCCTTTACTCCTGACCTAAGGAGGTGAGATGTGGGAGAGTTTGAAGAAAGAGTTTGGTTTCACATCTACACCAGTGGCTTTGTCTTTTTAGCAGCTGTTAGATAGAAGCTGTTATTAGTGACTGGGGCCAGGCTGGACATGAGCAGCTCCCATAAACACTGTTTTGAGAAACCATTTTTCTTATTGCTTTTAGAAGTGGGTAAGTCTCCTGATACTGTCTGCATTTTCTTTTGGATTAGTATAAACTTCAACCACTCTGAATTAATTTCAACTGCTCTCAAAACCTTCAGTGTGCTAGAGAACTGGGAGTGAATAGATGAAGCAGATAATGTGATGGTATTCCAGGGCAAAACAGAATATATTTAAACTTCCTAGCCAAGATTCATCACACCCTAATTTTATATTGTCTGCTAGTTTGACACCCATTGCAGAATCTTAAAATTATGGTTTGACCTCAAACAAAGGCAAGTATTTTCCCATTAAATCAGACAGTGCAGCTAAGCCAACCTATCAGATATTTGCTAATCTGGCTTTGACCCAAGGGTCAGTTATCTCAGGGATCCAAGCAAGCCAGGGGCTGTTCACAGATGTTCAGGAGAGAGGGTTAAGTCTGTGGGGTTTGGGCTTTTGAGGGTATTTTTTATGGATGTTTTACCAGACCACAGGATCAGGCATGGCACTGTTTTCAGCAGAAGGAAAGGGATGGAAATGTGTGGTTTGGATGAGAATAGCATTGCTCCTTTTGGCAGTTGCTATTACTGTTGGCTCAGCAGTATCATCACTCTGCACCCCGAATGCTTGAAATCACTCTTGGGTTTGGTGCACATTTCCCACAGTCTGAACAGATTCTTTTGAGAGGCTTACTGCTGTCTTGCAGAATTTGTTAAAATTGAAGTGCTGCTGTCGTGCCTTGTAATAAAGTCCCATTATTTTGGGGTTTTTGTTATTCTTACAGTTAAAAATTTTTGCAGTTATCTTAAGAATTCAAGACTCAGTCGTATTAATATCTTGGATTTTTTCATGCTTGCCTGATGCATTGAGAGCAAATCTGCTGTCTTGTGTATGACAAAGGGTTGTCTTACCCTTGGAACTGCTAAAGGACTTTGCTAACATAAAAGATGTTTAATAAAAGCTTCAATTTTGGATATGAGTCCTTTTAATCTTAAATTAAAAAAGAAGAGGAAATGAAAAAGAAGAGGAAATTGCATAGTTCTTTGTCAAAGCCTGCCTAAGGTGGTAGCTGAAACTTCAGGCATTTATTACTCCCACATGATGACATTATTTCATATATAGAATGAATGAGAAAAGGTAAAATTCATTAATGTTGAACTGTTTGAAAATTCTTAAATAGTATATATTTTTCACTTTGATTTCATTGATGCGAGAACACTAAAATGTTTCTGAATATTTTCCTTAACACTTCATGTCTTTATTTAGTAAATTACCTGCAGTGTAGCTTATTGGCACTGTAATAAGTTTTACAAGCTGCTTTTGTTATTTTTGAGAGAAAATAAAGTTCTTACTCCACCCACTGAAGAATGGGAAAAAAACAGCTTTAAAGTTAAAACTCTTCGCTATTTTGCTTAAAACAAGATGATAAGATAATTCTGATTTGGCTTTTTTTGCTGTATAAAACAGTAGGCAGCACATGGTTTTTATTTTATTGAAGTCAGCAACTGTAAGGGAGGAAGAAGGTATTTTCATATCTGATAATCAACAGCCCTCTTTGTCAATAGGACACACAGTTTTTCAGGGTGGGGGTGAAATTCGAGGAGGGAAAACTCTTCCTATCTTGTAGATCTAATCAGAAAGCCAAGTCTGATCTTAAAAACATGGTACCTTGGGCATATACTAGTATCTTACATTTCCTTGCTTACCTTTTGTTCAGCTTTCTGTGCAGATGTGAATTGTTTGTTTTATTACAGGAATCTCTAATGTCTTTATGTTTTGATAAAATAATTTTGTTTAGAGTCTCCTCCATCCCAAATTTGATCAGTGTTTTTCATCTAGGAAATGTTTTTTTTCTTTTGTCTAGACATTTGTGCCACTCTTTTGACTTAAAACCATATTGAATTGTCTTAAGCACTTGACAGCACTTACATCTATGAAACTTGCACAGGTTGGGTTTCTGTGCAGTGTATCATCTATCAGTTGTCTTCTTTGAGTTACACGTATACCAAGATTTAAAATACAAGTCAAACAAATTAAACCAGAGAAGAAACCAGTAGGACTACAGTGTACAGTATCTGGGTTTGCCCTGTGCTTTAGCATCACTGTTGCTTTTGAAACATCTGTGTATGAATGACAGTAATAAGAGTTACCAGTTTTAGCAGCAAACTTAATCTAAAGATAAGGTTTAAACAAGACTGAAGTTTTGAACATGAAACAAATGTTAAGCCCAAGATATCATCTTGGCTGAAACTGAGGATTTGGGAGAACAGGGTGGGGGGAGCAACATTAGACAAGCAAAATATTAATGAGTTTAATGTAATGCACATTCCATTTTCCAGCTGAATTTCTGTCTTACCTTTTGTTCATCTTGCCTTTTCTCACAGCTTTATAGATTTTATTTTTGTTCATGAATAGTCTGTTGATTTGTTTCCAAAACCACCATTGCTGAATATCTGCTGTACTCTTTCTTAGGAGTTTGGCCTGAAGGATCAGATGGGACAGACATAAATGCCCTTGTCAGATCTCATAACCGAAAAGTGATAGCAGTGGCTGATGATTTTTGTAAGGTCCATCTCTTTCAGTATCCCTGTTCCAAGCCAAAGGTAAGTCTAGACCAGTCTAGTCCATGTGCTTGTTTACATTGCCTGCAGCTTTCCTTGCTTTCAGCATAGTTGTTTTGGAGCCTGGCAGGCAAATACTACTTTTATATCCAAGAACCCCCATGAATTTTTCATGTAAAATAGAAATTGTAAAACAATATAAATATAAAACAGTATACCTAAAAGGGAAGTGTCAATAGTTATCCTTGAATTCTGGAGATGAGTCTTTTGATGCTTTGTGTTTGCTGGCCTTAGTTTTAGGTCCATTACTTTCTCTATAAAGATCTAAATATGTTCCAAGTTGCAAAGAAGAGAAGAAGTATTGTGGTGGGAAATCTAGTATAAATATAATTCTTTATTCTTTTGCGAACTAAGATCTCTCTTGAAGGGCTAAGCAAAAACATTAGTAGTTTTCAATTTCCATATCATGTACTCTTCAAGTCAACACGTGATTTATCTTTCTGCTTGTTTTCAATAGGCCCCTAGTCACAAATACAGTGCTCACAGTAGTCATGTGACAAACGTCAGCTTCACTCACAGTGACGGCCACTTGATTTCGACTGGAGGGAAAGACATGAGTATCATCCAGTGGAAACTTGTGGAGAAGGTAACTCTGCCACCAAATGACATTGTCCTGGATATGGGTGCCCCCAAAGTGCCCGTCGCTGCCAGTGAGAACGCCGTGCAGCCTCCCGCCCATCTCCCCCAGCCCTTTAACGAAACGAACCGAGCGGAAAGCGTAACTGGCAGCTCTCCCGCCTCCTTGGAGAGCAACCTGGAGCAGTCGGCGGAGGCCAGCGAGGAGCAGAGCGAGGAGCAGAGCGAGGGCAGCAGCCTGGATCCCGCCGAGCCCAGCTACGAGGAGCCCTCCAACGAGCTGAGCGAGGAGCACAGCGAGTCCACGCTCACGGAGGAGCAGCAGCAGAGCTCACCGCTGTCCTAGAGCTCCCAGCTCAGCTGCCTGCTGTTTTCCCGTGGTGTGCGTGCTTTCATTACGAGGGTGAGGGTTCAAATAGGGAAGAGTAGCTGAGATTCATGACCACTCCAGATTTTGAGTTTCAGTGAGATTTTTAGTCTGAGCTTCAGTTCAATGTGTGGAACCATCCCAAGGGCCTGGCTTGATGGTCTGTAGCAAGATCTGGTCGCAGTTAGTAGTGGACATTATCATAGATCCATTTCAGTTCTGAAATTGCTGTCAGGAAGTGGCATGAGATACATACTGGAAAAAAGGTTAGCTCTGAGAATTAGCTAAAGTAGACCACCTTAACTATGTGAAAGTGCTTTTTAGAAGAACTGAGCTGATGGGAAGCACTGAGCTGTTCCAGCTGGGAAGCACTGTACTGCTTTTTCCAGATGCAAAGACAAACAGAATGAAAAAAAGCAACCAAAAAGCTCTTTGTGGGGCTGTTTTCCTTTGTTTTTTCTTGAGAAAAATAGAGGAAAAATAACGTAACAATGCCACATGTATGGCGATGCCTTCTTGATCTAACACATATGCAATTTTCTAACACTACTAATTCTTTGTGGAGTCTGGATGTGTTCAAAGTTGGTCTGCCCTGGGTGCTGCTAGTTCTAAGGCAAATCCTGTTGAGGAACATGTCAGCTGTTCCGTTTTCACAGACTCTTAACTAGCAGATTAACCAAATACTGGCGTGTTTCACTTTTCATGACCTGAAAGTTGACTTAAACTATAGGACATAATTGTCTCTTCAAAGAATTGCTTGCCAAGAGAGTTGGAAACTTGAGAGAATCTTTTACAGTGGCTGATGTGAACAGCAGAGGAAGCATGACAAGAACACAGAAGTCAGATGGGCTCCAGAGTTAAACTTTAAGCCTTCAAGCAGAACTTGCTCCATCCCTAGTATGAAAAATATAAATACAGTTAACTTAAATTATTAAATTGGTGCTTAGAATTAGTAAGTTGATATTCTTTTCTTCTGAATTTTTAGAGGTAATTCTTAATCATTAAACTGCAATCTCTACTTTCTGTTTTTTCCCCTGGCTCCTTTAGCAGTTGTGATATAAGCATACAGTAATTTAGATGATAATGATGTGATTTTTTTTTTGTTGTTGTTGTTTTGTTTTCCCTAGACTTGCTGATCTTTTGTTTTTGTGATTTTATTTCCACCCACCCCTCCCTGGGTTGCTCCAAGCCATGCAGCTCTCATGTGGCTCTACCTGGCCAGTTACAGGATATCTTGGCATTTGTTATGCATTTGGAAAATTGTTTTTTTACAAAGCCTGTCAGATAGCTACATTTTTTTCTTAAGTGCATACATTTCCTACTTTAAAAGAGATATAGATGTACTGGCAGATATCCATTTCCTATGTACTTGTTTGTATTTTGATTACATAGAATTTTCTTTTTTAACTTGCTGCATTGTGCTGGTATTTTAGTTCTTAGTTAGAATATCATGTTTAGAAACTTTGGATGAGTTCATAAGTCTTAATTGTGCAAACGTTTACGTGATTGTGCCATTCCAAAGTGCATCAAAACTGTCATTCCCTTACTAGTATCTTCTCAGGAGAAATGCTACAGATCAGGTATTTAGTCATCATTTGGAAAGATAAAAACAAATGGACTCCCAAAGGACATTTAGAACATTTATATATAAAATATATAAATATATATATACACACATATATATATATAGAAAAAAAAATCCTCTTGTTTACAACAGTTCCAGAGAACCTCAAAGTAGTTCCCTTCAGATGGAGGGAGATATGGATTCCAAGCAACCCATCTGTTTAAACTGTGCTCTGTACATAGAGTTTTACTGGAGAGCTCTAGTATGCCTGACTTGCGAGTTTGCCAAATAGCAGCAGTGGAAGATAAAGTTCATCAGCTCATCAAAGTTCTTGGTTACAAGTGAGGAATATGCTGTAGGTTTAGAAAACAATCTTAGTAAAGGAGAAAGAATAGTAGAGCCAACGAGGCACAGAGAGCTCTCTGTCATTTTTATGAACTCCACATAAGCAACATATTTCTCTTTGGAACATCTGTCACCTGGGGTTGCCATGTAAGTGAGAGTTAGAGTTGTGATATTCTTGTGTAGTTCAGAAGACTCTACTAATATGCAAAAAGCCTTACAGCTTTCAATTGCTGGCAACTACTGTTTAACAAATAATTAAATCTGTGATAATGGATGGAAATGGGATTATGTAACTGTAGATGTTTTAGAAAAATAATTGTGAATGAATTATGATTAAGAGTGTTTCATGTGAAGATGTTTGAGCCATTTCTATCTATCATGCATTCCTGTCTTGAGGCAGAAAACTTTGAAGATTAAAAGAATAAAATAATCAAAATAAAATGTTGCAGTGTCTTTCTCCATATCTGTTCTGGTTCCTTCTGTACATACAGAGAATGCTGTCATCACAGTTGCAATGTCTGGGTCTGTGATTTTGAAAGAACTTTCTCAACGTGTGCTTTTTTGTTAACCTTCCAGGCTGTCTAAAAATAAGTTAACTAAGCATCATGTATACTGTTGTCAGATCTAAATATTGCTCTTGTTTATGTCTTAAAAGTTCTATGACTTTTCCCTTTTCCATTTTTCATGAACAGCTGGCTGTATCCTTCTGTAGCTAATTGATTAGTGGCAGAGTGTTACAAGTAGGTTTTTGTCCTGCTGCAAAATGCAGTCTGCCTTCCAGGGTTCTGCCCAGAAGCTTTCTTCTGGAAGTCATGAGAGAAGTATGAGCTTATTTTGGCTATAATGTATTAAATGCCACAATGTTTCCCCATTCCTCATAGTCTCTGTCCACCTGCAGGTGCAGAAGGTCACAATATTCTGAATATATTCCTTGTGAGAGATTCAGTCTTTTTGAAGGCTTTGAATCATTCGCATTTCTTGCATCTGGTTTCTGTCCTTCACAAAAGGGGAGGGTGAGATACAGAAGGAAGAAACCTGCAAGACAGACAAATACCTCATGTTTATCCTCACTTAAAGGAAGAGCTAACAAAAAACATCATTGCCACCTGGAGTTGGACTGGAAACCTCAACTCTTCCACCAAATTGTCAGGAGAATGCTGGCACCAGGAGAATGTTCTACCATGGGCAACAAGCACATGTGCCAAGGTTGTGCTGTGCTATTCCCAGCACACTGCAGCTGTGCAGGGCTGTGCTTTTCTGCTCTCTGCTCCCTTTCTCTCCAGCTCAATGCTTTTGCTACCTCTTCTCCTGGGATCCTCAGTAAGGCAGGAGACTTCCTGAAGAGTAGGTAAGCTGGTCTTGGAGTCCTTGTTGGTGGTGCAGGTGGGACAGAGCTTCCAAGTGCCCACTCTCATCTCCTGGGAAGTCAGGAAGCTGCAGTGATGGTATTTGTTCCCTGGAGATGAAGTTCAGGCCAGAAGGACCACTGAAGGTGTAAAACTATAACTACATCCCCTTCTACATGATGGAAACTTAAGTCTGTATTAAAATGTTTGTGTAATTTCGTAGTAAAACACTGGAAAGTTATGGAGTGCTTATGGGTTCTTGAAGTCTGCATCCATATGGGTGAATCAGATAAAGTGATACTGGGTTTTGTGGATATGATCACATATCCATATGGGGTTTTTTCCCATGGAAGTTTCAAGGTAGGTGAGGAACAGGCTGGGGATGTGGATGGGTAGTGATGAATGATGAGTTTCTTTGGTTTGATCTTGCTGGAATTCTCATACATCTATTATTTGTTGTAGAAATAACATAGTACTAGTTTTTGCATATGATGGCATGTCAGAATCTAGCTTCTTACTTTTTAAAATCATCCCTAGAAAGCAATGATTCTGATTTTGTCTGTGAAAATGAGCAAAAATTTTGTTTTGATATATTGACTAGTCTGCACTGAACAATAAGCTGTCTTTTCTACTTTGTGCTTCACTGCACAAGGTGTGTCCCATCCCCTTATGTTTCCTTCAGTTCAGTGCAGTACTTCAGTTGAATCAAGATGCAGTAAGTAGAATATCCTTGTGAAATTTAGGCTTGGCCAAAGCAACCAACCAAAAAATTCTCGTTTCCACAGCTTCATGCAAATAAAACATGAGCTCCTGGCAGTGGAAGGGTTACTGTTACATGAGATGGATTTAACTTGAGTGATATTTGTGCTGCATGTTTGCTTTCCTCCTGAACAAGTCCAAGCCCATTGCCTAATCTTTATTTCTGACAGATGTTTTATGTACTAATACTTTAATCAACTGAGAATGAAAAACTGCTTACACTAGGATTATTCCCTTTAGAACCCTGGCCAGTGTACATATTTTAATGTATTTAACGTGCATGGGGTAGCTTTGTGTGCTCATACACGTATGAAAGCATCAAATGGATGTGGCTGCTCTAGGCCTTTTTGGTTTTTTTGCGTGTGTGGTTTGAAAGAGATGTGGATGACTTCACAGTTAATTAAGAAGGTTTAGGAGCATGGAGTAAAAAGCCTTCCCAACAGAATAGTAAGGCAAGAGGATTAGGAGAAGAGGGGCAGTGGTGGAACTGGTTTTGTTAGAGCTGTTACCTATGCTTGTTCCCCACCACACTCCCCAAATTTCTCTTTTCTAGTTTTTGTCTGTGTGCTAAAGCCTATAATAACTTTCCCTTCTGTTGAATGTACTGGCTGGTTTTGAAAAAGGAAGTTTATGGAGATTTTGGCTGGGTTTTACTTTTAACAAATGATTCTAGAAAACAGCTTTCTTCTAGAAGAAACAGCTTTCTTCTAAGGAACCAAAATCCACAAACAGCCTACATCTTTAAGGGATGTATGTCCTTGTGATTTTGTGATTCTTACAGCCCAGTATCCTGTTCAGAAGGGGACCTCTGGGCACATCCCAGTTCTTATCAACCAAATGGTCTCCAGCAGGGCTGTGCCTTAGCACAGCTTCTACTGTGGAGCTCTATGTGGATCATATTATTTTTGCTCTCAGGTAACCACATTTGTTGGCTTCTTGTAAAAAAAAAAAAAAAAAAAAAAAAAAAAAAAAAAAAAAAAGCAAAAAACAACTTGAAGTTCTTGGAGACTCTCTGAATCATGGTCAGTTACCTTGTCCCAGCTTTATTTTTTCAAAAGTGCCTTTAGGTTACTATTTCTAAAACATTTTTTTGCCTGGTGAGCAAAGTGCTCCAGAGAGCTCTTGGTCTGCTCTGTTCCCCTCTGAGAATATTCCAGCAGTGCCACATTTCTGTTGTACATTGCCTGTGTTGCCATTGATCTTGCTCTGAATCCTCTGTCACACAACACAAGGCTCCTCACCCTGCCCACGTCACTGCCCTCCCAGGCTGCAAGCAAGAGGTGACATTTGCTTTTAGTGCTGCTTTAGAGTTCTCTCAGCTTCCTTTAAATGCACTTTTGTCAATCCCTTAGCACCTGTGTGTGCATGTCCCCTGTTCTTCCCCCTCCACAGCTCTTATCAGTGATCAGTCCTTGCACTGGTAATATTTTTTTTTCCTTTTTAAGTCTATTCACACTCTGCTATGCATCTATAGCTGCATGCAGGAAGATCACAGAAGAGGAAAGTCATAAGCTGTGTGCATCAGACAGTGGATACAGCTTCAAATGCTATCTAGGGTGTAAGTATAAAAATCCCTGGAATTTTTTATTCTGACAATGAGTGTCTGTGGTGTTGGGGGGACACTGACAATGGAACTGGGAACTTACAGAACTATGTATTTCCCAAGTAAAAGGAACTTGGAACAAACCTGGTGTTATTGCTACATCAGGGAAGCCTGGGGGCTCAACTCATAGCTCAAGAAAACAAGAAAAAAAACAAAAAACCAGAAACAACCAAAATTCCACGTTCTGTGGAATTTCGTTTTCAGCATTGTGTTGATTAGAATTTTTACTTGAAGAATCAGACAACACAGAATTGAGAGCAGAGGGAGAGTCAATATCTTGTCCAGACACAGGTGTCCTCCATTGCTAATGCTAAACAGAGATTTTCATGACTGTCTAATGTGAAATGGCTGTTGTGTAGACAGGGCTTCTGAAAGGATCCCATTTGCCCCAAGTTTGGCAAAGGGAAAATGAAATGTCAATTGAGCGTGTAAAGCTGGGTTTCTTATGTCAAAAGTTGTAATGCATTTTTAGATTGATTCACGAATCAGGAAATCTGCAGTTCCATGGATTTTCTGCCAGCTGGGATGGAAACAGATGTTGAGCATTTTAAACATTCAAAAAAGCATACCTATGAGGGATTTTTCAGGACAGATGTCCATTCCACCCTCTGCCAGGACCATATGGATCTGCTTACATTATATTTTGTGGAAGTTCTGCTTATGTTGGAGTATTTTGTATGAGACTCAGTAATTCTCTAGGGAAAAAGACAAAAAACAAAAACACCCAAACTGTTTGAATAACTATCTGCCAAATTGCTCTCTTAGTGGCCTTCCTAGGGTTGGACCTCTGAAACATCTTTCTCTAAGTAGAACCTCTTGCTCTGATAGATTTTCATTCAATTATACATAATGTTCCAGAATGTTTTTTCTCTCTTAAGAATATGACAACCTTCCAGGTTACTTCCAACAATTAAATCAGAGTCATTCTCCCTAACAGCAAAGAGGGGGACAGCTTTAGCTTTCCTAGGATTTGTGCCTTTGGAAAGTTTTGACTAAGGCTTCTTCAGCTGTGCAGGTGATGTTTGTCTGTGCTGATGCTGCACTTGGAGGCTCCAAGGGCTGGCTGTGCCCACGGGCTCCTCTGTACCCCTTTGGGAGTGGCAGGAGGTGGCTGTGCAGACTCTTCCACCCACCTCTCCAGGAATGCTGACAAGGTGTTTTGGTGAGCCTTGCCAGCTGGTGCATCATCACTGCCAGCCCAGGTGGTGTTCCTGCAGCAGTTTCACTTCCTTGGATGGCTTTCTCCTGGAGCATTTGCAGTTTAGCCGCAAGCATGCAGGCTATTGCAATCCATAAATTTCTCAGAAAGGGAAGGGAGAGGATTTGGTATGTGGCCTTCTCATTTGCTGCTTTGATTTTATTTTTTTTCCTTCATTCTTCCACGGATTTAAATCTGTTTGACTGGAAATGAGTGAAGGAACACATTGACACAAAGACTGACGCAGGTTTGACTGGAAAGTTTATTCTTAAGTTCCCCCATCACTTTGGAGCCTGACCAACAGAGAGATTTTAATGTCACAGATAATGTGATAGAAGTTCTGGCTTAGCTGTGCTGTAAGAAAAGACCAAGGGGAACTATGATCTGAGTCCCATTTTTGAGTCCTGAATTATTGCCAATTATAATATCTCCCACTGCAAGCACTGTCTCCCCAGAATCACCCTGTGGGAACTGATGATAACTCTGCAGCAAAGAGCAGAAAGAGGGTTTGTGCACAGGGGGAAGGGCTGCAGATGGGGAGAGCTGCCATAAATGGCTTAGCTGACAGTCCAGCTTTTTGCTGAATTGAAAACTTGTCCCGCTGGAAATCATGGGAATCAGCTTATGAGTTTCAGGCTGGATGCATCTGCCTGGAGCTGTGTGTGCAGAGCTTGGCCTGGGGGTGCTGTGCTCCGTGCACGTGGCCTTGCTGCACATCTGATGTGCCACGTCGCTGTAAAATATGTAAAATCCAATGGAATGTGCGTGGAACAGAGGGAATGAGTATCATGTGTGCAAGGAATAAGCAAGGTTTTGATCAGCCCAACATGCGACCCTTTTGTCAGCCTTATCCTGATTTGTTTGGTTTGCCTTCTTCCTTCACATTTTCAGAGGCCCTTCAAGAGGTTTGTTCCTGGGAGTTCTCAAGGAGTTTCAGTTCAGAGTGATTTTCAGGGCAGAAAACAGCAGTAAAACACACCAGCTAAACAGCAGTAGCTAAACAGCCATGGGTAAAACACCCTCCTAAACAGCAGTAAAACACCATTGTTTTGTCCTGTGATCCAGAATCAGTCCAGCTACAGCTGATGGTTTGATGAAACATTGCAGGAGTGAGGCTCCACAGTTACTCTGGATGTGGTTATGACAAAAAAAAGCCCATCAAAACAGTGGTGCCAACTAAAAGCCCAGTGTGGTACAGGCACACCATTTCTGCTGCAGGTATTCAGTGTGATGATGAGATTTGTTTGCCTTTTGGCTGTTGATGCTTGTTTCTCTTTGATTCACATGCACCAACCACTGCCCATGTGCATACATACATATATAGAAATTAATATAATTACAGTTCTTGCCCCCTGACCTGTAGTGCTGCATGGGAACTTGCAGCTTTTTGCTGACATTCATTTGGAAAAAGAGCCTCCCCTTCTTATCATGAATATGGAAACTCCACACCAGGCAAATTCTAATCTAGCATTAAAAAGTAGTCATAAGTACAAACCTAAGTTTGAAGTGGAAAGGTGACTCTGAGAGTTGATTATGGGAAGGAAATTGGACTGGCACAAAAAAATGGGGATTGCACCACTGGTTTTCCTAATCATAACAGACAAGTGGTTTCCAAACACTGCCATAGGAAGTTGGGTTGGGTTCAACAGTGAATATGTTCTGGGAAATAATTTTATGTTTCTTGAGTAATTTGAAAACTGAAAGGAGGGAGAAAACTGTAAAAGGAGAGGGATTTGCATGGATGGGCCATCCTGCTTCTCTTGGCAAAGGAGTGTGCCCATCAGTGCAGTGCATTGCAGGGTAGATGGTGGGTTTGTGATTCTCATTCTCTAAACTATGAGAATCTGAACTTTCAAAAGGGTCTTTTCTAGTAGAGAAGAGGCAATAGGAAGGATGTTGGGAAATGTTTTGTCAAAACCTGTTACAAGGCAGACTTTCCTAAAGGATTTTCCTTATATCCATCCAGGAATATATTATATTAAAAAATAAGCTTGTGGGGTCAGTCTGTGGATACAAGCAGTCTGTTTCTCAGAAACTATACCCTCACCCTTCCCTGCACCCTGTGGGAGGCTTGGATTTCATTATTTTCCTTTTCTATTCAAGCAGGTTTCAAATATCTTCCCTCCCTCAGGTAGTCTGTGGATCTGCAATAGCACTTTCCTTAACATACAGAAATTAATCATGGTTAATTTGACCACTGCCCCTAAAGGAAACACATATTCCAGCCTTTGAACTTGTTCATCCAGTGTTCCCCTGGACATCCCATCTGTGATACAGGCTATGCAGGTTCACCCATGAGATCCTGGACATTCTGTACTGTAGCAGTGGCCAGTCCTGCCTTTCCAGCTGTGTTGTAGTGTCCCTAATTCATCTCTGACCACCAGCTTGGTACAAATTGGAACTGGGTTGATGACTGACTGTGTTGTTGTCTGTCTTACCAGAAGGTGAAAATCTCCCTGGCTGGAAAGATGCTCACACCTCCCAATTTAGACCTGGGAAGCACCTGTACCCACTGATGACAGGAGGATATGCAAGAAGACTATTTTCTTCCTCATGTTGGAGCTGGTGGATAGCTTGGAAAATACTACAGCTTTGCAGAAATTTATACAAAGACATTTCAGAAATTTTTGAAATTAGATTTTCCCCATTCTTGGTGAAATACTTGGATTAATTTACAGTGCCTTTGTTAAACCTGTGATTACCTAAGTTGGCTCTGTAGGCTTGTACTAACACAACACTAAACTAAGCAGTGCTGCACAGTTACATTTTAGCTTGGGAAATATTTTCCAAAAATATATCATATTCTGCATGCATTTTTTGTATTTTTTTATATCACATTCACTTGCAGAACATCTGGTATTTTAACTTGCTACAGGTAGAAACTGATTATACAATCTCTCTGCCAGAACTTTGAGCCCATGGTGAATGGTATCAGTTATCAGGATCTCTACTTTGGGCAGTGGCCAAAAAGGTGTTTCTTTCTCTTTTTCACCAGTAAACAGTGAGTGTGTGGAAACAGGATTTTCCCTCTCAAGAACATTTAGAGATGGGGTTTTGGCTGTGCTGTTTGTGGTGGTAGTGGTGGCTTGGGATTTTGTTGTTGGATTTTTTTTTTAAATTAGCTAGTTGTATTTTGATGAAGCTGGTCTCTCAAGTTTAAGCTGCTCATTTTCTGGGAAGGAATGCCATGGGTATCCTACTAGCACTGACAAGGTTTTGTTGTCACACTGGCTTCTGAGCAAACACTTCTCTCCAGATCAATCTCTGCATTGCAACAAGCTTTGCCATGAAACTGCAAAGGACAAAAGAGATTTCAAAAAATTCCTTCAGCAATGTATATAAATCCTATGGAATCATTTAGTTTGGAGAAGACCTCTAAGGTTATTGAGTCCAACCACTAACCCAGCACTGCAAGCCCACCACTCTACCATATCCCCAAGTGCCTCATCTACACATCTTTTAAATACCTCTAGTGGTGTTTTCTGGAGGGATGGTGACTCCACCCCTTCCCTGGGCAGCCTGTTCCAATGCCTGATGGTTCTTTCAGTGGAGGAATTGTCCCTAATATCCAATCTAAACCTTCCCTGGACCAACTCAAGGCTTCTCCTCATGTCCTGCCACTGTTTGTCTGGGAGAAGAGTCCAAACCCCACCTCACCACAGGCTCCTTTAGGGCAGTAGAGAGTGATTGTAGAGAGTGGTAAGGTCCTCACTGAGCTTTCTTTTCTCCAGGCTGAACAACTCCAGTTGTCTCTTCCCTGCAGGCAGTGCAAACCCCTGACACTGGTGAGATGCAGGGATCCCCATCTTGTCCTTCTCACTGCCAAAATTGGTTTCTGTGCGTGCAGTGTGAGCCCTTCCACAGCGAGCAGCTGCTCCAGCCACACCAGGGAGGCTGAGCTCTGCCCTGGAAGTTAAATTCAGCTGCTCAGGCTGATCCTCCACCATATGGGACAAAATGTTTGTGTCACTTTGGAATTTTCTTTATGCTTTATTTTTCAATATGCTTTGACTGAACAAGTTGCCTCCATTCAGCTTTTCCACTGAAGGAGGAAGGCTGGACCTTCTAAATCCAGTGAGATGTGCACATGTGCCTGTGTGGCTGTGGCTGTCCAGCCAGGCTGGTGCTGCTGGCTGTGCAGGGGTGTCCCAGGAGAGAGGACTGTGCTGGTGAGAGGCTGCAGGGCACAGGGCAGGGTGTGTGGGCTCTGTTGGCTGCCATCCCATTTCCTATCAAATGCAAAATCCAGACCTTCCACAGGCCTGCTTGCCAGGGCAGGCTATGGATACCTGCTGGACACAGGTTGTTTGCTTCTTAATATACCTCCCCTATAAAATTTTCAGTTAATGCTAAGGAGGGAGGCTTGTATTTATTCCTTTGCTGAACTCTGATGGGCAGAAAAGCCATTTTAACAGATAACTCTCACTCTGCTTCTCCTCAGCTGGCAGAGACAGACTTGTTAATGAATTAACTGGTTTATATTTCTCTAGGGACCATGATGATGTGAGGTAGTAATGACTGAGTACTAATAAGCTTCTTGTCAGGGATAACAGCCCTGAAATCTGTAATTTTGTAGAAAAAAGGCTTATGGAGGGGTCTGTCTGCATGGACATGTGAAATTAGACCTGCCATCCTAAAACTGCTGTTAGGTGAGTGGGGACTCCTTCAGAGAGCAGGGACCATCCCAGCCCTGTCTGAGAGCTGCCACCTGGGCTGGCAGGGCTTTTCCCTGCCCTGCCCTGGGAGGTGATCCTCCTGTGACCATGGATTTTAGTGAGAGCCACGTGGGCTCACCCTGAGCTCTGCCACACTGCAGTCAGTGTTGAAACATTTGGACTCCAGGGATATGACTCAGATGCCTGTGCTAGATAAGCAAAACTAAAACAAGAACCAAAAGGAAGCCCTCCGGAAGGAGGGGAGGGCCTGCATGCATGTTTCATTGGACAAAAATCAGGCATTTCCAAGGCTTTCTGAGAAAAACAAGCCTAAGCCTTAAGCTAAAATGCTCTACAGCCATTTTGACAGCCATTCCCTCCCCTCCAGCTGATATAACAAATGGAACCTTTTCCCACCCCCCATCCCTCTTTTATCTGTTTCCTTTCAGTAAAGTCTGAAGAAAATATTTCCGTTCCCTCACCCTCCTTAAACCAGGAGGCTGCCTGATATCCCCTTGATCCATGGGAAATGGGATGAAAACTGCAGTGGGATGGTTTTTTCCATTGCAGATGTGCACAGCTCCTTCACCCCCAAGGCACAGGCTGCCAGAAGGTGACAGCTCTGTGGGTGCCTGCAGCTGCCTCAATGAAAGGTCTGAAATACATGCATGCTGTGGGAGAGAAGCACGAGGGCTTTAAGCACACATTTATGAAAATATGAGAGCTTAAGAAGAATTGGGTCACATCTGACTGCTACCATCTGGCCCACTTCACTCCAAGATTACCCAGGAATGTATTTCACATGTGCCTTTGGAACAAGATTGTGAGCTGCCAAAAAGAAAATATTTTACAGCTGAGCATTGCGTTTCGCTCGGAGCAGTTCAGATGTGATATCCCAAGGAGGAGGATTCCACTGGCGGGTATCAGGCAGGGAATTTGGGCTCAGTCCCTTTGTTTTGTCTGCACAGTTTTGTAATATGGGACTCTTTCTTGGTTGCTGGATTGTTTTTAAAGGTCCTTGGTTAGAACAGAAGCTTCCTAAAGGAGGTTTCTTAACTAGAGCCCGGGGTAGGCAGCTGAGCTTGTGTTAAACTGGAGTCCCAGCTCAAACAAGCTGGCTGCCCTCTGTGGCTGGGGGAGGCACCTTGCACGGAGGCTGGAGATGCCAGAGCTGCTCCCAGTGCAGAGCTTCCCTCAGTGGGGAAGTTTCCCCAAAGGTCTTCACCCATGAGTGTTTCCCTGTGTGCAGCTTGAGGGCATCTCACTTCTGTAAAACAGCTGTGCTGCCTTGCCAGACATATATATGTGTGTGTGTGTAGAGGTAAATGCTATTTGACATGTTTTATAACATCTAAAAATAGATTTTGTTTGAACCTTGCACACTTGCAAGATGCACACATTTCTCTGTGGCACACCAGCACGTGGGACAGAATCTTACACAGTGAAAAAGCACATGGCACCTGTTGCACTTGGGCTGATGTGGGCTCAATGTCACCAAAACAGGGAATGAGGGAACAGCAGCACTTAACCTTGCCTCTGTCTGGGCACCCTGTAAGAGGAAAGGGAGCTTTGTGTGTTTTACTGGAACAAGGATGGAGTTAATCCTCTCTCTGCCTCAAGCAAGGTTTGCAGGACCTGGGAGCTGAACCAGCTGTGGAGGTTTCATTACTTGCATCCTGCTGGAGATTATGGACTGCTGAGGTTAGTGACAGATACAGACTCTCTACGGGATGCTGGGATAATCCTGAAAACCTGGGGGGAGTACATCCTTACCTTCATATATATATGTATATGTATGTATTATTAATAATTAGAATCAGCCACAGTTCTTTTTTTGTCTTAATTATTGTTTTAGGTTTAGGTTTAGGCCAAGGCCACTGGCCACAAGGCATTCCCACACCCTGCTAAAGTGCTGCTGGCCTTGCACAGGTTAAAAATGGGCATTGTCTCAGCACAGTGGCACCTCTCTCATCTCTTGAGGATTTTGGGTCAGAGCAGATGGCTTCTGGCTGTCACACAAGGAAAGTAGTTCAGTTTGTTCCTAGGGTAGTAGCACAGCAGACAAAGGGTTCAAATTGCCACTGTTGTGTTCCATTCCTCCCAAACTCAACTGCTTTTAACCAAAAAAAAACAAACCAAAAAACCCTCATCAAATCATATTCTGCAAGGATGTACTTCCATATTTAGAAATATTTACTAAGCAGCCATGAATCTTGTTTGCCCTGTAAAACAGGAGGATTTGATAACTTTTATGCCACGGTCCATACTTGTAAATGACAAAGGGCTCCAGCAGTGACTGTGGTGTTTGTGACTTTGCTGGGGCTGGGGAGCACTGAACAGGATGAGACAAGAACTGGAATAGTAATTCAGAGTCATTCATTCATTCATTCATTTATTGCTCTATTCTGCCCATTTCTGCTAGCCTAAATATAGGCTGTGATTCTGGTAATAAATATCAGTTAATCTCAATTTTTTCTCAAACACACCCAAGGAAGAAGCCAGAACTGAGCAGCAACAGTCTTTACCTCAGACTGTTTTCCTGGGAATATCTGTGCTCCACCCCAATAGTCTGTGTGAGCCAGTTGTTCATTACCACATGTAGCACTCACCAGAGAAGGAACTGAAGTTTCTGCACTCTGGGTATCATTTTCTGGGAAATCTCATTTTACAAAACACCTGTTGTTGGGTGTGTTGTAGGTTTAGAAACTTAAAAAAAAAAAAAAAAAAAAAAAAAGAAAAGAGCACTTGATTTTTCCTTTGTCTCAGAGAAGAAAATCTACAGCATGGGAACATCATCCTAGCCAGGGAAATGCTTTCTCCAGCTTAACAGTAGGAAATGCTTAATCTCTGTTGGAGCTACCAGGGAATTTCTTCCTGCTCCCACACTCTGCCAGCCTAATATGTCCCTTTGGAACAGTAAATGCACTTGAGGAGTAAAAACCTTTGTCTCCCTCATCTCTGTTCATGTCCTTTACCACTTTCAGAGCCCACAAGCAGAGTTTTCACCTCATACCTCCTCAGGGAGTTGTGGGACATATAAATATTTGGCTGATGTTTGCTGGGGTCAGTAAATTCCTTTCATCTGTAACACAGAAAATATTCCTGGCTTGTGTGATGTGCTCACTTCAGCAGAGGGTTTAGGTTTTCTCTTGGTGACACAAAAAGTAAATCAACTGAGAGCACAAAATGCACTCACCTAGAACTGCAGAGAGTTGCTAGTGGCAGAGCCTTGTCAACTTTACATAATTAGTACAGACTCTAATAATTCATTATAATCTAATAGAGGGTGTCTGACACTGCCAGTACAACTGAAGAATGAATTTCTGGTCGATATTTTCTCATTGATAAGAGCATGCCTTTTGAAATCAAACCTGCTTAGCACTAGGTGGCACTCTGCTATAATCTAAATTAGTTTGCTTTAGTTTTGAAGTTTGGTAAACATTTTAGCAATGACAACAACAAAAAGAGATTGAGCTCATCAGCAAGTTGCCAGGGTAGGCACCCATGTTGTGAAATGAGGGGGATTTTACCCAGACTGTAAAGCTCCCTAATGTCCACTGGATGAGAGGGCAGGGTGGAAATGAGATCCATGTACTTCTAACAGTGCCAGTCACTGCACTTGCTATTGAGAAACCAATGCAGTGTTTTTGGGGTCAGTAATGTGGTGCCCTCTGAGGAAGTGGTGTGGAGGTGCATGATTCAAAGCCTGTCAGTAGAGAATAGGACAAGGATTGTGGAACACCTCCTAAAAGAGCAGCTGTTCTGCCCCACTTGCTCTTGGTACATTTTGTATCATGCAGGCCAGGAGAGGGAAAGCTGCACTCTTCATAATTGCCATTGATTTGCATTGCTGAGGTTTTTAAAATGTATTTTAATGGACTGAATGCATGGGGTGTGTGAAGATTTGATAGAGAGGTGGTTTCTGGGTCAAATATTGCCTGAGTGGGTGTAGGACCAGCTCTTGGTCCAAGGGGAGGATTCTGGAGCCGGTAATGATGTGGGCAAGTTTGCAGAGTCAGTCCTTAGGGCAGGAAATGGAATTGAGGGGTGTAGGGCTGGAACCCAGTTTCCACAATAAACAATAACCCAGAAACCTTGGAGTTGCACTGCAGTTCACCCAAGCTGTATGCTGGATGAATATGTATGTTTGTATGTGTAAGTATTGAATTGTATATGGGATGAATTTGTATACATATGTATATTCATATGATGATTTTTTTCTCATCCAGAAGAAATGGGTAGTCTTAGAAAAACTGAGGTTGTCAATGCTGTTAAGGAAAATATATGACTTGGAAAATGACTGTCAACCACTGATATGTCAGTGTTGTTTCTGGGCTGCTTCTGGGGAAGGGGGACCTATGGCTCAGCACACAAACCCTGCCCTGAGATTGCTGCTCTGGTGATTCAAGGCTGCCAATCCAGACTTCCTATGTGACTGAGAATGCAAAGGATGGATTCAGGCAAAGAATCATCAGCTACAGCCTCATTCATCCTCCAGCTGGCAGAGCTGGGGGCCTGAGACTGCAGCTGGTGCCTGATGAGAGTTAAACAAAGCACCTCTGCTGCTGACCAGAGAAAAGAGAGAGCTGTTGGTAAAGCTGAGGTGTGGGGGGAATTCTGTGTGCTCAGCAGAGCTTAAAAGCATGGCTGAGGCTGCTGCAGGCACCTGTTCCCTTGGGAGCCAGACGCTGAGGACATGCCAGCAGGGAGACAGCTGATGGCATTTCCTGGCAAAGCTGACCTGAACTCACTGTTGTCCTAGAAAATGAGGCTGGCAGAGGGGGAGAAGGGTTTTCTGAACTAATTTAGGTATTGGACATCTTTGCCTGGTATCTTGGGGACCCTGGGCTGTCTTTCTTCCTTGGCAGGTGGGGATTTGCTGCTTGCCAGGAGAGAGCTCCAGGGCACCTGCAGCACCTGGCTGGAGGAGCTGCAGGGCTTCCACCTCCTGCAGGAGCTCAGGAGAGCAGGAAGGTCAAGTGGAAAGGGAGAGAGCCTGGCCCAGCTCTGTGCTTTGGGTGTTTCTAGCAGGAGGAGTGGGCACCAGGCGTCTCTAAATGCCAGGCTCTGCCAGAACATCAGATGTGTTTCAGATGAAGCGTGTGCCTCTCTCTGTGTCTGTTTCTTGCTGGTGAATGCTGACTTTTTAATGCCAGTCTGTGTGGCTTGGGTCCTGTCCCTAACATCAAAGGCTCCCTCCCCAAATTTCTTGTTCTCTGTGGAGACCAGTTCTTATCACCCCAAGTGACTGGTGCCATTTTCCTTGGCTATCTGGACATATCACCTGTTTACACTTTTCTTCCAACAATTGGTTTACTGGATTGTTTTCTTTTCCCCTGAATTTTAGCCCAGCCCTTGTTTTGTCCTGTAAGGCAGCTCTGATATTTTGGAATGTGTTTCTTATTTGTTCTTCTTCAAATGTTTACAAATAATTGACTTACATTTTTGTTCCACAGCACTTCTTTGGTTGTTGTAACAGCAAAAAGGGACATATTTTGCAGATTTCTTCTTTTCTAAGGGATAAGAAAATTCAAGATTTCTGTGTTTCTATTTGGAGGCATGTGTGCAAAGAAAGATAAAGCCAAATGAGAGCAAATGGCAATCCATGCATACCTGTGCACAGGCTGAGGGTTTTTCCCCTATCTTTTTGGGAGCTATTGCTTCCCTCCCCGTAAAGATTTCATGACAAAATTTTCCATATAAATTCAAATCCTTCTGAGGTGGTTCATGGTGAAATGTGGCCTATTGAACTGTGGAGGAATACAGCTGCAGTTGGTGGTTTCAAATCAGTCCAACATGTGGTGGAGCACTGGTAAAACAGACTAGGCAGCCTGTCTTGCAGTGTATATTTCTGCTGGCAGAGACCCTACATCTCCTTGGCCAAGCATTCAGTGCTGGGATAAAATCTAGATTCCCAGCAAATTCTCAATTAAGTGCAAGATGTTTCTTGAGCATAGAGCCAGAGATCAAACTGAAATAAGGCTCACTCTGAGAAATATTTTGAAAACTGTTTGAATAACCTAGTGTATACAAATATTTTAGGTCAACTCTCATATTCTCTCAAGACTTGTAGGCGTTTCTGTATGGGTGCCAGCAGCACTGCATCTCTAAAGAATGGAACCAATGCTTCCACTACTGTGTCAGTGAATCCACCCACGGCCTGATAATGTCAGTGCAACGTGATGGAAAGTTTTAATTATTGTTGTTTGGCCCTTGTGCTGTTTTAGTGAGATTTTTGCGTCAGCACTGTGAGGAAAGGCAGAGGGTAGTAACCAGGGGTAGGAAAGCAAACCATCCAACTCTGTGGAGAAAAGCTCACCTCATATCAGTTTGCAAAGCTGTGCTGGGAGTCAGCTTTTCATTTTTTCACCTTTGAAACCTTGGCCTTCAATCAGAGGAGAAACAACCCTAGACAATTTCTTCTCCTTCCTTTCTGAGTCTGAGTGGTGCACACCCACTCAGTACCTTCCTAGGGCCACAGACAGGTTTGGGTACCCTGTCAATGGCAGCAAACCTGCCTGAGTTTGTCTTGCACCCAGAGATGAGCCCAGATGACCCAGGACAGCACCTGTAACCAGCTCCAGCTCTGCTCCACCCGTGGTGCAGGCAGAGCTCACACTGGTGCTCCATGGCAGAAACCACCGTGCAGGCTGCTGACCAGCTATGTTTAAGTATTTTGGCAGAATCCTGTTTAACTTTGGAAGGAATGCTTTTAATAGTCTGCATTTCTCCTGGAGGCCTGCAGTAGGGATGTAGCTGCCTCCCACACATGCACAAGTCTGATTGGAAAGTGTGATATGGCATGGATGTGCATCGTGGCCACGGGATGTCAGCAAGGCAGATTTACAGTACTGCTGGAGAATGACAGAAGAACTATGCAGACCTTTCAAGATCAGAGGCCAAATTCATACTTGTCATATATGAAAGCAGCAGCAACTTTGCTGGAGGCAGTGGTGTTACTGTTCTCTAGTGCATGTGAAGAGATTGTGCATTATTCATTATCTGAACCGAAGCACATCCGTGCTTTTATGTCACTTTGATATTTGGTACATGGAGCTGTGAACCTCCTAAGGAGGCACTTGCCAGCTGCTGTTAGTTTTCATGCAGGAGAATTCATCTTATCCAGAATTCTTGCAGCAGCTGCTGACAAATGCATTGTTGCTCTGCAGTCTGTGGTGCTGGAAAAGGGAGTAGCCTCCCAGTTGGATTTTTGGGGTTGTTGAAAAGATACCTGGTCGCCTTCAGAGTTATTTGCAGTTAAACAGAGCTCTTGGTTTGCATGTACAAAGCCTCAGATGTTTGCAAATACTGTAATGGGGCCGTGTCTGCATGTGGGATGGATGAAAGGGTTGTCAGCCACAAGTATTCACAGCTTAAACATTAGTCTCTTCTCTCCCTGCCTCCCTTCCCCAGTTTAACTACAGTGAGAAGAATTTATTTTCATATTAGATACTTTGGATTTTTCTTTTTTTTTCCCCCTTAATTTTTCTGGCTCTATCTCCTTATCCTTATTATTTTTCAAAAATTATTGTGTAGAAGCTAAAGGATGAGCAAAATGAGCAGTCATTTATGCCTTGAGCAGAAATAGCTGTTTCCTGGAAAACAGTGATAAAGAAAAACACCTGGAAAAGGGGGTGTGTAAGCTGTGATCCTGTGCACCAGAATTTTGCTGAGCAGAGGAAGGAATATTCTGCCTGGTGTGTGAGTAGTGCAACACTCCATGAGAACTCCTTTTTCTCTGGAGGATTAGAGAAAGCATGAGTCTGCTTGAGTTAGGGGTATGGATCCAAGCATACTTTTCAAATGGGAACTTGTAGAGCAACTTAATATTTTGTGGCACCTAAATACTTTTCCAACACTTCCATAAAGAATTAAGGACTAATACAGTGGTTGGTGCTGTGGATGTGACTTATCTTTCTGATTTGCAATTTCTCTATTAAATGTATCTGTGAATAGACAACACAAGGTAGAATACATATTTTCACTTCTCACTTGATTCTTTTTCAGATTGATTTGGGTGAGCTAATTATTCCTTTTATGCTGATGCTAACAAAAAATGTTCTGCATAGAGAGATCTGTACAGCAAAACAGTTCTAGGGAGTCTGATGTCTGCAGCAAATACCAGGGGGAAATTTATTTTTTAATAGCTCTAGTCTGAGCCTGTTGACTTGCTGCCCACTAGCACAGTGTGTGCACTCCTGAGCACATCACCTGCTGAATTTAACACCCAAGGAATTCATTGTGCCCTCTGGGTCAGGAGAACAATCCTGACAAAAATCTCTTGGTTTATTCCCCTCACTTAATTTTTGGTTTGCATCTCAAATGAGCACAGGGTCACTCCAGATCACACAGTTTATCCTCCCCTCTTTCAGGAGAACTGTGCCTCCTCGTGTCTGCTCATGTGTCAGTCAGTCCTGCAGGAGCTTTGGGAAGCATGGCCAGGCACCTCTGCTGTCTGCAGCTTGATTGTACAGAAGTGAGGGATTTCTCCAAGTAGGATTCCATCCCAGGCAATCCAAAGCAGGACTTCTGGGTCTTGGCTGCTCAGTTTTAAATATCAAATCAGCACAAAGGAAGTCAGAAAGGTAGATCAGGAGAAATCTGCTTGATGTTTGCTATTTACTGCTCAAGCATTTCTCTCAAACCTAGAGGCTGGGGAGGGAAGGCTCACCTGCTTGACAGCATGTTAGTCCCTTTATTTTAATGCTGAAAACTCCTATACAGGATCTCAAAAATCTGCTTTTTTAATGTCATTAAAAAACCTGTGTGTTCACTTTTTCACAGCACAGGTCCCTGTATTAGTAAGTTCAGATTAGTAAATCTGCCTTCCCTTTTGTCTGAATTTCCATTTTCAGCTTACATTTTTTTTTCTGTTCCTGTGGGAGGTTCCCCACTTTCATTTCCATGCAGTGCTGAAACTGGGAATCCCATTAGCACTGTTCATGTGACCTATGGAATGTGAGTAAATGTTTCAGAGCTGTGTGTCTTCCTGGCTGCTCTCCAGGGCCTGTAATTAACTCCACATATATTCCTCTATCTAGCACAGCCCTTTAGATCTGACCTAATAGAAACAGGGAAAGCTGGAATAGAAAGCAAAGTTTTATGGAAAAAATCAAAGAAAGTACTTTGCCTGCTGATAAGTCTTTAAGTGTTTATGGTGCTTGCTTTCCTTTTAACAGGATTTCACTCCTAGAAAAGCACTGCAAGTATAAAGCAGCCCTTTGAAAGGATCCTGTGACTTTCAATGTGCAAGAGATGCTGGGGCATCCTTTAATTTTTTAAGCACGATGGTGAACACGTCACTTGTGAGTGGGTTGAATGAACCTTTGTGGGTAACAAAACTTTTTTTCATTTAGCAAGTAATTTAAATACCTTGTCATCCTGCCTAACTAGAGCAGTTTTCAAAAGTTGCTGCTTTTTAAGTAATATGCTTGTCTTTCTTCCTTTTGCTTTCTATCATATATGATTCTGAAAAATATTCATGGACTCTGTGTTCAATTATCTTATGAATAACATTAGGTTTTTGGCTGGACTGTAGTAATTCTAGACCTGGTGAGGAAAAATATGGTAGCATTCATAAAAGTAAGATACAATGCAACATGCATTCTTTTCTGGGTTATCATTTAATTCTCAGCTTATACTGAGGTTCAGGTCTGGAGTAATACCACTAAAACACCAGCAGAGCTGGAAGTTGAACTTGGCATTTGTTTTTTATAAGTACAGTATTAGAATTTCAGATCTTTAATCTGTTTGGTTTTCAGTCACCTCAGTCTATCTTCCATATCTAATTATGTATATTTAAACCTGATTAGCAAAACTGTTCAGAAGCAAAGGCTCTCTTATGATTCTTAGGCTTAGCTATTCACTGCTTGTAGAGAAATGTTAGTGGCTCATCTACCCTTGGTATCATATTCCAGTTGATGGCTTTTGTGTATGTCATTCACCTGGAACAGATGTTTTCCCTCCTGCTTTAACTGTTCCCCAAAAATATCTGAAAAGAATATGAAAATACAATTAATATGCATGTCTATCCAATTAATTTAAATAAATTAGCATTAAAATTGATTCTGGATTTATTTAGACACTTTCTGCAGCAGCCAAAAATAATCTTGATGCAGGATTGAATTCTGTCAGATGCCTCAGTAAACAGCAGAGACTTTTGCTCAAAAGAGGAATCTTAATTACAAGATGGTAATTCAGTCTTAGAGCTCTGCTTTTTGTGACCAGTGTGAACCCTTGGATTTTGTTCTGCTGTGAAAAGGATAGAGGAGAGCAATACCTTGAAACAGGATGACAGTCAGCTGAATATACTGAGGTTTTGGGAGAGGAGCAGTGCAGATCAGCTGTTCCTTTGCAGTACAGACTACTTTAAAATTCTGCACTGAGCACTAGTTAGTCCTGCAATTCCTAGGCTAGAGATATTTCTAAAATGCTGGAAATATGTATTGCAGGGTGTTGGAGACTCAGGTAAGGAGAATGGTCTGTCCAAGCTTAAAGGATTTCATATCCAGGGTGTCAGATTGCTGAGCAGAATGAGGAAAGGGGATGGTATTAAGGCATTTGAGGAGGATGTGCTTTCTTTAAGGAGCACTTTCTCCTGGTAGGAAGTTTAGTTAAGTACAGATATTATTTACTATCTTCCCTAACTTTTGCTTTCCTTTGTTGCAACAAGTGAAATAATTAAAAACCAAAATCTATCTTCTATAAGGTGCCTTTCAGCAGCTGCTGCTTCCATCTCCAGCATGTTTGTCAGCTCTTTTAGAGACCATGGGCACACTGGGATGCCAGTGCAGTGGCAGGTTTGGAGAGCATCTCCTGTGAGCTATGCCAGCTCCAACCCTTTCCAGCCCAAGCTACACAAATACATATTAAGGATTGGCCATGATCCCATAATTAAATAGCTAGCTGTGTTGGACTTTCCTGACTATAGCTGTATTTGAGATAGAACATAAGTTTTCTCTGGCTGTTAGGGCTGACAGAGTTGGAAATGTCACGTCAGGGTGGAAGGGCTTTTGTCAGGCACATTTCAAACTCAGTCACAAGATGACAATGGAGTCTGACCACTAATATATTGTCTACTCATAATATGAAAAAATTAGGAAAGGCTGAAGGAGTTGAGAATAGAATTAGCTATACTTGCTGGCATGGTGTTTCCATCTTCTCCAGACTGCTTTCTGAGGCTGAAGATTCACCCTCCAGACCACGGTGCTCCAGTCTGACAAGAGGGCTGGCCAAGCCAGGTTCATGGTGTGCCTTTGGCTGCTGGGGATGCCAGCATCCCAGAGAATCAGCTGCTCCCAGCACTCAGCTGCAGCTTGGTCACCAAGAAGGGCTGACTCGAGTTCTCTGCTGGGGATTTTGTGTCCCTCCCTCTACTGGATTTGCTCTTGTGCATAAAACCCTAAACCATGAAACAAGTTGGAAGTTCCCTCATTGATGTTCTAATGAAGCCTGTAGAAATAGCAAATAATAACAGGCCATTTTTAAAGAAGGTATTATGATCATTATTGTGATCATTTTCCCTTTCCTCCCCCAGAATATCAGATGTAAATCTTGTTCCTCCCACAGGCTAATGACACGAGATGTTTCAAAAAACAGGTGAAAGCTAGAGATGAACCAGAATATTAAAGAAAATATATTCTGAGATAGTTACAAACTTTTACTGAGTAAACTTGAGTCAGCTGTGTTTTCTCTTTTGATCTAAAGCCTGAGCTTAGTTAAAATGGCTAACTCAACACTTGTACCTTAGTGCAACAATCAGCATAAACATACCAAATACTTGTAATTTTTCCAAATGAAATGATGAAGTGAAAAGTTCATTTTGCAGCCTTAATAAAGGTTTGTCAGCATACCAGTGAAAAATATTATTTATATTTTGGTGTAAGCATACCTTTTGAGAGTAGTTTATTACACTCCTATAAGCAGAAAATTATTGGTAGGCTTTCAGTAGCTGCAAAAACAAACATATAAATGAGCATGAGTCATGATGTACTTGCTGGTTTGCTTTCTTTTCTGAATGATTTAATGCTAATTTTTTTATGTGACTTGGCAGTTTATTGCTTGAAGTTGTAAAACCTTTTGAGCTGGGTAGGTGTGAGGGCAGGTGTGGGATGAGCACATGGGATGTCAGTGCTGCTGCTCCTCCCACCCAGGGAAATGCCTTGGTCAGGGTGTGATGTGGCAGTGTGTCCTCATTCTGGCAAGGAACCTATATTAATATAATTGATTTTGAACTTACTGCAGCAATCTTGCAAAAACAGACACTGCGTGATGGAGGTAACCATCAAAATTACCTCTTTTCAATCTGGCACAATCCTTCTCTTCTGAGGCTAAAATGTTGCTTGAGAAAGGCAGCCCTTTTTCCTTGTTTAATAAATGTTGATGAGATGCCTGTGCTCTATTTGTAAATGTAAAAATAAGAAAAAATCAACCCAAATATTTTTTCCCTTTGTGAAAAGATTTGAAAATTAATATTTGAATAGCTCATTTGAGAACTGATATTTGGCCAGGATTACAGATTTCATTGGGAAGGACTTTGGAGAGTTTCAGTGGAAATTGGTTTTGATTTGGCCAACTTTCTGAGCCTTTGAAAAATATAAAATTGATAATGCCCAGTATGTTTTTTCCACTAGGCTTGTATAGATGCATTCATCATTCATTCCAGTGTGGATAACTAGCACTGCTAGGAAATGAAAATCCACATGCTGTGGTGAGGCACATGGGAGATCTTCCTGAGCTCTGGAGATGGGCAGGGTCACAGGGAAGAGAAGGATTTGTGCTGGAGCTTTAAGGGGGCAGCACAATGTTGTTTAGAGCTCCACTCTCTGTACAGTACATATTGGGCATGCTGTACTTAAACCTACCAAAACCCTGCAGTGACCTTAACTTTGTGTGCTTTTAACACATTCAGCTGCTTGACTGCACCTTTTTATGAGAACACAAGGTGTGGTAGAAATGATTATTGAAACCACCCTCTTCTTCTGCTCTGTGATCAGTCATCCTGTGCTTCTTGTCCCGCTGCAAATGCCATTTTGGTAACCTGTGCCTGTGTTTTTCCACCTGTATTATCAGAATTATTTCCTAATATTCAATTTGCTACCTCTCTGACAAGTTTTTGTTTTTGTAGAACAAAGCACTTGCAGCTCTTTTCATAACAGCCTTCTAAACAGCAACTAATGACAAAATGCCATTATTGCCTCTGCCTTGACTTTTATCAGCCAGTCATGCTGCTCTTCTCTTTTCTCATGCTTTACCACAATTCATCTTGGCTCTCTGCAATCAGGTCAGGTGGTCAGGTCAGTAGGAAAAGCCTGTCCAAAGGAGTTTGGCAAGTGATGGCTGTGTGGGCAGTGTTCTCACACACTAAGCATTAAGGCTGGAATGAATCCACACACACCTATTTTTTTTTCCATTTTTTACTTCAGATTTTAGAAAATGACCAGAGCAAGAAGAAGTCACACCCTCTGTCTCCTCAAGCACAGAAGAACTCAGGAGTGTGACACTAAGCCTGACTCAGCAGCCCAGTGCCTCTTGCTTAGGAGCAGTAAACCATGGGTTCCCATCCATGTAACACTGTCTGTGCCTCCCTATGGGAAACACAGATGAGTTTCAGGGGTGGAAATCCAAGCTGGACACCCTGCCATGTGTAACCTCAGCAGCTGCCAAGCAGGTGTGCAGCCTCCAGACGTTTATTGAAATAATCTGCTGGAACACCCAGCTGACACAGTCCTGGGGCTGCAGGGAGGAACTGCAGCCTAAGTAAAGGAGAGAGGAATTGCTTACCAGTTTTATATCTAGTGTGATGATGGTGGTTAAGTTTTTTCCTCTGCCTTCACTCAGAGTCAGGATTAAATGCTCCAGAGATGTTTGGACTTGGTTGTTTATTAAATCTTATTTAAAGTACAGAGAGTTCTTCAGCCCTTTTAGCTATCAAGCCAAAAGTGAGAAAATGGAGGTGTATCTAGCTGGTTACAAGGTAAACCTCAACTATCCAGTTAAAAGCTAACATCTATATTATTTGTGCTTTTGACCCAGTAACCAAACCCCTGTGACCTGCACTGTGGGATTTTCTATCCAACAAGAAGGAACAGAAAGGAGAAAGACACAATGCCCAAACCCCTCCATCTTGTCCCATACCTATTACCATATTCTAAAAACCCCAAATTTACAACCCTTCACCATGTGAAGTTACACACTTCTGTTCTAACTCCACAGCAGTGATTCTAACTCCATCACTCAGATTGGGAAGCCTTCTCCAAGGCTCAAGTCAAAAGCAGTGTTCTCCTGGGGGTTAGTGTCAGAAAGCACAGAAAGTTCAAAACTCCCAGGCTTCTGGCTTCCAACAGTGTGACATTTCTTGAGTGGTTGCAAGGCCAAAAATTGATGGGAAGCAGGAATAAATCTCTTTTCTCCTCCTCAGATGAGAGGAGATTGTGTAGAAGAACCTGTTGTAAAGATGCACCCCCAGTGGGTTGTGGTCTTTGTTGGGAACAGCATTAATATCCCCTGGGAGTCAACAGACTTTTTCACTAAATGCCTCTCCCCTCCCCAAGAGGAGATAGAACTTCACAAAATCTATTTTTATTTAATACCTTCCAGTAAATTATGAATATAAAGGTTTTTATTCATATTTTTAAATGTATCAAGAGAAGAATGTTCTCTAAAATATTTGGCAGACTTTCCAGACTTCTTTCCACAGAGAAATCCTATTGTTCTTCCTTAAACATCCCAAAAGGCTTCAGTTGCTCTCACATAACAGTATAGAGCTTTTCACATGTCAGGGGATCTTTTTTTTTTTTTTTTTTTTTAATGAATGAATGTAATTTCACTGAGTTTAATATTTTAGCCAGGGTTTATTATAGTGAAGTCTCTAATTTCTGTTCAGCTCAGGTGAACAGTGCCTTACATTTGTCATCATAATAATGATTGATTGGAGGTCTCATTACAAAGCAGTGGTGTGATGGCTCCCATTTTACTCTGAATAGGAACAATGACAAAAACCACTGCTGTGTGTGACACTTCCTTGTCATTTTTTTCTCCCTCTCAGCTGAGGCAAGCTGAATTACAAGGAGTAATTTTCTCTATTTCTGACTTTCAGGCCCAGTTTCAAGGAGGTGCATCAAATTTGGGACACCCCCAACCAACACTTGCATGTCAGGTGTCTTTCTGTGGTCTTTGGCTTTTAAACTTTTTATTTTCTTGAGCCTAAACCTCACCTTAGCAAATACTGTTATTTTTGTGAATTTGAATAAGTCATTGCTCCCCTCTGCCATAAAAATTATCAAGGAAACAAAATATATCTTAATTGGATCATTGTCTTTATATCTGTAACATGACAGCAATTATCTTTATCTAACTAACTTTTCAAAAGAAGCACTGAGTGTTCTGGAGCTATATTGTCTGTCTTTCTCTAGAGATATGGATTTGGGGTTTTTAAGTATTATTATCTCAGCTGTAGGAGTTAGAGTAACTACAGCTGGGATATTTGGTATTTGCAGTATGAATAATTAACAGTTGACTGACAAAAGCTGTGTAAATAGAGTAGAACTCTATTCTGAAGAGACAGCAGACACCAGAGACAGAGAAGAGGATTAAAACTTGTCCCACTGATGAACAAAAAGACATTGAATGGTGCTCAAGTGCTCACAGCACTCACACATGCACACCAAAGACTGGTTAAACTTTATAACTGTGCAGAGCATAAAAGTTAAAACCCAGTATTCTCTTCTGGACCTGAAACAATGCCAAAACAGCCATGGCTTCTGCTGGGATCTAAAGCTTTCTGCTGGGCTATTCTAAGAGCATAAGGTGCCTTTAGGCCGAACTGGATCTGAAAATCAGAACTCCTGAGGCCCTTGTTGCTCTTTTGCAATTTATCTTAGATTAAAGCACTGTTACATAATCAAGGATTATAGGCATTAAACCATCCTAAAGAAACAAAAGGATGTGATTTTATCTGAGTTACCAGATGATAGATCTGAAAGCATATTTTGATTGTTTGTTAGAACATATTATTTCATTGGTTTGGACTGACTAACCAAGTAATTTTTAAAAGGAAATTGTTAAAATCTGAGGGATTATCTTCCTCCTGTGGAGATCTGGCCTTTGACAATGTGTCACAGGCTGACCATCTTTCTGATCTACTTGAGCTTCAAGCAGGTTTCATTGTAGGCAGCTCACTGAACTGCAGGACATGCATGCCTCACTTGATCACATGAGAATTGCAGCTGGGGCTTAGCCTAGCCAGGTATCACCCTAGTGACTAAATTCAAACAGCAAACTTAGGTAGCTACTTCTTCTGTAACTGCAAATTGTTCTGTAATCAGTAATTTGCATAATTCTAAACTCCTTTAGAGTTAATTCTATGAAAATTTTAAATTTCATATTTAGTGTGCCTTTAAAATTCAACTCTAAATTAAAGTCATATTTAACAATTGTTAGCATTGGTATTAAAAGAAAACACAAAACACTACTCCATACATTCACAGAGCAGACCTAAGATTAATCAGCTTACACAATATACCCCAAGTGTTAGACTGAAATACAGAATTCATTTAGCTGGAGAGATTTTGTGGCATGAGCTAAGGTTATCTAAAGTACAGATTTGGCAGAAAGTGTCCCAATAAGAGCTGAAACAGCTAATCATGGTTTGAGAGAGAGGCACACAGGACACACTGAGCCAGAGAAGACCTTCTCTTGCTTTCCACAGTGGGAATGAAATCATCCAGATCATGAACCAAGCTGTCAGAAGCAGTGTGTGCTGTAAGGAGGTGCATGGCACTGACAGGGAACACAGATCCCTGGTGGCACTCAGGAAAATGTGGAAAAGGGCATTCAGATATTAAATCCAGGTCAAGTGCTGCTCTCAGCCTCCCCCAGGTAAAACACATGCTGGAAAACACAGCCCATGTGTTTTACATCCCAATTTCTAGTTGTACTCAGAGCTGGAAGAGTTCCTAGACCAATTTAGGCAGCTCATGCAGCTCTAAATTTTAGAACCTCCCCAGGTTTGTCATCAGCCCTCATTTTCACCACTGGGCTCACCTCTACTTTTTCCCCTGTGCTTTGTAAGAACAGGGTGCAGCCAGCAGCCCTGGGGTCACCAGCCTTGGACAAGGACCACCAGGGCACACTGAAGCCTTGCTCTGAGCTGGCCACTGCTGTTTTCAAGTGGCATTAAAAAATGGAATAAAGATTAGACAACATTTCTGAAGTGTAGTATAAGTGATAGCAAGCAGGCAATTTCTCCCTTGTTCTCCCACTAATTGCATTTTATTATTTTGTGGCTGTACTTTCCAGGCTTCTCAGTAATAGGGAGTATTTATTTACCTCAAAGCCAGTTTGGATGGCAGCTACCTTGGTGGCTGCTGGCTACACCCACAGGGGGAGGAGGTGCTGTCCCTGATGTGTGGGGCTAAGGATCCAAAGTTCAACACAAAATTTGCTGTTCTCAGAAAACTCTGTGATGTGCTCTCATGCAAACAAAATTGCAAAGCCTTTATTTCCATGTTTTCCAGTCTTTGCTCCAGGAGTGCACTTACACTGACTCCCAGAGACATGGGACTTGTTTCACCAGGAGCTCTGAAGGAATGTAATTATTTTTCTGCAGGTGCTCTGCAAACACTGGTGAAGTCACAGGTTGAAAAGATTTAATTTATAAAGAATTAACTGTTTATACTCACCTTCTCAGCATATGACTCAAAGTACTTTGACTGGGAAAATCAAATTTCCTAGGGAACTGAATACAAAGCAGCTGAGTATTGAACTGGTAGCAAATTGAAATTAATTTTGCCAGCTCCTGGCCATCAAATCACATGAGACTTGTAAAGACAGCTGCTGGCAAAGGATGAGAAAGATGTTTAAATTTTTATTATTGTGGATTTTCTGAAAGACATTTTATGGGGAGGGAGAGGGGAATACCACCAACAAACCACCCCCACTGAGCTGTTCCATTTTGGGTGCATTACATTGATAACTGGAGCCTGTGTTCTGCTGGTAAAACCAATTTCCAGCCCTGCAGCTTGACCACACCAGTATTTCCCTGTTCCTCTTCTCCTGTCTCCATAAATATCCAAGCTTCCTTCCTGTTCCTCACCACTTTTTATTTTAGCCACCATACACTGCTGCTTCTTGGTTTACTCCTCTCCTGGACAGCCCCATCTTTTCTTGTCTCTTCTCTGATGTGTGGCTTGGGCTCACCTTGCTCTTCATTCACAACTGCTCTTAGTGAACCACCTTCTCCTTTTACTTGCCAGCTGGAGAATAAATGTTTTTTTCAAAAGGTATGCATTATATAAATGCTTATGCATATTTTTTGATGTTAAATCATATTCCATATTTTTCTCTAGCTTGCCATCTGGTCCTTGAAGTCATGGTGCTGTAGTCCTTTGCTGACTATGCCGTACAAAGTCGACTCTGCAAGTTGAATTCATTGTCTAATCTAAGAATCTTCAGGAGTAAGTAATCTGATTTAGAATCCTGGGGTAAATATTCAGTGTGGGAGGGCTTTCTAACTTTTTTGTCAGCAGCCCTGGCAATAATCCCATGGGATAAGAAATTACTCTTCCATCAGCCCAGCTCTCAATCTTACTGGTAAAATGCTGTTTTCACCATGAAACACACTAAACAAATATTTAAATTAACTTACACAATTAAATGACTTCAAATTAATTGTGATTTATTGAGAGACACAGTTATTAAAAAACCAGCAAACAGCTTGTGTTTGTTAAGTGTTTAATCCTGTGAATATCAAGTGCAAGAGAGTGGGCTGCATTAGTCCCATGCTCCAACAAAGGAAGGGAGAGGAAAACCCAGACTGATATCATTGTTCAACCTGTGCTTTAAGTAAAGTCACATTTGTGGTCAAGAGATAAGAAGTGACTTGTCTGAAGTATTCTCAGGGAGCTGATAAGTAAAGTACTGGAACAAATGGAAGGAGGATTATGAGACTGGGAGGGAATAAAATTAAGACTGATAACATATGGAGTCTTGCAGCTATTTCTCTTGTTTCCTAAAGATTAATTTTTGCTGGTGATGTTTTTTAAGTGATTTAATAATGAACAGAAGGTTGTGGCTTAAAATGCTGGCAAAGGGCAGATTTTAGCAAATTACTGCAACATGGAGCTCACAAGAGCTGAGGATTGTAATGGCAAATTTTGACTAAAGAAATTTTCCTGAAAGCTGATGAGTGGTAAATGTATTTCTGGCTCAAAATGTAAGCAATCAGTGAAGAAGAGGAGATACACACCATAATATGATTGATTATGCTCAAGTGGTTTTATTGATTTTAAAGCTGTGAATAGAAGTTCTTGTACTTCCCTCCATGAGGTGCTTACAAGAAGGTTTGTGAAGTGTGTGATTTCTGTGTAGCAGGAGATGCTGAACAAAGGAGTCCCTGAAAGACAATGATGTTTCTCAGAAGGGCAGATGATGACAGAAACTTTATAATATAGCCAAATGATATTGGACTGCACTGAGTTCAAACAGGCTTCAGACTTACTCATATGAACCACTTGGGTCAACTTCATTGGTCTACACATTATTCATATGACTTTTGTTTCTCTTAAGGGTCAAAACATACTGTGTTTATTATGTTTACCTTCTTTGTGCATGTGGGAGCAATGGAGGGTGGGTGATCTTTGCTTCCAGTCGCAGACACTCCTGGCATCCCTGGTAGGTTGTGGCAGCCTTTCACTTGATGGGAGTGACCAAATCAGTCAGCAGAGTGAAGAGTTTAAAGTGTCAGGGGATGGAAAGAGGTGCTGGAAGATCTTGCTAATGGCTTGCTTGAAAATTTTCATGTACAGTATGGACTGAACCCTCTCCTACCTTAATTTAAACTCCCAATATCTGCAGAATGGAGCTTCTGTGCCAATATCAGCTGAATGAAAGGCTGGTGTACTCGATTTCATTCTTTTGCTGGGTTGACAATGCCAGAATCTGCCACTTTAAGAAACTTATTGTAATCCTATTCCTCTGTTTTATAAAGTATGTTTATATAAAACCCCATTCACAGCAGTTAATCAAATGCCTTTGTGGACAGATAAATAAAGAAGCAGCAACAGGAATATGTTAAAAGCAGTCATTAGCATGTACCTCACATCAAATAAAAAAGTACTGCAATTAATCATAAGGACATAATTTTCCTTAACCTCATTTCAGATTGCTGTTTTAAGTGCAATTTATGCCACACACCCACCCATGTCTATTTTAATCAAACATTTTGTGCTGATGCGTGAATTAAAGTAATATAAGAACAGAGAGCTGGGATATGTGATAGAACAAATAAAAGGCTGTTCTGCTCCTCATTCCAGAACCTCAATGTACCAGGTAAAAGGAAAAAAGGAAAAAAAATGGAGGCAACTTTTTAATCAATTAAAAAGGCTTATGGATGTTCCAAATCAGCCTGACAAAAGGTCAAAGTCACTTAATATCTTTTCCATTAACCATTTGGTGTCACCAGAGCATCTACAAAACAGTGGAGAGTTTTCACGATTCTTATGCAGACAGAAAGTGTTCTGATCACTGCTCATCTCTTGCAGATCAGGAAGAAGTAATTTCATTTAAATTTTAATAGATTTTTTTTAACTGACAGACTTTTCTTGTATAAACAAGACAGGGACATTTGTGCCACTTATAAATGGTATGGATCCATTGATGCTCTTGGTACAGATTTACTGTGTGTTACCTGGATTTGGCTGCCTCTCCTTGTTTTGAACTGATTTTGATTGCAGAGAAGAAATTATCCAGATAAGCCACAGTGAAGTTACAGAGAGAGTGTCTTGGCATCAGAAATTCAGCAAACATTGCTGTGAGCTGTTTCATTATGTCACTGTCCCTCTGACTGCTCCTTGTGCTTGAATTCCCTCTCAGTGAAATATCACCTGTGTCTGCCTGCTGAAACTCCAAACTGTGCAGCCACTGAACTTCTGCTAATGACCAAATATTAGTGTAAATTATTCTTGTTTTTGCCAAGAGTCTAACAAACCTCTCTGTCTAAATCAACAGGAACCATTTGTAAGTTAGTTTAGCCTGTGATATTCCCCCCACAATGAAACATACAGGGAAATTATTGCCAGTATATCAATACTGTTGACCCTGCAATATGGTGATTCAGCTCAGTTCCCCCACTCCCCTTTTTCTTTTGGTAAGTATTTGTTACGCTCCTCTATGATGCTCTTTTCTGGCCCACTTCATTCCATCTCAGATATATGACTATTAAGACTGCTGTTTTTAATATACTGATAAACATATTCAAACTTAGTCTAAAGTAAGTGGTCTCAAGTCATAGTTTTATAAGAATTGATACAGAAATGTTCAAAATACTTGTTCTGGTGAAAGCATCAAGGTAAGTAATCTTCTGAATGAAAGACAAGGGGCAAAAAGTGAGCTTTCCACTTGAACAGAATTTATGTTTAAAACTCTGTGCTTCTGAATGAATAATGAATCTGTTTCAGGTTTCCTTCAATTGCTCAAACCTTGGAGTAGATGTGTCCTGCAAAGGTCCATCTAATCCTGTAGTCTTTGATGCAAATGGCAACTAATACTTAAGAAAAGGTACAAAACCAAGGGAGGCAGAGAGAGATAAGCATACCAAGCCTTCAGCCTTGAAAACCTGGCTGGTAACTTCCTGAAATTATAGCAAACAAGGATTTCATGTTCATGTTAGTGCCCAGTAGATGTACCAAAACTGGAAGTTTGCAGAATTTGGCTCAGTTTTTTTCTTTATTTTTTATGAGAAACAGCATTTTCAGTATTACCAAAAGAAAACAACAAAGGGTTGGCATATCTACTCTGAAGAATTCTGATGTTCAGATGCAGTGAGGATTGGACTTAATAATGGTAGGAAAAGGCACTGGAGCCCATATATGATAACATATATACATATATATTTTATATATATATGCAAATATATTTTTTATATATATGTGTATGTGTAATTATTGTTAATATGGACTGAATCTACTTTAAAACCACATTCTATGTAAATCAGAAACCTGAGACTGTGATCCAAATTTATTAAATGTAGAACATCTATTGGTATGTCTGATTTAGAGTGTGAAAAATGTTGTTTGATTAGTCTCTTGCTGCTTCTTCCATTTTTTCTCCTGTGTCATTTTATTTATTAGAAGCATTCTGAAGAGGCAGGAATCACAGCAGTGCAGCTGCTATTTGCTGAGCCTGGAGAGAAATGGTCACAGTGAACAATTCTATTTTTAAGCTCTGGGATGAAGCGTGGCTATTTGAACTGTCATGCCCACTCATGAAATATCCATTTTAACTGGACTCAAAGCTTCCAGGGGCACTTGGACTGCTGCCTTCCCTGATGATGGGGTGTTATCCTGGCCAGCTGGGTGTGCAGACAGATCTGATGAGCTGCTTTGAGCTCCTGCACCCTGCAGTGGCTGCAGGCACCCAGTTTGAGTTTATTGGGCTCCAGTGGTTCAGGTAATTCAATTTTGCCTGGAAACTGACTACGCTCAGGCTTGCTTAGGGAGCAGGTGGCTGCCACTTAATCCTGGAAGGTTATATCATGATACTGGGTTGCAGAAAATGCTGTGTAATTACCAGAGAAAAGATTGATCCCTTAACTGGGTTTAGAGAAATCCACGCTTCCTTCCACTTGTGTACACAGACATGGGTACATCTGTATTGTGCTGTTAAAATCCCTCTGGGAAAGTTTCTGCCTGCAAGCCCTGCTAATCAAATCTTGCCTACTTCAAAAGATATATTCTAGTTCCTAAATCTTCTCTGTTGGTGAGCTATTTCCATGATGCATGGCCCTGCCATGGGGTGTGAGAGCAGAGCTCACCAGGAAAGGCTGTGGAGGGGAGCTCTCATCTCCTTACCATGCACAAAGTATTTGCAAAGAGGCTTGGGACAGCAAAATGAGGGATGGAATAGGCAAAATTCGACTGTAATCAACAGCCATTGGCCAACAATTTGGTGCCTCAAAGGACAAGGAAAACCTGGAAAAAGAAAATTGGTAAGAGAAGCTGGGTGGCCACCAGAAAATTTTACTTGGATACTGACTTGTAAGGAAAACAAAATAAATGGAGAGATCTAAAAACAGTGCTGCTTGAAGCTCTGATATCTCCTCTTTTTCAAACTTTTTTTTAAATATCAGAACTCTTTTCAGGGCTCCAGGAAATTTGTGCTGCCTCCTCAAACCTGCCCTAGAGGACCTGACCCCAGACGTGCACACACACACACAGAGGCATGTTCCCACTCTCTAAAATGAGAATTCAAACAAAACTCTTATTTTCCTTGCATCCCTGGCAGCCACCCTATCTTTGTGTTTCTTACAGAATTTTCTCTTCTTTGATGTTTTGGTTTAAACTGTAGCAAGTTGGAGCTGCAGAAGTTTTTAGTTATGTTTTTGCAAAACTCCATTGGCTCCTTTATATTACAGATGTTAGAAAGAACAGAAAAGAAAACTTGTACCAAATCTACCGAGACATCTTGATCAGCAGAACATTTTTCCATAAACAGGCTTCTATTTTACAACATTTGAAACCCATCTAATTACCCCAGAACAGCAGAATGAGTTCAGGATGTTGGGAGGATCTGGAAGGCTGTTGTTTTACAGTAAATGGCTTTAATCATCTGATAACAGGGCTGTGCTTTATGCATAGAAAGTCCTGTTTCCCTTTTTTCCCCTCCATCAATGTGTTCCATATCAGTTTTCTCTCTGAGCTCAAGCCACAGAGGATGTGGATAGTCATGTTATATCCCATTTGTTCTGTCTGCTGATTAAACAGGAAAGATTAGGTTAATGTCATGTTACCCTTTAAAAAATCATTGCTCTTACAAGTACATGTTTTGTACTTGTAATAAAATCAATGTAAAGAGCAGTTAGAATTGTACATAGCCCACATTTTTATCTTTAAATGAAAAAATGCCTTCATGTTGTATTGTATCTTGCATTTTCACACAGCCATAGCTGGATGCTTTGGAACAGATCATCTTTCATTGTCTCAGATGTGGATTTGGCAAGGAGCTTCTGTTCTGATCTGAATTCTGGGAAGTCTGAACTCTGCATGGTCTACTTCTGTCAGAAGGAAGAAGTTCACAGATAGCCTTAGCTGTGATAATCAATTTTCCATAGCTATTGAAAGTCAGTTGGAAAGACACTGAATACTTTTTGCTTACTTAATAGTAATGACTCACAAAAGTCACTCACAAAAATTATGTGAATTTCATAACCTTTCATTTCATTGGAATCTTGTCACCAGCCTGCACTTATGCAAAACCCAAAATACTTTCTCAACAAAGTTATTATGCTTTGCAGTGGAAAAGCACATCTGTCCTGGGTTTTAAACCCCTTCATGGTGATTATCTCTCACAGCCCAGTGAGTGAGGGGCTGGCGACCCCAGGCTCTGTGCACGGAGCCAAGCCTCTGCTTTGGCTCAGGTCCTGCTGCCCAGCATGTGCTGAGTTCAAGGGAGGCTGAAAGTAATGTAGAGGAAGGATTCCTTCACAAAAAGCTCATGTGCTAGGTGCTGGATAAGCCATAACTTCGTCCATGTGCTTCCTTCATAAAGAATGCTCCTGTGACACCATTTTCTCTCCTTGCTTACTTTCTGTTTTCATTATCACAGCTGCAATGTTTTGAAACACACACAGGTGAGTCTGAAGGCAAATCCCAGCAGACAGTCAGGGAGCACAGCCTAAGAGATTGCTTTGCCTTCATAATCTACTTCTGTAAGTAAGTGTGCATGCTGGAATTGATTAATTGCTTCCTGTTCAGTGCAAGCACAATTAGCCATTGATTCGTTTTTGTCAGGTGAGTTCCAGGTGGTTTTACATCTCACAGCTTTTCCTAATGGGAAAGGGAGGTTTACCACTCTATGAATCACTTCAGTGGGTGTTTAAGAGCAAACAGGCTGTGGGAGATGGAGGGTGTCACTCTGGCTGGGGGCACCTTTCTGGTGCAGAACCCAAGGACTTGCTGCTGGCCAGGCAGGCACAGAGAGACAGGGCTGCTTCCTCTGCCTTTGCTTGGGCTTTCCAGAGCTGTTTGACAAAAAAAAGTAGAGAAAAGGTCCTAGCAGTGGATGTCTGGTTAACATTTCAATTTTCAGGTGCTCTTTTTCTCTGTAGATGAAGGTTGAAATGTATAAGCAGACCTGTCTGGAGAGTACCCAGCTGTTCCTCAGCATGTTTTTTCCCATTTGTCTCCATAGAAGCAAAACAGGCAAGAATTCCAGCTGGTTGGCCAGCCATAACTGATACCAAATAGCCTCCATATTTTATTCTCTGATGGTGTGTACATGACAAAAAGCTGCTCTTTGCAGGTGCTTAGTTTGTTGAGGTTTTTTCAGCTGTTGTTACATCTTTGGATGTAATAGATGGAATTTCCCATTTAGCCATCAAGAATTTACCTATGGCCTAAATCTCTCTTGAGGAAGGATGATTTTAGTATGCTTGTAAAAGATGTCCAAAAAACCACAACTGTTTGCTTCCAGCAACTAAGTTACAACTATCGGGAAATTATGCCCAGTGTGAAAAATGTTAAATAATCATTGTGGTAATTCACTCTTGTGTGAAGCTCAGTAGAATTGGATAAGACTTGATAAGGTGTTGTGACTGATATCTTGAAATTATTCTCTTGAAATTTATTCTAGATTAGGTTATGAATTACTTGCTTTATAAAGAGATACAGGATGCTACACAAATTTTGTCACAGGGGTCTCCCAGAGGGTGTATAAAACATTCTCCAAAGTTTTGGTACTGACCACATGAATATATCAAAAATTAGCAATATAGAGGTCCAGTAGTAAACTAGTTTACTGTTAGACCTTTCACACTTGTTACTCTTGTTATTTGTATTTTTCCCAAGTATTTTGGAGGGTGTCTGGGCCCCAGAGCCCAAGGACATGGAGACAAGGAAACTGCTATTGGTTGTGCTTCACCACAGCCTGAGCAGGGGAGTTTCTGAGCTTGGTACCTGCTGGGATTTTGAGCACTAAAGATGCTTCAACTACAGCCCCTTTCATGCATCCTATATACATGTAAGGAAAAACAGTGGAATGAAAAAAAAAAAAAGGGGAGAATTTCCTCTTGAGATGAATGTCTCTGCACAGTCTCCCACCCACATTGCAGCTACAGGCAGCTACAGCCAGCCCTGTCTGCAGCAGTCTTAAAATGTGTGTCCAAACACAGCTGTGAATAATGTTTCAAGATATGCACAGGAAGACCAGCTATTCTGTGTTGTGTGACTGGAAGACTATGAAAGGTTCTGGGATGTCTCAGTAAACCCAGAAGGAATGGTTTCAGCACTGTGGAACATTAAAAATTCCCAATATTTTAATATTTATATAATGCAGGGACAAAAAATATCACTCAGACTAGGCAAACTTAATGGAAATATTTAGTCTTCTATCATGTGGGAAACAGACTGCAGGTCTTAAATTCTCTTCTGCAAATTCGGAGTCAAAGGGTAATGATTCTCCACATGGGCTAAAATTGAAATATTATACACAGTTGCTGAGGGTAATGATTAGGAATCAGAAGATCTCACAAGGTTCCTGACCTCTAACATTTTACTATGACAGTGATATTGCTTTAACAGAGATAATTTAATAAGTAAAACAATACTGTCCCTAAAATGGACATTCTTCATTTTTTCCACTCCTTTGGATTTTGTCTTGCATTATAAACATCAGCCTAAATTCATCCTTGCCATAAATTCAGTGGTGTGCCTGGAGCAGTGTGAAGCATGTACACATGTGCCAGGCTGCAGCCTCAGCACCTTGTGAAACTCTTGGTAGTGAGCAGAACCGTCTGGATTGAGGCATCCCTGGTGGGTTTCTGTAATCTCATCCTGTTTAAAATGAAGGCAGACAGTGATGGGCAAGAAACCTCCTGTTGGATGACTGTGCTTTTTGGAAGTTCATTTGCAAAAAAACCCCACCCCACAACTATTGGGTTGAATTAGATATTCTTAAATTATATGTGAAGTAATTTTACTTCAGATTAACAATAGGACTATGATAACTTCTGTGTTAAATGTAAAGATGGGAAGAAATCCTGTGAGACTTTAATAAACTGGAAAAGGAGCTCCTATGTGTAATTCTTATCTCTCTCCTACTGTTTAGAACCTGTGCTCTGTAGCTCTGTATCTTTCCTGCTCTGTAGCTGGGGGTTGTTTTTCCCCACTTGGGAGCACAGCAGCCCAGTTTTTGTCATAAATCCTCCCTGTATCTAGCAGGATAGATCTCTTCAAAGCACATGTACCACTGGCCTTGGGGAACAATAAATGACTAAATGGCACAGAAAATCTGCTCTTCACCCGAGGTGGCAGGGAAACAGGTGCTCCATGGCTGCTAGAAAAGGCCATGGGAGAGGATTGTGTGCAAATGAGTTTGGGAATGTCAGATCTCCAGGTGGTGACTGTGACAGGTGAGAGGAAATAATTCAGCAGCCTTGCCTTGCAGGGAGCCCTGGCTTTTCTCACCCTGCTGAGTCACACAGAATAGCTCATTACCCAACACTGCTCAGGGACTGTCATAAACAAGCCATGGGCTGGAAATTTTTTTGTCCTCTCCACCTAGGAAACTATATTTTGAATATAATGAAAGTTTTGCATTGCACCCTTTTTCTTGGGGCAACAGGTCAAGAAATAGGATTTTAATATGAATTTGTTTGTATAGCACCTAGCTCATTGAAATATCAATATCACTTCAGGGGAAATCCATATGTCACTACAAAGAATTTTTCACCTAAGGTTTGATTTGGTCTCTGAACATATTTTAAACCAATTTTTATTTTCTGTTGCTTCACTTAGTTGTCTTTCCAGAATAAGGATGTGTCAAGACAATGCAGGAGATTATTTTCTCTCTCATTAGAAATAAGATATGAAAAATATTTTGTAAGAAACTCCATAAAAACTGACTTTTATTGATGGTTAATACCATAGATGAGCATGTGAATGTGAGATTTATTCAAACAGAAAAAAGAGTGTGTACCCTTGCCCACTGATATTTCAAGACATTTGGTGTATTTTGCTGCAATGATAGAGGCATCTGGTTTTATTCACATATTTTTTAGTGACTGAATTGTGGTTTTAAGTCCCTTATACCTGGAGGAGCAGTTTTTTTCCCAGATAAGGAGGGAGATGAAATTCAGTAATTCACCCTGGCTAGGTGATGAACAGCATTGAGAATTGTTCTGTTGAGGTGCCACTGTGGTGTCCATAGGGGAATATTTCCAAATCTGCAAACTTAGAGCACCTGGGAAATACTTTAACTATATAGTGGCATTTCATGCATCAGAGACTGGATTTTTTACCTCTTTCACCCTCCCTTGAATTCCTGAGAGATGAGTATTGGAAAGTATGGAAAACTGAGATGAGAATACTTGGATTTAACTGTGAGCTGAATTCTCATTCCAAAATACCTCAATGATTACTGGGAGATAGATAAAAACTATCCCACCTGTCCCTGTGGAGAAGAACAATATTCTTTGTACTGTGCCAATGGCAAACCATGGTGTTTCCAAGGGGCTGAGCTACAGTCCTGAGTGCTGTTCACTAGAAGGGGGAAATTTTTCCTTCCCCACTAACTGCAGAATTCTCAGCTTCAAAATTTCCTTGAACCACACTGAAAATGAAAATCTAAAGCTATTTCTCCTAAAATTTAATTTTAATTTTTGGATGTGAGAAGAGTTAAGTTCTCGATTTTTCACAGGGACCTCAGTTTGGCTCTCAACACTTATTCTTGCTCTTTCATCTGCACACAATTATGTCTAGAAATGCATATAATTTCTTTCACTGGTTGAAGGCTAAGTATGCATTTGTTGGCACAACCAAATAATTATCTATCCAAGTAATATAAAACAATTGTAAAGATATTTGCAGCTCCCTTCACTTTATTCACAATTACCATAAAACTAAGGGAATGTGAGGAATGAGGTCTGGATTCGTCTTTGAACAAAGCAGAGCCTTCTAGAAAATAGACTTCAATTACATTCCTCCTCTTGTTGGAAAGGTTATACATCAGGAAAAGTCTTCTGAGTCTTTTTTGTGGCAGAAATGTAGCCACCATATAAAACCTGTAATAAGAATTGTCAAATATAACGATTTTATGATGTCTGTTCATCATCTGGGCAGTGAAGCTTTTCCTAATGAATGTGCTGATCTGACAGAGGAGGGCCAAGGAAGAAGCGGCACAAAAGCAGTACCACAGCTTCAAGGAAAAACACAGAGGTGAGTGTTTGAAAGTCAGAGGCACAAAGTTTTCCAGTTGTTTTGCCACTGCTGGTGGTGAGAGGCTGAAGGTGAATGATAGGTGTGAATTCAGCCAGGGGGTTGGGGCAGGGATGAGACCTCAGCTTCTATTGCCAAGAGGGACCAAGGAGAGGGGTCTGAAGCATAGGTTATCAGATACCTTGGAGGGTGTGTCAATCAAGACATGCTCTTCAAGTTTGGGTCCTTGGATTTGTTTTAAAAACAGTGAGATCACAACAGACTCCTGTAGATTATTTATTTATATGTGTTGGATAAAATGGCAAGGATTTGGAAAATCACTCTCTCCAAGCCAAGACATAGCTTTAACCTCTGTGTGGGTGGCTAAGAGAATCTCACAGTGTCAATAAATGATAGACAGCTTGCTTTTTTTTTAAAGCAAACTTTCCAGGGGCTTAGAGACACTTATTAAACAGGCAGGACCTGACTGCTGCATGCTCCCACTGACATCAGTGCAAACCTGCCAAAATTTTGCTCCAGTAGGATCAGATCCTTTGGGCTGTGTCTCCAGTTGTTTACACAGGTGTAAATTAAGTGTGGATCTGTTGTGGCCAGCACAGGCATTAATCATCCTGTCAGCCTATGAGAGTTGCCTTCAACCTTGCACTGAACCCTCTGAGGTCCCTCCCTCCCTCCTACCCTGTGATAAATGTGCCAAGAGTGGTGTGCTAATGCCCACCTCACAGCACCATGCCCCTTCCCAGGCACTGTCTGGGAGCTGCCAAAGTACCAGCAGTGCTTTAGAAACTGCTCCATGGTTTGTGCTTTGGGACTGTGAGGCTGTCTTGGGTTGCAATGCAGGATGTGGCCAGAAATGTGTATTCTGTCACCATCTGTTGAAGCTGGGTGGGGCAGTGACCCTAATCTCTGTGGGAGATATCCTCTGCTAATGGGCCATCTTTAAAACCAGCTGGGGCAATCATCTTTATCTTCTCCACAACCCATCCTCCCTCCATGAAGATATCATCTGCTAATGGGCCATTCAGTCCCACTGCATGACTGATAAAATTACATCATCCCACTGGGAGATGCTCCACCCAGGGGGAGGAGCCAAACATTTCCTACCTTGATAAAAACTGAGATTTTTGAACACTTTATTTCCACTGGATTCCAGAGGAAAGCCAGACCTTTCCACATCATCCCTGGACCTTCAGAGGAAAACTTCACCTTCTACAGCAGCACTGCTTCAGATGAACCACATCTGCCACTGCAGGAGGCTGCAGCCACTATTTAATGGGACTGCTACCAACACCCTGACTGACTGACAGGGTGTCAGGTTGTATCCTGACTGTCAGTGTTTTGGGTTTGTTCTTTGTAATACTGTATTTCTATTTTAATTTTCCCAGTAACAACTGTTATTTGCCCTGAGAGCCCCTTAATTACAAAATTATAATAATTTGGAGGAAGGGGGGTTTACATTCTCCATTTCAAAGAGAAGCTTCTGTCTTTATTGGCAGACATCTGTCCTTCAAACCAGGACAGAGTTGCAGCATCCTGGGTGTCACTTGTGTGGTTGGGCTGAAAATCTGTCTGCCAAAGCTCTTTGCTAATATATGATACCTTTCTTTCTTTCTTTCTTTCTTTCTCTCCCACAGAATTCTTGTTTCAGATTTGGTGCTGCCAGCACTCGAGGATCTGCGGTTCAGCTCAGAGCATGAAGCAGCATCTCCTGGGGACAAGTTAATTCAGCAACAGCTCTGAGGCAGCACTGGCCCTGGAAGGAAACAATGCATCAATTCCCTGGAAAAAAGCTTTAATGCCTGTTGTGAGTCAAGATTTACATGGTAAAATGGACTGCTAGCTACTGCAGTAAAGTATGTGTAGGAAAATATTATGGATCCACAGGAAGATGGTAGGGGTTATAAGAAGAATTTTTTATTGTGGCAGTCTGTTTTTTTTCTTTTTCTCTGAATTGTAAAACTGAGTTTCATGTTAAGATATATTCAGTTAGTTGAGCTTGTTCACTATTTGTTATTGACATCAGTAATACAGATTATAAAATATGGCTGCAAGATTTTGTTGATCTTTTAATTTACAGCAGACAGAACTGGAAGTTCATACTGATAAGTTGGCTCTCAATGTTTGTAAACACACACACAAACAAAAGGGAATTTATTTGCACTTAATTGGGTCCTCAGAGAATAGCTGCATTCTGTGTGTGTTTTGTTTTTATACTGGGTTCTGCAAGGCTGCCTAAAACAAAGTGAAAGAAGTACCTTTATTTTTAAAAAGAGATATCATTCTTCACAACTGATGACTCAATGGCTTTGGAATGTTCAGGATAAATGGTGCTTTATTGTCATGTTTGGTGTTTTTAAGAAAGTAAGCAAGGGCAGGGACACAAGCCTTAGGCTTCACCTGGAGCAGACCACAGCTTGTTCTCTGTGGGCTGGAGCAGCTTGCAGCTGTGCTGTGGGGGGCAGAAATGTCTGTGCCATGTACCCAGGATGCAGGAGCTCTCTCAGGATGCTGTGAGCGAGCCTGAGGCACTGACACTGTCCTCATGCACTGCCCTGGTGTGGCCTGGAACCTCCCAGCAGGTCACAGCACAGCAATGCACCAAGTCCACTCCTGCTCCCCATTTCCACATAAATATTGAAGAAGTTACACTGAATAAACAGAGGTGTGCATTTTGACCTGTGCTCTCCATAAATATGATGTTTCATAGTTTTAGTCATGGAATACACTGTTGTGGAGAGATTTTGTTTCGTACTAACAGAACTTTCTCAACTCAGAAGTTCTGAATTAAAGAAAGCATTTGGGAACAGAAAATGAATCATGCCAGTGGCACTATGAATAAGTTTTTTACATTCATAATTTAAGGCTCTTCACACATTTTCTTTGGAAATCTCAAGTTTCCATTTTGAGGGCTGAATTTGTATTTTAATGAATCAGAACGTGTGAAAGCAGTATGAAAATAAGTTTTTAAGTCTTGGGGGGGAACTTTAATTCAGAACAGTCTAGCAATAGAAAATTGCTTTCAACAGGCTATATCTTTGCAAGATTTGAAGGGAAAAAGGACAGCTGGATTATAATCTACATAAACATAGATGTTCTAAGATGTAGAGTGCCTACCTTTGTCCTCAGAAATGTGACATGAATGAAGTCTTAGTATTTTCTGTACCTGTTTCACAATTAACATAAAAATATAGAATGTACACTTACATGTAAGTAATATAAATTTCTTAGTAAAAATGAGGGAAGAAAAAGTAATTTGAGTGACTAAAAGCCTGTTAAAGGAAGCTGGAATGAGAACCTGACCTTGATTTCTAACTTCCCAGGCAGTGGTCCTTTGGTTGCCCTCAAGATGCCTGATGTTCATCCATTCTGAAGCCTGGGATGCTACAGAGTGCACAGGCACTGCAGCACTACAAACAACTTTGATTTAGGAAGTTTTGGTGTTTTTTTTTACCCTCTGAACTTGGATTACTAAAAGGATCTCTTCTTTGTTTTTCTTTTTCAATCATGGATGTGTTAAAGGAGGATTAACCAAATGGTTTTGCCCAAAATCTGATGAGACTGAGATGAATGTGGGCATTATTCTCTCCAAGCATTCACTTGGTCCAGAAGTTACCAAGACTAAAGTGCATCTACAAGAGTAAAATCAATGCTTAAACAGACTAAGCAAGAAACTGTGGTGTGGTTTATCCAAGGGAGCCACATGGAAGAAAACACAAATGCAATTCAAAGATGAAGCTTCTATGAGAAATGGTGGCAGCATTGCAGCATTAATGTTTTAATTTTTAATGCAAATGAAATTACAATATATTTCATCTGATTTTTACAATTACATTCTTTTAGGCTTCAGTGTTAAATACAAGACTTGGTCATTTGGTTACTCAGTGACATCTGAGCAAAGCTGTGTTTACAAGAAGTCTGTGGTTTTAAATTAGGTTTGCCAAGGGTTATATAAAACAATCAGATATGCACAAGTGAAAGCTGTTGAAAGCCTGGATTATAGGGAGATAGAGCTCAATGAACATTACTGCCAGCAAATAATCTGACCTGTTTCTGCCATCAGTATAGAGTTCCTGACAGATCTGGTGGCACATTTTAGGCAACAATTGATTTAAAATAAAAAATAGCCCTGAATTTCCTGTGACCTGCATCAGGAAAGACCACAATATCACCAGCAATTTTTCAAAGGTAGATAGAGACTGTTTCATGCTAACAATTCTATATGGGTTCATAACTCTGAGGTATAACAGCACTTTGCCTGTTACTAGACTCTAAACAAAACAGCAGAAGTGTCCATTTTTTAAAATCTTGGCTTAACTTAAAAGTTAAGTTACCAATTGCTATCCTTTTTTGGTGGAAAAAGAATTACTAATGTGTCTTGCTGGAAATCCTGGTGCAGTTTTTAATGTTTGCTTTGAATTGCCAACATGCTTTTCTGGGTAGCAAAATACAATATTAGTTCAATCAGCTCAAATGCAGAGCAGACCAATGTTTCTGGGCTTCCCAGCACAGTTAATAACAAGCAGCACTCTTGTGGTTTTAAATCTGAATTAAATTTGCAGAAATCAGGGGGAAATTGGGGCCTGATTTATGGTTACATATTATGCCTTGAGGTGGTAGCTCTTTGTTTTCCTAAGGACTGTGAGAGTTTAGACCAACCTTTGTGTTGGCTTAGACCAACTCAAAACAGATGAATTCCACTGGACAACTCAAAGGAGCTTGGCAAAATAATGCCAGTGACATCCCTGGCTCCCTCTGGAAGATTGCAGGGATTTTGCCACTAACATCATCTGGGACAGATTTCCTCCTTTTGCTTCTCATCCCTGCTGGAGTCTGCTTAATCCCCTCCTGGAGCAGCACTGAAGAAGGTGTGGTGATGTTAAGCATCAGGAATAAGTTATAAAAAGTTGAGTCCACAAGGCTAGATAAATATTACTTTATCCTCCATCCAACCACAGAAGGAAGAAGGACTGATACATGTAGCTCTTCTTTCCAGCACAGGCAGAAATAATTCCTGAATTCTTATAATCTCCAAGCAAGTTTCTCAAAAATCCCCTTTCTGTTGTGGAAAGACTTAAAAGTAGAGAAAGTAGAGTTTGTTTCATAAAGAAAGGCAAAATAAGGGGGGGTAAAAACAAAAGCACAACTGCTTAACATAAGAAATCACCTATTCATCATATAAAGCAAATGAAAAATCTTTTATTTGTTAATTTGCATGAGCCAAGATTTACATATGGCAGAAAAAAGCAAATTCAGAATACAGAAATACTCCAGAATTGAATGTACTACAAATTGTACTGTGTCTGACTAAATTGCCCTTCCTGGCTTTATGTTGCAAAGAAGAGTTTCAGCAAACACAGATTTGTCATAACTAATCCTTAGCAAAGGTGGTATTTCAGTGAGGAGACATGGCAAACCTGTTTCATTTGCCAGTGTCATTTCCAGGTTCCTACAACTCTGCTCTGTCACTCCTTATTTAGGACTGATTTTCAAATTCCCTCTTTTTTTCAACTGAATTGATCTGTATCTGCCAGGAAAGCAAATCTTCAAACTAAATCCAGAATTATTAGTAATAGGCTATCTATAGAAGAGATAATTTCCTGTCCCTTACAGGTCTATAAATAATAGCTAATATAAAGATGGGTGTTTTGCTCTAATAAAAGAGCGGCAAATCAGGAGGAGAAAATGGTGTGTGGTAGGACAATGCATCCTGTATTGACTGTAAAGGTCTGTCTTCCTCCCTAAAAACCCAACAATTTTGCTAAATTGCCAAAGTGAATGCCATCAAACTGTTAAATATTTGAAATGTGTTTTACATGAGCATCTAGATATAGGTTGCATTTTCATTCCCTAGGTATTCTCAAATATTTGCAGACTGCACTGGGCTTAGTCCACATGTCCCCTCTCACCACCCAGTGTGTCAGCTTACATCCACACATTGCTTTTGATGGCTGTGGTTGCTGAGTCTCACCTCGTGTCAGTGATGATGTCTTCCACACTGCTGTTTCAGTTGTGAATATTGCTGATAATTTTTTCCTGATCATGGTGACATTTGGCATGTGATCACTGAAAATATATGCCCCCAAACACATGATGAACAATAAAGCAAATGCTCTTATATCACCTAGATAGATAGATAGATAGATAGATAGATAGATAGATAGATAGATAGATCTAGATGTAGATATATATCTCTAGATCTATATAGATCTAGACTTAGTTTCTTTGTACAAACTTTCTTTGCATAAAAGAGCATCTCTGTCTCCCTCTGTCTCAGATTTATACATTTCAAAGAGACATAATGAAATTCATTGGAGGCTGAATTATTTGCAAAGTGTTTCCCAACTGCATAGTACAGAAATTGGTCACTACTGACTTTCTAACTGGAATTCTGCCTGAGTAGATTCATATCCCCAGTCCAGACTGAAATAACTACTAGGTTGTTTGTATTTTGAGATGATGCTCTCTAAGCTCCACTTACATGGTTCATGTTGTGTGGACTGACTTTCTGGCAGCTCAGGAGGAGTCATTGTAGACTGGTAACTGGTGGCCTGTGGAGGAAGGACTGGATTCAGTTCTTTTCCAATGAATCCTTAACAAAAAACCCCCAAGAGGTGCTGGAGTGGTGACAGGGAGACAGGTTCCTACTGAAGGAAAATTTTCTCACTTGTTAATCGTGCTCAAGATCATGCTCTGTCCAAAGGCACATTTAAACAGTCTGTTGAAGTTGAGACTAATAAATGTAGTAAAGCAGTTACAGGTGTGGCTCAGCACAGGCATGCTGGGGCTGGTATTTGAGGTGATAAATCAGGAGGGAGAAAAAGGAGATGGCAAGGATGAAGGGAGAGAAATGGACAGGCAAGCAGATGTAGAAGCTGGCAGTGAAGCCAGCCTATAAAAACAGACTACTCTGCTCCTCTTCCTTGCAGGGCCAAGCCAGCAGATGTTCTTTGAGAATTCCCATAGGATCAGGCTTCACAGAAGAGCCAGAGCAGTAACAAGTTCATAGTTCCCAGCAGGGTTTAAGATCAAGCTGGAAGCTGTGCTGCTCTGGCTTGTCAGGCTGTGGATGCCCAGAAGCAAATCCTTTCCTTTCCCTTTCTCTCCAGAGCTTTGCTCTTCAAGTGCCACAGGAAGAGGAGCATGGGGCTTGAGGAATGAAATTTTACTCTTTGATTCTTGGCTCAGCAGTTAGCCTAATTATTATTGTAAATGTGGCAGGCAAGTTGTCTTTCTAATATGTTCCGTCTCTTTTGAACTATCCATATAGAATGTGAAAAAAAAATTCTATACTGCTCTAAGATGCCAAAGTTCAGTTTTAAGATTAAAAAGCCCAGAATCCACAAAGACCTTGCTGTGCTGTCAAGTATAACCTCACCTCCTAAGCATTTGAAAGCCTGAAAGGCTTGGAGAGAAAATGAAGAAGGGTATCTAACTTTCATGGAAATGTGTATTTTTTTCCCTGATCTCTTTATTTATTTTGGTAAAACATATACAGAAAAATATGTTGTAATTAACCATGTGGAACTGATTTCTGCAGGAGAGGCCATGAGATAGCTGGGGAAGCTCAAGATAAGTCCAGGTCCTGGTGCTGTGATGTGCTGACGTACAGGAACCTGCATGACAAGAAATGACATGGGCTGTGAGATGTACAGGACTGAGCTGCTGCCAAGGCCACAATCTGCTCACACTGGGCAGATTAAACACCAGCTGGAAGGCAAAATCAAGGACTCATGTAATGAATAAGCACAAGCAGAGAGCTGAGGTGCAGCTGGAAGGTGGTGTCCCAGCACCACTGACAAATGTGAGTGGTACACAGCACCTTCACCCCTCTGTGGGAAAACAACCTGCAGCTTCTGGGTGAGGGGGCTGCTAATATTTAAACATTTATACTGTATTTTTGGTCTGTGGCCATGACCAGAGAGAGAAATTCCAAGAGAATTAGTGTTTGGTATGGTATAGGATATATAGGCATATATAGTGGGTACAGGAAAAAATATGAGGACCGTGCTTTCAGCAAGCCAAGCACTGAATCTTTGGGAATTTTTGCTCCCAGACTTAAGATGCCATTGTGAAAAATGCACAGTGATATAATCCATGACACATGAGATTGAACTTTGAGAGTGAGATCTTCCAAAATAAATCATTACCAGCAAGGTCTGTGCAATCTCAGAACATTTAGCTGTTAAGTACTGTCTTTTTTTTTTCTCTGTGGGGTATAATTTGCATTTTGATTGAACCAGCCAAATATTTTGTTGAACAAAAGAATTGCTTAGTAAACATAATTATGCTTTTAGTCTAGATGACCTTTTTCTTGCTAAAAAAAAATCCTGATTACCTTTTCCATTAATAAAAAGTTGATTAATGTAGTTGAATGAATTATTAAAGAAGAGATAACTGAATTCATCATACTTAATGTAATAGCAGATTACTGGGAGCTTATAGATTAGTATCAGAATTTCCCTTCTGTATAGGCTAATATAAATAGAGTTAATTCAAAGGGACCATGTCCATTTTTTTTCTGGCCTTATTCATGAATGAACACTGCTCTTGTAAAAACTCCTGGCACATAACAGACACAGGGTAATGCTTTAAATCAAAGCATTTTTCAGCTGGTCCATGTTTTTCACTTCTTGCTTTTAACAGAACCTGGAAATCTGTTCTGTTTGAAAATATAGATTTTGCCACACACTTAAAACAAAATTTTTTCAAGGCAGATTTGGAAATATTCAGACCTTGTGGCTGATAAATTAATCTTGAGCTGCTCTTTAGCTACCCAGTTATTTGTAAATAACTGTCCTGTTGATGAGTTTCTTGAGATCTGAGATAGATCATGCAGCAGCTGGCTGATGCACATTCTCAGGTTTGTATTTTGAGAGAAAAGAAAGTAAATTCTGTTCTTCCTTTTCTTTTCTAGACCTTCCTATCAGTAGCTGGGACACATGCAGAGGATGAACACAGCAAGCAGGAGCCAGATGACAATGTTTTTGCACTCTCTGGGAGTGTCTGATTCTTGTTGAGGAAGAGACCTTCTGAATCCATTGGATTCCTGCATAGCTCAGCCTATGATAGACACAAAGCCTAATCACAGCCCTTGAAATGTAATGAGCCCCTCATGTGCAGTGAAACAATTCCAGACATATCCAGGTGACATGGGAAGGACCAGGTGCCATAATGAGTAAAAATATTCATTCTAAAAGGTAAAATACAATGATGTTTATATGTATATGATTATATATGTTTTTAGTCCATCATACTTCTGTTCAGAATCATTTAAGCACCTTCAGAAAAAGGTTTTGTTTAGTTTTTTTTCTAAGAACCTCCTCTTCTACTTAAAAGGCTGCTAAAAAAATCAATTTTTATCCATGTGAATGTAGCAGGATGTATGTAAATCCAGAGTTGTAATGGACCTTTAATATGACCCAGCTCAGCACGTGGTGACCAGCAGAAAGTTCTGTCCAGCTTGTCTGGGGCACATTGCACGTTCCTCATGAGCTTGTGGATGAGATGAGAGGGAAGATAAGGCCCCACTCACCAAGCAGAGACAGTGGTGGAGATACTGCACAGAGAGGACAGGAGCACAAAAAGTGGGTGATGTTCAAAAGAAGTTGTGCAATGAGCAGTCCAGAAGGTAAACTCAACTTTACCAGCTGGTTTGGTCTCATCCAAGAGACTCTATGGGGCCCTTTTTCTGTCTTTTATTGTCTTGTCCCCTGAGAACACCTCAGGTAATGAAATGTCTCCCATTTAGGTGATGAAATAGTTGAGCTGTTGGAGGCAGTGTGATGGTTTGCAGGGAGAAGCCTGTGGGAGGTTTGGCCAGATTGGCTCAGGCCAGGAATTTGTCTGGTTTAACATCTCACATGTCATCAGAGCTGGCTTTGAGCACCTGAGGAAGATGCAACACACACAGCAGAAAATTGAAGGAGGGTAATGAATCCAGCAATCCTTGTGGTTGCAATGGACCCATCATAGCAGACAGCCTCTATTTAGCCACTCATTATCATTTATTATACCTTTCATATTATATGAAATATAAATGATATTTCATTTAATTCATATTGTCATTTTATCATCATAACCCCTGATATTTTTCTTATCAGTTTAATGTTCAATTCTCTTTCAACTCACTTAGAAATTCTGAGACAATGAGGTCTGTAATTTAACCATGGGCAAAGTGTGCATGCTTTAATGGGGAAGGATGGGAGGCACCCCTTTTACTTATTTTTAAATTTGTAAATTCTCATTTTCATTGAATTTAGAATTTCTGTTAGATCTGAAACTGTGCCTGGTACTCTCCCTGCTTCAACTTCTAACGGTTACAAATGCAAAGAGTAAATGCAGAGTAAACAAATGAAGGAACACCCTCCATTTGGGACATGACCATTTAAAACATTCCTGAGGCAAGTGTTTATTTATCAAAGACATTTTGGAAAACACTTTTGAAAGGTTAAAAGAAAAAAAATCCCTATTTTTATCTCCCATTCTTTATATTTAGGTCCAGAGTAGTCTGATACTTTCTGTCTGTAGAAAATAACAGAGTTCACATTTCCAAACCTGAATGGTTCTAAAAAGACCAAGACATATTTTCATTTTTTTAAAAATGTAGTTAATCTCAAGCTTTAAATTGCCTACAATCTGTTGAACAGCTTTCAAGGCTGATATATAAGGAAAAGAAAGGATGGTCTCTAGGGAGCTAATCTTGCAGCAAGTAATGCTTTGGGTTTTCAACCAAATAGGATTGGAGACCAGGTTTTCTATCAAGAGTGATTAAACTCTATATAAAGCTCAGATTAAGAATTTTAAAAAATGCCTACATGAAAAGGCTTTAGTGTAAAACTAAAATCTCACAAATCTCTTTCATTAAAAGCAGTGCTACCCATTTCAATGGAAGAATTTTTGGTCTTCTCTTTTTTCTCTCTTCTCTTTTTTCTCTTTTATCTTTTCTTGTCTCTTTTCTCATCTATTCTCTCTTTTTTTTTTTTTTTTTTTTTTTTTTTTTTTTTCTTTCTTTCTTTTCTCTTTTCTCTCTTTTCTCTTTTCTTTTCTCTCCTGTGGTTGTATGTCAACTTGCAGGAAACTGGGATCATTCAGGAGATACTGTCCATCTCTCTCTCAATGTATGGACTCATTACACCCAGTCCAGGATACCAGCAGTCAGCTGCATCATGCACTGGGCTGCATCTTCTTATGTCCACATTCAATCCCAAACATTAAAGTGGAAAAAAAAAAAAAAATTTGCCTTATGTTCTTTAACAGTGCCATGAAAGTGTAAAAATTGTTACCCAGGAGAATTTACTTTTAAATCTTGATCAAACCCAGATTAGGACATTAATGACCCAGTTGAAAATTCTGAGGATATCTCAGTCAAGTGGAGCAGCTTGAAATCTAACCTTTTCTAGAAAGTGGAAGAACTAACATAAGAATGAGGCAAAAAGACCAAAAAAGTTGAGATGAAACCTGTGGTAAGTCTAATTTTGGGAAAATTCTGAATCAAAACTAGAAAGGCAAAGTAATTAAATGAATATTCATCCTCATATTCTTCATATATTTTATGAATAACAGTTGGTATGAAATTGCATTTTATAAAACAGTACTCTATTCAGGATTAAAGCAGTACTTTCCTGCCTCTCTCTGAATTGTTAAATGCTTTACTGAAAATGAGGCTGTTCTAGTTTTTAGTTTCATTCTATAGGGAAGAGTGACCAGTATTAAAAAAAAAAAATTAAGAAATTATCAGAAATGTGATCATAGCTCCAGAAATGGTATGAAATCTTTTTAATAAACTCAACAAAGCAAAGCCATTTTATTCTCCACATATCAATCAAAACAACTTTGCAGACTGCACTTATAAAATAAATGTAATCAAAAAGGTTGGAAAGAAATATGTGAAGAAGATTAAGTAATATAGTATATCCCATCCAGCTTCAATGTAGAAGCTATCTTTGTGAGGATGGGGAATATTTCAGGGCACTTTCTAGAAAGATAAGCCCAGACCAAGAAATAGAGCTAAACTGGAAGCTGTTATGTTTTTTGGAGTGTTGGATAATGATACTGGAGGAATCCTCGTGTATGAAGCCAAAATATCTCCTTATTTTTAAATCAAATACTTACATACTACAGACGTGTCCCATTATTCCTAAATGTTTCCAGTACACAGACTGCTCACATTTCCTCTAATCCCATCACACAGCAATGCAAGGCTGCTTCTCCAAGTTTCTAAAAGATGGCAAATAATGGAACAAGTCTGGCTGAGCTGAGCAGACAGCAAGCCAAAAATTTTCGGGTGCTGCCACCTTACACGTAACACATTAGTATCTGCTCCAAGAGGGATTTTTGATTGATTGAGGTGTCTTTGCAAGACTGAGTTTTGGCTTACTTTATATTTCATATATTTTTTAATCAGAGCCCTCCAGATGCTACTGTGTTCTCCTCATTCAAAAACATCAGCAACCATATGCTACAGAACCAAAGGCTTAATTGCAAAGATGTATCTGGAATTCAACGGAGTCAGGGGAGAGGAAAGGGAATTTCATTAGTAATCAGGCAAACAAGTCACAGGCATGATGATTAAGTAACAAAGAAATATGCTTAGCTTTCTCTCTATTGAGCAAGTTTTCAAACACTTCCACGTCCTGCAAATAGAGAAATGAGATTGGTATCTAATGTACATGTATTAATTCACCCCTTATTTCTTTAAATACCAACCAGGAATTCTTACAGGAGAGGTGAAATTAGGGAAGAAAATAAAATGGGAAGAAAACACATGTCACTACAGTCAGGTGATGCCTCAACACTGATTTTGGGAGGAACCAATATCTGTCCAAGAATGGAATTGCCATGGAGGCAGGTGACATCTGTGGATGGGAAAACTGATACTTAAAATAAAGGTATCAGATTGTGGTAAGAATTTGTGTTTATTTGTAATGATCAAGTGGTTTTGATCAATGCAGAGAAAGTAGCAGGGTCTGTCCCCTGTTGCAGAACATTGTTTGCCAGGGTCTTTGTTGTTGGTGCATTTCAAACATTGCCACTTTAGAATTACCAAGTTTAAATCAAACTAAAGATCTGATTTCTGAATATGGAGCAGCTTCCTCCTGCTATTCTAGTAATGTATCTGGGTACACATTAAGAGGAAAAGTTACATGCATCCAGATTGTTTTTTATTTTATACAGGCAAACATATAATACAAATAAAATAAAATTTTAGCACCCCAAAATCCCATAATCATCATACTATCCAACGACAATTAAAAATTTATTCCAAAATTTGCCTTGTTCCCACTAGAGGTCAGTCAAGAGATGGTAAATTTTCATATTGTAGGAATGTATATCAACAGCTTTACCCACATAACTTCTGCAAGCATGCTGAACAAGAGAATTATTGTATATGAAAAAATTATGCAAGAATAACGTGTTTAAGTATTTGACAAATTGACCATCTGTGGGAGTATTTAAAAAACATGTAAATATGGGGACATGTTTTAGTGGTGGACTTGGTGGTGCTTGGTGGTTAACTCTTGGACTTGATGAAATTAAATGTCTTTTCTGACTTGAAGGATCCTATCTACAACTCTACAAGTGCTATCAAACAGGAAACGTGCATGAAGAATTGCCTTTCCAAAGTTGCAGCACAATCTGGATAGAAAGACTGTGTTATTGTGGAGTGTTTTGTAAATTACAGAAACTGACTGGAAATCTCTGTCAGCCCTTTACTAAGCTGAAACTGCAGTAAAACTACTGGGGTTTTTTAAAGGCAATTTGTCTTAACATTAAACTTGAAAATCTCAAATGGCTTTAGCATGGCTTTCTGGTGATAAAACTACTTGTCATTTCAAAAAAAGTTTGCCCCGGCTACATTTACCACTGCCTTTATTTGCTGCCTCCAAAGTGGGGTGTTCTCCATGTTGATTGTTGAAGAGATAGAGCTGTTAAGTTGCTTTGTATTGTGGTTTTCTTTATTACCTTTTCTGCAAGCAGCATTTTCATTCCTTGTAATTTTTTTTCTGGGTATTGAATTACCTTATTTTTAGTATAATAGCACTATTTATTGTTTTCTCTTGTCTCAGGACATCAATAATGAGGTCCTTGCCCTCAGATGCTCCTTTTTGGCTCTAGAATACAGGTAGTGGGTTTTCAATCTAGAAAGTAATTTTATTGCACTGACTCTTAGAAACTATAAAGCTGGACAATACCCATGCTGATTGCTATGTTATGTTCTCAGTGAGTATTTACCTAATATTTGAATTTAAATGTTTCAATTGCTTAAATACAAAGATCCCTCATCTTCCACCAAGTGTCACCAATTATGATTTTAATCACACTCAAATGAACCCTTTTTTTTTTTTTTTTTGCCACTCCTCTGCTTCAAGTACATAAAGGCTGAGTAAAGGAATTTTGCCTGCGGCTTCAGCTCAACACTGTTCATGTGTGAACCAAGAACATCAAAAATTGAGTAGCAGTAATCAATCTATTACGCTATTTGTCATAGGTTTCAATGTAAAGATGTGCCCAAAAATGTGTATTCTCCACACTCTGTGTGTATTCTGTGTATATCACCATCTGCTGAAACCAGGTGGGGAAGTGATTCTTATCTCTGTGGGAGATATCCTCTGCTAATGGGCCATCTGTTAAAAACCAGATAGGCCAGTGTTCTTAACCTTTCCCATGACCCACCCTTCCTCCAAGGAGATATCCTCTGCTAATGGGCCATCTGTAAAAACCAGATGGGGCAGTGTTCCTTATTTTTCCCATGACCCGCCCTCCTTCCAGGGAGATATCATCTGCTAATGGGTCATTGAGTCCCACTGCATGACTGATAAAATTACATCATCCCACTGGGAGATGCTCCACCGAGGGGGAGGAGCCAAACATTTCCTACCTAAATAAAAACTGAGATTTGGAACACCAAGGCAGCCCTTACCTACTGGTTTCCAGAGGACAAGAGCTACCAGACCTTTCTACAGGATCACTGCTTCAAGAAGATCCCTTCATCTGGACTGCTACCACCACATTAACTAGTGGGGTGTTAGGTTGTATTCTGACTGTCAGTGGTTTTTCTTTTGCATGCATTTTATTTTTCTCTTTTTTCTATTTTTATTAAATTGTATTTCTGACTTGGAGTCTCTCACTGGTTTTGCTTTCAAACCAGTACAGTATTACATATTTATCTATATGCCTTCATATCTCTGCTTGTCACTCAAATAGAGACATAAGCCCTACCTGGCATTACTCTGTTATAACATCATTATAAAATACTTAACCATCCAGCTTCAGGAAAACCAAAGTGCTGAAACTATAATTCAGGAATCATTATCTGCCCATTGATTCAAATCATGTGATGCATGACTACAAAAATTTTACATCCTTACAATACTTTAAAAAAGTTTTATAAAATAAAAATTATATGCAGTTCCTGCTAGACCCAAATTGCAGGTCACTGACTTCTTAACCAAGAATTGTGTAGTAGGGGTACCATTAGTACTGAAATTGTTCCTTTGCAATTGCACTTGACAGCTAAGTACAGGACAAAAGTGCTCATTTCCATGATCCGCTGGAGGAGCATTTTCAAAACTTCCTCTTATTCCAAACCCTACCTGTATGATTGGGTCTCTCAGTATTAAGCTGAAATGTCACACACATAGTTTTGAGCACAGGTCAGAGGATTTTTCAATTCAGCAGCAGCATTTTCAAAACAAGTTCTCTTTTTCCCTGTTAACTACACTTTTTTTGACACATGACATTTGAAAATTTATTTACAGCTGTTTCAGCAAGGGAAGGATGATACAGTAGAGCCCATGAATTCATTTAAAATACATTTCCTTAGATGTTGCACAGCCTTATTTGGGTAGCCCCCACCCCCTGACCACATTTTTGGCATGAGTGTCATGTCGCCCTGCCTCCTGGCCACGTTTCCTTAAAATTTCCCACTTCAGTCTGAATCAAGATGGCATCTTATATCCATATTCTTGTTAATTTACAGTACCTAAGGATTTGGCAGTCATATTATTTAGTTCCTTTTTATATGTCCTGCAGCAGAAGACTACTTCCATGAATCTTGGAAATTGAGGCTTTGCACATCCTTTTGTGCTCTTACTGTGACAGATAGCTTTCCCCAAGAGGGAGCATCATGAGGGGTGGTGGGAGGACAGCAGAGCTGCACAAAGTGATGAACACACACAGGGAGCTGGTAAAAGAAACCCACTTTGCTTGCGTGTCAGAAGAGGTGGGATGTGCCCGAGGGAAGCAGATTTTTGGATGAAAGTTGCTGAACTTTTTCTCTGATGCTCAGAAGTGAGCACTTTGCATAATGGCTACTCTGGGAAATTTACCCTGGGGCTCTTTAGGCAGCTGCTGACTCCAACAAATGGAGAGGGATTTTTTTTTTTCCCCTTGCCATGTGAGGCAAATTTTCACTAAATCAAGCTTTTCTGAAGATGTCTAACACACTTTTCTCATCTCTTGGATGGATTTACTGAGGAGGAACAGACCATGGCCTCCCTCACATCCCTGCTTGGTGCACTCACAGGCTCCTTGCAGTGGTAGGGAATAGCAGCTGCCTTGGGTCTGCTAAAGAGTACAGGGCCCCAGCTGAGGGCTGTTGGCTCATTATCCCAGACATTAATACCTGGGATGTGCCCTCCTTCTCCAGGAGAATGCTCTAGAGTTTTAGAGTGCACAGGCAAAGTGAGCTCCTGCAAAGACCTTGTGTCTTTGCTCACTGTGAAAATTTCTTGGCAGTTGGTTAAGGTGCCTTTATCCTGCAGGGATTCCAAATCCATGCCAGGGACACAGCTCCAGTGATCTCAGCAGGGCTCTGCCCATGTAACCAGTCTGTGTACTGATCACCTCCGTGCAAATCCTGTGAGCAGGTAAGCTCCAGAAGGGTTAAATGTTTTTAGGAGTAGCACCTTGATGAGGATCTTGAATGAGCAAGCTCTCTTTGGGTTTATAACTCCTGAGAAGTTATGACTGTCTCTCTCCCTCTCAGCATGAATAACCCTTAAAGGCTCTTCAGGTACTGATGAAAAAAGTGTTATGGAGCCTTCAGGCTTAAACCCACATAGCTCCTGTGACATAAGAACAATTTTATCATTTTATACCTGCTTCACTCTTCACCACCTGTAGTTCTGGTCCAGCAAAAACTGGTAAAGAAAATGCTATAAGTACCTTTGTTCATTTGTAACATCTGATGTTCAGACCCAGAAATTGGCCATTTATGTGCTTTTATTTGAGGACATGTTGGGCACATAAAGGAGAGAGATGTATGTACATGTGTTTAAGGTGCTATAGCTTTATCTGCTTAGTTTTTACATAGGTCTGGATTGGATTAAACAGAGAGATGAGTACAGAAGGGTAAAAAATAATTGAAAGGAGAATTGGGGGTTCATAAGGAAAACACATGAAATTATTTTGGAATGGATTTTAAGACTGGGAAGCGCATGCTTTTTGCATGGTAGTTTTATTCTTAGGTAAAATATTCTCTACTGAGCCCTGAAGGATGGTTGTAGACAGCACTGAGTAAGTCCAGTTGTTAGAATGCCAGGTAAAGCAGGGTTCTGGATATACAATGACAAATGGTATCTCAGAATAAATTGATATCAAGAAAATACTTTGACAACAGTACGTACAAGGGTGCAATACAAATACAGAACACTTTAAAAGCTGATACAAGAAGACAGATTCAAAATGCCATGTGAAAAGTCCACAGAGAAACAGAGAGATGAAAACAGACAGGACATATGTTACCTTGCTCTTGGCTGGGAATCCAAACCTTGTCTGCTCAGCCATAATCAACATCAGTCTGCTACCTGGTCTTGACTTTCCATGCACCCATAAGAGAGAAATTAAGAAGTGCTGGGACTCTGGATAGCTAGAGCTGCTCAGATGTGCTTGGGGAAAGAAAACAAAAGAGATAATGTGATGCTGTGGAATGTTTTTTATTTTATGACCAGTGTACCATATTTAGTCCTGCCAAATCTATGACAATGTTGGGATGCTAAAAAACCCCACAAAACCCAAATCCAGGTCCGAGGGCTTTGTCTCGCTTAGTCTTCCTATATAACCAGGGAACTGGAGGATATTGTATAATTAACAGCTCACTCTCAGAGTGAAGCTAACTCAGCAAGTAAAATAGTCAATATGTGTCAGCTGAGCTGTGGCAATTGCTCATTCATGTGCTTGGCATGTGAAATACCAAGTAATGGTACTTAACTCTCATTGCATCATTACTCCCAGTGTGCAGTGGGTTAGGAGTGCACATCAGGAGGGTTCCACTGCTCTAAATTTAGATCTCTGTGTCAGAGAGATCTGTGTCTGAGCTGGCTGTCTAAGCTCATGCTAAAGTCAGTAAAAGGAACAGGTGCATCTGGAGTGCCCCTCTCTTCTCTTGGGGTAGCTGTTCAAAACTGTGTGTGGGAGTCCTGCTGCACTGACACTAAACAGCACCTACATGATTAGCTCTCTGAGATTAAGTGACACTAGTGTTTGGAGATTTACCACATCTCAGCTGATGGGTGATCATCAATTTGAGCAGGCAGATACATCAGCTGATCTGGTATTCTCTCACTGATCATAGCAAAGAGAAATTCAGATTTTACTGGATATCACTAAGGAAATAGTAGATATTTTCAGGTTTAAGGTGGGGTTTTCCTAGTTTCTTAAAATCTCTGACTCTACAGACAGATCACAGAGAAACTGGTCAAAGCTCACCTGCCCTATAAATGAGAGCTCTTTGCTTTTAGCTACATAGCAATTCCTTCCTTCCTTCTAATCTTGTTACTTCTAATCCTGCAGACACTGGATGTTTTTTCATTTTGGAGTACCAATGGACTGCCACAGCAATCCAGTGAGAATGTGGACTCAAGCAGCACTAGAGGAAAACTACAGCTCCTCATCCGGTATGATGACTCAATATTTTCAACAGTTTACTGTCAGAGAAGCATTCAGTGTGGTTTTACTTCAGTCTCCCTGAAAGCATGTAAGCCTCTCATGTGGTTTGGCAATTTTGTTCTTGCTGGAAACTTGGAAAATGACAGGAGGTTTATGGTCCTATCCTTATCACTTTTGCCCAAGAATGATTCCTATGGGATATGAAGAACTCCTTCATCACCCCATCTCTGCTGCTTTGAGGTGGGAGTTGGTGGGGAACTTTGGAAAAAAGAGCTTCCCAGAGCTATGTTTCATGGGTATTTCAAAAGGTCTGTGAGCCTATTTACAATAAAATCTAGGGCAACCTGCAGGTTGCTCTGGTTATATGATGAGCTAAGTGCTCTTAGATGGACCAGTTAAATCTGTCTTCAATAATGTCACTCCACTTACCTAAACTATCTCAGTCTCTACCTCATTGCCTTTTGTTGATTCACATAAATAATTTTTACTTTTACTGCAATGTGGGTTTAGCAGTCGCCACTTTGTTCCTGTCCCCTGTTAGGCTTTCCAGTCCAGATCCTACCTTGTGCTGTCAAGAGATGGAGTAATTAAAAAAAAACCAAACATAATATGCTCAAGGAATCCTTTCTTCCATATGTATCTGTCCTGCAGTGTAGCTGCTGAAGCACTTGCTCCAATTCAGCAGAAAAGAGGGAGGAGTGGGAGACAGCTGCTGAACACTTGGGTGCAGCCTCAGGACAAAGAGGATTAAATTGTCTTGTTTTTCCCTCTAACTATCAACAAAAGCTGGTGGGGAGGAGAAATCATCCTTATTCCTGATAAAAATGGAATTTAAATTCAGGATTGTGATGCTGAGAAATTACAATATGTTTAGTGGAAAGAGACTAAATGAGAACACAATATTTGGCTTTCTTTCTAAAACTCTGCATTTTCTCTCAGTGCAATGCTTTTAGAGCTTGTCTTTTACAACCTTTGCACTACTGCCTTCATTTATGGTATCTATTAGCTAATTAATCATAAGGAAGCTAAACCTAAGGTCAGTCCCAGGTGGACTCATTCAATCAGAGAAACTGGTGACTGGCTTGCAGCACATTTTCCTCAGATACCTGTCTTGCCTCTGGAGTGGCTGGTTGCACTCTTGCCTTGAAGAGAACCATGAATGATCCCAGTTTAGTTTCCTTCTCTCAGGATGTGCTGTGGCTTTTCTAGCAGCCTCCTGTTCTGTGCAGCCAGACAAAATGAAGCCTATACTGAAGGGTGTGAGATTGCAGTCTTGGACTTCAGCAGTGTCAAAACCTGGCTCCAGACTAGTGAAATGATATGATACATCCCCTGCATCCCAAGAGTGTTTTGTAAATTATGAGTAAATAGTTCAGGTCTTTGGGAAGAGTTCATCTAATCCCAAAACATTAGTAGCACTAGATTTATTTGTGAAGCTCACAGGGAGTACACTGGGGTGTATTCAGAAGCATTGCCACCCAAGATTTCACTGCCTGCTCCTGTAGGCACAGGGAAAAACCCAGCAATTTCCCTGGATTTTAGAGTGAGTTGCTTAGGGCTTAGTCTGTGCTCCTTCACCCTCTCCATATGTCTGCAGTGAGGTCAGGCAAAGATGCTGGCATTTACTATTATTTTTTTTTATTTCATTCTTTTCTTGCACAGATATTTCCTCTCCTCTGTGTTCTGACAGACATGGGATGATGGTCTGACCCTTGGTGGGTACCAATTGCTTTGCAAGTACTGATGTGCCCTCTCACAATTAGCACTGGCTAGTTCAAATGTTGTTCTCTCTTGTTTTATGCTTCCTTTATGCTGCTTTTCTATGCAAAAGAGTATAACTCCTTTTGTGGAATATGACATAAAATATGCAGGGTTTTGAGACCCAGGCTGACTTCTTCCTCTGAACTGAGGGTTTGAGAAGCAAACAGCTTATGACAGCTTTGCAGTTCTTTCTTCTGAGAGATGGGGTTTTTCTGGTTTTCCACTTAGAATAAAAAGGAGTAATAATTTCTTAATTAATCATTTAACATGAGATGTTCATTGATTATAAATGTAAATGAGCTTGTTTGCATTTCTGCAAACAAAATTGCTGACAATTTCTGTCACATAGCAGAAATCTGGTGTTATGGAGTATTTACAAGCCATGTTGATTTTTTACAGTTTCATTACAAAAATACAGGGTAGTTTGAAAAAATGGAGAGCAGGGAAAAGGTATTCAATACAAGGTTGCTTCCTGTTTTTCTAGCTGTTTCTTTTCCACACAAATAATTCTTCCAGTATTGGGCTCTAACCTAAATTGATTTTTAGAGAGATTTGTTAGCATTACACTTTGGCTCAGCAGATAAGACTTTTGGAAAGTGTAGGCTGTGAGTGCAAGGGATGTCTAAAGTGGCTGTGGTAAGCCTGTTTCCACGCTGTCTGAGAGGGTGTTATGTGAGACACTGGCCTCAAATATTTGTGCTTGCACAGATGATTGACTTAAAACCCCAGCACCTGTGATCTCTGCAGTGCTCAATCTATTTGTGCAGCTGCTCCTGTGAGACACTTACATGCAGAAATTGATTAGTTCAGCGCTCCTGCTAAGGCACTCTGGTGCTCTGAAACTGGTGAATTAAATAAGATTTCATACTTCCTCTCATTCTGCATGTACTCCTTGGGTACCAGTATTTTGCTGAAGGAGTCCTGCTTTTCCCAAATGGTTAGAACACTTAAAGTACTGATTTAGAGAGGTAAAAGCATCTGTTTTCATCACTTCCTTTACTGAAGCCAAACACATTTTCTATTTCATTTGATGAAGATAACACTCTTAGAATGAGGACCAGAAGGCAGAGAGCATGGAGTAAACTGAGAGCAGAACAAGCAACCAAGATATCTTGTCTGTATTCCTCATCTGAAGGGAAAACCTAATGTTTGAAATCAAAAAGACGATGATAGAATTTAACCATACTCAGAGAATTAATGTTATTATTTCTGAAGTACTGTTACAGTTCAAAAGGTCTTATTTAGTCTTCCCCCATGTTCCGTAACTGTAAGAGAACAATCCTTTAATTCACCCAGATGTGGAATGAGAATAATCTCTCCTACAATACCAGGCTTAAAACAACACTGTCACATAGTCTGAGATTAAAAGGGGAAATGATGCAGTCCATGACCATTCCCATTCTGCTGTGCACAGTTAAGTTTATTTTTCAGACCAACATTTTTCTAGGAGTACCTCAGCAAGTGATAATCAAGCTGTGCAAAAAGCACTGCATGAATTACAGATTTCATGCTTATAAAGAATTGTATTTACTGTGCTTCCATGAACTTAACACACACTGAGATGGATTTTATATTGGAACCTGCTCGAGAGTTCAAGTTCTCCAGAGTAAGAGTTGATTTAGGTCTAGAATAATTTTACATCTGACAAGCCCCATGGGTTCTGACAGGGAGGGTGCAGTTTATACATACAAGCAGAAATGAGCCTTATTCTTTCAAAATAGGGACAGTTTCTACCTGTCAACTTTTTACATGCTTGGTTTTTTTTTCTTTTTGGTGCAACAGTTAATTGTAGGTACAAATCTTATCATTTGTGTAACTCACTGGGACATATTCCTGTAAAACCCTAGATGTTAGGTGTGCAGTGCAGAGGGTGGATATGAACCCAAATGTTTTGTTAGATCAGTTATTTATAAAGTCAGAGTCTTCATAATTTGTATTTATGAAAGGATTCATGCCTAGATAAGGGATTAGCCAAAAGATGTTTAGGAGAATCTTGATTCAGGTGAATAAAATTTCATGTGTAGGTGTAGACTTAAAACAAGGTCAGTGGAGTGAGAGACTGAAGTTGTTTTGTAAATCTTGGTTGAGCTACTGAAAGACTGAAAATAAAATGTTCACAATTTAAATGGGAAAAATAAAAGGAAAAAACATCACAAGCACATATGGCTGTGAAATAATAATTAAAAATTGGTGTAAGAGAAATAAAGAAAAGGTGGAATTGCTTCAGATTTTTCAAGCTTTTTCACTTTAGTGAATGGAGAAAAACACATATATGTTGCTAAAAGGTAGCATGTAGTAATAGAACTGTAGCTGCAGGGTGATGACAGCATTCTCCTGTCGTGTGTGAGATGTGAAACAAAGCCTGCCAAGGTGTGAGGAAACAGCTAACACTTACCAAGCTTTGTCCATAATCATGGATCACATGCTGCTGTAAATCAACACAATGCATTCTGGCATGATTTACAGATATTCTGGGTTTAATAATGGGTTTAAAAAAGTAGTTGCTGGTTTTAGGAATAGGCTGGTGTTAAGCTACATGCTCTCATGTGGGCCTGTTCAAAGTGACAAAGGGTAGTCTAGGAAGGCATAGAAGAGGAGGCCTAATTAAAAGGTTTTGCATTAATTCTTGACTTTCAGTAAAGCAAAAGTACCTCATTAGGAGCCTAGGATTTGAGTGGTTAATAAATTCCTCTTAGTTTGTTACCTGTGTTCTTGCTGATAGAAACCATGTGAAATTCCTTAATGCAAAATAAGAATGGGATGTTTTAAAACCCAACAAAGAGAATTTCAACAACATTTTAAAGTTGCTTTCAATACTAGAAGAAACAGAACAATATCTATTGTTCTTTGTCTTATGACCAGTCCTGAACTTTTAAAGATAATTCATTAAGCTTTTGAATATCAGTGTTACAGAAAAGCAATTCTCACTCTCATTTCTGAATCAGATTAAACTTTGGTCCCATTGCAAACATTTTTTCTATTTTAGGATTATAAAGTTATAAAGGGGAACTGCACCTGTCCCTTACTTACTTATTTTTAGTGAAAAGCAGTATTCTCATAAAATCTTATGGATGATGAGCTTAGTTCTTCAAGTCATTGCATACATTGTTGTTCCTTATAAAGTTCTGAGCTGGCAGGAGTTACTATAGATATAGACTGCCTTTGAAAACAATATGTGAAAATCTATAAGAAAAATATAATATATTGAAAACTCTGAGGGAAAAAAATCAAAATACATTAAACACAGAGTTTTAAAAATAGCTGGAATATATATTTTTGAAATTTTGCCTTCTTGCTCTGAGGTCACATTGAAGTGTTTTTAGCAAATATTTACCAGACAGGTTAGTGAAAACCTCCAGCTGAATTTCCATAATCTTCATGGGCATTCTTGTAGAACTTTGTTGTCCTTGTGACTAAGGAGGAGCTTTAAACTCCAGTCTAGCATTTAACCTTTCCCTGCTGTGAAACAAACCAATTATTCTTTGTTTCACTCTTTACAACCTTGGAGAATAGTTAACCTCTATATCCCTTTTAAACAGTTTTGGGATACATGAGAACTGCTGTGACTACAAACCACCTTTCCACCTTTTTAATGATTTAACATTTGCTCTGGCATCTCCCAGGATGTGCAGTAGGCTGATAAGTGATTCCCTGGACTCTTTCTATGCTCAGGAAAGCACAGTGCTTGCCTTTCAGCAGCTCTCTGTGACTCCTCAAGGATAATGATTCAGAGATCCCTTTTAATAGAGTCAAATGACCCATTCTCTGCTGTGGCCTTTAGCTGCTCTGCACCTTCCTGCTAATATTAATTGTGTTAAGTGGCCTGCCCTTTTGCAGTAGCATCCACCAAGCTGGTGACAATCCAGCCTTGTCCTTGTCATCCCTTGGTGTGCTCACTGCCTGCTGGCTCAGGGTGGCAGCTCCTCAGCACTGAGTGATGAGTAACTGCCCATCAAATTGTTTCTTCTAACTTCAAATACATAAATACAGTAGTAAATCTGGGGACATCTGTGTCCTGCTGTATTACATGTCCTGCAGCTCTCAGGTCAGCCTTTATTACCAAGTTTATTAAGGAAACCTGCCCTTGATTGTTTTGTTGCCTGTTAGAAAAGTCACAACAAATTTTGAAAATGTCACATTAGATTTATGTCCTCTCAGGTTCAACAGTTTGAATAGACTGTTGTGAAATTAATATAAAGGCTAATGCAGGATTATTCTCTTAGAAAAGAAGTGAAATTCTTAAACAAGTTTTCTTCAAAAGGCAGAGCTTTCAGAAAGATATTGCAAAATCCAGATGATTTGTTCATTACAAAAATCAACAACCCACTAAGACAATGTAAGTAAATTCCCTGATTTCAGACAGAAAAAGCAAAAGCAACCACCTTGTTTGAATAGTGGTCATAATTATTCTTCAGATGCTGTAAAAAAATGTTTGGGGTTTTTTCCACTTATGTGGAGAAGCAATAAAATAGAATTTTTTAAAATTTTGGAGCTGCTGTTCTGGAAGAAATACCTTTACGAAGGGATGTGCAATCAGAGTCAATCCTGCATTTAGTAATAGATTCTAGTGCTGCTCAGGATAGATTTCAGTGACTGGTTTCTGAAGCTTGGAGAAATTTTCTTGTGCCTTTGATAGCAGGTTTTCTTCTTTCCTATCAGAAGCAGCCCAAGTCCACATGTTATACAATTGGTTTAGCTTCAGATCAAATGCAGAAATTCTCTAAGATACAGTAGCTTCTTGTTCACTTTCAGTTATATTTATGTTTTTAGACTAGTGTGTGTTAGAGATCAATAGAGAAGAAGAGTAGGCATGCTGTGGAGGTACCAAATCATACATCAGCTATTTAGAATGATGGAGGGTGAGCAGAATGCAAAAAACAAATTCTAACCACAAGCCTGGGTGCAGGTGCTTGGCAAATTAATGTGTGGCAAATTACCTTTTTTTATTTTGTTCTGCTGAACTGTGATGGTGTGGCAGACAAGAATATAGTAAAAGAATGGAAGAGAAGATAGGAAAACACCTGCCATTCATCTCCTCCTGTCCTTTAAGAGTTTGGTGAGCCCCTGTGCTCTTCACAGGTGTTCCTTGTGGGGGATTCCCTTCCCTCTTGCACTTAATCCAAACCTTAGCAGTTGTGATTTGTAGGCTATTCATGTGCACAGCAATTGCTCATCTTGGATCTCCTCCTGATTGCCTCATTTATCTGTCTTTCAGGCACTCAAGTAAATTAGTTTAACTTAAAATTAATATCTTTCCAAAAGAAAGTGTTTTATAAATACTCATAGCCTTTGTGGGACTTATCTGAAGTATTAGTCTAAATGATGGCATTTTATTATCTTTTCATAATATTTTACTGCTTGTGAAATAAAAATCAGTTTAAATGTAGTTTAGCATTGTCTGCCCAGTGATAATGAATATCTCTGAAATAAATCCAAATACATTAGCAGTCTGTTCAACAGACTTCATACTCCCATCCAGAAATCTTATTAATTTCCATGTGTTGGAATATTTCACATTCTTCTTTGTACATTATGCAGATAGAAGTGTCAACACTGTGATATCTATCAAGGGAATGCAAGAGATTCTGATTAAGCTAAGATGTGTAGATTTCACCTATAATTAATGGATACTTCTTTAGCATGTGTTTTCAGGATTTGAAGCAAAATTTAAAGGCACAGTCATGCAGAAAGGCTTTTTTTTTTTTTTTTTTTTCTCTTTAAATTGTTTATAAGCCAACAGCACACAGGTACCTTGATATGAAAATCTTATACATAGGTATTTTACAGTTTAAAAATGGCACATTAAGAGGTACACCAAAAATGAAAACAATTAACCACCTGGCCAAATAGAAAGAACAAAGTCTCATGTGTTATTCTGGCCAGCCTTTGATCAGCAGCACCTCAGACCAGGTTAGGAAACCACCAAGATGCTTCCATCCAGGGCCAAGAGCTCCCCTGCACCTCACTGACAGTGCCCAGTGGGCTCCCAGCTTAGCAAGGGCATGGGCACACATTGGCCCAAGTGCCATTTGACTTCTCCAAGTTGCTTCCAGCCCTGTGGTAGCTGTGAGAAAGGATGCCATACACCTCCTGAGGGTGCTTTTATGGCAGTAAAGCAAGAGAAGTACTGATGTGCTGCTGATGACAATGTCCCTAGGATGCATTTTCCACACTTCTTTAACAGGAGCAGAATACTTGGATAAAAACTTGGATAGAAACCTCTGCACCTGACCTTCTCTCCTGAGTTCAAGCATTCCAGGAAGACTGAAATAGCTGGCATGGTCTCTGAAAGCTCCTCTTCTTTGAGCACTCAGTAGTACTTGATTTACCTTATTTACAGCTCCAAAGCATGAAGAGAGATGTTTTTGTGTAGTAGGATGGAAAAGCCTGCATTGACCATGCTTCTCCCCCTAAAATAGCATTTGCTTTTTGAACAGGGGAGGACAAAGGGATGCCAAGTAGTCCCAAAATGCCATCCATTCCTAGAAATGTTTAAGTGCAGATGGTGCTGCAAAAACTGAACTGCTCCAGAGATTCTAAGTGGCAGATGGAAGCACCTGAGGCTGTGTGAGCAGACAGCTACCCCCTCTCTGTTCTGGCTGGGCACAAAGCACAGTGCCCCAACGATTACAAAAGGGATGTTGTGCCCAATCACCAGATCCTTGAGTTCAGTACATCCCGCTGTGTCACCTTATCCACATAAATTAAAGGAACTCCATGAAAAAGTGTTATGGCAGCTTTGGATTGGTAACTGGCTATGTGAAGAGGCAGGCCCTGTAATTCTCTCTGGATCTTACTACACAAGGTAAATATATTTCTCTATGTATTTACATTATTCATACTACAGCAGTTAAAGGTGCCATCAGCTTTCTCAAGTCAGTAAAAAAGGGGCTGCAGACCAATCTATCTTTTAAGTGCATTCTGATGTCATTTCTTGGTCAGTAACTTTTGTGCCCTCTCAGCTCCTGCAGAGACAAACTCTTAAATCTTTAACAGAGTCCTCAGAATTGTGCTGACACTTTATGCATTTCTCTTGCATTATGTAGTGGGACTTTTAACACATGGGGTATTCAGTCTTCAGGTGAAGTGTCACCAGCTTTTTATAAACTAGGTTCTAAGCCAGTTTGGATACAGTGTGGGAGCTGACTCTGTCAAAATCTGTTTAAAGATATATTTTTATCTTTGCTAATAGAACAAAGAAAATATAGCTCTTAATAAAAACATACAAATTTTTTTGACTTTTCAAAACTGTCCCAGTGGTCCATACACAAGAAATTTGATATTGAATTTGTAGGTAAAGAAGGGCAGACCCTGAAGATCCCTGACACCCATCTATAAAGCAATAGAAAGTATTTTTAAATAACAAGCTTGCAGGGAACACTGCAGTGCAAACAGAAGATAAAGATGTAGTTCTAAGGTACCAAGGTAAAGACAGGAGAGCCCCTAGAGGCAGCAGCATGCAGTCCTCTGGCTCTTTCTCAAGGAAAGCATTCCTAAATGTTTATGTCTGTTTATGTTTTCATCACTGGCTTATGAGATTGTGGACAACATACTTTGTCTTCTCTTGCTCTGCAACTCAGAGATAATACTTGTGTCTCTCTACCAAGGGCTGACAATTCCAAAGGAATTTAGCTGTAGCTAAATCACCTCTTTATGCCCTCTCCTCCATGCTTGTCACATAACTTACATCCAAGTTTTATGAAGATCATCTCTTTTTGTTTTTGAAGGGTGCTAGGGAAGGTTATAAAAATGCTTGCCTCAACTATTATTTGTGCTGCACCATGCATTTTCAGTCAGAAACAGCTTCCAGGGGGAAAAGGGCACAGTCTTGAATGGTGAGATAGCCACAAATAGATCTGTACCAGTTCATATTTGATAGCTGTGTCCTGAAGTCTACTGCCCTTCCAAGGCACTAAAAGTCAAGCAGGTTTTGTATTTTTTACAAAACAAACAAAAAGGAAATAAAACCCAAAAACATTTATTGTAGGAGTCACACATTTAGAAACTATGTGCTGGCATTTAATAACATCAGGAGAATATCTTTGGCTTGTTTTTAGAGTCTGTAATTCCATTGGCTTGAGAAAGACACTTTAAGGCCTGAGGTGACTCTACAAATATTTGAGTTTTGTGGAGTTCAGAGGAAGCAATCAGATACAGAAAAGAAATACCTGTCTGAAAGAAGAGTCTATGCTTGCAGGGAACATCTAGGGAAAAAGGAAAGGCTGTAATGAATCCTATACACAACTGGAAGGGAGCTATAAAAGGAAGGCAGGCTGTCTTGGAGAATCCTTTCACCTGTATAAGTAAAATTTCTGTCTCATTTTAACTTTGAGAAATTAAACCAGGAACAAGCTCTGAGCAGACTCTCTGCCTCAAGCTCTTTAAAAGAACATTTTTCATCTCTCCTGTACAAATCACATTACATGTAATGGGTACAGTTATGATCTTGGTAGACAGAAAGGGAGGAATCAAGACTTTTCCTGACAAGGATAATTTTACAGGGTGAATCCACAGCAGGGCACAGAAGGAAGACAGAGAAGAAAATGTCAATCTGGCAGTAGAATTTAACAAGGGAGGTCCCCACAATGCAGTGCTGGGGAATCTGATGGGATTTGTTCCTGTTTCCAGCAGACTCAGTCTCCTGCCTCTCTGGTGGGGAACACCCAGGACCTACAGCAAGCACACCCAGGGTATTTTTATAGACTAAGATTCTGTTAGCAGAACTCATTGGAAAATGGTCACTAGAAATATTGATATAGCCCAATCCCTATATCAAAACAAATGAAAATTGGACCAAGATAGAGTTCCTGGGGGCTTGCCATAATACCTGGTTGGGTAAAAATGATGGACAAGAGGAGCCCAGTAAGCCCACAAAGTGGAAAGCTATTTTCTTTGGTTTTCCCTCTTCCTGTGATGGGTGGGGACACTGCTTAGGTCACTTCTCTGCTGTTTGTGACTGTGGTGATCCACAAAGCAAAGGAAGCTGAATTTCTATGGCTGTTTCTGTGTGGGGCTCTCCATGATCTTACTGGGGACCAATATGTGGGGAAAAATGGGGAAAAACCCAGGTGTACCAATATTTAGGCAGTATATCTGGTTGCTTAGTCTACCTTTTAGAGTTGCTGTATTTCCTAAAATATCTCTGTTGATAAAATATAAGCTAGCCAGAACATGGTCATCTATAACCACATGAAGAATTTAAATGAAGAAAAGTTTGTAACTCCAGTAAAATTTCTTTTAAACATAGATATTTTCTAATTCAGTGTCTGGTAAATGGTGCTAAGGAAGACAGAAATAAAAATCCTCAGAATTTTTTAGTGCAATATTCCTTTTCAGATGAGATTAGCTGTAAAATACTACTGAAAGTTAGTAGTTTGAAACTGTGAGGACACATAACAATCTATCAATTAATCTCAGTATCCAGCAGCTGTCATGTGCAAAACAGCTCACATAGCTAAACAAAACAACAGATTAGATCCATTGGCTTTTTAAACATTAATGCAAAGTATTAGCTTAATGACATCCTATCATCCATGGTTTGCCTGCAGGGCCTACTTCATCATTTTTTGCAGAGATTAAGATGAAAAGATCACAGTTGTTATTCAAACAGAACTGTTCCCTGCCTGAGCTACTTGCTATTTCTCACAGCATCACAGCAAATTATTTGTATGAGTCCAGTATATTAACTGAAATTGATAGACTCATATTATTCAGGAATGCTCATTCCCTCTCGTGGTCTGGGCTTGTTCCTCTGATGTTGCACATTCAATCTCTGAGCTAGTCTGGGCTCTTGCCCAGATGAACACAGAGGTGCTCTGTACACACAGCCCTCCACCCCCTAAGTATAGGGGCAGTCAAATGCAGGGAGCTGAGCCCTGGGGAGGCACATGGGCACTGTTGTGTCCAGTTCTGGCTCCTCAGGACCAGGGAGACAGGAGCAGGTCCAGCTGGAGCATCTCTCTCAGGAGGAAAGGCTGAGGGAGCTGGGGCTGCTCAGGCTGGAGGAGAGAACTGAGAGGGAACCTCAGCAATGTCTGTCAGTGTCTGAAGGGAGGGTGCTTCACATGGGGGTGGTAACAAGCAGTAGGACAAGAGGTAGCAGGAGGAAACCCATGCACAGGAAATTCCACCTGAACTTGAGGAAGAACTTCTTCACTGTGCAGATGGAAAAATTCTGGAGCAGATTGTCCAGAGAGGTTGTGGAATCTCCCTCCCTGGAGACACTCAAGCACCACCTGCCTGCAATCCCTTGCCATGGGCTCTGGGATGACCCTGCTTGAGCAGGAAGGTTGGACCAAAGGGCACACTGTGGTGCCTTCCAGCCTGACCCATCCTGGGATTCTGCGGCAGTGGAAAAGCCAGGGATGAAAAGAACAGGGATGTTCCACAAGGTACAGGCTCATTGTGCAAAGCCAACAAGCCTTACTCCAATACAGAAAAGAAAAATGACTGCACAAACTAGTCCACAAGGCAGAACTGGTGGATAAATGGTTCTGTTTGAGATTTTATTGATTTCTCACTGTATTCCTTCTGATAATTCAACAAAACCAGAAAGCACAATCTGATTCAGTCATTAGCAATAACAATTCTGCTTTTAAGCCCTCCAAGGACAAAAAGAGTCCTCTTAAAAAACCATTATTCTTTCTTTATTTAGTTAAAAAAGGAGACTTATTTATTATTTGCTTGCTTGTTTGCTAGTCTATTCTAATTCCTCCATGGTTTGCTGAATTTCTGCAAAAGTTGCATTCATTTGAAATCTCCACATCCTAGTGTGGGTAGGGTACACCCAAGGATTTTCCAACATGGAGAGCATCATGGGAAGAGTCTTTGCATTTTTACATAGAAATTTATATTGGTATAAAGAAGCAAAGTTGGTTTGTAAATGACCAAAGCAACATAATTTAATTTTTGTGGATGAATCTTTGGTTCCCACACTCTCCAGAGGATTGGGAGACCCTTATCCTGAAATCAAAAGCATATTGAGTTAAAGACTTAGCACTAGGTGACAATGGCACCTACTATTTATGTGAACACTTCATTTATGCACCAAAAGACAAAAGCAAAAAAATTCAAAAGAAAAAAGCACACCTATGCAATCTGAGCCCCCATGATTTCTTCCAGGAAGGAGCTCTCAGTATCTTTCAAGCTCTGAACTCCAGAATTTTCTAGTGATGGCTGTGGTACCTTATACCTAGAACCTGCTTTGGTGGGTATGGTACTTTGGTATTTACCACTCTTCTTACCATTAAAATTCAGCACCAATAGGACAAACAAGATACTTTAAATACTTGACTTTTTGTTCCCTAAAGAAGATGAGTTGCCTGTGAGTGTCAGATTTCTTTAATATGTTTTTAATGTGTCTCTATTTTAAAGAAATGGCTGGTATGCCAATGCTGTTTTCTTGTTCTAATGAGTAATGAAGCTTGGCTGGAAGAAAGGAAACACAATTCTGGTGAATAAAATCTGTTTACAGTGAAATTAAGCCTGGTCTGCTTTGCTTCATGGTAGTTAAACAAAAAGTGTTTGCCTTCTCAGCACTGATTCAAAGTTTGAAACTCCTTGGTCTCTGGTGTAGGAAGGAGAGGATTTTCTGCCACTTCAGTGCTGGAAATAAACAACTGCCAAGCTCAAAGCACCAGTGGTCTCCTCTTCTTAACATTTACACATAATGCAACAGAGAGGGCACCTTACCATTGTGGTTTTGGTATTTCATTTCCTTGAAGAAAAAGTAAGTTTATTCAGATAAATATGTTTATCTTCATATAAACAAGGGACCCATTTCCTAAAAGGTATTGTAAACACATCCTTGTTTACAGTGGAACAATTCTGAGCACAGACTTGTATTTGAGACTGGGGAAAACACACTCAAGCATCTAGTCAACAGCTATAAATTAATCAGGAAATGTTTGGAAGTCTCTATTTCTAACCAAGTTGATTTCAGTGTTTGTGTTAGAAGAGCTGACTTTCTCTGAAGTGCCTTTGGTGTCCTTACAAAACCTTGCTTTAGCAATCCACCCATGCCTCTGCCCTTTATGTTCAGAACCATTTTTGTTCTTAGGTTTTGAGCCAAGAAAACTAAACAGACTATTGGAAATCTTGATGGCATCAGTACATGGGGTGTCTGCTTTCATGATTTGTTTATTATGCACTGTAATTTGGTTATGAGAATAGTATCAGCTTTTGAATGTTAATGAAACAAACAAACTTTGGTTGTTTGGAATTTTCTCCCATTAATTTTTAGCCAGCTCTTCTCAGATCTGTGTGAGAGTTGGAGCCTTAACCTTGCAATTCAGCTTCTTCAATAATTCATAGTACAATAACCATGCAAGGGCTAAAACAATGGGATTCCCCTGCTTGTGGAAAACAGATCTTCCAGCTATCTTTAATATTTAAACACTCTCAAGCTATTAGTTGTTGGAACTGGGAAACAGTGGGAAATCACTATTTAGACACTCTGATCAATAAAATATAAGAAACAATTTATATGCTTTGGTCATTATCAGCTGCTCTTTTTGAAGCTGTAAATTGACTCAGTCTTCAAAAGGAAGTGGTTGCCAGCAGAGCTGATTCACATCATTCTTGCATTCAACAAAACAGGGTAACTCCTTATTTATCTGCTTTAAAATTCATTACAGCAAGGCTTTAAGTAAAAAAGGTCTCAGTGGAATGTCATCAATGATTGGCTTTTTGAAGAAGATTCATGGTGCAATTTTAAGAGGAAGAAATGATCTGTATATCACAAACTACTTAGGGGTAAGACAGCTGACAGCAATTGCTGCTGCCAAAAGCACTCCTAATGGATTCCAAAGCCATGAGGCTCTGCATATGTGTGCAGTGTCTCTATCCTCATTTTCAGCTTCTGCTCTACATGTGAGAACTATATTTGTGCATGTATTATAGGCCTTGTTAATCTTGCCATCTTTTGAGATGTCAGAGGCTGTAGGTAATATTTATGGAATTGCTAAGTATGATTACAGTGTCAAAAGAAAAAGGAAATTCCTAACAGTGAACAAAATGTAAGCAACACTGGGTATAAAACCTAAATATATTTTTATCTTCAGGTTTGGATGACATCTGCCTAATGCCTTATCCAAGTCCAGTACAAAGAAGATGATGTTAAGTTGAAAAGAGCAAGGCAAGTAAGAGGATAATTACTGAAGGGAAGGGCAAGAAAAGACAGAACAAAACAATCTTTCTGCAGGAGTGTAAAGGATTAACAGAGTCAGAGATTCAGAAAGTTTCTTTGGTTTGATTTGGTTTTAATTTGTTTTTGCATGATCTTAAAGGAATAGCACAGGGGCTGCTTCTGCTGGCTCAGGGGGAGCTGTTCTTTTGTTCCCTGGCTTCTCACAGGACCCTGTGTGCCATATTGCCTCTTTGGCACTGCCAGAGTCTTGGGGACAGATTGCCACTGGAATCTGTGCAGTGGGACAGAGCATCCAGGCCCTAGTGTGCTCTGAAAGCATTAACTGTTTGCTTCAATTAATATTACATTTGCAGTCTGTAGTGGAATCAGTGTGAGGAGGGCAGTTTTTCATGTCCTCCAGGACTGAAAAGAACTGAGTAGAGATGTGTGGGTCAATGACAGTATTCAAAAATTGTGAAACTAAGAATTAATTGAGTTTGGTTGTCCAGATTAGGTAAAATAGAATTACTGATCTTTCTCACCTTTGTTCATTATGAAATTCCTTTTAGTCAGTCTCTAAGTTATAACATTTCACATTTAGATGCAACACAGAAAAGTGTGGGTCCTGCAGATTGATTCACCAAGAGACTCTAGAATAATTGCAGGTCCTAAATTAATGGGACTCTGAATATTATTTTCTATGCAGTAGTAGTAGTAGTGGTAGTGGACTTGGTTTTTGTTTTGTAATAAGTGGTCACAGAAAGGAGCCCCATAGCTGGCAGGTGGCCTATCAAACCCGTCTGGTGGAGATAAAGGTTCATTTTCAGCACCAGACCTACCTGAGTATTTAATCCTTTCTTCACTGACACCATGGAGGGAGAAGCATGGGAATGGACGATACAAAGGGAGTGCCTTTACTCACTGTCTGACAATTTTTAATTTAACAAGTGACAGGCAACACCTAAAACAAGTTCTGTCTTTACATCTTGCCAGGGGAGGGATTGTATGGCAAGAGGATAGAGTTTTGTTGACGTAGAAGTGAATATCTGAGCAACAGGGGAGGCCAGATTTAATTCTCTCCTTGCTGGGCTATGAATCCTAGTTCTCCCTCCACATGGGCTGAGCAGGGTTATAGAAATAGCTTTTTCAGACAGGTGTGGATTTTTCTTCGGGCATGAAAGCTGTAAAAGTCAGAGCACAAAGGAAAGCTATTTGAACTCCTCATCTAGCAAGTGTATTAATAAAGTCTGGGATATTGGCAAAGGACTGCTAACTCTCTCATTTCTAAATCAGCAGGGTAAGCTGAAATAACTGTCCCATAAAATGAAATCATTGCCAGAAAGTAAAAAGAACTCTTGCCTGAAATTTTGCAATACTTTTTGACACTGTTTGCCAGCAGTCAAGCAACACTTTTTCATATGCAGCAAACTATACAGGTGCTATAAACCTCAAGATTCTCAAAATAAAATTAACCCAAAACTGGATTGCAGGAGAGAAACTAAGAGGGAAGGCCTTGGAAAACATAATGATAACATACTGGGAGATAAGAACAAAGGTGCTCTTTCCATTTATCAAGATCAGGATATTAGGATTAAGAAAACATGACATATCTTATCCCCAGGTTTTTCTGAGACACATAAAAACCAACTGAGGAAGCCTTATCTTTCAGCAGAAGCTGCTGTGACTGATAGCCAGTGTCAAGGAAGACTTTGACACTCACTCACAAATATTGGAACTTCAGATATCACCAACTATTGCTGGTATTGTTAAGTATTGCTAGTATTGGAGTTCTGCCAATAGATGAAAGGGAACAAAAGCAGGAACATCAAAGATGATATAATGTTCAGAAAATTCTGAAGTAGTCAATTAACAGGAGGAAAACAAGCTATATAATCCTAGATCAAAAGTAACAAATTGAGACCTCTAGATATAATTAGCTGAGTTGTGTTGGGATTTCTTTAACAACTGCCATGGCATCTTTTTATATATCAGAAAGTTGCCCACTTTTGACTCCTTTGAATATGCTCTCTCTTCTCTGAGCTTGCTAATTAGCAGCAAAAATGCAAAGGAAGTGGGAGACTTTTACATTCAGTAAGAGAGAAGTAAGTAAACTTGTCATGTCTGCATTCAGTGACATAGATAAAGTTCTGGTTTAAATCCTTGCTTAACTTCTGGATGTGGCCTTGCTCTCTCTCCTTGGGATGTGAAATTACATCAACAAAAATGGTTTTATGTATGGTTTTCTTTACTCATCATCCAGAGGCTACTGAATGGATGTCTACATAGATTTCAAAGCAGTCATGGGCTAACTTCTGCTCTTAATTGGCATTTCAATTAAAGAAAACATATCTTTAGCTGAAGAAAAAAAAACCTTAGACTATTTTAAGGATAAGCACATGCTTACCTGCCACCTTCCAATGCAGGTGACCATGGAGCAGCACCCACAGCTGAAATCACCTTGTGTGAGAGAATGGTGCTTTCAGGTGATTAATAAAGTCTCCTTTATTTGGGAGAAGTCAGTGGACAGAGGAGACATGTCAGGCTTCTTGGCTCTGAATTACCCTGAGCAACACCACAACAATTCTTTCCATGTTACCACATAGGAGAGAGACACTTTGCTTTAGAGTTTTCCTCATTGGAGACCAAATGCCATTATCTCTTGCCTCAGGGAAAGCTGGAAAGGGTCTATCAGCTACCTAATTTCCACCAGTTCCTGCAGTGTCATGCACACCAGTTTATTACCTAAATCAGAAGGCTGATTTAGATATTTAAATATTTAGATATTTAGGATGCTATCTTGGACACTTCCCTTGTGCTGATAGAGCCTCTGAGGTGGGTCCAGAGTAGCTTTTCCTGCAATAAGAATTATATTAATGATATTGAAACAAAGTACTTTGTTTTTCAGGAGCCTCCAGCCGTATTCAAAATGTTCCAAATTGGCATCTTTTGGAATCACAAATATGTCATCCCATATTTAGATATCTTTTATCAGTCTGTATGAATGATTAAAAAAAAATATAATTCCACCTCAACTACCTCTTCTTGAATTAATCTCTATGGAGCCAAGAATTTAGGCTACTAAATTGTAGTACTATGGATTGGTTTGTATACCTCATTCTTCAAATGTATTTTTCTGAATTATATTCTTTGTAATTCAGAAAAAATTAAAAAGACCCATTATTAAGCCCCCTTTAATTTTGTAGCAACAGTACTGTGCAGTTTACATGGAAATAACATTTCTGGGAGCAGGAAGTGTTCATTTGACAATTAAATTCTAGGAAGTAGTTAAATTTTTGGTCAAACACATATTAGAGCATGGAGAATTCCCAGCCAAGTGCTTTATACTGTTAAAAATAGGAGAAGCATTTCTGCTATATCCATGCAGTGCTGTCTGGAGTAGTGTGTGGAGAGAGGAGGAATATGCAGAATATAAGAGTGTCTGCAGTTTCCACTGGTGTAAGACTGCAGTTTTTGGTTGCCATATGGCAAGGATTGAGCAAGGGCTGGGTCTGGCTCAGGCTTGCAGGCTGACCTCAGCTGCACTCCTTGGCTCATGAGCCACGAGAACCAATGTAGGATGTGATGAGTGCAGTGTTTTACAATTATCTGATTGCTGGGCAGTGAAATTATAATGAAGTCCTGGAGGTCTGCCTGCACTGTGGTTACTGCTGTGCAACCTGTACTCAGCACAGCCCATGTGGATTTGGTGGTGCTGGCTCCAGTACCTGTTGTGGCATGGCCACATGGATAACATGGCACAGGATAATCAGCTGCCTGGAAAGTTAGTTAATATGGGCAGTTCTGTAGTGCTGCCAGTAGGGTGCTAGGGATATTACAGTTATTTTAAGCTGAAATCAGGCTTATGTGTCCCAAAAGAGTACATATATGCCCTGGTGAGCTTTTAGGGGAGAAGGTGTTGAAAAGCTCTAAGAGCTGGGCTGGAGGGAAGAGGCTCAGTGGGTAAAAAAGCAGTAAGTGGAAAGCTGCTGTGGGTGTGCTGCTATAAAGGAGAATGTGTAAAGGCTCCTGAACTAACATAGAAAAGGTCCAGAGAACAGAAGAGGTTCCTTGGCGTGGGGGAGAAGCAAGGATGCCCTCAGGGCTAGAGATTCTGGCCCAAGCAGTGGGAAGGACTAGTGGAGGTGGTGGCAGCCTTCTGAACATATATAAACCTAAGGCAAGATCTTGGAGCAGAAAGTGCAAGGTCTGATGACAGATTTACAGAGATATTATCAGCAGCATGTGTGTGTGTGCCCACAGAAGGTGTCAAGAAACCTTCTGGCACTTACCTTTCAAGAGGAGCCTGCCTTCTGCTTATGTTTGGATCAATGTGTCCTTGCAACTTTGTCTTTTCCTGATCCACTTATTCCTCAAAGAACTTAAATCACTGCACAAGCCAGTGCTAGCTGGTGGCTGTGTTTCTGCTTTTTTAAAAGAAACAAAAGAAACATGGAATTGCTGTTTATTAGATTTGGAATCCAGATACTATAGGAGCTCTTTGCTTATCTGAATAATGGTCTATCTTGTAATATACTGCATTGAGTGAGTTGCTGCTCTTCAGAAATCATGACTGACTTGTCATCTTCCAGATCAAAAAACTGAAAAAAAAAGAAGATGGTATAGTTTTTCTTAAAATACTCTTTTCATAGCCATTATGACATTTATATAAGCACTAGAAGCTCTATTTCTCTGAAATAAAATTTGAGAAATTTAGATATACTGGATCTTTAAAGAATATACTACCATAAGACTCATGATAATAATGTATGTTAAGGGTACAAAAGTTAAAATCTAGAACATAAATGAATTAAGAACCAAAATATTTTTTCTAGAACAGCCTTAGTCAACCTGGCTTAAAGTCAACTTGCTTCTGCAGTTGTGAAAGTTCTTTGAATGCATTTGTATCTCTGCAAAATGCTGGTCTGAAAGGAAATTGGGTTGAGTACTGTTTCATGCACATTTCTACATTTTAGTGAGCCCATGACCTGGGAAGTGCCATGGAAAAATCCACTTCATTTTGGGATTTAAGCAAGACTGTGATTATGTTGAGTCTAGCTGCTCTGAATACCAGAAATAAGCCATAATTTTCCTTTTAGACAAAATTATGTAAAACAGCTTTAGTATCTGTTCTCCTTTCCCACTGCAAATTATAGCACCATAATTTTAGTACCATTTGCAGCAGTTTGCCTCAGCAGTGTGGTGAGGTGTCACTAAGTGTTTTGTGAAATGACCTACCTCCCTGTGTGAGATAAAAGTCTCATGAAAAATGTGAATGGTCATTAGGACTGTGTCTCAGAAACCCATTTTTCTAACGGGTTCTTCATGATTTCCTACTGGGCATCAAGCACAGAGGTGTTAATTCCACATTTATCTGCAAGTAGAAAATCAAATTTGCTTATGAAATTCTAACTTTTAGACAAAGTACCCTCTGCCATTGAAGCACCTCTAGAAAATAAATTCTTCTGAAGATACAGAGATGGAATCTTCAGACACAGGTATTTTGAACACATTTGGAGCCATCCACACAATAAGTTTGCACTTGCACAAAGAGATTTCCATGCTCAGTGCAGAGATGGCTCTGAGGAGAGGACCAAGTTGCACTCCCTGGCTCTCTAAAAATTCCTTCAGGCTTATTAAGGAGCCACCTTTTCAGGAAGTGGGGAAGACCATCATGCTAGATATTCTTTTCCTGTTCCTAGTGCTGCTTCAGAACTTATTTTCTAGCTTAAACTATGATAGCTCCAGGTGGACTTTAAATGCATGTGGCTTTTACTTTGTTTTTCTTCTCTTAGAATTGAGAATGAAAGGAGGGTTGAGTGGATTTTGAGCCTTCCTTGGTCTTTTGCAGTGGTATAGACAACATGCTGAGAGGAAATTACCTTGTAAATAAGAAAAATGGCATTTTCCTTAATAGCAAGGCATTGTGATTCCCCAAAGAACATGTGTGATTACTGCTGGTAGCTGTTAGGGATCACTGAGCAAACATTACCACATAATAATAAGGCTTGACTTATGGTCAACAAAGGCTAAATTTCTCTCATTAAGGAAAGAAATTATTCAAAAATCAATTAAGTCTGGCTTAAGCCATGTGCTATATTACTTCTATACTGGCAAGGAGTCACATGGAGGACAGGAAAAGGACTGAAAAACACAGAGTAAAGGCAATAATCAGTTTTACTATCTTCCTTGCTCTTTCTGAAAATAGGGTGAAGAAGACAAAGAATTTTCTAGATAGGCAAGAGAAAATCAGCACATAGATTTCCTGATTGAAGAAAACTGTTTTTGCTTTGTAAAGGAGTACCTTGTTCAACTTCTCAGCCTGAGGCTGGGAATGAGGAGCCCCAGTTCTGTGAGGTTTCCCTGGAGCAAGGACTTCCAAGAGATCATGTAGAAGAACTTCAGATAAACTTACAGGTTGTCAGGAAAGAGTCCTTCCTTCCTTACATTTTTTTTTTTTGGTGCATCAGTGGTTATGCAAAGTAACTAAATATGGCTGAGGTTCTCCAGATGTGTTTCCAGTTTCCCAGAGATGTTTGATTTTTGTCACAGCTTGCATATTTGATTGACAGATTAGAAGCATCAGACTGCTGTTGGATACTCATAAATCATTTGGTTTGGTGCTGTACATGACAGGGACAGTGTTTCAGCAATGTTTTGCTGCAAGGGAACGTTGGTGGTTGAAACCACAACAGAAAACTATACAATGCATACATTTTTTGGGTGAACTTGAAGTGCAAATATCTTCCACAAGGGCTTGAAGCTGAAACAGAGCTATTCCTGCAGAGTATGGAGTTATTTTTTTTAATGTTTAATTACCCATAGACACCTCTTGCTGGGTTTGAATTTCTAATTGAGTTCTATGACTTGTTTCTAAAACCCTATTGCTAATAATTTTTTATTCTATTCCACAGAGTAAGTTAGGAGAATAAAAGCATGAAATGGATAGCTTTTAAATTATTTTTGTTTTCCTAGAGTGGAAGCACAAATACTTCCTAAACCCTGTTAGCACTGTTAAGAATATAATTACAGGTGAAAATTATAGATGTTTAAAAATTTGTTTTTTGCAGGAATTGTCATCTTCCATGATAGTGAATATGAGCCTTGGCAATTTTGTAAAACAGTCAGAGTTTTATTCTTTAATCTATAGTGATAAGTATTTTATTTAGCTAAGAGGAGCAAAACTGCTGAAGGGAACACATGCTGCTTTAAGTGCCAATACCCTTTAAAAATCTTTCTACATATAAGCAGATATTCTTGTAATAGGAAAGACCTTTTTACGTGGAAGGCCTACTTAGGAGAAAGATCTGTTTCTCAAAAGCAATGATTGATGCCAAGTACTTCCATGGAAGCTATCATGGCTATCCCATGGAAAAGCAGAGGACAGCCTAAAAGTTCTCCTAATAGAATAGACTGTGCTTTTGTATGATGAGACACTGGAGGTTACAAGAAAAAAAGTTTGAAGAAACTTGTGGCCTCCTACAAGGAACAATTGTCTATGATGGATATCTTTAAAAGTCCTCTTTTCATAGAAATTAAACAAGTTATTTCTCTTGTGACAGTTTACTACTGAGTGGGTAGAAGAAGACTCACAGTCAAAATTTTACGGAATGCCAAAACCACTTCCCAAGAGTAATCTAATAATTCATAGTCATTGTAACATCTGTCTAGATAAAATATTATTTTTCTTCTGTTTGCATTTTTATAGTCTCTCTACATCTATACCAGATGTCACTTTGAAATTGCTGACAACCTCCACCTCCATAAAGAGACTGTAGAGGCTGTTTAAATTGTCCTAGTTTTGGTGGGGAACATATGTAATGCTCCTATAGTTTAATTTGTACCTTTCTGCTGGTAATTGGAAATCCAGCAGTGAATAATTGGGATCAATCTTGCTGAGCTGTAAGACAGAGTTATCACAAGATTATAAAATCTTAGATTTGTTCAGAAGGGGAAAGGATGTGTGTCAGTGTGCATGGGGTTACTCAGCAATCTGGCAGGTCCTGCCACTGGGAAAAGGGAAAGGAGGAATGTAAGGGTGAGAAACACCTTCTGGCCATGGCACTTTGCTGTTAATTCCTGATAAAGGTGCTGGCTGCTCAACTGAACTGAGACAGGTAGACCAAAAAAGGGATTTATGAATGAAATATTTGCTGTCTTTCAGCTGAGGTGGTATTGGAATTTGTATGTTTGTCCACCAAGCTGACCAGATCCTCTGCAATTGTTCTTATGAGTCAGTGGTCCTCTCCAAAGTGTCCAGGTCTGCAGGAGAACTTTGAGAAACAGCCTTTCTGAAACAGAAATATTTCCTTTTTCTAACCTTTCCTGTGTAGGAAATACATTTATCTCCTGAAAAATAAAAAATATGTCCAGAGGTAATGTACCAAAACTCTTTACTATTAGGAAATATGTGAAGATAACCAACATCAGACAATGACAGAGAAAAGAGGGGAGAAAAACAAAGGGAAAGGACAGGACAGAAATTGAAAAGGAAAAAACAGTTTGAAGAAGAGGGCTGAGATCCAGTAGACTCCAAGAAAAACCTCAGAAGAGACAGTTTCTCTAAGTCTTGTGCAATAAAATTCAAATGAAAAAATAAGAAGGAGTGCAGGGAAAGGAAAAGAAATGCATGGAAAAAGGAAAGGAAAGGGGCTAGATGACAATTGAAATGAAATCTGTAGAGTGATCTAGCAAGGAAACTTACCTGCAAAAAGGAAAAATGATAGAGCACGTGGGAGCTGGGTGGACAGGGAGCTGGAAAGGGCAGATGGATGTGGCTTTGCCAGGACAACCTGCACATTTATGAGGAGACTGTCTCCTCATCAGTGAATTGAAGGTCTTCATGAGACTTCTCTGAGATTTGTAAATCTTGGGTTTGCTGAAGCAGGCAGATGTCTCCCAGAAATATTAATGATGTATTAGTCTGTCTAAAGTTCTATTTCCCTGGAGTTTGGCCCCAAAAAATGTAATTGGACATTTTTTGCTATCACCTTTGTGTCTTTAAGTCTGCACTTCACATAATGGCTTTATAATATTAATAACCTGATGACAGATCATTATACATTATTAGACAAGGATTTTATTGTTGTGGGTGAGGAATATTCCCATTATTCATAGGTATCAAGGGCCTAGTTGTGTTGGGCAAATAATTTTAAGTAAGTGTTGATAAAGTGACATGTCCTTGTGAATTTTGCTACACCATATTTCAGAGAAATTTGTGCAACCTTGGGGAGTTCCAGTTCTACCAGCAATGTGACATGTAATTACTCTTCTCTATCTTTTCAAAGTGTTATTGTATTATTTAATCCTGGGATTTCTTTTTAAAGAGAATTTAAAATGTGTTTGGAAAATCTTTAATGAACTTGAGGTCAAATAGTTAAACCATTGTGTAGCACCATACATCTCTGGATGCTCATAATCTAGAGATGTCAGACAGACATTTTTGACCCAGGAAAGAGCAGGATGACTTCATACTGAAGTCAAAACTGTGCTTTTATTACCTTGTCTTTAAAACAAATTTAGTTTAAAAAAATGAACCTTGGCAAAAAGAATATATCTGTGTGATAATTTCTACTACTGAAAAACTTCAATTCCCTCAACCCCCCAAACAAATAAAAATAAGCAAACAAGCAAAAAAATTACCAAGATACAACTAACTGTTCTGTCTGCACAGTATTTCTTCCTAAAATAGCTTTTAGAAGCATTCTTAACACATTAATGCTGGCTCTGATTTTGATCTCAGTATTGGACATGGCTGGTGTGGTGCTACAGCCATTCCAGGAGGAGGGTCTTTGCAAGTCTTTAGACTCTTTATGGCAATTTTCATATTTCATAAACATCCAATCTGTTGCAGAAATTACTTCATTGTCACTTGGTTTTCAGTGGAGAATGATGACAGAATTATTTAAATTGTGCTTCTCTCAGCCAGCATGGCTTTAGCTTCAACATCACTTTACAACAGTTCAACTGATCAGGAGCCAGCCTCAGGACATGGCTCACATTTTATGGAATGAACATATTTATCTCATATTCTGTTACTGAGGAAGACAAGAAACTGAAGTTCTTAATTAAGGGATGTTTTAAGATGAAATGCTCGAAACATACACAAATGAACAGAGCAGCTTTTTTGAGATGAGTCTACTTTAGTGATTCTCACTATCAGCCTTGTAACCCATCTACTTATTGGGTTAAAAGTCCCAGCTAAACCATGGTATTCAAGGATCTGTGATGTGAATAAAATAACCTAGATCCCATTTAGATTAATAATAAAAAATATGACCTAGATGTCTAAAATACGAGAAGGTAGGATTAACAAAATAGTCACAATTTTAAAAGCTATAAGAATAGTCTGTGATTTTTTGCATAAGTGTATGAAGTTCTAGGTTCAAATTCAGAAGAACAACAACATATACTCAACATTAGACCAAATTCTTGTGTGCTTTTACAGGTGAGCACTATTAAGGAAAAACAGGTTTAATGTGCTTAATGCTGGAATAAAAATACTGCAGGATTCTTTATGAGAGGCTTTATAAAAGGTTAATAAACATCTCAGCTTAAACCATGAATTGTCCTTCAGAGTCCTATCCAGTAATCCTTTTTCTCCAAGAGAATAGCTGTGATTGGAAAAAAACCTACTATTACTCTAATCATTATATCCTCTTATTATATACTCTCTCATATATTTCAGGTTGAATAATTTTTCTTATTAAAGTGGATGTGTCCCTGAAAAGGTAAAAACAAGATGAGCATGGAAAGTCACTTCAAGCTTCATCTTGTTCTCTGCAAAGGCAAATGATGCAAAATCTTCACCTCTGGGGAAAAAAGATATCCTTGAGTGCCAAGACACTTAGAGATCAAAGGTATCACTCAACTCTCTGTGTTTACTGAGATTCGTGGCCTCATAAAATGAGATAACACGATGGAGTATTTTTCTAGTCATTTTTATGTGTTCCCAAGGAAGTAAAGCTGCTTTCTACTTCTTACTTCTGTTCTCCTTGATGTCATCTGCAGGAAATATTTTACCAATGACTATCTAAACTATGAGAAGCAGTCTTTGGAGGTTTTTCTATCAGCTTCTGGAAGGAGACTGTCCACTGGCACAGCACACGGCAGTGCTATTGGCTTTCCCCTGGGCAGGTTGATACAATGAGGTGGTTTTTGGTGGGAGCTGCTCTGCCATGAGATGTGTGTTTGGCCAGGCACAGGCTCTGGGCTGCCCTTGGCGTGAAGCTGCTCCTGTCCTGTGCAGGCTGGCAGACAGATGTGAGGAGTGGTGCCACATTCTGCCTGAGCTATGAATGTCATTAGCTGCTCGCTTTCACACAGACTCAATTACAGCAGGGATTGATTTCAAATGATTAGCAGCAAATTTCCTCCTTGTAACAACAGAAATCTAATCTAAGCAAGAGCCAGAAGCCCCACTTCCCCTCTCTCTGAAAGGCACTGCTGGGCTCAGATCAGACACTTCTCAGATGCTCACTGAAACCAGAGACTGAAAGCAGAGCTGCTGTGCTCCCTAAGCAGCGCTGAACTTGCCTCCTCCAGGCTTTTGTCTCACCAAACTCACTGGGAAGGTTGCAGGTTTCTCTTTTTTCAACACATATATAAAGTTCATGGAAGCAGTTGCTGTGTGTGGGGTTGCTTCTTTCAATCCACTCCCTTGAAGATCACTGAATTTCTAAGAAATACTGTGAGTAGGCACTGACTTCTGTTCAGCCCTAGAACCTTGTAGGGCTGAAATTGGGATGCACAAGTTTTAGGTGCAAAGACAGGTCTTGGCTCACATTCAGAGAATGTTCTGACTGAGTGACTTGTGATTCTTTGCATTAGTACTTTTCATCTATTTTCTTTACATTGTACTGCAGATTTTCAACTTTTCACTTATCAAAAGTGGGTCATCTGGTCTTAGGGGAGTCAAGATGAAAAAGCAGAAGGTAAGATGAAAAAAGTCCCTTTACACCACGACAGGCAGTGATGTCTGCCAGTATCTGCAGATGAGTAAGAAGTCAGACTGCCAAAATGTCTTCTGTCACAAGAGGGGAGGCCAAAACTGTCCCTTGCTATTTCCTGAGAGGACCTGCAGAGATCAGCTGCTCAGCTTGTCCTTGCTGCCTGAAATTGTGATAGCTGGGAAGCCCTGCAGAAGGACAGGCCAAGCACACCTTAGGAGAGGCTCTCAAGTTTAGAAGTGTTCAAAAAGTCATCTGTATTTTCAACCTGTTCTGTTTTTATTCTCACAGTAAGGATTTTTCCTCAGTGTATCTTTATGGACTTTGCAAACAGCTTTTAAAGACTAGGAGAGTAAAAAGAGTTTTACTGTCTTTGCTTTTGTTAACACAAAAGGAAGAAGGAGAAGGTGATTTTCTTTGACCTGCATTCTTCCTCACGCTTTTTTTTCCTGTTTTATCATTATGATGTGTTCATACTATCTCCAGATTTAAATTAGTCCACCTCAGCTTTTCCAGCTAGCTTTAATTATGGGTTTAATCAGTTTGCAATACATGCAGACATGTTTCTTATTTATATGCATAGAAGCCACTCTGATTCATTACCAAGGCAGACTTGAGGTTATCATCCATTGTTGTCAGGCTTAAACTTTTGACACAGACTATTATTTTACTAAACATTTAAATTATTAAATGAAAGAATAATATGACAACATGACAAATAAAGTCCCTGGAAAATTACTTTTTTTCTACTTAATACAATTTTAAATAAGCAAATAACTCTTAATCAAATCTTTCATCCCAAAAATTCTAAGTTCAGCACCTCATAAACGGAGATGCTCACACCACCTGCGGCACATATAACACAATTTATGGCGTGTCCAATGGATGTTTCTTCCTCAGGTAGGTCAGGATTAAAGGCTCTCAGGCTCTGGCTACCAGAATGGGTAATCAGATGTGAAGATAAATCGTGCCTCTATATACTTCACTATCTCCTAGGGATTGAGTGGGCCCTGCAGTTTGTTCACAGAGGACACAAAGCTGGGCAGGAATGTGTGTTGGGTTGCAATACAGGATGTGACCAGAAATGTGTATTCTATCACCATCTGCTGAAACCAGGTGGGGCGGTGATCCTCATCTCCTTGGCACATATTTTCTGCTAATGGGCCATCTTTAAAACCAGCTGGGGCAATCATCTTTATCTTTCCCCAGCCCACCATTCCTCCAAGAAGGTATCTTCTGTTAATGGGCCATTGAGTCCCACTGTATGACTGATAAAATTACATCATGCCATTGGGAGATGCTCCACCCAGGGGGAGGAGCCAAACATTTCCTACCTGGATGAAAACTGAGATTTGGAACACCAAGGCAGCCCTTACCCACTGGATTCCAGAGGAAAGCTGGATTCCAGAGGACCTTTTCCACATAATCCCTGGACCTTCAGAGGAAGTTCCTACAGGAGCACTGCTCCAACTGAACCACATCTGTCACTGCAGGAGGATGCAGCCACCATTTAATGGGACTGCTACCAACACCCTGACTGACAGGGTGTCAGGTTGTATCCTGACTGTCAGTGTTTTGGGTTTGTTCTTTGTAATACTGTATTTCTGTTTTAATTTTCCTAGGAAAGAACTGCTATTCCTAATTCCCATATCTTTGCCTGAGAGCCCCTTAATTTCAAAATTATAATAATTTGGAGGGAGGGGGTTTACATTCTCCATTTCAAAGAGAAGCTCCTGCCTTTATTGGCAGACACCTGTCCTTCAAACCAGGACAGAATGTCAATCTGCTGGAGGGCAGGAACAGTCTACAGATGGATCTGGACAGGCTGGATTGATGGGCCAAGGCCAGTTGTATGAGGTTCAACAAGGCCAAGTGTCAGGTCCTGCCTTGGGTCACCACAAACACAGGCTGCACTGCAGGCTTGGGGAAGAGTGGCTGGGGACTGCACATGGGGCCTGGGAGTGACAGTGACTGAACACAAGCCAGTGTGTGCCCAGGTGGCCAAGGAGGCCAAGGGCACCTGGCTTGTACCAGCAATAGTGTGGACAGCAGGAGCAGGGCAGGGATTGTCCCCAGGGACTGTCCTCCTGTACTCAGCAATGTTGAGGCCACACCTCCAATCCTGTGATCAGTTCTGTCCCTCTCACTACAAGAAAGACATTGAGGGGCTGGGGTGAGTCCAGAGAAGGGCAGCAGATCTGGGGAAGGGTCTGGAGCACAAGTCCTGTGAGGAGCAGCTGAGGGAGCTGGGGGTGCTCAGCCTGCTCAGATTGTGAAGAGGGTTGGTCTCTTCTCCTGAGTATCAAGGGAAAGGATGAGAGGAAATGGCCTCAAGTTGTGCTAGGAGAGGTTTAGATTATACTTTAGGGAAAACTTCTTCACCAAAGGAGTTGTCAAGCACTGGAACAGGCTGCCCAGGGACTGGGGGAGTCATCCTCCCTGGAGGTATTTAGAAGCTGCTTAGATGTGGTTTGGCAGTGGACATGGCAGTATTAATTTACCGGCTGGATTAGATGATGTTAAATGTCTTTTCCAACCTTGACAATGTTTTGGTTCTGTGTTTCTGTGACCATTATTGCTCAGGAGTAGGATCAGTAGTCAGCTAAAGAGAGGTTCTTAGGGGCATGGATCAGTGTTGCATCCTGCTGGAAGTACTTCTTTCTGACAGGGAGCTTTTCCAAGATGTTTTTACTGTGAAAATTAAAAGCTATTAACTGTTTTTTAACAGTTGCAGTAAAAGAGAGCAGGCTTAAGGGAATTATTTTTTAAAAGAAGCTGGAATTATCAAGCAATCTTTTTCTACTTTTAGTTCTGAGTAGAGATACCATTAAACAGATGGGTGTTTCCATGTTTTATGGCAGTCTAGTAAATTAATTTTAATATCTGGAGTGTAAACAGCAATACATAAGCAAAAGTGCCTCGAGGTTAACAAATGCTTAAGAGCTTCTGCCAGTTCAGATGGTTTTGTGTTGGGCCTTCAGAGCAAGCAATTAATTCTAAGAGCCTGTACCAGCTACTAAAAATTGCCAAAAAAAAAATAAAAAAATTATTTGATCTGCCAGTATTCCTTGACAGAAACTCTGTGGCTTAGCAATGCAAATAATAACATGAAAAGAAAACTACACAACAAAAGAAAGCAAACTCAATCACAAGAAAGAATATTTACTGCTCAGTTCAAAAAAAGGTTTCTGCTAATTGTCTAAGCCTGGAATGAAGCTGACACTAATGTTATAATATGTGTAAAGCAGCAATGCAACATATTCAGAATTTCTCAATCCTCTAGGTTCCACTAGAGTTTTAAATCATAGGGTTATGATAATCTGATATAGATTTTCTGGGTTTAGCTTCTGTGACAAGTGGAGTTGGTCTGTTAAAAAAAAATAAACAATTTTTAAAAAAGTGTCAGTCTATATATCCTCCCATCAAGGCAGAGGAGATAAAAACAACAGCTAATACCCTATTGATACACTGCAAATTCAGTGTCATATTACAACTAATGGGCCAAAGATGTTTATTTAAACCATTTCAGTAAAGCTTTCTCATCACAATAATCCCTCCTTGCTACTACTCGTTAAATTCAAGGCCAACTGAAGTCCTTTGGGGGAGTCTTTCTTGTATTTTTTGTGCTTTGGGAGAAAACCATACCACATAAACAGCATCATAGCTTCTAGCAGAGCTAAAGGGTGACTGAGAGCCTTAAAGTACTGTCAGTAGCAGAAATACATAAACAAGAAAATAAAGATTGTACAATGGCCTGGGAATATCTATTGCAGTTGATGACTGGTGTACAGAGCACTTAGTAAGGAATGCAATGATCTGTCCTCTGAACTATAAAATCAGTTTATAGTTTCAGTTAAATTAATTTATAACTGCTATCAATCCTGTTAATTGGTCAGCATGGAATATGAGGAACAGTAACACCTCTGCACTTGAGATTTAGCATGTCATAGAAGATTTAATTTTAGTGTGACAGTGATTACAAAATTATTCACTGACCATGAAGACAAATTTACAACACCATTGGGTTCCTTATTCAACTAGATCTGCAAAGTGTGTAACAATTAATCATTTTGATTGTACTGACAATGAAGCATGCAGCAATCTTGTGTAATTGCAGCATAAACTTAGATTTGCTCTTGTTCAAATCATAGGCTTTTTTCAGGCCTGATATTACAATCATTTGTCTGAGCATGTAAATTTATACCCTGATGGTCCTCCCATTGCTTTATGCAGAATCAATGTATTTCAGCTAAAGGGATTGAATCACTTTAGCTTGTATGACACAAATTCTGTTGAGATCTTAGTTTAAATAATCTGAGGTACACAAAATATTTAGGGACATTTTATTTTAAAATATACTTTGCTTAACATGACAGAAACAGAATAAGATGCTGAGGTCCAGAATGGAGATAACTCTCTTCCAGCTGATCATTTGCCTGCTGCTGACAGAAATTTAAAATCTGCAAATGGCTGTGAATGTTGCCTGGTGTCACCCAGCTATGACAAGGAACTTCATGTGTCCTGCTGGCATCCTAAGATGAGCCTTTCCTTTGGGATGTGGGCAGAGGAGATCCTCTGGTCCTCTGAGACCTTTCTGGCAAACCTCTGTGGGAAGCCTGTGGCCATCAGAAAAGTCTGGGATCTTGCAAATTTTGTTGTGCCTATGGCTGGTAGGAGGTGCACAGGGGTCACACATTTGGTTTTACAGTTTTATTGCCACAGAGGGGAACATACAGAAAATAAAAATAACTTGGGACTGTAGAACAGTGTAGAACTTAACAATGTAAGTTTCATGTTATTTGAAGGTCAGGTTCCAACTGGTAATAGTAATCATATAGATTGTATACTCTTTCATCTAAACTGAAGGCAAGTTACAAAAAAAAAAAAAATTATCTCCCAGAAAACATCACAGGAACTCTGGGGGTTTGGCTTTGTGTCTGAATGATGCTGACGGTTCCAGTTCTGCACTCTGAGCACTTGCATCAGCTTGCAGTTGACAAGAAAAGGATTAGATTAGAAAGCAGGGAATTAAAACCAAGATGCATTAACAGTTGATTACTTCCACCATGAAAACCAGCTTGGCTTTCAGTAATGTTTTTTTACTTTCTTTTACCATTGCCTTTGCATTAATTTTGGATATTGTTACTTCTTAGAAAGTAATTATCCTGCCTACATTTTTTCTTGATTCAATGACTAGATAAAAGTCAAAATTGCTAAGAATAAATTTAGACATCTGACAGAACAAAATGCTCAGTATTGGTTTTGTGCAAGAGTTTCTAAAGATTGAAGCCTCCATTTGTAACCAAGTAATCTGCAATTGTTTGACAGGTCTTGTGAAGAGATACTTGTTTAAGCCACAAACCATAATTTTGAATAGAGTGTAATTATCCCAGAGGCTGCTTTTTCTATTATGCTTCTATAGCTATAGGTGTATAGAGCTGTGGAGTATATTCAGAATAAAATTCTTAATAAAGATACAAGGCATAAAGGGAGCTCCTTTTGCTAGAGGAGCATGGAAGGGTGAGATGATGTGAATGGCGTGGGCTGGGGAGAGCTGTCACTGACTGTAGCTCTGCCTCTGTTCTGCCATGTGGCAATTCATAAATTTTAGCTTCAGCTTGGTATAACAAAAAATCACTTCAATGTCTCTAAGTTATGTGCATATTTCCCAGCTTTGCTGTAGTTTGTCTCTAAGACATACACAGAAGAATAAATCTTGCCTTCTCAGACTGCTGTAAAATAAGAAGTGTTTTCATGATAGGAGATGAGCACTGTACCTTACACACTGGGGTGAGGAAAGTGCATGGACATGGCATCTTGTGACACTGTGACAAAGCAAAGCATTGAATTCACTCAGTGCTGGTGGGAAAACACATCTTTTAACTATTTCATGTAGTTAATGTTAGGTGTGATGAACACATATTGTGGGAGACCCTCGAGGTGAGTACATAAACAGCACAGTAACTCACCTGGAAGGGTGCAAGGAGCTGCTTTATGAGTCAGTGTTGCACAGGATGGGAAAAACTATTCCAGTAGGATGCAGAAGGGCAGCTAGTGGAGAGATAAGAGAAGGGCAAAAAGCTCAGGGAATGGGAGAGTTTGACCATTGTCTTTAATGACAAAAAGCAGCAGGGTTTCTGTTGTAGCCTAAGGAGGGTGGAGGTTTTGATGATTTCTGCTGGTCCCTCTATTGATTGTGTCTTACAGGGGATGGAGGTTTGACCCAAAGACTTTCAGGTAGTTTATAAGAAGCTACCCTAGGTAGTTTATAAGAAAAAATATGCCAAAATTTATAAGAACTGTTTATAAGAAGATCCCCACAGTGCTGCTTAGTCACTCACAATCATTTTAAGAATCATCTTTAAAATTCTCTAAAAGAAACATGCAAGACCTTCAAATCCTTACTGTGAAATTGGCACTATATACCACACATGAGTAATATTTCTTTTTTTTCTTTAGTTTCCTCTCTTTTTTAGAGAAAAGCACAAGTACAGCAGGTGGAGGACATTGTCTTCACTATCAGCCTCTCACCTGTTTTGCTTCTCCCTTGAATAAAATTACAAATAGGAGTTACCCACCTAATAAGCTGGGAGTGCAGTTGGGAGTGAGTTGAGTGTCCTGTGCTTGGAAATGGTGGATTAATGCCTGCTGACCAGACCTTGTGAAAATCAACCACTGGGCATCATTAAAAAGTGAGTAATTCTATACAGCAACACAGCACCAGCACAAATCCAGGCATCAGCAGGAAGGGGTTCCAAGGGTTGTCCCTGAACAGTGATTGCTCACTGAATTAGAGCTAAAAATAGTTTTAATTAGTCTCAGAATATGCTTTGCTTCTCTGGAAATGGTCATTTTTGCTGCATCCAAAGCAGGTTGCAAGTACCAAGTCCATAAAAAGTTAAGTGTAGCTGTTCACAATCCATAATGTGCTGTTATAAATAATGCAGCACAGGGTACAGAAACACAAACAGAATTATGAATAATGTTATGGAAATTATAGAGGGAAAGAGAGTCAAACTAATTTTAAAAAAAAAAAAAAAAAAAAAAAAAAAAAAAAAAAAAAAACACAACCTGAAATGCTGTGACTTGGGACTTCTAGGCTTTGGTCTGCCAAACTGAAAGAGTTTGTTTGGGGCTTTAAAGCATTTTTCCATGGGGTTCATGAACTGTTAAGATCTCCTTGCTCTTTTCCTATCCTGTACTCAGTGGGAGTAGATGTTTACTCGTTCTGGTTTACTTCCTGGCACTACTCCACTTTTGCATAAATCATTTTACAAAGTATGGTGCTGTGGGCTCCTTCTGCCTGTGCTAGCACATCTGATGAAAGAATGAGTCTGCCTCTCACTGGGGTGGATATATTCTCATCCCTGCTACACCAGGGAGAACAATCTGGTTTAAAAATCCCTCTTGCTGTATCTGAGAGAAGTTTTAAGAAGTTTGTTACAAGTGTTGGCAATACTATGACTTTTTCCAGATGTTGCACTCCAATAGAAATATTTCATATCTATCTTGCATCCATAAGTTAACTCTCTAAATATATAAATATTAGCTAGTATGCTAAAGCAAACAGAAATAAAATTGAAAGAGGTTTTAAAAATCAAAGTACTAAATATTATATTGATAAATTTGGTTACTGTGAGTTAAAGGTTTTCTGTCTCACAATTAACAGAGACTAATGATGCAAATTATTTTTACAAATTTGTTAGGGTGGTCTTTCAGCATTCTGTAAAGATGCTTTAACCTTGAATTATAGTTGTTCCCAATGCCTGGAGCTATACTTTCAGTAGCACTCTGCTTTTAACACCTCTGCAATGTCACTGTCCCCTCTTTTTGAAAGTTACAGTTTTAAAAATAGAAAAACCCTTGTATATGTCCTGAAGTTATTACTGGGTTACACTTCCTGCTGAACACCTGTACTTTATACAGCCATTTTAACTGAGAATAAGGGTGTAGCAGGGACTAGTCTGCAATTTTACTTCCAAGAACATTATTCATTTCTCCATTGCAGTGTGAAATTAATGGTGGTTTTGGGCATAATTGACAACCAGAGAGGGTTTTCCTTCTAGGCTTGTGTGCTGGGCTCTGCAGAATGTGTTCTGCTGAAGGTTGGCTGTGAAAAGTTTGTGCTCTTGTGTCTCTGTGATGCTGGCTGTGGTAATGTGGGGAGATAATTCAGTTGTATGGATTTCTGAATTGGGCCTCCACTGAAAGGGACAAAAGAAAATATTTAAAATTAGGTTTGAATTAGTTAGGAATTTTAAAACAGGCCTTTACCAAAAAGCCATTTGATCATGGCAACTTTTGAACCAGTTCAGAGGAAAATCAGTAAAACTTTTTCCATTCACACCAGTGTTAAACTTGATTCTTTGCTTGAAAGAAACTCACTTATTTCCAAAGAGCTCTTTTGACTATGTGGATTTGACTTCTTTACAAGTAATTAAAGGCTAAACATGCAGCATTTCAACCATAGACAGTTCTTATGTCTCCAAATTCAAACAAAAATCAATATTTTAGGGCAAAGTTTTGCTGAAGATGTTAACAATTTTTGAAGTTAAACTTTTGAATATAGTTTTGAATAAAGTAATGTAGTTTATTGCCTACAAATGGTTGATCAGTATTTCTATAAGCAATTATTCTTCAGCACTATTTCATTACTACAAATAACCAAAAATTACCTTAGTCACTACTTAATAAAGTCAGAAGCTAACATGTAATACATATATATGGTTTAAATGGTTATTTCCTTGGAACAGTTTATACTGGAAATCACCAGGGAACCCAATGATTAATTATCATATAATTTACTATTTCTATATCCTATGATCCTACTTAGAAGAGTTATCTCAGGATAATTGACATTTGATTACATGGTACAGTAATTCTCATAGACATCTTGTTATTTTGCACAAAACTGTCTTGTGGGTTTTTGGGAATTTGAAGGCAGAGGAGTCTGGTGACCACAGTGCTCTTCCCAGGGCCTGTTCTGTGAATCTGAATTTATCATTCCCTGAAAATCTTCAGAATTTTTGTCAGTCTTCATTTAGTCTCATGAATGTTGGGGATTTTTTCAGTCTTGAGAATACTCCTTTCCCTTCTATAATCTCCACTATTTCTTTTATCAAAAGTTGGAAATAATTTACTATTCATGGCAAGTTTCTATAATGTATAATGTCTGAGGTTTTTATCTATGTTTTTGATTAGCTATTTAAAACACTAACTTTGTTCATTAGATCTGCTGAGAGGTAAACTTTCACATTAGTATTTGATGAGATATATGCAATACTAAAGTAATTTAAACCACTTTACAACACTTGTGATCACATAACAGATGTCAAAGTACCTATCTTCTCATGTTTAATTTTATTTCCCTAAATAAATAACTGAGTATTTTAAAAATTTTCAGTAGAGGTACTTACTCTATTTCTGGAATGATTTCTACTGATAATTATTGTCTAGGAAAGTGCTTACATGTTGTAAAAATATTTTATTAATGCAGTATTTCTATGTACTATCCCAGGGATGTTGTCTTCCTTTCACTGTGCAAGATTTCCATAGTGTTCTAAAACTGAACATTAGAACTGCAGTTCTAAGGCTGCTGCTCATTTCTACTGTGTTACTTTGTACTGTGTTTCATGTCAGTATTCAGTTCACTGTAATAATTTAGTTAATGTCAGTAACCAAAATCTGATCTCTTCCATATAAAAATTTTAATTCTGTTCACCAGAAGAAGCATTTGAGTTGCAAAAGGGCAAAAGAGAAATCAATGCTTTCTTGTATTCTCTAGTCTGTTATTATGCCAGTAACAACTTGGATACTGTCAAATGTAATGTAGAACAAACAGCCTCTGGAATAGAAGGATACAGCTGGGATATCTTACAGGTTGCCCTTCTCTCCAGAAATTACTAATGAAAGTAATGAAAGTAAATCTTGATGTGATTGTGGAGTGATTCATGAGCTTCAGGTACTTTTCCCAAAGCCATATGACACCAGTGAATGTTAGTCCTTGGGAGGCATGTCCCATCCTCTTGTCACCAGGGTCTGTGGCTCCCATCCTTCCTGTGAGCTTCCCAGGGGAGATGCTGAGTGCAGCTGATGTGGGGGTTCCTCAGCAGGCACAAGGACAGGTGTTTGGAAGCTCCTGCTTGGATGTGCATACAACATAAATCTTGTAGTCTCTCACTGAAGTTACAGAAGTGTTAGAATCCCATCTAAAAGCTGCTCCAAAAAGGAAACCTAAGTGTCCCAGATTTTCAACAGTATTTGAGCTCAGTGAAAACCCTCCCCTTCAGATGACTTTGGCACCCTCTAACATCAGCTGTTGAACTCCAGAAATGCCTGAATTCCCTGAGCACAACACTCTGAAAACTGACCTTGCCTGAGGCAGAGGCTCAAAGTCAGGCTGAAGTCCCTGTGGCACCTCAGTGGATTCAAACTAGAGATTCCCTTCCTTTCCTTGCTGGTAATCCCAGTCCTTCATCTGTGCTGTGACTGCATCTGCCTCTCCTGCTGTTAGGAGTTTTTAGTTACCTCTGGTCTTTATTTTTCCTTACTATTTGTGTAAGCAAATCTGAGGCCAAGCTGCAAGCACTGCAGATACCTCATCTGACAGGCAAGGGAGATTTGACCATAGTGAGGTAAAGGGTTAAGGCTTTGAGATGGAATTAAAATAAAAAATTTTGATGATTGCAGAAAAAAACCCCCACTAACTTCTAGAGGATTTTATGGCCACTATATCTTGATCTCTTTATAGAGACAACAGACTGGAAAAAATGTAAAATTTTTTAGTACAGGCATACAGCTTTTGAGTTATTTGCTGGTAAGTAGTAGTGGTAGTGAGATTGCAAACATTTTAAAACACAAAAGGGATGAATGTTTAAACAAACAAAAACATGTCCATGAATGCTGTTCTTGTAGTTCAAACCACAGTACAAAGAACCAGTGTGTGTGTAGGGAGGGGCTGTTGTTGGTTGGTTTTTTGTGGTTTTGTTTTTTATTTTTAGTTCTGTCCCATTTGCAATCTGGTTTTCATCCTAGGCATTTTTAAACAAGAAATCATACACTACACTTGTTATTTAGGGGATTTCCTTCTTTAATTCCTTCTTAAATCTTGGGTAACTATCCTCTGGTCATGATGAACCTGTTTGTAAACTTTTTTCTGAACTTCAGTTGAATGAAGGACCATTGAGATACACTTTTTTTTTTTCTTTTTTTTTTTTTTTTTTATAAATGGTATTTGTGTGGAGGGGAGAAAGCACATTTCTGATGAGAGAATTTTCTGAACTTCTCCACATTCACTGTGTATAAAAATTCATTTAATTTATCTGCTCTGGTCTTATCTTCTGAATGCCTCTTTTGTGCCTTTACCATTTATTGTTGTATGATTTTTCTAGAAGGCTTTTGATGGCTCTGTAAAATGTTTTATTATTACCTTTTTTAGCTTTTGTCACTTTGTTCTTTAAACTCTGGTCTGCTTTGTGTTTTTAACCTGCCAGAGCTCATTCTCCTTCATTTTTCTCACTTGAACACAATGTCAACTTTTTAAAGGTCACTTTCTCCCTTCTGAAACCTGGTCTAGAGCACATGTAACTGATCAAAGCAGTGATGCAGTGAGTTAAAGGTGAAGCCACTGCTGGTCAGTGAAAGCTGCAGTGTTAATGAGATGTCCAGACAGGGGGAAGAGCTGTAGGGTGGTCACTAAAGGAGCTCAGGAGGACTCAGAAAGAAGTTCAAAGCCTTTTTTCTTTACTTCTCTGTGGCAGCTCCTGCCTAGAAATGTAAATAAGCTGCTGTTGCTTTTTGTTGTCCTGAATGCAGTAGGGAAAGAAATGGCAATTTAAATGAGCAAAATTGTGTCCAAAAGTCTTTGTTCAGTTTTATCTCCTAATGGACCCAAGACCCTCAAAATTGGGCTACCCATTCAGGTCAAAAAAGAAAATATTTAAACTGTTTAGTGACACTAATGTCAGTCTTAGAGAGATGCCATACATTACAACTGGGGCACAACAGAGTGAAGAAATACAGATTTTGCTATACAATAATCTTGTATCAAGGAGCAAATATAAATAAAACAATATTATGCCATACATGTTAAAACCTGTTATTCAATATGCTGAAAAGCTTTAAAACAGATCATGCACATTAAAAAGTTCACAAAGTTCAGCTAAGACAAATATAGAAAACAATTCCTTTTTGCTTTTAATTCTGAAATTCTAGCAAGAGCCCTTAAAAATATAGTAGGATTTGTTTCAAGGAACAAAGTTTCTTGATGAATCTGCATAAAAGAAAACAAACATCTTGATGTGAAATGGAACTTGTATCTGCAGCTTTTGCTTGATTTTGACCTCCCTTAGGAACATATAAAATAACATCTAGATTTTTTTTTTCAAATACTTTGAAAACCTGGAAATACATGCTTGCACATGCTTAGTGCAGATGGGGCATTGCTTCACTTAAAATAACCAAAACAAAGTAATCAGCAACACCTCTCATACAAGCAGGGTTTAAGAGCTTGGTCTGTTACAGCCAAAAGTTTCAGCCAATTATTTCTCTGTGAACACAAATTGGAACTAAAATGTTCTATAACTGTGCTGCATACAGGGGTTTTATTTTATTTCCCACTTTTAATTCCTCTCCCTATCACAGCTTCAGGCTCATCTGCAAAAGTCACTTCAATGTATTTTTAGGTGTGATGGGATTTACATAAATTTGAAAATCCCCTTACAGTAGCACCTGGGTGATAATTAAGTTATGTGACTGTTTGCCAATTGCCTTTATTACTTGAGAAATAGCACAGACTCTTTTGGATCACAGCTGAAAGTAGATAAAACTTTGGAATTGCAGCAGTGCAGTAAGACAGTGGCTCTACTGTCATATAAAGCACTGTACAGTCACATTAATTGTGGTCTTTCCCAACAATGTGAAGCCTTTGCTATTACAGATCTGCTCCTTATGGCTCCTTGTAGTTTCAAAGGCATAGCAGTCTCTGAGTCCATTGCTTTTAACAAAATCACTATTGATTGGTGGTGAGAGGTACAAAACAATGCCATTGGACAGCTGATGCTCTTATTACTGATGCTGTCAGGAGCTGGTTCTGCATTAAATATGGGGTGCCAAGCCCCCCATCAGTCATCAAGGATCTGCAGACACTGATGCCTTCGAGATCTAGGTATAAAACAACACACTTTGGAGGCAATGTTAATGTAGGAAGTAATATAAAAGTTGTTCTTTAATTGGACACCTCCAGGGACAGCTATGGGAAAATGCCCAGCTCATGTAGGGTGAATACAGTTTTATAGGTTTAGAAAATTAGCATAATTGACAAAAATTCCCAATTAGAAACACAAGTAATGAAGTAGTTTCCCCCCCCCTTCCCCCCTTGGTTCCACCTCTTCTGGAGCCCTCCTTTCTTGCTGCTGGCTGTTCTTTGTTTATGAGAAAGTATCTTGGGAGAGTAGCTTGTCCTGGGTTCCCAGAGGAAGAAGCAAGATAGGATTTGGGCCCTTGGAATGTGTTTTGTCTCTCTGTCTGTCAGTACTGAACTTATCTAGGAGCTATGTAACTGTACAATAAAAGTCTACAGAGCTACAAATGTATATGAGGAAAATACAAAAGCAAAAATCAGTTTGGCATCTTTACAACGTGTGGTGGGACCTCTGCAAATTCCATGGTGTATAGCAGTGGTGTGACTGATATTGTAGGGAATTAGCACCAAAAAATATGGTGTGAGACACTATGGAAAGAGAGAATGTGATAGCTGCTTTAAACAAAACCAATCTCCCTCCCTTTCACTCAGATTTCATCCTTTTCCAAGACATAGACACATGTGGCTAGGCCTGGACAAGGAGTGCTGACTATTGCATCTTCATCTCTCTTCTTTTGTGACTAGCAGCAATCAACTCTATTTTGAATGTTTATGCCCCATAGGTGTGGATTTCTTTCAGTTCATTAGTTTGCTTTAGACCTTTTAAGACTTGGGAAAAATCTTTTGTGTTTTCTCATTCTTTTTGCCTTACCTTATTATTTTTTCCTCTAACCATTAGGCTGCCTTCTTATTTGTATCTGGTCACTCAAATGAAATCACACAGATAGTGCTCTATAGCAATTCATGTGTATCACCTGTCACACTCACATTTCCACTTGTGCTTTTTCCAGTTGATATTTCTGTTAGGAATTCCCTCTGCCTAGCTTGAGGCATCAGCTATTTTTCAGGGAATAGCAGAGCTGGAGAAACATGGCACCCCATCTAAGCCTTTCCAACAAAGGGATGCAGAGGAACTAGGGACTTAAAAACCCCAAATGATAAAGTCAGATGAGGATTTCTATGCATTCAAGCAGGAATTACCTGTAGGGCTGCCAGTCTGAAACTGTTCTCATTGTCAGTACCAGTGTGGTTTAGCTTGAGCTTTTCTGGCAGAAACACATCCATGTTTCTACCTGTTTTTTTCTCTATTTTTATAATAATTCTCATCAGGGCTGGGATAATTTTCCTGACACAGAAGTTCTATTTTTTCCCCCATGACTTCTCTACCTCCTTAGCTTTTTGTGAAAATGCTTTGTCTTCCAAAAATGCTGCTGGTAAATGTACATTCCTTTGAAATCCTGACTTCTGGGTTTGTACCTGTCTTACAAGATTCTGTCTCTCCTGTCTAGACTCTTGTCACTCCTAACACAATTTGTAAAGTAACACTTTCTAGAAGCACAAGGAAATAGTATTTTAATACAATTAAATGGCCCTTTTAAGCATATTTTAAAATATATTGAGCCAAAACCTTCACCAGAACTAAACTTCAGAGCTTGCTGGCTCCAGCTCAGTTTACTTTTAGTTCACAGCTCTTACAATTTCAGTAGCTGTCAGCTTGAAGTCCCAGTTTGAGCTCTATGCTGAGTTTGCTGGCCAAGTTCCCCTAAGGGTGATTGTAAGTGATGGAACAATTAATCAAAAATTTGCAAAGAAACAAAAATGGAGCAATTCAGAACGAAAATTAATACAACTCTGTATAAAATGTTCCATGTGTAGTTCCTAGGGAATCTAGAAGCATTCAGATCCTGTAATAAGATATTTAATCATCAAGTGAGGTTTAAATATTTTTAAAAATGAAATATTTTTATCATGCATTCTTCCTTAGCTAAGCAATTCTTATTTTGGGAAAGCAATTGTAAAAGGCTAAAGTCAGTTCTATTATACATTCCCAAAGCAGAAAATTAAAACCATAGCTGTTATATAGGGCTATTTCTTCTTGTATCCAATTAATGAAATTGATTATTTTAAAGGATAAAGAGGAGACATCAAGTGCATAACCACATGCATGATTTTGATGTGTTCTAACCAGAAAACAACCATGCAAATAGCAGCTTGGACCTGAGAATCTTAACCTGGAACCTTCTGTCTCTAAACCTGAGATTTTTTAAAAGTTTTTCTTTTGACCTTTGTGAAAAGAGAGCACACTTGGAACAGAAGGCACCTGCTGTTTCATTTAATTTATTATACATTGGTCTTATTTAAAAGACTGATTTGCACTTTTATCACTCTCTTTAAACCTCAAGCACAGTAGAGTTCATCCTTAGGTTTCATGCAATTCTTTAATTAATATTTTTCACTCTATTGTCAAACAGTCACGGATGGTGTGAATTATCTTGATTAGTGCAATGGTGCTAATGGAATATAGATACAGTTCATTTTTAGTTCCATAACTCAGCTAAGGCACTAATATATGTAGATTTACACCATCAAAAAATCAGTTTCACCAGAGCTTTTAAAGGTGGAAAGCTTAGCACTGCATGGTTACAGCAGTTTAAGAAAGATCCTCTTTTCAGTAGCAAAGACACTTCTGCCCTGGTTGTTGGCCTTGTGCAGTCATGTTTTATTCTTGTGTTGGTTTGACCAGAAGAAATGTTTTGGCTCTTGGCTGTCAGATTTAGGCTGCATAAGAGATCTCATAAAAGCCATGTGGGGCCAACACTTTAGGTAAAGCTTTCTAAGCCTTTCCACTGCTAGGGTGTTAAAACCTTTGAAAATCACCTATCAAGCCAGCAGAGTCTGCAGGCAGAACTGAAGAATTCCTGTATCCAAAAGCTGCTAGGTTATATCATTTGGGGGTTACAAAATTGAATAATCTGACACAAGTTTGTGCAGCAACCTAGGGATTAGCTCTGCTCCTGTCCTTATCTATAAATAACCAGAAAAGGGTTTTCTATTGACTTTTTTATGCAGCAGAAATCCTGTTAGTCACATGATTCTTTTCCCAAACCCAAATAAAAGCAAGGCAATGGACCCCATTCATTTTTCAGCTGGTTCAGCTACCTGAGCCAGCTTAGAAGATAGTTTACAAAAGCCATCCTGGCAGAAAGAAGAGCAGGGATAAGCACTTGAGGATTTGGTATGGGGAGTCAGCTCTTTCACTAGGATGAAAATGCTTATTTTGGGAAGAAGAAAAGCTTTTGAAATGGTGGTTTTTATGCTTCAGTACATCAGTTCTGTTTCAGTATTGCTTGCTTTTTTATACAATCTTTCTGAATAACTTTAAAAACAAATATCTATGTGAATTATCACTGGTAAACCTTCAGTTTTAATGGACACCTGTTGGTGAGGGCTTAGGGCATGAGCTTAAAAAACACAGGCAGAGGTGTGTGATTTTTCATCTGGCAGGATTTCACTTGGCTCCCTTCATCCTTTGGCTGGGATGCCTATGAACAAAGCAGGGGTACCAGTTGTGGCACCTTGCAGGTGAAAGGCAAAGAGAGCTGCAGGTCAGGAAGAACTTTTACACTGAGAACTATGAAACAGAATTCAGACAACTAATCAGTGTCAACAACAGTTTCATTGATGCTCTGAGCAGTAAGAAGGTGAAATTTGCCAAATTACTACAGACTCAGCTGTAATGCCTTCAGTCAGAAACTAGCAACTAGGAAATTAAATGTGTGGTGGAGTGTCTCATCAAAAAAGCATTTAAGCCTGCTGTAATCTCAAATAGGGAAGAGAGATGCTTGTGACCAGGAAGATAGTAGCTCTTCTTGCTTCTATTTTCTGCTATTCCTTCATTCATGATTTGTCTCTATTTGGTCCTTGATTGTTTTCCCATGCAAAGCAATAAACAAAATAAGTGGAAAATAAACTCTCCCAGATTTGCAACAACATCCTCTGAAACACAGTAATTATGGTGGCACAAAACAGCAAGGACTGTAAAAAATGTGATACAGAACTGTATCTAAATTTAGTTTAATACATTCAAAAGGCCAATATATGCAATCAAGATTATACAACAAGGTAATCCCATACTTTATTTAATTAGAAAAAATGCTGCATGTTAACTCCTTCTTGATTGTGGGAGCCTTGGTGTTAAATCTGATGCAAAGGATCATCATTTTTCTCATGGAGTTCAGCAAGAAGATTTTCTGCTTCCAAAATTCCCAATATTCTCGGGAAAAATTGGAATCAGAAGGTCATATTTTTCCCTCAGCTGTAAAGACACATCCAAACTTCTCCTAGTAACTTGCTTTTTAAAGCAAGAATTCACATTTCTTTAAAATCTGGGCAGCTAAGATGCTCAGTTTGTCCTTTGTGCTAGCAGACCTCAGTGGCACTGAATATTTTTGGCTTATCCCACCAGATGAGAAGCAGTAGCTGGAAAGTGTTCTGACAACTGCTTGTGCTTCCCATTGGCATTCCAGCAGGCTCCAAATGGGGGAGGTTGAGCCATGAGCCCTGTGATTGCTATTTCTTTCAGCTTTCTCCTCAGCATGGAATTCTTCAGGGAAACTGCTTGTTCATCATCTTGAGATCTCCCTTTTTTTGCAAGCCAAGAATCCTCTGAGTGGAAACCTGTACCTGGCTATTCACAGTGCTGGTGGAGGGAGAATCCATTTGCTCACTGTGTTGTTCTCCATCCTGGACACATCCTCCTCTTGTGATATATTTGCTCTGACAGATGCGACCATGAAAAAGCTAATTTGACTAAGCTGACTTCATCCCAGAGTTATCAATCCATAAATAAAGCTCTGCCCTTCCAAGGCTCTAATGCTGAACACTTTTATCTATTTCCCTAGTAATTTTATTTGTCTTCATTAAAGATTTTCCTTCCCTGATCCTTGCTGGATTTTCTGTCTGTAACTGCAAAATCTCTTCTGCTAGCAAAACCACAACCAGTTCACTCCTAGTGGACATGAATAAGGGATCCAAATATTATATAACAAATATTGATATTTTAAAAAATACTAGGATAGCTCACACTTGCAAAATTTTGGTCCAGACAGTCTATAACTCAGTGAGTGAATGCTGTGACCTTGTCTCACCTGGTGTCTCAGAAGTTCTCCCAAACACCTGTCTAATGTTCTCCCATCAAATTGCCTTGGCTGCTGCAGAGCAGAGTGGCCTCATTCCCTCAGGATGCTCGTGGAAATGCTGACCAGATGAGAGACTGAGCCTTGACTCTGACCTGTTATCAGAATTTTGTGTAAGAATGGCTTTTACAATGCTGGATTGTCTTGTTTATTTACTCCTAGAGTGAGTTTAGGGTGTTTTGCTCTGTCCTAGAGTGCTGAAGCTCAAAGTAAAAGTTGAGACAGCTTAATGAAGGTGTGAGATTGCAGTGCTGGAGTGCTGTGTTTATACCTTGAGAAAATTACCCCTGGTGCCACATGCATTTGTCAGCCTTGAAACACAGCCCTGAGATGGGAACTCTTTCCAGGTTTGGAGAGCCATTTTTCCCCCCTGTGAAAGAAGTAAAAGCTGTTTTTCTCTAGGTGATCTCTCTGCTCTGTACAGAGGGAAGAAATTTCCCTGATTTATTTACAGAAAATGGCCTGGCATGCCCATGTGGTCAGGTTTCCATCTTACTGAGGAGGTGAATTACCAGTCATCAATCCAGGTGACTGATGGAAAAGAGTTTTCTTGTGCTTGCATGAGCCACTCCAGTTCCAAGTCCCAAAGCAGTTTATCTGCCCAGTGGATATGTGTTAGATTTAGAGGCACAACTCCAAGGGTAGGAGGGAGTTAGGTTTCCACAGAGCAGGGTTCTGTACTGTGATGTTGTATTGCTGAAAACATCCTCCCTAAAAAAGCCAAGGAAACCACCCAAACCCTCTGTGTAGGGGAGGAGAGTGACTTATAGCCAATAACTAACAACTGTGATTCCTTTGCTTCTCCATGCTTCCATTATCCAAGTTCACTTGCCAAATAGCTGATACAAATAATGCTCAGTCTGTAGATTTTTCCAGTCATTTCCAGTAATAAAATCACTCAATTTTTAGCTTTTATTAAATACAGAGGTTGCATGGCATTCACATTCTCTCTCCAGTTACACATAACTTTTAGAAACAGGCTGCCATTTCTGAGGTTTCTGATTACAAAACCTATCATGCTCATCTATTCTGTTTGAAAGGAAATGTGTAACATTTGCTCCCTCTCTAGTTGGTAGTCAGGAACATTCCCAATCTGCCACTACCTTTGTGGGATCTCCAAGGAGGGACCAATGTTGCTGAGAAGAGAGCTTTAAACATTCTGAAAGATTATTCTTAAAATGTGTTTAACTACATTTGATCATCTGGCTTCAAAGGAAGGATGCTGTCAGATATGAGCTGGTAGATAACTGAGAAAGGGGAAAAGAATGCTGAAGTGATAATTAACTGTTCCACTTAGAACAGAAAAGCAAAATGAACATATGCTAGGTGAAATTAGATAATTTCTGATTCCTGCTGACCCAGCACATTGATGCAAGCACCTTTGCTTCTGCCCTTTTACTATATTTCCAAGTTCCTCAGGGTTCTCCAGGTTCTCCAGAATTGCAGCAGCTACTGAAGTGGGAGCTGAAGGCACAGCTGCCCTGTGTCACAGCTGCTGCTGCACCCCAGTCCAGCCAGGAGAATCCCAGGTGCCTCACCTCTCAGCAGCTGCCTTTTCTTCAAGACTTTAAGCAAAAGGACTTCTCATACAATGCTGCATGATATTGAAGTAATTTAAATGACTTTATGCCACTTGAGACTTAAAAGCCACTAAATGTTAAAAATTTATTTCAAGCACACACTCATAAGTCAACCAAAAATATCAAATACACATCAAACAGGGAGCACATTTTGTCTAAAGTGTGTATTTTTAAAAGAAAATGAAATCAGGTCTGTTTCTACACAGCTGAACTTCTATGTGATAACTTTTTTTTCAGTGTACAGTAAACTCTCCAGTCCATGTATACTAGTGATTAAAATATCTACAGTATGATGAAATGTGATATCATATCCTCTTTGAGTGGCCAAGTTAAATTAAAGGCAATTAGGAATAATTTGGCTTCTTCCTGAAATCATAAATGTGCAGATGAAAGCTCTGATTAGAGGACAGGGAGTGTAGCTTTATTTGATTTTTAGCTTTGAATGGCTAATGTGTTCTTACCTTTGAAGATCTGAATTACTGAAGTAACAGCAAAGTAATAAAAACATCAAAGTTAAATTGATTTTTAAAGATTAAATGGTTGAATTAAAGTGAAGAGGTATAGATTTTTAAGAAACTGGAAAAACCTATTGGTGCTTCAAAATATCTGCATATTAAACATTTTGTAATTATGCTTGGTGGCTTAAAATGACTGAAACAGTAAATTCCTGAAGTTTCAGGTCTTGCTCTTACAACCTGAGAAAGCAAAATAACTCTCTATTTTTGACCAGGATCCCTATAAATAAATGAAAAATTCCTTCTATTCCTATGTCCCTGAGATTAATTGTATTTTATCTTGTATTTTATCCATCTAACTTTTTCAGCTCTAGACTTCATGGCTCTAAATTCTCAAGCATTTGTTCATCAGACAAAACACAGACATTCCTTTAAGTCACATTTTGAATGTAGGTTTACACTCAGGGATAGCTTATTAAAATAATAGTTTCTATTCTTCAAAGGCAAGTTATTCACATGTTCCCAAATAGACAATATTTGCATATGTATCCTTGTATATATGAGACTATGCCTGAGTCCTGCAGCCAGAACACAATGATGTCTTGTTCATGTAACCAGAGACCAGAAAAAGAATGTAATATTTATAAATAAGTCTGGTTCTTCACTGTGGAAAAAACCTGTCGTGGAAAAAAAACCAAAAACAAAACACATATATAGAATGTCATGGTGCAGTATCTGAGTTAAATGGTAAGTTTCTGCCTTTTGAGCAAGTGAGCTGTTTAAGGTGAAAGCATTTCTTTGTATGTTTTTTTTTACAAAAGCAGATGAACTGAAATGGCCCAACCCTTAGGTCTCCAGATATTCAAATGAACTGATGGTCTTTCTCAAACTTTGACTTGTGTCTTACCTGTCACCTCTGCCCAAGTGAACTGATAAAAAGATAGATTACAAAAAATAGTAAAGATGGTCTGACTTCAAATGCCTTTGACATCTAGCAAAAGAAAATGTCTTTTTTAGACAAACTAGGAAGCAAATGTAATTTATTTTTCAAAAAGAGAAGTTGTTCAGTAGTCCATTGGTTTAACAGGCAGGCCATGGAGAACGTGCCACAACTTCAGAAGGCACCAATTTGGTCCATATCTTCCTTTATTATTAAAACAAGGTAGAACGTGGTCAGACTGCTGCCAGGTCTTTTAGGGAGGTTATTAGTTGTGCCCAGAGATCTACCTCAGCCTAAATAGGTTCAAAACACTTATGAAACTTTCTATTTGTGATTTATCATCTTATCTGAGTTAAGAACGCTCTCCATTTATGATATTAAATTCAGGTTGTTGTAAAGGAAAGAATGTAAGATTAGGACTGAAAGGTAGTACCTAAGCCAGTTATTTTTCTTCTTGGTGAATAATAAAATCCAGTGTTGTTAAACATAATTTGTCTATGCTCCCCCACCCCTCCCTCTTTAGAAAGCAATCTAGTGTCTGTAACATTTCCTTGTAACTTTGGGGGAAGTCTCACCTTCTGAAAACTCAGAGTAGGTCTGCATATGACCTTATCTCAGTTTGGTCAAGTTTTCATGATGGTTTATCTGAGCTGGTTCAGACAGTTTCTCACATGGAACCACTAGGGCCATTATGTCAGGATATGTTTGTTCTGCTTCAGAGTAAAATTTGTGCTGAGTGTAAGTCAGACACACATACCTGGTGGGCTGTGTCCTAGGTGGTTATTGCTTGCTAATGCATTGTACCTCCATCAGAAGTTTCCTGAATTATTGAGCCTTCATTCATAAAATTTTCTGCAATATTATTAGACTGACTGGCTGGCTAGGAGCACCAAAACCCTTACTGCTGACTGGCATGTTGCTTTTCTCAAGTGTAACACATTTATGTTATGGAAAAAAGGAATTTAGGCACATAAAAGACAAATACAGTAACTAGATGAGAAAACATTTATTTTCTGCCCTAATCTTTCTCAGGATTCAGAATCCTCCACCTCCTGGGCCAGCAGCATCTGCCCTTGCATTTACTCAAGCTGGTTTGGAAAGGAATAATGTGGAAGAGAACAAAATAAACATTGCATAGGTATGGAGGAAGAGGAGATGGATAAGATGTGTGTATTTCCAACAGAACAGAAGAGAGGTGCCTTTGAGAGGACGTTTTTCTTTGAGGTGTGATTTAATCTGTGTTATGTAGCAATGAGTCCTTCGTAAGGGTTATGCACAGGGTCAAAAATCACATAAGAGACTCATACAAGGCTTAGATTAAATTTTCCCTGAAGTGGATATGAGTGCTCAGTTAGTTTTCCTCCCATCCTTTATTTTTCACTTCCAACTTATCCATTTGATGCCAGAAATGTGTAAGACATAAGTAATTTTTTTTTCTTAAAAATGGACTCTGAATGATCTGATTGTCTAATGTTTGCAGTGCCTGTGAGTAACTCATACAGAAACTAGGGGTTACTTGAGATGCTTGTTGCATGATTTATCTGCAAGGAGAGCCCTAGTGCAAAAATAATGTGAACATTCACACTTTTTTTGTCATCTGTTGTCTGCTGGCAGTGTAAGACACACTGGGTGTGTGTATGTACAGCAGATGCATAGCCTCCTCCAATTTTGAACTGTGTGTCTGAATTGCAAATATGTCTCCTGAGAATGAGAAAACTTGGAAAGAATGAGGTCATTGTGCATAATAAATCCCCCATATGCTTCTCTTCTTCCCTACAGCCCACAAGAGAAACATTTCAGAAAGGGTTACTTTATAATTTACATTCCTATTGTCAAAACTGGGAAATGGAGCACAGATATAGTATGAGGATCTGCTTGTTCTTTTTCAGTGGAAGGAAAAAAATCTGAGATACAACTGGCTGGAAAACAAAGTTGAGGTACATTAAATCAACTGTGTTTAAAGGGGGTGAGATCAGAGAGCAGAACAAAAGAAAACTTACATACAGTGTGTTTTTTACTGCCATCCATAGCATCTGTGCACTATCACAGATGTTAAATTAGCCACACGAGGGCTCTCCTGTTCTTCACTTGGAGAAATATATTTTTCAGACCTGTGAAAACTGCAGGGAAAGAGACCCAGTTTTATATTCCTGCAACAAGAGTATTGGGCATACTGCCCTGGTCCACAGGGCACACTCCACTTGAAGCAAATATCATTTAAAGCACGGCACTAGCACAGTAACTTAACACTTCACTTCTCCGTACCAAACTAGCCATTGAGACCAAGATCAGCTGGCTTTTGGTCAGGCAGGAAGCAGGGAGCACCCCAGGCTGTGAAGAGCCCTGGTGCAGCTGGGCAGGGAGCATGGGCTGGTGTTGGGCCTCGGTCATTCCCGCCGGACACCGCTGGCCCCCGCCCGCCCGGGATTAGCCACACGCTGACATCTGCTGTGCCACAGCCTGGCCAGCCTGTGCTGGGGCTGAGAGCAGCCTGTGCTGGGAAGTCTGAGGAAGAGCTCTGCACGTTGGCAGCTCCTCCAGGATTTCTACTTACGAGAGGCAGAAGGTCCCCGGGGGTGCCGAGAGCAGCTTGCTGAAGTGTCTGATTGCAGTCCTGCAGCTAGGCTTGAAACAGCCTTAGGAAGTGGATGAGAAACAACAGCCTCGTTTAGGCAGCAATCTGAGCAGCTGGATTCAGAGGGATTAACACACTCCGGTCAGGAGTTGTGATCCAGGCCTTTTGCCTGGTGCTGGCACCACCTGAACCCACTGAGAGCCTCTCCGTTCTATCTGAAATGCTGTAGGCTGTACAAATATCCTCAGTGCCCTCTGCCTGAAAAGCTAGACCCTGTAAAACAAGCAGAGGGGCATCCCTGACTTCCCAAAGGGAATCCTAACACCCTGCTTAACAAATGACACTTTGAAATTCAATTTTGGCCTCTGATAGTCTGCTGCTTCTCCAAAAAGACACAGAGAACGTACCATAGGTGATGGCATGAGTCAGAAACTTCCCTAACAAGCAGCTTAGAGAATCTTACCTTTGACCTGGAGAAAATTTAGTGCACAAGAACCAAATAGTGCACTTGACTTTATGGCACCCAAAAGGTTTCAGAACAGCTCTGATTAACTACAGAGATATTGATGTTTGGATCCTCACAAAGAGCAGCTGAGCATTTTCTGCTCAACATTTGAGCAGGAGCAGTTGTGGACTACATCTTAATCCTTCATGGTAGCCCCATGGCTACTAAGAACACTTGTCTGTGTATAGGGGAGAGTTGTGTTCCCTTCCATCAATCTCTTGATTTTCTCTTTCTACAGATACATCCTAATGCAAGGCTCACTTTTGCTCTTACTGATTTTTGTTCTTGACATTTATTCTTAAAGCTGTCATCATGTGGGCAAGAACATAAAATTCAGGACTTAAAGATAAGCAAGAAAGAATTTGATTCTGCAGGCAGAGGTTAAAACAGTCCTTTGGGGTTTGGTTTAAAGTACCACTTGGCTCTGCTTTGTTAGAGGCTGTAAAAAAATGAGTTATGACTCTGCCTCAGCTGAGATTGAACAGCAATGATGATCACTTTTCCCAAAGAGCTTGCTGGAAGTTTTTGCTAGAGAAAGGAGAGTTTGGTTGAATATGAAACCTCTAAAGAGGGAAGAAACTCATATGCAGTCCTGTTTTCCTTATATTGGCTTTTGGATAGCTTCACAGAGTTTTCTGCTCAGTGGGTTTTTTTTTGTATCCCTAACTTTTGGAGAATTCCTGTTTCTCTTGTCTTATACAGGAATGCTAGGTGTCCAGCTCGGGATTTAGAGCTCCCTACTCAGTACAGTTCAGCTTTGAAGCTTTTAGGTCTTTTAAGGGTTCAAGTTATTAGATTATAGGTATAGCTGCTACATAGGGTTAACCTATTACCTAGGGGGTTTTTTTACATAGGCATTACATGGTTTCTGGACACTTTCCTAAGTCCTGCCTAGTAACTCTCTCTCTTGGTATACTCCTGCTTTCATGTCTTGACTTTGCTAACCAGAATTAGAATTATCTTTTATTTTACAAGTGTTTCCTTCATGTTACAGTGCACTTCAAAAATTTGATTCCTGAAAGTTCAGAATTTGTAACATTGTCATTTCTAAATGCCTTTTGCAGAAAAGGGGCTCATTCATTCTTAAGTGGTTAATGTGTTAAATACAGGCTGCTCCAATAACTTCCAAGTATTGTCAAAGGACTTCCTTCTCCTAATCTTGCCATCAGAAAATGCCTGTAGATACATCCTCTGAACCTTTTCATTCGCCCTTCTTGTCAGGTAGCATAATTATCACTTGTCAAAATTTGATTAGTGATCCTCTTCCTTTTCCACATCAGCACTTCAAAGTCCTTGCTTTCTGCAGCTTTTCCTTGCATTAGCCAAAGCCTTAAACCACTGTTCTTCTCCATCTTTTCAGTTTCTGGTTTGCCTTAATGAGATTATTTTATTTATTGTTGCACTAAACATTCAACTCCAACCCTGCACCTTTTCCAAGGTGTTCATTTTTTTTTAAGCTTGTCTTTCATTATGTTGTATTTCTACCTCCTAGCTGCTCAATTGAGGCTGACCTGCTTTAGCAGTACTATTAGTCTTCCAAGGTAATCAGGCTTGGGTGAAGTGTGACTATAATGGAGGCTGTGGGAAAAAAAAGGTAGGGGCAGGAGAGACTAAAAATGCTCCCTGTCTTGTTTAAAATGATATATTGTGTTTCCTTTGCTACTTCTGTCTGACTTCATGACATAAGCAATATTATTTGCTCCTAAGTGTTCATCTGGGGTGCTTTTATAGTGCTGAATCAAAAAAGCCATTTTCACTGCCATACTCTTTTCTCTCTATAAACACATTTAGGATTTCTGGCCACAGTCTTCTCTAAAATGACCTGGCTGCAAGTTTTAATGATGTGAGGAACTTTGTGCTTCTGAGTTATGAGGAATGGTTATTGTATAACATTCTGTTCACTGGAGCCTAATTTTGACATTTAAGCTGCTTTTTAGAGTGCTGCAATAAGAGCACCTGAAATCCTTGCTTAATTTAATATAGCCTGCTGCTTATGTTTTTAGTGCTGTGGGATGTTCTAGGTGTCTGGATAAACCTGAGGTCCATGGAACTGCAAACCAGTCACCTGCTGTTTGTGGTATGCCACACAAGCATTTATTTCCTTCTGCATCAGCTGCTTACGCACAAAGCTGTAGGAAAATAAAGCTGAAAAAGAGTTTGGCAAGTTTCAGAGTCTGCTGCTCTCCCACAACATTCCTGACTGTCTCATAAAGACTTCCTGTGATGGAGATAATTTCAAAGTCATTTATTCCAGTTCTTTTGTACTCTTAGTGTGAAGAAGTCTTTTGAAAGTTCAACTAGCTCTTCATTTACAGCAAGTGAATAATTTCTTGTCCTCACTGGTACAACTAAGGACATCAGGCCATTCCATTCCATTTTGAGGAGTGTTAGGGTGCCTGAAGACTGGAGACTGAAAAGACCTCAGTCTTTTCTTTAGAAGAAATGATCCTGCTTCTTTCTGAGGTTGTGTTTTCTCATCATCTTTGGGATATTTACCACCCCCCCCCCCCCACCACGTGCTACCCTTGACCATAAGGAACATTTCTGTTCCTGTAACAGGACACAGTGGTGGGAAGGATCTCTTGATCACAGCTCCAAGGTGAAAGATGGACAGTTAAATTTAACCCACATAGGAGTAACAGGAGCATGGTTGTAGCTGAACAAGTTGATGTAATAAATACATGCCTGACCATTCCCTCCAAGAAACAATCCATCAGGCAAAAGAGCAACACATCAAAGTCAGCTGATGCTCTGCTCTCTGTCAAGGGGAGGCAAACACTAGGATAGAGCTGAGAAAATGCACTTTATTTTTTACATAAAGCAGCTTTGCAAAGGGCAGGGAGGAGGGGGATGGCTGAGAAGATATAAGAGGCCATTCCTTATGCAGGTCAAGGGGGAAATTTCAGATTCCTCAGCAGTGGCAGGAGAACAATTGGTGCTCTCAGGTTCTTGTTAGGGCGCTGGTAGCACCATGTCAGACACTACAGCCTGCACTGGTTCAGTCAAAATGTAGTGTTTCATTTCTCCAAACATGACATGGAGTTTCAGATTTCCAGCATAAATATTACATGACATTCAGAAATTATTTATAACCAGTGTATTTGAATTCAGGACCAGCTGTAAAAATAAATGTCCAGTGCTTCAGAGGCAGTTTTACTTGTAGCAAATACAGATTAAATATGCATTTTGCCAATTTATCACCTCTCAAAAACCATAAGGAAAAATTGATAAATGAAATTATTAAGATCTAAGCATGACATCAGATTGCCTGAGGTCTGATGACTTGCCACTGTGTATAAGTAACCAAAAGGGTGGGTGCCAAGATAAAGATTCTCACAAGGCCTCCACTTGTAAATAGCCATTTTTCAATCTTACACTGATATGGGCCTTTGTAAAGATGATACTTTGCATAATTTGGAAGGAAAGAATTAACCAGCAAGCTTGATGTCATCAAGCTGTTGTTTTGACTATACTAGTCCCTTGAAAGGGGGAAGGAATATGCTCAAGCAAAATTGTAAAAATTACATTTGTCTGTCTATTTAAATTCACTTCCATTTTACCAAGGTCACAGCAGGTACAATTCCAGACTGGGAACAAGTGAGCCATAGTGCTGCAGAAACATTTAAATGTCCTAAAATCACCAAGGACATTGGAATAGACCCTGGGGAAAACTCCCTGCATAAAAGAACATCCTTGCAGACTGTGACAAAGTTGAGTATTTCTGTAGGAAGAGCACAGGGAAGCAGGAAAAAATAGGGACTGCAAGGAATTGCTTTGGGCTTTGAGGCTGTGTAGGGCTATGGGAAGAAAAGCATGATGCAGACTGCAGAAATAGCTTTAGATAGTTCCTGGTAAATACTGTATGTATTATGTATGCATTACTGTATGTATGTGTTCTGGTCATTATTGTTCAAATGTAGCTTTATGGGTTTTCTGAGTCTTCAGAGGTAAAGGGTCAGGAAGAGAGCTGACACTTTGGGCTCTTTGTTCCACACAACCAAGACAGTTTTCTCCATATTTTCTTGAAGAGGATACATTACAAAGCATTTTTTAGTTCTATTGGGATGCAGTTGTTTGCAAAAATTAAAAACAAAAAATACTGCTGTGAAAGCATTACCCATTATTTAAAGCTGCAAATGCACTTCTGTTCTGGAGCCATATTCTGAGTTCATTCATCTTTGGGCACAGCACTAACATTTGGTGCCAATCTGAAGGTTTCTGGAGGAAAAGCACAAAATCTCCAAGGGAGGAAAATTATCTCATAGTTTGGAGAAGGAGATGGATGCAAAGCTGAATTTCAGGGTAACACTAGTGTTCCCCTTTGAAGTCTTGCATGGCTGAGGATGTGTACAGAGCACTTAGAGAGTTCCAAAATAATTTTGTACAGAGGACACTTGCTTCAAAATACTAGTGTGTGTATACTGTTCCATGCTATGTTGTCTTTTATGCAACCATCTCAAAAGATGGTTCAGCTTTTATGAGGCAATTGAGAGTCTCTGTGCTGCCACTGATAATATCTCTGGCCTCAGTTTGGAGAAGTGTTCTCATCATATAAAACCAGAGGCTCAGTGCCCTTCAGGAGAGATGGGACAAATGCAGAGACAGAGGGGAGAAATAACAGCCAGGTTCATGGAAAACACACCTTCTGAAGGGAGGCTGCATACATTTTTAAACTAGATAAGAAGTAAAAGCAGTTTAATTGCAAGGGTCTTCTGTAAAGAGAAATAGAGTTACAGAATAATTCAGGTTAAGAGGGCCCTCAAGAAGTTTCTAATCCAGCCTCTCCTCAAAGTAGGGGCAAAGAATTCAAACTAAGCTGCTCAGGATTTTGAACAGTCAGATCTTGAAAGCCTTCAAGGAGGGAGAGTCTCACCCAGTCCATAATGATCCTCATAGTAAAATACTATCCTCCGGTGCAGCCAGAACCTCCCCTCTCCCCGTCTCTCTTTAATTTATGACCATTGCCTCTTGCCAAGCATCTCAGTAGTAAAGAGCCTGTCTCCATCTTCTCTGTAAATTCCCCACAGGTATTCAAAGGCTGCTGTTAAGTCCTGTTCAAGCATCAGTTAGCTCTTCTCTCCATCCAAGGTATATAAGACTCTAAAAAATCCCCAGATAGGTTGGCAGTGGAAGGCTCAGCTTCAGCAGAAGCCCCAGTAATGAGCTCAGAGAGGTTTGAGGGGGGAATGTAGGCACCCTCTTCTGTCATTGAAGGTTGTCAAGAATAAATTATAAAAATGTGTGGTTGTCCATCCATGGGGTGGGGATGCAAAGGGATGTTCAATGAACCCTCAAGGTGCCTTTCAGTCTTGTTTTCTGCTGTTTTAATTTTATTCTAGAACAGTATGTGAATACAAACCCTAGTGCCAACTTAGGGCCACAGAGCTACATACATCACAAGACTGAGCCATAGGTGCATAATAAATCTGAGCACTTATTAATATTTCAGGAAGTGCTGAATGCCTGAAAAATAACAGGGAAATGCAATTATAATGGAAATAATGTTGTAGCCTGAATTACTGCAGTGGTAGCAGATGTCCATTCTATATATGTCTAGTCACATGAGATAAACTGAATATGCTGCCTTTTATTTTTTTAAAGGTCAAGGGACAGGTTTGCCAATAATGGATTTTTAAAAAAATGTGTCTAGCAGCTGACCTTAAATCTTTGTATTTAGTGATTGTTTTTTAATATTATTTGTCTTTATGAATAAGTGTCTATGTGGAATATATTGCTAATGGTATTACTGTAGGTATGGTTTTACTGTAGGTGCAAAAACCAGGATTTAGAAAGGTTGTGAAGCATGATGTTGCTAAAACAAAAAGAGAAGTCAGATTTTTTTGATATCATGCTGTTCCAAACTATGCAGGAATGGAAAGTCTCCCCTGGAAAATAGTGAACCAAATTCTCAGACATTGTCACTTGGGTTTTTCAGATGCAGGCACAAAGTCCCTTGAAGTGCACCAAATTAGTGGTGACTCCTGGAAATTTTACCTTTTGGTCACTCTGCAGGAGGATGCTTGTCAGAGACAGCCCTGAGCAGTCTAACACATCACCCACCCCACTCTCCACCAGGTAGTCCATGTATATGTCTGAAAGCAGAATGCAGAAAAAAAAAAAAAAAAAAAAAAAAGAATAAGCCAGGCATAGCTCTGTGTGTCTTCAGACAGCAGGGACCCCTTTCTGACCTATTCAGTGTGCAACTTCGTTCATGCACTCTATTTTTGAAATCCTTCCTTGTTCTCTTCACATCTCCATTGTATTGTTACAAAAGAAATGTGTTTCCTTCAACAAGGCTTTGATACCCAGCAAAAGAACACCCACCTATTCTCTGTGCTCATTTCTGCTCTGCTGCCACAACCTGCTGATTGCAGAGAGAGTGTTTCGCTTCCATTATATTTTAAATAAAATGATAGGCTGTCTACATAGGCAATCCATTAGCCTTACACAGCCTAGTCACTGTTAATTATAGGTTTTAGACTTCAGTAAGCTGGGTCAAAATTCTCCATTTTTCAGTGGAAAGCTATGTCATTTAAGTGCTCTCTTCTGTGAACCACTCATTCACAGTTCTGCTGCTCAAAACTCAGCAGCGACTCTTCTGTGGTAAGTGAGCATCTTCTTTTTCAGTTTGTGCTCAGAACAGAACCTGAAGCAAAAACCTCATGAAGCAGAGTTCACTCTGCAGACGAGTGATTTGTTTCACAGGATGTTGGTGTGAAGTGGAAAACACCTTGTAAAGTTGAAGCTCTTAATGTTATCTAAGAGATGGAGCTGTGAAGGAGAAAGTGAGGTGGCGGAGTCAGTTTAGGAATAATGTTTATTTCAGTGTTTGAGGGTTTTTCCAGAGCAAAGCTTGAGTTTGGGAACAGAGCCAGCAAGGGATGTTTATTGCAAATGTAAGCTTTTCAAATGGAAATGGAAATTTTATGTAAAACTGTTTAGTCAACTGTCACTTTGTGTTAAGCTTAAAAAAACCAAAACCACAAGCAGAACGTGTTGCTTTCTAAAAACCATTTCTACCATGTAGTTCAAGGAATTGATCTGTAAGAGCCTTGGTGCTGCAGGTTTCTCTGTCTGTGGGTGTGTTGTGGATGCTATTCCCGCTCGCACACGGGGATCCTGATCCCCCAAGGAGCTGGAGCACACAGCCCTGGCAGCCCCCCTTCCTCCAGAACATCTCTGCACGGTGCCTGTGTTTGTAGGAGGAGGTGTCCCTGGGCTGGGGGGGCTTCAGCAGGACAAGGACAGTCTTGAAGCCTTTATTGTTGCTGTTATTATTTACTGATGTAGCATTATCCTAAGCCACAAATGATCCAAGATAACAGAAGTTGTCCGTTCCTGGCAATATACTGAAGTGTTTTAACTGATAGGAGGAAATAATAGGAAGATTTGCTAAAGAGAATAAAGGATCCAAGTGAAATCCAGAGAATTTTGGTGGGCTGATTCTGTGTGAAACTGACGGCAGAACTCTGACAGACAAGAACAAAAGCCACTGCTGTGGCATCTAGTCCCCTGTTTCTGGTCTGGTTTGGTTGGGTTTTTTCCCCTCTTTACAATAGAAGATTAATTTTATGATAAAATTAAAAGAGGTTCCCTCAGGAGGCATTTAAATGACAGTGTTAAGGAATTTGGGTCAGATATCTGCACTATTGCCTAAACACAGGTAGTGAGTTTACATCAGTGTTACACTTGGCTTCCCACTAAATTTCTCTTAGACTATTATTTGTTCGTGAAAGTTCAAAATAGTGCTAGAAAAGAGTTACAGTCAAGTAGGAGCTCAAACCTCATTCAATTCCAGTAGAATACTGCTCAAGGGCTTAATATTGGAAATCTTATAAGCTGCTAAATTGGTTGGAGGATTTTAGTGATCAGTCTGAAGACTTTGCAGTACTGTTTCGTGGATGCCTTTCTAAAATATTCTAAAAATTATAGAGTTTCTATTAGAGCTGAGTAAGAAAATAATAAAATCAGATTGTAAAGTGGTCATGCTGTATCTGTATAAAACCTTGTCCTTTCATACATAAATTTCTAAACTTTGTGGGAAATAAACCATTCAGGTTGTGGCAGACTGAGTGTCTAGCATGCTCTCTTCTTATAAAACAACTGATGAGTTTAAATGTTTCAGAAGATCTGCCTCTCTACCTTAACCAGTGTTTCTTTGATAGTGCCATATAAATAGCAGAAGATTGAAATAAAAATGGTTTACATATCTCACTGGAGAGATAAACAGAACATTACCAGGTGACTTCTCTTTATGACTCAGCTTTAGAGTGACAACTATTTGAAAGTAATTTAATGCTTTTATTTCATTAAAGGCTAATGGTATTTCTATTTTATTAGCTGAATACCACACAGATTTTGCTAGAAATACAGTTTTTCATTTTCTTTAGTTGTTCTTCTGCAGTAATTTCCTGTGAAACTATTAAGTCATAAGATAGCTTTTATTGAACAGAAGTCTGCATTAAAGCAAGCCTAACACAATTCAATTGAAAAGGTTATTTAGTACCTAATGGGTCAATGTCTTCACTAAAAGTAGATTTTCGATTTTGCATCAAATTATTACTATTAAAGTTCAAAACAAGCGTTGTCTCACAATTTAGAAACACAGAACACTGTTTTCCTTGATCCCTACTGTCACTCATCAAATCCTAATTATGGAGGCACTTCCCCCTAGTGGACAAGAAGATATTTCTATTGCAGTGTTTTTCAGACCCATTCCAAATTTGATCAGGATTTAAAGAGCGTGTTTTTAAAAAGGCAGGGAGCAGGAGCTGAGCAGTCCCTTCTGACAGGGGAGAGCAGGATGAGGAGGGGGATTTCTGAGATTTCAGGACTGGTGCCACTGGGCACAGCACATGGACAGTGAGAGCAGGCAATCACAGGATGCCCTGCCTGCAATTGCCACAGGGATAATCAGAGCAGCCAAAACAGAGCTGCCAGAGGAGCTGCAGTAGGCTCTCCTGATGCCTAGTAGGCAGATTGCAATATTGATAAATTAGTTCAGCTGAGTTAAAATAAACAGATGCAATAATCAGCTCTGTGTTCACCCTTACCTGTCAGGGAAAGATCCTGGAGTCACTGTGATCTTGGTGTTAGGTCTCCAGAAATATTATCAGTGGCAGAAAAGTCAAACTAAATGTTTGCAGCAATTAAAATAATGAAATTTAAAAGAAATACTGTGCACATTTGTGCAACACTTATGAGATTATAGGAGCATGGTTTGGATCAAACCCTCTACTGACAGATAGGAACAGCCTTATATTCTGTCCCACAGTGTGAGGGCATGGAACTTTCAAACAGGTCCAGAGGATGGGCAGAGGTTGAGAAGAGAACTGGAGCATCTTCCCTGCAAAGGCTGGGAATCTTGTGGCTGTTCAGCCTGGAGAGGGGAAGGTTGTGTGGAGACCTCACAGCAGCCTCCAGTGTCTGAGGGGGCTGCAGGGGAGTTAGGGTGGGATTCTTCATCAGGAAATACAGTGATAGCACAAGGGGTAATGGGCACAAACTGAAAGAGGGGAAATTTAGGCTAGATATTAATAAATTCTTTACTGTTAGGAAAGTAGGATGCTGGAACAGGAGGCTGCAGATTCCCCAGTCCTGGCAATGTTCAAGGCCAGTTTGGATAAGACCTTGAGCAACCTGGTCTAGTGGGAGGTGTCCCTGCCCATGGTAATGATGGCTGGGACTAAATATTTTTTAACCCTACCTTGATGATCTTTCAACCTCTAAGTTTTCAGTCCCTCAGTCTTAAAAACTGTAGAAGTATGGAGCAGCTTCCACACAAGAAGAGACTAAATCAGAGAGTCAAAAGTAGAAATAGAAGTACAAAAGGACACTCCAGCCTGAAAAAGAGGCAGCTAGAATAATGTATATAAATTACAATTAGGCAGAAGGTGAATAGGGGCTATTATTCCCATTTTTCATATCAGAATGAGTAAGAAATGTTCTAATACCCTCATCATCACAAAACATTGAAAATGTAATAGCCTCCAAAGAGAATGATATGGAATTGATGGAATATAGCTCTGTTGACACCTACTAAGTACAGCAGTATCTTTAAAACCTCCCTCTCAGAAAGACCCTGAGCTTCTGACTCTCAGATTGGGTTTGCCATGGGCAAAAACACTATATGCTTGGTTTTGGTTCCATATACTCTTTTGTCTGGGGTGGGAAATGGGCTGGCAGTTTTTAATCTGTAGATTTAAATCTGTGGATGGAACATGGCCAGCTTTAGTCATCCTTACTGCACCACATATATCCATAAGGACTGCTTTAAAATCCTATTCAAGCATTCATTTATCACTTGCTTTTTTAATGGATACATTATTGGCATATCAATGTAACCAGTTATTGAGATTTTTTTTAATTGTAAGTCTTTCCTAAATTACTTAATTAGTTTATTTTTCTGACAGCTCTAACCCCAGGTGAACTTGCAATTGAAAGCATCTTTTGTAAAAAATGAACCAGATATTTTAACTTATCTAACTGCAGTTTCTGTAGAAAAGCTTCATGATGTGTATCTGAATCTTTGAAAAGGAAGTAGTAAACATTAAGGAAAAAACAATATCTGGTGATTATATATTTTTTAAAGTGTATTTTATAAGCCTTTCCTATTAATGCATACACTTACTAGCTTACCATTTTTATAAAAGAAGTGGTAGTGAAATGTTTTAACCATGTGCTATGTAAGTCACATTAAAATCTCAAGCCCTTGTTTATCTTGCAGGAATATGGCCTAAATTTGGGCTATAAAGAGAATGTAATTGGTTTGTAGACAGTTTCTCTTAAGTATAATGTGCATGTGTAAAACTCTGTGGAGTAATATAGTTCTTCACATTCCATGAGAATTTATAATAGTGGCAATAAATTAAACAGCAGTGTTTACCTTTTTCCCTTGCTGGCTTAATCACCAAAACCCAAGAGCTGCTTAATGGCCTTTTGATGAATTTTTAGAAGAAATGAGGAGTCTGGAACCATAAGAGCAGTGAACATACACACACATTGCTTAGATACCTCATGCACAAGAAAATGCTACAATTCATTAGAGGGAGAAAGGAGGCATGGCTGGAGAACAAGGGTGTTTGTGGCTGCCAAAGCATGTCAGTGAAAGAACTGGGGGCAGCTGAATGCAAGGACAAGTCGATGCAAAAATAAAATTAGAAGTTAAAAAAGAAACACACTACAGAACCTTTCACAGCTCATTTATTTCTAATATGATGAGGGCTGTGACAAATTTTGTTTGAACACTTTAGACTGAAATTTTCGTGTTCCATTGTAAATAATAATGATTAGTCAAACACATGATTTTCCAATATTTTCTCTGCTAAAATTGCCAAGCAGAACATTTAACTAACAAGTTCATTTAAGGTTCAACCAGTACTTTTAAAACTATTATTTTGTTAGCTCACTGTTCCTTGTGGTGGTGCAGAAAGAAACTAAATTTTAAATCTTTTTTTTCTCTTGTCCATCATTTGCTCTGCCACTCCATTTCCATCCTGGAGGAAAAAGTGGAGGAAATATCTATGCTAGTCAATCTGCAGATACAGTGGTAATTAAAAAATGGTTAAAATTCCATGTGTAGGGAGAGGATACCCCTATGTTACTCACATAAGGACTGGGTTATGATTCATGTGGCTTGGCTGCTCCCAAGAATTTATTTCGTAGTAAAAACCCCTTTACATTTGTTGGCAGAAGGTAGCTAAGGACTCTGACCATCACACAGCCATGGTGTGGGTGCCCTTGAAGTCTTCCAAAAATCAGAACAAGTTCCATGAGATTTTCAGACTTTTTTTTTACAACTTACCATGTCAGCAAGCAGATCCCCTATTTTCAAAAGTGGGAAAAAGTGGGGAAACATATGAAGTATCTGAAAACTTAAATTATCCCCTAACATGAACTTTCCACTTTGTCATAGCTTATTTCTTATGTATTTCCAAATGAAGATGTGAAAATATATTATTTTCCTGTGGAAAAAGTCTAAAACATACAATATTTCATCAAACTGTTCCTCTGCTGTCATTCATCAGGGGATGGCCCATAAAAGTCAGGCCACCAACAAAAATGCTGTTGCAGAACACTTGGTACTTTTACATATTCCCCACTTCTTTACTGCATGCCAGAGGGCTTTCCTGCCTAATGCTGTTCACTGGAAGACAGTTTGCTGCTTAGAACTGGTTCTCACATCAGCTGCAAGTGTTGTAATTCATGATGAACTACATGGGATGGCCTAGAGCTCTGAATACAGCTCTTTGTGCCCAGACATATTGAATGCCACAGCCAGCTGAAACACTCCTCCTTCAAGCCAAGTTAAGCCTTAAGTAAAGAAAAATACTATTTCTAAAACAGTCAATGTAGATACAGAAGCTTTTTTAGACTCAAGTGGCAGAAATTAGATCAAATCTGTGTTACCACACTGTGCCATTGCCACTCTGCCCCTAATCCAGGTTGTTGGGGGCTCAGCTCTCTTGCACATTTGCACTCAGTAAATGTGCTGCCAAAACACAGTCTTTTGTATTGAGCCCTTTACTTGGAATTTCATTCAGCTTCAGCTCTTCTTTTTCTTTGGTGATTATTGATCTTCAAGATTGAGAAATTTCTCTGGAAGCAATTTTGTCCCTCTGCCTTCCATCCTCTGGAAGTGCTTATATGCCTCTGGCAGAACAATCGTGATCTGTTGTGTTTGATTGAATTATTGACTACTTGACTGAATAATTAACTGAATTAGGAAATTGCTAATTTATGAATGAGAAAATGGGAAAATATCATTGAGAATTTTTTTCCACACGAAGCTTATGTTTTGTATTTTTATGTAAGCCACCAACTGCTCTGAAAGAAAAATGTAAATACAGTTGATGCATGTGGCTCATTACCAGCTCTGGCTCTCATTCAAAGCAGAAACCTGTGTGACTTACTGTTAGGAGGTGAGAATGAGCTTGGGGCAAAAGAATGGGAACAATTACTTATTTGCTTTATTCTTTAACAAAAATTGTTACTTCTGTGTCTGATGGTAAAGCCCACACCATCTTGAAGTCCTCAAACATACTAGAAATTAGGGTGTTGCATAACATACCATTAGCACAGGAACAGTATGTTTGTCAGATGTAAAAATAACAAATAAAAGGACTTCAAGAAATAATCCAATTATCCTTTGGAAATGCCAGCAGAACCTTTAGAGCTAGGAATAAAATAGAATAAAATAAAAGCATGGCAGGATGATTTTTGCTTTGTCTAGTTAACTAATGATGGACTAATTAAGGCTTTTGCTCTTTAGCATCAGTAAAGGGGAGAAGTTCTTCAATATGTCAGCCCAATAGCCTTCAAAAGGAAGATGTGACATGGTGTTTTTCCTATTGTTGTACTGAAATTGAAGTGATGAAATCTGATAAAGCACAAAATGTCCTTTGCTTGGAACATCATCATGTTCTATGACAAGTCTAAGACAGGTTGGAAGAGAGAAGTTGAACATGAGGTGTCAGAAAGTTACTAATACTGTTCAAATCTATGAATCATTAGCAACAGATGTAGAGTAAATGAAAAGTTGTCTGTAAATTGCATAGGTAAAATTGGACAGCCACTGTAGTGGTTTTGCATTGGATTTCTGTCCATGTAGCTCATGAAGAAGTCTAGTGCAAAGATATTAAGCTCCTTAGGAAGCCATGCTTCCAACGAAAAAGGAATAAATAAATGAAAATCAATAGTGAAGTAAATGTAACTAAAGCTAGCTCAGGCAGGCAAAATATGGGTATAGGTGATGTCTGTGAGAGGCTACCTGGAACAGAGGCTAGGCAGTTAAAGGAATAAAGTAGGTATTTAAAATGCTTTCAAAGGATACACCTTGGGCAGTACAAGAGCCTGGCCAAGGCTACACCCAAGATGGGTCATGAGTTCTCACACTTTTGTAAGTTTTGGTCCATTTACATATTGGGATTAACTGTGCAATTACAACTTCAGGTTGTGAAGTCACATCCTCCCAGACTGCTCTCTCAATTCACTGTTGTTTACAGTTTTTGGGCCTGAAGCTGCAAAGGTGCCCCTGGTTCTCAGGCTGGAAAAGGATTGTTTTGCCTAACTAAACTGTGAAGAGAACTTGCTAACACTTTATATGAAGTTCAGAGTCATGTATTAAGGCAGTACAGAGTCTGAAAAATATAAAAGCTAAAACTTAAGTCATCATAGCTTTGACAGGTTTTATCTTTACAGGTTTATCTTGTTCCAGACACTTGTAGGGCTCGAAACACATATCATTACTAGTGACCTAAACCAAAGCAATAAAAACCAGCACCATTGTGCCAAATGGAATTTGCCTTGACAGAAGCAAAGGAAGTATGGCACAAAAGGAAAGCATGAGGATTGCCTGTTTATCTTAGTCTATCTTATGCTAAAAATGCTTCAAATGCATTTAAAACAAGAAATCAAAGTGCACAGTTTTCTGGAACATTGTAGTTTTCCTCCACATAATTATTATACATCTATTACTCTTTTGCTACCAGATAATGGTGTCTGCTTCCCAGAGCATATCCAAAAAGAAGCTGCATTAAAGGCTGGAGCAAACCTCTCCTGAGGAACTGAATTGTGCATGACTGGTGCCATTGTTGCATGGCTTGCACAAAACATGCCCTCCACCTTCTCAGACAAACACACAGCAGTGCCCTTTTAGGAATATACTGAAAACAAGCTATTTAAAGAAGCTTGTTTAGGAAAAAGAAATGGAAAATAAAAGAATGAAAGCATACCTTTTAGAGACTCTGTACTGCATTTCATCTGTTTAACGTGAAGACTGAATGACAGAAGAGGTCATTTCCCCATGGGTGTTGGAACTGATTCTTTTATTAAATTTTTGTCTGCCTCTTATTTCTGGATCATCTGAACTTTCTAGTTTCTGTGAAGCTACAGGGCAAACTTCCCCCTCTGACAGTAAATGGAAATCTTTCATAATTCAATCCTAAACCATTTTGAGTGCTGTATTCTCCCTCCAAATTCTGCTGTGTAATACCACCTTTGCCATAAAGCCTTTCCCATTGAAATTTCTGGTTGAGATGAAGGAAAAAAGAAGGTCAAGTAAGAGCAGAAAGAAAGTTCCCAGACCAGTCCTCTCATGTGACCTGGCAGGAGAAGTGAAAAATGACATTATGAGAACCAAGCTGTGCAAAGTGTAACGCACATAGGTATGTGAGCTGGATGGAGACTTCCCAGCTGGGTGTAGGTGGCAGCCTCGTTCCAGCAGCTCATCACATCTCTTGACATGGCTTCAGGCAGCTTCAGAGTTCCTTAAGCTATATCCTGAGCTTTCTAAAGTAATACATTCTCCATGGGTGAGCTTACACCTGTGTCTTTTCTGCAATTGCTGTATTTCTAGCCAAAAGTTAATATCTCTGGACAAATAGTACTGATTTCCTCTGGCTTTGAATTAGATTCGTATTGTTCATTATAATACTGTGTTGGCCCTTTCCGTGGATTCTTAGTAGACTGCTGCACTTCCAAGCCCAAAAGAATTATTTCCTTTCTCTTCTAGAAATGTCATCTGCTTATTTTGAATTCTTAGTAATTTTTTAGATTTTCCTAGAAGATAGCATTTAATCTAGATGCTGTGGTCATTTTTGCATATGTGTGTCTTTGGAGATTTGGTTTTCTTTCCTTGAATCTTTAAATTTGACAATTTTTTGTAGCTGCTTTTTAAATGTTGATAAAAAGGTGTTAACCTATATCATCATATTTGAAAATGGCAATTCGACTCCCCATCTTTTTCATTGTTAGTTTGGATAAAATTAGGAAGAGGGAGGGAAATTCCTTGATGCACTTCTTAAAAGTTACCAAAAATAGCAAAGGGATTTATAAGTCTTTTGTCTTCAAATAAATTTTCTGCAGCTTTCTCCCTCTGATGTGTGATTCGATGGTTGGGTTTATTGTTTAGGGTTTTTAAAATCTTCTTCTATATGTTGGTTTAATACATTAACCACCTTAATGAGGATTTGAATGATTTAGATGTCTGTGATGTCAAAAAGATAAAATAGTAGATACTTATCTGGATACATTTTCTAATTCATTGTGTATTAAAATGCCAAAATTATTTTGAGCCTTGGCTGTTTGGCAGCTCTTTTAATTTAAAAGTTGTATTCATTTCAAGTTTTAATAGGTTTTCTGATTTCAACTAAAAAAGAACAAAGCCAAGGACTAGAAACGGTGTTCTGGATGGAATTTCAAAAGCCCTTAACCATCTGTCTATATGCAGTCACTCAAAAAACTGCAGTGTATGATGCAGGTTTCTAGGCTACCTATATAATCATTGATGCACAAGGCTGCTTTGGCAATCCATAAATAAATAATAATAATAAATAAAAAAGGGAAAGGACTTAGAGTGGATAGGGACCCATCCCATATGTGACAGGATACCTTAAAACTTGTCCTAGTTTGTCCTGGCCTGATAGTGCTTTAAGAACCAATTTGTCCTAGCTGTCAAATACTTTAATTCCATAAAACAGGAGGTTGCACAAGACAAAATCTAGCCAAAAGTTAATATCTCTGGACAAATAGTACTGATTTCCTCTGGCTTTGAATTAGATTCGTATTATAATTATCTCCTCAGGAAGGAAGGAAGGCATTAAGATTAAATGTTGATGCTTGGAGTAAAACATCAGCTCTGGTGTGGTTTTACCCCAATATGCAGGATTCATAATTCCTTTGTACATAAACAGATGCATTTCTTACAGACTTCACAGATTCCATAAGAATAAGTATCAGAACCACTTCCAGCTCCAAAAATGTCCTATTATTTACAGAAAGTGCCCAGATAGCATGGTGATAGACACAGAATTAGAAACTTCATAGTTCCCACATACTTTTCTCAAACTATTAGACCACTGTTTTGCACAAAAATAATTTATTCATCTTTGTGCAAATGTTTCATCATTCATCTGACAGCAAAGTCTGTCCTACATATTGCCTTTATACAGTTGGATATTCTGCAGTTCCCTTGTGCTTTTATGAATCAAACATAAAGATCTAGCTCATAAGAAAGAAATGTGCACAAGGTCAGAGGAATGAATTTTGTGATATATTGCCCTGAACTCAATGTACAAGTAGCAATTGCTACCAATGTATACTGCATGCAGAAAGCTGAATTCATTTCTCTCTGCATTTTACATTCTGCTTGAGTCCCCCCTTCCTTCTCCACTGGAAAATTCTACCTTTCCCTTTGAATGCTACATTCTCCAGCATTCTTTTTAGCTGGAATAGACCCCTGTGATGATTGCTACTTTTTTAACTTCAGGAGGCACCAAAAGCAAAAAGAGTTGTTTCTCTGGCTGCCTCAGAGCTGGGTCCTGGGGGGTTATTGTGCCCTTCACCATCCACAGAAGTGTGGACAGTGCAGGACAGAGAGGAGCACCAGCATGCAGAACTGCCCTCTGAGCCTCAGCCACATCTTGGGGCCATCTCATGGCATGGGGCAGCAGCAGGCACTGAAACTGAAAGCAGCAAGGCTGGATAATGGGGTTATATCTCCTGGAGCAGAAACCTTTGGCCACATTGCTCCCAGTTTCCTCAGTGATGAAACAACTCCAAGTCGTGTTTGTGCCCCATTCCTCCATCTGCACAGTGGCTGTGCAGCTAAAATGGTTTCCAAGAATGCAGAGGCAATGTTTCTAAAGGTGTCTGTATTAGCAAGAAGGGCAGAGCAATAGGAGCAGATCTGCAGGACAAAGTAGTTGGTGCTGAGGGTGCAACAGCCACCCTGCATGTATTCATGGAGATGGAAGGGGTGACACAGACCAGCCCCTGGTCCCATCTTCCAGCTCAGCATGGATCTGGAAAGAGCCAGGTTTGCACACCCCAAGACAGGTTCACTAGGTGAGACACAGCATAAGAAATGGGCATGGATTGGAGATTTACTGCAAAAGCTGTCCTGGAAGGATCCAAATATTGGTATATGCACACCTGCCATCAGCTCCCACTCCAGCACCAATATAGAAGGTACATTTTCAAAAAAACTCACCACATGGAATGCTAAAATCATTTGAAGGTATGTTCAGTTAGATGAGTGCAGTTAGAAAACATGGTCTCACCTAGATAGTCTTAGATAGTCAGGAAAACTTAAATCCTAATTGCAGCATTGGCCAACTGAATACACAGCCCTGAATCTTGAGGATCTGCTCTGTAGAAATTCTGGTTCAGCTGCTTATTTTTGGTGTGGGGTGATGTTATTTACTGATGCCAGCTCTTAGCCTTTTATTGCAAGTCTTGTGGTTTCATCATCATCTGTAATTCCAGGTCCAAATGGCACAAGAAAAGCAGAATTTCTCCTTCCTCATGATGAGGAAGCATTACAGAGCATACATTCTTAAGGATGGTTTTAAGTGAATCCTATTAATTGAAAGGCAATAATTGCAATTCTGAATATTTTATCAATGAGTATTGAATATTCTTCTACCTTTTTTTTGCTCTTTGGTGCAATGACTGACTATCTGATAAAGAGTCTCCTAAAGTGGGCTAAAATAGCAATACATTTAGTAAAGACTTGAATAATGTTGCCCTTGCCACCATTAACCAGAAAGAATCAAGCAAACATTGCTTTTGTTCTTTCTGGGAAGCAAAGCAGAGGCTTCTTAGATAAAAGCATATTTCTTCGAAAACAAAGTCCAAGGTTTCATTTCACTGTATGCAGTCAAATAATCCAGCAGCAGATTTGTTTCTTTGACCACAGCTCGTAGCCTCTGTGATTGTGCACTTGGCCCACAAGCCTTGCACCTTACAGAGTCATCCTCTGGTTTGCATCTTGTTTGTCTGGTTGCCTGACTTCAATCAGAAACTTGAAAAACTGAGTAGGGAATGCCAGCATCTACCCACACATTTCCATCCCTACACAAGCAGCACACACACCATGAGACTTCCTGAGGGGCCTGGCACATGCCTTTGCATTTGTTACACGGGACTGAATTCTGATGTAAAAGGTTGAGCTGTCTCATAAAGGAGCTTATGTCTTCCTATTCTTTTACATACAACCCCCAAAACACTTGTGCTCACTTGTTTTGATAGGTTTTCTCCCAGCACACTGTAAGCAAAGTGAAACTCAGAATGTGAAGGTGTCTCTTGTTACCTGACAGGTAACCACCTCGTTCTGAAGGAGGTTCAGAATGAGGAACAAATTGAAACAACAAGTACCACGGCTGTGAAAATATCAGAATGAAGTTGTTTTGGCAGAAAGAGGAAGTTGAACAGCTTTCATATAGCACAAGCAGTCCCTAAGCAATACTTTGAAATGGTTTGCTAGATGGCACGTCTGCCTCATTCAGCAGGAAGACAGATTTTTCCTGATTAATGCAAACCCTTGAATCTGTTTTTTGCCTTTGCATTCTCAAGGTCTCTCCATACTGTGTTTCCAAAAAAAAAAAAAATGTGTCCAAGGGCTTTTATCTTTTTCTATCTGTAACTTTGAAAAATGACATAGCAGCTCAGACTACTAAGTAAATATTAGGTGTTGCTTGAACTCTGAAAACTTCCTCCAGTTAAAACCCCAGACTATTATACTGTCATATACACACTTTGCAGGTGGACATCTATTTCTCTGTGCTATAAAAAAAATTTACTTATTTCATTTACTAAAATGCTTACCTTGCCAGCAAATCAGCATCCTAACTCTAGGCTTGACCTACAGAATGATTAATCTTTCTACATACATGTTAATACCTTTCATAATGTATCAGTTCAGCTGTCCTCACTGCAAAGCCACCTTCAACCTCATCAACTTTGTGCCATAATTTAAAAATAAAACCTTTCATTTAAAAAAGGTGTGTTAGAAATCTGCTGACAATTATGTGGCAGAGAAATAGAGAATTTAAAGCAAGGAGTTAAAGTGTGTCAGAATGAGGACATGTCCTTTAACATGATGTTTACAATTTTTATTTAAAATGGTTGGATATAAATCAAACAGCTCTTTTTCTGTGGCACAGATTACACAGTTGTAGGGACTGTATTTTTTAAGTCAAAAGAGTTGATTTCTGAACAGGATGTTATGGCAAAGAGGAATGAGGAGTGAAGAGGACAATGTCCTCCTTAGAGAGAGATACGGTAAACTTTTATTTCTCAAACCTTTCTGAGGTTTATCTGAAATAGAGGTTAAATCAAATCTATGTTGTACAGCAAGTAACACAGAGGAGAAGAGTCAGACTCTGTAGCAGGTTTGAGATAAATCCAAATGGAGAGATGAGTTCCTCTGCTCCTGTTGAAACCTGCCAGTCACAAGCATCAATTTGTAACATATCTGCTGTTTCCAGACTGAAAATACCAAAGAAAATTATGCCAGCTCAAATCAAGATCTCTGGTGTTTGACAACTTTCATCCATGAAGACACACAGTTTTGGCAGAAATCAGTAACGAGCATGGTAGCAGCTCTCAGGCAAATTATATCCTCTTTAAAAATTCCATCCTCTGCATTATTTATTGCTAAGAGAGCTAATGACCTCCTAACTTCTAGAAGCTTGTAGCTGCTTAGATGGAGCAAAGGGTGCAATTAATTTCTCCCCTGACTTCATAGCTGTTGTTTCAAGGTTTGCCAGTACTACAGGTAATGCTGAACCTTGCCATCCCTGGGAGGAGATGGCTGTGAGTAGGTCAGGGACAGCTGAATCCTGGAAAGCCATTTATGTCTGTCCCATGTGCTCAGTCACCACCTACCATGACCCACCATCTCTCTGCACAGCAGCAGCCAGACTGGCTTTCCAGGTGGCAAAGGCACCTCCCTACCTCATGACATGGCACTGTTTTCTGGATGGCAGCAAAAGCAGCACAAATTCTGCTTTTATACATCACATTTCTCTTTCAGGAGAACAAAATTACTCCTTTTGAGAATCCATAATAGCAAGCTGGGACCCTAAGACCAAAAGTCTTGTTATCTACTGGTCAATAAGTACAAGTGGCATTCATTCAGCAGCTGGATGCTCCCTGCTTTCACTGGCACAACCGTGGATGAAAAGTGACTTTTGTCTTTTAACCTAAGAGCTTTAAGTTTAAGTGTATCACTGACACCACTGTATGAATGGTTTCTCTATTACTCTTCAGTCCTCTTCTTAGGGTGTGACCCAAAATATTTTTAATGTGACAGGGAGAAAATAATCTATTTGGTACTTGAATTAAGTGACAATAATCCATATAAATCTTGAAAGATAAATGGTTTATATAGTAGTTTTCATTAAGGTACAAAGACAAGGTAAAGCTAGTTCTAACTGCTCCTAGTTCATACATGTCACCCTGCTCCTGGTCTATGTCAGCTGAGATGTTCTGCCCCATGTTCAAATGCACATAACATCTGTGTCTTTTGCAAAATACAGACAGGAGAGGGAGAACTGCAGGTTTCTCTGATTTTCTTCTGACTTGATTCAGTTCAGCATAGCCTCTTTTCCTCAAATTATGCCAATGTCTTAGTCCTGTCAGAAGCTGTGCCACTTCCTGTGGAGATATGAAAGCCATGATTGAAAACTGAAAACAATGTCCTTGTTGCTATAGATCATGCAGCAATATCGACTCTGACCCATTCCAGCAGCATCCTGTGCTGCTTCTGGTAATTCTTGTCTCACCCAATGTCTGTATCAGTACTCTGTAGGGTGCTGCATGTTGTATATGGTGTGGTATAGGCTTCCTGCATAAATGACATTCGTTAAAATGAGGGATATGTACCTGTTCTATGGCTTTTGGCACACATGGAATCATTAATGTTGGAGAAGACCTCTAAGCTTATCCAACCATCAGCCTAGCACCACAACTGAGTTCACCACCAAACCATGTCTTCAAGTGCATCTCCACATGTTTTTTGAACTCTTCCAGGTATATTTACCTGTGTGTACAAATGATGTCACCTGCTTGAAATCATCTGAATATATAGGCTGTGTATATTGCCAACATGGGCCTAAAAATATCATGTAAACACAGTTAAGCATGTCAATGTTTTCACCTTGAAAGGAATTGTCCTTTTCTTTCCAAAGCTTCAGAGACAGGTCCTGTCCATTTACTGAGACAAACACACAGCATACGTTTAGGCTTTGACAGAACCTTTGCTCAAAAGGTGGGGAAACAAAAAAAGCAACAGATCAAAGCAACACAACAAATCTTATAAGTTTTAATTAAGCATCAGCAGCTGCATCCTGTCTTCTCAGAAAAAGTCCCATTATTTGTGCTATGTAACATTAATGCTCACTGAATTGTAAAGCTCAAGGGAACTCAAGGCACAATTTGGAAGAGACAAACATTTGTTTTTCAGAAACAGATTCATTATCTCTTGAAGCAGTGGTATAATCTAACCAGATATCTTCTGGGAATATCTTTGAAGAGTTCTGTCTCTGCAAATAAATTTAATTTATAAGAAAAGGAAATAAAATTACTAAAAAGAACCAGATAAGTGCTGCAAAGAGAACATTGATGGTATTTCTTCTAGGGTATGTTTTACCCTTCAAAAAATTATCAGGAAAAACAAACAACCAAACAAACCTTATTTTAAGAAGAATTTTAAATAATGGATTAAATTCTAACTCATGGAGTGCTGAAAAACATAAAAATGGAGATGGCTTTGGCCACAGTCTCCCAAAGGGGGATTTGAACTTTTGTATTTTTAACAAAGCACTCTCAAAGTGGTTTTGAGCAATACCAGACACAGCAAGATATTTCTCTAGAGATTCTGGCAAGAGAAGCAGCACAAATTCAGTGTAGTTCTAGTAATTCAGGTATGGCTTTGGAGCACGTGCTCACATCTAGGCTGTATTTGCACTTGCAAGAGTTTTTTGACTGCAAAGGTATTTTCCTTATGCAAAAGTAATCATATAGGACTAAATGAGCCAGACTCCTTCATCAGAACTTCTGATTAGGAGGCAGACTTCTTGGGTCTGATAGATTTCTGAACTGTACTTGATGCCAGAATTACAGCTGATTGAGAAGATACCTTAATATAATTATAGCTTGTACCATTGAGAAGCCTCACCAGGGCAGAAATTTTCTAGAAACAGGAAGTGGAGACAGCTCAGTGTCTTCAGCCAGTGAGCTCTAGCAAATAACAGGTAATCAAGGGTAGATTTATTGCCAAATATAGCTGTTCCAGTAACATTCCCCTTTCTCATTCTTATTGTATTCATTTAATCATTTTCAGTTTACTCAAAGGAAATTGCCATAGATTCCTGTTTGTTAGCACCTGCCTACACAGCATCAACACTTGAGGAGAGCAATGTGGCCAGGCAGCTGCACAGGATAACAAAGACAAACAGTTCCTGCTGGCTGAGTCAATCAGCCATTGCTTGAATGAGTTCTGTGATGTTATTAGTCATTGTTAATTCCTGTGAATATTCTTGGCTGAGGAAAGGAAGGTGTGGAGTGTAGCACCTCAAGCAGGACACAGCCTGAGCTATCTGGAGCTGTTGAGTGTGTTACTCACAGCTTCCTATTAGAAACATACTGACTGGTTAGCACTGGCAAGTCCCTGTTGGACTGCTCAGCTGAAAGTGGCCATTGGAGAGTACTAAACAAATTTAGATACTATAACCAGCACTTACTGTCTATACTATTCTCCAAAGTTGTTAGTTTGTGCTTCAAGATACTTCTCACAGCACAGTGTTATAGCTTTGAAGATCTTTGATTTCTTCCTAAAATTGTCCTAATAATTCCTATAAATAAAAGGTTTCTTTCATCTAATGAAAACAGTAGTGTGACTGGTGAGAAACACCTCTGTCCTTGTCCCCTTTTCCATGTCAAATTTACTGACAGAGCTGTGAGCCCACCTTGTGCTGTCACTAGGCAGAATTGGCTGAAGGCAAAAATCTACCTACCTGTATAGGCATAGAAAGGCAGAAAAAGTAGCTAAAACAGGACATAAAACCACAGGGAGACCTTCTTTGTGAATTGTCTTGAAATGAGAACTTCAAAATGTGGTGCATTCCCATAAGCAGGATTTTGAAGTGGCAAACAAATAGCAAAGGTTTTTTTGAATAAGAAAATCCTTGAAGAAAAAAAAGCAAATGAAAAGAAAGAGATTGCTATAAATATGGGGGATTTAATGTTAGAAAAATAATATTATTGTTTTAATAATGTTATAAAGATAGAGAATTACTTGGAAAAGTAGTTACAGTCTGTTGTGTGTTTTTAACCATTAACAATTTTTTTCCCTAAGAGAATTATAACAGTATCTAAGGAGGTCAAACATTTTTGACAAAAACCTTTATGTGGACCAATGGCTAGACTTTTACCTAGAAAGAAAAAAAGATGGAAAATGTTCAACTGTAATAGTTGAATTTCTTTACAGATCTCTAAGCAGTAAAAAATTTTCTCTGACCAAAGGAAGAAAACTAGGCTTACTTAACTTGTTCTTGCAAACACAGGTGTGTTGCCTCCTAAGTTATCTGCCAGACTGCTCTCAGCAGCATTGGCAATTCTCACACCTAAAAGTGAAACTGCAAAGTCTAATTTTCACAGCTCAAATACTTCTTTGGGAAGAAAGGTTTTGAAATATCACAGACCTTAAAACAACTGGGTTTTTTAAATCAGTCTTCTCTCTAATCATTTTTGGGTTTTTTTGTATTATTTCTGAATGGCCAACTTTTATTATTATAATGATGGAATCAAGGACCAAACAGGAACAAAGCCCATTTATACCAAAAACTTTGCAAATACACAGTAACTATAAATTCTCATCCATCCAAAGAATGAACACTTGGAGTTGGAAGGATAGAAAATCATGCACAGTATGTAGATAAAGGAATCAGTGTGACTGCAGGTATGTAAGCTTGGTCTTCTGATAATGACTTACTTCTTCATTTAACATGGAGGATTTCACTGGGCTTTAAGAGGGATTTTTTCTCCCATTGTTAGGGTAAGACTTTAAGGATTTTCTCCCAAAGAAGAGGAGGAATGGAAAGATGGGCAGAGTAGTGCTGGGCTGAGGAAATTACACCAGTCTGAGTAGGAGAGCAAGGTAATAAATGCCCAGTTAGGGGGTAGTGCAGAATATCAGCTGGGTGCTGCCCTCATTAGCTGCTTGGGACCTGGCTCTGCTGGTGCTGCTCTTCCCTTGCTCCTGCAGGAAATAGTTCCTGGTTTGCTTCCCTCCTGAAAGTCCTTCCTCTCTCCAGGAATGGCAGTGCTGGAGGAGCTTGTATATTTTTAGAGGTATGTGAAGACCTGAGTTGGGTTTGGTAGTTTCCATGGGCTGATGGTGACCAGCTCCACCTCAGATCCTGAAAGCACAAGAGGACCCCGTGGTGGGAATATGACTGCAATCCCAGGACCTGAACCTGCCAATGTTCACCCAGGAGGGAGAATTTAAAAATGGAGAGTTTAAAACTAAAGGGTTTTAATGTATCCTGCTAAGATAGGACATGACTTCCATGTGGGATCAGATCCAAGCAATTCCAAAGGTACCACAGTGAAATATGTTCTGTTTGTTAGTCATCTGCAACTAGACTTGAAGAACTGAAAAGATTAATTTTGTCTGCAGACTGAGCATAGGGAAGGATTTTTGGATGAGCCAATGCAAATTTTCTATCTCTACAAGTAAAGGTATTAAAACTGCATTGCCTTTAAGATATTCATGCTGTGTGATATACTACAGCTGAGAAGTTAAATTGACAGAAAATTGGGGTGCTGTTTGAATTTACTATTTATTTTCATTAGGAGCAAAAGTCTATTGGGTTATTCTTAAAGAAATTGTCGTGGCATAGTTTGATATTGCTTGTGTAAGACTGAAAATCTTGTGGAAATGACATGCTTAATTTTGAGTACAGGAGTCTGATAATCTTCTGCTCTTGAAGTGTATGGTATTTTGTTTGATAAAATACTTGGTGACAGAGGGCTTCTCTGACTGCAGTTGTCAGTCAGTGCAATTGAGATCAGTGTAATTTTCTCCAAATAGTCTTTATAGCTCCAGAGAGAGAGATTGCTATGAACAACAGATTTCCCCTAAGAGAAAAAAATTCACTTTTTTTAGCATCCTCTTATAACTTATGGAAAGGAGATGATGAAGGGAGTGAGGAATAAAAATACTTCTAAAATTTCAAGGGAATTGTATTCTTCAGATCTTTTTATAACACACAAGGTTCTTCCATTCACAGTTTCTGTATTTAAGCTTTTGTTAACAGACCCTGCATAGTTATTTATATATTTTGTTACACTAATTTATTGGCAAGATTAATACTCAATATTCTACTAAAAATACTCTGGGGTACCTCAAAATTACCCTAAAATATATGACCTGGATGTTCTGGCTTAGAGCAGACAGACAGATACTGATAAATATCCTTCTTCATGAAGTAATGCTTCCTGTCATGTGAGGTTTGGGGGTAGTTTGATTGCTTTATTGTTTTGGTTTTTTTACTGTGGTGAGTTTTCTTACTTATATTTCTTTTATTATTATTCTGTTGGTTACTAGAACATGAAGGCTTTCCTTCAGTGCTGCTACTTTACAGAAACATCAAGATTTCTCTTCCCAAGCTGTAATCAATCTGGTCTGGGTGCCTCATTGAATAATTACTCATCTCTTCTGGCATTTCATGAAGCTATTTAATATCTTATTTCTTCAAACAGCAAATGTTCCATAGCTGACAGGTATCATTTTTAACTTCTTTCATAGTGCAGAGATAACACTCACTTTGGGGCATGGTAATACCACCCTGCTCACTCATTTGCTTCCCACTTATGTTCTCACACATTCCTTCAAATTCTTCATCTGGTTGGTTGTACTGAAGAAATTAATTAACCAAAAAAATTGTATTTAATACTTATTTCAGATGTTTCTATGAAGCTTTTAGGCCATATCTGTGTTTCTCACCATGACCTCAGCTGTCAGCTTTGGCAGTAGTGTCCAAAGGCTGTGAAGGAGGGTTGTTATGTCACCCAGTGTGCAGAACAGCCCTTCTTCTGAAGGACGTGGAGTAAGTGTTGGGTGGGATCTGCAGAGGTGGAGAGGTGTCACTCTTGCCTTCTCACAAACCCCTCTTGAGCTGCTGGAAGCTGTGAATCTCATGATGCAGCAGAAGCCACAGGCTTGCAGAATCTCCTCCATTCCCTGTGAGTACCAGTGCTTGTACTTGACCCAGTCAGCAGGACAGAAGTACACAAAGCTTCTGTCTCTCCACAGAACTGACCTTGAGAAAGCATCTAGACAGAAGAAATTGCTATTCCTATGTGGCATGTTCTGATAGATGGAAAAATGCCTCTTGACATTAGTGGCAATTTTTCCTGTTTGCATGCAGAGGTTTTTCTTTATAGCTAATGTTTACGTGACAAATAATCCATGTGTTATTCATGCATTAATGAGGTTTAAAACCAGTTATCAGCATTAGATAATGGCTTAGAACCAGTGATGCAAGAGAAATTATCAGCCTGTATTCTGCTGGGGCTGTGAAAACAAGTTTTTGGTGTCCTCTGTAAACCTACAGGGAATGCATGGAAGGAAGGATTTTTTTGTTCTTGACTTATTTCTTCCCTTTAAACAGAGACCACAGTGTGTGTGCATGCACCATTTAAATGAAACAGTTAAGGTAACTCATTAAAAACAAAGAAAGGATAACAGCACTATCTCTTCCCCTGCAATCTATTATCTATTACATTGAAGTAGTTGAGTATTGCCCTGGAAGAGATAAAGAGCAACCAGAGGGTGAGGACATGGTGCACAATGTGGCAGGGAGGGCACTCACCTGTCTCAGCTCCTGATGTGTGCTCTGTGCAAAGTGAAAGTGCATCAGGCACACAAATTGCTGGGTTGTGAATGTAGTTCTTCAACAATATGTGGGCACAAACTCCTATTAAGACTTCATGCGCATACCAAAAGAAAGGCTTAGCATCAAGGCATGTGAATGAGCCAAAAAAGGAATAGGTTTGGATTGAGAGTCAGAGAAAACTGTACATTGGAAGGGACCTCTGGATCTCACATAGTGCAGCTTCACTCTCTGAACAGGGCTTACTTCAGTGTTAGGTAAGGTTGATCTCTGTAAGTGTCCCATCTGGTATAATGAGACTTCCTCTAAACTGCTCTCATTTCCAACAGCAAAAAAGGAATCCTAGGAAGTGCTAGAAAATGAATCATTTACATTTGCATTACATTGGTCTGGTTCAATAAAACATCATATGCCAGTCACAAATGGGGCACTGAGGTAAGGTGTTGCAAGCTATGCCAAGGAGTAATAAGGAACCATGGATCTAATCTAGGAAGCGAAGAAGCTTGTGATGCACAATAAAGCAAGAGAGGAAGATTAACAGAGGGAGCACAATTAAGAGAAAAGTTCAGATAAAACAGAAAAGCTTGGCTGCTTATTAATTTTGCCAAGAGATTTAGCAACTGCTAACACAGAACAGGAAGCACAGAACAGCTTTGCAAGTCTTTCTCTCTCTTGATTAATGATCAGGAGATTATGGTGTTAGAAAGGGAAAGATTAGGATATCCACAGATTGCTCTGACATGGTTAGTATCAAGATAAAGGCCATATAACAGATTACACAGTTCAGAGTACAAGAAGTGGAAATTTTAGTATGACAACCAAAAAAAGTATTTTAATACAGATTAAATAACAGTATTTCACTGGAAGTGTAAACAAGTGTTCAGTTTGAGGTCCATGAAGATTGAAGGAAAAAGTATTTAAAACTGTCAGCCAGAGGAAACCTTGGAGCGTTACAGTGTCTTGTCTCAGTGTTAATTAGCTTTCAGAAAGAAGAATTATATTTTAGAAAGGGTTTTTGATGCCTTTGAGAATGGTACACAGACAAAGAGTATTTTCCTGCTTGGATCCTAAACAGAGTGTGAGGGAGAGAAAAATGCTTGGCAAGGCAAGGTGAAGCTTTGAGTGAGTGTTAACTGGAGTAAGAGTGGTGTTAACTGGGAGAATCACTGGGGCAGCTCGTGCTGCCTTTCATCACTGCATTTGGATATTTTTGCACCCTTGCTGTTTACATGGGAAGGATAATATGAAGATGCCATTAGGGAAAGATGTGTCCAAAGCCAATGGAGTTGCTGGCTCTGGCTATATCCAGGTGCCTCTGCTCACCCAGGGCTCTGGTGCAGAAACATGAAAAGTGAGGGAGCCACAAACTGTTCACAAAGGGGGTGTGTGAGTTGTCTTAAAAGAAAAACAAACAAAAAACAACAATGAAAAAAAGTAGAATAGGAAAGAGGAAATCAGATTGGCTGCAGATCTAGATTCTGTGAATTGTGGATATGAATGTTTCTTGAGTTCTGGGGTAGAGTTTCTTTAAATTTCAGAAATTATATGTTTTCATCATGTAGTCAAGAGTGCCACTGGGTGCCTGTCTCTTTTCTTATTTCAAACCATATTTTATGCTGGAATATTTTTGGACTTTGTAGGGGTTTTGTAATTTTAATATTCTCCTGTGAGATGATGTGTTTTCTTCTTTTGTCTTTAGTTCTTGTCTTAGATATCTGGTGTTCCTATTTCTTAAATGTAGCCTCAGATACAAATTTGTCATGTTCCAACTGGAAAAATACAAAAGAAAATGTTATTAAGATCTGGAATTCAGCTTTAAATGTTTGTACAATCCTCTCTGCAGATGTTCTTACAGAGTGGTGCATAATACTTTTGTGAACATGACTATGCATTACAAATAAATGTGAATATAAATGTGCCTATTTTACTGATACTGTAGACTAGGCATGCAGGGTTGAGTTGTACAGCTGAAGTTGTTTGTGTCAATAGTCAACATCAATCCAGTACTGTGAAGCTAGAATAATAACAAATAAGAAAATTAATGAGCAGCAATGTAATCAGATGAGGGAGGGTTTAGAACATGTTGGTACCTGGCCTGATTACAGATGGAAAGAGGGATGTTCAATTTGTAGGTGAATTTAGAATAATGACTCTTAGAGTATAGACTACAGTGGAAGAATAGCTGCTAATTGGAAAGTTGCTGCTGCATGCTGAGCAGGAGGTTGACTGGCAAGCTAATTTAGAAACATCCCCAGAAGATTTCTGCTGAAGGCTCAATGACAGAGGGCAAGGGACACAAGGATGAGACTGGTATTGAGAGTGAACCAAAACTTTCTTTTTCAGATTATTTGAAAACACAGGACTAGTCTGAATTGCACTGAGACCAACTTGTTGCCCGGGCTCTAGGAACTCCCTTGGTCCCAGGGGGCAACATTGTCTATTTGCAGGAAAATTTATAACCCTGTAGTTTGTGCTGAGAGATTGACAATGGACCACATGCTGTGGGCTCTGTGAATTCGAGCCTCTGAAAAAAAACAAACTGCAAAACCAATGAAATTTTGCTAGCTCAAGAAGACAAAATGAAAATGTTAAACATCAGGAGTGGAGAGGAAGTCTTGGTAGTGAGAAATACTGTGGCTTGGGCTGATAAGATTCAGAATGTCTCTAAATGCAAACAAATACCATCCATACTGCTTGGAGAGATTGTATTGACAGAGATCTGGCAAAACTGTGATGTAGAATTCCAGCTATTTGGTGTGTGCCAGCGAGGGGGAGCTTGTGTGGAGGTCTGAGCCTGGCCATAAATCAGTCTGACAGACACTGCTTGTCCAGCAGGACCAAGCACAGGTGGGATGGCACAGCTGAGACTCATTGTGTGCTCACTGGTCTCTCAAAGCAAGGAGTTCTGAGATGGTTGAGTCAAGGTTACCTCCTCTGCCTGCCTGACCTGAGACTTGAGGCACTCTTATTTTCTTCTGTTCAGTTTTGAGAGGAAGCTGTGGTGCTTCCTTTTGAAGGCTGTTGGATCCAGTATGGATTCTCAGTCCATCCACATTGCATCAGATGCAGCAAAAGGTAGAGCACAAGGTTCCCCTTGCTCCATGGGTTTGTGGAGCAGATGGGTGCAGTTCCCAATTGCTTTTCCAGCAACTGGAGGATTTTATTCTACAGCAATGCTCTTCCTTTTTTAAAAAATATAATTAATGAACTTTTAAAACCTTCCTAGTGGGCGTGTGGGTCCAGCATAGCAAATACCAGCCAAGCACAAAGCATTTCTGAGAATAAGGCTGAGACACTGCTGTGTTGGGGAAAATGGGGAAAAAATGCTTCAGTGAGCTGGGAGCTCAGAGCCTGGTGACTAAAGTTAAAACTTAGACAGTCTGTCTGCCTTCCATCTGCAACTGTACAAAGCCAGTTTCAGCACACAACCCACTTTAATAGCTTAGACCTTTGTTTTCTCAGGCTTTGTTTCTATCTTAAGGGGAAACCCTCATATGTACCACTATTCCTTTTTACCTCTTCCTTAAAAAAGGTTTTAACATAAACCCAAAAGCACTTCAAGACTACAGGAAGCTGACTTTTCTTATTTTAAAGGCAGTGTGCAACAGGCTTTGTGGATTCTAATCATACACAGAATTAATGTAATGATTTTTAATGAGACAACATATTATGATTAAAACACCAGCTGGTGAATGAGAGCAATAGAAGTATTAGAGGTTTTTATCTTCTGAGTATTGTGAGTTCACAGCTCACTAATAACCTTGGGTCTCAGGATGCTAATAATAACACTTGATGTTGCTAGGGAATGGTGCTGCCTGACACATGGTGAATTCTGTGTGGTAGGATATGCCTAAGGCATGTTGGCAGCTTGCTAATCTTTTTATTACTTTATTGATCACAAAAACTCTTTGATGGCCCACAAATTTGGATGCAGTTTGTGGTGTTTGTTCACGTCACTTGTCCTGATTAAGTGGCTTATTAAACAGTATTTTATTTCAGCATCACTATTTTCAATATTGCTTGCTGATGACAGTGCTCCAGGTGTAGTAGCATGTAGTGAGTAGGGTTTTCCAATGTTCTGACAGTTATGTGCCACAGAGTTTCTACATATCTTAATGAATTTTGTACGTTATGGTACCTTTGCTTACAAAGATGGGGCTTACCAGAAAGGAAAAGTTTGTTTATTTCTTCTTCCCTTTTTATACTGCTTTATACCCAGGATTTCCATATTTACCTGGGGCAAATAGTAATTTCAAGTTTGTAGGTTTTCTTCTTTTCAGATGTGATTGACATTGTTATCATAAATTCACATTTTCAGTGCAATATAGAATTTCAGACTGACCATGACACCTCATTTAAAATAAAGAAGGCAGACCTTGTAGCACTGCTGTGCCTGGTGGAAGATACAGCTGAATCACAGTGCTCTAACAGATGAGGGCAGTGATGCAGTCAGAGCACCTCAAAGAGGACAATAATGATCTCCAACCCACCTGGCCATGGTGTTTGGGTCCTGTGGGCCATCCCAAGTTATCCTTTCACTCCTGCAGGGCATTAGTGTCTTGATGCACTAAAATTGCTCCCTTTTGCTTTGGCCAAAGGACTCATCTTCAGCTCTGTTTTACTTATTAAGGCATAAGGTTTACTGTAACATAGAGGTTAGGCAATATGTGATTTAATCTACTCTCTCTATATAGATCCCTCTCTGAAAATGATTTAAATTTGTTTGTTAATCTCCTTCACAATATAGAAAACTACATTTCTGGAAACATCTTCCAAGTGATGCTTTGGCAGAGTAGGAAGCTGAGAGATTTGTGCTCTTAGTGTCAGAAAAAGCAGCAGAATGCACCTGCTGTTTGTGATTTGTTGGGGCTAAATTGCCACCTGTAATCTTGTCAGACTGTCAGTAGCTCCAGATTATTTCTGTGCTATTACCTGATTAAAATATTAAAGAGGATTCAGGACAAGTGTCACCTTGAAGGGAAGAGAAACCTTGAGGTTTGACAGATCAAGTGTGACTACCACAAGAGAGCAGGTGTGAACTGTTCTGCACACAGAGAAGTTTATCTTTAGTCTTACCTGCATCCTTTCACACTTCCCATGAATGTGGAGTGTCCTCTCAGTCTTAGCTGGAAATATCCACTCCTAAGGGTCTACTTAATAGAGATTTATTCAAATATATAACATGGATTTGATTTTGACAAAACTAACCCTGGGAAAACTTGCCACTGTGCACACTGAGATCCTAAGGCAGGGAATCAACATCCATACAACTGTTGAAACAAATTCCTACAGTTTGAAGATAAAAACGTTGTTTAAAGGTCTGTCTTCCACAGATGGTCCCTAACTTTTGCATTCTGCCTGTTCAAAACAGGCACTGAGCTTATTCTTTCTCCTCCCTCCATGTTTCACTAACAAGAAACATTCCTGATGCCAGCCTTGGGCAATGTAATTGTGGTGGCCACCATGCTGCAACCCTGGCAAGCGCTGAATGCTCACTGTCCCCTTTGCAATGCTGAACTGCAACTGTTCAGATTCTAATAGGAGCCACAAGCCCTTCATGGGGACAAAAAACTAAGAGCTGGTTAGGGATGCTAGGGCTTTGTCCTGGTTTTCCAATAATTGAATTTTAGTTAAGGTGAAAAACGTCAACTCGTAGTGAAATAAAATATTGCAGATTCTCAGCAAAGCTCCTATTACAGAAATGAAAATGTTTGCATGCAGAAAGCCAAGGAGAACACTCCATCTCACCAGCCATTCTTGTTTCCCTTTCATATAACAGATTTTGATTTCTGCTCGTTCTTAAAGCCTCAGGTCACCTCTGGGCGCTCAGAACTGTGTCCATGTGTTCCTTTCAAAGTGGAGGGTCAGTTTCAGCATAATATTATACTGCAGCAATATTGAGCATTTTTCAAATTCAAATTAAGATATTTTGAACATATGATTATCTTGAGTTTTCCATATTTTTGAAAAGGAGAAGGACAGGTCATCATCAAGGAAAGGAGAAGTATATTTGCATGAAACACTGCACCATCCAAATTCAAAGTCTGGGGTTAAACACAAAGGTCAATGAATCAGAAATTGTTTTCAAATCATTCCAGCTAGAAGAAGCAGTATAATCACTTTAATTAATAATTGACTTTTAAGCACCAGACAGAAAACACTGCTTTATGCTGTGTTATTAAACTCTGGAGTGTTCTGCATCATCAAAGTTCCACTAAATGGTAGAAATTAAATCATTTTCAAGTGTTCATCCCCAGACCTCTTCATCTCAATGCCTATGTTCTTAGCATATGCTTGTCTGAGAAAGACTTGTAAACAACTCTTTGCTGAGACATCTGGCTGCCCTCCTTGCCTTCTGAGAGGAATAAGCTTTGCTCAGGCAGAACTCTTAATGGTCTGCAATGGAAGGTTTGCCTTCTGCTGTCCACTCCTACAGCAGTATCTCCCTGGAAATGTAACTAGCCCTCATACAATGGTAAGAATTAAAACTATTTGGATATTGACTTTGCAGCATAGTTTGGGCACTCTAGGGAAACACTTCAGGGAAATTCAGTGTCATAATTTATATAATTCCTGTTCTTTGGATGCCATTTCCAGTTTTGCTTTTATGAAACAGACTGGCCTAAATTTATTAAAACCTGTAATAGCTCACTGTAAAACCTCCCTCAAATTTTTTCCTCTGTGCTTTTTTTCAGTCTTCATTATGCTTAATTAGCCTTAAAATTAGTCTCTATCCTCATGTCCCTTTATTTTTTTGTATTGTACATTCTATTCTAGGGTGTTTACTCCAGAATAGTTCACTCACTCATCCCTATGAAAATGTGCTTGTTAGAACACCATCAATTCACTTACACTAAGAGCCAGACAAATTTAGTTTTATTTTGTTTTCTTAAAAACCTTCTGTCAAGGCAGTCAGTTCCCATGGAACACAAATGATACAAGCTTGGCATAAATTCAGTGAATAGTTTAATCTACACAAGGACCAAGTGACCTATAAGAAATTGTGCATGTGTTTCTTTACAATGGTTTTATCCCAGAAATTGTAGAGTGGATTTGGGTTTCCTCCTGTGTTTTGGGGAGGGGTGGGGGCTTCTTGTTGTTGTTTTGTTTGGTTGGTTGATTTTTGATGGGATGTGGGGAGATGGAGTGTCATTTAAATGTTCGGAAACATTATGTACTTTATTTTGTTCTAAAGTTGACAACTTCTCAAAGATTACCTGAGATTAGTACATTTTGTTTCAAAGCAAGTAGACTCCTTTAAGGTCAACTTGAAAGAGAAATGCCCCAGAATTGCTCTTGCCCCTAGAGGGCTACTGAATTAAAATGTCATTATCCTAAATTTACTTTGAGCAGATAAAAGGAGAAACACACCTTTTTTCTTCCCCCACTTCTTCTTGTGCAAGTCATGAAATAGACTTCAAACCTTTTATTACAGTACTGAAATAAAAATCCTGTGGTTAATTTCCAAGAAAATGTTATTAAGGATTAATAGAGTAAATCACATTTGATTTGTAACAAAAATGATACACATAGCTACAAATAAAGGAACACTTTGCTATTCTAAAAATGGAGCTGCTGCAAGTAATAATTGAGCTTGTTCTATATTCTACAAAAATAAAATTTATAGTGATAAGGTGATGCTCTATGGCCATTCAAGCTTCCAGATCCAACAGACTCTTCTGGCTCACAGACCCCAGCTGCTCTCCACAAATACAGCTCTGAAGTTGCTAGTAGTTGTTAGTGCCATCACTACTAAAAAATTCTGCTTTATATTATAACTGATAACTGACCTTGTATGAGACAAAGATGGTTTCAGAGTGAATCTCAGAAATGTGTTAGATGTACACAAGATTTATTCCAGTGTGTCTGGCCATAAATTATTCTTTGTTGTGAAAAAATTATAGCAAATACATCATTACTTCTACATTGGTTTCTGTATTCCTTTCATGTATCACTTAGGTGAAACTGCAGCCAAGATTTACATGGACTGTAGTATTTGGCTTCAGTCACAGAGTTGGGTGTACTGTAATTAGTGCTGTGAGCAAATCAAAAGGACTTAGATCAAAATCAGAAATTATAAATGGTATTATATGCAGAATATACCATTAAATCTCCAGGGATTTTGTATCTATAAAAATAGATACATAAAATGACTGTGAGGAACTTTCAATCTTAATTATACAAGACTAGCTCTTGCTCACTCTGCATTCTTAAGCAAAAGTACATTTTTCATACCACTCTTGTACTCTTCATTTAAAGTCTGAAAAACAAAACAGATTAGGACAAAGTGGTAGAACTAGATTCAGGCAAAGCATATTTGTCCTTGTAGGGAGAGTCAAATCAGCATCTTCAGTCTCTAAAGTATGTGGTACCCAGTGTAAAATTTGTAACTCTCCTTAAATTAAAAAACAAAAAAATCTCAAATCTTTTGTTTGTTGTAATAGTGTTCTGTAGGTGGCAGATTGTGAGTCTCCCATATGTGAACAGTGCTTTTACTAAATGCTCTGGTCTCATCACAGAAAACGAGGAGAGCTAAACCCCAACCCTGTCACCCATCGTGCAGCCTCTAGGTTATATAATCTCTGCAGATTATCTCATCAGGCTGGCATGACAGCACAGATTGTGTGGATATCTCCAATGGGAAAAGGACAATTTTATTATAATTACTCTATAGTTTGGTCTGTACTCTGCATCCCATCAACTTTACTGTCCTACAAGACTGTCAAAATTGGTCACATGTACAGGCACAAATTCACAGTTAGCAATTGCATTGGCATCTTGCACAAGTTCTGTGTCTGGAGCTGCAGATGTGACCTATTGCAAAGAGATTCATGGGAAAGAAATTGCTCCCTGCTACTTGATTCTTTTCTGACAGGGAGAGATGAAATATGGAAGGAATCTTGAGAGGGGAAGAATCTGTATGTATTTCCTGTCAAAATCTGTTAAAATGGATAGAAAATCTGCCAGGTGTCTTGGTTTTATGGTCTGGTGTTTCTTTTTTTCCCTGCTGCTCTTCACCCTAACTTTGAATGTTTGTGTAACAGATAACTGTAACCTAAACATAAAGAACTCCTCTTTGACTGGTACCACTTCCACTTTGGTCTGGATTTTGCCAGCAAGAATTGAACTTGGGCAGGTTGCTATGCAACCTACAGGTTGTGCTGATAAAATGGTGAAGAGTGTGGAAAGACAATCTAAAAACGAGTTTATACCTTGCCAGAACCAAGACTTGTTCTGATTCAGCCCCAGGAGACAGGATAAGTCCAATTGATGGCAACTTGGCAAGGCTCTTCTAGAGCTGGCCTGATACTGTGTATACTTGCAAAGCTGACTAAAAATGATAGCATATAGGATCTTTGCAGTTTTGCCACACAAAAATGCATTAATAGAAAACCACTTGTTTGAGACCAAGCCCATTTGGACACCATGGCGTCTCCAGCATTTGCAGCTCTAGGAGAGTCATGCACCTCATCACAGTGTAGAACTGAAACAATTATTGAATGAGAAAAGGAGTAGCAAGGCATTTTTAGGTGATTTTTGCCTAATGAATGTTAAAGTATGAAGTTTGAGAGTGAAGTAATAATTAAACTCCAGATTGTTTAGAGTGAATTTCAACATGCTGGATAAAAACATGGGGTTTTTAACTTTTCCTTTGTCTTATGAAGATAGATTTTGTTGGGTTTCACATAACTTTAATTTCTTCAAGCCAGTGGCACAAACCTGTCTGTTACTGGCAAAATGTTAAAGTTACTAGATTCTCTTTACTTATTTATTGCTCTTCCTGGAAATATATTTTTCCTGAAGTACAACTGAAAACCAGAATTCTCTTTGCAGGCACTGTATATGCATATCTGTGTGTTAGTTTTGAGAAACAAAGCACATAATTTCTCATTCATGCACTGAGTTCAGCAACTTTAAAGCTCAGTTATCAGGATCAGAAGTGCTAATACAAGATAAGATACAATAGCAATATTTAGCAGAAATGCTTATAAAAGCAAGGGATGTTAAGAGCAGTTTGGGCTTGATTGAGCCTTTGAAGACTTATGCAGCCAGTTAAAATGTTAAAATATTAAAAGATAAACACAGATCAGTGACCCTGATAAAATGTATCAAGTGGACATTTGAGTTTACAGTATGCAAAAACCAGGGAGAGGGGATGATTCTAGTTTATACGGCGACTGACAGATTCATTCTGTTTTCCCTTAGTTTGGTTTACCCAATACAATTTAAATTAATAAGATGGGATTTGAGTCCAGGAAATCCACACCACAGTTTTTTATTGCAAGCTGCTTCTCAGTGAAAGTAAAGATATACACACACTTGATAAATTTTGTGAAGGGCATGTGTATTTTGGAATTATTCTAGTATTTTAATACTGTCACATTTGGATATTGTATTATGTTTACATTTTATACACGTTGCAGTACAGAGAGATCAAATACACAGCTCCTCTGCAGGCAAGCTACACAGGCATTATTGGTGAGGTTTTGCATAGCTGGGAATGTGTCCAAGCAAAACTCACCCCTTTGTCTAGTGACCCATTCTTCAGTGGCCATGGGAAGATGCTACAGAGCTTCAGGAAAGGCTCCAGTTGAACCTGTAGGTCTCTGAGAGTGCCAGAAATCGCTTTGTTTTCTTGCAGAGTGCTGTTCTGCTTTTAGTTTAAGGGAAGACACAATTTGCATTTATGCAGTATTGTGGATCAGACAATGTACAGCCTTCTCTTGTGAGTAGGTAAGCAACTAAAGATGACACAGATGATCTTCCTCTCATGTAAGAACCTTTCAAAAGGCTAAGAATGGCTTCCTGTGGCTGGAAGAACATCTGGCTAACCCAGGTAGGGTGTAATGAGCTCTGCCATAGGTGCTGTCAGCTGTCTTAATGTTTCAAGTGAAAGCTTTGTAATAGACACACACTATAATTGATGCCTAAATTTCCAGTTTTAGGTGTGCAAAATTAGGGCTCAGTGGTGAAAGGTATCCAACATATTTGAGGTAGCACCACACAATAAATAGTTAAAGCACTTTCAGTAAAATGAATGTGTGTGACTGAATTGTAAGGAGGATATGAAAAAGGGTACAAAAATGCATTCGCGGTAGCACGGCTTGAAGTGTAAGAATGTTGCAGGGAAGAAGTATCTCCCCTCTTTATTTGAAATATAGTCTGGCATTTGTAAGCAGCAAGTCATTTGATGCTCCTATGCTTGCACACCTGTGGAATAGCTTCTTCAAAGACTTCTCACTACAGTAAGACTTTCAGTGGGTTGGCAGGATTGTGTACTTGACAAAGGAGACTTCCAGGGCTTGTTCCAGCTTGCAGAGAAAAAATACATGTGACAGATTATATGAATATGATATGAATATTTCAGAAGTTTTTTTGAAGTCCTTAGAAACTATTTAATTTCTTTTGTGGGACAGAATATTTAAGAAATTATGCAAAAAAAGAAGTGACTAGAAAATTTTTTATGGTCTTCAGAATAAAAAATGTGGGAGTGAGGAAGGGGGAAAAGCATGAGTGGCATGCAGCTGATGTGAAATGAGGAAAAATACTTCCCCCTCTCTCCCACCTCCCCAGTTTTGCAGCACTGGATCCACCAGGCAAAATCATTCAGAAAAAAAAAAACATTTTATCAGGGAGTATCATGTCTCTTTGGAGCCAGAGGATGATGACTGTCTTCTTGTACATCTGGGCTGTCTGCAATATACTGGGTGGTATGTGTGTGAGAAAACAGACCCTTAAATGCAACTTTCTTGTATTTTGAGATAATTAATGTACAAACTAGTCGTTCTTTCTGTCTAGTGACATATCAAAAAGTAGTCTGGGATCACGTGGGAAGCATCAGAAGATAAGATCTGGTGTTAGTGAGATAGCACACTGATGCTTGACAAGCTTATATCCTATTTCCTGATCCACAGAAATGCCTGCACTCCCTCTCACAGCAAACATGCTTCTATCTCTTAGCAATCTGTGCATCACTTCCAGTGCAGATAACTGGAATTGTTTCAAATTAATGATCTTTTATAAATGAAGATGCAGTTAGTACTGAATATGCAAAATTCTTAAAAGGTTTTTTATTGTGCCTACTGCTTGACTGTAATGCTTAGAATACAGGCAAATTCTTCCCATTGTCCATTTTAGAACAGAGATCAAGCTTCAGCTTTCTTGTGAAACTCTTCACTAAGGTGATGGGCAGGGAAGGGGAAAAATTTACTGTCATAAAATGCAGGTATTTTGCATTTTTTTCAGAACAGTTTAGCATGATTTTATACACAGCTTAGCCAATATGTGCCCATTTTTCTCTTTGTAGAAAAGCATCTGAATTTTTCAAAGTTTAAGATCTGCAGGGGTATGGTTTGTGAGAGGAGTCACCAAAAAAAAAAAACCCCAATCAATCTGTGGTTCTTAAAGCCTCTTAGAAGGCTGAAAGGAGGATAAAGATGGAAGAAATACCATGTACATGTATGCAACTATTCTTAACTGCTTTTACGTCTGTAGGATTAGATTCCAAATTTTCTCATTTTTCATGGTTTTATTCCTTACAGTGCCTTTTAATTTGAAAGTTTTGCTTTAAGGCAAGATCAAACAGTTAATGTCTCAGCATGGAAATAATCAGTCTGTTGACAATTTAAAATGTTAAGGCAAAAGCCTGTTGAGACTGTATTGTCACACTACAATACTGTGGAGGAATCCTCTCCTTAACACACTTTAATTTTTAAAGCAGCTGTAAGACATATGTGCATACCATCAACATCTTCTCAAATGCATTTATTCTACTACTCCCACACAAAAGGTAGGGGAGGAGATCTTATTTAAAAACCATTACAATGATACAACTATTGAATCCAGGTTGCCACAGAAATTATTTAAGAAGGAAAACCACTGTCTCTCAACAATAAGATAATGCCATGGGGGATAGATGATTACCCACAAGATAATTTGTATTATAAATCTCAGCTGCTTTCCCTTCTAAACTTGGCACCTTGGGGTATGAGAGCTTATTATAATTTATTGTCTAATATACATTCAAACCAGAACACTAGGGTATAAGCTATAATTTTAAAAAGGCTTCCCCACCTTTTTTTTTTTCTGTTTTGGTAGGTTGCATATTTTCTAAGACAAAACTGAGAGGGTCTTTATGAAACAATAACACTATAATGAAGTTGTAGGTCCCATCAGATTCTTGCTTCTGGGGATGACACCCACAATACTGAAGTAAGCCTTGATGCTGCAAGTCACCCCTGGTTCTCCTTACTTAGGACTTTACTTTAACAATCAGGCCAGGGTCAGACTACTCATTTTAAAGGTAAGGGTGTTCTGGAAGGCTTAGGATGATGATTAGGTCTCTGTATCACAAATAATTCAAAACACTTGAACCCTCCTGAATCATCACAGAAGTCTGGCATCAGTATTTTAAAGCAGATATATTTGTTTGCTCTAGGGAGAAAAAGGATTTACCGTGTTGCAATTTCTTCATGATGATCTCAAAACTAATAGAGGAAAGGGGCAAGACTTTGCTGCCACAGAGTAAAGTGGTTACAGCTTGGAAACTTTCCTGTTTTTCAGAGTACTTTGCTGAGGGAACATAGAAATGCAGTCTGCCCTTTCTCTCAGACCTGGAGCTATCCTCAATGGCTGCAGACAAGCCTCTTTGTTCTTTAACCCCCAACTGAACCATGGGTGTGAATCTCAGAAGCTCAAGCAGAAGTCTCACCCTGCTTCAACTGGGTCAGCTTTTGCAAGGAGGGAAAAGTGAATATAGTTTTTCAAAATCCAGACACTATGGGGGTCGGGGAGGAGAAGTGGAGGGGAAAGGTGTGCAATGGATTGTGTAGTCTGTTTATTTGCAAAATCTTACAGGTGGTTTTTGTTCCTTTAGCACGTGTTCTTAGCTGCTGACACAGAGCTGGGAAAAGGGAGGCCCAGGGCAATTCTGCTATCCTTGGATTCAGCCATGACCTCTAACTGCAAGACATGAACCCAATGTCCTAGCTGAGTTACTTTAAGCAAGCTGGGTCTGAGTGCTAAGCTTGTCATTCCTTCCACGAGAGTATTCCCACTGGCTGTGGGTAACAGCTTGGTTATTTTATCCACATCTGCTTTAGCAACAAGCAGAAGGGTGTTACCCTCTACATGAGCACTATAAATAGTTGGTTTAAAACAAAAAAAAAAAATCCCAGTACTATCACAAAAACAAGCAAAAAAAAAAATAAAAAAATCCCTAACCCACCCTTCCAACAAAACTAAAACCAAATCAGAAAACTAAGAGTATGGGAATACTCTGAACAAAGCTCAGCTTCATGAAAGTCTACATGTCAAATTTATGTGCACAATATCCACTACTACAAAATTCTTACAGGCAGTGCTTGATAGATGGTATGTAGGAAAGAGGGACAACAACATACTGTGCTGTTTTCTCTTTTTTGTTTTTTTGTAGTATTTAACAGGCTAGAGCACAAGATTTAGTGCCAGGGAAGCATGGGCTACTGAGAAGAAAATATTTTATCAGTAAAAGCAACACAACTGTTAGTTCCTGCAGAATTTATTCTCTGCTATTCATTGACTCGTGCCATCCTTACAAAACTATTTTTCATCGACTTAAATCTCTCACATCCTGAAACACCAACATTGACTGAAACCTGAGATCAAAGAAAGTACAAGCAGCTATTTTCTTTGCTAAGAAGCAGTAATAAGGCTCTGATGTAACTTAAGTGGAAAAAAATCAGAATTTTTTTAGTAAAATATTGAAAAAAGGAAGTTTTATTTTCCTTTATCAACTATTTTTCTTATTTACTTTGTTGTTTCTGCACAGTTCTGAGATGGGTCTTTACAAAGGCTAGCAAATCAAAGTTCAGGGGCAGAGGAGGAAATAATTAGAGAACGTATTTTGTGAAGACTTGTATGAAGCTTGCAGTTCAAGGCTATGCTGTTACAGGGGCTGTATATGGGTTGTATTGGCTTATCTCTCTTCCATCCACAGAAATGTGTGTATATAAATAGCTATCTGCAGGCACCTGGAAATAGTAAGCAGCTGAGTTATGACAGTGACCTGTTTCACCAAAAATTACTGTTAAATACATAGTGCAGTTTGGGAGAGGCTTCTAAGAGATTTACCATCTCAAAAAGATGACAGCAAGGTAGCTGAATCAATTTTATGATTTGGGATGCACAAATTGAACTTATAAGTGTACCAATATGTTTATTTCACTACCAGGCGTGCTGAAATGCTCTGAAACTTTCAAGACTTGCCTCTCGCAGTATTCATGGTGCTGTCTTTATTGCATGATAACACAGTTTGCAAAGGGAAGTCCAAAAACTGGTGGAACTGATGTTACAAAAAAAAAATAGTAGTGCACTCTGCTGCATACAGTGACGCTACAGATCTGGAATAAATCCACTTTAAATGCTCCAGGGAGACAAGCCCTTTGTCCTACCACCAGAGGTGGTATATTATTTGCTAATATACCAGCATTTGGAAAAGTTTCATTGTCAGCTGCTTATGTAAAATGACCTGTATAGGACAGAAACAGGTTCCAAGTATGCTATAATCAAATTATTTGCTTTCAGTATTTTGGAAACTAGCAGCATCCTTCCACTAAGGAATGTGGTGCATAGCTCACAAATTATTTGTCCTGTCCTCTCTCTAACATTGTTGGGGGAGGGATGGAAGGAAAAGCTTAACTTTCTCCAACTGTTTATAAACTCCTGCAAGACAAAAAAGCTACAACCATATGTTAAAATAATGTATTTCTCTGTTTATATTGGTGTTTTAGAATACATAAGGCAACCGATTTAAAAACATTTTCTCCAAGAAATCCAATCTGAATAATGAACCCTGTGTGACCACAGGGAACAGATTCAAGTGCAAAGTGGTACATGCAAGATATCCTTCAGAGGAGAGCTGAGAGTCCCATGAGGTGTGGTTCATTTATTTTGGTTTTTTGGCTGTGAGGCAATGTATAGTGCTATCAGACAGTAGATAGTCCCTCCTATTGTCAGAGCCATTGTGGTCCGATAGAGCATCCTATCTGGATATCCAAGCTTCAGGTGTACTGGCAGCCCGTCTGATCTCTGTGGGAAGAGTTCAAGGAAAAAACAAGCAAAAAAGAAATTAATACCCATACTGAGGTCATTAAGCAATAAAGCTACCTTGGGTAAATTAAGAGAATTCAGAGAGAGAAACCTCGTGACAAATAGGTTCACTACACCCAAGTGTATTTTGTCTAGCAAGACAAATGTGAAGGCAAGTTAATTTTGTTAGCCAGAGCTGTTAAGTGCAAGCAGAAAGATGTATCTTGAAATAATTTTCAGGAGGATCTGGATGGGAAAAGTGTCACTAACAATGGAATGTGAAAAGATATGTATAAAAAATTATTCACCAAGTCAGACTGACACATTCCAAATTGAAGTGGCATGTAAGAGAGAAAAGGGATCATTATATAAAGCACATTCTTGATGCTCGAAAAAAAGTTTAACTAATTTGTTTTAAGTAAAGTCTCGTATTTAGAAATTCCATAGGTAACAAACTGGCTTTGAAAACTTTATTGTGCTGCTCTAATACTACACTATAAACAGCTTCAGCAACATTCAAATTATTATACACAAAACAGGAACGATTTGCTTTGCTCATTCACATCTGCTTTAAGGCATACTCAGATTCCCAGGGAGGAATTGCTTCCAAAGGTCAAAAAATACAACCACCAATTTCTGAAGTCAGCAAAAAGACAATGTTACTGCATTTATCCACTTTCTGTATTTATCTCCTATATAAGGCATATATATACTTTGTAGTATAGTACAAGTACACAGATTATACTGTACATGAGTTTCTTGACTAGACTTTACAGAATTCAGGCATTGTAGAATGGCAAATGTAGTTAGCTATGTTAAAATAAGGACAGATATGTCCCATTCTCCAGTTTTCTTCAAGCTACTCTCAAAGTTATCATTACCTGAAAAATTTTCTGTAGGTCTGGCACCTTGTTTGGATTCAACAAAGGATCAGTTGCTGGTAAACCTGGAGCAGGTTTACTTGTCCCAAAAATCGGATCTGGGGATTCAGTGGGAGCTAATGGTTTGAGACCCTGCATAAATAAAGATTAAAATATCAAGGTACTTGCAAATGTACAAATTGTCACATTAGGCAGGCACACTGCCAGTCATTACAAGGATACATTAAAAAGAGTATTTATCTGATATGAAGATTTGTGACAAACACATTGCTAGGCCACCAATATCTCAGTGACAACTTGGGGTCAGAGCTTAGCAAGGAAAGCCTCCTTTCCAGTTTCCTCATGGCATGAATTTATAGCTATTATTTCTCTGTGCTGGTACTTGCTCCAAATTACTGCTTCTATTACATACACAGACTATCTAGGACTCTCTCTGAGCAGTAGGATTAGGATCAAGGGTCAGAGTGAGGAATAAGCTTTACGTTCTGCACGCAGTAGCCAAAAATAACTGGGCCTTAAATAATTTGAATGTATAGTTTGGGAATTAAAAAAAAAAAAAAAAAAAAAAAAGAGAGGATCATTTGGGTCATACAGAAATTTTAAGTGGTGCTCAAGGCCCTTCAGAGTCCCTGATATAGTGGATATTTTCTGCAGGTGTAACTTACCATAGCCATACCTAGAAACTACATAATTCAGTTCTGTTATTAAGGGCACAAAGTCACAGCCTATATGAGGTGGCCTCCTTATCTTTATTACTGTAATTAATTAAACAGTTATATCTGGACACATGGCAGTGATGCTTTATATGATGGGTCTCAAAACAGCTGAATTTTTTTCCTAACTTGCCACAGAAATTAAAAGCATTGTACAGTTAGTTTAATGCAACAGGTTTTTATTACAAACAGAAGCAGCCATGGGTCAAGTTAAGACTGCACTGAAATTCTGGTTTCTGTTCAAAGGACTAGTTAATGCATTTTGTATTGAAGAGAACTGTCTGACAGTATTTGGAGCTGAAAGCAGACTGGTGTTCTTTCTTTTGTGCCAGCCATAGACCAGACATGTGTTTTCCTTATGCAAATTATCTGCTACAACAGGCATCTTCAGCAGAAAAAACAGATTTCTCAACCTCCCAAAATATCCTATGGAATGGCCATCAGTGCTGTACCCTGAGGATGTGGGTTCAGCTTCTCATTCTTCTAGGACCTGACTGAATATTAGAATCCACTTGCAACCTTTCTGATTATGTTTTGAAAGGCAGCAGCAAAATTGAATTTCTTGGTACATTCAGTAACTAATGCCTTCCTACTGAGCAGGCCTGCACAGAAGGTAAGTGCTGCTGAATTATTTAAGACCAGTGACCAGTTCTGGCCACAGTGCTATGAAGGAAGCATCTAGGGAACTATTATTAGGCAGGGGAAGTTACTAACTATATATTCAAGGCTAAGTACCAGCTACATCCAAGGCCTTGAAGAAAGCAATTTTGGAGAAGTATTTTTGTCTATAGGAACTTTAAGTACTTTATTAGATTTGTCTTTAAGTTGGTGATTTGACAGAAATAACTACAGAACAGATGTTTATACTAAACATGCAGGTGACTTCTCCAAAGCTTTTCTTGCCTTCTTGATTGTTAGTATCTCAGCAAATGTGAAAATGCAGATCTTTCCTGTGCCTTAAAAGTCTCCAGTTTTGAATCTCCCTTTTGCCTTCCTGAAAAAACAATGTTTTCAGGAGCAGTGCCATCTAAAAACTTCAGTACTTAGTAAATCAACAACTGTAGGTTATTACATACTTTTTCAACCTTCAGAAATATATTCCTGTTCAGATGGTTGTATGATCCCCTTCTGCAGGAGCCACAGCAGTCAGACCTGACTCAAGTGACAAACTTCATTGTGAAATCAAATGGAACCAGTTCAGAAAACTCATATAATCATCAATGTAAAGGTGTAAATTACTTCCAAAGCAGCAGGGTGCCACCTAAGAACACCACATAGCAATTTAAATAAATAAAAAACATTGATGTGGTTCACTGGCTTCAGGAACAAAACACATGCTGCAGAAGGGAGACAGTTCAGTTTGCTTAATGCAGACAACTGCACTAATTAGAGTTCCTCACCAATGTAAAATTTCACTTGAATTCCATCCACGAATTATGAGTCTTGGCCAACTCCGACCAAGCTCAGTTAAATTAGTGCAAATGTGTGGCTGTTCCAACTTGTACTTGCCTGTGGTTATTGAGAGAAAGTGGCAAGTGCTTTCTCTCACATTCAGTTTACTAAGCTTAACATGGCTGATGAGAAATCCACAGTGTCATGTAAAGGCTGAATTTCACTGCAGAAAATTGTAAAGTAAGAGCCTTAAATGACCCTTGGTCACTGTATTTAACATCACTAAAACCATGGGTTTATTTAATGACATCAGTGTCTCACAATACTCAGGATAATACTGAGAAATTAATGTGTCTACACATTTGACCTAAGCTTCATTTAGAAAAAAGTTAATCATTGATAATTGCTCTTCTGCTATTAAGGTATTAATCTTTCATTTTTAATCACTATAATAGGATTTTTTTTCCAAGTCTTGGACAAAGTACAGCAGCTGTAGTTATGCAGAAGAGTCAACATCAGCTGATTTCATCAGCATGCTACAGCAATGACTTTTTCAAATGTTGAAGTCCTCAATGAAAGGTCAAGACATGTAGATAATCCAAAAGAGCAAACAGAATTCTCTGTCTACCCTTCTGTAAAGTGTGTTTGTTTTCCTGTCAGCGGTCTGAAGATCTTAGGACCCAATGTATCTCTTGGTTGGCCATCAGGCTATAAGTTAAAAAAAATTTACATCTTGCTAGTATGAATTTGCAAGTTAGATTTACATTTTCCTGACAGCAAAAACAGTTAAGGATTTGGAGCATAATTTAATGGAGATAGCAGTTTTTTAATGTAAGGAGAGTTGTCCAAACAAATCTGAGAATGAGAGAGGAGAGAAAACTGAGGTAAGGGCCAAAAAGAAATGGGGAAGTTTCTTTGGGACTCAGTATTTCAGAACATGCATTGAAATAACTTTTATGAACCTACTGAACCTAGACACTTCCAAAGTAAGTAGCAGGTCCTTCACAGTAGAATACACCTCACTGCCTAAAGTTAAATATATTTGTTTTGACACACAAGGCTCTTAGGTAAAACCACCTGAGTCTTCCTTTGTACTGGGATGATGATCCAATGACAGTAATTTTGTGTACGTATTAAGTACTATCTAAGGCACAAAAGGTTACATATTATAGATTCTCAACCAACTCTAAACAATCCATATTGGCAAAAATCAAAATATCTGTGGCTCATGGGGGCTTTAAATAGCTACAAGCAAGAGAAGTTGTAACAAGTGAAGATACTGTAGTACAAGTAAATTTCTGCTAGGATCATGTTCAGTAGAAGAACTAGGGAAAAGTTCATGTACTTGTCCTCATCTGACACCATCTGAAACTGGTCCCAGCACTTGTACTTTAAACATAAGCTAACTCCTTGAATTAATATTTTTATTGAATTTTTAATGGTTATGGCAGTCATTATCCTCCTACATAGAAGTAGTTTTTAAAATATTTCACTTCTCAGCTAGCTAAGGAAGTTCCCATTTATTCAAACAAGATAAATGGTTCAGACTACTTTATAAAACTTTGTTAAATGTAAAATGAAGTCTTCTAAGCATGTTAAGTCTGAGATGGAAAGAACAAAACTGATTTCAAACTCAAGAGATTTTTTTTTGTTAGTATAAGCTGTTAGTTATGTTACTGTAAGCAAAAGAATTTCTGAAATCCATTTAGACTGATGTTTTGCAAGCCCACAGTAAGCTTAAATCTGCAGCAATACAGTAATGTATTGGGAAGCACCAGAATGTAATAGCACAGAACAAAGAGAATTTTTATACTGCATATTTTACCAAGGAGGATTTGAATGGCAGGATTTCTTCACTTTTCCAGAAACATCAAAATAAACAGAAGCATTAAAAGAAAACCACTTGACATGCTCAGCTATAGTTTTACTAAATGGAGCAATTAAATCAATAGGAAAAAAATTTACTTTGTTTTGGACTTAACACCTTAACACTCATGGGATTACCCTTATATTTCAATTGCTGTTTATTGAAAACACTTTTAGCAAACTGATGCATCTAGATGTGTGAACTGGAAATTCAGTCAAGCTTGGAGAAAAAAAGAAAAGGAAATTCTACAAAAAAGCTGGCATAATAACATTGTAAAAAGGGATTGAAAGTAACTTCTTCTAGAAAGGAGGTTCTTTACTGTTTAGGCTTGAAGCCCTTCCCCATTCTTCTCCCAAGACTCAGCTCTCCACTATATAAATGAAGTATCAATGTTTATTCTCTGAACATAACTTTGTTGAGAGAGATAAGAAATGCCCCAATCACTGCAACAGTGCTAAATATATTAGTACTGTATAAGTGCTATACATACTACAATATTATTTATTCTGCTATCCTCTGTTTCTTGCACCTCTGACCCCTGATAACTATCCCAGAAGCCTTCCAAAGTGGAAGTGCTTCCAAAGTGAAGGTGAATGATGAGGACAAAAAGCCTTCTTGGGACAGAAACTGCCATATCAGAAGCTCTCTGTTACCTCAATGTTTATTTAAGATCCTAGGGTAATTCAGAATGGAAGGGCTCTCTAGTGCTCTTTAGTCCAGAGTAAGGTGCCCCAAGGTGTGGGTTTTGTGTGTCCTGCCCTGGAAAACCTCTGAGGAACCTCCTTCTCCAGGCAGCTGCTCCACTGCCTGACTCTTCCCATCACGAACACATCTTTCCTCCTGTCCAGCCTGAACTTCTCCTCTTGCAGTTTATGCCTGGTGTCTTTTGCCTTCCCAGCATGGAGCACTGTGCAAAGCCTGGCTGCTGGCTGCTGACCTGTGCTGAACTTGCTCCAGTTGCCATTCCCACAGCTGGACACAGCTCCTCCAAGTGATCCAGAAGTGCTGAGCAGGGGGGAGCCTTGCTTTCCTCAACCAAGAGCTCACAGGGTGATAGAGCCAGGAGGCTGCTGGCTTCCTGCCTGGCACTACCTCCAGAGCTCCACCACAAAGCTGCTGCCACCAGCCCCTCAGTCACCACCCCAAAACCCTGCAGGGGCTCTTCCTTCCTGCACGAGCAACTGTGCCTTTTTTCCCATCATGGAACTTCACAGTGTTCCTGTCAGATCGTTCCCATGCACTTGGTAGGTCCCTCTGAATGGCAACTCTATTTATAATTGTTTAGAGGCCACTCCCTTGGTGTTTTCTGTAAACTTTACAAGAGTACACTCTATTGCCTGCTCCGGGATAAAGTCCTGCAGTAACCTGCAGAATTCTACTTGTTAGGAGTGGTAGAGTTATGAACCATTAAGCACTGTATTCAGTCTGATCATCAAGTTCTCTTAAAAAAAAAAACTTTAGAAAAAATAGTTGTGTAGTTGTCCTAGGACCCTTGAAATAATCTGAGATTTTACAGCTGCCTCACACTATATTCTTGTTTGCAGAAGATGATTGGATTTTCCAAGTAAAACTCTCACAGTCAAGGATTCCCAGGAAAACAGAACTGTAAAGTAGATTGCTAACATAATTAACAGGCTAAGAATGAAATAGAGTTGTGTATCACAATTAGTCCACAAGAATATAGTGACTTTAACTAATTTCAGTCACTTTTTAAAATGAATTTATTGGGAAGAAGACCAACCATAACTTTGATTTCATTTGTATGTGTGCATCTGTATCTACTTTTTTTTCTTAAGACTTTTGTTGTTTAATCAGCTGTTTGCTCTCTGGAGGCAGTTCTTCAAAAGGCTGGGTTTTAAAAAAAATCATTCTTATAACTCAACCTCCAGTTACAGGGTTTTTTTTAAGCTGCAAGAGTTCAGTTTTTTCAAACTTTACTCAGAAAATGGAACATGGTGTAACAACCACACTGCATTTGTCCCATGATAAAATCACATTACAAATCTTCCTAATATTACTTGGGAATTTATTCTGATATACAGAAAAGCAATTCCTGTGATTCCAATATGCAACTCTCGTGCCTTGAAATGACGTTTGTACTCAGGGTTCATTCTGCCCTCACTCAGATTTGCTTTGCTCCTGAAGATTTAACCATGTACTTTCACTATGCAGTGTGACTGTGACAAGTATAAGCTTGCTGAATGCCATCTTTAATGTCTATAGACTTATTTACTAAGTTGGCATCATACAGAGGAGAGGTGAGTTTTCAGTTTGCAGTAAACAAACTTTCATGGATTTGTATCCTCCCAGGGAAGGGTCTTAATGCTTTCAGTAATTGGGGATTTTTGGTGCATGCATGGACCAGAGACCAGTGCTGTTTCCATCTGCCAGCTGCAAGCTACACTACCATGTCCAGTTCTGGGACCCTCATTTCAGGAAGGACACTGAGGTGCTGGAGTGTGTCCAGAGGAGGGCAATGGAGCTGGGGGAAGGGTCTGGGGCACAAGTCTTACGAGGATGAGGGTGTTTAGCCTGGAAAAACGAGGCTCAGGTGTCACCTTGTCACTCTCAACTCGCTGAAAGGAGGGTGTAGCCAGGCAGGGGTCATTGTCTTCTCCCAAGCAACTAAAGACAGCATGAGAGGAAATGAACTCAAGCTGTGCCAGGGGAGATTTGGTTGGACATCAGGGGGAATTGCTTCACAGAAAGCGAAATCAAATGTTGGGATGGGCTGCCTGGGGAGGTGGTGGCGTCGCTGTCCCCAGAGGTGTTTAAGGAAAGCCTGGATGTGGCACTCGGTGCCCTGGTCCAGTTGACACAGAGGTGTTCGGTCACTGGCTGGACTCGATCATCTCGGAGGTTCTTTTCAACCTAACTAATTCGGTGATTTTAACACCCCGCCAGGCACCGCTCAACTCTGGACCAGCCCTCTGCGCTGAAAGCCCGTTAATTTCTTGCCATAACCCGCGGCACATCCCAAAGCTGCCCCACGGGCTGCGGGGCAGTGTCCCGTCTCGCCAAGGTCACGCGAGGGGCCGGATCCGTTCGGTGCCCTGGGGGCGGCCGCTCCCCGCCCGGCCCAACGCTGGCCCGCGGTGCCGCAGCCCCCGGCCGGCTGCGGGGTGTCACCTGTGCGGTGTTACCTGTGGAGTGTAGGCGGCGGCCGCCGTGGCCCCGACGAGGCGCTGCGCGAAGCCGCTGAACTTGTAGTACATGGTGTGGGCCGGGGCGGGCGCCGGCTGCGACGGCTCGGCCGAAAGGACCCGCCCGCCCGCCGCCGGCCTTCTGGCGGCGCCGCACCGTTCAAGGGCCCCACCGGCTCAGGGACGCCTGCGCGGGAAGGCGCGGAAAGAATGCGATTTAAAAAAAAAAAAAAAAAGTCCGAAAAATTACAGCAGCCTGCACCAAATCAGTGCGAGCGCGCCTCTCCCAAGCACACCCGCCGCTCCCGGAAAAACGAGGTCGGCGGCAATTTCCAGTCAGGCAGAAAAGGCGAGCCCTAAGCGGCGGGAGGCACGGCGGGGGCGGAATGCGAGCGCGCGGCGGGCGGGGCGGAGGGGCGTGGTTCGTATCAGCCAATCGGCGCGGGCGGGCGGCGAGGCTCCGCCCACCTGGGGCGGGGCTGCGGCCCCTCACGGCGCCGCGCGGGCTGAGGGCAGCGCTGGGGCGCGGGAGCGGCGCTGTACTGAGCTGTGCTCGGCGGGTGCGCTCTGTGCAGCAAGGCGGTAATCACAGTCAGACAGGCTGGGAAACGCTTCCCAGAGCATCGCAACCCATGAGCGATCACCGCCGTGGAACTAGATCAGGGCTCTGGGTGCCACGTCCACGCTTTGCTTGAACGCCTCCGAGGACGGAGACTCCACCACCCCCGGGCAGACCGTTTCAGTGCCCAGCCACTCTTTCTGTGTTGGAATTCCAGTGTAAACATTCGCAGGCGCAGTTTGAGGTCATTTCGTCTCGTCCTGCTGCCTGGGAGAGGCGGCCGAGCCCCACCTGGCTACAGCCCCTCTCAGGGAATTGTAGGTGACAAGGTCACCCCTGAGCCTCCCTTTTTTCTCCTAAACACCCCCAGCCCCCTCAGATGCTCTCACAGGACTTGTGCTCCGGACCCTTCCCCAGCTCCACTGCCCTTCTCTGGACACACTCCATAGCCTTCCTGAATTGAGAACTGGACGCAGGACTCAGTGTGCGGCCTCACCAGTGCAGGGGAAGAATCACTTCCCTGCTCCTCTGGTCACACTATTGCTGATACAGGCACACTCGAGGAGACACTGAGTATTTATTTCAGAGTTGCACCAGCCTGAGTCCTCAGTGGTGTTCCACAAATGAAGCACACCAACCACCAAAACTTTTTACTTTGTATGTATTTTAGCAAACAAATGCATTAATGGTAATTGGCTAGAGGTTATCTACTTCTCTTATTATTTAGTATTCTGTCTTCTATTTATCAATCATTTTCTTGTTTCCCGTACTAATTAGTCTGCATGCTCAGTCTTTCTCAGCTCTTGGGTCTGTGGGTTTCTTGTGTTGATGGCCTGAGCTGGTGGTTGCCACCTCCCTCTCCCAGGATTACCTTTTACCAGCCGGACCTGATTCAGCATAGTTGCCAAGTTGTCTTCCTTATCTTGGAAGTTCCGTCAGATGTCTCTGTGGCTTGTAAATTCTGCATTCTTTGTGTCTACTATCCTTGGCACATCCTTCTTCCTACATCCTAAATCTTTGTTAACCTCCCATTAGGTCTGAGACCACCAAATCATGTCAAGCCCTAGATCTTAACAAGGTTTAACATGGCAATTCTGCCAACAAGAAATTTGTTTTTCTAATGCTTGGACACCACTTAGAGCTTGCTTGTTAGCTGCCATCTGTTTCACAAGTTAGCTCTCATTTTTTTTTTTTTTTATTAGACTGAAATGTATACAAAGATCAAACAACATCCTTTCTTAAGAAAATTTTCCATATTTCATGTTTTGTAACAGATACAGCAGTGGTTTTGTTTTCTGGAACTCAGTTGCTGTGTCTCCACTCTAACAAGTGATTCATATGTCTGTCATCAAGGGATTCCCTTCTCTCCTGCCGTCTTCCCAAAACATCTGAAATGTTTAATTTGTTGCATAAAACAGGGCTCTTGCTAAGCAAAGTCAGCATCCTAAACTGGGGGACTGTGATACAATGCTGCTTCTGTTTGTGAATTTAGTGTTCCTGGGAAGGCAGCAGCCCCTCCTCTGCCGTAGGACATGGCACAGCTTTGCCCTGCACAGAGCTCGTGGGCCTGTGGTGTTCCTCCATCACTCCATGCCTGCTGTGGATCCCAGGCAGGTGCCAGCTGGCATGCTGTTAGTGACCCAGAGCATCGTGCTGTGACAAGTCTGACAGCATGAATTCATGGCTGGAGTTCGTGCTGTGAGTTGGCTGAGATTAAACATTCTGAGCCCTGGCTGAAAAGGATCATTTGTTGGTAATGTTTAATCATTAGTGACCTCCACCAGTTAGATCATTGCTCATTGAGAGTCCCACATGCAGTTTTGAAGATATGTTTGCTATAAAAATATCTGTGGTCATGCACTGAGTGAAAACTATTAAAATGTGCTTTGCTTATAAACTGGGGGAAGATCTATTCATAGGAGATACTTTAGAAAGTAAAATACCCATATAAAATGTGTGATATGATTTCTTTACCCACCCGTGTAACGCCTTCTACTTGGATTTTAGAATTTGAGTTTGGTGCCTCGAGTTGTCTTGGATTTATCCCCTTTTGAACAGACATTCTGTACAGGATAACCACTGCTCAGTAACAGGGGAAGCCTTTGGGAGCCCTGCACATCCATTTACTTGTGAGAGCAGGGCTATGAACCAGAACCTTGGGTCTGTGCTGCACCAGTTCTTACCCGTGCCTGTTGCCCTGAAGGCAGGTTTTCTTCTTGGGGAAATTTCAAGCCCACAAACTCTGTCTGTGCTGTTTTCCTATTGAAAGAACTAGCTGGGTGCTCCATATGTAGTACACTGAGTGGATGTTCTGACTCTGTGTTAGGAACATTAACTGGAGAGGATATGTTATTTGTTCAGTAAGTAGGAAATTTATGGAAATATTTTGTAAATGTTACAGGAAGAATTGTGAAATCCCTGTAGCTTTCAAGACTAGGCAGTAGTCTCCAGTAACGAACTGGAAGATGTACTGCATAATTTATGGTTGAAAAGAATTTGCTGATCTGGATTCTATTTTTTCCTGAGAAAAATAAACTAAAAGTGGTTTGATGGCAAGTCTGTCTGTAATGGAGCAGAAGACCTTGGAGGTGTGGTACACATATTCTTTTAGAGTCGGATGATGTGAATTATAGATAGGTTTGTGTGGTAACAGTCCTGACCTTTTGAAATGCATGGGACCTGTCTTGTATTATGATTTTGGGTATATTTGTCTGCAGGTTCCTCCAGTTCAGTTCTTCCAGCATTTGCCAGAAGAAATAGTTGTGCCTGGTAAGCTCACTCACTAAAGTTGTGTCATATTTTGCTCTTCTACCTTTTTTTCCAATGTGAATGCATGCTGCAGTACCACATGAACACAGGTTTTGGGGCAGGTCATGCCTCGACATAACACCATTGTAAAACTAGTTCTTGTTTCATTGTTGCTTTTGAATCAAGTTCTTGCAAAATCATTCAATATTGACTGAAAGCCAAAGAAAGAAAAGGTTCGTGCCCTGGAGTTCCAAGGAAGCTGTGAAGAAGGTACAGATATATCCTATTTTTCAGTTAATCAATTTAAGTCTTGATGCTTAAAAGGAAGCTGTGAAACTTTGCTGCTGGCAAGCTGTTGGAACAAAACCTAGGTGTGATCTCTCTCTTGTTTTAGCTCACAAAATTGAGGATAGGGAATTGTTTACCTTGCAAGAGAGATGCATGGGAGGATGACATGAATAAAATTATGGTTACAAATGGAAGCTCTGCTGTTGTTTGTGTACCACAGGAACATGAGAACATTCCATGGCAAAAAAAAAAAAAAAAAGCTTATGTCTTTCCTTTAAAGGAAGAAACTTAGTTTTGTCTTAGACTTTTGCTTCATCACTTGCTTTAGCCTCTAGACTTTTGCCAAGAGTGCTTTGCTTATCAGGCTTGCTGACATAGTGAACAATCAGACTGTAAAACTTGCTGCCATAGGAAGTTACTGGGGCAAACTGAGGCCACTCACCCTAGAAGGGTTCAAAGAAAAATTGGGCATTTTGGGAGACCATAAAGCTTTGTACAATTAACATAAACAAACTGCCCTGGAAGGGAGAGACTTGCTGCTTTGGATTTTAACCTGAGGTCTCACTTTTAGACACGGAGACAAACAAATCATGGGGATGGCAGTTGGACATCTGGTCTGTTAGGGATCAGTGTGGTATTGGCAGCAGCTAAGGAAAATAGGATCCTGTAGTTTATTCTATTTTTTTTCCATATTTTTAAGATCACTGGTTTCAGTGCGTGCAAGTTTCTTTATCATGGCTTGTTCCTGGAATAGCACTAAGATTATGGTTCAAGATGAGTAGATCTCTGGGAGGGAATGAAGGAAACAGAGAACTTTGAGCTTATTCTGTTTTCTTTTTTTGCTGTTATTGCTGTGATTATTGAATTCATTTTCTTTTTGAGGATAAAATAAATAAAAAAACAAGACCATAATCAGTTGCTTAATGAACACAATCTTCATATGCTGATCATTATTTCAGCACAGATGTCTGTAACTCAAATTCTGTCAATCTGCCCATGCAACTCTGTTCTTGAATTGCTGAGAACAACTGTGTGGGTGGATGTAGAACATAAAATTGCCATGTGCACTTATGTTTTGTTTATGCAGTACTCGTTTTTAAGAGTACTAGATTGGATTTGCTTAATATTTGCTTTGTGTGTGTGTATACATAATATTTACAAACCCCCAAACTAGGAGATGATCACCAAGATAAACTCTATTAATGCAAGAGGCTGATATTGTAAACACGTTCCATTTGATTTATCAACTGAAAGACATAACATTTATACACAGACTAAGGTGTTAGTTACCTCTAAAATTTGTATCTGAATTTATTGGTGCTTTATCACCCATACATACAGCAAAGATGACTTAGAAATAGGCTTCTGTTGACAAATAAGAGATTTTTCTTTCATAGATCTGTCAATACTGAAAATTAATAAAAATTGTAGAGTATTTAAAAATAGTAATAGACTTAAAATATTAATGTAAATTTAATCTAAGTTTTTACTGTGTAACTTTCTCATAACAGAATTCTTGCTTTCTTTTTGAAGAAAAAGATGGTGTTAGGGAGGCAGCCATTTATATCTTCTCTATAAATTTAGAAATAATTCTCTATTTCACTTCTGTTTCCTGGGCACTTCCTTGTCTTGAGATAAGGCTTCTACATGTGAAGTATTTCATAGAGATAGTTACTTACTAGCAATTTTGGCAATAAAGGCATTGTGTTCATTATTTTATGATGGGGATCAGGAATCATTTTTAAGGTGTTGAATCATATCTGGGGGTATCTACCTCTTGTTGCATATGTGTAGTATTCTTTTCAGATTCCCATGCAGAACTTGTCTGAGAAATTAAATGAAGGAATTGAAAACTTTATGATGTCATTATTGTAAAGCCTAAAGAATGAATAACACTTCTAGGGCAGTAGGTTATGTTTTTTATAGACTGTTTCTTTGCAGTTGTGTATTACCTGAATAAAAGCAGAATGGAAATTGTGAAAACAATGCTTTATTCTAGGTGAGCAATATTCTTTTATTATATATTCTTTTATCCTCCAGTTTCTAGATGTGAAAAGCATTAGAGGAACCTACAGTAAATATTGTTTTCACTACTTTTCAGCTTTCTTGTCATTGCTTTTTTTCCCCCCTTGATTTTCAGAATTGCAGAAGCAAAGTAATTTTTTCATCTGATTGAGACATCAACGTTGACTGTCAGTAAAATAATAATCACCTAAAAGCCCTGTTCATTCTATTTTTGAAAAAGTAATTTCAGAATCTCCAGGCCCTATCTCTGTGGCTTATAACACTTCCCAGTTTTGAAATGCTGCACTTTAAAGTTGGATGTTTTGCCTCTGGCTGCTGACTTTGACACAGATAACCAAAGTTCAAAGTTTTGGTCTGCATACTTTCTATGCTTTTTGCTGCAACACATTTTCTTCTTTTATAACCAGAAGTGAAATCTCATAATTGCAGTACTTTATTATTCCTGAACTTTTCCTTTAAACATTGCATGTGTAAGGAAATAGGTTCCCAAATAAAATGAGTGGTATCTCTGGACATTAAGAGGTAAAATGCATCTTCAAGGTTTTCTGATTTCACAGTGCTACCAAAATCTTCTTCACCTTTTCCTTTTCCCTCCTTGGGCTGTAAGCATTTCTCTCTCAAATAATCTACTGTCCATAGCAAAAGTTCGTTTTTCCCAGATATGTTATAGATACTGGAGGAGGATGCATTTTCCTTGTATTTAATTTCTTCTTTTCAGCATTTTCATGTGCAGATTCACAGACTGGAGTCCAGAGACAACCATATCCTCAGTGCAGTATTATAACAAACTTTCCTGAATGAGGCAAGATTTTGTTATAGACAAGAAACCCAGACCAGGAAAAACCTCCCTTGCAGTTGTGTTAGAGGAAATTTTCTGTACAAATGTATCATTTGCAAAAGATCAGTAGTAAGGTGTTGTGATGGACTGGAGAAAGATGCCTTGCAGTGTTTCTCAGTATTAAGAACTAAATTACAATTGTTTTAGAACTGCACAGGACCATTTATGCCAGGGGGCTTGACTTGAGTACCTAAGTCTTTTGCTTTCTTGGCCCAGTGCCCCCTTGTCAGTCATACTTAATTTTAGTTGTTATCAAACACATTTCAGAACATTCTCTACAGCTATATTTGGACTTAATCTAAATCTACCCTTTCCCAGCAATAACACTGCTCTGTATTTACTCTAGCAATTCCATGGAGAAGACAATAATCAATGAACATGTAGGATTGCTAGCACCAGCTGCTCAAAAATCATGAGATTGGGTTTAAAAACTTGTCAGTTTATTAATATTTTAGTACATGCCACGTTTTACCACTTCTGTGTCATGCCTCAGGATATAAGGAATGTGCATAGATAAAAGTTGCCTTTCCCGTGATAAGTTTCAGTAACAATTTTCATAAGTAATAAGTGTCAAAAGTTGCAAACTTCTGTTTTGCAATGTCCTGAAGATATAAACTGTTGGAGCTCCACCCCCCAAATCAGGGAAGAGTGATCTCTGGGTACATGATGAGGCAACACTCTTTGAAAAAATGCAATGAATTCATGCTGTTCAGGAAGAAGCAAGAATAACAGAAGTTTTTCTTCCAGAGGATCCTACTAATTCACCAGCTGGTGCCTTCAAGTAGCAGTACTTTTCACCTAAGCATCCTTGTGAGAGCAGGAGACAAGTCTTGTAAACTCTTTTGGTTGTGTTTTAGCTAAGGGTGTGTCTAAGATGCAGAGCCAAAGAGTCACCTCCTAGGCTGCTCCTGGACATAGTTTTCTGTAGGGAAGGAAACTCTTACAGCCTTTGGCTGAGTCTCTAGACAGAGTGAATAGGAAACCAGGACCTTACAGTGTGTCTGCCATGGCCACTCAGACAAAATACAGTCTAAGAAAAGCCTGGACCTGCAGCTCTGGTGAAATGTCTGCTGTTCTATGGATCTGTAAATGTAAAACAAAAGTTGTCCAGTGTGTTAGAAAGGAGAAATCGAAGTATAAGGAGCAAAAGGAGAAATTTTCTCCAGATGTATTCAGCAAAGAAGCTTTAATCAGAAATATGCTTCTTGAGTGAACCTCCAAGTCATACCTGTGCTTTGGTTTCTATCCCTGAGCAGGCTTGGAGCTCACAAATGGCATAGCATTTGGGATGAATCTGAGCTTCATGGTTGACTGAGATGCACTTAAGTAACACAATGTGCTCCAAATGGTGTGGGTCTCAGATTCTCTGCATCGTCTCTTTCATCCTGCACATCAATCCTCTTCTGTCCACTCCTTCCAACAGTAAATGCAGCCTAGTAAATTGTGGAAGATGACATGCAAAGATGGATTTTCTAGATCCTAATACCTGCCTAGAATCCCATTCACAACTACTACCTATAAGCTCTTCTCCCAAGTACTGCTATGGGATAAAGCAGTTCAAAGCTGGCTGAGCTATCACTATACTCAGGCAAAAGGTTCATCTTGGCTCAGATTGCTTGTCAGCAGGCTCCATTCTAAGGGGTTTCTATTTGACTATTCACAAACAAAAAAAGAAAAAGACATACTTAAGTTTAGTAGTACCAATGTCAGTTGACTGGTTACTTGAGAAATCTTTCTTACAGAAAACATTCTTTATTTATGAATCATTTAGCACATCAGATATAACATAAAAATAGATTTCTGCCATGAGATCAGTGTCTCCTGCATTGAAAATAATGCACAGTTTTGATGACATTTATTTTTGAGGATTGTATTCTGCCAGCAGCAGGAACCATTACCCCATGATATCTTTCAGCTGACAGTCTCCTAATTATCTTTCCTACAGCATCCTGTAGTCTCACTGACATTCTGTAAGCATGTTTCATTTATGGATTAGTCTCTTCAGATGGTAGTGTAACTCATGTTTCAGGAAGTCATGAAGATGTTTTGACATGTCTCCCCTTTGCCTTGCCACATGATCAATGATGGCTTTCCTTTTTAAATACTCTGCTGTTGTATACTTGTCTGTGCTTTCTTACTGCCATCAGCAGAGGGATACTGTAAAACTGGGAGTACAAGCAGATGAAAGAACTATCTACTTCCTTATCATAGCCTTTCCCTGCATAGGAGAAAGAAGTCCAGAAGATTAGATTACAGCGTGGGAGAACACTGGTAAAGTCCCACATGAGGGGAAGAGGGAAGCTCAGTAACAGCTCTGCTGGGAAGAGGACTGAAGTGTGCTGGAGTGAGTAGAGTAACAGCAGGGGAAGCTGAAAGGAACTGTTCCTGAGCCAAGTCCTTGCACACATTAAAGGGTTGCAGAAATAGGGAGCCCTCCAAGTAAATGCTGCTAGCAACATCTGCCTCTGCATTGTGCAGGAACTTTTCTTTGGCAGAACACACACAGCCCTGCAGAGCCTATAGATAGATTGGAGTTCTTTGTACTGTGCTTTGCATCTCTATTTATAGATTCCTCCCAAGGAAGACATGACCTGTGTGAGTGCAGGTCTCTGTAGGTGGATGGAAGCACTTGCTGACCACACAACATCTGAGTGAAAATTTTGTTGGAAATGTCTTTTGACAATATCCTCCTTCCTAAAGATTTTTCACAGTAAATTTTGCTGAACCATATCTGGCTCCCTTGTCTTGCGTAGGTTCTGTGATGGCAATTGCTCACGGAGAGTTTCATTTGGCTCAATATGTAGCAGCCTAGGCTTTTAAAATGGGAAAATCTGAGTTCTGCTTTCACAGGGAATATCAGAGCTTGCAGTACCATTGGTGGGGTAGGCATGTTCTTTTTAGAGTGTTGTATCCTATTCTACAGCCTGAGGGAACTGAAGAGGAGCGGTGAGGAGGTGTAGAAATAAAGATTTGGCACCATGATTTTACATGCTTTTTGCTTTACATACTCTTGATTGTTTCCCCTTCTGACAGTTCTCTTTTGCAGATTTTGCAGTGTGGATCTGATGTGATTATGCTTTCCTGAAGGATTCCCCATCTCCTTTAGGCTACAGTGTTTGTTGCTCACTGTTCAAAGGCAGAAGGGAAATGCTTCTATGCATCCTCAGAATTGCTGGAGGCACCACTTTGACTCCATTAAATTGTTTGTCCTAGATCCAGTTGCCACTAAACAGACAGTGTCAGATTATTATAATTTGAATTTACAAACTCAGGCTTCTTGGCGCTCGCTAAACACTTGCCTTGTAATGCAGAGATTATGCTAACATAATAGGAACCCGATTACTACAAATTCTCTCTTTGCTTTCACAGGCTATTGAATGAATGTGACCATGTTAGGAGAGCTTCAGGGAGAAATGAATTGAGATGAGCTCAGCTGTTTGGAGCATGGTGCTAATAACCAAAATTGTGGGTTTGATCTCTGTGTGAGCCATTCAGTTCGGAGTTGGACTTTATGATCCATGTGGAAGAGACCTTCCAACTCAGTATATTCTGTGATCTGGTGATAACTAATGAGATCTGCATACTTTCCTTACAGGAAAGTTTCATGGGTAGAGACAAGGGAAACAGTCTCCAAATGCTATTAAAAGCACTTTATTTAAAATGCAATATACTGTCAGTGTAATCAAAGAGACGACTGATTCACACATAAACCAGTTTGAACTTTAGGACAATACTTGTATGTGCTCCCTTTTGTTCCTTTTTGGATGACTGCAGTCTTAAAGTTTAAAAAACTTTCTTAAAACAGGTTTAAATAAAAAGAAACCATAAAATATGATTTGCACATTTCGTATATAAAGAGGAAGCCAAAGACCTAGTGTAAGGATAAAAGAGAATTTATGGATTGCTGATGACTACTGGTAAATAAGTGCTGGTTTCTACAATGGACTTAATTTTTACTCTGAACTGTAAAATTGAATCTGAATATCTTTTGATTCAGGATAACTGTATCTCATTTGAGCAGAGAAAACTCTAGTGCTTATCTTCTTGCTCCAGTCTCCCCAAAAATTTATGTTGTTTTAGCTGAGCTTTTGTTTCATACTTTTTTTTTTTTTTTAAAAAGCAAAATAATCAGTATTGTTTGTAGTATATTCTTCTTTAAAGTAGTAGGAGAAAGTGAATAAAGATGTCACTTTGGAAGCCAAGCTACAGATCTGAACATAGGACCATTTACTGCATATGTTACTGATAGCCTTGGAGCATGAGGAGTTGGCTGATGTGGTGCTGGCCACAACTTCAGTCTGTGTCAACAGCAAAAGGTTGTGTTTAGAGTAGCAGCTATCATGATTAAAGGCAGTGTAGGGACTCTCCATGCTGAGATGGCACACTTTAATGGGAGTTTCCAATGGTCATCTCTGAAAGGAAATGTGATTTTGGGGAGTTTTAAAGCCAAAGCCTTCTGTTGAATTTTGCGTGTATTTTGAATTGTTGCCTGCAGAATTCAGTCCCTGGGGCCCCTGAGTGTGGATGCCTTATGCTTTCTGGTAGTCATTAGCACTCCATAGAAAGGGAAGCAACTTCTGAGTGGCACGAGACAGTGCCAGAGTCTCTCATTCTCCTGAGAGACTGCATCTGCACAGGGACACATTCAGGAAACCTTTAGATGGAAATAGTAAATCATAAATGTTGGAGATGATGCAAATTGTTGTCACAGTGTGTAATCCAAAGAAATAGGTGGAAGCTTTTCCTTTTAGCAAAGTAGGCAGGTGTTAGTTGGTTTACACTTGCCATGCATGAGTAGTCTAAGGAACTGTTTTTTAGCATAGGTCTTAAGGGACAATTTAATTAAGAATATACTTACAGAAATGAAGGTAGGAGAGCAAAGAACAGACAGGATGGGATGGCAGACATGTGGGCTGGCAGTGTGCTTTAATAACACTGGATGACAACACAGAAGCCTGCAGGTGTGGCCAGCAGCAGAAAGAAAATGGGGCAGCTAGAGAAAGGGTAAAAACCAAAAGGTGAAGAAATGGGATGGAAAGTGAGTCACTTAGAAAGGACTTCACTGCATAGAGCTTTTTGCATTGTTTTGTTTAATATTTTTAACCTCTCCTTATCCATCTGCTTAATTTCCTTTTCTCATTAGTCTTCCACCTGCTCTCCATAATATGTATTTCACTTGAGCTCTTAATAAGGATAAGTCTCCAAACAGTAAATGTGTTAGGTCCTCTTACTGATATTAAACTGGCTTCTTCAATACAGCAGTGAAAACTTAGCAGTTTCTTGGCAGTTTCCTGCTTCAATCATAACTCTATTACATGCTGATGGAAGTGGATCAGCCACTGAAAGTGTTCTGTCCTAGCCTGGCCATTTTGTTTTACAGCTTCTTGGTAGAAACAGCAGTTTAGAGTAATCAAAGCAAAGAACTACAAATCTGCAACTTCCCACTGGTAATGCAGCTCTCAAGTCCATCCTGTTGGCAGAAGCAGGTAGCCAAAGGCAGATAGGTGATCTTTACTGCAGAGCTGAGAAGGGATTTTAATGGCCTGTGGGATGTGAAGCACCAGGATAACATTCTGGACCAAGGATGGAATGAGGATGATTTTAGTATTTTGTATTGCTTTGTAAAAACTTTGCTTTGCATGACTGTTTTTTCCCATTATATATGATATTTATTGTGGAGGAGGAGAGATCTTCCTCTCCTACACTGAAACAGAGGAATGTGTGGATATTTATTTTAAGCTATCTAATCTGAACTGCATTTCAAATGTGAGTGGGATAGTCTGTCTGAAGAGAAGGCAAAGGTAACAGCAGCCTCAGTCTGTGGATGTTAATGTTTAACCATAATGCTTCTTGAGTGAGGATTAGGTAAAAGCAAAAAGAGACAGGTCTAAGAAAACAAGATAGAGATGCTGAAGATGGAGTCTGCTGAAATGAGGGGAGCATGGTCCTTGGTCTTGTGTTGAGGGCAACTTGGTATCTATATTCAAGACTTTGTCTTCCATAACCCAGATGACAAATAGATTTTCTGAAATTAGACAAAATTCATCTTAGCTAAATCTCAGTCACTGCTGGTTACTTGGCTCCCTTGAAGAAGATTTTTCCTTTTAGACATATCTGGTTTTTAAGCCTCTTGAGTCAATGGAGAACAAAAGGCTGCTGTGGCCTATAGGCTGAGTTTCTATCAGACAACCAAAGAAACAGAGCTTAAAGACACTGCCCCTAAAGCCAGAGATATTCAAGGAATCCATATAACTTTGAGGGCTATAAGCAAGAATCTTAGGCAGGAATCCAGATTTGTATTTATTTTAATTTAAGTAATTTTGTTAATGATGCCTTTCTTTTCAGTTAGCCTCTGCATGACTATACTTAGTGAATACATTGTTTGGATCGTTTTTTCTTTTATAGTGTTGAGGATTCAAGATGCCATCCTAATAAATGGCCCCAATTTTACTAATTCATAACATCCCATCAAATGTCATCAAGTTTAAATATTAAACCCTAATGACAGAAATCCTGGTTAGACACTGTGTCCTCTTGGCACAGTCAGTGTAGCTGACAAGGCCTTTAGCAATGGAGAAAACACTGTCTTCAAAGTGCTGTGCTCTCTGTGAGGCTCTCTAAATTGAGGAGGAAAAAATGTATGTCAACACTTAGTACTTAACAGTATATCAGGCTCAATAGATAAGCTACATCAGGCTACAGAGAAATGCCATCTTGCTTGTACTGTTTCATTCTTTTATTCATGTTTCACTATTGAATTGTAGGGCTTTTGGGAGCAGCACTGTAATTGTGATCTGTAGCTCTGATAGAAACTCAGCCTATAGGCCACAGCAGCCTTTTGTTCTCCATTGACTCAAGAGGCTTAAAAACCAGATATGTCTAAAAGGAAAAATCTTCTTCAAGGGAGCCAAGTAACCAGCAGTGACTGAGATTTAGCTAAGATGAATTTTGTCTTATTTCAGAAAATCTATTTGTCATCTGGGTTATGGAAGACAACAGAAACTTGGTCCTCTCTGTGGCTCCTAATTACTACAATATTGGTAAAAGAGAAGTGCAAAAAATATAAAAGCAGAAAGGGAGGATTTCTGGAGTGCATTGGAAAGAATTTCAATGTTTAAGTTCTAGATTTCCTAGATTTTAATGATCTTCTTTATGGCAAAAAAATTTATAAAATGTTCCCCAAGGCACAAAGCATCAATCTTCTTTTGGAGGATCCCAGGCATTTATAGCTGTATCTCAAACTGATGGAAGGTTCAAATGCTGAGCATATCTGCAAAACAGTAACTGTGTTTAAACATTAAAAAACCCCTTCTGCTTCCAAATATTTTAGAAGTCCTTTTAGGAAAAACACTTCTAAAAAAATACTTCTATGACTATGTGGACATCTGCTTTATTTCTTCTGTTTTTTCTCTGTCTGATTTTATGTAAAATATTTAAAACTAATAAATAACAGATCTGAAAATGCTCATGATTTCCAAGTGAAAAGTCTGTTCATTCTCATAATAATGCAGAGGATTGATACCAGAATAGTTTATGATTCAGTGATCTCTTAAAATATTCAACTTTGTTTTTACAAGAATATTAGTTGTGAAGTACTTTTTTTTTAAGTACTTTTGAAATAGATGCATTTAAAGCATCAAGAGAATGTCTCAGATCCATTCACAATAATGCAAGGATTGCACTGCTGAAATTTCTGGTTGTGTTGACATTCCAGAATGAATTCTATGTTGATGTTTAGGGTTGGTTTGGGGGTTTTCTTAATATAGGAAAAAAAACAACTTCAGTGAACTTGAAGGCAAATTCAATCAATTTTTCCAGATTAATTTTCAAAAATAATACCTGAGGAATAATATATGTGTTACATGGCTGCTTTTCATTTTGTTTTAACAGTCCATAATTATGATAGATCTTCAGTTGCTGAAGAATAAGCCTGTGGATGCTTAACTGTCTTTTTTTTTGCTTCAGACTTACTTCTGGATCAAATAATGAAATTTTACATTGATTACAACTCCTGGGTTCTAAATGGCAAACTTCTCAGCAGCCCAAAATTGTTAAAGAAAAAGGTCTTGCAGAGGTACAGTATGAATAGCCATAGAATTCACTTGTTTAAAAGAACACATTTTATAAACATTTGTTTGTTGACCACTAGTCCATGAAATACAGCAACAAGACCAGCAAATTTTATTACATTATTTTATCTAATTAATTCTGTATTCACATAAAGCCCCCCACATTTATTACCTTTTCAAATTATAGAGTACATTTTTCTTTACAGATAATCAGACAATATATAAAATTAAGGATCTATGAAATGATAAACCTTTGCATTTGTAATGAATATAAGATTCTAAAATGTGTAGTTGCAAACATTCATATTTTATTAATTTGACCTAAGGTTTATATTCTTCTGTGGCTCTTAACATTTGTTGTCAAGCAGATTGTCAGTCTTGGTTGCTCACTGTGCAGCTTGTTGATGCTTAATCAGTCTGTTGTCTGAAACACACTCCCTGATTTTTGTTACACTTTTTTACAATGAAACCCATGTTTTGTTGTTCCTCCCTGTGGGCTGGGGCAACTTTTCAGCTACTGGAAGCTGTGACAGCTCTAGCAAAACTGCAAGACTTTTCACACTAAGTCTCTGTATTTTAAACAGGGGTCTGTTTTATGTAGCAAGTTTAATTATCATCATGACCTGCATATTTGCTTTTACAAACAAATAACAGAAAATGAGAGCCAGTTTCCTCTTTTTAAAATCAGTGAAATCTTTTTTATAAAGCAGTATCTTTTTTTGCTATGCATAGCTTATGTAACTTTCCAGCAAGTGTCTCCTTAGTGTCTCATCTGAAATAATAATTTTAAAAACTCCATCCTGTACCTCTTAGGTGAGATAAAATTCAGAGCACAACAGACCTTGTTCATTGTGCTGCTTCCAGGAAACTGACAGGGTTTGGCTGCTGAATTTAGCTGGCTGGTGTGTGCATATGTCCACTTCCTGGAAGGCATTCAGATCTGATAAGATTTTTGTAGTTGTTACCCAGAAGGGAAGAGACAAGTGTTTTGAACCCATAAGGACTTCAGCTTTACTTTGGAATAGGAAAATCAATCCCTTTACAGGCATGAATTGTAAACATGATATGAAAAAGCTGTGCCTTTTCTTTTAAGTACATGGATATCAAGATAAGAATCTTACACTACCAGGATTTTAGTATTTCTCAAACTTGCTGCTATGCACACCAGTATAAGCCACCATACAATAAGAATTAGTATCACATTTTTATATGGCTCATCCCTATGCTGATAAGACTGTTTAATATCATCAGTCAACCAAATTAATTTTTTTGGTGGGTACTCATCATGACAATATTGTTTTCAAGTCTTACATCAAGGAAAAGGATAATATTCCATTCATTGTCATATTTGGGATGATGCTACATGTAGAACTTTAGAAGGAAAATACCCTAGAGAGCTTTACATTTCAGGGACTTCATTAATGATAAAGTACTTTTAAGTGACAGAAAATACTTTGAAGGATTACAGCCAATACATAGTTCCCAATAAATCAGTCCTAGGGTTTGAACCTAGTAATGGATGATTAACCTTGGCAGTTCAAAACTCATTGATATTGGTTTCCATTTTAGATGAACCAAAATGCAGGATCGCAATTGTACAAGCTGTCTTCATTTTGCTTCAGTTTTATTCTATTTGTATTTCATCTAATTTGTTCCAGATGTGAATGTTTCCAAGAGAAACTGCCCATGAAGTCTTTCATTGAATAGGGTTCAAACTGGCAATGATTAAAGATGAGCCAGCTTGTCTTCACTTGGCTTTTTGCTTTGAAATGCTGCACTTTGAAATAGAGTGCTGCAGCCCATGTCTGCATAAAACATGGTCCCCAGAAAATTTTATAAAACAGTTTCAACTGTTTAAAAATATGCTTATTCTTGACTACACATATAATTCACATTTTGTAACGTTTCACAAAAAAACCCCACTGGTCCATTGAAAATAAAATGGCATATATTACTAGAAGTCAGGTATCCTAATTACCCTATAAAATTCTGGTTTAAGGCTACCATGACGATTACTTTATTTCAACTTGGTTTGTAAGGAAACTAAATTCTACACACTGATTACCATACAATAATAGAAAGAACGAAAAAAACTAACCCATAAACCCCTACAAACAAACAAAAAACCACCAAAAAACCCACAGCAGGATCTCTCCTTAGTGGGCTTATATACAGCAGTTTGAAAATATTTTATTATAACTTAAATTAAAAAATACATTAGGTCATTCTGTTCACATTTTGCTGTATAAAAATTGAACACAAACTGTTCAAAAAAACATAGTATGACTTAAAATAATCTCCACAGATTTATTCCTTTAAACAGTTATTTTCATTAGATTTATGTTTTTACACTGGGAAAGGATTCTTCATCAGAAAAACACTTCATAAAGGATGAAACATCTTGTTGTATACCATATATAGCCTAGGTTGTTGAAAACTTCCTGTCCTTAATTGCTTATGCAAAAATGATTCATGGTGCAAATTGGTATTCACAAGTTATTATGTGCATTAATTTATGTTTTTCCTTTCTACAGGCATCTAAAGATTAGATTTATAGGTGGTGTTGAAATACATTTTATTTTATCTTGGAATCAAGATTGCAACATACTTTATATTGACATTCTGTATGGATTTTAAGTTATTGTCACAATGATGATGGTTTAGGTGTTTTGTGGAGGAGGGTTGTATCTTAGAGTACTGGTTTGGTTAAATACTATACGTGGACAAAAGACAAAGTAAATTTTAAGGAGTTTCATGACAAACAGTATTTTTCCCAAGCATTCAAAACAGCACATAAAAATCTGCAGGGCTAAGTTCTTACATGGGATCTTTAACCTATTTCAGCTAAAAAAACCCAAAAATTAAAGAATTTTTTTTAAATGGAGTAAAATAGAAAAAACAATAGCAGTTTTCTTCTTAGAAATGGTTTTGATATTGTCAAAATAACTTTTCATTAGAAGATGAAAATGATATTTTCTTCCACATCTATGTTTGGATTAATGTCTGAAATTTTAATTTTGTTAAGGAGGGAATTTTTTGTGAGGAATAAAAAACCCCAAACGTTTCAACTGACTATAATATATGCAGGATATATATAGGTACACATGCAGGAATACAGAGCCAGCATCTCCACTGCTGTAAAACATCTAAGAGTCTCTGAAGTCACAACTTGCCTAACTAACATCAGCTGTGAATCTCACCTAAGGCAGAAAATCTTGCTGATCTCATATTCACCTCTCTGTGGAATGCTGGAGCAGGTTTCCGAGCAACATGGTTTTGATAGAAAAGGCATAAATATAGTAGTGTAGGGAACTACAGAGCTAACCTTTGAACACACCAGTGGCAAGAAATAGAGGTATGGCTGTAACAGCACTTAACAATGGAGTCTTGAAGGGAAAGTCAAGCTTGTCTTGTAAAATTCTTTACAGGTCTTCAGAAAAGTTGTAGTTGCAATGTGATTCTTTAAGACTACTTAAGACTAAGACCACTTAAAATGATAATGACTCTTTCAGGTCTCAGGGAAGAGTCTTCAATGTACTGGTTGCTGATCAATGTGGCAGGTTGATTTGAGTGAGCAATTCCAGGGATGTGTTTTCTAGGTGGTACTCACTTCACTTCTAAAGCCTTTCACAATTATATATATAAAAGATGCCTCTACAGCACAGTAAGAATAAATGCAGTATTTTCAGGCGAGCACACAAATTTCAGCTGTGCTGATGACTCTGAACTTTCCCGTTAGGATGAAAGCTCCCTGTTGATGTTTATTGGTACCCAAATTTGTAAAGCTGTACCTTAATGTGTTTTAGTAGCTAACTGGACATTTCTATGTCGCAGCCTTTCAGAATTATATTGAACAATGCTATTAAGCAGTACTACACAAGAAATATTTCAGAACCTAACTTGATTCATTTTCATTTTCTAGTAACATTGGAGAATATGCCATTTTGCCAAGTGCAACTCACACTTCTATATTTTACTTTCTTTGGTATGTTCTGGGCTTTGTACAGTTGTTTTTAAAACTTCCATTGAGGTATATCCTTCACTAAGGATTGCAGAATTTAAGATTATGAAGAGTCTCATCTGACAGGTAGCAGGTACTCTTGTTTTCCAGTGCTTGTTCCAGGCCATTTCAAATGATGGAATCTTACAATTTGTCCTAAGAGGACTCTCACTATGATATCTATGTTTAAGATATGTGGGGCAGGGAGGAGGTCAGGGAGGAAAATCTGTGCTTATGAGTATGTAACTTCAGGTGGATGGAATTGAGCTGAATGTATATAAAATTTGGAGAGCTCCCCCACTAACCTACAAGGAAATATATATATCAATCCCTGATTTCTTATGCTGATCTTTGTAAAATACAATACTTGCTTCTACTTAAAGTTTGGTTCCAGAGAAGAAATTAATTGTGACCTAAATAAGTCCTTGCTTACAACATTTGGAAGTTCACTTCTTGCACTTCCTTATGAACTCTCAAATCCAGAGAAATGCCACTGACTTCACTGGGTTTACAGAGAAGATTTATGTGCTTCCTCAAAGATCAGAATCAGGCCTCAAGGTTTTTTTATCCTATAGACCTATATTCTTCATCTTTCCTGAGTCACAGAACCAGCTCTACTTTGTTGCAAAGCACAAAAGTACAAGTGATTCTCCTTCAGCATATAATTTGTATTATCTGATAGTTCAGGCAAGAAGCTATCAGTGCTTCTGTAAAGCATTTAGATATTGGAATCTTTGACAAACATCTGCTACACATTGCTTAGAATGGTTTAGGATATAATTACAGGAATGACAGATCTCAGTGTTACACCCATTTTTTGTTCTGCTTTTTTTGTGGGAAGGCAAACTGAACACCAAACTGGTCTGGTTGAGGATTTCTGAATCCTCTTTTGTTAATTTTGTTCTCTCAAATTTGAAACATCACTCCCTCTCCTTGCAAGGTGCTCAAGGCAGATGGACATCCTTCCTGTCTGAATGGTGACGGGCTTTCTCCAGGCTGGTGAGAATGCTGTTCCACAGGACCATCCAGTCAAGGAGGACACGCGAAGGGACCTTCCACCATTCTCTTCTAAGACAAAGCTTAGCAAGCCAGTACAACAGAATGCAAGTTGGGTCAATTTAGGAATTCAGCAGAGAGGCTTCTACTGTACCTAGCAGATCGGAACTTGAGCTCATGGTAGCATTGCACAAAGCTGTGATAGATGAAAGTGATTGGCAGGGCTAATAAAACGATGCCACTAACCACACAAATTCCTCCAAGAATCCTTCCTGGCACAGTGATGGGACACATGTCACCGTAACCAACTGTGGTCATCGAGATGATCACCCACCAACAAGCAGCAGGAATGCTGGCATAATCCTTATTCTTTGTTCCCAAGTCCAGCCCATTTTCAAGAAGCTGTGAAAGTGCACTGAAAATTGCCATAGCAACACAGATAAAGACAAGTAGCATCACCATCTCTCTGTAACAACGCTTCAGAGTCAGACCAAGTGTTTGAAGGCCAATGAAATGGCGGGCCAGTTTAATCACCCAAAAGATTCTCATCATTCTTAAGACCCTCAAGGTGACTCCAGCCCTCTGAAGCTGTGAATTTTCCCCTGTGAAAACTGTCATTAGAACAGAGATGTAGTAAGGAGTAATTGCCAGCAAATCAATGATGTTGAGAGGTCTTCTGACAAACTCACACTTGTTTTTGGAGACGATGAACCTCACAATGCATTCTGCAGTGAACCAGCCTATGCAGATAGCTTCAATTATCCTGCCAAAAGAAACAAAGGACAGTATTTATGCTCTGTGCAAAGTCTTCAGGGGATGTTTGGTTTGTTCACAGATATTACCAAAGTGACACTTAGACTTTCACAGACAACAAACAGAAAGCCATGCCATCCTTATCCTGCACCTGGCACTGGATTTCAGCAATTAGCCTGAGGATTTAGTGAGAGTTTAAACTGGTAATTGCTAAGGACTCACTCACATTGCTTTCTTTGAATGATGGATTGCTACTAATCATAGTACTGGGTAAATATGCCTACAAAAACTGGAACCCTACAGAAAATTGTACTGTAGGACACCAATGCCAATGTGTAACCTTATCTAGAACAGCTGGGTTTGGGTTTTTTCAGGTTTTTTTTGGTTCGTTTGGGTTTTGGGGATTTTTTTTCCCCCCCTAAGTCTATGAGGCCTGATCCACTTGGGAATGCCTAGGGTTATAGATCAGTGAACTATCTGGATATGAACAGTTATGTATAGAACCTGAGAGCTAAACTAAAATGGAAGTGCAGATGGAGTAGGTAGAAATATGTATTTGCATTGGATAATACATAAATATTAGTTCTTTAGGAACCAGCCTAAAGCAGTCTATCCCAAACATGGGCTTACCTAGAACTGCATTCAAACCTATTGCCACTAAATACATTTACTACTATGCTCTGCATTATAGAATTTTCTCTTTTGCTGTAAATGTAAGTCCACCTAAACTACATTGCAGCAAAAATGTCAAGGTAACCAAACGTTAAGGTGATAGGCAAGATCCTCTTCTTGCCAAATGCAGAGGAAATCCTGGAAGGGGATTTCAGTATGTTCTTAAATATTGTCAAGTCCCAGTGCATTGAATGAGACTTGAGAATATCTGAACTTGACACTGGTGGAAGGTAGAAACAAGAATAAAAATGTCGCTCAAAGATTATTTAGTAACTGTTGTGCATGGGGTCACAAATCTCCCTGAGATTTCAGACTGTGCTCACTTTTTTAATACATGAGGACATGTAAGGTAATCTTCCCCTCCCTCCTCCATTTGTCTTTTTAACCAACAGTTTGAGCAAAGAAAAAGCCCATCACTGATGCCTTCTCTTACCAACAGCTCTGAAACCAAACTGGTGTGAGATCAGAGATTCTAAAATACAACCAGAGTTTTTCGCTACTGCAAGGGCTCTAACAAGGTAGTGTATGTTGAAACATTTTGATTTGCAAGTGAATATCCAACTGTCATTTCAAACCTGAAATTCTTCTTCCCTAACACATCTGCATAATTTCTTACCTATTCTGAAATCTATTGTTATTAGTAAGATGGTGGCCTGTTAAAATGATAATAATTCTCTAATTGATGTAATTATAGACTCTATAAACTAATGTTTTCATAGATGTTTTGCATTCTAAAATTTTGTTTGTTTTTCTTTAATTTTTTCATTCATTCTCTTTAGTTTTAAGCTAAAATTGGAAGAAACAGTAAGTCACTTGATGTAAAGTCAAAAGGTACATTGTAATTTTAGCCACAGTAAATTTAAATGAACATAAATTAATTACTTAGTCACATAAAATTGGACCATGTTTTTCTTTTTTTATGAATAACAATGGAAGTTCTGTAAGCAAATGGCTCTTTTTCATAAGGGGCTTGTAAAACTCTAGTTCACTTTAGCACTTTTTGATGGAAAGACCTTTGAAATTCAAAACCAGCTTTTAAGAATTAGGTGTTCTCTTAAAAATTAAGCTTTTGGAAACTTTATATTTGAAAAAAAAAATCAAGAAAAAAAGCTTAATGGGTAAGTTTACTTAAATCCTTTTTACTTATGATGAGGAAATACCTAAGATTTTCCCAGTACAATGGAATAACAAGATCATGGTAATGGACAAACTGATGATGTCTGAATTATTATATGTCTGAATACTTATATGTTGGCTAGTTGAGGTCTTATGTAATGATTAAAAGAAAAATTGTATCTGGATAGAAAGTTGCAGCCAGGAATATTCAACAATTCCAACAGACTATTTCTCTACATTTTATGAGATTTCTCTGGTAGTGTTGTCTATATGACATGAAGCATTTAAATGAAAAAGAAATTTGTAATTATACAATTTAAAGCTTTTTCACTTGGTATTTCCTCCTGATGCCCTGATAATGTCAGAAACATGACTCCTCCATTTTGTCACCCCTTAGACAGGCTATCTCTGGGTTGAGATTTAAGGAAGTTAGGTCCTGATCATTGTGATACAGTAGAAATTTTCTTCATGAATCACATTGATACAGAGGTCATATAACTTTGGGGAATAGTTGCACAAGTAAAGGTCCATGAAATACGATCAATCCTTTGTTTTACTCTGGCAGTTCCTGGGACAAGAAATACTATAAATCAGTTAGGAAGGACTGAAGAAGTATTTTCCTGTAGAAGAGATCTGAAGTGAGCTAAGGAACATCATTGATGCAGAAATGACAAAGCGAGATCAAGGCAGTGGAGGATACATTAATGTCATTCTATTTCAACCTGCACTTCCACTTCTCCATTTGCATCCATCCTTCTCTCTCCTGGCTGGGGAGAAGATAATGAAGAAGGGTGTCCCTTAATTTTTTCCTTCCTCTACTTACTTTTCAGCCATCAGTGAAACATTTTTCATTTTTCCTCTCTTGTCACTCCTTTTTTGCCTGTGTAGATGGATTTTGGCAGTACTGGTGAATCACACAAAAATGAGTGCTTTGGTGAGAAAAACTAGAAACCTCTGGCATGTTGGGAAATCTGGAGTGCTACATTCTACATTTCCACTTTCAGATCAAGACTCCCTCTCCTTGCAGTGACTTATCTTTATATTTAACCTTATCAGTGGATAAATTACATCTAATAAGGAAAGAAATTTTAACAGTTAGTTTTTAGGAGAACTTAACAGTATATGAAGTTAAAGCCAAATAAAAGACCAAAGTACCTGTATTTTTTATAACCAATTCTTAAAATTCTTCTGCATATGCACAGGACAGACTGCTTTTATTGCCTATGTTTGGAATAATGATGTATTAAAATCTATAACTATATAATTAAATAGTGACTTTATTTGGTAAAAATATACTACCTATTTTAGAAATGTCAATCACAGTTTTTGGTTGGTTGGGTTTTTCAGTTTTAAAGTAGCTGTTATCTAAAAAGGAGAGGGGTAATTAAAAACAAAGTCATGAAGTATTTCCTTGAAGATTTCCCACAAATTCTATGAATAATCACAGAAAATACTAAGTCCTAATTTTTATTTAGTTACAGGCTATTCCTGCTCAAACTTACTGTTCACTGTCCCAGACCAAAGCACATGAAAGAGTTTTTCTCACAAAATTTTAAGCTGCTTGGTACTTAGCAGTCCTTCAAGACTGCTCTAATGAATCTTTTGTCCAAAAATGGAAAATCAAGCCTTTGCAAGCCTCATTCCTACTGTAATCCCTTCACTGTTCAGTTTTCTGTTCCCTATAATAATTCCTCTCAGAATAAGCTACTTTACGCACAATGAGTTAAATCATTTCAGAAATCATTTTCTTCAATCACTAACAAGTTTAGTTTGTTATTATTAAAAAAGAAAACTATGCTGTAACCATCTTAGCATTTTTTCAACTTAGAATATTCTTTACCTCAGCTTGCCAATTCGTATACTTTCAATATCCTCTGGTGAGTTGGTTGAAATCAAGCCAAAATATTCCTTAGCAGCACTATTATCTATTAAGCTTGTAAATAAAACACACAGCAACAGGACACATGAGGAAAACAAATGATATTATTAAAGACAGTATATGACAGGGTTAAAGACTGTCAGCACTGATTTGTTAAATTCTTGCTTAAGTCTATTTCCATGTAAAGCACATTAAACATGAAAAATGTCCAAGCAGTAGCTAGAATGACGAAATTCCTGCTCAGGAACACTCCTGAGTGTTTTCAGCAAATGTTCGGGTTTTTTAATCCTTTTGAAATCAAGGGCTTCCTTCTCACTACAAACTGTGGAGTAAAGGCCACAGAACAGCTAGTTTCCCTGAATTAAAAACCATGCTGGCTTTTTTTCCATTCTGTCCCTGCTTTGGTAGAAATTATATGTTGTCATGCATTAAACCCCAGTGCTTTGTGTGGGAGGCTGTAATGACCCATCACTCCCCAGGGAAGGGGAAAATCTCTTTCACAGCTTGAAGGGGAGACCTGGATCAAACATCTTGAGCCCTGAGATCCTCAGCATCTTTTCCATATATGTTGAACATGACTGGCACCTAGCCCTGGTGAGTTTAAGACTCAGCTGTGCCCAGGCAGTGATATAGATCTGTTCTTTGTTTCACCCCTATTTTTCAAAGAACTGGTAAATTCAATAGAAGAGTCCATGTCTGTGTTTTTAACATATGGGGTCCATTTTTTACCTTCAGTCCACTGTTTTAACTTAGCAAAAATGTGGTATTCAAGTTAGATCTTGTCCAGGAAAGGAGTTCTTACTGTTTTTTGAATAGATGTTGAACATAAACATTCAGGTTCTGAAATTCCACTACTATAAATAAATAATACTTTTTGTATGTCTAAAATTCAAATGCAATTTTTTTAGGCTGGTATTTTGCAGAAATTAAAAAAAAAAAAAAAAAAAAAAAAAAAAAAAGCAAGCCCACTGGCTGTTGATGAGAGATGCTGTTTGGAGAAACTACTGTGATTATTTGCTTTTGCTTAAGAACACAGCAATCACGTAGGCTTGATAAGTCAGTGATTATTTCAGTACAAACCTAAGCATGATTATTAAGTGGAAAGGGGACAACCATCTCTTCTTAGTGCTAACAAGCTACTCATATTTAGCCTTAGAAAAACAGTTTAAGGCAGGTAGATAGAACAGTGCTGGCAGTAAGTCAAGCAGCTACAAATGATTTCCTATTACAGGCTTGAGAAGCTCTCCCTAGAAGATTACACTCCCAATCAGCGTATGGACAGGTCCCTGAGCAGAGACTCACAGTATGCATCTGTTGGCACAGTTCAGAGGACAGCAAAGATGACTTGAAACTGCCAGAAGCAACAGAAGGCATTCCTGCTGTCTGCTCCTAAACTCTGCAAATCTAATGCAGATCTTTAGCTCTGAGTGGAACTTGCCAAGGCAGGGAACGGAGCAAAAATCTTAGAATGAAATAAATTTAATAACATCCCTCATCCTGAGAACAGGCCTGGGAAAGGCAATCCCTCTGCAATCAGGGAATTGTATTTCAGTGTCTGTAATATCTGTAAAATTCTGAGATCAGATTTCTCATCCCTCTCTCCCTGAATAAAGCTTAATCCTGGAGTTCTCTGTTGCCTTCTAAAGGGTGTTATCCCAAAGGATCAGAAATAGTCACAGGCTGTTCATCCTTTGAGCATGGTCACTATGAAAAGTGATAATGCCATATGCCATTGTGAAAAAAGTTTGGTGGATTTGATTCCTCTTCTGCTGAAGAGGTGTTCATACAAGGAAAACAAATACAGCTGGTGTTAGCTGGCAGCCCCAGTAGCCCTCACTGCAAACCTCATTAAAGAGGCTGATTTTGTAAATGCCAGAATTACTGACCCCCTCTCTTGCTGAGATGATGTCCAGGTAAGCTGGAGATACACTGCTGGCCAGCTGTTCTCACTACAGCTGTCCAAAGCAGTTCTGGGAATAGTTACCATGGGAGTCAGCCACAAAATTATCCATGTGGCACCTTTCTGACTTAATACAGTGAGGCAAGGTGGGGGCTTATTGTGAGAGACCGAAAATATCAGAGTTGCTGGGTTTTCTGAGGTGTTCCCACCTCACCTCCAGGGCTCATGCTGAGCTGAATAACCAGCTACATCCAAATCCACAGCCTAAGGATTTCTAGATCAGCCCATTCAATTTTCACTCCTAAAACTTCTCAAAATGCATTTTTGGAATAACATACAATCTTCATACTAGTAATTACAGTGCCATGTGAGTCAAAACTTAATTGTGTACAGCATTAATGTAACAATTTCTATTGGGAAAAATTTTTAATTTTTTGTATTACTATGGTAGATAGACTTTCCTTATTTTAATGAGGAACATTGTTTAATAAACAAAAGACAAAATTTGGTTTTAAACTTGTAAATATATCAGAAATAACTGGACAGATTTTTAAAAGCCTTCTCACCTAAGAGGGATATGTATTGCCAGAGTATGCAATCCCAGAAATTTCCATGGGATTTCTGTGGTCAGGCTTTCAAATAAGCCACTTAGCTACTTAAGTTTTGCAAACCCAACTAGTTTGAAATTAAATAACTACAAAGTAAAGAAATCATAAACATATAAAGGTGAATAAAGTCAGATTACAACTAAGCATGTTGGGTCCAATGCTATGGCACACGTAAGTAGTGATAACTAAACTGGACAGTTCACTTAAAAGCAACTGTAGCTAACATGCTCTTTTCCAGCTACAACAGACTTTTTAGTTGTGATGCAGCATTTGCAACAGAGAGGAGTGGCTCCACATTAGTGGTCACCTGTGGACAGAGAGGCATGCATTTGTGTCTGTTTTCCATGTGTTTGCCATCAGATTGGGATTGGTTCCTGTGCAGTCAGAGTGCATGGATTAGATGACCCAGTCTGTATTGGTGCTGATATGCAACAGATTTTTGTGACATTGGTAGAAACTTTTAAGCTGGTAGAAACTTTTCTATTTTTTTTATTGCAATAACATGGAGTACTACAGCTGGTACAAAAGAAACTCACGCCATCATTGGTAGTCCTCCTTCTGGTTCTAAAAGGAGCCTTCACTGCTCTGGGAACTGTTTGGCTACACTGCAACTTAAAAGTACTAAGGACCTTATCCTTTTAACACTTGGTATACAGTATGCTTGTTCAGAAGAGTAAAATTAGGATCTTGATGACAAAGGCACTGTGAAGGAAAAATTACACATCCTATGCCATGTTCCTCTGCAAGCTGAACTCTTTCTGTAAGAGAAAATTTGTGGTTGATTCCCATACCATGAAGACATGAACAAAGACAAGACCGATGTGGTTAATGCTATTGTAGTGTTGCATCTATTTTCCCATGCCTCTTGGGAGTATCTCAGCAATTTGCTGCTGTACAAAGAGGTCACTCACAGCATCTACTATTTGAAATAACCTTGCTAAGCTTAAGTGAGGCTTTTTAACTGGAAGAACCTTTAGGACCTTCTTTTAACATATCTGAATCTAAGCAGGAATCGACAGCTCCTCACACTGCATCTGCTTTCACTTTGTTCATACAATTAATTTTTTGGCTCAACTACAATGAGAAATACAGGTGCAGTTTTCCATTAGGCTAATGGAAACTATGAAAATACTTTCCAAGGAATTAATCTGGCTACTAAGATACAATATATCACATTCCAATTAACTCTATGGTAAAAGATGATGATTTCATAATGACAAGGCTGCAATTTCACTGTAGTGCCCTTTTAGAAGAGCAGAAGCTGAAAACTTTTTGTTGAATATCCTGTCTGTTTAAAAAAAAAAAAAAAAAGGAAAAGCTAGCAAATACCAGGAATGTTTATTTCTTTCTTTATATGTCAGTCATATTTATGGAAGAAATTCTACCAGACTGGTCTCAATTTTGTTCTCTAGGGAACAGGGAAGAGGAAGGAGAGAGAGAAAGGGAACAGAAGAGTGAATGCAAGAGTTTCATCAGTGTAACCCTAATCTGAGGTCACAGGATGGAAAAGTGTTCCTCCTTATTAGTGAGGCTCAGGATTGAGCCTTATACCTCATGCCCTGTTTTCTGCAACGGTTTGGCAATGTTTATTATGCATAAAGGAAATGTAAACATCTGTTACATTTATACACTGGGGTGCCTGAATGATGCATTTGCAAGAGCTCCATGTGCAGTTTGATCATCTCCTGTGTTCCCCACATAGAGAATCCGAGATGTAAAGGGAGGAGGGGGGGTAAGGCTGTTCCCACATACAGGATTTTACCAGAGCAGAATTGTAACAGGCATTGCATCTGCTCCAGCAGAAGGACCTGTATTGGGGGGTTATTTTCCTTTTTTTTTTCCCACGATCGTAAGGCATACATTGATTTTCGGAGCGTCTGAAGTTCTGTGTGTGGTCCCGTGTCTCCTAGAAGGGGGCAATAAGAGCTCCAAGAACCCGCAGGGAGGGAGAGGCACCCTGACTGCGAACAGGAGCCGTACCCCGATGGCCCCGCTCCGCTGCCAGCCTGCCCAGACCCGAGCTCGGCGCCGGCCCCTGCGCTCGGCAGAGCCCGGGGGAAGCGGAGCTGCGGAGCAGCGCCTCTCCCCCGACACCCCGACATCCCTCCCGGCCCCGGCTCACGGCCGGGCACCCAGGCGCGCAGACCGTCTCCGCCGGCGGAGGCTACAGCCACGGACCGTCAAGACAAGGGGCAGGAAGCACACACTGGACGGGACACACGGGGACCGGACAGCGGGAAAATAAAGGATCCTCCTACCCTGAGGGCTCCCTCACTGACTCTGCTGTGTACCTGCTCTGCTCCTCCACGCTGCGATTCTCCGGCGCCCGCCACTCGGGCAGGGTGCTGGCGCACAGCACCACCATGGACACAATGACGAAGAGGATGGAGACGGTGGCCAGGACCTGGGCGGCCACGGAAGACGTGGGCTCCTCAAAAGTCCTCCTCATCCTCTCGAGCCACTTTCTGCCCTCGGCTGCCGGGGGCCGCCGGCCCTTTCCCTTGCCCTCGGGGCCGCCGCTCGGCTCCTCCGCCGCGTAGTAGGTGCACGTCTCGGACATGCGGTCGTCGAGGCGGCGCTGGCAGCAGTAGTCGAGGTGGGAGCCCTCCAGCCCCCAGTAGATCATCTCGTTGTAGAAGGACAGCTCGCACATGTGCGGCACGAAGCGCAGGTGGCCGTGCCGGACGTACAGCATGATGAAGCCGAAGGCCTCCGAGTGCCTGTCGAAGAAGTACTCGTTCCGCTCCCGGTCGTAGTCGTCGCACACCTCCAGAACGTCCTGCTCCGAGAGGCAGCCGTGCAGGCGGCTCACCCGGCGCAGCGGGAAATCCTTCAGCACCTCCCGGGAGAAGGAGTACCGGGTGCCCCCGACGTTCAACACCACCGAGGGACCGCGGCCAAAGTTCATGGCTTGGGCGGGACGGAGGAGGGGAACGGCGGGCAGGGCAGGGCGCCGAGGCGGGGGGCAGCGCGGGCGGCAGCGGCTGCCCCGGCTCCGGCTCCGGCTCTGCGCGCACCGCTGGCGGCTCCCGCTCGGCGACGGGGCGGGCGGCGGGCGGGGAGGGAGCAGGGGGGGAGGGACAGCGGAGAGACGCCGCCGCGGGCGCCCCAGCGGCCGCGCAGAGCGGAGCGGAGCGGGGCGATGCCGCTCGCAGGTGCGGGCGCGGCTCAGCGCCGGCGGGCGGCCGCCTCCGCGGGACCCCGGCGGGGCGGGAGCGGGGGCGCGGGCACGGCGGGGCCGGGCACGGCGGGGCCGGGCAGCTCCGCGCCCGGCGCCGCTCCGCCGGTGCCGGTGCCGGCTGGCAGGCGAGCGAGGGGCGGCGCGGCGGCGGCGGGTGGGGACGCGCCTCCTCCCCGCCCGCGCACATGGAGCGGAGCGCGGCTCCCGCTGCCCTCCGCCCTCCGGGGACCCTCCCGCTGAGGTCTGGGCGCACCGCGGGACCCGCCGGCCCAGCGCAGCGGCGCTTGCTCCGAGTTGTCCGCTTAACGCAAGTAACACTTTGTGGGCGTTTATCCCCCCCGAAGAAAAGCTCGAAGTGAAGTGTTTGAGCGCGATGCAGCTCGCTCCTTGTACGCGCCTGTCTTTCGCTTGCCTAGCGGCAAGGTAGCCCGGCAAGGGCAGGGCGGCGGCGGCCGTCCCTGCAACACGCAGGGTTCTTGTCACAGCCCATCCGCCCCGGCCCTCCGCCGTGCACAGCTGGATAGGGAGACTCTTCTCTTTTTCCTCCTCAGACAGTGCTTGGACACCAGGAAGAGCAGGTTCAATAAACAGTCTTCTTCCCTGCTTCTGCCCATCCTGGTCTCAGGTCTCTGCTCCTGCAGCTTCCTGTGTCCGGCACCTGTTCTCAAGATTAAAGCAATTATTAGCTGCTACGACCCTGCGTGCACTCTAAAGCTTTCATTTCATTTGGCTGCATCAAGTACAGGGAGATAATTTCTGCTACTGACGGTTTTTTAAATTAATTTTCTACCCGAATATGACAGTTCTCCAAACTGAGTGATTTTCTAGGCTCATTAACATCTGGAATATCTTGGGCTAAAAGCAGGCAAGACACAGCTCTCCCTTTCAATGAGATTCTTCCAAGTTATCAGGAGAAGGGCAGGTATGTATGTCTTTTCCAAACCAATGCCAAAGATCTGTCACTCAGGTGTTGTGTTTTTAAAAGGGCATCCGGGTTAAATCAGTGTTTTCCCATCCCCATTATTTGTCGCTCTAGATGTATGCACTTTATGGGTTGTTCTTGCTGCCATGTTACTTTATCAGCTGAGATTTCTAAGGCACATTTAGGCGTATCAAAATAAATGAATAGTCGTCTAATTGTGTGGTAAAAATTGGAGGTTTTTTTAAAAGCGAGAATGCTATTAAGCACTACTATTTTAAAGCCCATTTGTCATCTTCTAAGATATACTTTTAGAGAGTCTAACCCATGTCCCCGTTCCCGCGGAGAGAACCCCGCGGGCTCTGGCTGTTGCGCAGCTCGACCACGAGAGGGCGCGGTTAGTCGCTTTTCCCTGTTTGTTTCCCGGTTTTCACGGGAAACCCACCCCAACTCCAAAATGCTGTCAAGTACACAAACCAGCGAGTTGTCGCACGGTAAGGTCATTTAGCATGTCTGCTCAGTCATGCTGATGTCTGTTTTCCTATAGCTGGAAAGGTTTTTCATTCCAGCAGCTGCGTTCATAGAACCATCAAATCATTTCCCTTGGAAAAGACCTTTAAGATCATCTAGTCCTACCATTGATCCTGCTGACAAGCCCACCACTAAACCACGTCCCTAAGCACCACATCTACACATATTTTAAATACCTCCAGGAATGGTTGTACAGTTAATGTATTTTTCTGTTTGTTAATTTTATAAGCAGCAAACACTAAACTTCTCCCTTCTTCGATGTATTCCTTCTGTATTTCATTCTTTCAGGAACAATCACTAGAAAATCTGCTTGAAAAATTAAACAACAAAACCTGACTAGAACTCTGGCAGTGCTAATGAGTTACCCAGGTGCTTTTGACTTTGCAATTTGTCAGGCTTCCTGCTCCATATGTTCTAACCATCCCTTGTTGGGAGCTTGCAGAGGAAGAGAGCAGAGTACAAATAACACAGCTTGAAGACACACATTTACTAATTGTATTGAAATATTGGTTAGAGTGTATGTTCCAGAAATTATTTCAAGAGGAACAAAGCTTTGTGTGCTGTGTTAAGAAGCTGTCTGGCAGAACAGGTAAAGTGCTGGCCTGACAAGACTTTAAGGTGCATTGCTTGATGAGGCATTGTGAGTTGATTAATGCTTATTCCTATTTCTGGTTTTCAGTTTCTTTTAAATATAGAATATAATAATTTCCTACTTCAGAATTACACTGTGAAATATTCAATATAAGCAAAGCTAACCTGGAAACAGTGATTTTTTTTTTCTCTGTAGTTTGACATGTTCAACTCTAGTTATTTTAGTTATAACTGCTGACTTCCAGTCGAGGAGATTTGTCCTAGTGAGCTGGTGTCAACAACAGTAAAGCACATCTTTTCAGAGCAGAAGCAGCAATTTACCAGGAACAAACCCTCAGGTTTTAGACAGAATTTTCAGGTTTTGAGTTTAAAAAAAAAAAATAGGTTCTCATTTCTTGACTTTTGAGATTGGTTGCTATAGGAGAACTAAAGGAGCAACCTTGCCCCTGATGAGCTGCAGCTGTACCAATTACCAAAGAGTGGAAACAGCCTTGCCCTTAATAGGTCACAGCTATGCCCAAAAAGGATGGATGTTATAAAAGAGTGGGTTAGCTGGCTGAGTGTTAGTTGGGGTTTGCTGTGAAGGGGAAGGGGCTGGTGGTTGTGTGGGAGCAGATAAGGGTTAAACAGTTGTGCAGAAGAAAGGAGAGGAGTCAGTGCTGCATGGAGCTCCCCGTGGGAAACTCAGAGAGGAAAGGTATGAAGGTTTTACTGTGGGATAATGAACTGATGGCATCAGTCGGTTTGAGACTGCTGTCCAGTGGTGCCAAACACTGATTCCATAAATGGTGTTCTGTGTGAGGAGCAAGCACCAAGAGGTTACCCCATTGGAGTTGTGAATTAGCAGATTTGTTGTTGGACTAGACCTGCCTCATTTTTGAGGAGGCTTCACTGAGTGTAAGCTATTTTTTGGTTTTGGTGATGGTGTTTAATTTTGTGACTGAATGTCTCAAGAAATTTGAAGAAATAGGATGGAGAGCCACAACACTGAAGGCTATGTGGCCTTAAGCAAAACATTTAGTAATATATTAAGAGAAATATCTTACAAAGGCAATTCTGTAATGAAAAAATGTGTTTGCAAGTTCTGTCTGTCTGGATTTGAAAAATGGTGCATAATTGGTGGGGGGAAAAAATGGTGAGCAAACAAACTCATTGAGGTCAGCATAGAAATGTGTAAAGAGTATTCACCCTATATATTAAAAAAGTTTGAGGCATGAAGGCCAACTTTAGAAGAACTTAGCAGGCTAATGATCTAAAATGTAATAAAGACCTCTTTCAAGTAGTTGTGTTCAGGTGGTTGTAGTGTTAGTTTGTTCTTGATTGGTTTGAGTTTTTAGGTTCTGGATATACTGCTGGGATGCTGAATTGAAGCAATTACGGTTTTCCTGGTGTTATAGTTGTTATCCTTTGCTGCCCAGGAGGAACTTCACAATTAATAGTAATTATGTAAAACTAGCTTTCTTTGTGTCAACATTTATTTTCATGGCTTGCACTGTGCTATTGCATCCTAGGGGTATTTAATGAACTTGAAATATTTTCTACAGCCTCTAAATCTTTCTGGCCCCATGCTGAGACCATTGCTCTGTGTTCTGAGTGCAGCTCTAAGCTTGCTTTTAGAGAAGAGAGTCTTTACTTGCATTTTGTGTCTGAACAAAGTGGTTTATTTTGATGGCAGGCATTTTTCATAACTTGGGATGAGATTCTGTTCCTACTGAGGTAGCTACTGAACGCTGTTGACTTCAATGCAAGCTAAATTGGCTTTTAGTGGGCTGTCTTGTCAGGAATCTTGATTATTTTTATGACTACAACATGTAGGAACTCTAGTTGTGGAGCAGGTTGCCATGATGATAGACTTGTAAACACAGAACAAAAAATCTTCCTGGCTAGGGAGTATATAGTGTATAACATGTAAAATTGTGGGGGGAAAACCCCAATCCTTTTGGTAATAAACATATTGCCACATTTAGCCATCTCTCTCTTAATTATTTGTAAAGGCAATATATAAAGAACAGAAAAAATGCTTCAAAAGGTTCTGCATGCACAGATGGACTATGGTTTGCATTTATCTTTCATTTAGGGCTTGGGAAAAAATTGTTTCAAATAGAATTTTTTTTTTTTTTTTAATCTCACTTCTCTTCACCAAAGCCCCTCTACTTCAGTCTGGTTTGTGAGCTATGAAGAAAACCTTTCAGGAGATGAGCTTATTGCCACATATAATTACCAAACAAACAGTCTAATGACAGATGCAGGATTGTCAGTGGCACCTGACATAAGAGTACAAGTTCCCTTGTCACTAAGGCACTTATAAAAATCTGAATAATTTTGAATGTAAGTGTTTCTAAAAATGGATGAATGACATTTAGTAGGGAACTGGGTATTCACATATATATACATGTGCACAGAATACAATCTGTAGATGACATTTATAATGAGACTAACTTACTTCATGAAACATGATAACAGGGAAATTTGGCTATGAACAATTAAGTTTTGATGCTGGAGATGTATTTGTGGGTCAGACTATGAGATTTTTTTTAATGTGAGAGACGACTGCCTTCTCTGTTTTCCTTCACCTCCGTATTGAGAAGCTCCCAGCAAAACCTCTTGTGCCTGATCCTGGGCTAATTGCAAAGACTGTGATATTGAATCAAATGAAACCCTTTTGGGAAGAGGTGATTACTAACTGGGAGCATAAACCAGTTTGTTACATCTGAACTCCAGGCAGGCAGATACAAAGCCCAGAGAGGATATTTCTCGCCTGAGGAAGGTGATTAGGGGAGACTTGGTAATGGATAATTCAAAGGCATGAACATATCCTCACAGGAGAGTAAAGCATGGGAATGTGTTTTCACACCAGAGAGATTATTTTTTAAATTCCTACCCAGGAGAAGGGAAACAGTCTGAAGAGAAGATGGCGAGAAGCCATGTATGTGGGTGAATCCTAAGTGTGCTCTCAGAATAGGAAGAATAGGTCCAGCTAAATGCATATAAGCATTATTTTGTCAAAGTCTTACCCCTTCTTTTTTGCACTAGCTAACATAAAGACCTATTGTTGTCTTTTTTTTTTTTTTTTTTTTTTTTTTTTTTTTTTTTTTTTTTTTTTTTGGTGGTTTGGGATGTTATTTCCAATTGCATCCTCAGCAAAGGCCATGAGTTCAGTTCACTTACCTAAACATACAGGACTTAATGCCCACATTTTCCCTAGTAACTAGCTATAGGGCAAGAGAATATGTCCCCAGCATTGTTCCCTAAAACCAGGGAAGGTTTAAGTTGGATATTAGGATGCATTTATTCACCAGAAGGGATGCTAAGTGTTGGAAAGACTGCCCAGGGAAGTGGTGGAATCACCATCCATGGAGCTATTGAAAAGAGGTGTAGATGTGGCACTTAGGGACATGGTTAGTGATGGACTTGGCAGCAGTGGGGTAATGGTTGTGCTCAGTCACCTAAGGGTCTTTTCAAACCAAAGTGATTCTGTGATTTAGCCTGTTCTGCACCTGCTGCTCCAGTAGTGCATGAGCTCTTTTGTCCTGCCTGGCAGTCCCTGTGCATGCCATACAGGGGATGCTTCGTGCTGCAGGTAGGTGACTGAGCTGAGCCCTCAGCATCTGTTAGGCATCTCTGAAGCACAGGATCAGAAGCTTGGAAGTTGTGTTGGTTGGGGCTCAGGTCAGGTGCCCTGGTGAGTCACTCATGGCCTTTGGGAAGGGAATGCAGACAGCTGGGGCACCGAAATCTCATTGCTGGTGACTTCTGCAGAGCCACTGAAAACAGCACACAATGCTCTGGCTGCTTATTTAAAAGAGGTTATGAGCCTGGAGAGCTAATTAGGTGAAATGTAATCACAGTGAGTTAGTGTCTCACAAGTGGGGTTTTAGTGGATCTGTGGAAAACATATTCTAAAGTGAAGGTTCTGGAAATGCTGGTCAATTTCTTTTATTTCTTAGAGAGAAATGCTATACATCTTCATTTTAGGTATCTAAAGTTTTAGGGGAAGGAGAGGAGAGTTAGAAGCTCTGTCTTGCTATTATGCTGCTCTGAACTTCACACTTCAGAGGAAATAAAGTTAAATAAAGCATTTTTTAAAACTGGGTTTTTTTTTTCATTATGAATAGGGGAAATATTTCCTCTTTCTGCTCTTCACAAATTAAGCATTGTTAACTACTGTCCACTTAATTGTACCAAAGTACAATAAGTTTTGCAGAATTAGGTCTTACCTAACACTCAGGGATATAAAATTCAGTATTTCTAGCTGTAATGGAGATAATGATGTGATCATTTTATTCCAGCTCTGGGACATAATCCTGTCTCTTGCATAAGGATTTTGCCCCTTAAATGGAGACATTTATTTCTAAAAAATAATTATTCAGCTTTTTTATCATACATGTTTTTTCAGAGGGTCCAGAAACTTTCTGTTGACTATACTAGTTTATGAAAATGATCAAGCTTGCTAACTTAGATAAATATTTGGATGACTGTTTAGAACTCACAGAGGCTCAGGTTCTTAAAATACTAAATCTGCAGTCAAATACTCATCCACTTAAAATTAATAAACTCTTAGTGTAAATCCTTTGATTCCTAGAGAAAATGAGATCAGATGTCTTTCAAAGTACCTTTTTTTCCTGAGCCTTTTGGAGCATTAGAGATGGTGCAGGGGGCTGTCACCCTTTTCCAGGACACAGGCAGACGTGGCTCTGCAGTCCAAGGAGGTGTTAAACCTTCCTGTTATCAGAGCTTTGGGAACAAGTGAAGCATGGCTCGAGTACAGTTCCAGGAGAGCCAGTAAAGCTGCCCTGTCCTGAGCTTGCAGCACAGGACATAAAATGGCAGCTTGCTTCTCATGGCCCAGCAGAAATAGGCTAAAGATCCCTCGCTGCTTTCTGTAACCTATCTGCAAAATATTGGAGAGGACTCTGGCTTCCAGCAAATAGGTTAAAAACTGGGTTGCAGGTCGGAAATTGCAGACGGGTCTGCCCGGGTGCCCACACAATCACCGTCGATGTCTGAACAAACTGCATAGATGCTCCCCAAGTTCACTGGTGCAAGTTAGTATCTGCTTTCAGGAGCAGTAACTTCTCACCATTTGCATCCAGTGACTCTTTCCTAAATGATGCAAGAGACTGGATTATGTCCCGGAGCTGGAAATTAAAGCAAGCACACCATTATCTCCAGTACACAGCTAGAAGTGTCTCATAGCCAGAGTGAGTCTGTCTTTCACTGCCTTCATTTTATGAAGGAATAGTGTCCCTCATAAGGGTGTTTTTCAATTATGACTTCAAGATGTAACCACTGATGGTCTGGATCAGGTACAAATCCTTGCAACAAAATCCACCAGAATGATCTGGTAGATTGAGCACCGTTTAGACAGAAGAGAGAGTGAAATATCTGAGAATCTGCCTCTCGAGATTAAAACAACTGCATGAAAATATTTTTTTATTTATTTCACACTGTGAAAAGTCATTTGTGTACAGTTTTTGTGCTGTACTGTTCTCTGGTATAAGTTATTGCAGCTTCATTTTGTGCAAGTACCAATTTAATGATTTTTTTAAAAGTGTTTTTGCCTATTTCAAGACACTTTTGTTTCTCTGCTGGCAACTGCAGATCCCACCTACGTGCAGACCTGCCCCCACACTTTAAGTCAAGTGTCACTAAAGTCACAGATTCAGAGTCGTTTTGTGGAAAGCTTCAATACGTTTACTAATTGTTCTTTTCCTGCTAAATGCAGGAGGGGAAGGTAAATTCCACACCTCTCCTTGGGGAGAGAGGAGCAGGATTTGGAGAAGGAGCAGTTTGCCTGTGGTATCCCTCTGTAATATGTGCCAAATTTATAATGAAATTGCAGCTGAAAGAGAACCATCACACGGAGTGTTGGGAAGTGCTGCCGGGGGACTCCGCAGTGCCCAAAATCAGTGGTGTCAGCTGAAAAGGAGCAGCAAGAGGGCCACCTGCATTGCTGAAATGGCCACTACCTCTGGCTCGGCTGCCGATGTACCTGCAGGGTGTAGAGCTAATCAGCCGGCATTAGCAATTTAGTCAGCCCCTAATTTCCCCGCTTCCCATGGCGATAAACTGTGCAACTCGGCTGCTGGGGCTGGAGTGGCTTTGGCACATCTTTGCCGTCTAGTTAGGGCTGACTCTGGCCTTGGGAGAGGGGGGGAAAGACTAAACATCACAACAGTGAGGACAAAACAGATCTTTTCTGGAAATGATGGCTAGGAAGGAAATTGATAACGTTGTCTGCAGAGCCATACAAACTTATTCTGATAAAGATTTTTGGTAAATTTGGGGGTTTTGCATGTTAAGCTGCTCAGGCAGGTTTATAGATGTGCCTTTGCAGGAGCCAGGAAAAAATAGATTGCTCATTGCAGATTCTAAATTTGTGTTTTCCTTTGATCTATGTGAGTTTATTTTGTGTTTCTTCTTATTTTTTTTATTTAACTATTGCACAAACAAGGCAGGAGACATCAGTAATCTTATAATCATAGCAAGGAAAAATTTGTAGATGTCTCTAGAAAAGCTTAGCTTGATTTAATGAGAGTCACTGTTCTATGTTGCACTTCAATGAAAAATATTGGCCTGACTCTCAAAAGTGGGAAATTATAGTAAATAGCACAGGGGCTTGTTTCAGGAGAGTCCAACCCCTTAGCAGCAAGTCTCTGCCCTTAGACTGCAGCATTCAGCTGTAGTAACTTTCTGTTTGGAGATTTGAGCTTCTTATTTTCATTTATTTGTTTATTACATTGTGTTGTGGTATTATGCTGTATACTTCAAAACATGACCTTAAGATCATGTTATTTTCTTATTTTTCTGAAGAATATTGTTATCAAATCACAGGCACATTCTTCCTTCAGCATATCTAAATGTGACTCTTATTTTTTAGAAATTTCATCTGCTGAAGCATTTGTGCTGCAAAGCAGACTTCAGAGTGGGAACTGATATCTAGTGTTTGTACTGCAGTTTTTGTTTGCTTTTTTCCTACAGTTATATCTTTTATTTGGAGATCTGTCTTTAGTTCACCAACTTGTATCATTGATTTTCTGTGTCACTTCTTAACTCCTTTTGTAATTCATATATCAAAAACTATTTTTTCTGCAGCAGAGAAGAATAGGGAAAATAAGCTTTTTTTTTAAGAAAAACCAAAGAAAGAAAACCAAAACACAAAACAGTACTAACAGTTTAAAAAAAAAAAAAAAAAAAAAAAAAAAAAAAAAAAGAGAGAGAACCAATTAAACCCCCCCTAAACACTGATAAAAACATTGGACTGAAATCTTATGCTTCTGTTTTCCAGGAGCTGTACTAGAAACTAGAAACTGAAAACACTCATTAAGTCATACATTCATTCTCTCTCCTTCTCTCTTTTGAGCACCAAGCATCTTTTTCTAAAAAGAGGATGGTGAGGAGTTCCCCACTTAGCATGGGCTTGCTCACCCTTTCTAAGATGTGTGCAGTTGCCATGGCTTGGGTCCCAGCAGAAATTAAGGATGTACCAGAGCCTGGTTCTCTCATTATGTGCAGAGATTATTTGGAAAATATTCCTTACAACCTCCTCATCTCTCAAATTTGGCATTTCAATGGCTTCATAGAACATGAAAAATACTCAGCCAAATGTGTTGTTGGATTGTCTGCTCACATGGCTCGTTTTTGCAGTCTCAAGCTATTGCTGAATTTTGTAATTATGTAGTCAAGTTCTTTTGCCTTCCCAAGAGTGTGATTCCAGTGGATGAACTCAACCATACCAATAGAGTTATTCTGAATTTACAGAGGTGTGACAGGGTTAATAACAGATCTGTATTTCTGAGTCTCTGTAGGCAAATAAAGTAATACAATTGCATAGCTGATAATGATGGTCTGTCTAGTATGCCAGAATTTGGTGAATTTAATGAATTTAGGAGATGAATTCCATTGAAAGGAATCTGTGTTGCAGAAATTGTGATCTTTTAGATCAACTGGCTCAAGAGACTGATATTGTGAGTAACAGAATAATTATTTCTTGTGGACAAATTGTTTGAAAGGCAGACATTAGATTTTTTTATTATTTTGCTTATGTAAAAGCAGTCTTCTCTGTGTCCTATGACAGAGAAGTGATTCTGTAGTAAAAGAGAAAATAGCTCTTGGGTTCCTTAAACCTCACGGGAGAAATTTCAGCCAGCATGGACTTTTACTGGACCTTGGAACAGGGGCTGGTAATGGAAATAGCGGTGGAGAAAATCTTAGAGTTGCAAATGGTGATATGATGGATTCTCTGTGCCTTGAAATTTTGCACTTGTGAGGTTTTGCAAGACTGGTGTGTCTGAAAAAGCAGTATTGCCTTTTTCTGTTTAGAGCAGCAAGACTCCAAGAGAAAGTGAATACTCAATTCCAGAAAGATCATGAAGAACTATAGTTACTTTTGTCCTCTTTGGTGGGGAAATAATTTTGGTGCAAGAGTAACAGTGTTTCCAAATGTTTGTAGGGAAGGGCTCATCCCTGAACAACAAAGTTCTTGAACCTGTTAAGGACTAATACAGCAGCAAATACTGCTTTCACTCCTTTGATAGTTTCACCACAGAAATCTGTAGGTGAATAAGAACGATACTCAGCAGCAGTTTGTCCTATAGGGAAAAACAGGGACTTGAGCTACAAGTCTATACTTTGATTTTTACATTTGGGTGTATGAGGAAAGGTAAAAGGCCTTTCAAAAAGACTGGTCTCTTTCAATTCATGGTTGCTATTAAGTGGTGTGCCTCTTCAAATTTTAAAGATAGATCTAACATAATCTCCACATACTCAGTGCTTTATAGATTGCATCAGGGTTGTTAAAGAGCAAGGTAAGAGCTCAGGTAAAATGTCAGATTAAGAAGTGTAAAGCCCATGGATTCCATCCTACACAAGGCAACACTATGCCCTTGCCCAGACACCTTCTCCTCCTGCTTCCCCCACCACAATAGATCATGATGCTCATTCATTATTTTCTTTGCTAAACAGAAAGCGATCACAGCAAAACACACAGTGACTCATGTTCAAAAGGTATTCCTCAAACAATCATAAATAACCTTTCTCATCCCAAAATGTTGGGCAACTGCTGAAGAGGACTCCAATCACAACATGAAAGCTTCTTACAACATTTTTAATGAATATTTTATCTGGAAAGGCTTGACAGTCACCATGGCTGGGATATTTTTATTGCAACTTTCCCCTCCCAGTCATGGTGTGCTATTTTCAACTGGTTTAATGGAGCAGTCCCTATGGAACTGATGTTATGAATAATTATTAGCAGAGCTTATACAGTGTTGGTACTTCCTGTGAGAGCACTCTCCAGCATGGAAAAGTTGGAAGGCCTTCTACCTGTATTGTGTGTTCTGTCTCATCTGGTTGATGTCCATGAAAGCAGATGGCATTCAGCATCTGTTGGAACTGTGCTCTCCAGCCATGGGCTTGGGTGTTGAGCATGGTTTGTTTATGGACCCAGCCAGGCCTCAAAGGGATGAGTATCCATTTGGAAAGAAGTCCAGAACTCCTGAAAGCAGATCTGAGAAACACATGTGAACAGGCTGCTTCTGTCCCAGTGCATTTGTGATTTAGCAGTATGAGCTGTGTTTATTTTCTGTGATGTCTTCTGGGATTTCACAGATGCTTCCACTTTGATTTGACTGCTGGGAGTTATTCTGGTGAAATTCACGAACAGGCTTCAGTGAAAATAGTCCTAGATATCTTGCTGACTAATTTTGGGGTGAGTTTTTTGGTTGTGGTTTTTTTTGGATAGGGCAGGTGGGTTGGTTGGTTGTTTTTGTTTTGGGGGCTCTAGTGGTTTTGTTTTTGTTATTGCTGCACATAATTATTAGTTTAGCAACTTTTACAGATCCCTAAAGCAGAATTAGCAGTAACAGTATTAAAAGGGATTATTCCAGTATATAGATAATTCTCCTGTTTAGAAGAAAAGGAAATCAAGCATACTGTATGCATGATTTCTTCCTGCTGTCACATCTCTTTTTAGGAATTTTTGAGTTTTGTCCCAAAGCAGAACTTGCAGGATGGGCCCTAAAATATTTTCAGAGTTGTATGGCAGAACCACTGGATTAAAAAATCTAATTTTTTTCGAAGCCCATACTATAAAAGATGCTTCTTTAGTCATATTCATCTTGAAGAGCAGGAATTTGTGTTTTCCTCTAGCAGTTCTCCCCATTAATGATACCCTATATCAGAGTGCTTGGTTGGATAGCTTTGAGGAAGACAGGGGAATGAAAACATGAACTTATGGCTCTGTGTTGGTTAGTCTCAGCTGTGTGTTGTACCTTTGCAACCCAAAGGAACTTCATAAGGAGAAGAGAGCTGACACACCCTGTTTTTTGTTCATATTGAAATATGAATGATAAAACCAACTTGCTTGCAAGGTTGTAAAATAGTTTGATTTGTAGAAAATATTGTAGAATATTAAAACTCAGGTACTTTCTAGTACCTGAGTCTTTAACAAGGCTGCTATTCTTAGGTATCCAGATTTTGCAGGTTTTCATTCCTAGCTGTAGCTGCAAAAGGGCTTAGTTGCAGAGGTTAAAAAATAGTGAAAGACTCATCTGATAAAGGAGTGTAAGGACTGTAGAGTCAAAAATCTTCATTCTTCCAGAGAGAAAGTAAAACTTGTCAGACTGAGCATGGAAATGACAGATCTTCAGATAGTACAGTTGACATTTGTTTTTCTGACAAAAAAAAGCGACTTAATTGCAATAGTGGGGGAATTTTTGCTGAATATTTCATAATCAGGTAATGTGCTCCGTTTGGTGGGGTTTTTTGGTGGCTATTTGGTGGAAACAGTCAAATTTGTCTCAAACAGCCGTTATGAAAGAACTTACTTGCAGGACATATCAGTTAAGCTGTTGCTGTAGGAAGTGTATATAATCTGTTCTTTTACTGTATTGGGGGAATACTCAGTATTCTGAGTGTACAGGTGTTCTCCATCAGCCCATTGTGTACTGTGGAGAAGGGGGTTTTCAAGCTGTTTGTTTCTTCTTACCAAGCAAAACATAGCTGATTTAAAACAAACAAAATAATTCCTAACAACAAGAAAAACCACAACAGCTTTGCAACTAGGGATCCTCAAGTTCTTGCAGTATTTCTTGTGTTGCCACCTATTGCCTGGTGTACTAACTCCACCTTCAGTAATCTACCCATCTAGAGGTATGTTCCTTGCTCTTTCTGGTCATCCTGAGAAAATCCTTCATGACCTTCACTGGTTTGAGACAGGTATTTGATTGTCTCTAGCTGAAGGACTTAAATGCAATATAGACAATACTTTTTGAAATACCAGCAGTACTGCTGTTGTGCTGAGTGCTGCTGCTCTGTCACCATTCCCCAGAGTGGTTTTTGGAAGTAAGTCATCTAGTCAGACACCTGTTCATCATGCAGGCAAGCTGACCTCCTCTGACATACCACCTGCTGTTAGAAATAAAGGTCACTTGAACACAAAGTTGAATTCACTGTGTGTAAGCAGGCATGATGCCTGTGATTTAAGAGGAAGGTGTGAGCATTACAGCATTGATGAATATGTGCCTGAGACTCATCCAGGCTGAATCAGAAGAGAAGTTCCTTCTACCAACAGAACAATGAGTGATTGTCTTCTCACCACACTGAGGAGACCTGCATAAGGAAATTGTTCTGATTTTCAAAACTAGAGGCAGACCTGGTACCTGAAAATTTCAGGTCAAATGCATCTGCAATGGAAACACCAGGCAGACTTTAGAGACACAGGAAGGCACTGAGGGTACATTTCAATAAGTCACACTTTGGTGTTGCTTGCCTGAGATCATTCAAGCTCCAGAAAAACTGAACTGAACAGATGCTGAGTCCTTGACTTAAATTAATTCTGCTCAGATGAATGTACTGTACTCTACTTAAATAGGTGCCATTAAGCACCTTTCACAGCTTTTTAGCAGGTGTTAAGCACGGAAAATAGATCAGTTGAAAGAAAGGGAGAGATAAAGAGTAAATTTGCTGTGGAGTGTTTAATATCTATCCAGTATTGTGTTGAAGCCCAAAATGACTTCATTTCAGAGTGCTGCAGATGTGTGCAATGCTCCAGTGTGCTTCCAACTGCTCTCCTTTGCAACCTGACCTGTGTCAAAGTTAAAAATCTGTATAATGGTATTGCTTTAGCTCCACTGGAGTCAACCACAACATTTGCATGGACTTGAACAAAAACTAGACACAAACCTAAGGGTTGTTTAAAACTGGCAAACAGATGGGGATACAAAACTGAATCCTAGAGCTGCAGGGCTTTTCTCCTTTAAGATGTGGACTGGAAATGAAATTGCTAGCTCTAACAAAAGCTCTAGATGGGTAAATCTTATTTTTTTCTTTTTTAATCTGATTAGAAATATAAGATATTTACTGTATTACTGAGATTATTATCAAAAACTGAGAATTATGTAAATGGAATGGAAGAAATACATCTAGCCTTTAGTGAAAGATTAATAGTAAAACCTACTTTACCATCCCTCCCTCAGACCTAAAGTAATTTTTCCATTGCAGTGGACTGGTTTTCATTAAAGCAAATTCAGTCATAACAAGAAGGTGGGTACATATAGGTCCAAATCTGACTTATTTGGCAGCAAAAAAAAAACCCCAACAACAAAATAAAAACCAAAAAGGGAGAGAGAACACCTCGATTGAACTGTATGATTTATAGGAAATGAAATTGTGTGGTGTCAGAGAAGTGTCTTTTGGTAGGCTATAGCACCAATCTATATAACACTATGATTCCTATTGAAAAACCATTATCAGAGATCTCTTTTTAACTACCCTCTCAATTAATAACTTGTTGCCAACCATAAGAACCATTTTTATCTGCACATTGATTTAGTGAAATTCTTATGACTTTAAGATTTGGATTCAACATCTAAATCTGCAGACTACTAGTAATTCAGCAATTAGCTTTAAGCTACTGTTTAAATAATTTAAGGAAAATAGTGACAAGTTTAACTAAGAGTCTCTTGAGAGATCTGACTCAGAGTCAATAAAAAATCCAATGTTATTTCTGATGGCAAGAGCAGATGATTTTCTCTTGTAAGAGGTTTGGGGTAATTTTTTTTTTTTCTGATTTGTATAGAAGTTGGTGTGAAAGCATCTCTTACAGATTGCACCTAGCTTCAGGTTTGTAGAGACAGCCAAAAGTTTCTATTGCTTGTGATAATAAACACTGAATTTAGTATTTCTGTAAATAAAAAAGACAGCCCCACCTTATATAATGTTGCTGCAAAATGGTAGTTAATAAGTCTTCATAGATATAATAATGAGTATTGGTGTGGAAAAATATTTTTGTTGCTAATTAAATGACACCAATATGAATTCTGTCTTGCTATAAATTCGTTAATGAAGTTTTGCAAGTTATGGTGTGTATTTGTGTTGGTATAAAAAAAAAAGTACCTGTACTTTTAGCTGCCTGTAAATCAGCCTGATCAATGTGCAACTGTGTTAGCTGGCATGTATGCTCACATGAGAGCAAAGTGACTTTGTACAGACTACATTTTATTTTTGAGCTATAGGACAAGTCCATAAACTACTCAAGTCCTAGGTGGTGGTGATTTACTCTCAAGTGTAGCAGTTGAAGCTGATAAGACATGATCATTTGTGGACTCCTTTGTAATTTGTTTAACTCTTTGCATGGATTATGTGCATGCAGAGAGTTTATTTGTTGTAGGAAAGTTTTGCAGCAAGGGAGCTGGATTTCCTTGATGTAACTTCATAAACTTGAACAGCTGAATGTTACCTGTACCAAAAAAAAAAGCCAACATAAAAACAACCCAACAAACAAACCAACAAACCCTCTGGGTCCCGTAGGGTATGGGCCAAGGATGGGAAAAGCCTTTTCCTTTCTATTGCATTAGCACAAGAGTGAGTCTCAGGAAGATGCACATTTTTCTAATGAGGGTTCAAGCAACTCCTTCTTCAATGTTTTTGTCTATTTCACTAAGATGTTTCTACCTGTAAGATCCTGAAGCATTTCAATCTGAAATACACATCTCTATCAATATATTTTATTTTACTCCACTTTCAGTAACAGTCAAGTAATTTAGGAAGATTTGTCTTCAATTCTGGTATCTTTTGTGAGGAAGTTTATAGGTTGGACATGTTTCAATGGTGAGGATGGTGTTGTCTAGATTCAGGCTTTTTGAAATTGGGAAACTTTGAAATTAAATTCTATGGACACAAAACAAGATGCTGTATGACAGCTGCAATGAAAGTTCTCTTATTCTATGACTTCATGGAATGATAAAACTGTCAGTACTTTTTAAAACTTTTATCTTGGCTCTGCAATAGAGGAAAAAGAGAAAATTCAATTTGAAAATTGAAAATTCAGGAATAAAATTCTTTGGTAGCAGATTCCCATTACCTTTGTCCACTTAATTCCACATTTAAGAAAGAAGGCTTTGTACTATCTCTAATAGAAGAAAATAATTTCATAATAGTGTTCTTTTAATGACATTAAGAAAATTGTATAGCTCCAGTCAACCTTATAGGTGTGAAATAGACATGATTTAGGTGCATGTGATGAGTTTAAAGTGAAAAAGCCAACAAGGAGGGTGCAGCCGGGGTAAGACAATAGACTCTGTGTTGGGAGTGCTGTGAAAGGTCCTTGGTCATCTCTCAGTGTCTGAAATCCTTCAGGACTGCTGATCTACCTCACCAGGGGGGCACTTGGCAAGCCTGGACCATGGAACTTGTCTATGCTTTAAAATTATCTTTTTAACACTGCATTCTTTCCTTATTGGCTTTGCTTTGGAGGACCATGAGGAGGAATGATGGGCTGCTCAGGGTGGCACAACAAAGAAAATTGTAGAATAATGCACCTGTCTCTAACAGGAATAATCTGTCTTGCATCTTAAATTAAGTTGCCACAGAAATGTGGTTTCTTTCAAACAGCATGAGGATAAGTCTGTAGCTAAACACAGTTCATATACCAGGTTAAGGCTTTTATCTGTTTGTGGTTTTGCTTTTTTGTTTGGTTTTTTTTTTTTTTTTTTTTTTTTTTTCCTCTTAACAGTCTTATAGTTGGAGTTTTCTATTCTATTTAATCTAGAAAAATGAAGAGGTTTATGTAAATTTAATTTTTCCCATTCTGTACACTGAGAGAGCACTGAGAAGAAACTGTATCCAGGCTTTTGTATGTTACACCAGTGTTTTGTATGTTACTGCCAGTGCTGCAATTCTGTATCCATTAGCTGGCGGTGCCCCCTCCCAAAGCAGCGGCCTTGAGCTATGGACACTGTGCACCCCAGGCTGTGCTGCTGCTGTGTCACTGTGAACAGCAAAGCCCAGTGATTTGGTACCAAGGTATAGAAACATCATTCTTTCTCCATTTATCTGGTCTGTGATGCAGCTGTAAGCAAGGGTGGTTTTTCTTACTGTTTCCAGGCTGTCTCCCTGAAAGGACAGGCTGGGACCATGGGCTTCCCTGGGATGCTCTCTCACCCTCTGTGTCTTCAGGAGCTGCCTTCCTCTTCCCCAGGCCATGCCTTCAGCTGATGGAAGCAATGCTCTGTTTCTGTCCAAATCCACTCCTTGCTGGATGAGGGGACATTCTGAACTTCCCAGTGTGGGGAATCCCCCTGATGTCCAAGTGCAGACTTAATGCCTGCAAGCTCTTTTCCTCATTTGTTGTTCAATTGGTAATGGCTGTGACAAACCAACTATTTGAATTAACTGTTCTCTTGTCTTGAAATTTTAGCCTGTTTGATTTACTCAAGCAGTAAACCAGAGTGAAAATAATAACTCAGTTCTCTGCTGAGGTCACGTTATTGTCCCTCTGGAAATACCCAGCTGGACAGAGTTGGTACTTCCCAAGGAGTTTCTGCTGACTTTGTTTTCGGCTCCCACAGATGTTCAATAGAGGAAAATTCCCCTTTTTTCCCTTTCAATGCTTGAATTCATGTGCTGCTGTTTTAAAAAGAAGAATAAATCACTGTATCATGCCTGTTACATGTGTTTCAGAAATATGCTTCCCAGTTGCCGTTTTGACACAAAGTTGTAGTCACTTGAGAAATTAAGAGTCCTAGAAGTAGATAAAAACTTAATAGTCCCAGATTTCCTTAGAGGAGATAGGAAAGACAGGATGTAATCGTTTGAAGCACCAGGGACGATCATCCCTCCTTCTAATCAATGCAGTTTGCTGCAGCTCAGGATGAAGTGAAATTTTAGTTTGGTAAGACTCAGGCTGCACGTGTAAATATCCAGGGCATAAAACAAATAATGAATCATCCCCTTTGTCACAGGACGATGATAACAGGCATTTCTCTTCCAAGGAAGCATGCCATAGCAGGATCAAATTGTTGGTAAGCTGTATGGATTGTTTCTTATGGTGTGAACTTTGTATAAACCGGGGGAAATGGCTTCATATTACATCAGTATTGATGTTTTTGAAGCATCTCTCTCATCGGATGATTTGAAAGCGTCGCTTTCGACGCTTTCTGCCTCCGAGACCAGCTGCTAGATTTATCTTCATTTTGCCGTAGATGTTTTCCGCTGCCTGTTGCGAGCGGCGGGGAGCTCCGAGAGGCGCCGTGCCCGGCCGGGCTGGGGGTGCCGGGACGGCGCTCGGGAGGCGAACAAAGGGGCCCCAAACCATCACCAACAGGTGCTGCGCAAGAATCAAAACTTTTTTTCTGGGATGCTGCTCGGAGCTGCCGAAGCGGACAGATCCCTCGGCCGCCCCGGGGAAGAGACAAACACCAAAAACAGCTCCCGGGCGGGAGAGGAGCGGGACAAAGCGGCGGGAGCGCTCGGGCAGGGCGGGCAGCGCACCGCACCTCCCCCGGCCCCGCCCGGCCCGGCCCGCCCCACCCCACCTGCGGCCGGCCCGGCCCCGCCCCGGGGGAGCCGCTTAACCCCTTGGCCGCCGGCGGCTCCGGAAGCGGCGGCCGCCCCGTGGGGCGCTGTGTCCTGCGCCCGGGCGGGGAGGGGTGGCGGCGCGGGGTGGGGGCGAGCGCGGCGCGGGGGGCGGCGGCGGGAGCCGCTCCCTCCTTGCCCGGCCCGGCAGAGGCGGCGGCAGGAGGAGGAGGAGGGCGGCGCAGAGCGCAGACATGGCGGCCAACATGTACCGAGTGGGAGGTATGTGCGGACGCGGCGGAGCCCCCCGCGCACGGCCGGGGCGGAGAGCGGCGCTGCGGGCCCGGGCGGGCGGCGGGAGGCGGCGGCCGGTCCGGCGAAGGGTCGCCGGGCCCTCCGCGGGGCGGAGGACGCAGGTTCCTCCCCCGCCGGCCCCATGCGCCGGGTGGGAGCCCGGCCCCCGCCGCCGCGGAGGAGAAGGGCAGCGCCGCCCTCCGCGGGGACGGGGGGAGCGGCGGCTGCAGCCCCCGCACGGCGCGGCCGCCTGCGCGCCTCGCCTCCCCAGCGGCCCGGGCCCGGCGCGGCCTGCGGGCCCTGCCGGCGCGGGGCGCTGCGCACGGGCTGCCCGAGCCCGGCCCGAGCCCGGCCCGAGCCCCGCCGGCTCCTCCGCGCTCTGCCCGGGTCAATAATTAATCCGGCCGTGTAACCGCGGCGTTTCTGTCCGCTTCCCTCGCTCACCGCCGTGACCCTGAGCAGCGCCCTGATACGTGACTGCCTGGCGGAGGGCGGGGGGGAGAGCGCATTTAGGCGCTGAAAAACGCGGCACATGTTCGTCCTCCCGTGGCCAGCCTGCCGAAATTGACACGGATAACTTTGGCTGTCTCACGGAGGGAGCGATCGTGGCACTGTGCCCAGTGCTGTGCCTCAGGTGCACCGCTCAAGTTAGGTGTGCGGTACTGAGTGCTCGAAAATCGCTCTGTCCGCTTCTCTCAGCAGCCAGAGCTGAGAGAGAAGATGGGTGGAAATGAGGGATGATGATGGTTTACATCCCTTTCTACTGATGTTTCCAGATACCCTGACAGAGCCGCAGATCTTCCATCTGCATGCTCTCTCGTTAGGGTATTTAGATTGTAGTCCCATCGGTTTTTACTCAGGACAGTAATCCTTCTCTGAGCAGGTAGTGGGCAGGGTTTACCTCCTAGGTTCTCTCTTCTTTCGTTGTCATCTTAATAAGCACTCGTGAACACTGTCCAGAAATCATATTCTTTCGTCAGAACTACCTGAAGTGCCTTTTCGTTGTATCATAGTGTCAAAGTGTTGCAGGAGACTTTTATACATTGTTATCGTTTCTCATCCCAGTTTTCAAAAGAAAGTTTACATGGTGCAGAAGTCCAATATCAAATAGAAAGTGTGGTTGGCATTTGATAGGTACTTTTTCATTGGACAAAAAAAAGTTTTCAGAAAACTATTGGAGGATATGCACTGCATGTCAATTCTTTGTATGTTACATGGGAGCTTTCAGGATATGAGTAAACTTCCATACACTCTATAACTGGTGATGCTGGAAGAGACTTTGTCCTGCAAGATCCTTGCTAATCTCATGACAATTTCTGCTTAATATAGTTTTCATCTTACTGGGCAGAGATAACAACAAGAGCAAGTATTATAAAGCATACATTACTCATTGGGACAACTCTACTGCCACAGAACCTGATAATAAGTATGAGATGCCATCTCTTACAGAAATGTTAATCTCCATAATATAGAAACTCACTAAAGTGCTCAGTTCTTAAATATTCCCTAATCAATTGTGAGAAGTTATTACTTCTCTATCAAGATTTAGGAAGTGTGTGGATTACTGGATTACCATGTAAACTTTAACACAAAGCATTTAACTTGTTTTTCCATCTTAATTGTTAAAGCAGGTGTAGTGCAGTTATAACCAGAATTTAGGAACAAATTATATTAACTCTCAGCATACAAATGCATCACTGTGCCAACATTTATGAAGAAATCTCAGCCCTTTGAAAACTTGTAGGTTTAGAAGAAAATTTTTGCACTAATAGTGATATGTCTTTACATAGTTTTTGGTATTTCAGTGACTTTCCCTTTTTTCCTTTCAGATTATGTTTATTTTGAAAATTCTTCCAGCAATCCATATCTCATTAGGAGAATTGAAGAACTTAACAAGGTACAAATATATAAGATTATTTCTTAACCTTTGGCAACAGTCAGTGTGCTTGTTAAAATCTGAGAATTACTTTCATCCCTTAAGATTTCTACTGTGGTAGGGTTTTCTGGTGGTTACAGAAAACTTGCTGTGTGATATCCTGTAATGCTGCCCTGTTACTTAAGGAAACACCCAGTTGCTCATTCCTGGTGAACAGGATTACTTTGCTGCAAAAAAATTTTCTAGTGAATTCTGTGGATTCTTGGAGAAATGAATGAATTTGATTCTCTGGCTGAGAATGACCCTGTGAATCCATCTGGAATGACAGCCATCATGTAACGTGTCTGCTTTTAGATAGATGCCTAAAGAGCTGGAAGGTACCAGTGAGACTTTGCAGTGATGAAATAACAGAATATGTGACTTCTATGGCTGTTTATTGCTCTGCTGTTGGCAGCTGTGAATGAAGAATGGGCTTTTGAATAAAGTACAAGCTGTGTTCTCCATTCTCTGTCTTTATCCTGAGTGTATTTTCCTAAAAAATGGGGGCTCTATTGACTGTCATTTTGTGGAAAGCATGATTATTTTTCTTCACTCTTACACTACTAAGAATAGCATGAAGTTTCTAAATGTATTATTATTTTTACTTTTCCCTCAAGCAGTATTAACACTTACTGATGCACTACTTCAAAAGTTTATTGTCAAAATGCCTATCATGTTGTAAGCAATGATTAAGACATTTTTTTCCAGTGGCTAGAAAGTGAATTAAAAAATTGGTGATCTGCAAGTGGCTTTCTACTTATTAATGAAACAATACTATGCCGTAGCAGACATCAACCACATTAACTGTTAGTGCTGTCCAACACAACATCCACTGAACTTGTGCATGGCAAATAACTTCTGACTTTTTTTTGGGGAAGAACATTTTTTATTTACAGCAATTGACCTGATTCCAATCATGTATTGAATGTAATGTTTATTGTTTTTAAACTGCATTGCTTTAATTTAATTTTGCTCGTGCAGGTTAAATCAGAGTCATATATTTTTTTTTCCTTAAAGAAAGGTTGGAGGTTGTAGTTCAGACATCTTAAATGTGAATGGTTTGCTTTCATGTGTTAAAGGTATTGAGCAAATGTGGAGATGTTATGTATATATGTAATGAAATGCTTTGATTATTGTTCTATCAGGGACAATATATATTTTTTTTTTTTTTGGTAAGAAACATTTCTGAAGGATTCTTATGTTAGCCTGATACTGGCATTGCACCTCTGAACACCTGAATAAAATATAAATTCTGAGGACTCAATAATTGTAGTTAATTCTGTTGTCTGGTCTGAAATGGTAATGGCCTCTCTCAAGAAGATTTTATTTATTGGAGTAATTCTGTTGATTTCAGCTTGACTGATCATGTGAGAACTACTGATATGAGGGAACACTCCAAGCAGAGAGCATTTAATCTGTGTTACTCAGCTGAGGAGGGATACATTCTGACTTGATTTTCTCTCTCTTTTGTAGACTGCCAATGGGAACGTGGAAGCAAAAGTGGTGTGTTTTTACAGGCGAAGAGATATTTCTAACAGCCTTATAATGCTTGCAGATAAGCATGCTAGTAAGTAGATGGTATAGGGCATTTTTTCTTATTAACACAGCCTGCTCAATTTCTGCAACTGCTTGAAGTTGGAGGTTTTTCGGCCTGTGAAATATGTTAGGCATTTGTTAATATCCAGTTAGTTACTTAGTATTATCTGATAGTTTCCTGTTCCCATCAGTTGCTTCTGGGAATTAAGTTAAACTGTATCCATGTGATTGAGACTGTTCATCTGGGGGGAAAAAAAAAAAAGAATGTATCTTTTCATCTGGAAGATATAGCTGCATTTCTTTTTTTTTATATCAAAAGTAATTCTTGGTTGTAAGTCAATTTAAGATGAAGAGCACTTCTGATTATTTGATGTGACTTTTTTGAGTTAGACATAAACATGTATTGCTTAATGTAAAGAATGAAACGTGTCCTTTACAATCACTGGAGATTGTAAAAGAGCTATTACATTCATTTATGCTAAATGTAGATATCAGTCAAAAAATAGGATTTTTTTTTTTTTCCCTCAGATAAACAACAAGTGGTAATAGGAGGAAAAAAAAAGCCCTGTTTTTCAATATAAATCTAATCTTTTTTGTTATTTGCCTTTTGGTATACAACTGAAATATCATATTCCATAGCTTTTTGATGAAAAATATAATTCTGAAGAGAAAAAAATACAATTCTGAAAATATCATCAAGAACCTAAAAATCTGAGATGAAAACAGTAATTTGCAAAATACTCCAGTCATATTTGTAAATAACTGAAACATCAAGTACATCACCATCTCATCAATTTCTTGCCATATGCTATTAAATACCAATTTGATTAAATATTATGTTTAAGCATTCAAAATTAATCTCTGTATAAGTTATGTAGAGGTTCTAAATCTCTAATTTATCAGGATGAGTCTCCTGAAAGACATTAGATAATGCCAACTTTTTAGTGCAGATATGTGATGGTGTAATTAGGTGCTTTAAAAATACCCTGCAATTTGTTCAATGACCATCTGGTAGTTTTGCTCATCCAGGTATGGTTAGTGAAGTTAGAAACAGCCAACCTTTGGCTGTTGTTTTATTCTTTTATTGGTCTTAGAGAAGTGGGAGTGATTTGAGTGCATAGTATGAAGTACTAGCTTGGCTTTTATTGCAAGACATATTGCTTATATGATTTTCTTACATAGTTGGGTACACACTGTAGTTATTTGTGACCTATTTATGATCATCAGCCCTTGCAATCATTAATCTTTTGAGGTCTTCTAGCTGAAATGTATAGAAACATAAAACTTTAGGTGAGCTTCACTAAACTAACATTATTTTTCCTTTCTACTGGAGGGGGCAAGAAAGTATGAAAAGGATAACAACTTTGCTGTAAATACCTTTTTTTAAATTTCATTTTTAAAACGTGGATCTTGTAAATTTTTTTAGTTGGCTTATTTTTTAGAAAAGGGTACTTTAGTCCTGCGGATATCATTCAATCTGGAAAAGTGAATAAGATTTTTCTGTTTCCTTTGTGAGTTTGAGATTGCTGTTTGGTCAGCACTCTGGTAGAAAGGACTTGTTGATGGTCTGTTGCTATTCTATAGCATCCTAGGGGTTTGTTGCTGTCACTAGGAGTGCCATGGAGTCTTCTATCATGTTTTCTCTGCTGGGATTCTCTTGTGGTTTTGCAGTGAGAAAACAGAAATGTGATTTACAGCTGGTTCAACAGACATCTTTAGAGTGCCTGTGTCTCCCAGGTTATGAGCTTCTAACCCAGCACTCTCATGAATTATGTTTCTCTATGAAGATTGTCTCTGGACACAGGTGTAGAATCTGTAGTGCCAAGTTCTCTTAGGAGAGCTTTGTTACAGTTACAGGGGGCAGCACGTAGGGAAGGATTGCTCGCCTAGAGTTCCTATAGCTCATAGAGCAGATGTAGTTAAATGTCAAATCAATTTAAAGGCTTTCATCCTGGAATAACACAGTGTTCTGCTTAAAAATATGGTGTGTGTAAACAAAATATTTGTATATTTATGAATTGAATGTTTTGGAAATGTTTTATACAGCTAAACATGTTGACATGTCAACATTTCTACCTGGTTTGGTAGAAAATAAATGTTAAAAGATGCAATTTTCTTAAGGAATGGAAACTCTAGTTCAGCCACTGATTTCTCCTGTGTACCTATTTGAAGAAGTCTTAAGTATAAGGTCTGCTTGATCTTTTCTAATGATATTTTGTATTGCTAGAATTTGGTTTTTTCTTTATGAAAACTGGTCTGAGGTATGCATTTCTCAAGATTTTGGCAGGTGGGGATTGGGGTTTTTTGACTGACACATCAATTTCTGAAGGTTACATTTTGAGATGTAGATATGGTCCCATTTACTAAAAAAAGAAAATAGCTTTGTAAGAAAATATTTTGGAACTTTAAAAATAAATTTTTAGTTACTTGAGAAAGTTTCAGAGTTATTCTAAAGAACATTTGGGAAACATGGAATAATGCTGATCTGTGACTTTATCATTGGTAAGGAGTCAGTATATTGTTTTCCTAGGGTATTATTATTCTTTTGGGGGGAATTGGATTTTTGTTTGTTTTTATTGCTTGACGATTTGTTTTTATTTGGTTGGTGTTTAAAATGTGGTTGGGGATTTTTTGTTTGTTTACTTTTTAAGTTGTCTTCCAAAATATTTCAGATTTGGGGGAGGGGGGGAAACAAATTTTCCTTATGTTATTCTAACATACTTGGGTACAGAGTAGTTCCCTTGTTTTCAAAGAACGTCACTTATCTGTGAGGAAATTGTATTGCCTTCTATTCTTCCCTGGAAATAAAAGAAGTGTTTCAAGTGGAATTTAATTAAGGAAATTTTTATTTGTCTACCAGTATCACGTATGACATCAGTTTAGGTCTGGAAATAGCTCTAGAAGTTGACTGTAGCCACCTAAATCTGGAGATTTGGGATGGTTTATGGGCACTTGAGGACTTTGTTCATTCACCTTTGATTTATGTTACTATAAAATAGAGTTTATGGCAAGGACAGCTTAAAATACAAACCAAAATAATGTGCAGGATCAGCTTCTTGATCCTGTGCAGCCTCCTGAGTTCAGTAAGAGAGCTCTTTTGGGGTGTTAACTCTCACCAGCACTTGGGTTGTAGTCATCACCCCAGGGTCACAGTGAGGGGGCTGCTCCTTGCTTGGCATGAGCAGCAGAGTAAGGCTTAGTGTGAAGGGAAAAGAAGGCAGAGAGATGAAGAGAGGATGGCAGGCAGCACAAGAGACAGATATTGCAACAGATACCCAAGTGCATGAGCCAGTGAACTTGGAGACCTGGGACAGAAACACCCAGCTCATTAAAATGGGTGAAGCAAACATGAAGGGGTGGCATAGCCATGTTTCCTAACTAAATGCAGTGATTGAGAAATTGCCAGCTGCAACTGAATCTGTAAAATGTAGATGATTCTTTATATTCAGTAGAATTAATGTAAGTATTTTAGGGCAAGGTTTTAATAGCTGTGGAGAGGAGACTCCATCAGCTTTGTGCCAGCATTGGTTTTGGGTTACAGCAAAGGGCTCAGGTTCTGTATTTCCTTCTTTTGCAATACATTTGTCACAGAATCATTGAACATCCTGTACTACAAGGGACACATGAGGATAATTGGGTCCAACTCCTGGCCCTGCACAGGGACCATTCCAAGAACCATACCATATCTGGGGTTAATTCACTACTGTTTTCTTGGACTGAGCAGGGTGACCTGAGTGCATGATGCCATTTTTTGCAGTACTTTGCACTTTAAGTTCTTTATCTGATTATGTGTTATCATGTAATACTATGTCTGAAGTCATTCTCTTATTGCAACTCCTCAGCCAGCTTTTGCCTAGTCAACCATCTGGTGAGGATATAAAAAATTTACTGTTGTTGGAGTCCTTCATCTTCTGATTTATTAAGAGGGTTTGTTTCATTTAGGTGTGCTGAGATGCTGACTAAATGCCAAGAATATTTCTGGGCCTTTGATAAAGCCCATGCAGAATGTATTTTTTCTCATTAACACAACTGATATTCTTTGTGAATGAGACACTACTCAATTAAAAAAAAACCAAAAAACTCTGAAATTTGTTTCATTGACAGAGATGAAATGAAAAATGAAATTTTTCTAGATTACAGAAACTGACAAAAAAAATTAATGTTCAATCTCAGTTGTTCTTTTTAGAAATCACAGGCTTTACTACTTGTTGCACGTTTTTAAAAAAAAAATTCTTTTGCTCTTAATCAGTCATGTTTTGTGTCACTTTGCTTTGTAAAATGGTGTTTCTGCTACAGAATTTTTGTACATGATAGATATCTAGGAGGAGAGGAGTCCTGCTAGTGATTCCTGGTTAGACAATCATTAGGGTGGGAAAAGACTTCTGAGATCCAGCCTTTGACTGAACACTGCTGGGCCCACTAAACTTTATTGTCACATATTGATTCTGTACTCAGTTCTGACCTCTGTATGACATTTATATGTTGCAGTCAGAAACAAATCCAGTATTCTCTCTGTACTTCAACTTTTTTGCCTGTAGAACAGTGCTTCTATTAGAAGTTCTTATTAAAGCTGGTGAAAAATATTTAATATGCCAATATGTTTTTGTAGTTGCCTTTAAAAGATCTCAAAGTGCCTTACAAACACTTGTATTTTATTTTCTATGTAATATCAAGAATGTTCCAGCATTCCTGGAAATGGCTTGATCTTGCAGAGCAGTTTAGCTGCTGCTGAGCCTTCTTACCTTCACTTAAAGGTGCTTTGTATTTGAAGGGAGGGATATTTCACATATTGTCAAGGTTGATTGCCAACACTCCAGATGCACCTGAGAGAATGAAGCTGATAATATTCCATCTGATTTTTGAGAAGCATTTTATTTCAGTAGAGCAGCAGGCTAGCAGGTATCATTGAAGTTGTTAAGTAAATGAGCTTAACTTGAGCAATAGTGTTTAGCAGATTGCTCACTGATGTTCCCAAAGATACACAAAACTGAAATGTGAATTCCTTTTGTGTGTCATCAGGTTTTTCAACATATGGTTGCATAGTGGTATTCTTAGTACTGAACTCCAGGAAAAACACAAGAATATTTCTTACCTTCTTCAGCAATAAAAAAAAAAAAAATTTAGAAAGTTGATGGAAAAAGTTATGGGTGTGGAGACCCTGGAGGTTCAGGAAAGGGCTCCAGAGTAAAATGTCCAAAACACCTTGTGTTCTTCGGTGTTCTGTTATCTTAGTCTCAAATTTGACTCAGTATAATTCAAAACATTTATAAAATACTATAACTGGACTGTTTTTGTCCAATCAGATTGTAACACAACTGCAAACTTGAGGGTGATTTTAATGGTTCTTTTTCATCATAGTAGTTCTTGGACATCAAATTAAACAGTTATTCATAAAGGATACAGTGTTTTCTTAACCATAATCCTTTTTCTGAAAAATCTCTTTAAGATGATTTTTCCTGTTACCTAATTCAAGTCAAATAATGTCTAAGCATAAAAAATACATTTTGACTGGAGATATTATCTAAAATCTTAAATTGGGGTGGTTTTTTGTTGGTTTTTTTTTTTAGTTTCACTACTTCCCTTGAAACCTGTTGTCTTTGCAGCCAATGTTAAGTTAGAAGCACCTTTGGTGAAATGAACCCAAGAGAAAAATATTACCTCTTCTACTGCATACAGTCATTTTTCTCTATCTTGATAATTTTAAATGTTAAAATAATTCATAGTTTCTTTAAAAAAATAAAAGTTTCAAGCAATAAAAATCAACCCCATAGTGAATATTTTTTGGTCTTGCTTATACTCATGTTGGTGAAAAAAAACCAAAATAAAACTTTAGAGCTCAAGAGCTCAATTGATTTGTATCTCTTACAGAGTGTAAGTAACACTTATGTGGAATTTTGTGGCTTTTGGAAAGTATTCTGTTAGGTCACAGTTCATTTTTTCAATTGCACTTGGTGAGAAGGCCTCTCTTTCTTGCTGTTGAGAAAAGAGATCTGTTGATATCCCACTGTGATGCAAGATAGCATTTTTTCAGTTGGATAGGAGAAAAAGGAGCTAAGAAAAGCCAGAGCTGGGAGTGAAAGGTAGGAGAGGCTCCTGACTTGTGTATGAGGAAGAAGGCTTGGCTGCTAGATATGCCTGAGGAGTGGGTGAGCAGACTGGTGGAACTGGTTCTGTCAGATTCATGCCTTGTTAATCTCAGGGCTTCTGTAAATACAAACTAGTGTTTTGTTTGCAGCTCAGTGTGCCTGGCTCTGGCATCTCTGTCCACACACAAACACAAAGATTTAGGAGAAAATTAGTTTTGGTCTCACATAGTTGCCCTCTTCTCTTTGAGGACAAGACAGGTTTTTCAGAAATCCCTGTCTGCGAGCAACTCATCAGAAGACACTTGGATTTGTTTTGAAGATGGGGTGGTGAACAAAGACAAACCCAAATATAGTAAGTCAGGAAATTCAAGTGTATAAGTTCCAAAGTTGCTTTTGTTGGAATTTTACATGTTAATACTTACTTACAGCCATCAGATAGAGACATGTAAACTAAGCAGTAGCAAATTCAGGTGTGTTGTGTTGCTTCTGGGAATCCTGAAGTCTGTGATGTGGGAAAGACACACCCTAGGAGGACCCTTTAAGGATGATACAGATAACAAAATTCTTTAATCAGTGGCATAGTAGCTTTTATGCTAAGGCACTTATATTAGTCTAACTATGGCTTTCATTGAAAATGAGCTTGGGGGTTTTGTGAGGAAGACTTGATCTCTGATCTCCTGAGACAAGGGAACATCAAGTTTTCCTTTATTTACCCAGGAGAATGTATCAGTTGTAATTTATATGAAGAGGGGGGAGAAAATTGAGAACTTGCTGAAATACAGAAAGCCTTGTCAAAAACTACTTCCTTGTCACCAAGGAAAAGCTTGTCTCAAGGCTCCCAATTATTCTTTTCAAGGGTGCTTTGGGTAGTGTCATAAATTACGTGTTTTCTTCATTTGATTTTTGTTCAAGAACTTGTGAATGTTTTTTCTCCTCAATAGTGAAAGCAATAAAGAACCAGTAATGAGAAGCATTTTGCTTCTGACGATATCTGAGTATTCTTTTTGTGACTGACATTTAGAATTAGTAGTTATATGGTCTCATTAACAAGTTTGCTGTCAGCTCCAAGTATCTTGTAGAGTTATTAACTTCTGTGTCCGTTCAGGCTCCTCCTTTGGTGCAGAATGCCTTGTTAAATTGTGAATGTTAATGATCTTCTCTTAATGGATGAATTGCTTTACAACTAAGTTCATAATTTTAGGAGTTCTTTGCTCTTATGGAAAACCACATTTTTTTTTTCACCTGTGTATGTGTGATCTGCATTTGGATCATGCATGGCTTCTTCACATATAAAAAATTGTCTGTTCTGTTCAATTTGTATAACTGCATCTGAATTTTTGCACGGACTGTATAGCTAGTAACTGCTTCATCTTTAGATCTCCAAAGTATAAACTTATCATTTTGGGCAAGTGTGTGTAGGTTAATTTTCTTTCAAATTCAACAATCTTATTTTCTGAACACAGAATTTAAGAGGCTTGAATACATTGCTGCCAATTTCTCTGAATGTAAAAACAAACTAAACCTAAAATCTGGATTAATTCTGTGCATTTGCTGTTAAGAGTAGAAAGCCATAAAATACTTGTTCATGTTTATATAGATATATGAAGCTCAGTTTTTATTTTTATTACTTAAATACCAGAAGTATTTATTTAGTAAGTTTCCTTGGTAAAGAACTCAGTTGGGTACAAAAGGTGTCACTTTTTTGAGCTCTACTCCCAAAATAAATTTTTCACATTTAAGTGTTTAGAAGAAGAGAGTATTCACAGAAAATTGCCAAAGCATTGTGCATTCCCCCTATTTCCCTGTGTTACTTAGGATTTATTTCCTCATGGTCACATTTAAATACACATGCCATTATTACTGTACTTGTTCAGGGTTTCTTTTGTTTTTGGAAAACATGTAACTGTTTTTTCTCAGCTGCTTTCCTGCCTCTTTCATGTTTCTTAACTGTGCATGCAAGTGATCCTACACCATTTTCTTGGTACCCTTGAAACACTTGTAGTATTTAAATTGGTATTATTGATCACAACTTTTTCTCTCATGAAGATAAATAGATTTCCATAATCTCAAATGGTCCTACTTCTTTTTGTTTTCCCTTGGTTCCTAATTTTAAGTGACTTTTCCCACTTTCTTCCCAGGGCACCCACACTGTACCAAAGCACCTGAGGCATAAATTTTAGACTACAAAAAAATTGCTAGGTTATCTCTATCTGTAAAGCTCCAATTAGAGATGTGTTTCATATCTTCAAAGAGTTCTCTGGTAGTCTAATTGAATCAGTAGTTTATATAATTTATAAATCTGAATGATGTAAACTCACTATTAATATAGAAAGACTTTCCCATCATGCAGTGGCAGTTAAATGGGTGATTCGGGAATCAGGTCTGATGATTTAAAGCCTTACCAGCAGTAATCCTTGAATGTCTGTATTCTGCCCTGTATTCATGCATGCCTGTAACTGCACACATGCTGGTAGAGTGGAGCTTTTTAGCTTGGGCAAGGCTCCATGTGAGAATGAGTGTAGTGCGTCCTGCCCAAGCTGATTCATGCTGTGCTGGGTGTGTGTGTATATATATATATATACATACATACATATATATATGGTGTGAGGTATTATAGACTAGGTAGAAGCTGCAGATAAGATTAATGTGTCAAGTAGCTGTGTGATTTATCTGTAAACTCTCCTGTTAAAGGTAGCCTGCACAAGTTACAGGATTCGAATTCAGTAAATATGTTGATGTTTGTCATGCCCCAAACCACGTGGAGTGGGTGGCCAGAATTGCTGTGCTATTTTGCATTGTGGTTTGTCTGCTTGATCCATATTTTGGTTTTTACCTCAGCTACTCTTGGTAAACCTCTCTGATGAAGTAGAGATTTGTAGTGTGAATCTGCTTTGCTTCTAGTTTTGATAGTCAACAAATAATTCTGTGATCCCTGCAGAGAGATGTTTTGTACTGATGTAAAATACATCACTCCCATAAGCAAAAAAAGTTTGAGTGGTAAAAAACACAATGTTTTCAGTAAAAGCCTGTTCTCCATTATCAAAGTCCTAAAAGACTTCAGGGAGCTCGGTAATTCGTTTTGACTGTCACCTACTGCCTGAATCCAAAACCTGTTTGAGGATTTATGACAGTACATAGGATGTCTTCTCTGTGCAGGTTGCAGAGTTGCTGGGCTATGCACAGAGCACTATATATGCATATATCCAGGGGTTATGTGAGTGCATTTGCCTGTTCTACTTGTACAACAGGTTAAACATCTATCCAAAACCAGCACAACTAAATTAGCTATTTTCCCATTTTTGATATGCTGAATGATAGAATTTATTTTTAATTTGTCTGTTCTTGTTTTTGTGAAGGAAAAGTCATATGCAGTGCTGAAGGGAGTCATGTTTCAGTTTCCTGTATTAAGAGTGCAGCCTTGTTTTGGCTTAAACCAGAGTTGAAATAGTGTTGGCAGAGTCAGTGACCTGTAACCTAAACCCTGCAGGGTACTGTGGCCCTCTGTTGTGTGGCAGTTCCTTTAGGCACATCCTTTGACTGATGCTGCTGTCAGGAGGGAAATCCTGATGCAGTCATTCTCAGTAGGCCCTCAAGAGGCCAAGAACTCAGTTGCCAAGTATTATACATGAAAAAGGGTTTTGATATATGAACAGCATTTATATTTATATTTTTGCCTTCAAATAGGGGTTAGCTTCATCTGCCTTCATAATGCTCTCCCCTTTCTTTTAGTTTTTAATTTTTGTTTTAATAAGAGGAAAAAAAAAAAAAGCCAGAATCAGAATACTGAAGATTTGAGATGAATAAGTGAGTATTTTTGGCATTTTACTTGCTGCAACAAAAATGGTATTTGGACATGTTGTCTACAAAGCTAAGTACTGAGAGTATAAGAAAAACTTCATTGGTTTACTTGGGAACAGCAAATGTATTAAAATCTGAATAGTTAATACAAGGTGATGTGTTTTCCTATACTGTTTCATTCCTTTGTTTTTCCTCCTGGTTTCAGAATTAATAGATTAAAAGACTTTAATGATTTCAAGTAATACATGTATTCATATCTCTTTACTTTTCTCAGTTCATATGTGTAGTTCCTGTAAATTATGATCTCACTATCTCTGTATAGGTATTAAGGAAATAATGTGTCCTAGAAGGTAAATCTCAACATAGTTGAATGGAAAAAAATGATCCTTTAAGTCTTACAGACCATCAGAGTGAATGAACTCCTCTTCCTGGTTGTTGTCAGGCCTGTAGACAGAAAAGCTTTCTTACCATGTTGGCATTGAGCAGGCATTCTCTTGGATAATATTCTTCTTATGTCCTAATCCCACACATAGAGCCTTATTTTCTTTCTCTTTCCCCTTTTCTTTCTTTTTATTTTCTCCCCACTTCTTCTTTCCTTCCTGCAAAAAATCCAACAAAATTCAGCCCTTCTGTAAGGAGATAGTCTAGAAGATAAATAATTTGTGTTTTATAAGCAGAATCATATGCCATTCTGAGTAGGGGTAGGAGAGTGCTTGTACAATCTGTGCCTTTTCATCTCTGCCAACAAATTTTGAAAAGCTGTTTATTGGCTTTTTAGGATGTGAACTGAATGTTAGAAAAGCAGTTTAGATCTTTGAAACTCTGTGGTTATTGTCACACAGTGCAAGAAAATGTCAGTGTAGATCTTAAACATAGACTTTAGATTCTTACAAAAAGCATAAGAGCACATCTTTGTGTGCTTAGTTCATATGCTACATTTATTATTTTTTATGTATTTACATTTCATTTTCTTAAGGAGAGACAACCATGCAGCTTGTTAACCAACTAGATCAAATAGACCTATGCTAAAGGAAAAACAATCTTGTTTTAACAAGATATGAGCAGGAGCTTTCGCAGAAAAATGGTGAAAGTCTAAGTGATTGGAAGAATTATTAATAGCAACTGTCTCAGGAAAATGGAGGATACAGATCTCCCTTTTCTTAAAACCAGGTGTAATAATTCATGCAGGTTACATGGCAGTGTTGCAGGTAGCCTTTGTATTTCCTGAGCCAGATGATGGATTTAAAACTTATTTCTTGGGCACTGTCAGATTAACCATGAGCACTTTTGCTCATGGTGGTCTGCCAGCCTGGGTTTGAGGGCAGAACTGAAATTTCCTTTCTTTCCCACACAACTCTAAACATATGTACACTTTGGAAAAACCACTAATTGACTTCTGATTCAGCTGATGAGCTGGATGTAACCAGTAATTGGATGTTCATCATGTTGCAAATAGCAGTGTCCAGGCACAGTTTTGAGTCTGCTGCTTGCTGCTACTAATGAGCTGTTTAAAGAAACACCACCCAGGACTGTTGCTTGTCACACCCTGCAGCAGCTTGCTGCAGTTCATACAGATGTACACATGACCAAATACAACCTGAGCCCTGTAACAGGATATTTTTCTCATTTGGAAGATCTTGCATTTGAATAGGTGATGCAGAAATCAGGTAAAAGGGGACAATCTAGTTGAGGTTTATGATAAATAAACCAGCTTTCTCACCACTGCCTGCATAATGTTGTTGTTCTCATGCTTCTGTGGAACTTTTCTGTTCTATAGTGTTGTTACAAACTAGCTTAGAGTGCTGAAAAATGGTTAAAGAGATACTGTTCTTGCTCTTGCATTTATTCATGTTATATTTAATTTATTAGGATCTATTTATTAATGTGGCACATCATGATTCACAGTACTTATGGAGGTAATCCTTCCTTGCTTTCCACCCACAAGCTCCTAGCTCTCAAAAATCTCCAGAACCAGCTATCAAATAAGTCCTATCCATCAAGTTTGGGAAGGTGAACGTTTCTGCTAATGAAAGGTGTGATGGTTTCCATAAAATGTTTTTGCTGCAGACCTGTGATAAACTTGATATGGTTGCCCAATTGCTTATGACTGAGTATTGTCCTGGAAATTGTTATTATCATAAAATGCTACTTGGAAATACTAAAAAAAAACCATTTTGCATTATTTTGGACTTAATTTTTATTATTGGACAGTAGGTGTGGCATATTAGTTCTTAATAGCTACACAGTAGTTATTTCTTTGTTTTGTGATCTCCTTTAGAAAAATAATGATGAGGTAGTGTGGCAGGATCACCTGGATTGTGTAGGAAAACTGGATAATCCCTTAGAGGCCACATGTATATCCATGCTATCCAGCAGGAATTAAAAGTAGACCTGTTCCCTGTAAACACAGGTGATCACTTCTTTTTCTCCTACCTGAAAAATTGCTCAGTTTCATGCTTTAGATAGTAATATGCTATTTACATGACTTGTAATACATTCAAACTGTTCTTTGGATTTCTTATCCTATTTGAAAGTAACAGCAAATATCAAATTGATGTTAGATATTCTAAGGCATTGCAACAGACGTGGTATAAGTAAAGCTAATTAATTCAGCTTTGGGAAATGCTTCCTCACTCAAATTGAAAGTGTAACCATGCATAGTCTAGCTCACAAAGTTGATTAAAAGGCCTTAGTACAGCTTTAGGGGGTTAAACATCACAACTGAGTTAGTACAGTGAAACGTGGCAAGAAGCCCCATGCATTTGAGCAAATTGGCCAACTGCTAACCTGAGAGAGCTCTTCAATTCATTCACGGTCTGAATAAAGCTGTTCAGATGGTTAGACTTACTGTTTTTCTTTTGTAGGAAATTTGGCAGTAATTAGATTTACTCTCTCTCCCCCAAAATCTATATTTATAATTGGTACTGCTGTAGCATCTAACTGCCAAATGTGCATTTGAAGTTTTTGCCACAACCATCTAAGCTTAGAGTCTTATTCACAGCCACCTTTCCTTTAACATGTGTGGTAAACTTGCTGCTCTTCAGCATTCTCAGCTTTCATCTGTAGGTTTGAAAACATGTTGTTGATACCTGGAATGTGGATATTTCTTAGGCTGAAGAAAAGTTGTTGAAGTATTGAAGAAAAAGGTATACAGGAAAGGAAGAAAGTTTGTAAAGTTTTCTGAAAGTGAGGCTTTCTTTGAACTTGAAATTCTGATCTAATACTGATCTAATACAATTTTAAAAGTATTCTAACTCCACAAATGGTGGTGGTGATTTGAATCTCTCCATCTAAGCTTGCATAAGCTGGATGCATGTAAGCTGAGGTATGGCTTCAGGACTAGAAGCAATTAAGGTAGGAAGTTAATGCACTGTAGCTTTGGGTACTCTGCTGTTTTTATCCAGCATTGATCTGTGCTGCTGTTGAAAGGAGTAGTCTTGTTTTTTTTCCCATTATATCTTCCCACTCTCTTATTTCTGCTTTTTTCTCTTTTTCCTGGTTTTTTTCCTTTGTTGGCCCAGCAGGCCAAGCAATTGGAATTGACCTAGATTAAGGGAGAGCTAGGTGAATAAAAACCTAGCTGCATGGTCTGAGTCAGAGGGAGGTGGTTAAGCATCCACACTGCATGTGCAGTCTCCTGGGAATCTCCATGGGGACCTGTCCTTATCAGTGGCTGGAGCAGGTAATGTGGGGCACTTTTACCATGTTTGCAGGTGGCACAAGAGTGGGGGGGTGACCAGGGGATGGCTGCAGGGAAGAGCTGGTGTGCAGGGATTCCTGGAAAGTAGGAGGAGTGCTATGTCCAGAACATGAAGATGTTCAGTAGAGACAAATGCCAAGTCTTGCACCTGGGAGCTCCTGCAGGAGTGTAAGCTGAGAACAGAGGGGCTTGGGGTGCAGCTCTGCAGGAACAGCCCTGAGGCTGCAGGCAAGGAAGGGAGCTGGCCAAGACCATCCTGGGCCGTATCACCAGGCACATAGCCAGTAGATCAAGGCAAGAGATTATCCTCCCTGTTATTCAACACCCATTGCATTACATTGAATTGTATTGCATCCCATCCCGTTTTAGGTTCCTGATGAAGGAAAGTTGCTAATAAATTGGAATACATTCAGCTAAAACCATCATGATGGATGCTTGCCCTTCTAGGAGAGTCAGCTGGGATTGATCTTTCTCAATTTGGAGAAGAGGTGGGCTGCCAGTGCCTGTGGGGGTTAGACCAGAAGGTGGAGTTGGACTCTTGGCAGTGACTAAATTGAAACGGGAGTGATTCAGATTAGATACATGTAGAAGCTTTTCTCCATTACAAGTAATGGAGAGGTTATGTGGTCTTTTGTCTTCAGAGATTTTCAGTTATTGAGTAACAGGACTGACCTCACAGCTGAGCCTATTTTGAAATATAGTTTCTGGGAACTCCTGAGACCCCTTCCAGCCTGAATTACTCTGTTTCCATGATTTTTTGATTGAATTTCCAGATTCCAACTCTAGCTGGAAAGAATGCTCTCAGCATTTTGGTGGCAGTAGAGGGAGAACTTTCTCCTTTCTTTTAATGCTGAAGATTACTCCTCCTCCCTGAAGGTAGTCTTCAATGTTTAAACTCATCTTTCTTACTCTATTGCAGTACACAAGGGGAGCACATGGGAGGTTATTTTGATTTAGTTAGGGAAGAGTAGTATGTCTGAGGAACTGACCTTGTTTTGCTAGCTGATGGTTAACTGTACAGTTGTTGGAGCTGTATTTAAACCTTTAGATGTCTTTCAGGACTTTAAAAAAGTTATTTTAAAAGAATTTTTATATTAAATAGGAGAATTGTATTTCTAGAGACTTGCCCTCAGGTTTGGTTTTTGTTTTTTCATTTTGGTTGCAGAAACAAGCAATTCTCCCTCATAGCAAGCTTGACTCATCACATAACTATAAACAAAGCTATTGTATACAAAGTCTAGGTGGTTTTCTCTTTTTCTCAGGTTCACTAACACCACCATTTTCTAACAGCAAATCCCACAAACTAAAAGGAAGAGGAAAAAAAGAGTGTTCATCATGTTTAAAAGTGGTGATGCATATGTAAAATGATTGAGGGTTTCAGTTTCTTTCTGGTATCCATTGCTTAACAGAGTCAGTTAAGTCTCATTTATGTTAGATGGGAAAGGGAAAGTTGCAGTGCTGTTCCTGAAAGTATCACCAGATCACTCTGGTTTTCAGGATCACAGTAATTATTTACCACTGATGATTAGAAAGCCCACTTATAAAAAATAGACCACAAGTTTTAAAAGCTCACTGGAGATGCCTGTTTTTGCTCACCAGGAATTTTCTTTTAAATAATGAAATATTTCTTGGAAACCAGGAAAGGTACTACAAAACTGCATTATCCTAAATGCATCCTAAATTTTGCCCAAGGCCTAAAGGGGATTGTGTAATTTTCAAAACATGAATGTATGTATGTATGAAGTATTCATCTTTGGAGTCATACCTAAGAGTTTCAAAATTATATTTAGCTGAGCAATTTTAAATTTTTTTTTGTCTCTCTAATCATGGAACAATGAGGTCTGTGTATGTCGTCATCATCATATTGCTGCATAAAAATATTTGCTCACTTTGAGCAAATTATCTTTTCTTCCCTTCCTGAGTGCTGAAATGTGCTTAGCTTGATGCTACTTTGATTTCCTGTAGGTACCTCCTATTTCATTCCTTTTGATAGAAATAATCTCTCCTTGGATGGCAGATGAAATTCACATGTGCTGTAAATCAAGTCAAAGATGTGAAGAGATCTCTGAATGTTCTGCAAGGTTGTTACCAGTTTCCTCCTAACAGGAATAAAGGCCTGATCATTGCAAAAACCTGCTTCAAATGCAGCTCTCTGAGGTTTCTTCAGATGCAGAATTCTTTGTGCTGCCATCAGGCACACTTAGCTTCCTCCCTTCTTTATGCTGCCCAGTTTCCTTTCCTGGGTCAGGTTTGTATGATTGCTGGGACAAATTATTACTTGTTTTATGAAATCCTACTGTTAACATTGTTATATATTTTAGTGCTGAAGCAGAAAATTGTAAAATTTTCCTGATGGTAAATTGTGTTGAGTGGATGGAACTGTTCTGTGTCTGGCCATGGCTTGTTCTACTTATTACTGAGCTGACCATCCCATGTAAAACATGAGTTTTATTTCTAAAAATACAACAGAAAAAGTTACATTGTTTCATGTTTAGTTTCAGAGTGTTTTAAGATATGGGTCTAAGAGACATTTGGTTTCAGCTTTAGGCTCTTGGATCAACATTTTCATGTCTTATGTAAGATTAGTGAAATAAATTTGTTTAAATTTGGTAGGTTTTCTTCATAATTTTTAATTAAATTTCTTACTTGAGGAAGATATTGAGGTGAGCATAGGTATCTAAAGCCATTTTAAATTGTATATTTCTGGCTTCCTGCAGCAACTTTAAAATGACCCATATTGCCCTGTGTTTTGTGCCTTATCCATAGTCAGATCAAACTTGTGTTTAGATGCTTAAATTACTTAGAAAAACAGCCCCAAACCTAAGGTACTTAGAAGAAATACTAATGCTTGAACTTGACAATGAAAATGTAGCTTGTGATGGTCACTTACTGTGATAAACAATTGTAGAAATTAATTGCTGGAAACATTGGTGTGATGTAACCCCAGCTAGCAACAGAACACCACACAGCTGTTGGCTCATTACCCCAGGTGGGATGGGGGGAGAATTTGAATTACCAAACAAAGCAAAACAAGGAATTAATTCACTGGTTGCCATGGGCAGGCAGGTGTTCATCCATCCCCAGGACAGCCAGGGTCTGTTACACACAACAGTGACTTGGGAAGAAAAAACATCATCACTCCAAATGTGGCTTTTCTGTTCCCCAGCTTCATATGCTGATCATGATGCCATGTCATGTCCCTGTGGTCACTGGGGTCAGCTGTCCTGGCTGTGTCCCCTCCCAGCTCCTCCTGCCTCCCCAGCCTCCTTGATGGGCTGAGCAGCAGAAAAGGCCTGGGCTCTGGGCAAGCTCTGCTCAGCAATAACATTAACATCCCTGTGTTATCAACACAGCTCCCAGCACAGATCCAAAACACATCCCTACACTAGCCACTGTGAAGAAAAGTAACTCTATCCCAGCCAAAACCAGTGCAAACACAAACCTTTTAACATTATTTTATATTTTTTAAATGATTACATGCCTAATTAAAAAATGCTTTGCCTTGGCATAGATTTCTTTTATGATCTATTAATTGTCAGTATTATAGATGCCAAATAATTTTCAGTTGAGTTATAGTTTGACATGAACCTGTGCATATGTCAGGTGAGGCTGTGGGTTGGTGGTGAGATGGGTGAAATTCTTGTTTTCATTTTAGTTTTCTTGCTCTCTCCACAAAACTTGCCAAAACAGGGAAAGGGATAGGGGTGTCTACAGCAAGATAGACTTAGAGTGGAATTGGGTTTGAAGAAGTTGGTTATATCACTTTTGTAAAAAGAGCTATTAGAAGTGGAATGAACTACACATAGGCATGATTAAAAAAAAGAGTAGTAGTGTTGCATATGGAGAGAACTGTGGTTGCTATGAGGATGAAGGCAGGCTTCATTTTGAAATAGTGGTTGTAGGTTGGTTGTAAAAATGGTTATTATTAGTAGAGCGGGTGAGGTCCTTTGTTGTAGGTAGTTAGATGAAATACTATCTCATGCTGAAGTTCTGTTGTTGAGTTTCTGAGAAATATTCTGTAAACTCCATTTGGTTTTACAGGTGATGGATAATTTACCAGATAGAAAGTTGCCAAATCTTAGAGAAGTTTTTAAAGGGTCTGTATTTTCGCATCCATTATTCAGAGAGAGTATTTGCCCTTTTTGGAAAGCTAGAGGAAGTACAGATTCAAGTTCCACATGCCCCAAAATCCATTAGGAAGGCAGATTTCAGCCATCAAGATCACAGGATAGCTCTTTTGGAGAGCTTACCATTGTGTGACATGTTAGCAAGCATTGGGAGCATTGCCCTTCAATTCTATATGTGACTCTAGTATCTGCTTTTATTTCTTCCTGTCTTGCTTAAAATATAAACAACTTTAAATTTTATTTAAATATAAGTACACTGTACTTGTTGTCAGTATCTAAGGTTAGCATAATGGAAGAAAATAGATTTTTTCAGATTTCTTTGACTGATTTTGGGGTCTTAGACTGCAATTATGTTTAGCAAATTTCAGTTCACAGAAAGTGTGTTTTCCTCCAGGACTTGTGTAAAGTTTTAGTAGTAGTGATACTGACAAGAGAAAGGCAACCCCAAAACTGGTCAGCAACCAAGAGATAAAAAAACAGAGGAAAGAAGATGAAAAAGGAATGAGTAGTGTTGTCAGGATTGTTCTTAAACTGTGTGAAAGACATCAATGCGTAGTACCGAGGAGAGGAGCATAATTTTTTTAAAGGGTTGAAGTAAAGTGTATAATTCAAAATACTTAACATTCTGTCAAGTTACATAAACTATAGTCTTGTTAAACTTATCTTTTCTTTGAAATACTAAAGGAGGTTGCTAAGGGGTGGGGGGGATGTCAAATGAAATGGTTGCAATGATGTTATGCAACAGAGTTAATTTCGACCTACGCTCTGCTTCTCTGCAGAAGAAGTTGAAGAAGAGTCTGAAACTACAATTGAGGTTGATTTGACTGATAAACAGAAACATCAGTTGAAGCACAGAGAGCTTTTCCTTTCTCGCCAGTATGAGTCCCTACCAGCAACGCATATCAGGTAAGAAGTAGTAAATAGAATTTATCTGTGTGTTCTGCTGAGTGGATTGCCTGCCAGTTGCCCATCTGCTGGACTGCTTCAGCCTTGCAAAAGGGTGACATTGATCCTGGCTGAGTTGGGCCAGGTTGTCCCATAAACTGCTTTGGAAGCACCTTTGTTTTTTCCTTCTTTACTTGGTGTTTGATCCTTAGAAGGGATGACGGTCTCAGAGCTCTAGCTCACCAATTGATAGCAGCAGTTGATAATTTGGGGGAAAGTCATTCTGTTACTGCTTTGGGAGAGCTCATTTCTTTAGTTATTCTGCTGGCCAAAGGAACCTTGACCATTTTGTCTGGCCTGGAAAGCAGCAGATGGGTTTGGAAAGGAGGTAGTGACTCACTGGTCAGATCTGCAGTTTAGGGTTGCATGTATGTAAAATTAAAATAACCCCAGCTTCAGTAAATGTGAAGAAGTCATGACTGACTTTGGTTAAATGTTGCAGAAACATTTCAAGTATTGTTTTAAATTGCCTTTAATGCAGGAAGAAGCTTGCTAAAGCTCAAAAAGTGTTTGTTGACTTCTTTCTGTAAGTGATGTAGGTGCTCATGACATCCTCTATTTAGCAGTTAGGAAAACATTTTTTTTGTGTTGGGATGAAGGGATGATGAATCTAGTAATGAAAAAGAAATAGCACAGTGACAGGGGGAGACTAATTTAGTGTGAAACAATGCATTTTTACAGAATTTTCATTTTCTCATTACATCCAGCTGCCCCCAGCTATCTTAGACCATAAATGTCTAGAAGATACAAAAAAAAAAAGTAATATATTGTCCAATAGAAGCGTGTTGTATGTGCATATTTATTTTTCGTCTTATTGGCAAATCACATAATCGTGGAATATTCTGAGTTGGAATGGACCCACAAGCATCACTGAGTCCAGGTCTTGGCCTTGCACAGCACCATCTCCAAGATCACACCACGTGCCTGAAAGCATTGTCCAAACACTTCTTGAGCTCTGCCAGGCTGGGTGCTGTGAGCACTTTCCTGGGGAGCTGTTTCAGTGCCCAAACACCCTCTGGGTGAAGAACCTTTTCCAGATATCCAGCCTAAACCTCCTCTGACACAACTTCAGGCCATTCCCTTGAGTCCTGTCACTGGGCACCACAGAGATTAGATGTTGCTTCTCTTTCTTGCACAAAAACTGGAAGTTGGAAATTTTTGTATTAATTTCTTGTGCTTTATTCAGCTACTTGTTCTGACTTTGAGAAAGTCATTTAACTGTCAATTTTCTGCTGCTCCAACTATAGCATGGAGATAATAATCCTGTGCAGTGTCTTTTACTTACTTTGACATTTAGATATTGAAATAAGGTATTCTCCTTGCAGAGGGAAGATTACATAGAAGAAGTATTGTAAATGTCTTCTCACCTCACAACTCAGGGAGCAAATACAATAGAGGTTCTCCAGTACATAGTTCACAAAGGAGGCAGAAAAACACGTGAATTCATAGTACATGCCACACAGCACAGCAGGCAAAAGCAGAGTGATGACTTGCATCTACTTTTCAGAACAGATGAATGTTGTAGCACTGTGCTGTCACGTGTTGCTAAGACCTTTACCAGACAAATTCTGGAACAAGCTTGATGTTTCAACAACATTTTAAAACTCAGCTTCAAAAAGAAACAAGAAGGCAAATACTCTATGAAGTATTCCTTACTTAGCTCTTTAATTTACTAGTGTTCACATTCTGGGATTCTCAGTAATTTTCTTAACTTGTATTAATTAGCTTGTCCTCTAAAGAGGAGGACACTCCTCTGGCTTTCTTCCATCTGTAACACCTGTCCTTCAAACCAGGACAAGAATACTCAAGGATGCAGATTCACAGCTTCTCTGATGTCTGTTTTGATGTTTGATGACTGCTGTGGTGATTTTTTTTTTCCCCCTGTCGTCTATTTGGGAATTTACTTATTGAAATTTTGTCTATAACCTTATGTCCTATCACTCTGCTTCTCTGAAAGGAGCCTGGTGCCATCTTAGTGGTCTATCTTTTCATTACCTAATTGAACAAAGCAGTAGAATTTCTCCCTCTAGTTATCATACTTTAAGAGTGGACAAATCTGCTTTAATATCATCTGCAGGCATGTTGAAAGTGTATTTGGGTTAATAAAGGTATTAAACTGGTTTTCACAGGGTCAGCAATTGGGGGATACCCCCAGGAACCAGCTGCCAGCTGGGTTTGTATCACTCACCACAGCCTTTCCAGTCTTTTTTTTTTCCAAGCTGATTGTCTACTTGTCTAGTCCATATGTTTCCAATCTGCTTGAAGGAGACTGGAACAGTGCAGACCTTGCTGCAGTCAGGTTCAATGACATTCTATGCTGCCACTGGTCTACCAAGCCGGTTGCCTCCATGTAGAAAGCTAGGGGATATTTGTGCAATAAAAGCCAGGGTGGCTCTGTGTTGTGGGCCTTTGCTCTAAGCACCTGAAGTTTTAGCCCTTAGGAAAAACTGAATTTACAGAAGTAAATGGTACAATGGTATAGAGTGGAGATTGGAGGTTGGAGATCAGTTCTCTCAAGAGTAAGAACATAAAAATTCAACCCTTTGGAAGGAAGAGGAAAGAGTTCAAATAGACTTTAAGAGAATGGAGGAGGTTTTTGATAACTGCACATCTTGAACTTTCCCTGACATCTTCAGCCAAGAAAATTGCCTTTTTTGTTGTAATTGAAGGAGTAAAAGAATTTTACCTAGTATGTTCTTATTTCATTTTTACCAATAAGTAAAAAGTGGAAATTATACCTCTCCCCCTCCACAAAAACCCTATCACTAAGGTTACTTTTATTCTAGTTCACAATTCCAAATATGGTGATATCTCATTTATACACCTGTTGCTGTTACTTCATAGTTGATTTACCTTGCAGTTATTCCAGTGAGATGGATTTCTCTAATGTGAATGTCTGATCCTGAAGCTTTTTGGTCTGCAACTCTGGGTTTTGAATAATTCTGATGTAATTTGTTTGCTCTTGTATTAGTGAAATACAGTTTCATCGCTCATTCTGATATTTTTATTTTGTTATATGTACATTATATGTAACAGTTTTGATATGTAATTTGTTTTGTTAGAAATGCTGGGATTTTTTTTAGACTTCATCTTGTCTCCCCTTTAAATTGGATGTGTCTATGCCATTTCAGTAGCTTTAGGGAGCAGCATAAGTTTTGGCATAAAAAAATCCCAAGGAGACAGATTTCTAAAAGAATTAGAGGTGGGTAATGCAGTAATGGTGCATTGTGGACAGAGTTCTTGCAGTGGATTGTGTTTCTGAAGGTGGAATTGCCTGCCTTGTTCTGGAGTTATGGTGTGTGGCAGGAAACAAGCTCATGAATCAGTCTGGGCATCCAAGACAAGGCTTGTTACCTTCCTGCTTACCTGTCAAGTTACAAGTGAAATGATTGCTCTCCCTGTCTGCTCAGATGTGTGCAGTCAGTAACACCCCTCCAGTGGATTATCTCCCTCCTTCCTAATCCCTGCATGTTGCAGTTTTGCCAGGCTCTGTAATCCCACCTGTCCTTGCCCCAGTTGTCCTGCCAGGCAGGCTCCCTGAGCCACTCTCCTTTGTTAATGCCACACAGTGAGTTCACCCAGCATTGCTGCAGGTGGCTCCTGTACGTGGTGCCATCCCCAGCAGGGGCTGAGTTCAGCCAGTGCTGTGCACTTGGGGTTTCAGAGGTTTGAGCATTACCAAATACAGCCTTTTGGAAAGGCATGGGGGAAGAATGATGAAAGTTGTCAGAAATTTGAAATTTTCTGCCAGTGTTGCAAAATTCACCATAAAACTTAGCATGTGGTAAAAGTGGTTTTTTTTACAAAAATCTGCAAATGGTTTCATTTTGTTGGAGATGCATTGGGTTATCTGACTTGTGATTTGGGCTTTAAATTTATTTTTCATTCTTAAGCTCTCAAGAGTTAATAGGTATTAAACATATATTAGCATCTAAGTTCATTTGTTCATAATTCTCTAAAGTTAAATATTTCTTACAAATTGCGTAGAAGAATTTATTTATACATTAAGGTTCATCTTATGATTTCAGGTTCTTTGCTTGTTTGCTTATTTCTTTTTGGTTATTTGGTGTTCTAGTCTTGGGATTGTGGGGTTTTAATGGAAGATGATGATGATGGTGATATTTTAAGTGTTTGGAAAGCATACATAAGCCAGGCATTCTCAGATGTCATAACAAAAGCAGGTGTGCATCTTTTGGGCTGCTTTATACTGCAATAAAAACCTGCTCCCCCTTCAGGGGAAAAAAAAAAAGAAAATAATATTCTTTTTCTTGCATTTCATTTTACATGTGTAGGATATCTGTGTATTATGTAGATGTTTGTCATGATGGGGTTTGTTCAAATGACTGTAGTAAATTTACACCTTAATCTTTAATGGGGAGTGTTTATTCAATCTGCAATTGGATAAGCTAAGTACTTATGTTTTTTAGAGGATTCTATTTGTTGCTCGGAATAAATTCAACAAATTCAAGTTTTCTATGCATCTATGAAAGAAAAACTTTCTGAGCATTGATTCTGAAATATTCTTACACGTATCCTTTATTTTAAAAACTGACAAACAAAAGACAAAACCAAGAAAAGAACCCTCAAAACTATATTAAGATGGTCTTGGCTTGGTTTATTACTTCTGTTCCAACACAGCAGGGACTTCATGAGCCTTTTAAAAATTGTGATTACATAAGATAGTTTTATTAAAAACTGATTAATATTATTGGGGAGAGTGCGAGTGTTTTTGCAGAATGCCTATGTGACATTAAAGAGCATCCAAATAGTCTGATCATGAGAAGAGTTCTTCAATTTTTATTAAGAAATTTGTGCCCTCTGTATATTTTTACAAATGTACAAAAAAAAAAGTACTTAAACTTCTAAATACCAGTCTATAAGGACCTTGGTTTTCCTCTTGACATTATTCTGATCATTAATAGAATTCAGAACACAGCATTATTTTTTTTTTCAGTTTGGTTTTTTGTTCTTTTTAATTGTTTGTTTGATTATGGTGGTATTTTGTTATTTTGGTGGTCATTTTTTTGGTTGTTCAGTGGTACCCCTGCTCTTGGGTAGACTAAAGAAACTGATTGGTACCACTTTGTAGACATAGCAGAAAAAGTAGCTTGGGAATGTGCAGTTTATAAAAACATGTCATGCTTACAAGCTGTAACCGTGTGGTGCTCTTTAGATGTGTTATAAATGACTCAGTTGTTTGAAGTATCAATATTAGTGAGTCCTGATGAGATCATGAAGAAGAAAGACCAGCAAAAAATAAAGTTGTGTGATAAAACTAAATAGAGAAGTACTTTTTTTCTGATTTTGGGATTCCTTCACTCAAAACACAAGAAATGGTCTTCAGCTCAAGACAGATATGACAGGTCATTTTATAGTGTTACTTTTCAAGACAAGGCACTTTAGAATTTAGTGGTATTACCTCAGGTTTTCTAGTTTTGGCATTGCTGGCAAACTAGAAGTTTCTGCATACAGGATGTGTGAGTATATATATATACAAATTTTAGGCTTTTAAAAGCTTACTAATAACTTTATAAGCCTGATTATTTTCTGGCATAAATCAGACTGGATAAGGAGTGAATTTGTTTTACATAGGCATGTGCTTACCTAATCATTCATATTGTTAAGCAAGGTATTCTTCCCTTCTGGACTGAGTTTATTTGGAGCAAAGGGACTTTTGAAGCCTGTCTGACTATTTTCTTCTTCTTCTTCTTTTTTTTTTTCTTTTCCAATAGAATTCAAATTATTCTTACTTGAATTAAAATGAGAATTCAGTTCAGGACAGAATCTTGTTTTCGTATGTGGTCAATAGCCAGTACTAGTAACAGGGTAAGAAAAAGTGTATTTATCAGTGGAAAACTGCCACTTAAATACCTGAAAATCAGTACATATTTCCTGTAGTGACAGAATTACAAGGCAGGAGCCTTTCATAGGGTGCAAAACTTTTACTTACAGTTGCAGTTTACTTAATGATTTCTGTTACTTCTGAGCTGGGCAGCTTGTAATGTCCTTGATGATCTTAAAGGTGTTCTCCAATCTAACTGGTTTCATGATTGTATGGAAAATCATTCCTAACCAGCCTCCTGTGGTTTTGTTCAGTTCATGTGCATCACTGCTGCTGTGCTAAAAGGCAACAATTCTTTTATTTTTTAGCATGAATTAGAGAAAATTAGAGAAAAAATATCAATGACTTGAATTTACAACAATGCAGTTTCCAGTTTACAGAAAGTACATCTACAGTTAATGCTTGTTTTGAGATATCAAAATATATAGTTTTACTGTGGCCATATTGAGAAAATATTTACCTTTTAATTACTTTTAAATCCATGTCAGTTGGGCACAATTGCTTTAAGAGACTGTCTATAAATCTTACCAATTTGGAGTGCACAAAATTAGCACTCCAGCTCTTATTAAAATTAAAGCTCTGAATTTTTTGACTAAAAGCCACATGCAGTATCAAAATCCTGGGCCATCCATATGATCCATGCACATGTTTAGAGGTCAGGCATTTACTATTTCATTTAGATATGCATAAATCAGTTTTCTGTGCATTCTCTTTTTAATTTTATTTGATCAAGCATGTGTTAATCATATAATACCAAGTTTATTGATTTATCTTTTGTCCTCATTAGAAGATTGGTATTATTTTTTCAGAGAGATTCCAGTAGCAGTCACCTATCAAATACTTTTTGCTTGTTGCTTAGGTTTTCTTCCTCATGTTTGAGATGGCTCTGTAAATGAACAGAGACAAAATTGAGCCAATTAATTATGAATCAATAAAATGCAGATTTTTTTTTCAATTCTAGGTATTGATTGGATATTTTAATAGTCAAATTGTAGTTAGGGGTCTATTATTACAGGTTTAAATCGCTATGATTATGTTTTTATTTTTTTTGTTTTTAGTGTTATGCATTAGCTTGCTCCCCAGTTAATCTCTTCGCAGTCTTGACAACTTGAAATTTGCTATAAAGACATTGGTGTCTGTCAGCATCATCCTGTGCCCCTTAAACTGTGCTTCAAAGTGAAATACACAGGTACTCTTAGTACTGGCTTGCTGTGACTGGGGAATCAATTTCATATAATTAGCAGAAGCTCACTGGACTCCACAGTTCCCACTCTGTGGTTTGGTGATCATCCTTGCAGTGTAGGCTGCTTGTAGGGGATCAAGACTTGGCTCAAAGTGGATGTTTGATTGGAAATCTTCAAAACACTTTCTCATTTAAGACAGTTCAGGAAAAAAAGTGTTGTTATTTCAGGTAGCTCTCCTCTTTTATTCAATATCTGTACCTTCCCCTCCACTTTTCTCCCTTTATGCTGATGTGCAAAAGATTACTGTGGAGTTCTACTCCTGCACCTGCTCCTTTCTACCCCTCTTCATTATGCACCTTCATTTGAGTTTAATCTCTGATTGTCATTGAAGTAACAGCATATGTTAAAATCAAATCAGATTTTTCTCACAAGCATAATATTTCCTAATATTCTTTCCTGTTATTTTATTCTCAGACTGTCTAGCTAGTGACTCATGCTTCTGTGTTCCAAATGTCTGCTGAGACACTAACATTTCTTCATGCAGATCATCAAGATACAATTGGTATATATCTGTACAAAATTACCCAACATAATTCTGTTGTTTTCAGGAGGGCAATTAATAATTGTTATTTCCAAGTCTCGAGTCATGCCTTCATATTTTTTTTTCCTTTCTTCAGCTTGTATCTGAATTAGCAATGCATGTAAAGTTTCATTGATTTGGTGGGAACCCAGAGCAATGAGTTCTGAGAGTTCTTGCACTGCATCATGGTCATCCAGGCTACATCTGCATTCCAAGAGAAAATTTTGTTGGTGTGGTACTGAACCCATGAAGTTGCCTTTTCTACTCATTCATACTGGTTAACAGGTGCACAGTATTTTGTTTCTTGTAATTTTTTTTATTTTATTTTTTTTTTGCACACCTCCTGTTCCAAGAAATCTTTATTTTTAAAAAATTGTATCTCATGGGCTGTCTTACTCATGTGGTGAAGAAATAGCCTGCAGAATGGCAGAACAGGAATTGTGGAGGATTCCACTGGTTTAAAAGTTAGGGCTGAAATGAACAGGCACTCTAAAAGATGAGGCAGTTGCTCTTGATTTAGATTAATTTTGATAGTTTTAAAATATAAGTGTTTGCATCAGCTTTTTAAAATTTTGATAAATATTTTAATCTATATTTTTGATTACTTTAAGAACAAGCTCGTTAAAGAACAATTACCTAAACAGTGCAAACAAGAAGGCATTTCAGTGTATCTTCTGGGCAATTTGGTGTTTTGCTCTAGGTTGTTTAACCAGACAATATTGAAATCTTTTCATAGCATTGTCTGGTATAATAACCTTGGTACAATGTTTTTTCATGCTGCTTAAATTCTTGAGCGAGGTTATCATCATCCTTTGCCTTCATTTGAACAGAGTAGTAAGGGCAGTCTTGTCCTTCTCTCATCTAAATATTGATTGTTGTTACATTCTTGCCTGAAGTAAGTTCCCACGTTTTTCATTCCTCTGTTTGGTCTCACTGAAACATGGCATGTTTTTATTTTCAGTTTTTAACATCTCTTAGGTCTTGCATCAGTCTCTGTGAAATCTCTCCTTCAGGACTGGCATGGTAACTGACATCTCACATAGGGTGTTGATTTTCATGAGTTCCATATTGAATTCTCTAAGACAGTCTGACCTATGAGTGTCTCACAAAGCTGTCATTTATTTTTTAGAATTTAAATCTCCTTTTCTTTGTTCCACAATAAACTGCTTCCCACCCACCCCAGGAAAAATAGTTCCATAAAACAAAGGTTGGAGGGAGGGTGAATAAATCCTTATGTTCCCCACAATGAGACTTCTCTCTCCCATGATAACTAGTATTTCTTACATATTCCTTTTAATCCTCATTAGTATCTCTGTGCTTGGAGGTTTGGCTTTAGATGGTTAGTTTTGTTTGGGACTATATGGCCCTGCATTTCTGCTAGGGCTGTTGAAGAAATCCTTTCCTACAAAATCATTAAGGTGCTTTAGTTCTAAAGTTTTGGTGTTTTTTTTTTTTTTTTTTTTTTTTCTGGAGAGAGTGTTACTCTCATTTCTGTGTTACAACAGAAAGGTTTCCCTGAGGTATGGAAGTAGCCTGTAGGTGTAGAAAAATAGCTTGTCAGGCATCCCTTAGCTGATGGGTGTAAATGATCAGGAATTGTCAACTCACTGCTGAAGTCACCTGGAACATACAAAAAAATTTACAAGCCGACAAAAGCTTCTAACAAATGAGAGGAAGAAAGGCACGTGAAAAGGATTTTCACATGATTAATGCTTAAAAGAAAAAAGTTATGAGATGTGGGTCTGGTTACTAGGACAGGAGAAGAAATTGAATCCCAAGTGCTCTATATGATAGAAGCTGGCAATACCATAAGCATATATTTATAGGTGAGTTTTATTGTCTCCTTTTACTGCAAGACCTCTAAATTACTTTTTGTTGCTGGCTGATTTAATTATATAATAAGTTTTGTTGACATTGTTGTTGTCTCAATGGAACAACTGTTTATTTGTGAGTTTAAATACGAAGTACATCTAAGAGCAGAAAGGATTCTGAAGGCACAACTTTATCTCATCAAAATTAAGTTGTAATGACGACTTAAAAGCTAACCAACTTTTCTGTTTACTGTTATTTGTGCATTTCTGAGGTTGCTTAAACTCTCCCTCAACATTCCTGCAAGATAAATTTTGCCTGATTCTGTAGGAAGTAAAAAAAATAATTTCTGAATATTTTTAATTTGAGGAAAAGATCCAAATCAGATCTTTCAGACATGTGATCTTAACATTGAGACTTTCTGATGCTGTTAACTAATAATTCACCTCAATGATACCAGTTAAGTCAAGAATGCTGCTTGTTGGAGGAATACAGCTTAAATCAGAGAATCAGAGTTGCATAAGAGGAAGAAGGTTTCATATGTGGGAAAGTAGTAGACAACTCTTTATTTTTTTATATATATATTTTTTTATAAACTGGGCAGTTCTTTGTAATTTTTACCTGAGCTCAGTTTAATGACACATTTCAGGCAGGAGACTCCAACAGAACAGTGAACCTGTGGCATTGTATGCCACTAATCTAAATAATGGTCAAAATGTAAAGACAGTAGGATCTTTGAAAGAAGAGAGTATACTTTTATTTTATAACTGTTTTTATAATCTGCTAAATGCAGCATACACTCGCTTTCATTTCTTTTTGTAGGTAGCTAGCTCCCCCTTTCTTTTCTCTGTCTTGTTTGGAACATTCAGATTTTATGCCATTATATTGATTATGTATTTGATATAGCTCTATCTGTCCCAATATCTGAAATAATTTAAAAACATTAAGGAATAAAGCTCCAGAACACTGTAAGGAGGAAAAATATTATATATATATATATAGCTGTGGGTTTTCAGATACACCCCTTAAAGAGCTAAGTCCCAAGTCACGTTGCAATGTGCTTTAAATGACAGTAACTTTTTCTCCAGGGCATTTGATTATTAGTATTGAAGAAAGGGTGAAAAGTGCAGTGGTGGTTGGAGAATATTAAAGGGTATATTACTGCAAATCAATATTCACTTAAGCTATTTCCTTAGCACCTGCTATTGCTGGACACAATACAATGAACTAGATGCTTGGTTCAACCCAGCAGAGCATTTGCAACTAGACAGATAAGCTTTTCCTCTGATAGGAAAGAAAGAGGGAGGAGTTATATAAACAGTGGGCTTTTATGAATTTGGTAAAGATTCTAAATCACTTGTATTAAGTATTGCAAGATTACAGAAAGGAGTAACCGTAGTATACAGAATGAAAAGTAGAAAGACTTCAATAATTTATCTGTTTTCAAACATGAGTTTTGTTGTTGTTTGATTTATTTTAGTGGCCTACTGTAAGTCTAGTACTGTGTTCACTGAGACACAAGTCCATCCATGTGAGAGGTGATAGATGCATACAAAATGTTACCTCTGTGTGACTCCAGCTATTAGATGATTATAGTACTGTACAAAGGAATGTAGCATCAAATAGAAATTCACTCGCTTAGAAGACCTGCTGCAGGGACTGTTCTTGTATCTTAATGAAATAAAATGAATTTTTTAACGGACCAGCAATAAAAGATGAGGTTGGTCAATAAAATACTTCTGCAGTCACGATGGCAGTGGAGCAATGAATGCCTCTGTGGTAATTGGAATTAAATAAGGGCAGGCTATAGTGGAGAGAGAGGGAGCATGCTCGAGCTGTATGGAATAGAAGCAGACTGTAAACTCTTGGTTAGCCTTTTACACTAAAAAAGACCAATAAAACATTAAAATAAAGTTGGAAAACTGACTTCATGCTTCAATGCAATTAATTTTTAGAAGTGAATGCTCCAGAATTATCAAGGCAAAAAACTTCAAGGAAACCTTCAAAGAAAGATGTGATGGGGTATCTAGGAGGTTTCCTACTTCTCTGCTGCCAGCAGGATTTTCCTCTGCTTTTGTGTATTGTAGTCAGATTTTTCTTCCCCCTCTTCCCACCATTTTTCTTTGGTGTTGTGGTTCTCCTGACAGGTATGACAATGAAGAGAAATTCAGGACAGTAATGTGTGGCTTACCCCCCTTTCCCAGGATGTGCAGTGGCAATGAATAAGACATTAGCATTAGTATGTTCACTTAATGATCAGCCATTAGCAATTGGCATCTAATGCCTCTGGTTGAGCTTAGAGTCAGCACTCCCTGACAGAATGACAGGTTTTTACAATACCCATTTTGGCGTTATCTTAAAATCAAGAAGGTCTCTGCAAACAATTGCTCTCTATTTGTATTCTGGTCTGTTCCATGAGGAAAGATGGGAGATAAGTGTTCTGAGCATAGTTCCTGTAGCTGGATGTATAAGGGCACAGGAACCTCCTGGCAAATACAGCTAAACTGAATAAAACTTTGGTGCATGAAATGCAAGATGCTGGATGTGTCCTTATATATACACACATATATATAAAATGGTAGTTCAGTTGTAAATTATGACATAAAAATGTGAGTTGCTAGCAAGGTGATTCAGCACACTTTAAATTTTTCATCTGCATTCATGAGTATTTCTTTAAAATACCATTTGTTAAAAGTAATTCTGCAGGTTATTTGCAGAGAAGCTGGAGACAGGAATTTGAGGCAAGGCAGTGCTGGGGGAGATGGTGATGAGAAGGGGATGAGGGTGGTGGGTCAAAATCCCATTGCATTGACTACTTATGTTACACATGGGCAGGTCATTCAAAAGAGAAAAGTGCTTAGTTTTTACAGCCTTAAAAGTAAACCTTATATTCTTTCTAGTTTGGTTTATTTGTTTTCAAATTATACACTGAGCTTACTGAAGATAAGTCACATGGAGGTGATGTTTCTTTGATCCAGGCCTTTTTATTAATTGTGTGTATTTATTGTGTGTATTTATGTATTTGAACGCTCAAATTAGTACAGCCATTTGTTTTGTTGCTTTTATGTTAGTTTTGGTATTTTTAAAGTATGGCAATGTTAATTTTTATATATTTTAATGCTTTTATACTTTCAATGTAGAAGTTTAAATTATATCTAGATTGCTTTCTTGTGAGTAGCTCTTTACTTGAAATTTGAACATTTTATGAAGTAACTATTCTTGCTTATTGCTCCTGTAGGGGAAAATGCAGCGTTGCACTTCTGAATGAGACAGAATCTGTGCTCTCATACCTGGAGAAAGAGGTACTTGTGACTTCTATTCTACTAAATATTGGGATAAGTTTATTTTTCTTTCTGTTTTTTTAACAAATGGGCAAACAGTACTTTGAAGATCTTATCTTGGATGATAGGTTAGAAAAATTATGTTCAAAAATGGATTTTAACAGTATTATTGGATAAAAATGTAATTAACACACTTAAATGATAGGTTTATTACGAATGTTTATATTTAGAAATAATTAGTTTCAAGTAATTAATATGACATCTTACAGATGAAAATATAGACATGTCTTCCAGTAGTGGATACTTGTTTTTTCCTCCTTTTTTTTAACTCTTTTTTTTCTTTTATTATATGGAAAGTATCTCCTCACCTTCCTCTGGAAGATACTTAGGATGCTTAGCTTTACTAGAGAAGAAGAAAATTCCCCAAGAATTTGAAAGATTGCAAAATACCTTTAAAATAAACATATTTTTATTTGGAATGTCTTAATATAGCATCAGGAAGGCAGCGTTTTCTAACTGAAATTAACATGTCTTTATTTTTAAATTCCTACAACGAACCACTGATAATCAGTAAAAATATTTTTGAAAGCAGGACGTGGCCTATACCTATGTGACTATACTACATTTGCCAATACTGTTTTAGTGCCTGAGAAGGGTTTACACAGTGTTTTATTTTTTTGGGGATTAGTTTGTTTTGGAAAGTCATTATGGTAGAGATACTTATGGGTGCAAACATGTTCAATTCAAAAAGCAGTTAACATTAATTCTATTCAAATCCATTGATATATTTTTGTGTACAAATCTTTTCATTATTCCTCTGTTCTGAAGTAAGTCCTAACAATGAGGAAGTCCTAATTAGCCTTTTAAAAGTACACATAAAATATTTGTATTAGTGAAATAAAGATTTATATACCAAATCTCTGTTCTTTAAAGTATGCAAATTTCCAAATGGAAGGTGTTACAAGTTTGCAAACCTAATTTAAAAAATTATTATGCTGTTGCAAATATGTCTTATTTTTTAGGATGCTTTTTTTTATTCATTGGTGTATGATCCATCATTGAAAACGCTTTTAGCAGACAAGGGAGAAATCAGAGTGGGGCCTAGATATCAAGCAGATGTGCCAGACATGCTTGTGGAAGGTAAATACTTGATCTTTGATTAGTGAAAAAAATAAAAGTCCTCATATTGCATTATTGCTCATGCTGACTTTCTGAACTAAGCTAATACATAGAGGCAGACAAAGTAAGAAGGTAGGTCTGAGAATTTATGAACACCAGTAGATATGGAAAAAGAAAGGATACTTGAATAGTTGTTGTCCATTTCCAGTCTGTGCATAGGCATTTGATATTTGTTTTTTAATTATATGGTCTGATTAGTTATTTAATATAGGCTGCATTGAGAGAAGATATTAAGGACCAACTCATCTGTAAAATAATAACACTGTAGTAAAACAAGTGAAAAAGATATTTCCTCTTTCCCTTTGAAAGCAAACAATGCATAGAGAATTCAGGTCTTTGTGTCTTCTTACTGCAAAATATTTTCTTTCTTTAAACCATCTTATCTGTTTTGTAGCAGGATTGAAACAACTATTTCTAGCCTTGGCATAGCTTTAAAATCACTGATATTTTTAAAATTTTATTTATTTATTTATAACCTAGCACAACTACCTATGCCTTAGTCTTTTGCTGCACAGGACTATTCTTTTAAACAAAATTTCAAGTGAAATATGTGTTTAATGTTTGGATCATATTTAAGAAGCATGAGTAACTGTGTCTTGCTATGTTTACAATTGTATATGATAATTAAATTTTTAAAAAAGGAGAAAGTTTCTTTGGGAGTATCTAGATGAAGGCAATATTTTCAGGAGTCATGGTATTTATTCTTTAAAAAGAAAGGATTATGTGAGTAGAACACGACTTACAGTAAGTCCAAGGATTTCTGAAGGCCCAAATATATATATTTGTGACCTTAAAGATTGTGTTTTCTGTTCATCATGATCTACTTTTTTTATGCTGCTATTCTTTTGCACAAACCTCCCCATTATTTCTAATTTCTACAAAGCCTATTTAACAAATGTATAAAACAAAAATTATTTGATTATTTGATTTCTGGCAAGTGAGAGATTATTTTACAATGAATGCTATTTAATAGATCATCTGCATTATTATTCTGACTTTTCTTTTAATAGCCAGACTATAGGAAGTCACTTCAGTTTTGTTTATAAAGTATACAGACGTGTTTCAGAACAGGTTTATGAATAGATTATGACAACACTGCTATTCTTGCTGTAAAATGTACCTGCCAAAGGGAAAAAATAGTCCTGAAGATGTTCATATGCTCAGGAGGAAAGCTTGCCAGAGGGTTAATGTGAAAATGGCTGTCTCAATGCGTGTGAGAGGCAACTGGGAAGTACTGATATGATTCCCAAGTACCTGGTTGAACTGTAGGGGTGTTAGGATAAGCTAGGGTTGTCTACCAGGTAGTCTTTTCCTACTGAATTCTTTTTACTTAAGTTACTAAATACAGAGGCTAATTGTGAAATAGTGAATATTACATACAAAGGAATTTTTTTCCTATCCAAATTTTACTTATTTGATTTTTTCCTAAAGTTAAAATCTATATTCATTTAAACTGAAGTTGACAAGTTCTTCTGGAGCTTAACTTTTTGAGTTACATCCTTGGTTTAGTTAAAATGAGTAGATAATCTTTTTCATACATCATGACTATAGGATTTCACTGTGTATTACTGTCTTCTTTTCCTCACACCCCACTAATCCCCAGAATGCAATGTGTTGCAGTCTTCTTGCTGCCTTCAGTAGGAAATAATAATCCATCAGAGCTGAGAAGCACGAAGCTGCCCACAACCCAAGGATCTGTTGGTACATGAAGCACTTGAGAGTTCAGTTGGATTAGTCTGCACTTATTTCAAGTGGCTGGTGGAAAAAAGAGTAGTTTTGGGAGGATAAAAATATCTGAATTATGGTAGTTTGGACTGATTTTCTTTTTTTTTTTTCCTAAATGTTTTCATAGCCCTCTGACCCCCAAGGAAAAACAAAAGATGATTCAGCTTTTGCTATTGTGTCTATGTAAGCTGACAGCCAGGAAGTTAATCCATTCACTGTCAAGCCCTTTCTTTCATGAAAACAAATCTAAACAATGTTTAAAATTAATAGATTAGAAAAGTTGTATTTGGAAACTGTGGGATTCTGTGAAGATTTTTTGTCTTTATGTACGTTTTTCAGCCTGTAATATTAAAAGTGACTAGTGTTCTGTATCTCCAAATTATTATGCTCCAATGTATAACTCTTTAAAAGTGTAGACCCGTCACCTGAATTGAAAAGATAGAATTTAGGCAACACCTTGTCAGTTCAGAAAAATCAGATTTTCTATCATCTAATAATAGTATTATTAGATGATAAAAAATAAAATAAGCATTCCTGAATTTGTTCACACAAAATTTGTTCTATAATCTAAAGGAAGAATACCTTTTTGAAAGTGGTTGGTAGGCAGAAAACAAACAAACAAACAAAAAGTATACAAATCAAAGATTCATACACCAATAGTTGTTTTTATTTTCAAACTTACTGGCATAGAAATGCAATTCAAATGACTAAAGACAGTTTAGATTAGCTTTCAGAAGGGCCAGTCACAGCATGGCTGAAAAGAAAAAAGACATTCTACAAACATGAAATTAATTTGTTGTAAATACACTGATGAATTCTAGTAGATTAAAAATTCAAATTGCTTGCACTTTCTCCATACTGTGATAACTTATATTCTATCTGAATAGACTATGGTGTTTTTGTCTTGATTTATTTTATTTACTGGACATCTATGCGTGTTTTTTGTAGGAATAGATTTTTTTTTTTTTCCTTGTGTTGATGTTGCCATTTTTGAGTAAAACGTCCTGCAAACCCAGGTGATTAGGTCAAACTTCAGATAATGCAGCATACCTGCTTCTCTGTGCCCCAGGGGTGTATTTGATAAATTTATATTGCTCTTCAATTTTTGAAATGAAGGGAACATCTACTTTCAAAAGACTGAAAGGTTTATTAAAATCAAGATGAATGATAAAGTCTTCCAGATTCAACTGTTTTTCTGTTTTTCCACTTTGGGATACATTGAATCATAAATCCTTTAGCAATTTCAGTAAGCAAATGTAAACAAAGTTTAAATTTGGTTGAAAATGTGTAAGCCTTGTAAATCCACGCCACTTTTGTTTGTAATGGTGCAGCTGAATTGCTTAGATCACACATTTATTGAAGACTGTAACTTTGGAGAAAGACCAGGGCAGATTTCTCTCTGCAGTCTCTTCCGACTTTTGTTGTCACCATTCTTGGGAGTAAAACTTGGGAGTAAAAGTTGTCAGATTTGAATGATCTTGTGTTTGTGTGAAGTCTTTGGTCCCCCTGTGCCAAGTGTTACAGTCTGTCTACACTCTAATTTGAAGATTTTTGGAGTCTTTTTAGTTGCTTTAGATATTCTGGAAGAGAAGAGAATGTTGTACAGCATTGACTCAAATTCTGGCTAGCAGGATACTGAAGAATGTCCTTTCTTTGTTTTAACAACATTGCCCAGTGGCTTATTCTGTGGATGTAGCAGCTTGTTTTCACATCTGTTTCAGCGTGGGGTAACATTCTTCTCCTCTGTGCAAAGCAAAAATAAAAAGGGTTATCTCTGAGAACCAGAAGCATTAATTTGGGCAATCCCTACTCCACAGTACAGGAGCAAGGAATCTGGTTCTGTGCATGTAATGGCCAGAAAGCTGCTGTGTTGTGCACTCACCTACAGTATTTGATCAACAGCTTATAAAGTCTGTGAGTAGTAACTTCAATAAACAAAGCTAAAACCCTAAACAAGCAAGAACAAAACCCCATACAGTGTTAATTTAGGCAAGTCATTATTATTGTTACTTGGTTACAAGGCATACTTTTATAAATTGTTCTGAATATGATCAAATTGTCACCTTTAACTAACAGATTTTATTTAGTCATGCTTTGTGTACAGGGAGATTGCACCCAGGCAAATTAGTTTAGATTCTTGGTAGACTTTTATATAACATTGATTCTTACTTGTCTCACAGCTTTAAAATCCAAATGTTTTTAAATTCTGGCATTTCAACCAGTGTGTCTCATGCAATGGAACAACTGATGCAGTGGCAGGTTGTTTTACATGGTTGGCTAAAAAAAGCAGAGAATGAGAGAGAAAAATGCTAGGGATATAGTTTATGAAGTAGGATAATGCTTAAGAATGGGAGAAACTGGGAATTTTTTGCTCTGTAGGGGTTAATCTAATACATTGTTTTTCCTGTCATGCCTGCACTGCTCTTTCTGCCTCATGCATACCATCATAGGCCTAACTGCAGCTGTCACACAATTTAAATACATTTGCACAAAAAAAAAAAAAAAATTCATGACAGCTGAGCTAAACAAATACAATGGAAGTTATGTTGCAAATAGGGAAGCCAATTCTTTACAGTAGTCTCATTGGCCAAATCAGTAATTTCTTAAGTGATGCTTACTTCCATTCATTGATGTGAATCAAGTGGAAAAGCTGTAACTAAATCAAAAATGGTTAATAATTGTTCTTCTGTCTGTCAAAGTTCTATTAAAACTTCTGAAGCAAAGGATATTTTCTAAACAATTCTGACAAAATTTATCATGACTGTATTTGGGGCATGATATGTAAGTCTAATGAAACTGTCTGCAGTAATTCTCTGGAAAAAAATATCACAACAAAACAATTGCATTTTCAAAAAAGATGAATATAATTTGGCTTAACAATTTCCAATGATTTTTTAAAAGTAATTTATCAAAATTAATTTTCTGATGTTGCATTTGATTTTGTGTACTGAGATGTGGTAGAACAGTATGGTGCTAGGCAATGTAAGATGTTTAAGTGTTGAAATCAGCATTTTCAAGAAAGCAGCCCAGCAGTGTAGGAAGGACCATGCTGAATCAGACAAACAGCAGTTTATCCCTGCAGGAGATCTTGTCACTTGAGGTTTTCTTAGTTTTCTTAAAATTTTTTTAAAGCCTCTAAGAAATTCTATAGGCTGTCACCTTGATCTTCCTCATGAACCTCTTGATCTTTTTTCAGCAGCTGAGGATTTTTCTTTATTAAATGCCTGTCGACCACTGTGTCTTGGTTGCAAATTTGATTAATTAGGCTAGCATAGCTGTGAGCCATGACCATGCTAATTACCCACATTTTTTCTTTAGCTCACATTCCCTCCTTCACACCCTAGGTATAACACAACATGATTTGAGCTCATGTATCTTGATTAATAGCTGTTGTATTCCTGAGATCCTGTAGAAATCTGGAGAGGATTCTTGTCCAAACTCAAGTAGCTGTTGCTGTTCATAGTGTATAATTGTTCTCTAAACTCTCCTTGGATGCATAATTTTAAGGTGTCTCATAATGCGAGTGAACCTCTCCACATCTGTCCAATCATCACAAATACAGAAAATTAATTTGATTTCTCTTCTAGCAATTAATTTGGTTTTCTCTTATTTGTTTCCTTTTTAAATAGATCATATTCAAGGTCTTGGACTCTGGTATTTTATAGACCTTTTGATTCTCTTGATGGTCTGAGAAGACTTTAATCATTTAAATGCCCTTTGAAATTTGGACAGTTAACCTGACATCTAGTAATGTGCCTCAATGACAAGGACAGCTTTTGGTCTTCAATTTTTTTCTTCCCTCTCTCATATCTTCCATAAATACATGAAATTTACTGGGGAATGAGGGGGCTGAGAGAAGCAGCTCTGTGGGAAGGGCCCTGCGGTGCTGGCAGACAGAGAGGGGATGGATTTGGCCAGCAGTGCCTTCTTGTGTCAGCCTGGGCAGCATCCCCATGGCATATCTGCACATGGCTATATCTGGTTATATCTGAGCAGGGCAAGTGTCAGCAGGAATGGTGACTGAGTTCCTTTGGGCTCCTCAAATCTGCTCATCCTGCCTGCTCTGAGGACTCTGCAAGCAGAGCAAGTCACACTTGACTGGGCAGAACGGAGGCGTGGCAGAGAGGGACATGGGATGATGGATGCTGGAAGTTGACTTGGGAAATGAGTTTTCAGTTTCAGAGTGGAAGGAGACAAGCAGCATTGACAAATATGGTGTGGAATGATTCGATTTAAAGGTTTATCTGGAGAACTGGCTGTTAATCCTATCTGAGTGCCCCATGCCAGATGTCTGTCTGCAAGGTCCTGTTTTGATAGCCTGGAGGGATGATCTTACACTCACATGTTAATGTCCCCTCCCAGCTGCAGTCCACCTCCCAGCCCGTGCTGCTTATCTCTTGCATCTGGCTTTGAAAGGAGACCTTAGGGAATTCCTTATGGAGCAGGGATCTGACACAATTGGATTCTCTCTGGCCATTTAAAACAATACAAAGAGTGTGGAGTGGGCAAGGAAGAGGAGTACCCCCTACTAAGACCTATAGAAGAGGAATCAGTGTCTGAAAAGGAGGAAGAAGCAGCCTGTAGGAAAGATGTTCTGTTCAAGGCTTTTTTTTATTCTAGTAAATAAAATTGTAAACTAAAATCTGGAGTCTCTCTGGCTCACCTGAAAATACCCAGTGAGTGCCTAGAAATAGCACATGCTGTGCAGCTGATTTCATTTTTGAAGCCAAGGCATCTTCGAATTAGTGCAGTTTAATTAATTGACGACTTAATAGGAAGAAGGGGAGCAGTTGGACAAATTTAAGCAAATTATGGATGACATACAGAGAAACTATTCCAAGTTTCTAAAATGTTTGTGTTTGGAAAAAGAACAAATTAATTCCTTTAAGGATGATTTCTAAAGTCTTCACTGTTTTTGTGCTTTTTACTGCAACTCCATTGTAGGAGTATGTTGTCTTTAAAAGACCAGACATACCAAATGGAAACTATTAAACTCAAGAGTTCAAGCCCGTTAATGTTTGAGTATATTGGAATTTCAGAATTTTAAGTTTATACATGATTACAAGTAAAGAGTTGGATGAGAAAGTCATTTGCAACCTGTTTGGATTTTAATATTACGAAAGTTCAGGATTGCTTAGACTTGGTGTATTATACCTTCTGGTTCTATAAATGCTTCCCATATAACTAAATATTTTGGTTTTTTAAATTTAATTCATGAAAAATATACCTTAGAATAGAGAAACTCATCTGTAATCTCATGTTCTGTTACTTCATGGTACATAGTTCTCCCATTTATTATATGAACCACTGCTGAATTTGAAAGTCCCTCATACAGTCAGAGACCTGCAGCAGTAATTTGAACAGTGCATCTGGTTCCCTTGACAAAAGTCTGTGCTGGATTATTTCTGTTAGTGTTGATGTAGTTGCTATGATTTAATTCTGTTGTGAGAAGATAATAATCAGTCCTTTTTAAAAACCGTTGATACAAAATATTTTTAGAAGGTTCTGTATTCAAATATTTCAGTTAAAAATTGGACAGCCAGATACTCTGAAGACAGATAATGTGTGTCTGTGAGAAATATCTGACAGGATAAACAAATATTGTGTCTTTGTGTTCTATTGATTTCCAGAAAATATGGTCTGTAATTTGTGATAAGTGATCACTGTTTTTGACAATTACTGGGTATTAACTGGACATATTAATACAGTAAGTAGTTCTTAGAAAATAAAATTCATAAAATATTGCATTTCAGGTCAGTGTTTCACAAATATTATCAAACCTTTTGTATTTGACTGGCTTTAAAAAATGATGAGGTATGATGATTTTGAGGCCATGTTAGTGTTTCCTTTGTGAGTGAAACAAAATGCCATTACAAGAATAAATAAGTGGAATTAGAGTAAACCCAGTTGCTTAGGTATGATCAAAGGAAGAGTTGCTTTTCTTGTGCACCCACAGAAGGTGACAACAGCAGCACCTTTAGGCTCTTCCATCAGCAGTATGTGAGGGAAAGGTTCTTGTGGAAAAAGCTGTCAACCATAAAGTTATTTTTGGATGGGGTTGAGGAACTAGTGCATCTACTGGCTTGCACACCTCCCTTGTTCTACAACAGCATTTTGAGAGTTCACAGTCAGTGTCTAAAACCAGGTTTCTTGTCAATTGAAGATGACTTTATGGGATCAGAGAGCAGAAAGCAAAACTCAAAGTCTGAAATAAAAAATACCTTTAGGGGCAAGTACAAAAGGAGATGGTTATGAATAACTTAGGTTTGCTTCTAGATGCCCTGGAACCTTGTAGAAATTGATTTTACCAAGTCCAGTGTGAAATGCTGAATTGAATTTTTATATCTGACAGAAAATCTGGTAAATCAGCAGCAAAATAAATGATAACTTCAAAATATTAGTTAGAAACTTGGTTCAAATGTAGGATGATGGCTTTCTATTCCAATGCATTTATCAGAAGGAATGAATGCATGGAACAAAAGATAGAACAACAGATTTAGAAGTTCCTATTTGTGGAAGCTGCAACAGAATACCAGATATGACAGTGATGGTGCTAACCCAGTAAGACTCACCTTTATGGTCATAATAGAAAGATGCTGATTAATCTCAGCTGAAAACGGATATCTAAAATCGATTAGATATTAAGATGAGATGAATCTCAACAAATAATAAACTTCCTCGTTATATATGCTCAAATATATTTTATTCTCAGATGGGGTTTCTGTTGGTTGCACTTTTGACTTTGAGTTAACATGATTTTTTTTCTATAATACCTTCTAAAAGTAGGAGCTGTTTCTTGAGAGTCAGCCCATTTAAACATCGTAGTCTCTTGTCAGGTTTGAAGACTTTGTTTTTAAGATCATAGATTAAATTTGCATAATTAACTGTCAAATGCTTGATTATCACAAACAGTAAAATATACTTTACAATGAGGTTCATATCAAATTTTAATAGGATTATAATATCCTTTACATCACTTTTGCCAATCTTTTTCTAGGGAGCTGAGTTATTGATTTATGTGCTGGGCAGTTAAAAGCATGTTTATAGAATTTTATCAGTTTTACTGGAAATTAAACAAAACACATGTAAATGGCCTCTTGATGCCTTTTTTTCAGGAAAGAAAAGATTCTGCCTAATTATGCATTTGCAAGGAAAATCTGTATTTAGGGCTGTGGCCACATGTACTACAGAAGCTCAGTTAGGTATTGGAAGCTTTGCATTATAAACCATAGTCTTTTATGAAGTGTTTTCAGTGATTTTTACTTAAAAATTCTTGTTGCTTCTGGTCCAATTTGTTGAGTTATTTAAGTGCATGTATAATTTTGATCAAATGGACCAAATGTGGTCATGGAAATTTCTGAGCTTCAGTTCTCAGATCATTCACTACTTCTGTGTTAGGAGTTGGAAATTGTTTATCAACTAGATTTTATAAAAGCTGCTCAACAGAAGTGAGTTATGTGAGTTCTGCTTAACTCTCAGGGGAGTCTTGCTTGGGGATAGTTGGAGTGATTTTTTTTCTGTTATTGTTTGGTTTCTTGTTCATTGGCTGCCCTGAATTGTGAAAGCATGTCTGCCTTTCTCGAGTTTGATTTATGCTTGAGGACAGTTGAATTTTTGGTCTTGGTAAAAAAGAGCCATGATACCCTGCTTTAGCTCCTTGAGGAGACTTGGGCTACTGTATTAACAGAAGTAAAGTTTTCTGTTTGTTATGATCCTCCTGTTTTTTTCCAACTGGAAGGAAGTGGTTAAAGTGGCCCTCTGGTTGCAGTGCAGCATGAATGGTCTGTGCTGCGTAGTTGGTGTGGCAGGCTGTGCATGATTGCTGCCAGAAAGATTTTGCTGCTAATAATAGCTGTGGAGCCTTGGCTGAGATTGTTCAAATACTAAATGAGTTCTGTCAGGTAGTCAGTCTTAGGAAGGTACAGTTATTTATTGAGTGCTGTGTATGTGCTTATTATCCCCGTGAGCGCTCCAATCGCTTCTCAAGCAGCAACGTCTTAGTGTTTAATTGACTTTGCTGGTATTTTCTGCCTCAGTAACTTCACCTAAAAGGACTTATTGTAAGTTCTGATTTTTGTTTCTTTGCTGTTTTACTGCAAGTCTGATTTTTCCTCTAAGTTTATTCTGTAGAAGATGAAAAACAAATAGCAGATGCAGATGAAATGTGTTTTTTTTTTTTATATTTGAATACGTCAAAATGCATTTCATCCTAAACAAAAAGTTCTTCTCTAAATGGTTTTGTTTACATTATTCACACCAAAAGTCTTATTTCTCTTTAGAATGCCTAAGTAAGAGGGAATTTGCATATTTTTAACATTAGGGTGTTTTGGTTTTTTTTTGAAAACAACACAACTCAGAACTGAAGGACCACAGATTTAGTTTTAATTTAGTCAGGGTTTGGTTTTGGTGTGGTTTTGTTTGTTTGGTGGATTTGTTTGGTTTTGTTTTTCTGGGGGGTTTTGTTTGTTTTTTTGAGAATACAATGTCTCTGCATTGTAGTATCCCTTTTTCAAAAGCAAATACATTAAATACTATTAAGTACAGTAGTACTATACTGTTATTTTATTTACACTCAGAATCTTTTTCACCATGCTTTCCTGAAAAATCTATTACCTCATGTGTTGTTATTTCAGGAATTTCAGCAAACTGAAAACAGTTTTTCAGGGTTTTGGGAAAGAGGCAGTCTCATTTGTTCCTTCCTTCCAGCACTGGGAATTTCCATAAGCCAGCCATCCTCATTGCAGCATTATGTAGAAGTTGGTCATGAACATGTGCTTGCAGTTCAGTTTATTCTGAGCTCAAGTGTAATTCTTTCTCTTAATTTCTAGGAATTTAGAACATGATGAATTCAAGCTCTGAGCATTTTGTGAGCACTTGTCTTTTGATCATCAGTGATTAAATTATAAGTACTGTAAAGCTGAACACTGAGAGAACATTAAGGTTATAGGAGGCAGTTCTATTTTGAAAGATTTTTCAAGTGCAGAATGATTAAATGTTTTTTATAAATTCAAGCTCTAGAGGATAAGTGGTGGTCGGACTATGCATGTTTTATTGGCTTTAAAAATGCCCAATAGCAGTTAAATGCTTGTAGACAAGTAACAGGCCTTTATCACATGATATCTTTCATTTGTAGTCTATACAAATATAGCCTAGTTTTCATTTCTAGTCCTTATACATGTCTTGCATTCATAAATTCTTACCCTGAGATTTGTGTAAACATATAACTCCTTCTGTGATTAATTGAATCTGACTATACCTCTGTTAGGCAAGCTCAAGAAGAGGGGAGATTGTCTTGAAATTGAAAGGTAAACAAATAAATTTTTTTTGCCTACACTTTTCATCTAAGATTTTTCATGTTGTTTTGATGAGAGAAGTTATTTGCACGTAACTCCATTATATTTTTTGAAGACTTAGGTGTAAATTTTTGAACTTCTGAATTTTTTTTAATAGCTGTACCTATGAGAATTGCAAATGACAAAAAAAAAATAAAAATTAGTAATAAGAATTTTATGCAGGATGAATATGCTGACTGTTTTAGTGAGGAACTAATGTACTTTTCATCTAAGGGGAAAGCTCAGATTTTACATTAGACAGACAGGGTTAATGTCTGAAACTTTGTTCATGCACAGTACAGGAAAATTCAATGTGATTCTATTTTTCTCCTCTTCGAATCAGAGAAAATGCTTTCAGACTGTCTAAATAGCAGCATGAGAATGTGGTTTGTGAACTGAAACTTCATTTTCACTGATTAGTTCCCTGTTTTCACAGGGATGGCACATAAACAGCCCATGAAACTATGTTCAAAAAGCCATTTAGGATTACCTGCAGGTAGTATGCTCCCAAAGAGTTCTGGCAATAGCCTGCTAAATGCTTTATCTGCTAGATCCATATTTCAGTGAAAGAAATTGTGTTGCATGCTGAACTCATCTAGGGAAAGATAAGAACCAACAAGCTACTCTGCTCCACATCCTTGCAATGTTAGCTAAGAGATATTCCTGTTCCACAAGTACAAAACTAAAATACAGAGATGAAGGCACTGAATTGACTTCTTATCAATGTGCTAAGCATTAAGAATATGAGCCTTTACAAATGCCTTCACCTTTATCTGCTTAGATGTCTGGTGAGTCTGAGGAATTCACACACACGTCACAACTGGCTGATTTCAGGAGGTTGTATGAATAAATGAATTTGGTTACTAGGAAGAAACTGTGATTGAAACTCTTGGTCTGGTGTGCAGTTCTGTCCATGGATAGATCTACTGCCTTACTGTGACCAAAACCCCACAGTTACAGATTTTCTGTCCCTTGGAATTAAGGATCCAGCAGCTGGCACCTCTGTTTTGCATATCCTAAAAGCTGGATTCATTCAGAATGCTGAGCAATGCAGGTGTTTAGTTTGCATGTTTGGATTGAATTGACAGCTGAATTACCTTTTGAGAAGCAGAATAAAAAGGTTTTTTGAAAAATAGTGCAAATTGTGCAAAATACAAAAATAAGACTTTATGTATCAGAAGTGTCTTTAAAATCACATACCTCATCAACTCTTTGTCATTAAAAGCTGAATTTGTATTGTTTCATTGACAACATTTTCTAAATAAAAGCTAATTTATAGATTCATATTTCAGTTTCTAAGGAGTATATTATATTGCAGGTTTTTTTATATATTTATTAAATTCAAAGAGTTTCATTTTAAGAAGCTGTTTATAATTTATATTGAAAGTTATTTTCTTTTAGTTGGATACAAGAAGAACATAGAATCATGCTGAATCTGATGTACTAGTTATCTTTGGGGTATTTATATGAAGGAAATGAAATTTCAAAGACTAAATCTTTAATTTCTTGTACCTCATCTTAAATACATTTGGTTTACTTTTGTTTTGTAAATATTGTCTTCCATTTTTTAGACGGGCACATCATGCTTTTGTTTGTCTAAAATTACTGACTGAAATACAAAACTTTCATTTTAAAGAAAGTTTTTAACTTTTTACTAGAAGACAGCTATGAGAAATAAGGAGTTGAATGATTGATGTAGAGTAAACCATCTACTAATGTTTTCCAATAAAATTAGTCATCAGGAAAAAACTGGCTATAATAAAATTATAAGCAGTGATTAGAATAAATTGGATATACTGGTATTTTATATCAGTTGTTCAAAAAATTGCCTAGCACTTCTCAGAGCTGTAATTGGTATGCTACTGGTGGTAAGGGAAAGTGGCACTTTTAAAACTGAACTTCTCAGATGCACTGAAAATGGCTGAAAGTAAAACTCCCCCATTCCTTTGTGAGCTGGGTTTTGCAACATAAAGAATTAATACTATGACAACTTTATCATCTGCTCAGTTGGACTATCTTACACTTCTGTGTCAAATTTAACAATGTAGAAGATAAATGTTGATGTGCTAACAGAAAATTTGCATCCTAAAGTGGTTTGCTGCGTTAAAAATCCTACGGGATGTGGTACAGGCATGATCAGCTAAGGATCACAGCTCAAGTAAAACACAGAGGGTTGATAATCATTATTTTGAAAGACCTGTTTATCTTATGTGATCCTCCCATTCTGATGCTTTCAGCACAGGCAAAGGATGTTAGCAAAATACTTATTCCTGAAATGAACTTTTCTAAGGTTTCTGCAGCACTGCTTGACTGCCTCCATAGTTTGGTCTGTTTAGGTTACTTTCCCTCTTTAAGTGATTATATCCTGCCATGTAAGTGGAAAATCAGGAATTAAGTAGCTCTTTGAAATGCAGCTTGGCAGACTCCACCTATTTTCTTTAAACATCTGTCTACCATTGTTGCAGTGATATTTAATATTGCAATTATTATATGTGTTTAGATTATTTTGTTACAGATATTCCATTGCTTGTATCATATGTCCACTGCCATTACAAAATACTGCTTGACAATATTTCAGATTCACCTTTATCAAGAGTTACAACACTTTATAGTAGCAATTGTTTAATTTCCTCTAATTGAAGTAAGAGCTGCCGCATTGCAATTTTTTATTCTTTTTGCAAACTTGATTCAGATGAGTGACATGTTTTGATTGAATACTCATGCTGTGTTTGTATGATGTTTTCTCTTTGTGAGAAGTGTAATCTACCTGAGTAATGTTTGATCCACAGACTGTGACGTCCTGAAATGGTTAACTAACATTAAAGGTATTTAAAAACTGTATATTAACAGATTGAAATGAAGTGCTCAGAGAATATTTATAAAATGTAGAGCATCACCCACAATGTGCCTGTCACAGATGGAAGAAATGTATTGACAGGTGTGCAATCGATAGAATAAGTTTATAGACCCAAAATCCTTTCCAAGATGCCAGAAATTAACAGTTTGTCTTCAGTACTGGATGTGAATTAGCTTGAACAGAAGCTGAAGTCCCATTAGGCAGCCAATGATTTACTGCCTGTGTATTGGAAGAAATTAATGTACTGTGTTTTTCTGAGAATGTGACAGTGAAATTTGTTCCTGAAACATTAGCCAGACAGACTGGTGCAGTTCTAACTTGTGTGTTTGCTAGGGATAAATATATACCACATTTAATTTCCTTCCAGAATCAATGTGCTAGAGAACTCTCCATATATGATGTGATTTCAGAAGGGCCAGTGCCTGGTTTGCAGTCTGCTTCCAGACTCTTAAGTGTACAGGTTATTTCATGTTGTGATGATACTGTGCCTGTTTAGACTGACTGTTTTCATTGTCATAGGAAACAGCACAGACTCAAGTGATCTTCTGTGTGATCAGAGAGGTACCTACACAGCCTAGGTTATTCAAAGGGACTGGAATGGCTGTATCTGACAACAGGTTTTCATTCTTCTAGTACCTTGTAAAAGTCACACACAAGTGCTGGCAACCAGCTAAGTATTAGTGGTGTTCACATGTTCACTGAGGGAAGACCACACTCCTGTTCTAAAACAGCAGGGAAAGGCAATGATTTTGACTTTACTGTTGTCATCTCTCGGGGCCACAAATGTGTTGGCTGCATCCCTCAGGTAAATATCCTCGTACTGGTAGCATACGTGGTGCTTCCTCCATCAGCCTCTGAAATGTGTCTTATTTTACAGGAGAAGTCTTTGGTGTTGTAGGCAAGACAAGATCAAGTCTTTCTTATGAATGTGAATCCTTGTGACAAATTCACTCTTTGTTGTTCTTACATTCAGTACAAATGCCATACTCTTGTAGCAATGAATATGGGGCAAAATAAATTTTGGAAGCCACCCCCATTGTTTCAGCCATGTGCATGTACATAAATTTTTCTGTTCACATAAATGAGGTTGAGATCTGATCATGTAGTATATAGTAATTTTCTTGTAGTGCAGGCTTTTATATTAGTTTATAAGGGGATAGAAGTTGTCAATGTATACAGCAATTTTTAATAGTATGACTTACATTAACAATACAGATAATGTAGTGGCTAAAGAGGGAAAAAATGCTTAAATGTGGTAGGCAGCATTTTTGCATGATGATTCATTTTTTCGGGGCATAGAATGCAAATTGGATGGAATTTAATTGCTATAGCTGGTTAAGTGTAAAATTAATTTGAATATGGCTTAAGTGAAACAGTAACTTTGATATACTAGACAAGCAATTTAAAGAAGCCACTGGTTACTTAGGCTATGGTTTCAACTTTATAATAACATTTTATTAAGGTTCACTGATATTAAACCTCCTAAGAATGTCTCCTTAAATTGAAATGCTGATGTTAAGGGAAGGTATTTATTTTGGTGATGCTGATTATGGAATTTAACTGGATAACTGCTGATGATTAAGTACTCCACGTGTGTGTATGTGTATATGTTTAAAAATGTATAATGTCTCTTTTAAACATAGTTCAAGAACTACACAAAGGAAAACATTGTGAGTAATAAGTGTTTTGTCCCATCTACCTTTTGACAGGAGAATTAGATGACAGAGAACAGGCAAAGCTGGAAGTAAAAGTATGGGATCCAGATAGCCCCCTTACTGACCGTCAGATTGACCAGTTTTTAGTTGTAGCACGGTAAGATTAAAATCCTCTCCTAAAAAAATCATTTTCCTTTTTCTACTGATTATTTATTCCCCTATATCGTGTTACTCATCCTGTTTACCATTTTGTGAGCCCTTGTCTTTCCCACAGTTAGCTAAAAGACAAAATCAGACCATGACCCTTTGTATATTTATGGAAACTACCAATACAGGAGAGTGAAAAAGAAAGTGAGTTTTGGAATAATGCTAAATTCCCTGTATTTCAGGTTATAGTGGAATTTGATTCTTTGAATGTAGATGTTGGTTTGCTTTCCCCTTAGAGTAAATGATTTCAGTGCTAATAATAATTCAGTCTTGTGTTTTATGGTACTTGTAATTTCATGGCGTAAAATAGAAGATAGAAATAAAGGAAATGTTAACAAATGAAATGGGTGCAGAACTTGCCACATATGCTTACATGTGTAAGCTGAATAACATGCAGTGCAATTATTTTGGATGAATATTGAAATGAAGTTTTGAAGTTATGTATTTCATGAGTGAAAAAAATCAAGTCAGTTCAATTTTATAAATTAACATGATTATAAAGACAACATCAAAGTGCTTTGAATTAATAAATACCTTTGGAAATTATTCCTCTACTTTTAAAAAAAAACTTTAAAAAATTTGTAGGTTTCTTACTGAAGAACAATTCTACATTCATAGGATGCAGCAGATTTTGCCTTTCAGCTAATTCATACTTAACAAAAGTGCTGTTCTAATGATAACAGGGTACACAGCTCACATATGGATTTTGTCCTGAATAAATCCATCTCCTGTACTTTCTGTAACCTGCTTGCAGAGTGTAATCTCAAATCTTCTTAGGCAAGTAATCCTTTTACATGGATTCTAGTTTTTGGGTTTTTTTTTTCTTTCTCCTGAAGAAAAAAAGAAAAAAAGTTGCTCTATGTTTTCCAGCTTATGTGTATGGTGATATGGGATGCTGATTTGCTCATTTACAGTTCAGGTACTGATCCACTTGGTTTTTCCCTTACTCTCCCATTTGCAATGTTGTATCCTTTCTATAAAGTACTAAAACTTTTTTTTTTTTGTTTTTAACCTGCCCTTGTTGAATTTTCAAGCAAGATGGAGGGGTAAAGGTGTTAAAAGGGGTTCAGAAAGTCACAAGTCTGGTAGATGTTCCATAGAAGCCAGGAATCTGAACTACTTTTTCACCAGCAAAATAATATCTGGAGATGTATGGTCAGATTATTAGGGTGTGCCCTAAAGACAATCAGTGTGAAGACTCTGAATATGGAAGAGTTTATTCCTTGCTCTGAAATTCCACTACTTACTAGTTCTCAGCCACTCTGGGGAGTTGAAATAGTATTCTGTAGAGCCAAAAATGTTCCCAGAGGAATGTAGCAGTAAGCAGCCTGCTGGGAAGTAACAGGGAATAATTAAATAAGTAAAGAAGAATATCCTTCTCTCTTCCTGTTACTTAAGACATCCTTTGCAATGCTGTGCCCTGGCCAAGACTGCATTTTTTCCAAAGTCGATACATTTCTGTAAAGATGGTTTCTGTTATAGTGGGTCATGGCTGATTAATTGTAACTATCCAAGATCTGGTGGTACTTGGATGGCCATTTGTAGTTAGGTATCACTCAGGTGAAGCTTTGTGGATGTTCTTGCATAGAACTCCATCTTTGGCAGTTGTTTTTCAACTGACAGAAATGTTTTCTGTATTCCCAGGATGCATTAAGTGGCTTCTGAGACAGATTTGTATGAATTTCTGGAAAAATGGTTCTGTGATGATTTGGTGGCAGCTTTCAATGCAGTGTGTTCTGTGGTTGCAGAATTTATACTGGGCCATTATAGAGGACCATTAAAAGCTGCTTGAGTGACAATGGAGAGCTGGTATTATGGTGTGGTGAGCAGTGATACAGACAGCTGTACTGCAGCCTAAGGTTCACTAGGCACTGGCTGTGCCTGCTGGATTTCCAGTTGGAATGATCTTTCTGTGGTTTTGTTTAGTTATGCAAATGTGAAAATATGAAGAGAAGAATTTTTTCTTAAATACCTTCCCAGTTGTGATTTTTGTTAAGTATGGGTCTGCTATTTTGTTTGACATTTTAAAAGCATTTTTAAGTGATCCTTTTTAGACGCTGTGTTGAAGTAATTGATTATTTCTTCTCATTTTTTTCCATTCTGATGTGGTTGAAAGAAGAGTTGCTTTTGTCCTTAAATGCTTAGGTTTTTCAATCACTCAGGCAGCTTTGTTGGGTTTTTTTAGAAACAACGTGTTTTTATGTGTTTAAATAGTCTTTTTATTTGTCTTGCCCATTTACAAATATATTTCTATTTTTACCTTGGACACGTGGCTTTCCCAGTCTACAAGATTTATTTGCTATCTCAGGAATGAGAAGCCTTTTTCCTTGGTTTATATGCTGATCAGTCTGGGTCTCTCACTAAGTCCTACTATTCAATAATTTCCAGGGTAGAATGATAGAATATGCCTATCCTGTGCAGAAATTAGAGTTAATTGTGCCAAAAAAAAGACGTGGAGATTTGGAAAAATTGGAAGGATCAATGAACTTGGCTTCCCCAGGTAGGGGGGCCTGACACACAAATCTTGAAAGTACCTTATTGCTGCTACTGAAGCATAATTTGGGTAAGGACTGTTGCCTGAACTAACAAAAGCATCTGTTAGGAGAAGCTTGAGGTATCAGACTAATGTATTCTGGGTTTGGCTTGTCTTTTGGGTAATGCTTGTGCTGTGGCAATGAAAAGTCCAACAGCATTTTCTACAGCATTCAAATAGGATACAACTCCATCAACCAGTTTGCCTTCTGTCTTATACAATGGCTAAGTTTCTTCTGTGTCTGCCAGGTTCAAAGGATAGTTTGAGCAGCTACAATAGCCATTTACATCTGTGCACGCTAGCAAATAGTTCAGTATAGTAGAAATGGATTTGTAGATTTGAAACATTTGGTGCTGAGGGCCTAATGTCCACACTGCACGTTTTAACAGATATATTTTTAGTCATTACTTTAATCAGTTAATTTGCCTTGTGGACTAAATAACTGAGTGTGTGGAACTACTTCTGTCAGGACCCAGTTGGTATGCTATGAGATACTTTTGGTTGCTGTTTAAAATGCAGTGGATAAAAACACTGGGGACAGGGGTTTTGAGACTTGGTTCCTCAAGTCAAACTCATCAGTCCCTTATCATTCCTAATATACAAGGAGTACTTCATTTCATTGCCAGATCTTGTGTTCTTTTTCTAATACTGTCCCAAGTTGCACAGTGTTAGGAAATAAAAGCATTCCTATTGTCTGTATAGCATAATAGTCCTATCTTTTTTGGGTTTTTCAGAGTTAAAAAATGTCCTGCCCAGTCTCAAATAGGAGGTGTGGGCTTTGTCTGGGAACAGAAGAAATGACCCTTTTTTCTTAAAATTTTTTTTTTTTTTTTTTTTTTTAAGATTTTTTTTTTAAGATTTTTTTTGTTTTCTTTCCATCTGCTAATTTGGTCTACAATTCATTGCATGATACATTTTTGGTACATTCTAATTCTCTTTATGTGCTTTATGATTCAGTGAAACCATTAAGAACATAGTTCTTTTATTCTGCTTCATCTAACTACATTACCAACATAGTCTTCTAGAAGAAATATATTTCTAAATGAAGCTATTTAGCAGACATATGTGGTCCCAGCTTATTTCCAACTAAACCAGAGTTTTGAAATCTAATTAAAATAGCCTTGAAGCATTGCATCTCTACCTTAAAATTTTGTACTTTGATTTCTATGACATTAAAATGGCATTACATACCTCTATTTGACATATTTCTCTTCATTTGAATGCCTGCTTTTTTTTTTTAAATCATAGAAGAATGGAAAATTACTTGTTAGTCATGTTAAATTAGAGTGTAATCGTTCCTGTGTTGTTCCCACTTTTCCATTTGCTCTAGGACAGTGATTATTCTTATTTTCTGTTGGTTACTGTTATAAATGCTCACAGTATGTTGGTGTATTTAGAGATATTCTATGATTGTTACATTAATTTATCTTACAGTGGGGAAGGGAACACAATGCAGCTTCAATTGTAACGTGTCTTTCATTATACAGAGGAAAATAATGCACTCATTAACTGAGACCCATAAGTAAAAACATTTACAGGTGTGATCAAAAAGTAGTGCTCTGTTCTTGTGAAATAATTAATTGTAGTAAAATGGCAGTAGACCAGATTCCCAAAGCTCATAAATGAAAATAAATACATAAAAGACATCGGTTTGCAGTCTTCAGTATTACAATGCTTCTGCATTCTCTGAGGAGGTGCTGAGAAGTAAAAGGAATTCAAGTTCATTAAAGAGGTAATTAAATTTAATGGCAGAATTGCAACATAAAATTATGCAGCAAAAATGGTGAAATATCTCGATGCCAATGCCGCGCTCACAAAACTGGATGTTTGCTAGGAAGGTGAATTTACAGCATCTAATGGTAGGCAGATGGTTTGGCAGTAAAAAGGAAAAATATGTTCACATCAAGTTTACAAGGCATATCAAAAATTCTATGTTTCTGCCTGTCTGTCATGCCTAGCTAGTATATGTTTATTCCTTTGTGCATGTTGTGTTACTGTACTTCTTGTCCCAAATTCATTTGAAAAGAACTAATTTCTAAGAACTAAGATTTGGAGCTGAATTTCTTTCTGTATCTATTTAATGAACTTTGATCTTTTGCAGTACAAAGAATAAATTTCTCTACCAGAGTTTTCATGGACCTGATTTTAGGGGGCTGTACATCTCCTCCTCTGTGACTGTGAAATTGCAGGATGGCTTGCAGATGATGCCTTAAATAACGTCCTATGAATTAAACTACTTTTATCTATCAGATTCTATTTCTGTTGAATAAAAAAAATTTCACATATGCTTCATTTCTATTCATGTAGCTATGAAAGTGAAGGTTGATTGTATCATACATTTATATATCATACCACGCTTACTCTGAGAGTTTTTCAGCAGAAGAATAGTGGCAGGTGACTTTTCATGTTTACCATGCCATCTCCCTTTATGCTGTAAATACCTGAAGTGATAATAATGAAGCATATCACTGTACAGGCAGTTGCTTAGAAATGGAAAGAGTCTTTTGTAACAGCACCATTTTATTTCAATATATTCTGCATGGGGGTCATATTTTACAAAATAGAGTAGTAAAAATTTTCAGTTTTAAATTAATGCATGTGTCTTCACTGAAGATGGGTTATTTTTTTCTTCCTTCCAATAATTTAAGTATCACGGTATTTTCTTAAAGAGCAATCAGATATTAATTTGCAGTTTGTTAAGTTCAGAGCAGTTGAAGAGGTTATCTCTTAGGACTATTTTCTATTTAGAAAAGGAACACTGGGGTAAAGAGAAGGAAAACAAAAGGTTTCTTTTTCTAATATATAGAAAACCACCAAAGACCACTTAATTGTTTTCCTCAAAGATATTAGCTCAGAGGTGAAGCATAGGTCTCACTCATTAGTTTGCAAGTATCTGCAGAGAATTGTGGATTTGTAGATTAACGTATGCACAGCTGAGGTTCATTTCAACACCTTTGTCCAGAGTATACCCACTACTTGTCTGGTATCACTGAAACAGACAAGCAGTGTTAAAAAAAAAAAAAAAAAAGTGAACAGTTTTGAAGTAAACATTCTCAGATTGAGAAGGATATGTGTCTTGGCTGGATTTTCAAGAATACAAGGTAGAAGAAAATTGAGAGTTACTTGCCTGCATCCAGAACTTTCTGGATCTGATTTGATGCCAGACCACTGTTGCTGCTGGGAGAAGGAGAGGCTATTTTTATGCTGATGTATAATTGCAATGCTTCCAGATTTTCTTTGGTGAGGGATTTTGGTAAGAATTTTCTTTGTTATTACAGCCCTTTTCAGAAATAGAACTGATGAGCCACCAAATCTTTGGAAGCTTGTTAGGATGGTCTCTTGTGTTTGCCACTTCTTAATTTTTTTGGCTACCACTCGTATTAATTTTACACAAAAATTTGAACAATTATTTCCTTTAATGTCTTAGACTTGAGCTAGACTTGAGAAATTTGGAGCAATGTATTTTTTGTGTTCACAGTCTAATCTGAAATTTTGCCTAAATGCAGGGCACACAGGCATAGCAACTGCAATGATCTCTCAAGTTTTTTGGACCTAGACTCTGTTGAGTTTTGCTGAACATGTATTTATTCCATAATCTTAGATTCTGGCACTGGACTATATCCATTTGCTTTGTTTGTATGGTTGTCAGCTACAATCTGTTATAAAGCTTCTTGGTTCTGTTCTTTAAGATAATTTAACCAAGGAAAACCTAATTAAGGTAACACTGGATCATTTGATCTAACCCTTAAAGCTCTTATAGCTACTTGCTGATGCAGGCTGTGCAGAGAGTGTTCTCCCTGCTGATAATGCCAATTGTTTGTCTTGTCCATCTCTCTGCCACCTTTGTAATTCACTGTCTGTGTAACTTTTGGCTTTAGCTTATTTTGGAAAATATGGGAAGTGTTGCTTTCTGTTTGAAGTCTTTTAATTACACATTGAATAATTCATAACTAGCTTGCTGAGCACAGATTTTTGGGTTGTCAGTTTATTGTTACTATTAAATTAAATATAATTTCAGTTAACTATGTATAATTGTTCTTTGAATTCTACAAGCTGAACAAGACATTAATATTGAAAGTTTGTCAAGTGACTGTGAGAACCTTCTTTGTAGTGTTCATAGCATACTCAGACTTTATTTTAGAAATGTGGTCAAAAGACAATAATTATAATTATGCAAGGAAGAGAAGAAGCTAGCAGGTAGCAGCAGAAAGGAAATCAGTCATGCCACATTCAGTGGTTTGAGCAGTAGGGACAGAAGGATCACAGCAAAGACTGCTTAGCTACAACCCTTATCAATGCCAACGTGTTGAAAGGGGTTGACAGGAAATGTGTTCATAATAGAGCCTTATTCTTGGGACTGATTTGTGGACAAATACTGTTTTATGTACTGCCAAGCTGAAAAAAAAAATAGAATGTGTGTGTATTCTTGTCTCATATTTGCTGTCTCCACAAAGAGGGAGCAAAGGTTGTGGAAAAATATTTCAATATAATTTATTTATTCCACAGCCTTTAGAAAACCAGTTAATACCAGGGGTCTGAACCACTGCTGTTGAATCTTAACTTGTAGGACAGTGGCAGCAAGTACTGAAATGTGCATTCAGTAATAAATTTTTTGAGATTCAAGATAAAATTGCAGTAACATACTTTATTATAGATTTCTCCACGATCATTTATAACTTCAGTGAGTTTAAGTCTTGGTGCACATTATTTTACTGTTGAATATCAGATTTACAGGATACAGCAATGTGTGTTTATCTTTCAGTGGTGTGCACCATTGGTATAATTCTGCACTTGTAATTTGTGTGGGGTGTAATTGCTGAGTGAGGCTTAAGTCTCTATGCCAGAGGATTGCACTGGGTTACATCTGTTACCAAACTGGGTCTTTGAATTTAGGAGAGCTTGTGTCATAACTGCATCAAATGGGTTTGTTTTCTGATAGCAGTGTGACACAATGCACCTGAAGAGTCATTGTACAAATCCAGGTACTGGAGAAACTTCTGATCTGTTCATTAATAATTTTTTGTGTCACTGCATCTTTGCTCATTCCCTGTATGATATGCTGGGCCACATCAAATTCTCTCTGCACCTTTTCATTCACTGTGCATAATGCATGAATGTACTTCCAAGAAATGGTTACTGCTCTCCAAGAAATTTTAACAGTTTAGAACAGTCTAACTGTAATAGGTGCCATGCACAATTCCTGAACAAAAGTGGGAAGAAAAGTAAAGTTTTAGAAATAATATATCAATTTCAATAATGGAATGCTTTAATTAAGTAGGTTGAGAGATCCATTTATTTCATTATTGCTTAAAACCTGTGACAACACCAGGATTTTAGGGGTACCGTAGACTAAGCTAATGTGCTTTTTTTGCCTCACTAATGGAAGTAGTAGACATGTACTACTGAAGTGAATAAAATGTTTTTAATTTCCTCATGGGGGCATGGTGAATCCCCTTTTCAATTTGAATTACAATTTTTAAGCACCATTATAGCATTTTAATTTTAGAAATAATAGTCCCGATTGTAAGCCCCACGCTGTGGAGACTTCATAATTATTTGAAAAGTCGATATATTAAGAGGTTGGTACATGAGAACTCTCTGAGTATCTTCTGTTTCTGAGCTGCTGTTCTTATATGTACGTTGTTATTTTTGGGGGGCAGAAGGTCAGTTTTGCTGCATTTTGGTGATTTGTCTTTATCAAGTTGTTCTTTGTTAGCAAAGTTCTGAAATGTTAACAGTGACAGTATGTGACTTCCATGTGTAAAAGGACACTTTTATGGATATGACAGAGTCTGATACAAGAGGTGACCTCTTTCTGTGTACTCACTGTTGCTCTGCTGCTCTGTTGCAGTGCGGTCGGCACGTTTGCCCGAGCCTTGGACTGCAGCAGTTCTGTCCGGCAACCCAGTTTACACATGAGTGCAGCTGCTGCTTCCCGAGACATCACACTGGTAGGTGGCTTCTTAAGCACCCTACAACTTCTCTATCTATGCATTCAGCAGTATCTGGTACTCCCAAGTCCCCATTTTCTGCCTGTTCTTCTTTTAGATGCCTGCATGCCAGGTGTGTGTGTGTGTTAGAAAATCCTGTGTGTTTTCTCTAAGCTTCTCAGTGCTGCCCTTGTAATCACACTATGCAGCACTTGGCTACAGCTGTGGATCACCCACAGCTGTGGATGCCCACAGCAGAATGGGTAATACACATTGTATAGGGGTTCATTCAGGGCAGTGTCAGTTAAAGTATGTGGTAATAAAGCTGACTGAAAATTGTGTGGATAATACTTTGTACTTACTGAGTGTATATGTCATGGTATTTTCTAAAGCATAAGCAATCTCACTTTGTAAGCATATTTTTAAACAATATTTTAATTAGCATATTCCTACTATGTTTTCTTAGTATGCTGTTCACTCTTAATGTAAGCACCTGCATGTTTTAGAGAAAGGGAGAAATATATTGATTACAGGTTTGTTTCTTTATAATCATACTAGTGAGATAATACTGAGTGAGAGAGTGTGCTACAGTAAATAAAGTATTCCAAGAACACTATGTGAGACCAAAATATTACTGTTTCAGAGAATCAAATTTGACTTAGATTTCCAAAGACATCAGCTGTTATATTATTTTAGGTATTTTTGTATCTAAACACTATCACGTAGTTTAGGCTATTTACCAGATACTGGAGTATTAAAATTAGAGGAAACTCAGTAAAACTAGCAGTTTAATTTAAAATAGTTAAGGCACTGCCTTATAAAGTGAATAGAGAGCCCCTAGAACTCAGTTGCACAAAACTTTTTGGGAATGGACAGTACCAGCAGGTTAAAAGAAGGTTAGAAAAATGATGTAGCCATATAGGCCATAAATTAGTACTGAGGAGAGTAGGGAAAGGTGTACCTTCTAATGTCCTCATTCTGAAGCTGCTGGTAAATGAAATGGGAATTGACATCAGACTGTGATTAGACTTATCTGAATATTTTAGCTAATATTCCTTGGTGCTACTGTAAGAGACACAATGCTTAATTTGATGAGTGATTGCTCTGATTCAGTGGGACAATTCTTGTATTCCACATAAAATAAACTTTTTGTTATGATGAGAAAAATATTTAATTTATTACCTTTTGCAGTGTACTCAAAGGCTATTGAACAGGAAACTGTTCAATAGTCTGGACTATGATAGTATTATAAAGGTAGGGGCAAAATGCAATGTTTCCAGTAATACTCAAAATGAATTTTCTGCTTCACAGTTGCCAAGATGACTTTTTCAAATGCTGTTCTGTTCACATTAAATACTTAATTTTGTTCATCAAAATAGTTCTTTAACATTTTTCATGTTATTAATATTTTGTTGGATTAAGAATTTCTAATACATTTCACACATTGCATATCCCTTCTTTATCTGCATCCTGTATTCAGTGATTAATAGAGTGGATTTATCCTTATGGCAATTTCTCATTTGAAAGTACGTGTGCAATGCTGCTAATAAAGGGATACTTTGTTTGAGTGCCATGTTAATGTTTCTCCATTGCAAATGATCCATTAAGTTCCATTACACTTAATGAAAGGCATATCTTATAATGAGGCATCAGAGGAGTCACCCTAGGCTTAATTATTGTGTCTGTCTCTTCTCATTTTTCTACCCCCTCAGCTTTTTAAAACCCTACTTTTTTGCTTTTTGGCAACGTACTTCCTTCTAACTTAAGAAAAGACATGTTTGTCATCATAATAGTTACTTTTTCAGATATTTCCACGTTAATTTGGAGCATATTTTCAGCAGCAGTTAAAGTTAGGAGAGACATTTGCAGAACTTGTGGTGTATCTCATTTATACTTTGGATATAGGTGCATAACACTAAGAAAATTATTCCATCTATCTTGTTAATGCAAGGCAGATAACCCTTGTACCTGAGGTGCTATTAATAGAATTTCTGTATTCCATACCTGTGGCTTTCCAGTGTTCCTGATTAAGTTTTAATCCTAATTACTTTTAATCAGAGGTAACTGTAAACAGAATGATATTAAAAAAAAACAAACCCTAGATTATGAACATAGATAAATTCAGGGTTGATGTACACATTTCTTGCAGATGAATAACAACTGAGAGGCTGCTTTCAGGCTCCTTTATTTTGAAAACATAGGAAAGGTAATGAGACAAGATAGGAAACCACCTGCTTTTAGAAAACCCTACTGAAACAATGTGTGTTTACCTTCTCAGATGGTAATGTGTTTCTCTTACAGTGGTAAAGACTTGTGAAACAACCAACTAAAACACGCATTTCTGGCCTCCTCAAAGGCAGTGTTTTATTTTATAATGATAATTGATCTCTAAAAGGAAAAGGGGATTGGGAAGACTTTCTGTTTCAGATTCCTACATATTTCATAGTGCATATAGTGACCATGAGAGCCATTTAAAGCAAAGCAGGCTGATAGCATCACTTGCTCCTTGTGGTGGGTGTCTCTTCAAAATGAAGAGTATGAACAGTCGTTTTCTTTGCATTTTGGATGGTGTCTTTTTAATGATTTTTATTAGACTTCCATATATGTGGCCCCTAAGGTAAACACACTTAAAATATGATTGAGTTGGAGAATCCACACTCAGTTTCCAGTTTGAGTGCTTTGTTGGAGACAGTTCAGTCTGAAATTGCAGCTGGTTTGGGAGCTGTGTTGTGTGGCTGGTTGCAGGATGCCCTCTCATGCCCTTTCTTCCAACTCCATGCAGCCCTTCCTTAGCTTTTGGTGGGAAGTTTCTTCCTCTGCCTGCTCATATTTGGACTTGAAGTTGCTTCTTACCTGCGTGGCTAGCACTTTTCCTCTGATGGGCCCCCATGGTGTGCTGGACAGCATGCTCTGGGCAGGGGTCTTAGGGAAGGGTGGTTTTTTCTCTGTCCTTCAGGCTCCTGTTTGGGAGAGGCAATGCCAGGTCTCCCAGCCTCCTGCTTCTTAGGGCAAAACAGGTAAAAAGAAGATACTCCAGGACTTTTTTTTCTCAGCCTCTATTAATTCCTTCAGGCTTCTCTTGCTTTTGCTACCACAGTTTGCACTGCAGTGTGGAAATTTGATGTAGGTAAGAGCTGACAAACCTGTAGAAGGCAGAGCTGTTATCAATGAGTTTGTCAATGGTCTTCTGTCACAGGACAGTGAAGACCTAAAAGAGTTCAGTATGAATCTTTTCTTTAGAAATATAAAAAAAAGGCATTATGGAGTCAGATATTTATTATAGAGGAAAACGAACATAAAGCCAAGGGCAAGATTCCGATTTATTCACTTCTCTTGTCATTTTTATGAGAGTTGGTATCAGTGAATAGATCTGGATTCAGCAGCTGCTTGGAAGATGCTCTGTGTGTACTGCTTTCCTATGAGTGCTGCAATGCAAACAGAGATTTAAATCTCAGTAATACATCTACTGTAAGGACTCAATCTTTAGACCTGGTTTACTCATTGCCTGAATGGGAAACAATAAATCAGTGATTTCAATGTACATTCTCTAATATGAAGCTGATGGATTTTAGGCATTGTGTTACATATTTTCATATTAGAATCCTTGATTTCAACAATGGCTTTTCTGGCTGGTAAATTTGATTGGACCATAAGTAAAACGATACATTTCAGGATAATAGTGACATTGCTTCTTGCAGACAAAACAGTTTCAGACTCTTGTGCTTGATAGCACTCAAAGACCTACAGTAAACACTGGAGTAAGACAATAGTCATTCATAGACGATGGCAGAAGATTAGAAAATTCCATTATTTGCAGTAGATTTGTATGCAGAAGCTCAGCTGGAATTGCTGTACTGACACATAATGCAAGAGTGTTCTTTCCTTGAAAGGTTCTCATAGCTGGGTTTGTGGCTGTGTGCGAGTCTGCACGTGCTCCTTGGAGCTCAGCACTGTGGTGGGACACACTGGAAAGGGACTGATACAGTCACAAACATTATTTCACTTATAGCTCTGATACCTCCTTCAGCACAGCCACTTGGATTGTGCTGATGGGGTCTTTTGGGACACTGAGTCAGAAATGCTCCTTGTGTGTTGCTCGTTTTTCCAACAGGTGGATTTGTTTACTTTTTATATTCCCCATCATTGGTTAGCAATGGGAGCGTTCAGTGTTACCTACAGTGGAGTGATTGTTTTAATTTGTTTGTTTTCTGTTTTTCTCTTTTATAACAGAAAGGGAATCAACAAAAGAAATCTTATTTACTGGTCTGTGACAACAGTGTTTAGCAAGGGATGAAAATCTTGCTGCTCTTTCAGTATGATGATAATGAAAACAATGTCTTCTTTTACCAGCAATGAGAATATTGAGCTCATAGATGTCTGAGCAGTTGTTTAGTTATTATTTAGAGCTTCTGTTAATTGAAGATGGCCCCACAGTCAATATATGCCACTGTCTTTATTGGCTTTCTTGGAACCGGTTTCTACCAATGAGAGATTTGTTAAGAAATGTTTACTAGTAATTTGCAGGAGCTAATAAACTAAAGTCATTTTTTGTAAACATTTTATCAAGGTATTTCCTTTCCCAGATTAAGTAATAAACCATTTATTTTGCTCATATTCTGCAGCAGAAAACTATGATATCAAGATTCCAAATTTAGCATTAATTGAGTCTCCTTGCTTGTTTTATAGAGAATAACAAATTGAATTTGCATTACTGACTACTGTCTATGTAAACACGTCTTTATTCTCTCCTTGTCCCTGCCAGTTTCATGCAATGGACACACTGCATAAACACAACTATGATCTGAGCAGTGCCATCAGTGTTCTGGTGCCTCTGGGAGGGCCTGTCTTGTGTAGAGATGAAATGGAAGAGTGGTCAGCATCAGAAGCTAGTTTATTTGAAGAGGCTTTGGAAAAGTATGGCAAAGACTTCAATGACATTCGACAAGACTTTGTAAGTATGAAAGTTGTGCTCTTTCCTTTAGCTGTGTTTTGCCATGGTTGAGCATAGCTGCCTTCTGGAGGTTTGGAAGGTTTAGCTAGGGGAGAAATCTGTGTAGCTAATATGTGATTAACATATCTGTGTTTTATCTGGTTGAAAGTCAGTATGGTTTCTAGTTCAGTGCTGTTGTTTGGAAAGATGGTGACAGAAGTTAATCTGTTTAGTGGTTTAATATCATCTAGGACGTCTCAAACTGAAACGTTCAGATAAGGATTTTTAAAAGGATCTTACAAGCATCTGAAAAAGGTCCAGGAACTTTGCAGTGTGTTTCCATAATTTCCAGTGAAATTCATTAGCAGCTACATGGCTGGCTCCCCTGGGTGTTTTTGGAAAGCTGGGGTTTCCTGCTCTGGTTAGCAGAGAGAAATTTGTATTCAGATAGATTTTGAAATGTACTATAGGGAGTTGTAGTGACATATTAGATATTTTGGCAGTTCTGAAAAGTAAAAGAAATGTTTTCCAATATGTTCTAACTGCAGTCATTTTGGTAGTGAAGTATCAGACTATAGGCAGTAAACCCTTTATTTTGCTTTTAATTTGCTAATTCTAATGCAGAGTAATGAAATTAAATGGATTCTAACACTGATTGCTGGAATTGTTAGTAACTTGCTGCAATTTTTTTCACATTTTATGGAAAGCCTTTTTCTTTCAAGCAAAAATATTTCCTCTGTTTTACCATACTCAAGTTGGGCTTCATGAAAAAGTTAAGATTTGAACCAAAGGAATTCCATTATTTAAGACTGAAGTAGATTGAACCATTTTCACATTAATCTCATTCTGCTTGACTCTGAGCACTCAGATTTTTTTATTTTCTTTGCAGAAGTTTGTCAATAATCTTTGTGAGAGGGAAAAAAAGTACTGTATGGTAAAAGTAGAAGTCCTTCCAAGATAGAGTGCAGGACAGTGGGAGGAGGCTTGGCAGTGAGCTGAGCTATCTTTCCTTCATTTTCACAGATTTGAAATGGAACAGGTAATTGAATGAAGGTGGGAAGGGAAGGCTATTGTTTTTCTGAATAACTGACATTTTAATAGGTATATTATATCTGCATGCTTAATTTTGAGATTCCTGAGGGAGAAAATGTTCACTGCATTCATGACATAAGGTTGTAAGTTGCATCATGGCTGAAACAGCTCTTTTAAATTCAAGAAAATATTATTGAAAAACAATATTTATAGTGTTTTTTTTTAACATAAATCTTGATGTCAACTACATTCCTTATTATTTCTTATACAGACAAATGGTTCTCATTTGTAACTGTGCAACAGTTCAGGAGCTATGTATTCTAATTAAATGGTTCCTAATATATAATATTTGGCTTTTGAAAATGCCTTGAGCATATAACATGTTTTATTGGCTTTTTACAAGTTGTGTCCTAACACAATTTGTAAGCAAGCATGCAGAAGGCTTGTCTCTGGTATTTATGAAGTTTTCTTACTTTCTGTATGATTTCTGTGTTATCTATTACTACATTAAAGTGATGCAGTGTAGTAACATGTTGCAAGAATTGTAATTTGTAATCTGCATTTGTAATATTCAAATGCTGGATATTTGAATGACTTTATGAGAAGCTGTTTACAATGTTCAAATTTTATCTTGGCTACCCTGATAAAATCCTGCTACCCTCCCTCTTTCACTAAATCTTTCTTCCCAAAATCAGGTATTTTCCCCTGATCTCATCCCAAAGCAGGAGACACACAGATTTTGTGATAGCATTGAATAGTCTACTGAGAGCACCTTAACCATGAGTCAGAGTGCAGCACAAATTGATGTGGAGCACTAATTAATTCATTTAGTTAGAATAGGGATATTATCTATTCTTAGTAGCTTTTTTTTTTAATCTTTGCAAAAATGTCATTTAAAAAGCATCCTTAGAAGAACATCTATTTTATATCTCAATTTATACGGTACTAAGAAGAGTGCACAGTCTTTATTTAATTCTATGTAGTTTGAAATCATTCAGTTATGTTAGTCATTGCATAGTCTTGGGATATCTTCATTTCTCTAGTGTAAAACTGATGTGTTCTCACTTCCTGTGTAGCATTCTATAAGTGCAGGGATTTGACAACACACATTTGCTTTTTAAGTAATCATCGAAAGTAGTCCTTGGAGATTTAGATCACGGATATGTGAAAGTTTCTGCAAGGTGAGGCAGGTATAAACATGTAGCACATAAGCAGTGATTTCCATGATAATACTTTTATCTGTTATCATCCCTCTCTTCAGTGGTGAGCCAGTGACAAGTATCTAAGTACTCTTAGATGTGTTGTTAGGGCACGGGCAAAGAAGATAATGAGGTGATAGTGTACGTGTGAGCTTGTTTGGGTCTCCATGTAGGATCTAAAGATAAAATTAATGTCTGCAGTGCCTGAGATTAAACTCCAACCTCAGCAGACATGCAGTGGTGCCACAGGACAGGCAAGAAAGTCAGGTTGCAGTCTCCTGAAGCAGAGGGGTGATGTAGTACCTGCCTGAGTCATTCCATCCCAGAGGAGTTGCCTTTTCTGAGTTGGCCCAGATTTGCAAGGCACAGCAGCTGCAATTGCAGCCCTTACATGACAGTTCTGTAAAGGGCAGATTCATTTACTTTTCCATGAGTTACTGTGAACTGCCACTGTTTGATGTTCACTGTGCATCTCAAGTATTAAGCTACAAACACTAAATATTAGTAAACAAGATTGTTATAAATTTAATGGTGTAAAGGTCTTTTCTTTTTTCATAGCTAGGAGATGCTCATTTGTAATCAAGTTGCCAGTCTAGCTTTTGAATGATAATTTTCATCAGCTGTTGACTCATTGACTCTTGTAGGAGAGGTTCTTCTGTCTTTAAGACTCTGTGCAAATCCTAATCAAGTTAAACCTTATAAGCAAATTCAAGTTACTTGATGTGCTTGAATTATTTCACATACCATAGTAGAATGGAGAAAGAATGGATATTTTATGTTCTCCAGATGTAACTATTTTCCTAACACTAAGTCAAAGATGTTATACTTGTTAATTCTTAGTTTATCATTATCAACAGTTTTCACAAATTTAAATATTACATCTCAGATATGGCAGGAAAGACCTTGGTAATCCAGACTAGGAACTGTTTATAGAAAGCAGGAGCAACTGTTTTCCAGCTTTCTAAAATTGTGAAAATGTGCCTTAAAATTACCATGTTTATTTTAGGATGCGTCATAATCCTAAATTTTTCTTGATGATCTGATTTGATTGGACTATTTTTAGCCTGGAGAAACTAAAGAAACTTAAAATCTCCCTCTCTCTGTTTTTATAGAGCTGATAGCTTTTGCTAATTTTCACCTGCAAAAATGTTATGCAGATGAGAGTATTTACTTATTTCAAGAAAAGAATTTGGTAATGACAATATATTATTCTAGGGCTGTTCACAGCTTCACTGGCAGTTCAGAGCATGAAGTCCATAGATAAATGGAATACAGGTTAGCCATACTCTGTTTGTCAAACAGCTTTTCCAAGTTTTGAATCAAAGTGTAAAAGGATTACTGCTATTCAGCCCAAGCATCTTAATTGACTTCCTTTAATTGTAGATGCTTACTGAGTGAATGAACACACTGGTGTCACAGCCATAGTTAAAACAGATGAAAGTATCTTCTAGAGAAATGGCATGAACGTGCTAATAAATATTCAGGAAGGAAAATAAATATGGATATGCTAAAATGAAATAATTGATAATGGCAGGTGGTTGGGTGACAGCATTTCACCTGGATGCCAGGAGGAATTTGGAGCCTGGAGATGGAGAATCATTTCATCTGTCACCTCACACCAAAGACATCGTGTCACGGGTCTTTTTGAGGGAAGATTTCTCTCAAGGCATTATTTACCTGAGAAAGCAAAAGGAATTTGGGAACCTGAATTGTGTTACTACTTATTGGGACATCAGCATATGCATTTCATACACTGCTACTTTTGGATCAAATGTATGTTGTTCAGGGATTCAACACATTGTGGTACACTTCTGATTCTGAACCTGAATCAAGCACCTTGAAAAACTAGTGAGCTCCTGCATGCAGAGAGAGGCAGTTTGAGAAGGTGCTCCTCTGGTGTTCTAGGAATTTAAGGTGCACAAAACTCTTGGCTTAAGAAGTGCAGAAAGCTGCCTAGTGGGATCAGTAAGGTTGGAAAGATCAGTTTCCACACCTGTATTTGCTGGAACCTCCTAAACATCATCGGCGTTTCTAGAAAGCAGATAATGTTTGCATTAATGCATGCCTCTAGAAAATATAACACGCTAATTAGCAACGGCTCCAAGTTATGAAGAAAAATGGTGTGAATTTTAGATGAGACATCCTAATTTAAATTATTGAAAGACCTTGTGGAGTTAAATAGATCATTTGGTGATAATTAAAAATGATTGCCTAATTTTCTCCCCTACACTTAGGTTAACACATTTTTATTTTACTCATGAATATGGGCACCCAAAATAATTTTCATTATCAAAGGTACCTTGTTTGTACAGAGATTTTTGTGAAATATTTGTTGTCAGTATCACTCTTGTTGCTCAGGGTAACATTTGTCCCTCGCATCCTTTTGTTTCTTGTTAAGAGTTGAGAGCATGTGGGAGTTTATGCAAAACTAGTGGTAATGTATGAGCAGCTGAGTTGTCATGGGTCATGAAAAATCTGTGAACTAAGTATGGTATCCTTTGTCTTTTTTAAGAGTAAAATTATCATGAGACTTGAGCAGTCTTGTCAAGATGATTTCTTTTAGTCCTAACGTTTTTCTCCATCTGACACTTTGTAATAGAGATATTACCTCCTGTGTTTCCTGTTGGAAATCTGCATTATGTTTGATCATTTTGTTTAACTATATGGCTTAAAGTTATTTATAAATTTATTCATATATTTATTATGAATAAATTATATTTAGATTTGGATGTGTGATACCATAATTCTGCTTACTTGTTAACTACAAGGAAAGGTTGTTAATTATTAATTAATTTCAATGTGTGTTTGTTTGCATATGGATTCTAATGCAGTTATTTAATGCATTCAGGTTTTAGAATTTGTTTCAGCCATACTTGATTTTAACATGTGTTTAACAAGAAGTGGACATTGCAATTTCTTGGAACCACTTTAACTTGTAACAAACAAATGTTTTTCAGCTCCCTTGGAAGTCTCTGACTAGCATCATTGAGTATTACTACATGTGGAAAACCACTGACAGATATGTGCAGCAGGTAATTTAATGACTATTTCAGAATGAACCAGTCTGAGGCGTTCTTCAAAAAAAGTGATCTTGTTAAAGCATAAAAATCTGTTTGTGTTCTTGAAAAGATATTTGATGGGAGGCCTAAGGCAATATTTTGGGTTCTAGACCAGTGGTTCTGTGCTGTTACAGGCTGCATTGTCGAATTCTCTGTTTCCTGCTGTACATCCCATAGCTGTAAGGGGCTTTTTAACCTCTTTGTATTGTATGCTGGTTTGGAGCAATGGGATTCCTGGTTCCTCCTGCAGTAGGGGATCAGACCAAATGGGCTGCAGAGCAAATGCTTTAGGCTGTGAAGCTCTGCCATGGGACTGAAGGAAGCAGAAAAATACATTGTGCTAAAGTGGCTGCTGGTGTTATGAACCTTTTATTGGTACTTCTGGATAAAACATTACTTTGGCATTACCAGCATTTCAAAATTGGGATCCTTCTGCACACAGTGGATGTGTTCATCCTTCTGATTAAATGTTTAGGTTGCTGTGGAGCAAAAACATGTTAGGATTATATTGGATACCAATGCTGGGATATTTTTATCAGGTTTAGGCAAAATATCAGTGTTGGTGCTTTTTATATACTATAGTCTTTATATATTTACTCCTTGGTTTAGGCATAAAATACTTTAAAATTTTAATTTCCAATTTAATGTTTAAGCTTGTAGCTCGTTTATTTGCTGCATAATTAATGGTGATGTTATAGACAGTATATTGAAAATATTTTTTATGCTGTAGTAACTGCAGCTGTACTGTTAGATGTATCTTTGGACTTGTTTCAGATTAAATGTATCAGAGGGATAATTACTTCAGGTTGTTCTGATTTCTTTGAAATTGTTTCTACATCACCTTGTTAGGGCATGGAAGGTAAGGGAAAGGTCTTTTACCTCATGGTGGAATCTTGGAGTATCACTAGGATGTTTTTGTTCTCAGGATAATGCAAATAGAATATAATATGTTCCATATAAAGTCAAGTTTTTCTAGGTTTGTCACCATTAATTTCACTTTTAACCCCGATTTTCACTGTTAATGTTTATCCTAGAAAAGTGCTGTCAGCAGATTTGCTGTGCATCTTGTCAGGTCTTAATGGTTGACCAACAGATTATCTTTAAGAGTCAGATAAAAATGTGACTTTTTTTCTAGAGTACTTGTTCTGGAGTGGTTGGTGAAAGACTAAGATGCCTTTTGTAGCTCTCTAGAGCTCTCCTATGATTCTGTTGCTACAGTGATCAAGGCATGTGTGTTAAGGTTGCATATCCTTTCACAGGACTGAGGTTTTTACAGGAAAATCATATGGGCATTATGATATCTGCACCTGGATTGCTCTTGTAAATGCCTGTGTTTTAGTTGTAACTAAATAAACTTCCATCATTCTACTCAGACTATGGCAATGCACTCAGGATGGAATGCTTTAGAAGTGTTCTTTCAGGGTCATGTATGTGATCATCAATAATAAAATAGGTGTAGGCCAAATGCCTAATTTTTATCTTGGTTAACATTTCTGTAATCCTTCCTAAGAAGGGATCAGAACTTCATCATGTCCTTGTTTAGTTTTTTGTGGAATGGTAAAAATTAGCACAGTTCAGTAAAAACAATATCTCTAGGTTTTTTTCCTTTCCCAAAAAAGAACAAGCAGTGATAATTGAATGTAGTTCAGGAAGAACATTTATTCAGTAATAAAGGGGCAATTTCAGAGTAATTCTTCTCTAAATCTCATGCTTGAGGGGCAGGGGGACTGATGGGAATAAGAAGATGAAAAATGTCAGTGCACATATTTGAATCTTAAAATACAATCTCTGAGTTCTAGATTATTTCTTTTTTTCAAATTGGATGTGTTGTGTCAGGCATGAGAAAGGTTTCTTTATCATAATTGTTACTAAATGTTATTTTTGCTAAGTTATAGGTGTGGTGATTTAATAGCAGTGGAGGTACTGCTGCCACCTTGCTTTGAGAACATCTTCCCTTCAAGTCAAAGCAAACAGAAGATATGTTAAAGTTCTCTGAGCTTGTCTAGCAAAATTAATTCAGTCCTGGTGAATTAATCATTCCTGCTGATAGGGCACTTCTCATGACCACTACATGATGTAGTGTTTGAGGAAGGCCAGGTTTTGATTGATTCATTCTACTGAATGAAAACTTACATGTGATATTCTCCTTGAAAGTCCAATTCAATAGGAATAGACTTTATGGAGACTTTGTAAGAGGAAAAGAGTGAACATACTAAATAGTAGCTAAATTGGTGTACTGCAACAATGTATTAAATTTCCCTCTCATTTATTTATTTCCACTGTTGAAAACAGTACTAATTTAGGAAAGTGATCATTTCTTGGAATATTTGTAAGTTTATATTCATAACAAAAAATTCTTAATACCCACAAGTATTCATTTTCAATGCTAGTTCATTAAAAGCAGTAGGTGAAAAACTGGGTTAGTGTAGTTTGACCTGTCCTGCAATGCAGTCTATAAGACCTGTTTGAAATACTGTTTAAGATGTAAATTTTTTTTCCAGGTGAAGCATCAACTCTTTTGTTACATTGCTCCAGTAATTTATTACATTGCTCCAGGGGATTAGTTACAAACTGCTGCTTTGTTTCTTGTCTAAATATTTTCAGTTTCAAATTCCAGCTTTTACCAGTTCACCCTCTAGATTTCAACAGACAGAGGTTTCATCTCAGAAACTGCAGCTCTTTCTTTCTGCACCCTTTCCTCTCTCTCAGTACTTAGAATTTGGTATGGTGAGAATTCAAGCTGTGACATATTCTGTTGCTTTTGGAGACCAATGTTAGCCATAGTTTTAATGTATAAAAATATAGCTTGTACTGAAATGCCATTGATTTTTTTTTTTTTTTTTTTTTTAGATGACAGTATATCATTCACTTTAATAAATAAGGGAGAAAAGCAATTGTTAAATTGCATTCCTTACAACTCCCATGCCAGTACTGAAAGTATGCTAAAATTTAATTAATGTGTATATATTGACACTGCCATCAGGGCTTAATACAGCTTCCTACACATGCCTTTACATTCTGACAATGCTTCAGGGCTACTTTCCTCCTTTCTTGTCCCTGATTGTATTTTCTCTTTAGCTCATGGTAGATGTGCAGTGAGATTTACTCATTATTTTTGTAGAATGGAGCCAGTTTGTTAGGAAGCTCTGAGGAATGTGTGCTAACCCGTTGCCTGGCAGTCTGACATGCGTCTTTCAGGCTGAAAAAAAAATTCTGTATTGTTGGATGCAAAACCAACAAGGGACAGTTGTGGAAAACCTGTGTCCTGCTGTTAAGCAGCGGGAGTTCACTCTTGAGAGCTCCTCTGCTGAGGCTATGAAATGTTCTCAGATTAAAATCTACCAGTTTATGAGACTTGGAGCACTGTGCTGCTGCTGTTCTTTCTCCTTGTTTTCGTAAAAACTGACCCAAGCAGGCAGAGCAGACCATATTTGCATTTTTCTATGGGCCCACTGAAGCTAGAGCAGTGTTGCCAAGCCTGGCATTGGGGAAGGATTGCAATTGTACCAGCAGTGTCATCTGTAGCTCCAAACAACTGGGCATCTGTGGACAGCAAAAGGCTGTAAGGAAGAAAAAAAAACTGTGTTCTGGAGATAAATGGAAAAGAGCTCTCATATTGCATGGGAACTAATTGATGGTGGCATGGATTGATTAGAAGTGTATTTGATACACATTACTCCTTAAAGGGAGAATTTTATAAATGGACAACACAGAGGCAACTTAATGAAATGGAAAAGAACAGCAATTTACACCAGGATGTGTAGTCAGACTGCTGGGCCAGTAAAGCTGAATAACCCTGTAACTCACCTCATGGCTCTGGCAAGGGACTCTCAGAGCAGAGTTATCTAATGATATTTTTCCCAAGGTGGGAAATATTTTCCTGAATTATAAACCTTGCAAAAATTGGATATCTAAAAATAGGAGTACAGCAGAGAGGAGAAGTGGCTATTGTAGGTGAAGTGAAGGGCTGAATTTTAGTCACCTGATAAATATAGGTAGTACTGATTTATTATTGCTGTATATAAATGCCTCCCCTCCTTTTTTTATTCTCTGTAATGAAATTTACCATGTTTCAAATCCTTTTTCTCTCTTGACTTTTTCTTTTTTTCTTCAAGTGAACAGAAGTAATATCTTGAGTAAAGAAACTGCAGGGAAATAATGGGGTTTTTTACATCTTTTATATACAAATGTTTTGGATAACCTGCAGACACCTAAACTCTGTATTTCTTGTGCCACTGCTGAAAAAACTGTTGTCTCAGTTACTTGTATAATATATGGCAATGACTGAAACTTCTCAAGATTATAGAAATGCAAAATTATTTGAGTTTGTTGCAAGTATGAAGAAAGTAATGATTTAGTAAAGTCACAGACCATCTTGACAATAGTATAGTTGTCCTGTGTCTGAGCCACAGTTTTGATGGCATTTAATGCTAGTAAGTGTTTAGTTATTTCTAAGAGTCAGTGGACTTTATTGTTACTTGTACTGTGTTATAAAAGCTCAGCCTCAGTCTGGACAGAGCAGACAAGGAGTTTTGTTACATGGCTGATGAGGAACACAGTTTCATTCATTTAGTTTCTATATAATTCTGCAGTGAGGGGTAGCCACAGTGTCATACATGTTTATATAGATGTAATTTATGTAAACTGTAGCTGTCATTTTTGGCAGTTTTGTTATCATATGTGAGCCGTGTGAATTTTACTGGGAAAGAAAGCATATTATGAGTTCAAACTATAATAAAAATTGAGGACTTGTTTTTCATGATTTTCATCATGTGGATTTCTATCCTTGTTTTGGAGGGTCTTGTGAAATCACAAAATAGAAATAATTGAAAAATGTATTGTGTATAGTTTTATGAAACATCATACCTTAAAATAATAAAATATTTTAATGTCTTAATTTTTCAACTAGAAACGTCTGAAAGCAGCTGAAGCAGAAAGTAAATTGAAACAAGTATACATCCCCACCTAGTGAGTATAACAACAAAGTCATTTTTTTGAGTAATATACAGGTAAAATTGAAACAGTAACATGCAGTTACATGCATAGTATTTTCCTAGTCATCTCTTTAATGGTTACTTTCACAGGATTTGTTATATGCAGAGAGATAATCAGAAAATGATAGAAACTCTTGTCTTAAGTGAAACCTTCTTACTTTACTCATCTCTTTGTTTTTGACATGCAATCTTTTGTCTGGAATAATAAGTTTTACAAAGGCTGGTCAAGTGCTACCTGTGGACTGTTCACGTGCAAGAAGAGCCTATTAATTTAAAAAACAATTTTTCCAAAATAATCTCTTCCAAATCCCTATAGCACAATGCTTCACATTTGTGTAAATGCAATATTTCAAAATAGAAGCAGTTGGTAATATAGTTCAGTTGGTAATATAGTTACATAAAATAAAATCAGATAATTTCCCATTACAATTTTATCTGGCTGATAAAATCTGTTCATCTAGAGACAAGAGATGTTCTGGTTCTAAATTAAAGGTAGCACACAGCCCCAGACCTTCTATCTATGACCACATGCTATTAATACAATCTTGTTTTCTTCTGAGGGGTTTTTGATATGTATTTCTTTTAGATTTAAATTGGATACTATATCTGCTTCTGTTAACATGTGGTTTGGAGAAAAAAAGATAAAATCCCTCCTTCAAATTCATAATTTCCTCAATATTATGACATGAGAAAGGATGACAAATCACTTTTTTCTAGGCTTTCTGTGGGTATATTCAGTTTACTTATATATGAACTTCCTGTTGTTATGTTTGTATAACAGAAGAGAATGTAATACCAAAAGAAGTATTTTGCAAAGATTTTGATAGCTTGTATAAATTGCATACAATAGAGTTTCATTTCCATATTTCATATGGACTTTTCTCTCTTAAAAAGATGTAATAATGAAAGCAGCAGACTTTTAAATTAATTATTTTAATCTTAAAACAAATTTTGTGAGTTTTGAAGCTCACATCTCTAATAAGTCACACTGTTTAAAAAAAGCTAAAATCTCTAGTATGAGTGTTCCCTAACCTTCTCTGATGAGTGGCTGCTTTAGGAAAAACATAAGGTGCTCAGTCTTTACATTATGCTTTTTCAATTTAATTTCCTTGGTCAATGTGGACATTTAATGATTTTCAATATGTTCACAATAGGGACCAGCTGTATTGGATGACAAAATGTGTTTCAAAATGTGGGAATTTTGTTCTTTTATCTTACTGCCTCCATTTCAAGACAAAATCCCTAGTCAACAGTAGGAGGATGGTCGGACTTCTCAAGTCTTTGCTATCTGTGGTGGTCATGGGATTGCTAAATGCTCTGCTTCAAGACTAATTTATTACATTTGAAATCTGAGCAGAATTGATTCTCAGAGCTGAGTACCTTTTTGAACTTGATCATTAGGTTTTTCTTGTAAACGCAAGGTTCTGTCCTTAATACCAGAGAGTCCCTTTCAATTCATGGCTTTTCTGAAAGGTAACTAAGCAACAAATCATAATGTGGAAGACTTAATTGTCTTTCAATCTCTTCTCCTGTACCTTGAGCCCAGGATAAAGAACATGTGGAAATTGTAAAATTGTCTCTTGCTGATATAGTGAAAAAGGAGAAGGCAGGAGACAGTCTTGTTGGCATTTGAAATAGAGACTTGAAACAGCAAAGGTTACTTCAATTGTCATTTTAAATTTTCTTGACTATATTTTATGCTACCTAAAGTGACAAATAATTATCTCAGGAATCAATGTATCTAGCCTTGCATTGTATTGAGGGTAATTAAGAGTCACAAAGTTGAAACTCTGGAAATATTGCACTTAATCTAGTGAGGAGTATATTAATGCTCTCTCAATTAATTAACCTGTTAAGTCCTACTTCATGGAAGTATTAGAAGTTACAATAATTACAAGAATTATATAGTATAATAATATTAAAAAAGCCAAACAGAAATATCGAAAAACAGCCTTCTCTCAGAGAGGCAGTAGTTTAGAAGAGAACTGACACAGAATAATCCGATATATAGGCGAGTTTTGCCATGGTTATAAGGCATTTGTATTGCTGTGTGTACTTTTTCAGACAAAAGGCTGTTTGACCCTTTCCTGTGATGAACAACCTTGTAGTATGACAGGCAATGTTGCTACTCTTGTTATAATTCACACAAAGTCCATCATCAACTTGTAAAGCCTTATCTGTTGTCTAGTACCACCTTCTTAAATTCCATGTCAGACTTTTGCTAATGAGACTTGGTCTTTTATGAACTTGCCAAGTATCTTAGACCATGTGAGCACACTAAAGAGCTGTAAATTAGAGTATCAGAACAGCTCTTAGCATAGCAAGTGTCTGACAATGCTGAAAAGGAGCACAGAAATTAGTCTTGTTGTTGAGAGAAGATTCTATAGATGTTGTCAGCAAACATCAGAATTTCAGAATTAGATTGTTTGTCTTCATGTTGACTAACCAGTTAATAAAACCACCTTTTTTTTTTTCCCCAACTTTTAAAAAAATTTATTTAAAGCAATAAACCAAATCCCAATCAAATATCCAGCAACAATGGGAAACCTGCTGCAGTCAATGGAGCAATGGGAGCCTCTTACCAGGCACAAGCCACAGTAATAGGTCGGGCTTGTGAAAGCTGCTATAGTAAGTAAATATATATTTTTTTAATGTGTCAAGAGTTTGTGTGAATCTTAATATTTGCTGTTAAAAAAAATAAATATGTACTTTTGTTAGCCTGTGACAGAGGATACTTTGCAGTTACTCTTGTGGCAGAAATAACTTTAAAGTTAGAGCTACCTTCAATATATTAATTAATGTATGCAAATTACTTTATGATTTATTTCTAAACAATTCATAAAGAACAGAAAGTTTAAGTAGTGCAATATGATGGCATTGATCTATTATTCCTTTACCTTCACAAAGCTAGATTCAAAGTTATATTTGGGTTTCCTTTAAGGCTGCGGGGTTTTTGAGCCTTTTTTTTTTTTTTTTTTTTTTAATGGTTTTGGGGTGTTTTTCCCCCCTTCATTGTTGTTGGGGAGCATGGGGAGGATTGTTGTTTCTTTCTAGTGTTTTGTGTGTTTCTGGTAATTTTTATTTGACTTCTTGAAATAGCAGCTTTCAACAGAGGATATGTGAGAGCAAATAGAAAAATCCAACTTAATAAGCCTGTCTTCCAGGGTGAGATTAGAAATAGTATGTTTTTTTTTTTTTTTCCTGGTCGTCCTCTGGAAGAAAATCTCAGCCATAAAAAGTCCCTGGATTGAAATTCATTATAAAAGCATTTACAAAATTTCCATTTGAAGTTGACTTCTGTAGTGCTTTTGTAAAGAAATAGAGCAACAAACAGTCTTACTGTTTTTTCTTACTTCCATGTCAAATATAGTAAATATTTATCTATACAGTGCTGTAATATTGCCATATGTTATTCCCATATATAGTCATCTATTGCAGCATTTGGATTTCTTGTAGTGAATGTAGCATGCACCAGTTCACCTGTGCTGCTTTCTCCCCTGTAGCTCCGCAGTCTCACCAATGGTATTCTTGGGGCCCTCCTAATATGCAATGTAGGTTGTGTGCATCTTGCTGGATTTATTGGAAGAAATACGGTGGCCTGAAAATGCCCACACAGACAGATGAAGATAAACTGTCTTCCAGCCAACCTACAGAGGTAGGATTGTGTAGACAATCTTTTCTAAAACAAACCATGGTGCTATCACAAGACTGCTGTGATTTGATTATTTAATGGACTTTTTTTATGTACGTAACTTTGGTATTACAAAACTCAGTTTATTAATCATTTTTCTCTGTTAAGTAGAACTGTACTGTGCTCAGACTTTGCCATATCTTTATTTGACTACTTCTTGTATAAACAAGCATGTGCTTCCTGCATTTTTGGTGTACAAATGTCATTCTGTCAGTCAAATGGTGTGTTATGTCTGAAATGTTAAATATACTATACAATATGTCATTTAGAATGGCATTATATATAAATTCTCAGTAGGGTTGTCTGCTCTGTGGCTTGCAGCTTCCTACATAGGCCTATTTTTTGTATACTTATTTGCTTATTCTTGTAAGTTTGCCCAGCTTGGGAATGTTTGGGTGCTGTGACTCAGACGTGTGCATTGTGCTCTGTCCTGGTTTGGAGGACAGGTGTCAGCTAAGAAAAGCAGGAGCCTCTCTTTGAAATGGAGAATGTAAACCCCCTTCCTCCAAATTATTATAATTTTTAAATTAAGGGGCTTTCAGGCAAAGATATGGGAAATAGGAATAACAGTTTTTTACTAGGAAAATTAAAATAGAAATACAGTATTACAAAGAACAAACCCCAAACACTGACAAAGTACAACCTGACACCCTGTCAGTCAGGGTGTTGGTAGCAGTCCCATTAAATGGTGGCTGCAGTCCTGGAGCAACAGATGTGGTTCAGCTGAAGCAGTGCTCCTGTAGAAGGTGCAGTTTTCCTCTGAAATCCAGTGGAAAGAAGCCTACTTTTGTGTTCAAAATCTCAGTTTTAATCTAGGTAGGAAAGGCTTGGCTCCTCCCCCTGGGTGGAGCATCTCCCAGAGGGATGATGTAATTTTATCAGTCATGCAGTGGGACTCAATGGCCCATGAACAGCAGATACCTCCCTGGAGGAAGGATGGGTTGTGAAAATATAAAGATGATTGCCCCAGCTGGTTTTAACAGATGGCCCATTAGCAGAGGATATCTCCCACGGAGATAAGGGTCACTGTCCCACCTGGTTTTACAGATGGCCCATTAGCAGAGGATATCTCCCACGGAGATAAGGGTCACTGTCCCACCTGGTTTTACAGATGGCCCATTAGCAGAGGATATCTCCCACGGAGATAAGGGTCACTGTCCCACCTGGTTTTACAGATGGCCCATTAGCAGAGGATATCTCCCACGGAGATAAGGGTCACTGCCCCAGCTGGTGTCAGCAGATGGCCCATTAGCAGAGGATATCTCCCATGGAGATAAGGGTCACTGTCCCACCTGGTTTTACAGATGGCCCATTAGCAGAGGATATCTCCCACGGAGATAAGGGTCGCTGTGTCAGCAGGTGGTGACAGAGTGCACACTTTGGTCGCTCCTGCACTGCAGCCTCAGGCGTGCTGTCTGTGTTCCCCGCAGGAGCCGCACGTCCGGACTCACCTGTCGCGGCAGGCCACGCAGGGCACTCCGGTGCGCAACACGGGCAGCCCCAAGTCGGCGGTGAAGACGCGGCAGGCGTTCTTCCTCCACACCACGTGCTGGACGAAACTGGCGCGGCAGGTCTGCAAAAACACCCTCCGGCTGCGGCAGGCAGCGCGACGCCCCTTTGTCCCTATTAACTGTGCTGCCATTAAGGCAGAATGTAAGACGTTTTTTTAATTCTTAGTTCTGTGTGCTGTGCTTCCCACCCATTGTCTTTTAATTTTATTTTCTTTTTCAATAAACATTTCTTGTCTATACGCTTTTGCTTTTCATTTTTTTTTTTTTTTCATTTGTCCAGTATATCACCGACACATTGGATAAAGTCTGGTTGCCTTGAACAGATCTTAGGCTGTGAAAACATTTCAAATTAATTAAAAAGGGGATAACTGCTACCTCTTTCACTTTCAAAAATTGACATTAACAAAAATTGGGGGGGCAAGAAGGGAAAATCAGTGCCACAACACACAGTCTTCCCACCTGGCAGCATGAAAGAAGTGTGCTTTGCTGTTGTTTTTTTTTATTCATTTGCTGAGCAGAACCTATAGATCTGTACATGTTGTGCTTTTATTCAGTGGGGTTGGTCAAAGAATCAGGAGCTGGGGTTTCATAATTTAAATCTAGTGTGCAATACAGTCCTCTGCCACTGTGACAATCAGATGGTGGTGATTGCCACATTTATTATTACATCATAGTTGCATCATATTGATTTTCACTGTTCCAGTTATAAATTTTAGTTTTAAATAAAATTCTGTATTATATTCTTTTTATAGCCAAAATATAAAGACCTGATGAATTTCTAGTAGTATGACAAAGGGCTATGAGTATTTGTAGACAGTGACAGTGAGCCTCTTCACCTGCACATGTGTGTAAATTCTGCTGCAAAGTCACTGAATATTTCAACAGCTGCACTGTATCTGCACTGAGCACATTGTTTTACTGTTCACAGTCTGACTATTCCCACTCTTCCATAGATACAGTTCTTGGAGAAGATGCTTGGTATTCCAGGATGAGCCATGCTGGCTCATTGTACTGTCAATTGTATTAGAATTGAAGAGACCTTTTAAGATCATTAGATGTGGGGTTTATAAGCATGTTCACTAGATTAACACTAAATGTTTTCCCAGCACACTTATTTGTGATGCAGATGATGTCTGCATTGTTTATAAGAAAGTTACTTCATGGAGACTTAAAATCTGATTTTGAGTAATTATTTTTCCTTTATCTACTTTAAGACCAGCCATTACACATGTGCAAACTCTTCACCTACTTCTCAGTACACCAAATTTGCTGAATATTTGTTTGTTGCCCTTGTCTAATTTTTTAGTCGTTCTTTTTGTCATTTTCTTTCTCCTTTTAAAACTATGCAAGCCAAGGACAACTTTTAGATTTCAGGAAACCATGTGTCGACTGTGTGAGTAAAGTGAGTTGTTCTTCATGGAAGAAATATATCTAAGGCTGGATTAGGATTATATTTTTAATCCTCAATCCTAAATCAAAGTTACTTTCTGAAAGAAAGGTATGGTACCTTTAAATTTATGTTTCTGCTGAATCATGCAGGAAAGTTTAGTTCACTTGAACCTTGTATCTTTTTATCCATATCCCCATTTTTTTCTCACTCACTGCAGTAAAAAAATTCAAATGATCAAACTTTTGAAGGAGAAGAAAAAAATAGAAGAAAAAAGTTTCATCCAACTGTTAATTATCATACTAGAACACGTGTTCAACCTTAAAAGAGAGGACTGAAAACCTGATTTTTTCAGTAGGAAATAGTCATTCTTACTTCAGACTGACAATACTGTTTTTTCACTTTGCTTTTTTGAGTGAAAGAGTTCTGCATCAGATTAATGGCAAGAGTAGAAAGACTTTGTTTTTTTTTTTTTTTCCCTGTAGTGTCTGTCATTATTATTTTTGTTTAAAGCAAATTTTGGACCTTGTGATTTTGAATTCTGATGCTTCCTGATTAGACCTAACCTAGGCTGAAGAAAAAAAAGTCACAATTTTGCTAATGTTTTTTGAGTACAGCACTAAAATAATGTTCTGATGGTGGAAACTAAGTTATACCTCAACTAATTTAAGTCACTTTTCTTTATACACACACACACACACATATCCACAATCCATGTTCTGTTTCTGGCAATCTCTCTCTGTGGAATCATTACAGTGCTCTCACCTGCATTGTCATTGTTGTATTCTTGATGTTGTAAAGGCAAAAAAGTAAAGAAAAAAGTGTTTTGTAGTTTTATTGTAACCTAGTAGTATCTCTTTTCCTGGGAATGTCCTGAATCCTATTCTAAGGTTATCTTGAGGCAAATAATTTTTAGTTTTTTAAACAAGATCCTTAATTAGCAGTCATGATTTCCTGTGCTGGATCCACTGAGTAATTACAGTATTGAATGAATATCTGTGTTGGTGTTAGGAATGTTACAGTCATGCTTAACTAATAACCTGGCCAGAGTACCAGGTCACCCATGATGTGATATGACACAAGATGGTTGCAATGCCCAAGAACTGATTTGGAATTTGTTTTCCACGTTGGTTTGCTGAAACTTTAATCTAATGGCTGCTCAGATGCTTTGTCAGACTCACCTGACTGTGTGTGCCAAACCAGTTCTTGAAAATGTTACTGCATCTCCCAACTATATTGCATTAGGCACCATAACAACACTCAGAAACCATAAAATCTGAAGACAGAAGGATTGCTGGGGCACTTATCCCAGCTGCACACCAGGTTTTATGCCTGCTTAGTCTTGTGCAATTTGTTGAAGTGCCAGGTTGTAAATGAAACTGATTCCCAGATCTGAGAAAGGCTGAACAAGCATGTCAGAGCTCAGTCATAAAATAAATTGGTATTTGCATTCCACCTGTGTACTTGAATGCATCTGCAGGTACTTCTGGTGTCTTGGAGGAATATGGAGGCCTCTGGGAATGATAACCTAAGGCCCAAGCATCTTTTAGGTGAAAACCAGGTTTTGACAGCATTTTCTCTTATTGAATGCCCACCCACATCCTCTCCCTCAGCCCATTATATCCACTGGCAGAAAACAAAGTCCTATTCTGTGTTCTTTATTCCTTCAGATAGTGCAGATAATTAGATTTTCCTCATTAACGAAGCCTGTAGCATGACCCCTGCTCAGATGCCAGCAGGAGGTAGTGGAGATGATGAGTTTACATCCCAGTTCAATCTTGGGATGGCCACCAGGAGGTTGAGAAGGCACAGCACCTCCTGCTAGGAGCACAGCCCATCATGGAAAGCTCAAACCTTGTTCTGCCTGAACTTAATAGACTCACTGTGGTCGGTGACAATAAACTTGTCTGCTGGTTTTTCAGGAATAATTAGAATTGGTGAACTGCTTTGGCATGATGAAATTCTTGTGGTCTAAATCTCATGCACTGCCTCCTTTTTAGTTTGAATATATTACATGTATTTTTTAGAAAGTTAAGCAAGACTATCCTGTCTGGGGAAGGCCTCTTAACTAGAGAAAAGCAAAGTGAGCATTCTCAGCAGTCACTGATGAGACTGGATCTGTTTGCAGCTCACAGGCAGGTTGATAAATGTCTGGCAGTGAGCCATACATCTGTAAACATTATTGCTCCAGCACAGGGAGGCTTTGAAGGTTTTTGTTTTTTTTTTTTCTCTATTGGTTGGATATGGCTTTATCACTATAACTATATGTATTAATTATAGTAATTCAAATCCGGATAACTCCATGCTGCCTGTGTAGACATGATTGTCAAAATATTTTCAGTGCATGGTAATATATTATCTGTATAATATATGTATAGTTATCTGGAAATGGATGTACTGATCATGATAAAAATTTATCATGCCTTTAAATACTCAGATTTATTAACAAATCTGATACATAGTACTTGCTAGTGATTTAGTTTGATGAAACAAAGACAAGTGAAAACAGTAGAATACGCAAGATGTTTCTGATTTGTCGTTGTTAGCATAAAGTTTTTGTTCTAGTGACATAAAGCTACCCATTCATCTGAACTGAGTAACCTTTATGTTCACAAACTAATTGTTCACAAACTATGTTTTGCATCCTTGATTTTGATAGCTATGGAAGAGCTTTTAGCTGTATCAGATGAAAATATTTTCTCTGTTGTTATCTTTGAATACAATTTGTTCCAGATTTTAATAGCCAGCAAAATAATTGACAGAACATATAATTTTTTTCCGAAGTTTCTAAGGAGAATACAGTGCATTTATTACATGATCTGCATTTTGACAGAGATATGGAATGTCAAAGAGAAATAACTTACTAATGAGAGTCTCTCTAAGCTTAAGAGACCTACAAATCTCTTTTTTTAAGAAAAGAAATAATTAGAAAATACTTTTATATCTAAAAGCACAGCCTCATTTATTATCATCTTCATCTTGGCATTACTGATTTCATTCACCCCTTTAATGCCCACATCAGTCATCATGCTTGACAGCTTTAAAGCCTCATTAAAAAATGTGTTTCACAGTCTGGTTTCTAATGTTTTTTCCTAGAATTTTTCTAGTTGTGCTGTATCCTCTTTAGGGTTATGGTGCCCTAAATTATGTGCACTTCAAGATAAAGATTTCCCATGATTTTAGAAAGTTATGTTTACTATTTTCCTATTATCATGATTTCTAACATTCTGATTTTGATTTCTTTTTAGTATTGTCTAGATATTTTTAGAAAGCTGTTGATGCTGACTCCATGAATACTCTTCTGCTTTGTGATGGTGTAGGAGCCATCATTATATCTATATATTAGTTATTTTACCCCTTCAGAATTCATTTTCATGCATTACTTGATGCTGCTCCTATCCTTTGCTATCAGTTTTAGCTTTGATTATGCTCAGAAATTTCTTATCAGGAATTTTTAACTCTCTAATCACCTCTTTTCCTGCCCTTTTTTTATTTGAACAGCACAGATCATTTGGGGATTACATAGACAATTAATTTTAATAAGGTGCTAAGTTCTGCAAAAGCCTCTTTTCCTCTGTAACAGCTGGACATGAGAGATCTTTGATACAGTGATAAGATTTGGTAAAAGCTCTCTGAAACGCCAAATTGGATGCAGATCAGCTGCATGTGGACAGGTCATGGTCTCCTCAGAGCATCCTGGCAGTTACTGGTTTACAGGAATGTAAGTAGGAAGGGACCCTGGAGTCTCTAATCCCATCTCTTGCTAAGGTTCTCGTGCCCATGGGCCTTTTGGCCAGATGAGGTTTTTGTATCTCCAAGCATGGAACTGCACCCTGCTCTGGGCAGATGTTCCAGTGTTTGCTCAACTTCAGGGTAAATAACCTTATCCATGTATCTAGCAATTTCCTGTCTCCCAGCCTGGCTGTTGCCTTGGACAGGAGCAGTGTGTTGTCCTGTCCCCAGGTTCCTCTCCGAAGGGTCTGGCTCAGTGTCACTGTGCTGTGCTGGGAGGCTGCAGGTGCCATCCAGGTGCCATCCCCTTGTCCTTCTGGCCTCAGGGCTGCCCAGACCTGTTTCCCCAGGTCCTGAATGTCCTGTGCTCAAACACCCCATCAGCTTGGTGAGCCTCCTCAGCTGGCCCTGCTCCTGTGTACTGTATCTCCTCTGGTGGGGATCCCAGAGCTGGACACGGGCTCTGGCTGTTGTTCCCCATGCACCAAGGGCAGAGGTGACCTCCCCCAGAACTCCATTGTCCTTCCTGCTGCAAGGATACACCACTGAGTAATGAGAACACATTAAATAAACCTGTTTGCCCTTCCAAGGTCTTTGTTGGCTCCCTTGATGTTTCCAAATTTAACCACGTGCATCTATTAATAATGCAACCTTTTGCCACTCTGCAGACCTACTTACTGAAGAATATTATCACATTTGCCCTGTTTTTGTTCCCTTGAACCAAGACTGTTTAAGTATTCATTAAACACCAGCAGCATGTATGCTCAGCAGTTTGGATGAATTCTGCCTGGTCCTGGTAACTTGCTTTTACTGATTAACCAGTTTATTTTGAAATACTTACTGTGGGCACTTCAGTGTGACACAGTTCTCATACTTTCCTCATAAAAGTATTTTGGAAGTGAGCTTTAAGTGCTTCTGCAGTGGCCAGTGATTCAAGGAATGCATTAATCTTTTCTGCTGTGCCTTTATGTTTCTTGTGTATTTTCCTCACACCTTCATAATCAATTGTTACAGACACCAGCACACTTTCTACTTTTGCTATGTTTGAAAAATATACTAAAAAATATAAGATTCCTTTTTGTTATAAATGTATTTTTTCTCATAGTTTCCACTACTTCACTGATCTTACTAAGATTTTTGTTGCTCATATAAAAGATCATATTTGATTTTAGAACTTGCTTTAAATTTTGGGAATTTTGATAACTTCCTACCCAAATTTTATTCTCTGGTTTTACACTTGAGAATGATGCACAATACAACTTCTGTTTTTTCCTCTGTGTTCTGCATAAGGATTGTAAAGTTTATTATACTTTTTATGGGAGCACCTTATTATGGATCAAGATTTGCTGCTGTTAAACATACTTTACTGTTTCAATAGGTAGGTGTGCTTTGAAATACTCATCTTTGATGAACATGGTTTATCTCAAGCATGAAAATTGTGCTCTCCTTCCAGTATGTATTCCCAGTCAGCATATAAATACCACTCTGTGATTCAATATCTTTTTTTACAGTGAAGACATGTAGATGGAAAATTTTCTTGCTAATTACTTCTTAGGAACTACTTTTCTATTCTCAAAGTAGCTATAAAGTACTGTATAGCCTCTGCTTATTTTACTGAGCAAGTCAATGGAGACACATCATTTTGCTCCACCACTTAAAATATTTCAGGTGCTTTGCAATATTAAAAATATTCCAGGCACCAGGTTTACACTTTTTGGATTTTTTTCCCTGAGCACAGTATGTTTTGTGATCAAGAAAAAATAGTTAAGTACTTCATGTACTCGGCATTAAGGCTCTGGAACCTTTGAAACCCATTGGTATTTCCAGAATTTTAGGTAGATTCCTTAATCTATTAAAGTAAGTTGTACTTCGTCTGCACTGAAAACATTTTCTTGAACATCTGAAATACTCATTCCAGTAATTTCTGTGCATTCATGATCGTCATGATTTTTGCACAGATCTAGAGTAGAATAGATAAAGGGATTGTAAATTCTGCTATATGGTGTCTTCTCCTCTCCCTGTTACTGTTTGCTCTGTCTCATGTGCTGGAATGAAGCAAACAGGATGAGTTTGGTGTAGCACAGGGAGGAGTTGTAATAATAACCTATTTATAATATGTCCCTTCTGTAAAACTTGTAGGTAGATATTTGAGGGAAGTTACTCCTTTTGAGATAACTCCCAAACTATATAATCACTGTATGAATCCAGTTTTGTCCAGAACAGAATATCTGTATTCTAGGGATGCTGGAAGCTCTATATGGGGGTTTTTATGTGGTCTTGGAAGACAGATAAGCCAATCATTCTGAATAATTAAAAAGCAAAAAGAGATGATCTATTTCCAGTTGTTTAGAAGTTATTTACTGAAGCCTAGTGAATTTTTGCCTTAAGTTGAGTGACTTCATCATTCTGAGCATAAACCTGTTTATGCTAACACTTTGTGTTTGGGACACATGGATGGAATCTCTACTTGTGTGTTCACAATACCAGCAGGAAATTTAAGGCAGTTGCTGCACTGCTAGTTTCCATGTACTTAGGAGAAAGTTACAGTCTGTAATACTTGGTTACAACTGACCATTTTGTTGAAAAGTTTACTGTGAAGACTTGTGTGACAAAAATCAGTCATCCCAGCTTTAAATCCTTATCTCTGTATTGCCCCATTTAAAGACAGAGAAGCACGTAGTAAACAAAAAATAATTCAGTGTAAATAATTTTTAATAGCCAAAACTGCATTTCCTTTAGTATTCATATTTTCATCTGTGTTTCATTTGCCTGGCTGACTATCTCCAGAAAGACTTTATAAGCAAAAACTACAATCTAACTGGTGTTAAAACTTACATTAACTTAAAAAAAAAAAATCATAACATCACTTGCATGAATGAGGACATGTCCTGCCTTTAAATATTAATGATTAGAAGTACTGATGAAAAAAAGAAGAATCTAAAAGGTGGGCTAAGAGAAAAAAAAGAAATTTGTGTTAAAAATGCAAGTCAGAAATTGGTTGGTGTGTCCTAAATCTGTTCGTAATAGTAAAATATTTAAACCAAATTTTATTCTTTAAAATTCTCAGATGCAGACCGACATTGTGAACTTGCTGGGAATCCTCTGAAGATAAAAAGCACCAGAAAGCCACTCTCATGTATCATTGGGTATTTAGGTGCGTATCTGCCTCCAGAGAGCAACAAACCAAATGAACATTCAGTGTGTACTGAAGCTTCATAACTGGTATGCACAGAAAAACAGATTTATGCTTTTAGTAACAAGAAAAAAATCTGAAGTTAATAAATTAATAATAGAGGTGGTCCACTAGGAGTTGCAAAACTGCATGGTTGAACTTGCAGGATATAGCCAGAAGTCCTCCTGATATGGTTTAAAGTGTCAGAGTGAAACCTGATGTAATTTGGAATGTGAAAAATAGTCTGTCTGTCTAAATAAAAAGAATAACTGCTCAAAGGGGAGATACTCAGTATCCAGGGCTGCTCTACTGTGCCCTTTGTATCCATTTGCAGTACTGCTTTTTACTTAAAAGCAGAGGACTTCAGCCACACTAAGAGACATGCCTTGCAATTTGATGACCTGAGTTTAAAAGGTGCAATGAAATATATGCTGAGTTCACAACCAAGAGGACAATGAACCCATAAAGGGAGAGGAAAAGTTCTGGTAATAGTGGTTCCTTGCAAGGCTATTAAATATTTGCACAGTCATATAAGAATTGTGGTAATCCAGAGGCTGTTAATCCACAAAGGAATATAGAAATCAATCCATTGATTAGAGAAGCAGTGAATAATTCTGCTGTGTATGAATCCTGTTCTACAGAAGTGAACTCTGCAGCTGAGTGTAGAGCTCAGTCCAGACGTTTTGCTGATAACTTCAGTCACCAGGAGGTTGTTTTTGTACTAGATCCAAGTGAACAGTAAGTCTCTTGCCTTACTAAAGTAGAAAACAGCTCTTCATGTAAGTTACAACTGTTCTTCCAGGACATCAATTTTGTCAAAATACTAACTTCAAGAATGTGTCTAATGAGGAATTAATGCCATTCTCACTGAGTTTTGATTCCTCTTACCCTGGAGTTTAAGAAAAAGGCCAGGGATTTCTTGCAGGCATCCCAGCTGTGTGTGTTTTGTGTGTTGGGAGGACTCCTTTGGCTGACTTGCTGGAGTTGTGGTTTGAGGGGAGAAGCTGGACAGGGGATGGTTCATCCAGCTGACCTGTCTGGGCATCTAAAGAGGAAATTTTTAGTGCCATGTTATGTAGCCTTTGAGGAGTTGTCTTGACCCCTCTGGGATTCTGAGTGTGTAGGTTTAATGTGAGTAAATGGATGAACAGTGTCGGCCAGCATTTTGTCAATTTACATGAAGGTCTGGTAGAAGATGAACAGTGCTAAAATGTATCAGTAGAGTCAGCTTAATATTCAACTGTATGGGAAGTAAAGGTATCTCACTACAGATGAGGAAAATAATGTATGTTATGGGGATTTGAACTGAACCCAGTGCAGCTGAACACATTCATCTGAATTTGCTTTATAGGGATGGCTAGAAAATGGCTTTTTGTTTGCCGTGAAGCTTGGTGGAATTATTTTAGTTTAGTTTGTTTGTCATCTCCTTTGTTTATTTGGGATTTTTGCAGTTTCAGTAAATAAGTAAATCTTGCATTATTTTTCTCAAAAGAGCTAGCATTATAAATCATGTCATGACTTGTATAGGAGACATTTGTTTTCTTTTTAAGATTTATTCTGGGCCATTCTCTCAGATATTTATTGGCATACAATTAGCAGTGTGTCAGGGCACTACTGTTTTCAACCTTTCTGGTAAGGCAAGGAGGATTTCAGTGCCCTGCACATCTTGGGTCATCACTTCCCTTTATCCCTGTTCTGCATCTTGGCTGCAGGTTCCACAGGTGAGCTAGGACAAGCATTAAAATTAGGCCTTGTGCTCTCAAGAGCTGGGGCTAATGCCCTGCAATCTCATCAGTCATCACTGTGCTCCCTAAAAGAAAGCTGCTAAGGTGAACCCCTGGCTAATTAAATGTCCTATATTACATTTAGTTGTGAGGAAACTAGGCTAACACTCCAGCTGGGATACATGTTGAGGAGATGAGGTGAGAGAAAGGTGCAGCTGCCTCTGAAATCCAGGGTGTTTATTGAGGTGATTTGGTAGAAGACTTCAGCTTCTCTTTGTTTACTTTGTTTTTTGTATTTTTTTACCCTACTGGCATAGTGGAGAAGGGAGAAGTTTTTAATGTTGTTATTGTTATTTACTTGCTTGAGGCTGAAATCTGGTCCTATAAAATGCGTTCCTAATATGTTTTTGAAACAGTATCTCTTACTCCTATATTATTTTTATTTCAGAATGCGGCTGACTGGTTATTTGTTCTGTGGGTAATGGGATAATTTAAAAGCTATAGTCAGTTCTCTGAGTTAGAACAAGGTGCAGGTGGCTAGAAGATTTTCAGTGAAGTGCTGGGCAATAGAACAAGGATAAGAGCAGCAGGAATTAAAAGATTTTAATTACTATTATTCCATAATACAATTATATGAAGGGATAATGGGCAAAACCCCTGAAATGCCTCATTACTCTGCTTGGGTGTAATGAGGCAGCTGGTTATAAACTGCTGATCTAAATCATGAAAATATTTGAAGCAAGTCTGTATGTGGAGGAGGAATGAAGTAAGATGTAAAGGTCTGCACAGGAAGGACTCAGTCCATTGGGAACTGGTCCTGGCTGGTTAACTGAATTCCTTTCTAGAACTTAAATGTAGAGCTTGATCTTGGCACCTTCCTCTACTGCAGAAAGAGAAAAGACAGCCTTTATAGTAAACTAGTGGAGAATTAGTGACTTCTGAACTGAATACAAGTCAAAAGAAGGAAATGCTTCCTTCCTCAAGGGTTTGCTCACCCTGAAAATATAAAACTGCCTTTGCTATAGGTTGCAGATGAAAGGAGATGGAGTTCTCATGTGTTGATGCAACTGCTGGGATTATTGTGGTTGCTGCTGGAGCTCTTTGGCAAATAAAATAATATATTAGTGTTGTTAGCCCTGGAAATCTACCACTTCCTTCAGAAAATTGGAAAAGATTGCTAAATGAACATTTTAGAATGCAAATTCCAATTACCTTCAGTAAACGGCATGTTTCTATTTCAGTTTAGAGTTTTGCCTTAGCAATCAGGGGTGTTCATAACATTACGCATGCCTCAGTTCCCATTTTAGTAAAAAAGCAAAATATGAGATGCTTGTTCCCTACAGCAAGAAAAACGGGACATGCCATGAAATCTTTTCTGTATGAGAAGCAGATGAATACTGCAGTGAACAGCTGTAAAACCTCATTTAGTTAAGTGGTGGGAAATTTGGTGACAAATCTACAGCTCTGCCCTGAAGTGACTGGTTGGTTACCTGTGCCTTCCCTCTCTGCTGCTCTAGTACTTGCCCATGTATTTCTCTGCCCTGCTGTTTCTTACCTGGCCCTCTTGAAGCTTCTCGTGGGAGGGTGTTCATGCTTGGAGAGTGTGATTGCAAGCCCCAACCAAACCAGTGGTGAGCAGTTAAGCAAAGTATTTTCCAGTGTGAAAATTGGCATTGTCTGCTCCTGGCACACTGGCACAGCCTGGCCAAGGCTGTGAGACTGAGAGCTCCAGGCAGGGCAGGTGAGCTTTTGGATGGCAGACTTTGGGCATTCCTGAAGGAGGAAAAACATGCTGAGGGCTTTGACTTTATGCAGTGGTTTCTCTTTCTCCTGAATGATAGCCATGGATGGCAGAGGCTGGAGAGAGAGGCTCCTCCTTGGATACCTGGTCTCCCTGTAGATTTTGCATCTTCTCAGATTCTGTGCTCCGTTTCATAAACAGGCACTTTTCAGGAGGTATAAACCTGGGCTGCAAATGAGAAAGTGCTTCATTTGAGTGTTCTGATCTCACTTGCCTTGGGCAGCTGGCCCTGCTGACCTGACCCCTGCCCCTCTGCCCTCCCCTGCTCAGCCTCTTCTGCTGCCTGGGGTGACCAGAGGGCTGGAGTGCCTCACCACCTGCACAGTGCTGGCAGCTGGCTTCCCACACAAGGCTGGGTCCACCCAAAGCTGGACACAGGGGTGGCACTTTGAACCCAAAGGTGTGATGGGAATTAGTTAATTGGCTCAGCAAATTCCTGGTGAGGGACCAGCAGGCTCAGCCAAGGCTTCCTATTGCCACTTTATCTGGCAGTTAACTGAGAAATTTCCATGTGGCTGTGTCAGCTCATGGCAGACACAGCAGCTGCCACCCTGAAATGTGCTGGCCAGATGTGCTTGGCTGCCTCTTGCCCTCTTTATTCCTCCTTCTCCAAAATAATCTTGCTCCATGAAACGTATTAGACACTCTGGGATGTTGGAAGCTGCCCAGTAATGACTCTGTATGGAAGTGCTCCCACTGCAGTTTTGGGGTAGTTGTAGCTGCAGATCCCTATAGTACCTGACCCCCTCACTCCTCCACTCTTGTGACTTGTGTGGGAAGATCCCTTAAAGCTTGTTATTGTGACAGAAAATACTGAATAGCTTGAGGTATTGAGGTGGTTTCACTGCAGTAAAATGCTTTATTTGCTTGCTAAAAGCTGTGGGTGTGTAGCTTCAATACAAACCTCAAAAATGTAGGAAAATATAAACACACCCATTTCAGACTGTTTGTATTTATTAGCTCTTCAACCTCAAATCCTTACATATCTGCACTGTGCAGTTGAACTTGTGTAATCTAAAGTGAAATAGATCTTTCTTACTTGGAGAAATTGTGATTATGAGGACTGGTGTTGTTCAAGGTCCTGTAAACACACAAATGCAGAAGGAACTTTCTTTTCATTAAAAATCAAAAGTAAATTTCACGTGTGTAATCGATTGCTTTATGTACATTTCACCTGTGCAATAGATAGTTTTATTTATTTTAAAATCAAGTAGATATCATCTCTCTCTTTCTCTCTCTCTCTCTTGTCTCAAACAGAGATACATCCTGCTGTGAAACCCAATGTAATCAGGTCAACACCAAGCCTTCAAAGTCCAAGTGCAAAACGACTGCTTGCACCCTCCAACCACTCTTCATTAAGTATTTTGGGGAAAAGAAACTATAGCCATCATAATGGGCTTGATGGTATGTGAAGGAATATAAATTAAATATTCCTCAGCTCTCTGAATTGCAAAACTTTCTGTGAACCTGAGGTAACATTAAATGAGAGTGTATAGACTTAGAAAAATGTAAGATATGGATGGTATGTTTATAGCAGCAGTGCAATGAATGGTGGGGCTTATTCACTGGATAAGGGCATATTAATGCCTTCTCTTAACAAAAAATCCATTTGCCATTTTCCTTACTGATTCTGATTAACCAAAAAAGGACAAGAAAAAAGAAAACTAATTTGGTGAAGGCAGAGATGCAGCATGTTCTATTTTAGCTTTTTGCATTGCACCTTAGGAAGCCACAGTCCCTGCAGAGGAGGAAGCAAAAGGTGTATCCCAGAGGTGCAGGAGAGACTATTTCTGTACATTGTGCAGTGCCAGAGGTGGTGTACAGGCCTGGTGTATTCAGCCACTTCATTACACCTTGGTGCAAACTGAGAGCAGGAATGAAGCTGTGAAAAAACAAAACACAAAAAACCCAAAAGAAAACCAGACCCAAACAAAAAGAGGGTGGAAATTTGTGAGTAAGATTAACTTTTCTCAAATAATCTTAATTTTTCATCCTGAAAAGTGACTGTGCATTATTGATTATTTTTATTTAATCTTTGCCAAACAGGATTTTTCAACTCCAACTGTAAACAGTTTTACCTTGTCCTTATAAGAGGAAAATCCAGCAGGATATAATGCTTACTGTAAAAGAAGATGCATGCACGCATTCCTGTATCTCTTTGTGAGATATAACTTCTGTAAGCCATTATTTTATTTGTTCTGTAATTGAATAAGGTTATTGAGGGTAGGGACCTGTCAGACACTGGGCTCTCAAATAGACTGTTCAGGAGATGATGTTCACAGAAGAGGTGTCTGTCTGCTTTCATGCTTCACACAATAGGTCAAGGTAGAAAGGAGAGGAATTGTCTTTCAGACAAGCTGAAAGAAAATAGAAATAGTATTCCAAATAAAGGGAGAAAAACTTGATTCATTATCCATCATCTTCCCCATAATTGTGTTTTTCTGTCATTGCAAACATTACTTGTATACTGCTGTGAAAACACCTACTACATTTAATAACACCCAGATAGGAATTTTGACATCCTTTGAGAAGAAGTGGTTATTGAGAATATACAGAAGAGAGGATTGCTTGCATTTCTGCTCAGCATGCAGCTATTACACTACAGACACACAACATTCATGGCAACACAGGCTCTTTGAGGGACCAAGGTGACACCTTGGGACTTGCAGTTGGGAGAAAATGATATCTGCATTAGTAGGCAGAGCCATAAATGCTGACTTTGCACTGCAACCCTTGAGGGTGGAGTTCTGCATGGATGGTTTAGTAGCTGCTGCATGAGAATGTGAGCAAAGACCTCCCCCTCCACCAATGCTGGCCATTAGACTGGACTCCCCATGTAAGCTCTGAGTGGTGAATTACTTTCCTTTGGGTGCAAAAATGACCAGAGAATGCTTTCAGCTGGAAAAGACCTCAGAGATCAAGCCCAGCCCCATAACTCAGCACTGCTAAACCCACCACTAACCCCTAAATGCCACAACTGTTGAATCCTCCAGGGATTCCAGGGATCCCTTCCCTGGGCAGCCTGTTCCAGTTCTCCACAATGCTTTCAGTTTTCCCTAATATCCAACCTCAACCTTCCCTGGCACCACTTGAAGCTGTTTCCTCCTGTCCTATCATTTCTTATCTGTGAAAAGAGACTGACCCCCATCTTCTGCAACCTGCACATTTCTCCAGCAGAGAAGGCTGTAGCAGTAAGTTCAAGGTAATTATTGTGATTAAGCCCCTCCTTAGGCCTCTGCAAGGAGGCATGCTTAGAAGTCTTTAACATTTTTCTTCTACATAGTATGGATGTTCTCCTCAAAGTAAAGAGTCTGTAAAACCAATCATTAGCTACACTAATTAGTGTGTATTAGTCAGCTCTGTTAAGGCAATTTGCACAAAATAACATCTAATTTGAAAAATTAGTATTGAGAACTGCAAGTCATTGCTTTAGGAGATATTTCTGCTTATCTGTTTTCTGTGAAAACAATGTACTGGAAAGCATATATCCTAACTAAATGAAATCTGTATTTTTTTAAAGTACAAAAATTACTATCTTAGTATTAAAAATGGCTATTTTGGTCATTATTCTTGCCACTCACTTTAATTAAAATGTGGAAAAGTGTAAATAAAATGCAATTAACAAGTAACAGTAAGTAATGATACTCAACAGCTCAGATTCCATTTCTTCTGACTTAAAAGTGATTACCTTCAATATTTACCATTTGCCTCCTCCTCAGGTTTTTGGTAAATATAAAATATATATGTTTTTGCTTGTGTTTTATCCAGTTTCTCTTCAGCACCAGATCAGCTTGGGAAGTGGTGATTTCTGTGTCACTTCCCTGACCACACTGTACTATTTGTGCAGTGAAAAGTTTTGCCTGCCCCCAGAGTGTTTGTGTTACTATAAATGCACTAAAAAGCTTTTTTGGTTCCAAAATACTATCAATTGCTGCAGGTTTGATTGGGTTGTATAAATTTACAGTATGCAGAAAGCCTGGTGTGGAGATGATGACAGATTCTGCCTTTCAGTGCATGCTTTGGTGAAATGAGCAAGCAAAAAGGAGCATGGGGGACTTACATCAAATCTCATTTGCTGTCTTCATAATCTTAATATTATTGACATGGAAATGTCTGCATTTTCAAATTTGCTTTTTTTCCAACAGCATTAGATATTTGTTGTGAGAAAGCCACAGAAATATGTTTACTTAAGATATACAATATTTCACAGCATTTGAATAAATGTTGCTTAGACTTGTGCAAATATATATTTAGATAATCATAATTTAAGTCAATCTTACTGCCTGGATGAGTGCCTTATTTTGGCAGAATTTCTTTTTAAGCAAATCAATAATTATTTGCTTTGAATATAGCAGTACATTATGGAAATGGCACTTTTTTATGCTTCTTTGGGGAAGTGGGGGAAGATTATGAGAAACATAATTAATATTTAGTTAAACGCTTTTAAGAATAATAAACAAGAATATGATTAGCATTTCTTATACAAGTTCTACATTGGCTTGAGTTGTGCTGTTAGCCAATGCAGCAAAAAATTCCCTTTCAGTTTTCCATGGATGCACCTTCAGAAAGAGCCTGGTGCAATTTGTAGGAGTGAGGGAATTTGGCCTTTTTGACTGATTTTACTTGATCATTGTTGAGAATGATAAGGGAGCTCACTTATCTTTACTTAATGGGGATGTTGTGCCCTAATACCTTATTTTTGTCAGTCATGGGCATGAGTGATTTTGCACTGCTTAAGCACTGTGTATTGTAGCTAAAGAGAGGATCTTGTAGGTTTTGTGTCCCTTATTGGGAGGAAGACTTTTGCTGTATGGTCTTAGAAAAGTGTTTTTCATTTTATTTTCAAACAGCAGCAAATCTTGCATTCTGTAAGATGTAATCAAAAATGTCAGTGAGCTGGCGTTTTGCTGTTCTGGAAAAGTCACAGTCCTTTGAGAAGGTTTTGTGTAATATACATGCTGGGGGTTTTAACTACTCTGAGATGCAGCATTTCAAATGCTGCTGAAATTAAAGCCAGCATAAGATGTTGAAGTGGTTGTCTGCTGTGACGATAGCCTCTTTCAAGTGGGAAAATTCCATCTTCAGAAAATCACGATGTTGCAGAAGGTTACATGTATCCAATTTTGTTACTGGAGTTGATGATGGGAAGATTTAGGTGTGACTGTAAAGTGCTTTAGATATTTTGAATCTGATCTTTAGATTACAGTGTCTGAAATTATTCCAAGCAATTACTTTCTCCCACAAGCTGCTTAACATTAGTGCATCCAAGTAGTCAAATTTCAAGGCAGCCTATTGTTTTGGCAGGGTGAGTAATGATACTTTTGCTTATAGTATTTGGAAACATCAGGTGGAGTATTTTACACAAGAACAGTCTCTGACATCTGACATGCATTTCCTTACCTTTTGTGCATGAGAACTGGAATATCCACAGGACGTCCAAGGCATCAGCATCACTAATGAGGTACAGAAATCTGTCTGTGCCTGTTGATAATCATTTTCATGTTGTGGACAAAAATAAAGGGACTTAAATCATCAGCCCTGATCCTCCTCCTCTCTCCCCTGCCATACCTTTAGTGCTGCATTGCAGTCTGAGATGTCCTGCTGCCTTCAAGAGGATTCTTTCAACAGTCAAATTTCTGTTCTGGAATATACTGAAGTGAACAGCAGATACATGAAGTATCTAGGAATGAAGCAACAATTTTGGGGTCTGTTTTCCGAGGAACCCACACATTTCTGGTCTGGCAGGATGAAAAGGTGACATGAGAAACTGGCAAATGGAGAAAGACCTCAAAAAGATGTACCTTCTCTCTTAGATACTGTTCTGGTCAATCCTTCTCTCTATGGTTATGACTGATACTGTTGGCTGTTCAGGAGAGGAGCAAGGTAGAAAGGCTTAGTTTTCACTCCTATTTATGACAAATGGATGAAAACATGACTGACACACAGGGAGACTAAAACCTTTCCTGTCCCAATTTTTTTTGAAACAGAGAAATTAATTATAATACATGCTTCATTATAATTAGATTCACATAACACTGTGTGAAAGTACATCAAAGGGAAGGAGGCTTCACTCTCCAATGGAATTTTTCAGCAGTGAGTGAGTTGTTTTTTCTCAAAGGTGTCTAATTGTTGTTTTCACAATACTATGTTTTGGTAGAGACAAAGATGTCCTGTTATGGTGACAGAGGAGCAGGATGGATTGCACATCAAAAAACAATCAGTGCTCTGTTACTATAAAAAAAGAGAACCCTAAATTTTCTCTTACACATTAATAAACTATAAGCCTACCAAAATTCTTATAAACCTCATTTAACATACCAGATATTTCCAACTGAAAGAGAAGAAATGAGTTGCTATGTGAAATTTTGCCATTTCTTCCATGCTAAAGCACAAGGTATGATTAATGCTGGATTGTGTATACTTGCTGTTCCCAAAAGTGAGAGACAAAAGCTATATATTGCTCCACAGTTTTCCCTCTGAAGTTTGATTAGGACATGTTCTAGCTGTGGTCTTTGGTATAGCTGGAAAATGCTGTAAAATATTCAGCTGTGGATTTCTCAGTCAAATGTGTGCACTGGTATTGATGGAAATGTGAACATGGAGAATAGATCTCACAGGAAAAAAATTATGCTGTGTTACTGTCATTTAGTGGGGAAGCAAAGAAATATGAAAAGGTGTTTGTGGCTCTTAGTTACTTCCCGAAATATATTGCTTTTATGCTTATAGCATTATAGGAAATACTTAAGAGCTTAGTCCTGCCTTTCTATACAAAGTCATTAAAATCATCTCTGACCCTCAAGAGATTGACCTAACAACCTTTTTACATTTAAATTTTGCAACTTGCACAAGAGTAGACAATTTCTGCCTATTTTCACTGTGCAGTTGGAAGCAATAATTTTAAATATTTATTAGGAAACTAAAATGCTCTAAAGCTTACATTTCTGTGGTCAGCAAATTCACTTGTTTTTTGCAGAGGTACAAATGATGATACTGAAGATGATGAACTACTGACAACTTCCAGAGCCCAAATAATGTGCCTGGAAAGTGACACAGGCCTTATTTACTGCAGGGTGTTACTGCTGACATTGTCAATCATTTGTAGAACTAAGCTTCTGCATCTCATGTTTGCAAGTATCAAGTAATTTTTTTCCCTGTTTAAATTTTTGTGTTATAAAACAGTGAGTTGATGGCTCCTCACTTCCCTCTTTGGTCTTCATTTCTCCAAACCCAGTGATGCAAATGATATTGTGACTTACCATGAAAAACAACCAAGTAGGAGGAAAATATTTTGGTCCAAAAAATAGAGGATCTTTCCCCTCTAGAATTTTTTAAAATTGAGAAAATTATGTATTATCTCACAATGCTAAATGTGTACATTGAATTTACATTACAGTTATCTTCCAAGTATTTGAGTTCCTTTGATTACAAATAAAAGGACAGTCTTCCATTCTCTGTTTGATTACTGCTTAAACTGCTGGGCATTTTTCAGTGAGAAAAGGTAAGCAGTACAATTTGGCCACAGGAGTGCTTGGGAGGAGCAAAAGCATTTCTGCAAACCCAGGCTCCCTTGGATTTCCTCTGAGGAGGAACCATTCCTAAGCCTGTTGTGTATTTTTTAAAATACAGACAGCAATTACTTACTGCCACAGTCAAAATACAATTTCCATGCAGCTGAAATACTCAGGTTTATTGTATCTTGAGAAATATGAATTATTTCCCAGGGTGAAAGTGCATTAGAAATTGGACAAGGGACTATTATTGATTCCTTCTGCATTTATTCCTTTTTTTCAAAAATGTGTATTTGGTTTTGTAAGGCTTCTTTGCCTATAATTGATTCCCAAGAAAAGCACAAATACAGAGTCACATTCATGCTTTAAAGCACTACCTTGAGTGTTCCATAGATCACTTTGCTTTTGTTGTGCCAAGGAAATGAATGCTTGTGAAAAATTGTTGTGTTGCATCCCTGAACTCACCAGTGCAGCAGGGATCAGAAAGGGCAAGGCATGTGGGATCCCAGGTGGAGGAAAGGGCCCTTCTAATGTACCCCATTTCTGCTCTTTGAATCAGTGTTTCTTGTTTAAATATACAGGTAATGTGCAGACATGAAACCCTGGCTTTTCTAATTGGCAGAATGAACCAGCTCTTCAAACAGCAAGCAGCACTGTAATTAAGTTAACATTCCAACCACAATACAGATAGCCAGAGCTTAATTCCTAGAATCACTGCTTTCCTCTGGTATTATTTTAAAGTATTACAGTTGCAGAAAGAGATTCCTGTCTGTTTGATAACAGGATTAGCAGCATATTACCTCCTGAATTATGTGTTCTGGATTCAAGATCTGGAGTTCATACTCAAAGTGCTTCTGTGTCTGATTACTGTCAAGTAGGTTGATTATTTTTTGTAAGCTGTGATTGCAGAGCAATAGTTCTTAACAATTCTAGTGCATAATGCAATAGGGAAGGCACCTTCACAAAGTGCTTAGGCAGGGGAACTGGAAAGATCCTGTGTCTGGTCTGTGATATTTTTTGTCTATATATTCTTTCTCCAGTGTTTAAAATTTCTGTCTTGGGAGAATAACAGTCTTCCTCAAAAATCATTTTTAGTAGCAGACATACGTATGTATTCATAAATTTTTAATAATACTTTTGAATTAAAAATGTCACTTTTTCAATTGCTGCAAACTGGGAGGAAAAAACCAGTTATGTTTGGTTACTCTAAACATTCATAACCCAAACTGAGGAGGAAAAACGAAGCAGTCTTCCTTCCTCAGATTTTTTCATAAGGTGGGCCATCCTGGGTGAAATTAACCTCCAAAGTCTTATGCATCATCATGGGCTGAGCTGTTGCTAGGATTAAACAGCTCTGCTATTGCCAGTCTGCCTTTATTTTCCACCTATCAAAATCACATTGTCTTCACATGTATTTATTCTGGAAGTTTTAGAAGGAGTACATGTTTCACCCATTAGTATTGTCAGTGATCCCATTGCATAAAAAAGAGAAATGCCACTTAACTCAGTTTTCTATCAGAAGAAATAAAGAACATTGCATATACAAATAACACATGAAGAGCTGGAAAGGGGTTTTGATGTGTAATAAAAAAATAACATGTTGCTGGGGAATAATATGCAAACTTGAAATAATTATGTAGCTGACACCATCCCTAAGCAGTGCCCTTTTTCTGATTTAGCCTTAAATGGTTTTACAGTGGGGAATTTTATGGTGTCCTACTGCCTGGGAACAGGGAGCAATGCTTGATTGGTCAATATGGTCGGTAAAGCACATCCTAATGTGAGGAAATTTCTTCTGCAGCTTACTCATTTCTATTTGAGTTCAAATAAATATGTTGTAGAAAGGGCACAGGAGCATCTTAGGCAGTTTCTGCTGTTGGTGCATCAATTTCTCCTACAATAATAAACTTACAAACATCTTGTCAGCACTGAAGCTGCATTTACTGAAACTCCCCCACATCACAGCACTATAAACCCTTGTTAGTGGTGATGATGTCTGGCCACTTCTGCTTAAAATGGAGCAATCCACTTTCCTGGCACTTCATTTGCCTTAAGGGGAGAATCAGTCTCCATCCTGGAGTTCCCTTCCTACTGAAGTGGTGCAAGTACAGATCACTGTCTTGAACAAAATCCTTTGCTGTAGGAACTCACTTATAACCAAGACTCCACTGGTGCGAGTTTCATTAGATTTTGAGCCCAATTATATCAATTCCCTAAGGCATTGTAGAACATGGCAGATAAAATGAAAATCCAAAGTTTTGTTTTCTGTTCCATCCAATACCAAGATATTTGTGGTTTTTAAACAAGCTCTGACACCCTTAAGCTGCTCTGGGGTTTGCATTGGTGTGCAGACCTTTTGTAAAGGTTTCTAATGCTTTGAGTCTGCCTTTTTAAGCAAGGGCTTTCTTCCTTAGTTAAAAGTTTTAGCCTTAGTTAAAAGTTTTCCGCAAAATTGGCTGGTGTGTCCATGTATAAGTGTTCTTCAGAATCTGCCAAGTGAGAGTGTAATTATTTTCTGGAAGAAATTGGTGTCTCCTCAGTTCTAAAGTCTGAATATTTGTGTATCAGAATATATGAGGAGTTTAAATTGTACAACAATGGCACCTTAATTAGTATTCTTTGCTAGATCCTAGAACCTTTTGACTATATATGCTTATTAAACAGTTATTTTCCTATGTGTTTATGGATATACTCAGATCTCTGATGTTTGGCAGCTTAGATCATATTTCAGTATCTGCAGCAAGAAAAACGCATGCAGAAAAAGAGAATGATTCTATTGCATGATATTGACAGGGATATTTACAAATATAACATGTTTTTTCATTTCTTGGCTGGGTTTTATTATTAGGTTATCAATATGGTATTATCCTGGAGTTAACAGCTGCTGGCACTGCACTAACAGCATCTGTCAGGTTCTTTTCAAAAATACACTGTTTAACAATTTCCAGGAAAATTCAGTTGTTCCTCAGCTCGTTTTAGGGACATCTCTGTTTCACAGACAAGTGAGTGAGAGCATGTCTGTGTATTTTGGGACAATCATGGCTAAGCAGAGCTTTTTTAGATCTGGCACATAGAGCTATGCCAAAAGCACAGCACCTCTGAGTAAGAGGGAAGTTTTTCAGTATCTCAGTACAGAAAATATGGATTTTTGTTTGTTGGCTTTATCATTTTGGGAGTCACTGAAAGTGCTCTGTAATATATCTCTTCTGTGTTTCAAGAGACAAGGAGCCCCATTCTTTGTGTTTAACTTTGTGGATAATTCTGCCTAAGTTCAGGATTCTTCAGGAAATATTGTGCTCTTGGAGATAAGGTGGTTGGTTGTTATTTTTTTTTCCCCTGTGCATTTATGCTTATAAATGGAATGAATCTTTGTCTTAATCATTTGTTATTCCATTAATGCAGTCTCTGTGTTTTTTCAGGAATATTCATGTCTTGAAATGTTACTTTACTGGGATGTCAAAAAAAAAAAAGTTTTAATGACAAGATTACAGAGTTCTTCACTCTACTGTGATCTTCTCTTACTCTATAAGAGTGCCAAACATGTTCAAGTATCAAGAAGCAGTAAACTGTCACAATATTTAGTTCTTATACTACTAGTTTAAAAATTTCCTGGAGGACTGGTGACCTAAATGTATTTTTATATATGATAACTTTTGTGTGAAAGAAGAGAGGCAAAGAGGGCTGGTAGAGGAGCTCACAACTAAGATATTGCTGGCTTTAGGTAGGTATTCACTGTCAATGTGACCTTAGAGATATAAATATTTCTTATTTAAAATTGATTAAGGATGAAGACTTGTACAAATGTAAATGTAAACTAGATACTGGAATTTCTGTTGAATGTTGGTGTTTATAAATAGTTTGAGATGTTTAAAATGGCTTACCTTTATTCTATCAGTGATTGAACTATACCTGAAGACTGGTTAAGGTGACTCCTCAAAAGGAAAGGGAAATTGCAGTTTAAGAGAGTAATTACCTTTCTTTTTTTGGAAAGAGATATGCAGCTGTTCTCATGTCTTTTTAATCCCTTTAGTACTATTTGTAAAAATAATAAAATCCCTCAAGAATTCTTTGTGTAAGTGATACTAGCTGGAAACCCTGTAAGTTGTAATTTGGAACCAAGACAAGAATAAAAAAAGTAATTATTTAGCATTTATCTCAGTTCTTGCAGAACTGAGAATCTGCTGATTCAGTTCATTCAGAATTGTGTACATTTTATAAAAACATGTAGTTTTGATAAATGTCCCTTCCTTAAGAATTCTCTGTATCCAACAAGGTGTCCTGTCACAGTTTTTGAGCAAGTCTTTGAGACTGCATCTTATAGACCAGCAGTGAGTTTTCTTGCAGGTTCTTTAAGTGTTTATGTTTTTTTACTGAAGTTGCACTGCTTTGAAAAAGAAGAAGGTCTCTAATATGTGAACTGTAACATTTTAAATCCAAAGAGAGTGTGATTTCTGTTCTTGGGGAAAGAAAAAAGCAAACATAACCTGAGTTAAACAGCAGGATGAAATCTATGACAATTATTGGCCTAGGAGTGATTGCTCTGCAATTTTTAGAAGTACAGCCATGAGCTCAGTTGACTGTCTCCTGATTTATCATATAGAAGAGAATAGTTAGCTTTTCTTCATGTTGCATTTCTCTATAAGCTTTGTCAGTTTCAAACTGAGCATCCACCTCAAAAATTCTCAGCAAAAGTTTGGTCTAGTTTTATAAAATCTTTTTTGAAATGGGAAAAGTAATGGAATTATGTTGATACTATCTGTATTTTTGTCTGCAGAGCTAATCCTTCATGATCCCATATGTTAAAAGCAAAATGAAAAAAACCCTCACTTCTTTAAACATGAATTATGAATTAGTTCCATTTTTATATTTGCTTGCAGAAGAGGATAATTAAGCAAAGAGAATGAGTATATTAAAGCATGCCATATATATTCAGGACCAATGATGAGTCTCATGCTTGTTTCATGAGAAATCTTTCCAGTCTCTGCATTTTTGGTGTGCTCATTGTTGTAGCTGTGCAGGAGCATTTTAGCCTTCAGGGTGAGCATCAGAACATGGGGCTTTTGTGGATGAAGAAAACATTCTAATATGCTGTGGTTCTTTTATTTTCCAGAATCATCCAGCCATACAACAAGAACAATCATGGTAAGTATAGAGGAGATTAGAGGTATTGATCTGCTTATAGCCATGATTTTTCCTTTAAAAATGAAGTAGATATAGTACTATCCTAAGCTGTTGGCTTTTTTTTTTTTTATGAAGTCAAATATTGTAGACATTGTAGATGGAAAATGAGTTTGTCTTTATTTCATGAGAAATCTTGGGGAAAAAATGAGAGATTAAAGATCTTAGGAACTTACAGTGCTGTCAGTTTGAATGGCTCAAAAATTCACCTACAATTCTGTGTTCTGTGTTTAAGTGATTTTTGATTATGTCAAATTAATGCCAATAAACTTTTTGCATTCTATCTATATCACATGGGGCAGAGCACATTTAAATTTCAGAACAATAGCTGAGTAATTTCTTGCATCACATTCCTCAGAGGCCAGTTTCTAACATTACCTTGAGTTTGATAATTTGGGTTTCTAGAAATAGGGAAATGTTTAAGTGGACTGATACACCTTCAAAAATGAGATTAGAAAGCTTTATGTAAAAAAACAAGACGTGTACTCAGTGTCTCTCTTACATTTTTGCAGGGTGAGAAATGTTGGTCTCTTTCAAACTCATAATCAAGTTGGGTGAGGGCTGAAGAACAATTCACATAGAGGAAATTTTCTCTGACAGGCATTGATTGATGCCTGTCCTGTGGGTGTTTGGAGAGAGGGCTTTGCTTTTGGAAAACACCAATTTTTGAGGCGCGTGTTGAAATTTTAGAAAAAATCCCAGCAAGTCATGACATGAGCTTCTCTGTTTTCATACCTACAGTTTTTAGGGTGTCCCTTCAAGTTTATTTACCTCTAATTTATGTATGTAAATTCCCCCATGGATTTCTTGACTCTACAAGGGATAAAAGATTAATATAGTTCATTGCCTTTATCATCAATGGCCATTAATAATCCAGTGCAAATGAATTATAAATAGGTAAGGACTAGAGATCACTATATTTCAAAATAGTAGAGATGTCTGCAAAAGTGATGTTTCTGTTTCCTACTGGAAGTAATGTAATCCTTCTTGGTCATAAATTTGTTTTAATACACCCATTTCAAAAGAAGATGCTTAGTTATTCAAGTGTATTCCTCCATTTTAAAATTTTGGAATGGGTTGAAAAACTTTTTAATGTTTTTTCCATGCTGCATTGGTGTTAGGAAAAGAGCAGGGCAATTTTGTTGAAGCTGGTGAACCCTTTACTCTGCTTTACCTTTACTCTTTTTTATCCTATTAATTGTACTCTGAAGATACTCACTCTCTCTTTTCTATTAATGTATGAGAACAGTTCTTAAAACTTAGACAAAAGAGTGGGGGTTTTTCCTATATATATTTTTTCTTACTCCAAAACATGCCCTAAGTTTTAAAGAGAAAAGGAAAAGGTTTTTAAATAGCTTGAGTTCTTGAGGTTCCTGTGTTGTGAACCTCTCCAGATCTCTCTGCTGACAACTCAGACCACAAGAGAATGTTCTGCAGTCAGTGTGCAGTAATTGTTCATTGCACTTAAATAAATAAAGGTAGGAATAAAAGTATCTATTCTGCTTAGTGAGAAATCATTATAGGAATGTCTGCTCTTCTCTGCAACTACAGCATAACTGAATGTGTAAAAGAAAAGTTCTTACTTCCCAGTGAGTAAGTAGAAATTGTCAGCAAAACCAGAAAATATGGTATTCCTTGCATTAGAACAGTATGAGATTATCCATTCAATGCAGAGGTAGTAAAGCAATACTGCTGAGAGCCACTGCAATAAATAGTTACTCAGAAATGAAGTCCCCTTTTCCTGGCTGATTACGGTTCTATTGTCACATAAAAAGTTAAATCATGACCTTTAGTCATCAGAATGTGAGAGGCACCACAGCAAATTTGTATTACTGCCTTGGCTGCTTTGATGTAAAAGAATTTTTGTCTTACCAAGGTGAAGTATTTGAACTCCTTTAAAGTTGCATTTAGAGGTGTTGAAATAATGCAAGGCATTAAATCTGATCTTGTCTCTGAAGATTCAGATTTATGCTGAATTCAAAGCCAACAAAGTATAGAGTGTGCTCTGCTAAAAAAACAAAGTGCAGTTTTTCTGAGGACATTACAAGAATTTTCTTCTGTATTTAAATGCAATCATAGCTACCTATTTTTTGTTTCATATTCTTGTTCATGAAAATAAAAACCCCCGAAAATATTTTAAGCATCTGTGTGAGGGGGAGAGAGGGAGAGCATGCTCTGTTTTAACTATAAAATAAATTTCCTTTTATTCTGTGCATAGTTGCCTAGCTTAATCTTTCATTACTAATTTATTGATTCCCATAAATAACTATTTACTTCAAAATGATACCTGCTAAGATATGATTTATTCAGAGGTTATGTAGCTTGTGTGTACCATATAGGACAAAGAGGGACTATAAACATTGCAGTATTTTAGCCCAGATGCCTTGTCAGGTCAGCTGTCATCTTTTAGGAGGGTTGTTTCTTTTGGGATTTTTGGATAGGTTTGTTTCCCTTGCACAGAAGAGTCCTTGACTTAGATTTTCAGCATTACAACCATTGCAGGTGTTTGTGACAGGTTTTGTAGCAAATCCAGAGGTTCCAAAATTCTACTTGTGTTGAGTACTTGGTTATTTTCTTGTATATGATCTGTTTGAAAATCTTTCATTTTTAATAGCCTTTGGGTTTTTAAATGAAATTCTATACCCAAAGTAGTTGTATGCCTGCATGCTATTATCAACATTGCAACTTCATGCTGTGTAGAGATTTTGGGTATTAATTTTTGCACTCATCTTACATTTCTATGAATAAATAAACCAGCCCCAAACCTTGATGCTTCTTCAAGGTATAATGCTAATCTCTTTGGAAATACGAATACTTAGGGTGTGGCAAAAAAGCATCAATAGCTGATTTAAACTTAAGGTAATTCTAAACTTGTTTTAAAGGATGTATTGTATCATTAGGTCAGTGCCAAATATATGGAACCAATTAATATAGGTTATTGCCAGTCATCTGAGCACAGCTGATTTTTTCCAGTGATTTTTTTTTTATCTTGTAGGGAGCTTCTTTTGCTCTGCTTGCTTTCAATAGATTTTTGTTGTTGTTGTTTAAAGATGCAACCAAAAAAATTTGAAAATGTGAATTTAAGGCAATGAGAATGATTTCCTTTTTGAAACAATGGGGGAAAACATAAGAAATCATAAATTGAAATCCACTTAGCAATTTGTGGTAGTCCAATTAAACATTCCTTCAGCCATAGTACAAAAGTTTAGTTTGTTAGTTTTTACACTTTGAATTACTGTGGGTGCTATGTATTTTATTTCAAAGCAAGAAGATCTTTCATGCTATATTAAGTTGCCACTTTAATGTAAGGTGGTTTTGGGATGGTATCCAGATTTCTCTGGACTCACAGCTGCCACTAGAGCAGATATCACGTGTACAGTGATCCTACACAGTCATTTCCTTGGTTTCCCTGTCACTGCAGAGCCTTATGCCTGGTGCACCTTGTGTTGAAAGACCTGATTTACAGTTTTAACTCAGTGCTGCTGCTTCCAGAGGATTTGACAGGGACAAAGACATGTACCTTCCTTGTGAAGGGATCACCTGTGCTGCTTGGAAGTTGCAGGTGGCTCTGTTGCCCACTGTGAAATTAATGCAGATGGGAAATTCGTGCCCCTGTCAGGTGAGTTTTGATGGGCAGCACTTGCAAGCAGCAGAGAAATGGATCAGCAGGGAGCAGGTGAAGCTGCCCAACAACCAGTCTTTATGTAAAGTCCTCCTTGTTGAAGACCTTGAAAAGATTGCTTTTGGTCTCTGGGGTGCCTTCAGTCTGCAGCTTGGACACCACCTGTTTGACAGGTGAGACTTCCCAGAGAAAACCCCCTGAGGACTTAAATATTTGTGTTCTTTATGGGATGTAAGCTTGCCTGAATCAGAACTCCCTTTGTCTTGAGCAGTTTGTCTTTCAAGTGCACTGAAAGGCTTTTCTCCTGGTGCCTTTTGAGCATGGAGCAATTTTGTCACAGAGGAACAAGAGATCTCAATGAATGTACTCAGACTGAGATTAAATACTTGGGAGAAAGGAGTCACTCATCACAGAGAAAGAGTTGTCCAAAATGCCAGCTCCTGGTGCTTTGTGCTGCTCTGATGTGCCCCTGGCATGCAGACCCTTAACACCAGTGGTTCTGATGCAAACTCAGAGCACAGCTCATTAGTGATGTACACAGTCAAAATCAAAGCAGCAGCAGCTGATTGCACACGGTGATGGTGTGAGGAAATGGCTGAAACTTCTTGCAAGCAGAGTTTTAAATGAGAAGGACTTCTGTGGTAGCACAGGGGAGTATTCCTGAGGCTTTCATAACCTTTCTGGCACAACTGTGTGCTAGGTAGGGAATTTGAATTCATCATCGTCATAAAAGAAAAGCATTTAATGAGCACTTTGTATGGAAGTTCATTTTGCTCTTGGTGTTGATAGTACTGTGACAGTGGCATTGAATGCTCATTTTCATACACATTGGTGAATATATTTTTTGAGAGGAACTAATGAACTGATTGCCTGGTCAAGAGCTTCAATTGTTTTTATTAACTTGAAATTAATGTGGTCCCTAGCACAGACTGGAGAACAATGATCTTATTTTCTCTTGTCCTTATGTGAAATTTAATTAATTTCTTCAAATAGCTTGAAATGGCTGGGGTAGAAGGGAAATAAAAGAGAAAATTCTAACCAATTTGATGCAGCAGAAATGAGATTATATTGTAAGCCTTGTGTCATTTTCTGTAATGTTATCTCTTGCCTGGAATGACGGTTAGGGGCTAATAAAAGTAGAAAAAACAGAAGTTCAGAATTAGTTGCAATATCTGGCTCTGCCAAGGGAAAAAATTGTCATGAAAAGACAAGCACTTTTTCCATCAGGCTTCACTGTTTTTCAGAGTTTATGCCACAGGAAAAATGCTTTTTGTACCTTATACATTTTTCTGAACGTTTTTTTTGCCTTCACTTCTTATATTTATTAAAGTAAACATCCAATGGCGGATTAGAAAGGAGCCTAGGAAAAGATATGAATCATTACATGAGATAACTTAAACCCATTATTGGACAACAAAAATATACCATTAGAGCCCTTGAATGTTCCTCTGTAGTGTATAGCAGTGGCAATTGCCAGATACAAACATTGAATGGGAAATTTGATGTGTGGCAATGTTTTCCATGTATGACTTCTTACTCTCTTTTTTCAGCACCACACACCATGTACAAGAAGAGATCAGCAGTTAAAAACCTTCATGAATTTCTAATTTCGTAGCACCTATGTATTTTATCCTGAATTCATTCTAAATAACAGCAGCTGAATTCTAGTACCATGCCTTTTAGGTCTTTTTCCTCACCAAAGCTAATATGAAAAAAAAGTGAAAGTCAAACTGCAGTCTAAACACTGAATGAAAAAAATGGGGAAAAAAAGTAAATATTTTAAAGGGCTACAAAGATAGATTAATGACCCTATGTGCAATAACAATTAAATTCACCATAAATCTTTGTTTTTAAGGCAAAGGAAAACAGTTTAGCTCTAAGAAAGATTTATATGTGACTCACTCAAATACGATGTCTTGTTTCTCCTCTTCTTGTCTGGTTTTGTTTCATGAAATCTAAGGAATCACAGAGGAGATTGCTCAGTTATTCACAGTAGCATAATGAATGCTGGAATTTTCTGTCAAATGCATAAAAATTGTCCTACTGGAGAGAGCCACTGGATCAGGGTGTGGTGAAAGTTTTTTGTTATAATGTGAATATAATGCTTTGAAAGTGAGTGTAAGAATTATTCAGAAAAAATGATGCCTTTGTTTATCTTCTCTGGTTTTTATGTTTTTATTACATGATTTAAGAGGTCAGTTGTGTGCTCTGTTCTGCTGGTCTTTGTGGGTGCTATCAGCCCCTTCCTTAGTGACCGTGGTGTTGGTTCCCTAATTAGTGGGTATGAATGTGCTGCACTGGGTGCATTTTAGGAATGTTACAAAAACACTATCAGTGATGTGGAATACTGGTATTATTTCACCAAGGAAAGAGTACTTCTTCCTAAGAAAACATGGTGTTGAATCCATGTCAGATAAAGTAAGCAAATTTTCATCTTTGTGTAATGTCTTCTATTGGTTTTGTCCCATTGTTGTTGGTCCTGCTGCTGATCGATTATGTGGGAAACAAGATTCAGATTTCCAAGATTAGTTTTTTTGTCATGGTGTATTCTTCCAAAACGTTACCTACAGATAATCTAGAAAGCATTTTCACTCTTTCCTCGTGTGTCAGAAGGCAGCTTCTCCTGTTAGATCTGAGTACTTGCTCTCCTTGCACAATTACTCTGGGTAAAGGTTTAGTGGAAAATCAATGTGCTGTTTTCAGTCTGATGTTATCAGCTATGAAATGAATGCAGATGTGTTGCAGGTAGCTCTGACTAGATAAAGACCAGTGAGTAAACCTAAGAACCATGGCACCAGCATGGTGATATAAACCTCTATTTTCCTGCTTCTGTTCAGGTTAGTAGCAGGACCAAACCACTTGTATTATTCAGTGACTTCTATTGAAAAACAAAGCCAGGCAAAGTAAGGACCTGCAAATTGAGAAGTATGATTTTTTAAAAATTAGTTTAATGCCATACTTGGATGAAAAAATATGTCTTGTATCTCACTGCTTGGGATGTAAGGTTTTTTCCTCAAATGTTAATTCTCTCCTAGAATCAATGAGTTTCTCTTGCTGAATTGCTTGGCTCATAGCATTGACTCATGCCTCAATATCTTTTTGTATAAAATGATATTAGCAATGGTTTAGTTTTTAAAGAGCTTTAAAACCTATGCATAAAACATGTCAGTGGTCACAGGTTGGTTATCCTCTTGCCCCCAGGTGCTGACTGAGGCAGATGAGCAGGTTTTGGGATGTGTGTAGGCTGCCCTTTACAGCAGAATGCGTTAATGGAATTATGCTTGTTCTCAGACAAACTCCTTTCCCTTTTACTATGATTTCAGCATGCTGCTCCCCACATCCATATGACTAATGGCAAGGCCTTGCAAGCCAGTGCAAGTGCCATTAAGACAAGCACCATTCCAGTAATCAAGAGGCAGAGGCAAAATTGGCTTGATGCTTCAGATGATGGTTTCTTCATAGCCACAGAAGAGACCAGGTAAGAAGAGATAAAATCTTAGCAGGGAATGAGGCTTCACTGCATACAAGTTACTGATCCACTATTTCAATAACAGTTTTGACATCATTATCTGAGGTTGCATTACAGCAAAAAACCTTGTTTGGCACATGCCAAACTTTGCACCTTCTATCCACTAATATTATCAGCATTTCATTAATAAGATTTAGTGCTACTTCTCTGTGGCAAAGATTAGAACTTTTAAATTTTCTTTATTTTAATTTTATACAATGAGGTTTCAAGCACCTCTGATCATTCAGCAAAATATAAATGTATCTACAGTGTAGGTTATCCTTGAAAATTTTCAGAACTTGAAAAATAGTGTACAGGGGAGAAATAAACAGCTGATAGCATCTTTCCCAGACTATAAGTTGATTTCCTTTAAGAGCAACTGAGATGATAATTTCCTTCAGCCTTTCATTTACAGATTAATTGGTAAAATTTAAAGAGCTTTTGCTTTTTCCAAAAGAGCTTGATATCATGGAAAAGACACTAGTTTTCTGGAAGTCCCTCTGTTCTGTTCTTCTGCTGTCCAGCCCTTCCTTGAATTAATTCAACTAAGACAAGAAGTTACAGTCTGTTTTTGTAAGCTCTGCTTGCTGGGCCTGCTATTTAAAAACCTTTACTATCTTGCTTAATTACAGCAAGTAATTAATCAGACTGTTCCTCACTTCTGTTATTATTTCACAAGCCTAGAGAAGCTGGTAGTCGAAGAAAAATGTAAATAATAAAGGAAGGAAGAGAAAAACACATGCAAATACAGAGATAACCAAGGAAAACATGCATGTTTAATCCCTTTAATGGCAGATTCCGCTAGAAAAGCTAGCATACTAGCATATGACAATTTGATGTTTATTTCAACATAGTTGATTATGGCACTTTTTGGTTTTTTATGAGGATTCAGCAATTCAGAAGAGTGGTAAGAGGCTGTTGAACGATGAGCTCTTAGACTTCTGATTCCAGCCTAGATTGCTGGCATTTTGAGAGTTGATACAAAGGCCTTAGTAATATCAGACTAATCCCTAGCAATTGGATCCTGAAAGTGGGACTGATTACCTTTTGAAGTTTTAGAATTTTCAATTTAATTTTTTCCCAGTGTTATAGAGAAGTGCCTGTCAAAGGAAGAGAAGAGTCTTACACAGGCCATGATCTCTCCACTGATCTCAGAAGCTGCCCAGACAATTTATCTGCACTAGATGTTTAAATTTTAGGTGGTTAAGTGTAGTGGGACGAGTTCTGGCTTTGCAAATCACTCATCTGTGATAGCTCTGCTTGTTCTTATCCAAGGAAATGCTCCTCCCCACTCCCAGGGATGCAGACCCCATACCCAGGGAGAAGGCAGAGCTGTTTCTGGCTCTGCAGCCAGGGTGGGGCACAAACAAGGGTCTTTGTCCTCAGGGTCTGTGTCTGCTGCTCTTCTCCAAATAATGAACAGTTTAAAGTAGCACTTGAAACCTCCTGGTATGGGGAACACAGGGAAGTTGGACCTGACTGATACTCCTCAGACAAGGAGGTGCCTGAACATGTGCTGTTGCATAACTCTGGCAGATGCTGGAGCAGCACAGCAGGGAATGCTTTTTATCCTTTGAAACTCTGTTTCACATGAGATCTGTTCCTGTCTTTTACAGGAGTTTTCAATTTTTTTTTTTTTTTTTGGTTTTTGGGAGTTTTTTTTTTTTTTTGTTTTGGTTTTGTTTTTTGGGTTTTTTGGTGCTTTTTTTTTTTTTTTTTTTTTTTTTTTTGGTTTTTTTTTTTTTTTTTTTTTTTTCCCTGTCCTCATACTGTCCCTATTGACTCTTTCCCTCACATGTGCTGTCTCCTTTCTAATTTTTTCCTTTGATTATTTTCACCTTTACTCCAAGATTGATTAGAGCAGGGGTAGGTCATTCTCCTCTGGGCTAAGTCTCCAGCCTTTGGAGCTCCAAGTGGAAAGCACAGCCTGGCTCTGCTGCTAGGGATGCCCTAATGTCCAGGACAACAATTAAATGCTGTGTTCTTAGGGGCAGATGGAGGCAGACAGTCCCTGACAGCAGCCTGCCCTGTGATCACACAGCCCAGCACTGCCAGAACAAAGTTGAATGCAATAATTGCAATGGGAGGAGATGTCTAAGGAGGAGAGGTTTGAAAAAGCAGCACACAATTTACCCAGTCCTGACACAGAATGAAAAAAAAAAAAAAGAAAAAGCAACTAATAAGAATGAACTGCCAGGGAACAGCCATTAGGTTCTGAACATGTTCTTAGCACTCAGAAATAATCACTCACCTAGGGTCACAACTGGTTCTTTAGGGAACTTTTTTTGTGCTCCATCAGGATCCAATCTGTTTTATATTGTGAATTTGTTCATTAAAAATACATATGAGAGAGAGGCATGCTAATTATAGCAAAAGGAAAAATATTTTTCAGTATCATATTTTGTTTGCAACAGTCCACAACGATTTTAATTTCTCTGTCCTAAAATACTTTTTTTTATCTAGTGAATTAGTGTTTAAGATGCACATTTCTATAAAACACCAAGTAGGGAGTCTAGAGAGTAAATTTTCACAGAAATTTAGCTTAAAAAGCCTATGCTATAATAGATTGTTGATATTCACAGCTAAAAAAAAAGAGTAGTAATATTGTTCCTAGACTAAATGAGGTACCAGTCTATTTAATGTTAATCAAACCTCAGGTGCACATGAGCATTCTCAATGTTATTATTCATCAATAGATAAGATGAATATATGTATTTAATCCTCCATTTTAGAAGAAATTTTAGTAATATGAATTTTTAATAATCACCCTTTCCTCTCTGAATTTAAGCAGCAGTATTATTTCTGTAAAGTTGACTCTTCTGTATCTAATTGCTCACGTATTTGAGACGTTTGTAGCAATGGATGTGAAATATTAAGATGCGAAAATAACTATGTGAATAATATATCATCTAAGCTTTTCAGGGTAACCCTTGGAGTTACCCTAGTATTTTAGGGCAGTGCCCCTCTCTCTACACTCTGTCCAAAGTTCAACAATGCCTGCAGGTATTCTTAAAAATTAATGTGAGCTTGTGCATCATGGAAACACAAGGAAACACAAGGAGTTTACATCTGAAGTTGGCCATATTTTTAAGTTCTAATCTTCCCTTCTGAGTAGAACAGGAATGTATTTTATATCAGTTGCAATACATTTCAGCTTTGTTTTTAGGTTGTAGGTATTTGAAAGCTGTTTCCTCCCTCTTTGTTTATCAGTACCTGCACATCTGGGGAAAAGTGGCAGCAGAGCTCCCATTTGTGTTTCCCTCTTTCCCCATTGCCTCTGCAGAGCTGGGCTGCACTTTAGCACAGTGCTGAGCCCCACTTTGGGAAGAGACAGAGTTTCCCATCTGTCTGCACATTAGTGCCTTGAGAGGATCACCCCCATGAATTTTGCTCTGTGTAAATGTGCATACAATCTGAATACTGTCAGCATGCTCAGTGAGTTTTGCCTATGAATAGAGAGGCCCCAATTCTGCTGTTTCATCTCTAGTGACAAGCTGCACTCTCCATTCCAAACCCTCCCAGTGTGAGAGCAGCTCCCATGGGATTTCCCTGTCTCTGTTCAGTCACAGGCTCACAGCAGGGACAAATCTAGGCAGAAAACCACAGGGCAGTTCAAGGACACTTACCTTTTGACATTACATCATAATTTTATGTTGACCTTTACTGGATTTAATATTTTTGCATTTTTCTTTTTTTGTATCCTTTTTGAATGAAAAAGCAATTCTCATTCTCTACTGTGAAATAACTTAAAAATAAATTTTATTTTAAAGTGCAAATCTGTTTACACAATTCATTGGAAAAATCACTCTTTAAAGAGGCTCATGTTTATCACTGCTCACCAAAAGAGTGTCCTTATTTTTTTTAAAATATCCTTAGATATTAGTTGCTAGGATTCTCCTAGCACCACATGCATGCTTTAGGATAAGCCAGTAGTCCCCTAACCATAAAAGCATTTTATTAATTTCTTTGTACTAAACACCTTTGCTACAAGGAAGTTTTTTGGGTGATGTGGATTCTATTGTAGGCCAAATAGGTCAACAGAGAAAACTACCATATTGCAAGGAAGTAAATGCTTTATACAGAATTGCTATTCTGGGAGTTAACAATTGAAAAAAATTGAATAGTTTATATTATGGTCTTTGGAACCTTAGTAAAATGTAATATATTGGCTTAATATCTTGAGTTATATAAACATAATTTTTGAGTAAAATTAATAATACTGCTGAACCATTGGATGTCAAGGAGAATATAACTGTTGATTAAAACTTTTCTTACCAATTCTAGGTATGCAGTGTGCCTCTATTTCCTATACACACGCTCTGTCCCACAGAGTGCATGTGCATGCCAATGATCAGACTTGTGTAGGGACAGCTAAAACACTGGCTGGTAAATGAATTATTTTTTTTTTTCCCAGCATTTGCATTGTAAGAAATGTGTGGAAATGTTTGGCTGAGTGCGTTTTAGCAGCGGATTCTATGTGCTTTCCCTTCATGGGCCAAAAAGCATATTTGCATATAGATCTGCAGTTGAATGACTCAATGCTTGTTTCCTTTCAGTGCTGAAGCAGTTAGAAACCTTCTCACGGTAAGTGCAACTCCATTGGGAATGAGTTAACTGCAACTGCTAAAATTAGAATGTGATCTTTAGCTGCTACCAGCAGACATGGCTTCCTTTTTTTGCTGATAAAATGATTGGAGAGGCATCCCTGTGGCAGCATTATACAGGCAATTTTCTTATCCCTCACTTCATGTCCTGTCTCCAAGAGGAAAAATCTTCCCTTGATTTGTTGAGGTGCTATGTAAGGATATCACAATTGCTGTGATAATTACCTGGTACCACTCATTTTTATTTATGCATGTCTCATAGCACACACAAAAAAAAAGCTTAAAATCCAAAGTTGCATGTCGAGAAAGGAGAGAATGTGAGGCTGACAAGCAGCTTCTGCAGAATGCTGAGCCTTGCTGTGCTGTCAGTGGTCTGCTTCTCTTGCAGAAGTGGGGGAGAGCCTGCTAGTGCTCATGGCCCTTGGCGCTCCTGTGCGTGCTCTGCCCTCTCTGCTGTGCCTCAGAACACACTCTGAGGGCCTGCCAGGGCCAAAGCCCGGGTTCAGAGCTGGGGTGCCCTGCCCTGCCCCCTCTCTCCCCCGTGTGCTTTAACCCAGCCTTAGGCGAGGTCACGCACAGCGCTGGAGCTGCAGCACGCTGCTGGGAGAAAAGGGAAACCTGGAGGAGTGAGCTTGGGCTCTGATACACACTGCAGGGCCACATCTCAGCAGAGTTCCACTGCTGCTCCTTCTTCCTCTTCACAGTTCCTATTCACAAATGTCCATGGGTGTGTTCACTCCTTTTCCAGTTGGCCCCAGCTCTGCAAAAAATTTGTGCGTCAAAACAAAAAAATTGTTTTTTTGACCTCTGTTGAATTGAGATCCTGGGTTTGAATTTTCACACTTGAATCCTGGGCATAGTGTATTTTCATTTCTTACCTGCCTGGCACCATGGCCTTTAGACCCCATTCCTGTGACCAGCTGCAAGAAGATGCCTGGCTGCACTCGTGGAGCATCAGCTGCAAGCCTGAGAATGTGATGCACCAGCCCTCTGACAAAAAACCCTGTCAGCCTCTGAGGATTTAATTTTCCAGCTCCCTTACTTCTGTTTTATTATATAGTTGTCATACATCTTGAAGAACAGGGATTACAGAATATATCCCTTAGAATTCTCTTTAATCCCTGCTGATAGGATTGCAAATATCTTATTGATTGGCCACATCTGAGCCCAGGTGAACTGACAGCTCTCTCCAGTCACTGTGACGATACTGTGTGTGAGGAATTCAGGGAGCAATTGTCCTTGCTGCAGTCTAGGAGCCATCCTACTTGGTTAACTTCCATTCAAAGCTGTTATATGCTCATGAGAGAGCATAATAGTTCCTGTGAGATGTTATTTTGACCTTATTTTGCGTGGTCTATTCATGAATGCTGTGCAGTGTTCACATCTTATAAACCATACTTTTCTGAGCCCCAGCTGAGGTACTGTGATACAGAATCACAAGCAGCACTACAGAAACTAGATCATAATCTCTTACCATTCATTTGTCATTGAGCAGCTTTCATGGGTCTGAAGACATTTTCTTTCAGTATTTAACTACATGAATTTTTCCCATTGGACCCTTTATAGTACCTACTAAATCAAAGTAACACTATTGTGATAAAGCAAGTGTTTTTTTTTTTTTTTTTTAAGCAGGTTTATTCCATGGAACTAAAATAACTCATTTGAAGAATGTGAATTTTTTTTAAACTTAAGGCATCAGAGCTATATACAAGGAAAACATGTTCACAAAACCCTCTCAGAGCTGGGTGTAAGTTGTGCCATTGGATAGAGCTAGGAGGTTTGAAAAACACACACTGTTAGGGGGTTTGCTTTATCAGAAAACCAAGATTCAGTTCCTTGCTTCCTCACAGACCTCCCATGATATGTCAAACAGGTCTTTAAGTCTCTGTCTCCAAGCATTTATATACCTGACTCCTCAAACACAAAATTAAGAAGGTGCCCAAGTGCTTGCTTGAAGGTTTGGAGGTGAAGAGCAGGTAACTGCTGTTCTTTGCCTGAAGAATCAGATGAAGCCTTCTGGTTCTTCCAGAGTGCTACTCCACATGGAGCAGGTCAGGAGCCTTAGAGGGGATCTTGTTTCAGAGGAAACTCTTTACCTTTCCTGCTAATACAGTCTCATGGAAATGCCACCCACAGGAGTCCAGAAGCTGCTGACAGAAACTGGATGATTTGTTAGTTTCAGAGCTGTCTCCACTGATTAGCAGGTGAAAATTAATTAGCATACAGCTTTGGTGATGGCCACAGGGAGGCTGAGGCTGGGAACAGATGGCTGCAAATGACCCAGTTACTGCTGCCTGAAAAGTCACACCTTTGGCTCTTGTGAAATGATCCTGCCCTGTTGTGAGCAGAAATTCAAATATGCTGCCTCTCCAGGAGGGCTTAGATACCAAAGTTTGCTTTGCAGTTGCATCTTGGGTCAGAATTTGAATGTGGTTAATTCACATGACTCAGCTAAAAACAAAGGCACATTTAGAAGGGTCCCTCAGCCACTGGCAATCTTCTCCCCTGCCATTGACAAATGTTCTCTCACATTCAGACAGTAGGTGCAGAAATAGCCAGAAAATTTTATATTTGGGAAGGAAAATACAATTTCTAAAATGAGCCTTTTTGTAAGATTTTACTGTCTTGGCAAACTTGGGAGGGAAAGAAAACCTCAAAAACTTATATGAAATACAGGGATGATAAATGCATCAATGATTGTCTTAAGTATAGATGTTGGTGGAAAAGCTCCTGTATAAGCACTTGACTTTTCCAAAACCTGTGTTAACTTTGCTGGACCTCCCAGACCCAATTCAGCAAAGCCCTTAAATCCATTCCTGAGCTCAGTCCATCAGCTAGAATACATCACATAGCCCCCAATACACCCTGTATGTCTGATGCTACATTGGGATGCCATGCAATTTTTTTAACCTGTTTTTCTTATGGCTCTTGACAAATTTTGAGTTCCCTGCAGTATGGTTGGCCATTTCAAAAGGTTTTTTTTTTCTTTTCAGAAGCTGTCTTTTGTGTTTGCACAGAGGATTTGATGTAGCTGAACCCAATCCTCTTTATTGAATGTTTTAACTGAAAGTCTTAGGGCTTAGCTTTTTGTTAGCTTGCTGCTTAGCTTTTTCCTAAATCCACATACCCAGTGGGAATGTGTCATCTTGTAATATTTGGCCGTCTTCTATTGTGGGAGTTAAAACCAATTTGGTTTTGAACAAGAAGAAATTTTTCTATAAATAAACATCTTTGTATGGGAAGCCAATTTCTCTGTCAAAGCCTTGGGAAACATATAAAGTAAAATAAAAATGCAAATTTGTCAGACCAACATATTTAAATATGAAAGGAAAGATAGAGAAAACATTTATTATACAATTGTTACCTATAGCAAGGCTAGAGCAACATCAGCTTAGGGCTAAAATTAGTCCACTCTCACCATTCCTATGCATAAACCATGGCATTTTCTCACATTAGAGCTTAGATATTGATGATTGCAATCCTAAAATACTCTGCAATATCACTGTTCAGAGATATTTTTCACTTTTCCTGATTTCTGTGCTATGTGAGCAATAGTAACTTGTAGAAGCTGGACCCAGAGTTAAGAATTATTTCATCTGAAGGCAGAGAAACACACGGCAATAATGTTCATGTAGGCAGGGAAATTATGTGAGTCCTGTGGTGAATACACTGTTGCTAAAGTTAAATAGCAAAAAAGATTATAAAAGTGTGCCATGGTGAATATGTTCAAAAATATGGTATCAGTGATCCTCACAGTCTTAAAATTCACACAGAACTGCCCACTAAATTTAATTTCTAAGTTATCTTCTATCAGAGTCTTCATTTCAAATTACAGATAGAGGATTTCATTCTGAATTAGTCCATATTTCAGTGCATGTGTTTAATCATTCTTTCTTAATACCTTCCCTGATAGTTTGGGGTTTTTTCAAACTCATGACCCTCTGGCATAAATGTAGGTAAGGCTGTGGAAAAACAAGTGTTAGTTGGTCTCTTTTTGTGAAAAAGCTTGCATAAGTAACTACATAGGCATTTTAAATATAAAATACCACGGAGAACATATTGACTGTGACTGTGAAAGTCAATCACAGAGATAACTAACAGTTCTTGTCAAACATCTAAGGAGACTTCACTGCCTGTTTTTGTAACTTCTGCTATGAGTAGAGGCTAAAACATTTACTTGACAAAATACTATTCAAGTGTTTTTCTTGTGGAGAAAACACAGATGCAAACTTTAAAATTCCGAGGTTGCCTCTTGCTTGATGTGAGACACCAGACAAGTAATTTAATTCAGCCTTTCTCTAGCTCCACCATTTTGTCTGTAAGCTTGAGTAATGTTGGTGTGCACCCACTCCTTAGGATGCTGTGCAGTTTCTAATTAGCCAATCCAACAAACACTATGAAATACTGATGTGGAAAGTGCTGGCCATAAATATGGAAAGCAGGATGAGGGGCAGGAAATGAACTAGAACAGACCTTTGGTCACATAAATATTTTTTAAAAATTAAAAATATCTTCAACCTTTGACATGAAAATGACCTTAGAAATTAGCATCAAATCATTCTGTGCCAAAGCTTTCCTCTGTTGATGCCACACTACAGTTTTCTAATCCATAATCTGCATGTAGAGAAATTCTGATTATGCAAGAGATTGATGGTGTGAAGCAGAGCCCCAGGGAATGGGCTTGTGAGGGAACTTTTGCTCTCCAACTGTTTCTGGTAAGACTGAGTAATTTTTATTTTTCAGCCCTTGCTTAATAGCAAATATCCAGGGTGCCAAGAACCTCCTTCAAATATACCCTATAGGTACATATGTTATTCCAGGAAAAGTATATGCATTATTGATAAAAAGGAAGCATATTGTCAATTTTTTTGAGCCTTAGGGAATATTATAAACTGTAATATTGTAAAACATAGTGTTCAGGCCAAAAACTTCAGATAAAGCATACCCTGAAATAATCAAGCAAGGTAAGAAGACAGAAAAATACTAATAATGTAGATGTAGAGTATCTCTTATTTTTTTCCTCTATGAAAAATATAATCGAGAATTTTCTGTTATATTGGACTTAAATAAACATATTAATTGACACAATATTTTTGAAAAATTTCAATGCAGCATTTAATGTTGCCAGGGAAAAGGCACTTAATGCTTGTAGCCCAAGGCCAGAAACAGATGTTGTATGTTCTGTACTTTTTTGTCATCTTAGAGTCTGAGATAGTGCTGGAATTTTGAATTAATATGCTAGGTGTTTGGGGAGTAATTGAAAGCAACATTGTGTTCTACTGTTAGCCAGCTCACTCTGATGCACCTTCTCTTCAGTTTCTTGTTTGTCTCAGGAAAAATTATATTCTGCCATGTGGGTAAATTTTTCATCTCATAGTGGGTGATGGTTAATCAATATACAGAATGGCCATCCTGCTGCAGAATAAATAGATGGTTTTGAAAATTCCTCTTGGTGGAGTAGGAATTCATCCTCACCCTGCTGATATAGTTAGGAAAAATAAAGGAGTGTCTTGGAAAGCTGCTGGTGTTTGTGCCTGTGAGTGTGGAAGGCTTTCTGGCTCCCTGGATTCCCAGAGTGCTGGTGTATTGACACATCTGCAGTGATCTTGTGCTCCTTCCCAGGGAGCAGAGGTTAAGCAGCCCTTTATTGGATAAAGCAGACTTCCTGCCTCTCAGCCTCTGCAGGGTGAGGTAACTGAGGGGAGGCTAATGAATTTCAGATAAAGTGCAGAGGAGCTGTCCTGTAGCTCAGGTTACGAGTCTGTTGAAGCCTGAGCCATTGTTTTGTTTCAAGGAGTATGAATAATTTACTTCTTTACCCATTCCATCAAACTTCCTTTGCTAGGACTTAGTAGTTCTCTTCCACTCTGCAAAGTTGGATATTGGTGAAATGCCATGGATTCAGGACAGGCTTTTCTCCCTTCCTTGAGGGAAGGACTGTTTGAGGAACACTCTGCTGTGTGTGGCTCTGCTGAGCTCACAAAGCTCCACCCAAAACACAGGGCAAGTCCATGTCCACTCTGTGCTGTCCATCATTCCCACCAACCAGATCAGGGGATTTTTAACTCTTCCTACCCCTGGCAGGGCCTCAGTGCTGCTGGCTTCTGTGAGAAGTCAGCCTGGCACCCTAACTGATGTGTAATTTCAGTTGTCTCAGCAGTAGGTAACCTCAGCCTCCTGGTGGTAAATACCAAACTCACAGATGAACCACGAGGATAATCTCATTGCTGGCTGTTGGGATCTAGGTTTATTCATCATGTGATGACCAGTGTATGACAGCATCTCTTCATAATGTTTCTTAGGGGTTAAAATTTTTCTTTGGCTCCAGCATTCAACTGGAAAATGAAAAGTGGTGCTGAGAGCAGGACTTTGTTTCTTTCATTTCTTTCATTCCTTCTCTCCATTTTAGAATATTCATGAAATATTTTCAGGGGAAATGAAAATATGGAAAAATCTGAACTGGTTGATTATTCCAAAAGCCATGATAGTTGTTTGCAGTTAAACTGGATAGAAATTATTTCAATAGTAGATATTTCAATAGTAGAACGACTTGTTGTTCTAGGCACTCTAGAAATGCACATAAAGAGATGGTATCTGCTCCAAGGTGATTTTAAATCAGCAGTAGGTAGGAAGAGACAGAGGTGGCTTGTGCCATACAGTAGGTTAGGCATGACACAGTCATAGAAGTCTGTGCTGTAAACCCTTGACCTGGATTTTTCCCCCAATAAAGAAATTGCTAAAACCCCATTACTAATGGCTTTCTATATATACATAGTAGCTATAAGCTGTTGCTTTGATACACAAAACATCAGAGAAGCCCTCAAGGTGATGCAGTACTTGAAAAATTGCATTATCTTAAGCTGCTTAGGAAGATCTGACACTGTAATTTGTAACTGGTGTGTCTAAAACTTATTGTTCAAAGAGAACAGTCTTGCTCCATAAATATTGATAAAATATTGGAAGATAAACACTAGCAAAGAAAACATTTCCTTGCTAGGAGGAGAAAAATAAGATAAGCTCTTAAAACATTTAAATAATGTTGGTGTGTCTACAGCAGCACCTCTTTAATCTCATAAAGATTATATCACTCTATCTGCCATCTGTATGGGTTTTATAATGCAACTATGTGGCTCATGGCAACAGCTTTCCAATAGTCCCATGCTTATTAAAGTCTTCCATATTGTTTTTATAAATTAACATTTCCTGAGGCCCTTGTTTTTAAAAGGTGTATCAGTGTCAACACACTTCTGCCTTCCAAAACTATTTTAAACTAGTTTCTGTCATGTTGAGGATAAGATTTTAATGCAATATGGGAAAGCTTCATCCTGAAAGTGTTGAGGGGGAAAAACTGTCTAAAGCAGCAAGCCAAAGAGTTAAATAAAATACTTCTCATTTGCACACAGGTAGAAATGTAGGAAGTGCTGTGAGTCTTTTAGTCAGTAACATATCAGGTTTCTAAGGATCTGTGTTACAGCTTCATCCCAGCTAAATTCTCTTTCAGCAAGAGCACTGCACCCATTTTGGCCTTTCACTATGTTTAAAAGCCTGTTGAAATTAATAAAAAGCCTATCAGCTTTCTAAGATAGTACACCCTCCTGTAATTTAATCCACTGAATAGTTAAAATCTACCTCTGGATAAAAGAAGCCCTCAGAGAAATAACTGATTATTTCATCTAATAACCATCAAGGAATTATAGTTATTCTTTAAAATAATTATTTTTTTCTGAGTGGCCTTGAATTTGCACTGAAAATTTACCTTGCACAAAATTTATATTGCCCTGGAGCAGCAGCAACTTCACAAACATTTCTCTTGAATATGGTTTTTTAATTTTATTTTTTAGCCTTGTTTTCTTTCTGATTGGCTATATGGTTAGACTGATTGCAAGTTTCACACACAGTTTGTGCCAGAACAGAAAATTCTGCCAGTGTTGGCAGTATTTAAGCATCTAGCACATTCAGGTTGCTGTTTATCTTTGGAAAGTCATAGCAGAATACTTCACCCCAATGGAAAGATTATATGGAATATCAACTATAATTGTGCAGGAAATCAGTTTTCTTATACCTAGGGGTGTTCCTTGTGCTACCAGCAATTGGATAACAATGCATTTCCACAGCACCAGTTCTTGCATATGAGGATGCTGCTCAAATGGCATTAGTATGAGAAAGACTCAGGCAAAAATATCCAACTAATTTAGGGAGAGTGAGGAAAACAAAGCTGTGTCCTGGAGCTTTAAACTCCATACCAGGTTTGTATTAAGTCATTCACATATCTTTAGTGGAATCAGAGCACCAAAAGTAATTGGACCTTGGTATTTAAGAAGAGCTATGGACATCTCAGAAATGCATGTGTGTTGAGGGCAATTCCTCCTCCTGTTTCTTTCAAAACAAGGTTTATCATCTGCTGTAATATCAGCAGGCTTTTGCCTGCAATTAATTCCTTTTGCTGTAGAAACTTCTTCCATGACTTGTATTTATTTAATATTGATCCTTAAGTACTGTTGGTACAGGTGATAAGCCCAAAGCCAGTGTAGTCATCACAACTCTGAGTCCAATGCAGAGGAGGATGCACAACAGTTTATATATAGCACAGCAACACTCTATATCAACAAACTTAAAGCAGGCAATGCCTTCCAGTCCTACTAGAAAAGGCTTGAAAACACATTCTTGACTAACTTCAGTTGGAGGCCTCTCTTTATTCTATTCAAGTTTAAAAATTGATGCTGTTTTAATGTGTGGCAGAATTAGAGAAGGGAACTTTGAGTCAGCTTTTGCAAATGTGAAGTTTTGGTCCCAGTTATCCTATTCCTGTGAAATCTGGACATAATAGTTTATATAGGTTTGTGCTTCACTTCAGCAGATGGTGAGTTACATGGAACACACTTGGATCCTGAGGAAGGGCTGGTTAATTATAATGACTCGCCTGATTAGATTTAAGCACGGCATAAATGCCCCATACAGCCTAACTTATTTCCACCCATAAGGCTCCAATCTGTGTGTGAAACTTGAACAGAGACATTAGGTCTTCATCTAGACCTTCAGTAAGACTTTTGTACATTTCCATATTTCCCTGAATAGGTGCCAGGGTCTTGTTTACCTTTATCTGCAGTTACTAATTGAAGGGTCATGCAGACATAAAGAATGTGTGTTATTCCTACCTTACACCAGTGCATCACATTTGACTTAAAAATGAGCACATGTAGTTCATTCTCATACCTTTGCTCTCAAGAAGGCTAGAAATACAAAGCAAAGGCTTTAAAATACTTTTGAATTTGCATTTCAAGTCTGCAATGCATCATGCTTCAAGAGCTAGTGCAAAAGTCAAAGCAAAAAAACCAGGGGAAATGGCAATTAATCTGTCCTAACAACTGCAAAGATGTTACCAACGATACAGATATTAAAGCCATTTATTGCCATTGCCAGATAAAAGCTTTATGTAATTAAAACATATGGCTGGTATTAACTGAAAGAGGGACAGGAAATTGAGCATTAAAATTGACACTGCCCTTAGTTCAGTGTATCTTTGGGGGAGGGAACAGTGCTATGAGTGGAAGTGTGACACTGACTTTACCTTTGAATATCCTGTCTTTTGTCAGCTATTATTGCAACCTGCATGTTTAAGTGTTAAAAAGACTTTGAAGGATTATAAAACCTGATGAATGCCTCTCAAAAAGCTAGACAGTATTTAGGTGCTAAATTCTTCAGTGTAAAGAATCCAGTCCCTCCACCTTCTATAATTTTTGCAGTAAAAAAGAACACTTTTGGCTTTTAGAGAAATGATTGTTTAAATATAACATGTAATGTAGTCTGTGGAAATTTCCATTCTTCCAGTTTTATTTCTGAAAGGCTGTATCCCAGAAAGCTAATTTCTGGAAGCATTTTCACAATCCTGTTTAAACAGAAGTGCTGGATTGCCTTTTAGGAGTGCATACCAGATTAGCTTTTTCTAACAGAGTACACAGAGCTAGTTTCATCTATACTCAGTGAGGAGTTGACTCTGTTTGTGTGACTGGCTTGGTGTAATAATGTGATGACCTTTTTGTTCTGCCTTTCTTTGTGCTGGTTTTGATGGGAATAACTATATCTTTTACTTTACTGTCCATACAAAATAATGACAAATTGTAATCCCCAATCCTTTCCTGTCCTTACAGACACTGTCAGCTGCAAATTACTTTCATAAGTAGGAACCTCTTGGCAGTTTATAAAGTTACCCTCTTAAAAATTCAGAAGGGTAAACAATTATCTGATATTATTTGAACCTTGAGTTTCTCAAATGATTAATGACCACATTCCTTCTGTAAATAAATACAAAGTTTTGAAAAAAAAAATACATCAAGAAGGATCCAGGTTTTGCTGAGATGATTCCCATTAATAATCAGTGTGGGTAATAGCTATTGTCTATTCACATGAATTTATAGAACCTGGCTGTCTCATTATTTTAGACAGAGACATTTCTGCCAGTCTGATATTACATTCTATGGTCTTACTGCTCTGGAAGGTATGCAATATCTTTGCAATCAACTTAATATCTTTTTTTGGCTTTATTTAAGATGACCATATAAAGTGAATACTCAAACAGTAAGTTTTTTTTCTCAGTGGGATTGTGTGAAAAGCTGAAACCTAACTTTCTGGTGATTTCTTTTCTTCTGTTATGCTTATTGCTGAATGGTGCTAACCCTAATTTGGTATTCCAGGCCATGAAGACATCCTTCTTTCAAAAGGGAATGAATGAATGAATGCTGAACCTTTAAAATATATTAACCACAATAGATGTATTTTTCAGGCTCCCTTTAACCTCTAATAGCAGAGTATATTCTTCTGCTTTTTGACTGGTTTTTTTTTTTTCCTCTTATGTCCTCTTATGTGGCCCAGTTAGTTAATGTGGAAACTTACATCCCTGGGGAACACTCAACCTGTAACTAAGTGGTAACAAATGAGCATTTGAAATTTAATATGCAAACTTGTATATTAGAATTCAATAGGATTTATTAACAGCTGATCATGTATTTTCAATGTCATGTGCCACCATTTTTCAGTTTCAGAGGTAACAGCCCACTTAGATGAAAGGGAAAAACCACTCCTTGAGTTACCATCTCAGAACCTTGATGCAGGTAGGCATCTCATCACCCTGTAGATTGTAGGTCTTATTTTCAAGTCAAAAAGGCTGAATTAGAAAGCCTGATTTCATTAAGTATTAGAGGCCCCAGTTTACTTTAATGCATTTACATAAGCTCAAAATCCCTCTAATTTATAAAACTACCTAAGTGAAGGCTCAGATTGTTGAGTAAATTCAGAAAATAGGTCATTTTCCAGCAGCATCTAATGTTCAGCTCTCTGCCAATGAAGATGGTTCTTGGCATACTCTGTATATACCTTTTCTGTGTTTTTACCCTGGACACCCTCAGCATTGGAGTTATTGATTTATAATAGTAAGGAGTCAGAGCAGTTGAAGCATAGCAAGGATTTATGCTTCAAAATTAACTATCCTTGGAATTTAGGATTACAATACAAACAGCATGGCCACCTGCAGTTAATATTTATCAGCTGAAAGTCAAATGAATGGCACTAGTAAGAATGCCCAGAGCTCTGGGTCATATGTTATCTGCAGAAGTGGTACAGAGTAAATAACCATAATTGCTCCCACTTTTACAAAAGTAACACATTCTTTGGGTGCTAACACAGTCCTTTCTTCTGTGGTCCTTCATTCCAGCATATCACATGTGAGGATTCACTGCCTGGGCATTCTAGCCCAAGATTTCATGTAATTAAATACTATTATTCAATATTAACTAACACCAATTCACTTTTTGATGAATCATTATCAGACAAGTCTGAATTGATGGACAGGGCTGACTCTTGTTGACTGCAAGTCTCTTTTCCATGAACTAGCCTTCCTGCTCTGGTAAGAGTATTTGTTATGTTTGTTTTTGGCTCTTGTGCACTCTTCTGTTAAAGACTGAGATTTATCTCTTCTGTTGTCTCTCTCTTCCTTCCCTCCTTCCCTCCTTACAGAAAAATCCGTAAGAAGTTCACCAGATCACAGCTGAAAAGAGCTTCCAGAGCACCTTGTTCTCCAATCATTGCAAAGTCCAAGTCTCTCATGAACAATAGGCCAGGATCCATCATACACTGAAGACATAACAGCATCAGCACCATAACAATGTCAGAATCACGCTTCATTGTGAATGCAGACATAACAGGACTTCCACTTCTCTGAGACAGGAACATTGTGTGGACATATTGTGGCTGGGTTCTGTCCTGGGCAGGATCCAACAGCAGCCCTTGTTTTCCCTCATCTCTGCAAGGGCTACTTCTGGTTCACTGTACAGGCTATCCCAGATTCCCTTTGCTCCCAGACAACAATGTTGGCTGGTCAGGGAGGGGCTGTTTGCACTGGCCCCACTGGATGGATGCACAGTCCACCCATCACATTTATCTATGCCTTCTAGTGGCTCAGCAAAAAAATGCAGCTTTCAAACCTATTGCAGTGTCTCCAAAGCAGGATTTGGCCTTGAGGGGTTGCATTTTCAAACAGAACTGCAAATTGGGAGTGTTCATATTTTTCAGTGTTGGTTTGAGTCACCTTAGATTTGATTTCTCTATACTGAATGTCCACAAGGACAAGGTATTGTTCAGCAGTTCTGAAAGTTAGACTGAATTAGAAAATGCCTATTAATGACCAATTTTGAAAATATTGGTCATATTATCTTTGGTTAAAATCCTGGCAAGTATTATGTGTGACAGTGAACACCCAGCTGGACTAGTTGCATGTGTAGGAACTAGTCCCATTGTCTCTATATTTGAAAGCATCTGCCTATTTCTTTGGGTGTTTTTTGCATTTCTTGAAGCCTATTCTGAATAGTGAAAACCAGCAGAACACCATTCCCAGAAAACATGAAGAAATAGATTATTTCCTATTAGTAATGTCTCTCCACAAAATAATTTCTACATTTTTATATGTCTGGATAAAAAGAGGTCTTGCAGAATGCTTTGAATTCATAAATGTAAGGCTGCAGGTGGATACTTACCATGGAGAGATGATGTGCCTTTTGAAACTACTTGTAGGAAACTGTCAGTCTCCCTGGAGGTGGGAATGGCAACAGAGGCAGGTCTTTTTTTCTACTCAGGTACTTACAGGTGAACAATCTCTGCCCTACTTTGAAATCCAGAGAAAACCAGTGTGCATCACTGCTGTGTTAACCTAATCAATCATTTAGGCAAGTGCTCCTTCAATAGGTTTAGATTCCATATGAAGATGTGGTCAGACACTGAACATGCCATAGCAAACTGAGATGAGCTTCAAGACTTTTTTTTTTTTTTTCCTCTCTCTTTACTAGTTAGCTCTAACAGTGTCATACAGATGTGAGGTTTTCATCCAGTTGTGGACATGCACCCAGCTTTGTGGTTAGAAAGACAAGGATGTAAGTGCCATCTCATACTTCTGGGTGATCCTCCAAAAATGTTTTCCCCCCATGCATTTTATTGTTTCAGTCTGAAAGAGCATCTGTGATCTCAGCCTAAAACTAGCCAAACTCTCCATGTAGAATTTTGAGCTCCTGAGACAGTGACTCAGATGCTTCTTCAAAGAAGAAAGCAGTCTGACCTCTTGAAGGGACTTGCTGATGATTTTCTCTAATGATGGATCCAGGTCTTGTCCACTGTCCTTCACCAGCAAGAAGAGGGTGGATATGAAGAGAGGCTGATGACATGAAGTGCTTGCTCTTAGTGCCCTGAACATTTTAATGAATGTTTTAATTGATTGACTCAGTTGGAGAAGACCTAGGATTCATCTGCCTACAGTACTTTTCAGTAGCCATTGAAATGTGCAGCCCTAGGAGTCTCTTCTAGGTACAGGATCTGCTTTTTCCTCTAAACAGGAGGGATTTTTATCAGATAGCTGAGTGGTGACAACCTACTCCTATTAGTAAGAATTGCCTTTATTAACTGCAACATATGGAAACACCTTCTGTATAATAGCTTCCTCACCCATTAGAATAAGGGAAACATGATTATTCAGCAATCTGTTTGACTGAGAGTATGAAAAAACATGAACATAACGAGCTTTGTCTCCCTCAAACATCAGTGAAATCACACACTGCAGACTCATTTTCAAAGTGTTGTTAGCTGTAAGGTGGTAGATTTTTTTACCCTGCCTTATTAAGCTTGTACTCAAATGATTTCTTTTAGTCAGTGTGCTCCAGTGTCTAGACAGTATTTTGTAAAATCTCTGTGTGTTCCTGCTTTTGACAAAAGTATTAGTATCTGTAATAGTCTGATGTGAAGTCATTTTTTCTTCTTTCCCTCTGAGGAGAGAGAGACTGGTAAGAGCTCCCTGTCAGCAGCCAGCTGCCTGGTACCATTATCTTTTGCATCAAATAGCCCAGGTAGGGAAGATTCCTTTGCAGCTTCAAGCTGAGCTGCTTCCTCTGGATACACTGGAAATAATGTTCCACCTCTGCCCAGCAGAGCCATTTTCCAGGGGAGCACAGCCCAGCCTTGGGGTGGGTAAGGCATGGAGGAGATGGATTGCTGGAATAACTTCTGCTCTGTCCTTCAGCTGGGACATCCTCTCTCCTACACTGCACACAGTGCATGGAGAAACTGCACACCATGCCTTGCACCTTAGTTTCTACTGCTCTCTCTTCATCTTACCTGTCCCTCAAGATGTTCTCCAGAGATGGATGCAGGATTTACCTGTGAATTTCCACTGAGAGGTGGATGGAAGATTTGCTGGAGTTGTGTTCCTCCTGCTGGGTTTGGGCATAGCCATTTAAATTTTTGTAGAAATTGTGAAACTCCTCATCACGATATCATGCAATTCCACGCTTTCTGTTGAGTTAAAATATTTCTCACTGGCTGTGAGCAAAGATGACACATTCCTGTGTAAACTGAAACAGTATATCCACAACAAATCAGAGTTCTGTACTTCTTTATCAATCCTCCCAAGTTACTTTAAAACCAGCCAACATCTATCAGTCATCAACAATGACACTGAGCATAAACATGAACCTTGTAAGCAAGGACAAGAAGTTTGGTACTTGCCATGATATGAGTGAGAGAATCTAGGCAGCAACAGCACTGCATTTGCAATATGATTTTTCTGCTAGTGAAATAAGAAATCCTTCTGAAAATTTGCTTCTCCACTTACAAATATGGGGCTAGAAAACCATGCAAAATGCACAAGCTCTTTGTGTCCAGAGGACTCATACAGAAAGTAGGAAGTTTGTTTTAATGTTTAAAATGTCTGTGTTGCCATTTTCAACTATACAGCTGCTCTGCTCTCTTGAAATATTGTGTGTACTGTTTTCAGATTATTTTTTAAAGGCCCTGACTTAGTGATGGAAGTTTTGATTCCGTAGGATGGAAAAATAAGGTTTTGAAATACTCATGATTGCCTGAAGTGTGCTGGTCATATGAAAACATCTTTAAAACCAGTGTTTTGATTAAAAGGCAAATATTGCCTTCATTTCTGCAGTCCAAACCTTTCAGCATGTTATGAAAAACTGAAAATTGGAACTGAAATGTAGAAAAAACAGGGAGTAGAAATGGTGAAATGGAGCCTGCACTTACAGAATGTGCACTTTTTTAGTAATCTAAAGTAAGATTTATTTTTTTTAATGAATATAATTTCAACAGAGATACTTTCCTAATTATGAAGGCTTAAATAAAATGGAATGGCTGCACAGTAGTTTCTCATATATTCACAGCATAACATCCCACAGCCTTTTGCAGAGAACAATTATAGTCCTTCAGAAATACTATATAACTGGACATAGTGTCTTTATGTGTATGTACTGCTATGGTAATGGAATTGTTAGAATTTTTTGGAATTTTCAGCAAAATAATATTCATTTTTCATTTTCTTTTGAAGCTTCTTTATATAAACCTGTGTCTTCATAAGCCAGAGGGGTTGTCAAAAGATCTGAGTTTATATAACTGCATAGTGGATTTTTTTAGAGTAAGTCAGGACTTTTTTATTCAAATGTTGCATGTTGAGGGAGGAAACCTAATTTTGGAATACATGGGTTTTGGATAAGAGTTTTGAGGTTGTACTATATAGTGATCATCAAATTTGCAGAATATGCTCCTGTTGCTCATAAAGATTTAACAGTTGGTATTGAAATGCAATATTGATTAAATAAAAAAGGAAAAATTAAGGAGTTGTCTTTTAAAATTTCTGTTGTTTAGACTAAAAGTGAATTTCTCAATGGAATGGTAAAACTGGGAAGCTCAGTGTTGGGTGTTTGAGAATGTGGAGCACCTAAGAATGAAACAGTTTATTTGATTTGCATTAAAGTGTCTTTGTGTAAAAACTCCATGACTCTTGACCCTTTTTGCAGGAAACTAAATTTCTACATTGGTACTGTCATACTGTTTTACAGTAGACTATTGAATAGGCCAAAGACTGAAGCGTGGTGAACTACATCAGAGTTTAAAACACAAGTAGATAACCAGGGGAGGAGGAGAGACGACTCAGGAGTTGGGAAACTTGAGACATGAGGTATTGGTCCTTACAGAACAGAAGGCTGCTCAGGACTGAGCTGAAATCTAGGCAAGAGGACTCATAATCCACAAAAGCAATACTAGAAGCTACAGTGCATTGCAGTCTCCAGTGAACTGGCCCATCTAAACTTCTCAGGTTGGTATTAGTGTCAAAAACTTTGTATCTTCATTTGGTAGCACTGGTGGCTTCAATGTAAATATGGAACATTATCTGAATCGGCTTCTTTAATGACATCTAAACTAATTTCTGCAAATTAATTGGGTGGTTTTTTCAGAGGAGAATAATATAAAGGTTTTCTGAACAGAAGTAACACCTGTGCTGCTTCACAGGTGTGTTCAAGGCACCTGTTTCCATCTCCTGTTTTCCCAGTCTGTCTTGGGGAATGCAGGATGCTTGGTCCACAGGCTAAATATTGTTTCAAATGTTTGTTTTAGAATGGATAATCTTTTTCTCCTTCCCTTCCCTCTGCCTCCTCCCCTAAAGACACCTGCATAGACCCAAATAGAAGAGTTCAGGTTTTTCTGTGGTTTAATTGGCACCTTCTGGGTGTGAAGCATTGGTGTCATGGAGGGGATAACCTCTGGAAGCAGTCCTTTACTGGCAGAGCTGAGGAACTGGGAATCTCTTCCAGCAGGCTTGGACAGGCTTACAAGGAATCTCAGTAAAAAAGGAGGAGGTCCAAGATACTCATTGCTTCCAAAGTATGACTGTAAAGCCTTTCCCATGTCTGGCTGAAATAGGTACCTAAGGGATACCTATATAGGTACCTAACTTTAGTCTGTCAGTTCTTTGGTTCATTGTAAAGGTACTGATCACACACAAAAAGCCTCAGCAATGAAAGGACATTCAGTGTTCTTTGCACTACAGTCAGAAAAAAAAAAAAAAAAAAAAAAATATATATATATATATATAAAAAAAATACCCCTGCAATAAAAACCAACCAACCAACCAAACTAAACCCAGAAAACCAATAGCCAACCAAACAAAAAATCCATGGCTGTCTACTTGAAAGCAGAAATTATTGGAGAGGGCATTTTGCTAAGGGTTTTGTTTTGTTTTGGTCCTTGGTATATTCAGAAATTTCATAAGCCACTGAAAGCTTTTCTATGAGGCTGGTCTGGCACCATGACACTTTTCCATGAAGTCAGAGGCATTTATAAAACAGGTAAGTGATGCATGCATGTTACCAAATTAGTGTAAGAATTCTAAGTGAGCTTTAGGGCCTTGTTATTTTACAACCATTGTTACCACTGTGGCAAGACCAAAGGTTCTTCAAATATAAATTATTTGTCTACACATTAAATCATGCTCCTTATAAGCTAAGTAGAGGGATCTTTATGAAAATTAAAACTCATTATTACTCATTTAAATGATGATGAAACCTAGATGCCAGCCCAAAGAACTGTCTCTGGCCAATAATATTTAAGATATACACTCAAATCAAAGTCAACATTGTATAGATGGGGTGTTCCTTAGGCATTAAAATTGGCAGTGATATTCTAAGGACATTTGTTTTTGAATGGCTTAATGGAGTTTTTTAAGGAAGTGAGTAACCTTCAGGAAATAAATCTTGATCTGTACTGCTTTGGTCATTAAAATGGGAAGAAAAGGTTTAGAGCCAGATTTTGATGCTGATCCTCTTCCCACCAAGTTCTCAGTTCATGACTGCAGAATTTCCTCCCCAAATCTAATCCTAGTAAGTCTGGAGGAACATGGCAATTCTAATTTATTTGTAGGAATTTTTTCCCCTGCTGGCTAGCTATATTATTGCTTTGGAGTTTTGCTCCTCAATCAATAGTTTTATTAATGTGTGCAGGAGGGAGTTCATATCACCTTTGGGTTAAAAGTGACTCTTTCCCTAGTTTATTTTGCTTAGGCTCGTAAAAAATATTTTGTATAATAGCAAAAAAAAAAAAAAAAAAAAAATTAATAGGCATTTGTGGGAAGCTAAGAAGTAAGTAAAGAGTATACAACATTAAACTAGCAGGATATAGCAGAGTAGGACACTGAACATGAATTTCTTTTGTTACATGGGTATGACTGTTCACATCCTTTCAGTGTTCTTTCTGTTGCTGTTCTGTGGACACTGCACTTGCTTTTCCTGTATTCATCAAATTCCTCCATTGTGCTGTCTGCTCTGCCCAGTAATCACACTGGCAATGAACTTCTCATACTTTAACTTTTCAATAAGTTCCTGGGGCAGATGCAATGAAAATTTAAAGACTGTAATATTGATGAATGGCTCTATATTTGTTTTCTTTCCTTCAGCCTTGATTTCCATTTGAAATTTTAATCTTTTTCTCAGGCAGTGGATCTAAGAAACGTTATACTGAACACCTTTGATCCTTAGGATATGCATTTAATCTATAGTTAGATAGTTATGTTGCACAGTCTGCTTGCAGGAGCCTGACTCAATCCCAGCTGTTGGATAATCCTGCCCTGTTGTTTATTTTCTGTATTAGTGACTGTAAGTCCAGTATTGATTTGCTTTTCCAAGCAGACCAGACTCCATCCTGCCATTTGTACACGAACAGTTAAGGCATGGTTAAGTATTTTCTCCTTTTTTATGGTCTCTGCTTGCTCTCCTGTTTTTTCTCAGCAGAAAGGAAAGCTTGATGATGCTCCCTTTCCCAGTGTGTGGGTTTGGCTCAGCTGCTGCTGAGTGCCTGGGAGAAGGAAAGGTTGGGTCACTGCTGGCTGCCCCTTGGCACACAGGTATCCTGGGCACTACAGACCACTCTGATGCTTCCTCTGGAGTTCTCAGTGTGGGGACAGCCTGTCAGGCTGGTGCTGTTGGCACACACAGGAGGAGAGTGTCTTCTCTGTGGCTAAAGAAAGCTCCATGGCACTGCTGCTCTTTGGAGTGTAATGAATGGTTCAGAGTGGCTGAGCCCTCTGGAGATGCTCCCATTCCACTGCTGCATAACTGGAATACACTTCCAGCCCTCTTATTTAATGGTATATTTGGATCCCAATGGTATATTTGGATCCACACCCCTTCTAAGTTGCTTCATTGATGCTCAGGCACCCTAAGACTCACCCTAACCTCTATGGATTTTAACTCACATTTCAGAATGATGTCAAGGAAGATTATAATCAAGATGCTATAAACATCTAGAAATTTTTACCCCTTTACCCCCTCATTTTTCAGATTAAGACCTTTTTTTTTTTTTTCATTATGCTTTCCTTTTCACCTTCCTTTCCCTTGGTCTTTCATTTACTGATAAGGAATCATCAGACCTTATTTGAAATGGCATAGTCTTCAAAATAAAATATTTATACCTATCAGGGTGAGAGCAGAAAACATCTGAAGTGGCTAATTGCTCAATAAGCCTAGACAATGCATTGGCCAATTTGTCAGAACTCAAATCCAGATAAATATTTTTAACCTGCTGAGTTTCTTGGCCGTTTGGATCTAGTGGTTTTGTGTTTTCCCCTTCCAAAAATGGGGGCTTGCTTCAGTCTTGCAATCTCAAAATGTCTGGCTTTTTTTTCAGAGGAGTTCTGCTCTAGGGTTTGGCTTGACTGTACCTATTGCACATTCCTTGCCAGCCTGTAATTAGACTGACTGCTTAAATGCTGAGTAGCTTTCTTCTGTTTACTGCTCATATGGATTAAATGTGCAAGATTTCAATAGAAGGATATAAATGAAGTGACTGCCTAGCTCTGGATTTTCTCCATCTTCCCTTGATGCACTAACAAGAATCAATTGCAGTTGCTTATTATTTTTAAATAGCAGTTAATTTGAGAAAATCTGATTCACTAGCTCTTTTCATTTTGCTGATTTGATTTCAGCCTTCTGCTCATCTGAGCCAACCTACATGTACTGTTCAAAATCCAGTTCCTAAACTCACTGGTGCACATAACCAAAGACACTCAGCCTAACAACCCAGCAAAGCACTGTCTGCAGCTGTGCACTCCAACCCTCTGTTTTCTTATTGCTAAAATCCTCAGTGAGAGAAGGGGCTTTACTTTGCGATTAATTATCTCTTGTGCCTGAAAGAGAATCAGAGTGATTAAAGAAAAAAAGCTCCTCCTTATCCATTCAGTTCAGATGTGGTCAGAGTATCTCAGACTGGAGTTGCATAGTCAGAGAAATTATTTCCTGAGCAGATGAGTTTATTCTGCCTGGGGATGTTCTGGTGGAACCCCACACTCACCATAGGAACTGTAGAATTAATCTCTGTGAAGTCATGTGGCACTTCTAGAAATGGCCTTCTGGTCAAACTGCTGCATCTGTGCAAATCCCCTTGACAGCAATAAAGAATCCTGAAGAAGGATTGTAGGCTAAGCTGTAAGCTCTTTAGGTTAGGGCTAATATCCTCCTGTAATTATTTAAAAATGCCTTTTAGATTTATAGCCTCATGGCAATGTCTGGGGTGAAAAAAAAAGACTGTTCAGGAGCTGGTAGTGTATACAGGGTCAGTATTTAGACAGATGCAGCAGGGGATGTCACTGGTTTCTGCAGAGGATATGTGCTGTTATCTGATGTGAGGAAGAAAAAGATGTATTCTGTGTCTCAGAATGAAGGGCTGGGTGAGGGTTTCTAGCTCCTAATGGTCTCCCCACATTTAAATCCATGGTGATTTCTGCTCACAACTTGTTAAATGCTTTTTGTTTTATGGCAAAAAAAGATGGGATAATACACTGTAAATACAGGGTGGTTGTATGTGATGAAACATTGCTTTTTTTCATTATATACACACAGGGAAGTTGAAATGTTATTTGTAGAGGATAAAGGTGAACTTTGCTCATGATTTTATGAACTTCTTTATTGCACAGTCCTCTTTGTGCAAACAGCACTTGACACTCTCTTACCTTTTGTTATTTCCAGCCGATTGGAGCCATTTGTTTTTTAATGTTGATCTGTGACAGAGCAGCAGGTGTTGGATAAAAGGAATCAAGATCACTTTCAGGTTTTGTGATCAAATATTTAGGGGGATTTGTGAAGTACTGTAAAATTCAATTAGTTTTGCTTCTTATGTCCTTTCCTCCTAGACCTGATTTGCAATTCTGGAATAATTTGCCATGATTTTTCCAAAGGTGGAGCTGTTATCTGGTCTGGGCTAAGTCTTTTAGCCCAGTTGGTGTTGCTGGGGTGGGTGTTGATTTTGCAAACTGCCACGCTGAAAGCTTCTGCCCTCTCTCAGCAGACAGAATAGATGGACTGCTGTTTGCTTCAAAGTTAGATTGAAAACCAGGCTTAACTCTGTGGTTCTGAAGTGAAGTGTGGTTCAAGTAAATCCACTAACAATGAGAGAGGGGAGTTGGGAGGAACCTCTGATGGCCATGGAAGAAAAATAGCTTGGGTCAGAAGCACCTGCAGCTGCACAGCCAGATCTGCAAGTGGCCATCTGTCTGCAGCCCAAGTCAGCCTCTGGGTTTGCCCAAGGAATTATCAAACCTGCAGAAATAAATGACATCCCATGAAGAGCTATTAGGGTACTGAAAAAGTAGAAAATATCTCTAATTAATCAATGCAATGTCATCAGCCAGATTCAAACATCTGTATATTTCTGATTAATTGCTTGTCTGCATGCCTGTGTCAAGTTCAGCATTGCTGAATTCAGTGCCTGCTTCTCACCAGCTTTGTGTCCTCACCTGTGTCTGTGACCAATTTTGTTCCATCATTGCCAGGTCAGGAGGGTCTCTCAGGGCTGGACACCTGCTGAACAGTGTCAGACCCTGTATTGCTGAGTTCTTTCTCTCTGCACTACTTGAACAGAGCCTGATTTTCCCAAAACTCAGATTGTAGTTAGGATAAATGTCAGTGACTTTGTACACTTGGTATAGTTTGCTTGAAATGTCAAGAAGTATGAGAACTTTTCCATAAACTAATAGGTTAATCCAATATGATCACTGAGAAAGAAATAATTCTGCTTTCAAATGTTTCCACAAACTCAGTATTGTCATGAACACAGAGCCTGAATTTCTGATGGCTGGTGAAATGTATTTCCATGGTGTTTGGAGCTGTGCACACATATTCAGGTAATTCATTCCACTCTCACTAATGCAGAATGCTATAAATGGCAGCAAAAATTTCATAAATATGCAACTAAAAATTAAGAGTGATTGTGAACAAAGTCAGCAAAAAGGAGAGTTTCAGTAAAATGATCAGCAGTCAGGAAGTCTCAGGTGAGTAGTCAGTTTTCCATGATTTCTGGATATAGGTATGTTAATGTATTTTGCTAATTTCATGTAAAGTCTATCGAAGTTGCCATTCATTTTTTAACTTGAGCACCATCTAGTGTGCATGATAAAAATAATTTAAAAAGTAAATTTAAGTCCAGATCGTTAGGGATTAGGGCACTTGTGAGTGGAAATGCTGGCATATTTTCAATATCAAGAGGAAAAAAAAGCACATCAGACCTTACATCCTGCTAACTTTCAGTAAATCAAGCTTCAAGTGAAGTTTGGGAGCCCACTTCCCCTTTTAATTTGTGCTTCACTTAAACACTTGCTTGCACTTAAAATAAATGCAATGAATGAAATGCATGAAAATAAGTTTATTTGTTGGCAAGCAGGTTAAAAATAAAAAAAACCCCGGACAGCAACTGTTTTTTTCTAAATACAAACACATATTTGTATAGTCTTGTAGTATAGAAAGTAAATATAAATACATGGTCCTTCTTGTTGCTGATACTGTCTGCTCCACCAAACCCCTGGCTTTCAGCTAAATAGATCTTGGCAGGTATCCTCTAGATCTAGATTTTGAATACAGTCAGAGATGAGTCTTTCCTGTGTGCCTGCATCAGAGTGAGAGCATTTATGAACAGTTCAGTGTGCTTTAATTTTTCCTGCTAGCATTGCTTCGTGCAGCCTGTGCCCATGTGTGTTTTGGGATCAGCCCAGCTGTCACTGCCACTGCTGAGGAACTCATACTGCTCTTTGCAACACATTTGGTTTGCACCTCTACTGGGAGGTCCCTCTGACAGTAACTTCTGCCCTTTTTCTAACCACCTCCCATTGCCCCATATAGCGAGATGAGAGCTGCTGCTGCAGGAGCATTACTCATCCATCAGTCATTGCTGCATCACCAGTCACAGTTCTGCCCCTTGCTACTGCAGTTTCTGTGAGGAGGGAAAGATCTCTGGCTCCCACGAGTGCTTCTGGCTTCTGAGCAGTTTTAAAATCAGAAGAGATCAAAACCTACCATTAGATTTTTCTGAAAAGAGTTTATGATTTGTGCATCAAGTGAAAGATTCTTTTGGGGAGTGGGAGGCAAAGGAAGGGGAAATTACCAAGATTTTTTAAAATTTTCAGCTTAAGCTGATTTTTTTTCTGCCATTATTTGTGGAAAAAAAAAGGCTGCTTAGCCATACAAACCAGCATTGTTTTAAACCCAGAAATGAAACCAAAGCTTGTGGAACTATACACAGAGAATCAATTTTTCTTGTAAGATTTAGACATGGGGAAAAAAGCTCATTTTGGGCATTTATCTTTCTCAGTTCAAACAAGTCTCTGGGAATGAACATCCCTGTCCAACTGTGCTCTGGCAAACTTAAGAGCTCCTTGCTCCTATAATGTTTCTGAGACATGGCTCTAAACTGAAATAATTCAGATCAATAGCTGCAATTTTTAAAGCTTAATAGCTGTATCTGGATGAGGCTTTTGAACTTGACCTCTCATTTGCTGCCTTGCTACCCAGATGTATGGTCTCTAGTGCAGCACCAACTGCAAATTTTCACCAAAGCCACACGTCAAATGAATTTTCAGAATACATTTCTCAAATAATAAGTGATAACAGCTGCAGTATGGTGAGTCACCCCACTGCACACTTCTCATCACCCTGTGTGTGTGAGACACTTGTGATCCCTGTGACCAAGGAGATTAGTAAACTCTGGTTTTAAGGGGATCTTCTGGTGGGATTACCTTCTCCACCCAGAACAATTTTATACTAAGACTCTGCAGTGTTGGGCAACCTCTTTAGGCAGAGGGAATTTTCTCTTTCTAGCCGTTTGTTGCACTCCAAGAGTGAAATACCAAATGGAAAATAGACTGAGCTAGAAAGTAGTGTCTCAGTGTATGTTCAAGTCATATGGCAGAAAACTGAGAATGCCAAACATTCATGAAAATAATGATGAAAAAATTTTTGAAGTTAGATCCCCTACTGTTATTAGTGTTCTGTTTACTGCTGGGTAGTTTTATGACATTTATTTCTGCTCAGATTGTAATATCAATATTGTTGAATGATTCATAATAGACTAATTCAGTTTTTCTTTTGGAAAGGGAAATGTTGCTGCAAACCAGGTGTTGTGTCTGATCTGAATTTTTAAATTGATTACAAATGTACTCACAAATGTGTTTTTTGTCAGGTTCTTGAAAAGGGACAGGAACAGCTTATTTTCCCTAAAGTGGAATTGTGTTGAAGAGAGCAGCAGTAAGGTGGTTTATAAGGACTGTGAATTTATGAAGCTTCAAACTTCTTTTCCCCTACTGCCCCTAACAAATCAAAGGACCTGTAGTCTCCTCTCTCACTAAGGCATGATTCCCATTCCAGTCTTATGGTGTGCAGCACAGAAACTACCACCAAGCTAAGAATTAAGCATGTGATTCTGGCACAACTGGAACTGGTTTGCTCACCTGAAACACACAGCACAGAGAATTTGTTGGTGCTGTCTCTTAGGAAGCTCTGCTCTGCTAGTTCTCCATTTCTTTGTGTAAGTTCTGGAAAGTTTAGTTTAGGTGTTTTAATGCTCTTTGCACAGCCAGCTATCAAAGCTTTTAGCCTGGGAAAGAACTGCTTCCCATTAGTGCTTTATTGTCCATACAGGATTTCAGGATCTCACAGAGGATTTGGCTTTATCATTTAAATATGGTTCAGGAGGTTTGCCATGCTTCCTTTTCATCAAAATTGTAATTTTGGATAGGATTGTTAAATGGAGTATTTGCAAGCAGAGGTGTCTATTTTTTTTTCCAACAACATGGTTTTAAAAGTGCTTTGGTTTGGCTTAAGTCCTTCAATAGTAGTTTTTTAATACTTGAAGGCTAATAAGTTTACTAGAAACATACTTTGAGCCCCATATCTTCCTGGAGTTTCTTTAAAAAATGGAATCTTTAAAAAATGGGTGAATCAGCTTGGGCAGTCATACCATCCTCATGGGGTGAGAAAAGGCATCTGAGGAGCCAGCATGAGCTGCAGTCTGAGGCCAGGTAGAGTTAACACCACAGAGCTCACAGTCTCCACGGGGCTGTGCTTGACTGTTTGTTACAGTCCCAGTGCTGAAGAATTGACTGTTCACATTTTAAGACTGAGTGAAGAGGAGAGCTGCTGGTCTGATGCCAGTGAAGTCTGAACACCAGCACACCGAGTTCCTACCAGAACAACCTTGAAAGAGGTATCCTGAGAGGTACAGTATAATTCTCTCAAAATGTTGCCATTTTTCTGTCATTTCATTCTGTGGAAGAAGTAGCAACTGGTCCTGTTTCCTGACCCAGTCATCTGTCTATGTGCTAGTGGAGCACCACTGGTGAAGGTAATGAGGAGGATGAGCTCACTGAATTCCCAGCTTACCAGATGTTCATTATTTGTTGACAGCTCATGAAAGCAGATGGAATATCTGACTGAACAAGTGGATTATCTGCGTTTTTGGGTGGTGTTTTGTTTTATTTATTAGTTTCTTTGCAATTCCAGGGATCTCAAATCTTCAAGTGTTTCTTTTTGATCATTAGTGAATAATTTTTTTTGTCTAAGTCTGAAGGCCACACATCTGCATGTTCCCATTTCCTCACCCTACAACTAACTCCTGAAAGCAGCAGCTCCCAGGAATACTTAAAATCTTGTTGATCTTTTTTATAAAAAGAAACAGCCAGTTTTAGGAGAATTGCTTAGTTTAACAGACAAGGTTTATAAAATTATTCTGAACAGGGAAATTAGGTTCAAATGAGAAATAGACTAATACCTAGTTGTGCTTATGTTGAAGAGCATCCTTTATGGAAATTCAAACTGCTATTTTTTTCATAGGGATCTATTGCATATTGTGCTTTCAGAAACTATTGGATTAGATTTTGTTAATAATATCCATCTTTGTGTCTGGACATTAACATGACCTGTATATTTTTTATTCTGTATGTGTTATTCCTGTGGGTAATGTGTCAGTGAGATAACAGAAAATAGACAACCAAACATCCTTAAATATATGTATTGCTCATTTTTCTGTTGAGGAGCTTTACCATCAGCTATTCTGTAACTCAGTGGAATTGTGCCTTGCAGCAACTTTCCTTCCAGCAAGCTTATCAGGACATTTCAGGCTAGTGCAGCCTTATCTAAAGATCTTCAGTGCAAGCTTTAAGATCCATCTCCTTTAGCAAGCACAGCTATAGCCGGGGATAGCCTAAGGAGTTTCAGAGAGCATATTTACTGTTTGAATATTTCTGCTGAAGCACCACAACTAAAACCCCAGCATATGAAAGTAATTTGACTGTAGTGCCCATTCTTCTAAGTACTTTGGACTAACAGTGATAATTCAGTATCTGCTTCACCAGCAGCTGAGTTGTTCCTGCAGCAGAAGCCACAGTGATGCAGGGACTGCTTTGCTTGAACTTTGCATTACTTCAGTTGGCAGCAGGGGAATTAGAACTTGTCCTTATGCCAGGTCACATTTCCTCATGTGATCTTTTATCTATTAATTCAATGGAACCCTTCAAATAGCCTGCCACGGGCATTAAGGGTGGTTTCTGGTCTGGATGCAAAAAACAGAAGAGAGTTGCTGGAGACAATCACCTGACAGAGAGAGATATGCAAGGACACTCCCACAGTCAGCTGCTTTGGTCTGCTTGTGTTTGGAGTTTGAAGGGACATGTAATTCTTGTATAAAAGTCTCCCCCAAAACTGTCTCCAGCCTACACAGTAACCCTTGCTCAAGGCAAAACTCCCAGAGATCACAGTGAAGAACAGGATCATGTGTTTCCTCACATCCATAAGGCACTTGTCAATGACAAGTGGATTGAAAGGACTCACCTGGTGTGACTCCTGGGGATGGTGCTGTGCAGGGCCAGGAGCTGGATTTGGTGATCCTTATGGAGCCCTTCCAACTCAATATACTCTCTGGTTTTGTGACTCACTCTGGGCTATTGCCTGGGAATGGGGCTTCTCTAGAATCCACAGTAATGTATCCATACTCACAATATTCTCCATAAAAGAATACTTCTATAAACAAAATATTAGTTTTAAAAGGGCAGGGCTAAATGGCTACCATGTTCAGTAGATAATGCCCTGGTCCAGTTTTAAATGATTCAAGCCTTAGATCCTTTGTCATGGACTAGGTACAATCAATCTGGGTTTTGCTGCTTAAAACACCTCCTGTCTCTATAGATTTGTCACCACTGAGCCCTGACTCCATTTTACACCATCAGATTTGTCTGTCATGTCAGATCCACAGCTGATTCTCAGCAGCTGTAAATCAATGCATCTTTCTTGATTTCAATGTTTTTTCCTATTCATCAGCTGATTATAACTGACTTTCCTATCTGGGTTGTGATCTGTATTTCTAGTTACTTATAGTGCTGGCAGTTTTTCTCCTGGGTTTCCATTTTGCTCTGGGTTTATTCACTTTATTAGAGCTGTGTTTTATTGCACTCCTATTCTAGCAAGCTACCTTGAAATAGTTTATTGAATTTTTAATAAGTACATTTTTAAATACTAGGAAAAAAAAAAAAAGTGGAATCTCTATTGTAAAATGTCCTGCCTTCAGAATTATTTCCTGTAAGTTGGTGACACCTTTCTGGGTTTTGATTTTTTTCATCTGTCATTTCCAGACTGTAGCAGACATGAGGCTGTTTAACTTTGTGTCTTAGGAGGTTCCTTTTGACAGAGGTAGCTAAAAATCTGGAACATGTTTGCTCATATTTCCATAAAAGCAAACAATTGTACTGTATTAAATTCAAGCTCTCTAATTTTTCATTTCCTGTAGGAAAAAAAAATTAAGCCAGATGTTTACTCTTTATGACCTCATGTTTCTCCTAAAGTTTTTTAAAAATCCAGATATTATCATTCAAGTGCTTTTTCCTTGCATTTGAATAATATTCTGATTTGTATTTCCTCAATTTTGTATTTCAGAAGCAGTATCTCAGTAAGTTTGAACATGCAGCTGCCATTCTAAGTGTGTTACTCAGGGTAAATGTTCTCTTTGTGCTTTTACCTTAGAGAGTTCATGTAGTCCTCCTCATGAAGAGACAGCTCTCTGAAGAGGCTTATCTAATCTTTCATATCATCCAGAATTTAGAGTGTCTTGAGCTGCTCTTTTCTGTTCAGAGCTTTCAGAGAGGGTGATGCCAGCTGGAAAGGGCTTTGTCTTCCCTTTGCAGCTGCTTGCTCAAGAAATGCTCTCAGCAGCCACCACAAGGAGTGGCAAGTGTTACTCAAAATAACTTCTGTAGCTGCAGGCAGTGATCTCTGCTCCCTTCTGGATTGTAGGTGCTCCTACAGGAATTATCTGATACAGGTTAAGAGAGGTTTTTGGGAAATTGGGATAAAATATCTTCCCCAAATTTTTCATCATGAGTAGTTGAGATGTGCATGGCCAAGGAGGGAGCATAAGGATTTCTCTGTATCCCTTTTAATCTTTTTTCTTTAGGACAAACTCCTCAAAAGCAGAACAGGGAAGTCTGACTTGTCAAGAGTAAACTCCAAACTTCTGAAGAAGGCATGTGGCACTTGGCAGTAGTTATATCATGTTGTGCAATGTGATGTAAAGTGCCATGGGTTGACACTTTAAAGTATCATGCTCATAGAAGAGAAAATAAGGAAACTCTATTTTAGATGGGAGTGTGTTTTATCTGCCCAGATTGCATGAGTAATCAAATATCTGAAGAAGATAGAAATCCCAGTTAGGACAAACAAAACTGCCAAAAAGTTTTTGTGTACCAATCAGTAGAATAGCTGTGATTTGTATTAGAGCTTTAAAGCACTTTTTATTAGCATTTATCACAGTATCACAGAGAGCCTGTGGTTGGGAGGGACTTCTGGAGATCATCTTGACCAATCCTCTCCTAAAGCAGGGCCGCCCAAGCCAGTTGCTCTTGTACAGATGGATTTTCAGTATCTCCAAAGAGGGACAGAGTAATCTCTCTGGGCATCCTGTGCCCCTCTTTGGTCTCCCTCACACTACAAAAGTGTTTCCTAAGGTTCACAGGAGCCTCCTGTGCTTGTTTGTGCCCATGGCATTCTGTCTTTAACCACTGAAAAGAGCCTGGCTTCATCTTCCTTGCACCCCCTCTTCATCCTTAACCCTCTCTTCAGGGATTTATATTTGCACTGGTAAGATCTGCCCTGAGCATTCTCCTGTCTAGGCTAAAGAGTCCCAGTTCTGCTGTTTGTTCTGTTGCACCCTTTAAGAACCTTATTAGCTTTTAGACAGCTCATAGCTGCTCAGTCATTAGCTGTGATCAAGAAGAATGAAAAATCTTTTTCCAGGTCTTGGCTTTGCTATAATTGCAGGATTAGCTCTAACACAGTAATTGAATTCCCTTTTGGATTCTGCCTTGGTTGCAGGGCAATATGTAAAAAAACCCCACATCACACTGAGATCCAGATCTAAATGCTGGCCATTGGCTTCCTTGCTGTGGGATGTGCCAGAGCCTGTGCCACTTTCTCCTCTGTAACCTGCACTGGCTGGCTGTGCAAGCTCCCTGGTGTATTTCACCCTGGAAAAAGTCCCTTAAAGAGACCCACAGTTCAGGATTGGTGATATGCTGAGAATTGATAGGGCAGGTGGGGCATGGGACAAGTGCTTATGACATTTCTGAGCAAATGGAAAGCAGCCACCTAAAATTACTTCTGTGTGTAATAAAAAAATAATTAGGGATTTTACTGAGAATCTGAGAATAAAACATGCTGTTTCCTCAGCTCTTTTAGGAAGAACATGATGGAGACTTGATGTGGAGAGAAAGCTTGATGTGATAATCACCTAAGATTGTGTCACAGAATATCACAATTTAGTCTTGAGTGTGTGGGAAATTTAGATACATTTCTCTTTTTTTTTCAGACATCCTTTTATATTTCAGGGCTAGTTTGCTTGGAGCAGTGATGAATTTTGTGTGTCTAACCTTTGCTGCTGTTAGGTCAGAGCAATGGGTTCCTCATGCCTGGGCTGCCTTTCCTGCTTTGGACTTTCACAGGACCAGAAAAGAGAGGAGCTGCCCTCTGGCTGATGCTGGTGGGTGTTCCAGATTTTCTCTCCTGCCTCAGCTGCCAGAGGGAAGGCCAGCCAGGAAATTTCATTCTGCCCCTCCAGGGCAGCTGGAGCAGCCCATCCCATCCCTAATTCTGGTGACACTCCTGTGCAGCCCAGAGCTGCCTCTGGCAGCCCCTCCAGAGCTCTGCAGGAATTCTGGCTGTGCCTTTGCATCAGGATATTCTGAATTCCAGTGCAATTGCACTGGTGTCATGTAAGGGAGAACAGCATCTGCTTTCCACTTGCTTTCAAATGGGTTTTTAAATGTAGAAGTTAGTTTGGGTGTTACAGGCTGTTCCATGCAGGCATAATAAGCCTGATTGATGTTTAAGTACTATTGCATACAGGGAATTAAAGTGCAAAACTTCTATGAACTTCTTTCAGTATTTTCCAGTAATTAACTTTTAGGTCAGATCCCAAACTAATCAAGAAATTCTGTAGTAAAAGCTATTGGACAGACTGATACCTTGCTTATTTTTTTTCCTCCAGTGTGTTCTTACTCTACTGTTATTTAGAACTAGAGGATATAAATGAAATAAAATTATAGAATAGTAATAAATTCATTATATAATTCATTAAATGTAATGACTAAAGGGGAATTTTTCAATGACATCTCAGTAGCAAAAAAAGCCATTAGGGTAAGTATACAAAGTTGGATAATTTTGCTCAAGACTGTGTGCTACATTTGTCACTGCCATTGAATTTGCTGCAAGTGATTTGGATTGCGACTTTAAAATTAAATTCGGAGTTTATTTAATTTTTTAGAAAATACTGCAACAAAAGTCTGAGAAGAAAGAAACAAAAATGTTAACAGGCTATGTATAAGACACACCAGAAAAAAACAAATTAAAAATTCTTTCCTTGTCAGTACCTGAGGCAGTACAGAAATTAATTAATAAGTTGGCATCTGGAAATTGCCTTCAGCAAGAGCTATCCTTGTTTCAGATGTATAAGGACAGTGTAACTTCAAGGGTGCAGCACATGGTGATTGTCAAGCTGCTTGGCATCTCCTCCACTTCCTTCACCTTGCAAGGAAAAATTGGAAGGAAAGAGTAGGGATTAGGCTAAACTCTCCTAGGGGTACTCAGCCATTTTCCCTCTTATATGCAACCAGCCCCAATTATTTATTTTTTTCAGAAGACTTTTGTATCACAAATATGAAGGAATCAGCTTCCAAAACCAAATCTAGTCATAGGGAGGAAAGGAAGGATTTGTCTGAAACTTTGGAAAATGGCAAAAATTCTGTTTTAAAATTCAAACTAAAAATGTTTTTAATGCTAGTAACTTGCACCAAACACTAAAATTCTGTTGGTAAAAGTATAACTTTAGATATTTTTATGGCACATTTTTTTTTTTTCAGATTACAGGCTTGATCTCAAGAAGTTCCTTAGAAATACACCTGTCACAATATGCAGAATCTGATAATCTCTTATTGCTAATTTGCCTCAAAACATAAAAGCATACAAAAACTAATGAGAGAAAATATTAAATTAAATAATTCCATCAAAATTTTAATCCAGTGATTTTATTTGGTTATAAACTTAGTCTATGAAAATGCCACACATCTCAAAGTGGAGGGAAGAACCTAATTTGATATGCTTAGATTCTTATACTTGAATATCTAATCCTCATCTTTAGATATAAAAGGAGTATAATTAAGTTGGTTTATTAAGACTATAGGGTCCTTGAGGCAAAGTTTTTTGCAAAAATTGCTTTTTAAAGCCTTCTTTAAAGACCCATGGTGGTATTAAATGCATGTAAGAACATAAATCCACACATTTTCTTGCAGAATTTTTATTAAGTAACAATTATGTGAATATCTTTGTACTAGGGTAACAAACTCCTTGTTTCCTGTATTATTTGCTACAGCAAAAATGTTAAGCACTTTTAAGAAACAGTTTAAGTCCCTGAAAACCAATATTCATTAATTACTTTGAAAGTGAAATATTTGAAGCCAAGCTGATAACGTTTACTATTAACAAGTAAGTACCAATAAATGTTTCTATTTTAACCCCTGGGAACAATCTTCTACCAGTAAGGGGAGTAACTGCTGAGGGAAAGATTTTCTCTCTTCTGTGCTGGAGATCTTCTCCTCCCACACCACATGTTTGTATCTGTCCAAATCAATTATTTCATGTAGTGACAGTGAAGGCATGGGAATGGTTCTGCCACAGCTGGACTATTTCCCCCTTTGAAAATTAATGCCTTGTGTTTGCCATGGTTGTAGGCAATGGGAGGGAGACATTTGTAATTGGATAGCATTAGGATAGCATAGCATCATCTCTGCTGAATTACAGGAGCCTGATTAAAGACAGCTTCTGTTCAACAGAGTTTATTTGCCAAGCAAGGAATGGCTCATCCTAGCAAAGTGCAGGTTACTGTCCCAGCATGGTGCAGTACTCTTTGTAAGCTTCTTTACATGTCTCCCACCTTATTTCAAGTAAACAAAACTTTTAGAAATGCAGATTAGGATAAATAAAACTCAAAGTCATATATATAAAAGTAAAATAAAGCCCCCTTCCACTGGAAGTTTACCTTACTATGAGGTGTAGTTACAGCTGCTTCACTGTGAGATGCTCTGGTTTTCAGAAGTATATGCTTCTCTAGCAGTGTTCAAGGCCAGGCTGGATGGAGCCTTGAGCAACCTGGTCTAGTAAAGGGTATCCTGCCCATGGAAGCTGTGGCTGGAATTAGATGACCTTTAAAGACCCTTTCAACCCAAACCATTCAGTGTTTTTATGATCTGCAGACATTTATGCAAATCAGTTCCTGTATCCTGAGATAACCAACCACAGCTTCAGGTGTGCAACCTAAAGGTAGTGAGCATGGAAAAATTGCAAGCATCTGCACTGAGCTCCATGTGCTGAGGAATCTGGGAGCACTCAGAGCTGATAACCCAGGTCCAGGCTGCCACATCTGCTGCAACACGTTGGGTGTGCCAAAATGGAAAGGGACGGCAGCAGGAAAAGTGGATTCTCAGCACTCTGTCCCCTACCAGGGGCAGCTGTGAGAGCAGGGACCCCTGAGCACCCTGCAGGGGAGCTGCTCTGAAGGAATGTGCCTCAGGTGGGTCACTCAGGGTGGCTGCTGTGGGTCCTGGTTCCAACCCTGCCCAGGGAGAAGAAGGGGAGCCAGCGCTGCAGCAACCCCCAGAGCTGATTTTTGGGTGTACTGCAGGTAGGCATGATTTACAGTGGGGTTTGAATCACTCAGGTAGCCCTTCCTGGCCTCCTGCTTCCTGAAGCTTTTAAAGAGCTGATGCACTTTCCATCACTTGAAGAGTTTTGCTCCTGCCCGAGGTAGTTCTCACAGACCCCGTGGGCTGCTAATGGAAGTGGGCAGCACTTTCTGCCTGCCCTGCATCCTGGCCCACAACAAATCACCCCCCAAAATCCATTACAAAGCAGTCAAGGAGAGGCTGTTGCTTCAGCAGAATGTTCTGTAATGCAGAGATTTCCATTCTTTTGTCTGGAATGGAAAAAGTGCCTTTCCAGGACATAATGCCATGAGAGCTGGGCTCTGAACTGCATTAGAGACCCACCCTGCACCCTATTAAATAGCTGACTGCTCTTTTGTGAGGAATTGCTAATCAAACTCCTGTAATAAAAAATACTGTCAGAATGGACTCACACTTCTAAAAAGCCCCCCAGAGTCAGTAAAAATCATTAATTCTTTTTCAAAAAGCATTCAGCTCTCTGAAACACAAGGAAAGTGTGTGAGGCTTATTCTCAAGCCTCTCTGCTCTATCCATTTATCTCAAAAACTTTGTTAAATTTTAAATATAATCTCAGGACTCTGGGAACTTGGGCATCAAAAATTCACTCACTGTAGTACTCAAGATATAAGAATTGACACTGTGCAGATTATTTTCTTCCTGCAGAGGGATTTCATAATTTTGACTCAATGATGGACAATACAGTTAAGAGAATGAGGTGGGAAAGTCACATAAAAGAAGAAAACCCATTTTTTTTCTAGTTATTTTTTCTCTCTAATCCTCTGCAAAATGCATTATTTATGGAACATATTGTTTTTTGTGGCTGAGTTATGAAAAAGCTTTGAATCAACAATTTGGTAAACCCATTATAAGGATCATTTTATAACTGGTAAGAGCAATGTTGTTCAAACACCTTTCAAATGCAACGAACATTCAGAAGAAACAATAATTATGGCAGATGGCAAGCAGAGACATAATTTGCTTTGAATGCATAACTGCAGTTCAGACAGCTATTTTGTTTTTATTCAAGCCATAGGTTGTCTGCCAGAGGTTCTTGCAAACCAGATGTATGCAGTTAATCCCTCAGAAATCAATGAAATTGCATGCAGGAGTGTGGGACTAAAAGATCTTTCTCAAGAAGGTAACTTCCATTTAATAAAGTTCCCTGCTTTATCTTGGTTCTATATTTCAAATGTTGAAATCATGCACAGTATCAGAGGAAGCTGTAGCCCAGCTTCTCCCTACTGCTGCATGAAATCCAGCCTTGACAAGAGACACAGAAATAGTTGAGGACCTCAAAAGCAAAGTTAAATATGTAAAGTAATTTCCCTGACCAATGTAGCTATTTGTATTTACTTCAATTTGCTCCAAATAGTCCAAATGAGGTGTTTTTTATAGTCAATATTGCTATTTTGTAGAAAAGAATATTGAGTTTTGACAAAAATTGTTTTCACAAGTATCTCACTTGGATTTATTATTTTCCTTCAAACACAGAAATGGTCGAATAGGCCAGTATTTGGATGATAATAAAATATTTAATTAAAAAGTTGTGCTACAGTGCATCATGGGAATCATGGTTGTCTTTTCTTGGATGATAAGACAGACATTTCAAGCTCCACTGGATTGCTTTTGATGTGTTCTGACCAGAGAATTCCATGATATACCTGGCTTCTCCATGATGCAAAAATTATGTTGCAACAGCGATACAATGTGCAACCTAAAAGATAAATCTGCGAGGGAGATTAGTAATAAATATTAGAAGGATATTTCCTCTTGGTCTCCCCTTTGGCAATGTTTCTGAAGTGAAATATTTTGTTCTGAAGTAATTTTTCATTAAAAAAATTTATGTATTTTTTCTGGCAAAAGTCCTTTTTTTTCCTACCAGTTTCTTTAGTCAGATATTTGGCATTCATTACTAAAAATGAAGCTGTGTGGCAGGTTATATTATGGACCTACATTACTGGTTTTTAATTTACTTTTTTTTTATTTTTACAAAAAGCTTTAAAAATGCCTTACTCTTGAAACAAAAACTAAAATAATTGTATCCCCTTATGTATCTCAGCCATGGACCCAGAATTAATTTCTGTTAATTTTTATTCATAGCCTTATGAACAGAATGTCAAACATATGGATGTTTTAAAAAGGAAACAAAAAACGGGGGTAAAACATTAAATCACATTTCTAATTAGAAGCAAATTTAATATCTTTGGTGTTGTTAATCTTCTCACAGTGTTGCATTGGCAAATCTTGGCAAATATTTATTTTTCTAATGGTAACTACCCTATGGTTGTTTCAGTTCCAATGGACTTGGAAATTGCATTTAATGCTGGTGAAAAGGATACGACTCTGAATTGAACTTCAGGTTCAGATGAGTATGCTGGACATTTTCCTTGGTCTTTTCTTCCACAGGTGAAGGAAACTCAGTAATGAGGGATGGAAAGGTGCTGTGGTTTACTCACCAAGCTGAATGCCCCATGGAAAATGTTTGGGGTTTGCTGAGCAAGGTGTGTGAATTAGATCCCATGGAAGCTGCACAGCTGCAATAAGCATAAATGGTGAATGCCTAGTGAAATGACATGACAAGTACTTAGCAGGGAATCTCTGCCCTGATTTATGTTCCTAGAAGTAATTTTTCTCATATCTCAAAAAAGCATCAACTTATTACTTACAGAGAATCTGCACATGGATCATTTGCATGAAGGGAAAATTGTTAAGTGCTTCAATCAATGTAACATCTCACTGGTATTGATGAGGAGGGCAGCAGCCAGATGAAAGGCAGCCTGTTGAAATCATTAGGTACTGGTTTCTTATCCCAGCAGGATTTCCAGCTCTGACTTGATGGTCTCTTTAGATTCTGCTGGTTTTATCCTGCTGGTCCCTGGGGGAGAGCAATTCTTTTTACTGTCTGGTTCAGTTCAGAAGAACTATAGATGATAACAAATGTGTGAGCTATGCACTGTAAGTAGCTCATGTGGCTCATGTTCCCCTGTAAAGGACATGTTACAATAGCACATGGAAGGAGAAAGCTGGAAATAGATACCAGTGGAAAAGAAAAAACTCCAAAACCTAAAGCAAAAAAATAAGGACCATCAGTAGAATAGTAATAGCATGATTTAGCAACACATGGAACAGCCATCATTTCCAGATTTAAGAGGAAAACTTATTTGTTTGGTGTCAGGATGATGAATAGATTTATTTTGCATTACAACAACACAGCATTTATTTTCAGTATGTTTGCAGCATTGAATCAACATGTTACAGTTGCTGAATGCAACCCCAAAGATAAAAAGAGTTGTTAGGCCAGTAGCATGAACAGCAATTCATTATCAGTGACACCTTCAATTATCACAATGAATAGGTGCCCTGAAAACATACTTTCCAAAAGCTTGCTCCTACCCTGTACTTTGAAGAGATGTTGAAAACTCTCCTGATGACTGTTCCAGCTGTGGATTTGTCTGTCTTTTTGGTACATGCAAATTGCCTCAGGCCTGCTTCAGGGTTTCATTATTGAAAGAATACAAGCAGCAAAGTCAACAGCAAGCAGCTAGTGTAGAAGGGAGATCATATCAAAGGATCATTGCAAAATACTTTGGAAAGGACCTTATAAAAGGGAAAGGACCTCTGGAGGGCATCTGGTCAAGCAGGGACAAATCAGAAAACTTTCTTGTGACATTGTCTAGTGGGGCTCACACAGGAATTTGCTTTATGAATAGGTGGATCATCTGCTTTTTGATTGTTTGCACAGGCATTCTGAGTCTGGATGTTTAAGATACATCTGGACAAGACAAATTGAGTTGTGTCTGGAGCATGCTGCAGGAACATCTTAGTTCAGATTTTCTGGTTTGCTTCTATGAATGATTCTGCCATGCAGAAGAGGCATTGTAAAAGGGAAGATCAAGAGGAAAAAGGGGCAAAGCTGTTTGGCACTGTGCCTTCCTGACCATGCTTTGTTTCACAGGTGAGCACGGTGAGTAACAGCTGACAAGAAAGTCAAACAGGAACAGAGCCTTGGCACAGGTCATGGATCAACATGTTCTACAAGTGCATTATTTGAAACTGCTGGGAAGATGGACAGGGATGTTGCTGGGTACTGACTGGCAGCCTGTGCCAAACAGTGTCAAATAAATAGTGTCTATAAAACCCTCAGGTGAGATCAAGGGAAGCATTGCTGTGCAGACATCCACCACTGGATGAGGGATGGATGGGAAGGAGGAGGACACAGAGTGACAATGTTGGTTCTGAGCCTGACCCTGGGTCTGGATGCAGTGGGGTGTTGTGCTGCCTCCAGGCAAGACTGAGCCTCCTGCTTAGGGGGTAACTGGGGTGAGTCTTGCTTTGTGTGTGCATGAATGAAGAGCTTTTCCAGACAAAGTTCATCCTTTGCTTGATCCCTCCAATAATAGTCACATTGCCTGGTGTTCCTTTCCCTGCAACACAAAAATCCATCTGAATCTCAGGATGACAAGGAGTCCAGATGCCACTGGCTCATGTGCAGTCAGGCTCAGAAGCTGGAAAGTGCTATTTGGCTCTAAATCTATCACCTCAAGTGCTGAGACTTTCTCTATGGAGGTTTGCCCTTGCTGCAAATACTGGTCCCTCTTAACAGTTTAAAACACTTGAAATATCAGAGGATTCCTTGTCATCAGTTGTACTTTGGTTAACTTCATGCATCTGGGTAGCACAGAAAGTAACAGCAAATGAAAACAGTGCTCAATTCTCTCTGTTCAGTGTCTGGCTGCCAAAAATACCACGAGAGGAAATTTCACATTGCAGTGCCACAGCTTTACACAGAAAAGTAGAGGCTCATTCCACACAAAAATAAAGGGTTTAGGGAGATCAGGTGTGGCTCTGAACAAGTGCAGGGAATGAAGTTCACCATAAAACCCCTAATGTGCTTCAATCATGATGTTTAAAAAGCTTCTCCCTTTAAAGCATTGGGCCTGCCTCCAATGTCAGGATACCAGCCTAACACAGATTTTATTCAGTTGAAAGAAGACCAGATTAGCCTTTTGTAGCAATATGGGATAACCTTTCCTTCTGGAATTCTTAAATTAAAATTGAAGCTGTATGATAATTCTGAATATATCCACAATAAAGCTCTCTGATAACAATTACTGCTGAGCTGCTACCACTTCCTAGAAGCCTATCAAGGTACTAATATTATAGCAGCCCCTTAAGGAAGAAGTCCTTATTTTAAAACAAAACAAAACAAAACAAAAAAAGAGTTAAATTATTTTTCCATGGCTGTTTGAAGAAGAGCACCTTGAAATTTGAAGCTCTTCTTACCATTCCCAGACATTAAGTGCACTTATTTAGATCCTGAATAAGAAGGTGAAGTTAATTATTTTCCCCTATTGCTGGTGTTTTTTTGTGGTAGTGCTTTCAGCTGCATAATTATTGCCTGTTCTGTGACAGCTTAGTAATTTTAAATTACTCTTTATTTTGGCCAAATTTGTAACTCATATAATTTGGCACTGGTCTGTTGGATTTGCAATGTTGACTGCAACTAAAGCAAGAGATGACACAAGATTTCTAATGTTTAAGGAGGCAAGAAAAGTTCAGTCATACAAAAAATTCAGATCTTTAAATGAAGCATGTGAGAATTCTCATTTAATGCCAGGTAAATACTGAGTTTATACCAGGTTAATCAATGCTAATGGAACTGAAATGCTGCTCCAGGAAAATCCTGTGAAATCCGAGCTGGATCTGCAAGTGACACCAATAAAAATGTACTCCCACGTTATTTTCTGCATGATTCAAAGATGAGAACACACACTGTGATGGATGCTTCCTTAGAGAAACTTGTTATTTAGCTGTTTCCTAGAGATAAGGTAATAATGGAGGCAATGGACTCAGACCTGGCTTCTCACAATCTGTTATTCAACAAGTGATTTGTGCATTGTTCATTCTACACTGGTTACAAAGCATGGCATATTTGGATTAAGAAGCTTGACTTGATTCTAGATTGTGATAATCAAGTTGTGGAAACCTGATTGGTTTTTTTTTCTTTTCTGGTTACAAGGCAAAATAAGAAGGCAGTTTCTGATCTTGTATTTGAGTGTCAGTCTGGAGTGATCCCTTGACTTCAATCCACTACTCCTGGTTTTTTCCTGCCAGTGCTGTTCACATATGCTCTTGCTTTGTCATTCTTGTCTTCTGCTTCATACCTCAGTGCCTCTTTTAATGCATGTTCTCTGCTTGGGCCACCCTTTCATTTTGTTTGTCAAGCACAGAACCACAGAATGGTTTAGCTGGAAGGGATCTCAGAGACCATCCAGTCCCCAGCCCCTTCCACTAGACCAGGTTGCCTAAAGTCCTGTCCAACACTGGCTCTTTATTGAAAGTGCTTCTCAAAACCTATTAATTATACCTTAGTTTTCATCTCATACTTTGGCTTTTTAAATGAAATTCTGAATTAGTTGATCCCTGAGAGACACATTTAGTTTTCTGCATCTGGATTTGTCAAAGATTAAATAGTATTTGGGACAGAGACAATTGGATAGATTTCCTGAACTTAGAGTGGTCCACTGGCCAGATCTTTATTTTCTGTCTAGTGCTTTGCTCTTCTAAAAAGATTTTCCCACTCCTGTTAAATGAAAGCTGAGACTGGGACTTCAGGGGTAATGACATTTACACTTCTGTGCACCTTACCTACCATCAGCAATTTAGCTGAGGTCTCTGTGTCAGGAACTGAGTCATGCTGGATCTCCTCTCAGTCATTAGGTGGAGAGAAGCAGTCTAAGGAGGCAGGTTCTCTTCTCTGTGCTATGTGCCACCCTTGGAAGCTGCTGGCTCTCTCTAGTGACTGCAGTGCTGCTGGTGCTGACCAGGCTCCAACTTCAGGCAACTCAGATTTCATCTGAACCTTAATGTCACAGAAAATCAAACAAAGCTTTAGCTGAACACAGATCAAATTAAGTGAAGCTAATTCAACATTCTGACACCACTTGCCCAAATTTTTATCTCTTGGTGAAGGACTATGAGTGCTAACCAAGGATTCTCTCATCCTCCTTTCTTTCTGAACAGCTGGGCTATGATGCCTTATTGTACACAAATTACACATGTATCCATGATGCCATATTGAATCCAAAACCACAAAGCACCTTATTTTTAAATTTATTTATTTATTTATTTATTTATTGTGCCATCTACGAACCCTTTAAAAGTCATGCATAATGTTCAGGCACATTATTTAGGTATGTAAAAGCAATTGATGCATGGAAGAAGTGACTACAATACCAAGTTTTTGCAATGCTTTTCCCAGTGATAATCAGAAGGAAAAGAATAGGAAATAAGCAGGCAATGTCTGTAACAATGAACAAAGAATTCTGGATTCTGTTCCTTTCAGCCAGCTGCTTCAGTCTGAAGGTGATGCAGAAAATACTGAAGAAAACATCTTAAAAGCAGAAAAGAAACCAAACCTAAAGTTTTATGCCATACAACATCTTACTGGTTAGGTATGCAATTTTGACAAGGTTTATTATAATGAAAATCTTTCATGGCAATGACATGGAGGTTCTGAGTATTGATATTTATTGAACTGCTGGTGCAAATGCACCACTATAAATAACTCATCTAAGGTGAGGACAGCAGGAAATAGGACACCCAGTTCTGTTCAGAGGAAATGGGAACAGATTAAAACTGCAGAGAAGTTATTTGGAAATCCAAAGTTCTCTTTCCTGGTTGTACTACACATGAAATGACAGACTAATCATCAGTAAGAAATCAGCAATAATTCTGCTGAATGGGTGTGAGGTGCTTGATCTCTAGCTGTTCCTATAAAAGCACAAGAGATGCCCAAAGCAATCCCACTGCCAAGCACAAGGTCAAGAGTTATCAAACCTCCATAAAATCCACTTGTTTATTCAATTGTTGCTGCCATTCTGGAGTTTTTCCTGGATTCACCATCGTCCCCCTTGCTGTTGGGCCCAATCAATTGGTAAATTCAGCTTTTTTCTAGCCAAGATTCTGTGAAGTGAGCTGCAGAGGAAGTGCAGAGAAGTTCCAAGATGTGATATGTTTATATGCCAATCCTGAGTCACAGTGAGTATGACAGACTTCTCCAGACTGTTGAGAGAAGTGACTAATGATTAATTAGTTCAATCAAGCATTGCCATAGAATGTGAGACCTGGCTGTACTGTTCTTAGGTCTCCAACAAAACCCCAGGTGCAATAAAACAATAAATCTTGCTCTTATTTACATTCAGCCTGATCCAGTGAGAACTGGCCAAACACCAACAAGAGGTTCCCTTTACTTGAAGTCCTACACCTGTAGCTCAGTGTTTGCTGTCAATAAGTACAGGGCAGTCTTGGAGAACCATTTGGCAAAGCATTTAGGCATATGGCTTGCTTTGGAGACACTAAAACCCCCAGGTTTCTGTTCAGTTCTTTCTACAAGTGGCACCAACAGCTGCAATCAGATGTACCAGGATGTTCCCTGAGACAAAATGTTTCATGTTGCAACGTATTTTGAAATTTTTGCTGATTAAATCTATTATTTTTCCCATTTAAATATTTGTTTCCCTGGGAACATTTCTAAACTGTTCATGTTATTCCTTCTTTCTGTTGTGTAGCAGACAATGTTTTTATAGACCTCCAAGTGGTTCAATGTAACTATGGAGAAGGGCATGAACTTAACTTCTATAGAAAGTCTAGCCATGTCTAGAAGATGAAGCTATTTAGGAGAAATGAGTTTTACAGGCATGTCTGCCCCTTGTAAAATAACATGACCTTGAACATTAATTTCAGGTACATTGTCTTCTGGAATATCCTCTTTTTCTCCATTTTGAACAAAATAAGAAGGAACATTCTTCATTTTAATGGTATTTATCATAGAATTTCTCTTAATTTCATCTGTGATGTGAAGAACTCTGTTTTTTATGATTATATATCACAGCTGTTGGAAAATCAGAAGAAATTCTTGAATAGAAACAAAAGACTTTGAAATTGAAAAAAAAATTGACATGCTGATTTTTATCATATAGCATGAATTAAGACCTCTGTTTTGAAGAGGGGAGTAAGGAAATGATGATTTCACCTTTACAAAACTTTTCTGTGGTTCCCTAGGTTTGGGACCTCCAAACCTGTTAGTTTTGATGTTTGACAGCTGTGGAAGGCAAGGGTCAGGGGTTCCTGGCTCCCTCCCCATGGGGATGCTCTGATCTTTGCTGTGCAATGCTGTGTGTGCACAGCCCATGCTGTGCCCTCGAGCTAGCTGCAGCTCAGTGCTGCTGTAGGGATTTAATTCTTGAGACGTTTTTGAGATTCAGCAAAAGGAAATTGCAGTAAGTTTGAGCTAACAGCAGTGTATTTGGCATAACAGCCACAGAAGGATTAGACTGGATGGTTTCTTAGCATAATCCATGTCTAAGATACAGCAGCATTTGCCTTTCACAGCACATTTCAGAACTGCTGCAGAAGTTGTTTGCTCATCATCCAGCTTTGGATCATCTTGTAAAGGTTTATCAAGCTTAAGAGGATGGTTTCACCTGCACCAGTTCTGACTTTCTTTGAATTGTTTTTATCTCATTATATTTTAGGTACAGCAATAATTACCATAGCACTTCATAAATGCCATGCATGCAGGGAAGTTACAGCTTGTACAAGATTTCTTAAACACGTAAATAAAAACCTTTTTCAATTTACTCACAGCTCCCTTTGGATAACATCAGGCTAGATTAAGGACATTTACAATCCAATTGAAACATGTGATTGGCAAGCCAAGATCCTGGATGTAAAAATGCAATAAAAACTTCAGAAGTAGGCTTGGTTGATGTTTGTATTTACTGCTCAACCATTTAAAGTTTATCTTGGGAAAATTTGTACACACAATTACATCCTTAATGGGAGCATCTGTGTGTTTTTGGAATATTGAAATACATCTATGGGATAGCACTCAGAGTATTTAGCAGTACTGTTGCCCTAAGATATTCTTACTATTCTTTTTTCTCCTTCCAATATTGCTGACTTAGAAGGAGTGGTGAAGAAACAAATCACCCTGGAGTGCTGGGAAGAACAAGTGTTAAGTCATGTAAAAACCAGTTAATTTTGTAAAAGAATGACCCTAATTAACACAGGAAGTTACATATTGGCCCACATGCCACCATCAATAAGATTAATTTTGTGCACATAAATCCCAGTGAAAATTCTTGAATGTCAAATCATCTTCTTAATTGAATTGTGTTTGGTTATGAGAGATGGGGTGACACTGACCCAAGTGGCTTCTCTGAAGGTTTAAAATTTATCACTTGCATTGCAAACTTGCAAATAAAGACTTTTTATTAAAAAAAAATCCCAAGGAATAAATAGTAAAAATATAAATGTAATAGAAAGCACACAATAATCTAGTGGGTTTGGGCTCTTTCTTAGGATTTTTTTTTGTTTGTTTGTTTGTTAGTTATTATTATTATTATTATTGCCTGGCTGTATGGGAAGACAGAGTAGTTATCTTTTCTTTCCTATGCTGAGAACCCTCTGAAGCAAGAAGTACCACTGTGGTCTGCAGCAAGGCTGCATCCCTCAGGCCCTAAGGATGCTGTCCTGCCTTCCTGGCCTCTGGAAGGGCTGCCAGTGCCAAGCAGCATGAAATTCATCCTGATTTTCTCCAAAAACTGCCTGCAGGATTGCCAGTGGAGATACTGGGGAGAGAGCTTCAGGAACCTGCTTGGCCTCTAAATCAACAAAATGAGTTTAAGCTCCAGTTTCATTTATGTGGTTATGAAAGACACTGAAACTGGTTTTTTTTTGGGTTGGTTTTTCTCGTTTGGTTGGTTGGGTTTTTTTTTTTTTTTTTTTTTTTTTTTTTTTTTTTTTTTTTTTTTGGTACATTCTTTTTCTTTTGCTTTTCTTAATTAAAGGACCTAATGAATTGGTGCAGAAGCCATAGTGAGATGTAAAAATTATACTTATGTCTTCCACTTTTATGGTACAGCTGCTTTCTGATCATGTTTTCTATTTAATATTTTATTTGGGGCAGCACATAAATTGAGCAGTGCCATTCCCAGTTGTGTGAGCCTTATGATTTGATACACACTTTTAATTATAATTTTTTTTCCCTTTGATCATGCCAGCATAAACCCATGTGAACTTAACTCCAAACAACACTGGGGGCTGTGAACACAAAGAATATTGTCTCTGTTTTAATTTTGCATTTCAATTACTTCCCTTCCTTGAATTAATTCGTTTAGATGATAAATTGGAAAGATAAAGGTTTATTTTTGATAACTAGGCTTTGCAACCAACAGCTAATATTTATGCTTTTGGAAAGACAAAACACTAACAAAACCCCCAAAACATGTTACAGATTGCTTGAAATTGTCACAGATTTTTCTTTTGATCACCTGGTCAACTGCTGCTGGAGAACACAATATGGTAGATGTCTGATGTGTGTGGTTGGTCAGCTGGGTTTTGTCCCCCTGTGCTCATGAGTAAAGTTAGGCTAGGTCTCAAATTATTTATTTGTTTGTATTTTGTGGAGATGGCAAGGAGGAACTTATGTTTTCTTGGAGTTTTAGGGATTGGAGGGCTTTTCATCCCATGTTCTTTATCCTTTATTCATGCATCCTCTGACCTCCTGTTTCAGAGCTCTATTTGCAGGAGACCACAAAGGAAGAGCTTCTTGCAGGAAGATCTTTCTCAGCTGAGTATTTCTAGAGAAGGAGAGAAGTTCAGGAATGGGAATGGATGCAGAGAGGCATAGCCTGCCTCTTCTGTTTAGGACCTGCCAGAAGAGGTTGGGTCTGTACCTGGTGCCAAAACACACTGAGTACTTGTGGCAGTGAGATGCCCTGAGAACAGGGACACACAGCTGTGTTATTGGACTGTGCCTTGGCTGTGTAGAACCATTTCTCAGTTTTTGTTCCATTATTACAACTGTTTACATTAATTGAAGTTTTAATAAAAGCCCAAGCAATTTGCACAGCAGGTGCTCTCTGAGGCTGGGCACAGTCTGAGACCATCACAGCTTTCACAGGCAATTCTGCAGCTTTTGTATTTTTTCCCTGCTGTGCTGTTTTACTTTGTTTTCTACAGGTGCTCAGGAGAGAAATAATTGTGTGTTTTCTTTCTCATTTACCTTGTTTGTGGAGGGACTGTACCCCCTTCTGATCATTCCAGCACTTCCATGGTCAGTCCCTCCTCAGACCATTGTGGTGAGAGCAGTGTGATGTACTTTTCTAACTGCTGCCTCACTGATTGCTGGCTGTGGTCTATTTTCTCATTCCTGCTATTCATTCCACCCATAAAGCCATCAATTTTTCTAGCTCCCCTTTATAAATTAGATGTTGGCCTATGCAGACTTCTCAAAGCTTTTGTTTTCTTCTGCTCTGTGAGACTTTGAGCACTAATCAGTGTAAGAGATTTGACAGGTGTCTCCTTTTGAAGTGCTCCTTCCTACCAGATCATCACACCATAGCCATTAGACAAAGTATCATATTCCCTTTCCCCCCTTTTTGGGAGGAGGGAGAAACAAAAGTGAGGGATGAACAGGTATGGAATTCTCAGAAAACAGAGGGGTCCCTAGGGCACCCTGCTGAGCCCTAATTTCTCTCTTTCTCTGCACAAAGGCTCCCTGAGGCTCTCTGAAGGATCTGGATCTGTGTCTGAGCTTCCTGGCCCTGTATATTGCAGCAAACTGGAGGGTGTCCCTGAGCCTGCATTCCCATTACTCATCAGATAGCAGTCACTGTTTGGTTACCCCTCCATCAGTCTCAGAAAGCTCAGTGCCACTATTTCAGTGTCCCTAATTGTTTATTTGTCTGCTTGGCTGTGCTGCCTTGTCCCTGGGGATATCAGCAGACTCAAAGGATGTGCTTCAGCACTGAAGCTGCCAAACACTGAGAGATGCCAGGCAGGCACAGTCTAGTGACACTCCTGATACTTATAGCATATGAAATAATATGATTCAAGGAAAATAATTATCCTCCTTTATTAGTCTCTTCATATAGCAGTGAGACCTGAAGATGACTTTCTTAAAGATGAGGGTGACTTTTAGGACCAAGGTCTTCATTCATGTGAGCTTACTTCCATTAATTTTTTTGAAGGGAAAAAAAGTGAAATAAACATTAATGAGACTTTATAAGCCCCCCACCATGTACCAAAGGTTTTTCTCCTGGCACAAAAGGTTTCCCTGGGTATGACTTTTTAATCTTCTCCTCCAACTCAGTTATTCCTGGTGAAACATTATTTGAATGAAATTGCACTGGTATAATTCAATTTGCTTCTCATCTTGTAATTAGTCTACAGTAGAGCTGTGATTGCACCAATACTCAGAGATGTGAATAAAGCAATTTTTCTATGCACAGGCAGGCTCTAAAAGATATTTTTCCCCTAACATTTAATATTATTGAAGACCCTGTTAGTGCTTTGAGAATATTAAGGGAAGCTAGATTAATTATTTTGCCTTTAACATAACCTTATTCTCTTTCCTTGTATGCCATGAAAAAGGCCAGCTGATGTTAATAAAATCCTTCTATATCAGCTTTTAAATTACTTTTTTTTTTTTTTTCCTTTTCACTTCAAGTTCTGAATATGTGACTTTTAGGTCCTCCAAACCAAATTCCAGTTACTGCTACTCTAAAGGAGCTGAGCTTCTTCAGTACTTTGAGATAAAAAATATTATTCTAGTGGTAGAAGTGAGTGAAATAATCTGAATTTTACAAATATACTATGAACTGTCTATTTTCTGATAAAACACGTTTTGTTTTTTTTTTTTAATCATGTTTTTACTTAGTGGATTGTATGCAGACAGAAGGGCTCATGAGAAATCCATTTTCTGCACATCAATGTTATGCCTGAATGATGTTTTTGTGTTCAGGGAGTATTTGAAAGCTGAGGTTATCTGAATTGTGACCTTGGTGTAACACTTCTCCAGCAGCAGTATTATTAACAGAACTGTCCATGGACTTAATTTATTCTTTTTTAAAGAATAACTCAGACTCTTTTTGAACAAGTTAATTTGCATTCCTAACTCTTCTCCCAGGATTTATGCCTCACAAGGATTTTGCTTAATAGATATCAATATTGTCTTCACAGTGTAAATGTGAGAGCTGACAAGACAGGGGGAGGTTCAGCTGGTCACAGGACGTCTGCACTGAAGGTAGGAAGAGGAGCAGGCTTTTCTGGTCCCTGTGAACACCATATTCTTGCTCAAAAGAACCTCCTTTCCCAGGGATGTTGTCATCTGTCATATGGTTTAGTATGTTTGGATGCCATACTGGAGATTTGAATATTAGAATTATGTGTAACCACACTGGTAGCAAATCTGTGCAGTTCTGAAATAAAAGAAATACAGAAATTCTGATATATAATAGAGTAAGCAAGTGGATAAGTTGTGTGGGTTCATGCAGATTCTTTCAGATGTTTCTTTAGGGTGATTTTTAAGGATATGGGGCCTGTATTTCCTTTGCTTCTCATTTCTGGTTGATGCTGGTATGGCTTCAGCTGCTGCTTGAGGCACAGTTTAGATCTGAAGGTCTTTGCTCTCTGTAGGTCAAAGCTGCAGCTTTGCTTTCCATTGAGTAAAACACTTTCAGAGTCCCATGGTTCAGAGAAAGAGTGCCCAGCCAAAAAGAGCTACAGTTTGGTTGGTTAGTTTTTTAAAAACTGCTTTGATTTTTCTTTTAAGACACATCTTTTGGTCATGTGCCTAAGCTGTGTCCTGATGCTGCAGCTTGTGAGCTGATAACTCAGCCCTGCACCAGCTCCTCTCCCACACACCTTTGCACTCCAGCTCAGCCACTGCTCCATCTGCCAGTGCTCCCTGCAACAAAAGTGGATAGCTAACACAAAGGAGAAGGGAATATCGTGTTTCAGTGAAGGTGAATTATTGATTATATCATGGTGTCATGAACTTTCAGTCTCTGGTGCTGGATTTTTGGAGCATATGGGAAAAGCAGCATAGCAACATAGCTGCTACTCCTAATTATATAGTAGAAATGTCAAGCTTGTTCAAAATTCAAGGATTACACAGTGCCAGAAGAAACTCTCTCTCTTCTGTAGACTGAAGCTTTTTGGCAAGAGGGTCTGAAGGAAGAAGCACTAACTGTGATCTCATCAGCCTATTTCTCAAACAGCAGGGAGATGGACAGAAAAAGGTATTTTTACAATGTCTCTGCCAAGGGACATGATAATTTCTTGCTTTCAGCCCTGAAAAACTTCCAAGATACACAATATTTCAACTATATTCAAATTTAAATATTAAGTCTGGGAAAGCTAACAAATCCTGAATGGATGTTTAAGCATTAAAAATGTTATAAAGCACATTCAGATTCACAGATGGGTGTAACCAGATAACATTTTGGTTGCTGCAATATAAAAAAAAATATTCTCTGAGAATTTATCAAATAGTTATAAATTACTGCTGGAAAGACCTATATAAGTATTACTCTTTTACTATCATTCTTAATCAAAGAACAATATACAATACCTATATCAAAAAGCTATCCAAGAATCTTATTAGATACAAACTAATGTGTTGGAAAGGAAATAGTCTCACCTCTATTGCACAGCAAGGAATTGAAAGTTATTTGGTAAATGTTTGGCAAAGTTGATCACATGTTAAGTGAGGTCTTGGAGAACTTCAGAACTTCTTGTAGAATAAGTAATAAATGAAAAGATGGATAAGTGTTTGTGTTGATCCATATTGACTCTGAACAGCTTTTAAGTTATTCATAATCAGCTTAGTAATTCCCAAAGTGACTGTTTTATAGTGACAAATCATATGGATGCACTAAAAACCTGTTTGTTTTTTCTTTAAATACTTCAGATCACAGCATTATAAGGTATTTTAAATTACTCTTTCATGCAGTTGTATATAACATATCAACCTACAAAAATATTTTACAGGAAACCATCCAGAATTTTAGGGGATTTAAATAATATTTTCATTATATATAAATGGTTAAGGAAATTCTTACAGGACCTTTTAAATTTATTACCTAATAGGGTTTGATTTAAAACCAGCAAAGCATATAAGTCAAATTTCTGAATTAGTGAAGTGGCAGAGAACACATATATGATGTATGTAGAATTGGCAAAGGCTCATCTTGATGAAGAGTGCTGTAAATTACTTTTGATAAAAAAATCAGCAGAGGAAGTGAAAAATCATTACTAGCAGAACAAGAACAATAAAACATTAATGCTCTGTGTAAAGATTGATGGATAGTTGAGGAGTTGATTTGTAAAAGTCACTGGCACCACAGGGCATGAGTTTATTAAGAGCATGAAAGAGGCAGAGTAAAAAATGAGATCATACTTTAATTAACAGAAATGAAAAAATACACAGTTCAATACTTGTAGGGTTTTTTAATGAAATTTTAGTTTGGGGGTAATTGTGTGTGAAAAAATCCTAGGAATTTGATCACTTGGAAACCAAGGTCCTCTGATTTGTCTGAGGAGCTGAACACACTTAATAATGGGTGGATGTTTATGATAATTTAAATGCCTGTCTGCTGGGTTTGACTGGGATGGAGTTGGTTTTGTTCAGAGTGGCCAGTGTGGAGCTGTGTTGGGTTTGTGCTGAAGACAGGATTGCTAACACAGGGATGTTTCCATTACTCACAGAGCCAAGGCTTTTTCTGCTCCTCACCCCATCAATGAGGAGGTTGGAGGAGCTGGGAGGGGACACAGCCAGGACAGCTGACCCCAGTGACACAGGGGATATTCCATGAGACATCATGCTCAGCATATAAAGCTGGGGGAAGAAGAGGGAAAGGGGGGTGCTTAGAGTGGTGGCATTTTGTCTTCCCAAATATCCACTGTCCTGATGCTTTCCTGGAGATGGCTGAACAGCTGCCTGCCCAGGGGGAAGTGCTGAATTAATTCCTCATTTTGTTTTGCTTGCACATGGGGCTTTTGCTTTACCTATTAGACTGTCTTTATCTATTTTACCTGTTAAATTGTCTTTCTCTCAACCTATAATTTTCTCACCTTTCCAATTCTCTTCCCCATTCCACCAGGAGGAAGGGAGCAAGGAACTGAGTGGTGCTTAATTGCTGACTGGGGTTAAATCATGACAATAAGGAAATGGATAGAAAATCGATGCATTTTCTTGCAACTCTTTTTCCCCATATGATTTGTCATTTTTATATACTGATGTGTATTACATGTAGTACCTTACAGGAATAAATAAATCCTCAGCTCCAGACTGGGAGGAGCTATGACCTCTGCAAAGATAGAGCGAGGAAAATTAGGGCCCCAGATTTGGAAATTGTTGGTTGCTATGGTCATACCTTCACATCTTTTTCTACACAGGTACCCTATAAAATGTGCTACCTCACTGGGGGTCCTGACCAGCTCTGTGTTGCACAAACTGGCAATAGCTTTATCTGCTCAGGAAAGATGTAAAAGGCCCAACAATTCCAGTGAAAAAAACTGGCTAAAAGTTAGTGATCAGTTGACTGGACCTTCATGGTCTCAGAAAAAGCCATCAGATGTTTGATACTAATTGTATTTGACATCCAAGCTGAAAATTCAGAGTAGAAAGCCCAAGGATCTCAGAGGCATAAAATATCTTCTATTTTGAGAGATGAGTCACAGATAAGAAAGTACAGAGATGCTGGAGACTACATGTATTTCTGTGTACTGTTTCCACTGTTGATCTAGAATAGGAAACTTTCTTGATGAAAGTTCATGTACAAAATTATACCCTTGGAAGCTGCCAAACTGACAGTCTTCATACCACTGGCAGAGGTAACATGCATTTCTTGTTCTATCTAGCCAATATGCCTATATTTAACTGTTCCAAAAGCACTGAAATACAGTGTAAGGGAGATATTTTATTCTCTTGCTCATTTATGGTTTACTGCAAGATGCTGAGCTTTTCTGGGAGCTGAACAGTCTTTAACTCCCACTAATTTTCCTCAAAATTTGGTGTAAATAGTTCACAAGAATGCCTGCCATACTGTGGAGACAAACTGACTCCTTTGATCCTCCTGATATTTCATGAAATAATTCAGGATTATAAAATAACTTGAGATATCTATCAAACAGAGCTTCCAGGTATGTAATTGTTTAGCTAACTTCCCTCTCAGGAGTCTTATTTTGTGTTTGTGAGATTGGATTTCATCAAGAAGTAGGGCTAAATCTAAAAAAGACTTTCAGTGCCTGGTAGGGAAAAAATAAATCCCTTAGCCTTGGAAACATGTCAGACTCAGAAGCCACTTCCCTCCTTGGCCTAAGAAGGAGTAGAAATTATTTCTCTTTTCTAAGGACATGTGACAAGGCTGTCTTGGCCTGTCATATGTGTGATAATTATACTTCAGTAATTCAGTTCACACTTCAATATAATTTACAGATCTCATTAGTGGGAGGGGTTCATGTGTTTATACTGAGGGATATTCATTATTGTAATGTATCATCCAAAGGTCTTTGTGTTCAGTATACAACAAGCTTTTACAGATTGCAGATTACAGGCTGGTTCTTTCTAAAAAGCTAAGTATTTTAAAAATGTAAGTGTATGATAAGTGTCTGTCATGTTTGTCAGACAGTAAATCAAACAAAATGAGACTTGGGAGAGACAGATACAGTGTTTTTCTGGAGAAGGAGTGCTCTTATGGACTCCAAATGGTAGAAATATAAGAAACAAATTAGTGGTCCTAACTCTCTATAAATTAGCTTTCTCTGTGTGTTATAAATGAAATTTTTGTATAGCAGTGAAAACAACAATCACATGGATATAAAGTTTTCAAACCCTCTAATCAGCAGGGAAAATGTAGAAAAAGTTAATCTGGGTCAATACAGCTCTCTGGTGTAGTAAAAATGTTAATGCACACTTTTTTTTTTTTTTTATTTTTTGCTTATAACAGTGGTTGTAAGACAGAGACCGTTGCATTGCTGTTGTAAACGTGATTATCTGAAGATCCAGGGGAGACAAGGCTTGCAGGGAAGGTGTTCTTGAACCTCTCTTCTCAGACCTGTACATCAGGTAGACAGGTAACAAAACTGCAAAAACTCCACAAGGGCACAGACTGTTTCAATTACACTCTGGTGTCTTGCCAAACTAAATGAAATCATGTGATTTGCATATGGGATTAATACTTTTTTCTTCACAGTCTTGCTCACCAGATTTCCAATTGCAACACAATGGGGACTCATGGAACCTTGATGGTTTCTTGTTCTTCAGCCCTCACCATGCTTGGGGTCACAATTTTTATTGGGTATTTTGCTTCCAATTTACAAAATCAGTCAAGAGAAGAGTTTAAATGCTCTTCTCACGGAAGGAGCTAAGTAAAACTGCTTTTCCTACCTGTAACATTTTTTTCCCTAAGAATTCCCACATCTTTAGTGCTTTGCTCGTCCTTCTCTGCTTATTACTTAGTCATGGAGTCATTTAGGTTTGAGAAGATTGAGTCCAACAATTAACCCAACACTGCCAACTTCCCCACTAAAGGATGTGTCCAAGTGCCACATCTACTAGCTTTTAAATATCCCCCATATTGCTGACTCAACCACTTCCCTGGGCAGCCTGTTCAAGTGTTGTCAATCCTTACAGTGAAGAAATTTCTCATAATAGCCAACCTAAACCTTCCCTGGCACAACTTGAGGTCATACCCCCATGTCCTACTGCTTGTTGCTTGTGCCTTTGTATACCACTCATAGCAATCAGAAACATGACTAAATTTTTATATCTCTTTTATTTGGGTTGGAGGGGTAGATAAGGAAGAGAATATAGTATAGCATCTTTTCTTTTAAGCAAATGGTGATGCCTTGGTGTTACTGCTGTTTCTTAACAGGGATGGTGGATGTAATTGAAAACAGAGATGATGATGGGTCTGTCTCTGCTGTCAGATAACACAGCTGCCACACCTGGTTGCTGGGTCTCTGGTTGTGCATGTGTGTGGATATGTTGAATCCCTGGGGCTCTGTCTGCACTCGTGATTCAGCACCCAGGAGTGGAACAGTCGGGCAGAACAGATGGTGCTGAGGCCCCTCCTCTCTCTGTCACTTGTGTGACATCAGTCTTGTGAAGGATGTCAGGGCTGCTGACCCCAGCAGGCTGGGGTATCCTCTGACAGCAGAGCTTGTCTCTCTCTCCTCTTGCACAGGGTTCTGCCATGGTGTGCTCTGCCCTGCCCTGCCCTGCTCTGCTCTGCTGTGCCATCAGGAGCAGGGGAATGCCACCACAGCCCCCGTGCTGGCTCCCAGCAGAGTCAGCCTGGCTCACAGGATTGCAGCATGGACACCAGGCAGGAGCTGTGCCTGGCACACCTGTAGTTTGTGTGCAAGCAGAATGGGCCAGAAGGAACTGAGAGAAGGACCCTGTATTTAACCTGAGGGCAGGAAATCACTGCCTTGAGTTGAGACTTTGAAGAGTATGCAGAGTTTATCTGTATTGCTCCAATAAGAGATATGCTCTCTTCCTATGAACTTCTCATTAAAAGGAAGAACATCTTTTATGGGATACTGTAAAACCCATGCATCATAGGTGAGTCTGAAGGTTGATTTTTAAAATCCTGTTCTCAAGGTCCCAGGGTTTTCCTGATATCTCTCTGTTTTTGCAGCCAGTCTTTTGCAAGTTTGGCAATCCTGTCTGTGGAGTAATCTTATCTCCTCTCAGCTGGTTTTGCTCACTTAGGAGTGAATTTGCCCATTCAGGAAGGACAGTGTGTCTTTACAGAGAGTATAGGAAATCCCCTGCAGCATGTATGGCAAGGTGAAGCTCCTTGGCAGTGGTTCTTGCTGAAGGAACAGCTTCTGTGTGCTTGGAACCCAGAACAGTAACTTCCACCAGCTACAAATATGGCCCCAAACTGAGACAATTTGGAGTCTATGATTCTGGGAGTGGAAGGAGTGTGGTGGTAAAACTATTAATATTTAAGATTAATAAGAGGGCTGGCTAAGAAGCAACTTTGCCTTAAAGAACATTCATTTCAACTAAAAGCCAACAGTCTGAGACTGCAGCTCCTCACTTCTGAGCTAAGCTAATACCACTCCTAGAGGCCCCACCAAGAGACACTTTTCCATATGCTCATGTTATTTCCTGCCTGAGTCCTCAGAAAATGAATTACAGCAAATGAATTACAGAATTCATCCCTCCCAGAGATGAATACCTGGCATTCCTAACACTGAAGTATCTGCTTTTCCTCATTTTTTTTTTTTTTTTTTGAAAGAGTGTGGTGGTGCATCTCCCTCCCCACCCTCCACCAGGCCACATTATGACCTGAGAGTTCTTGAAAGAACCCTAAACCAGCCTTTTGTGACCAACAGTACATAGGATGGGTCTCTACAAACTCTTGGGAGAGAACTGAGGAGCAGAGAAATGCTGTCTCAGAGTTTGGAGTTAATCAAGCTTCTGTCTGAGCTGCCCTAAATTGTACCTGCACATTGCACCTCTGGGGTCCCCAGTGGAAGTTAAATGTCACTTTCTGAGGCAGCAAAACTTGAGTTGATTGAGAGACAGGGTCGAGGCTGTACACACATTTATGCAGCACATGCTAATATGTGCAGCAAACAGAGAATGCTTTCAGGCAGAAGCATTTTCAGAAATGATGTGGTCAGATACTCACAACCTTAATTTAATTTCCTTCCAGACATAAGCAGGAAGAAAAAGTCTGGAAGGATCTCAGGGAAGGCACTTGTAGATAGAGATTCTTTCAGGTCCATGCTATTTTTCAAGAAGACACTTGGATGCTACACAAGTCCAGCATACCTGCTCTGCCCTGAGCATCAGCAATCATGTCTTGCTGTGAAAGCCAAAGAAAGCAGTGTCATGTAGGATAACAGTGCAAAATGTGAGCCCATCTGTCTGTGTGATGAGTGGAATGAGCCCCTTCCAGAATGAATGGAGACATTTCCAGAGTTTGTGCAGAGAGGTACAGAAAGGCTGAGAATTCATGTAGCTGCTGATGTTTCCTGGGAAATACCAATGGAATGTGCTGGGTGATAGAACAGGAGCTCTGATCCCTGTACCTTTTCCCATGAACTGAACTAAAAGGCAAAGGATCCACCTACTCCAGCCAAGTCAAACTCTTTGAAAAGGAAAGGGAGGGAAAAATATTAGCAACAAATAATATGATAAAATTTTCAGTAGAAAATATGAGTCACTCAGTTTTCAGTTAAGCAATTTAATTACAGAGAGTAAAATAAAGCCATAATTTGCCTGGTCATCCACGAGGAGGCAGATGAGTAATTTTTGCAACTGGCTTATGTCTCAAATTATATTTATAAATTAATTGTACTCTGAAGCCAGAAGATCCACAAACCTACCATGACTATTCAATAATGGCTTTCCCTAAAAACTGCTCCCACTTACAAACACAGGAAAGTTCTCAATCATTTAATATGATCTTTTTTCAGTGATACTGAGATGCTTTCCCCAAAGACCTCAATGGGAATGAAGTACCTAGCTTTTTATGGCCCTTTTTGAAAATGGTTTTATTTTGTTTATTGTGATAGAGACCACCAGCAAGATGAAATCAGTGAGTTGTGTCCAGTGACAATTTTGATAGCCCTTGTATCTGAGGCTCTCTTACAGCATGTAGCACACATACTGTAGGGACAAAACACATCCCAGTGCCTCAAGGCTGTCACAAGCTCTTTTCTTTATCATTCTTTGCTGAACACAAAACACATGATTGAAACCAAAGTTCTCCATCGACCCAATCTGTGATCCCGAGTCACAGGTGAAATTCTGAATTAATTAGCATGTTTCTTTGGCACATGGTCTTGAACAACTATTTCTGTGGCTTTAAGGAGACTCTTTAGTCTTCAACTATTTAAAGACAGTCTGTCTTTTTTAAAAATAAGATATATTTGGCTTCATTTTGGTATCATGTTGTCATCTGTCTCTGAAACTTCCCTAGAAGCCTGTAGAGAGGAAATGTGTTCTCCATGTGCTGTTAATTTGGGTACATGCTGGAGATGGTTTCCAGAATAGCACTGTCACTTACCTGCTGGATGGCTCTGGGGCCTCCCACGCCCCTGTCTGGGCCTTGGAGACTTGCATCTCTCCCAAACATCTAGCTGCACTTTTCCAGTTCCTGGAGAGGGAACATCTATTCATAGTCATGGCAGCATGACATTCTCCCATATTTACCAGTAATAATTGCTCTCTCCAGTGTTTTGCCTTTCAGCCCTGTAGGAATCAATAGCAAACCTCATTTTATATCAGTGTAATTATCTGCAGGGCATTTTTCTGTCCCTCTTTCTTCATCACTTTTTTAATTCCCTCCTTCACACGTTATTTTCGGTCTGTGCTTTTGTTTTCCTTCCGCCCAACCTTGAATACCATTAACTATTTCCACTGGAAATGTTTCTGGTCTCCTGTCACAAATAAGTGACAAGCATGAACATGGGACTGTGGGGTGCACTTCATTGTCCTCAGCAGACCCTGAAGGGCAACACTTGCCTCACAATGACCTCAGGGATCTCTTCTGCCTGAGACTAAGAGTGTGTGTGTTTGAAGAAACAAGTCTGCTGAGAGAATGCAGAGTTATTGCGTTTAATTGGGAAAAGGCAGGGTGTGGATGGCAGAAATAGGAGAGTTTTATCTAAATTTAGAGGTGTTTTTAATTTCTTTCCTCGTAACAAATTCCTTATTGTCTTCCTTCCAGAGACTGCAGCCTTTTGCTGACTGAAAACAAAAGCTAATCTGTGAAAGATGGGAGTAAAGCAGGCTGGGAAAACCTAACTCATCAGTGGCAGAAAAATTGCTTTTTTTGATCCAGTTTTGATCCAGCCTTGAAGCATGCCTAGTCACTATTAAGCTTTTATTTCTGTGGTATGGTTAATTTTCTTTTTCTTTTTTTTTTTTTTTTTTTTTTTTTTTCTTTTTTTGAAGGAGGGAAGAAAAAAATGTCCATCTAGAAATCCTGCAGAAGGTGTATGCCATTTAAATGTCTTTTAAGCTTTGGTTTGAAAACTTCTGGAGCTCTGCACAGTAATTACTTCCATTGAGGAAGTGCACACATTCTGCTACTCATGCTAATTACTGCTAAAGAAAAGGCAGGAGGGCTCAGAGATGAAATGTTTCAGGCACTTGTCTTTCTTTTGCTAAGCCAATTCCTGCAAAGCTGGCAGCAGCTAGACAGAGTGCCTTCTGTAATCATCCCTCCTCAGTGCAATTTTAGAATATCTTCCCTTCTTTCCACCAGAAAAGCCAAGGTAGCAGCTCGTGTGTGTCCAAATGGGCTTCACCTGCTCCGTGCTCCGAGCAGCAGCAGGCAGCTCAGCTGGAGGCTGCAGAGGAGGGGGAGAAGGGAAAATTGCCTCATTTCTCCATCTTTGCTGCTCAATGTGAGGGAATAAATGCTGTGATAAACATGGGGGAAAGGAGGGAGCAACAGCAGAGCTCAGTCATGGGTTTGAACCCTAGAACCCAGTTTGTCACTTTAATTCTGATAGGATTGCCAGCTCCTCTTCAGTCATGTAATGCTTGGCAGCCAGACAGGGAGGAAGGGAGGAATAAACTCCAGCATATTTCCTGCTTACTGGATGTCTCTAGCTATTGAGATAGCTCTGTAAGCTTTGTAAATGCAATGGATTAAACCTTAAAGCAGATGAGTAAAAATGGAACTCAATTTTAATATTTTCAAAATAGGATTTTGAAATCAGTTTTGTCATTAGGATTTTTAGTATCTGAAAGTAACAATACTATCTCTTAAGAGTCAAACTCATATTTTTGCAGAAGGCAGCTGGTTCCATCTGAGATTATAGCCATTGTATCAGATAAAATAAAAACTTGTAAATGTGTCTTTTGTTTAGGAAATTTATTCTGATACAAATTCCTGCTATTGAAATTAGTTCAATTTCCCTAACTTTACCTGATTAATTAATTAATTAACAAAAAGCTGAGCCAAATACTCAGACTGAATCTTGCTATATGTTAAATTGACATGCCTAAAAATATTTTAGAATCTAGGCACCCTTAATATTTGCAGTGCAGTGGCCAAATGTGGAGTCTTGTGTACATTTTGCAAGATTTTAGAATTCATTTAAAAAGAAGGCTAAATGTCCCTCTGGGAATGAAACAGTAATTTATGTCCTCTTGAGCTGCAGTACCAGAAATACAAAGCATTTACAGATATTTTATTAGAATTCAGCATCAACACTGGTGGACACTTCAAACACTTTGAGGTAATTTTAATTTATGATTCTTGATTTTTGCTTGGAAATGTTGGCTAGAAACAGCTCTTTTCTTGTCTGTTATGACTTCCTTGGTAACTGTATCAGAGGATGAATAGGTCAAACCTTTCTAATTTGAAGTGTCATTTGAAGAATGACAAAAAGAATTAGTGGCTTATACAGAGAGACTGCTTTATTTATCACAAACATTCTGATTTTGACAGCCATATTTAAGATCAACATTCATGTGGATATTTAGACCATTTTAAATTATTTTTTTTCTCCCAAAAGTGACTGACAAGTTTATAAACCTAAAAATGAAATTTTAATTTTAAAAAAAAAAGAAGCATAAGACAAAGTGGGGATCTTTGGGCGGAGCTTTGCTTTCTATGAAGACTCACAGATGCTGAATCTCTTCCAGCTTTGTGAAAAAAGTATTCAGATGCTGCAATTTAATAAAAAACCCCTGTACTGGCTGGGGGGTGGTTTGGCTGGGGTGGGGAGGTGGAACTGTGCACTGCCTCCCTCCCTCCTCAGCTGTGGCACATACAGCTGGGGGCAAGTATTTACCTGCAGCCTGGTGAGTGTCTCATGGACTGACAGGAATTCCTCCAGGGTTTTGTTTGTGCATCCATGTACAGTCTGTTCTTTCCTTTCCAACGTGCTGGTGATCCACTTTCATCTTGTGATCTACAATAACCTCCAGGTCTTTTCCAGGAGAACACTTGCAGAGCAAGCTGTTGCCCATGTTTTTATGCAGTGGATTTGTTTGTGCTTAAGTGTGTTCCTTGTTGTCCACTTGTCCCCACTGAATTTCACTCTGCTCTTCAGCACTTTCTATAAATTAAGAAAGTATCAAATTCTAAGCCTGACTTCTGATACCTGAATTTGACCTGGTTTGGTGTGTTTAGCTTTTCTTAAAGGAGGGTGGTGAGGGGAGAGAAGTACTCTTGCCCTTGTCATTGTTGGGAAAAATGAAATGTATCCTGACTTCAGAGCAGGGTCTGAGAACTCAGGATAATAAAATGAAACTAAGAAATTGGCATGAGACACCAGATGGTGCTTGACCTGTTAATCTCTGAGTGTACAGGGAGTTACAACAGTGAAATGTACTGTGAAACCTAAACATAACATGCTGGGTTAGCAGTGCAAAGAAAGACCAGAGTATGGAGAGCCATATAACAAACAAGATGGTATGTATAGAATGATTAAAGAGAAGGTAATGTGGTATTGATCTTTAAAAGCACTGTTCAATAAATATAACTCAATCTCTCCTAAAGTAACAGAATAAATATTAAGGAGAGTAAAAATCTGGTGTATAATGGTAACAGACCAAGAAGCAATAAGCATCATGAGCTGATGATGGAGGAAAAATCATGTCAGATAAACTTGATTAATATTTTGCAGATTGAATTACAGATGGTTGCAGTGGAACAGATGTAATTTGTATGGCTGTCAGATCCTGCTCCTATTTTTACAGATGAAAATTGTGACTGACTGTTGACATTCATCGAGGAGATTTTGCTGACTGAACTCAGAGAACAGGGAATAACACATCCCTTGTGTTCCCCAAAGCAATATTTCCTTTGTAAATATGCATTCAAACACTGTTATGCATATTTGCACAGTGAGGTAAATTTATACACCATAGAAAGAGGATAAATGTATAGATCTGTGGTTCTGGGGCAAGTAGGAAATGAGCTGTGGATAATATTGCAAGCTTGTTTTGGATTGAAAACAAATGGTCTAAATGGGAAGTTCCAAAAACAAAGGGTGTTTTTCCTGAGAGGACACAGAGCACTGGAGGAGCTTGTACCACTTTTTATGGTCTGGAATGTGGTGTGGGGAGAATGCCAGGAGTAGTGGAGAATGTGATCCACAGTGGGGTAATGCCAGAGGATTGCAAAGGCTGGGGGGAGACAAAATTTCATTCATCCTGCAGGAAGTGGTGCAGAGGAATGATCTTGCCTCAAAGTACTCCCTAATTCTGAAGTGCAATAGCTGGAACATCTCAGGACAGAGCTATGGGATGAGGCTGGAAACTGCTCTCAATGTCACTTCCAGCTCTTGCCTGTTCAGCAGCAGACACATCCTGAATCATAGAGCAACACAAGACAATTCACTGAATGAACTTGTGCCATGCTCACAGTTCTGAAGTGGGAGTAGTTTTTCCTTTGCAGTAGGAATTAAGATCCCCAGACAATTCTAAGCTGCTGATAAAGTACATACTCAGATTATGAAGAATAATGTGCCAAGTAGTGATGGGAGAGTAATATTGCAGAAACTGATCTGATTAAAGTAGAAGTATGGTACAAAAAGAAAATTGCTTTATCTAAAAAGTGGGTTTTTTTTAATTCTGAGAAATACCAGGATTATTTTGAACTTGGTTTGGATAATGCTGGATTTCAATTGCAGATTCCAGTGGAATATGGGAGAGCCATCAGTGTATAAACACAGGCCTTGAAGTACCATTTTGGAGTGCTGAGTTCCCATATTGCTGCTGCCAGCCCTGGCAAAGGGTTCTCTCTACAGAATGGAAACAGAAATGCTGATATGCATCAAAATTATGATGTTAGTAGAAAGGGATAAAATAATAGGAATTTAATAGAGTCTACAGCATAAGGGTAGTTTTAAGTGTACTCAATGTGCAGTGTGACAAATATTGAGGAACATGTAGTAGGACAGGAAAGCACATAGTTGTTGCCATGTAGCTGGAAGGAGTTGCTTGATTGCTCTATTACTGCTTGCACTGAGAATATTGCTAATTTGATGTTTACACATCAAGAGGTAATATTTTCGTACAAATGCAATTAAGTGGCAGGAATCTTTTTCTTAGTCATCTCTGTTCTACTCTAGATGTCTTTTTCTCAGTCAGGCACCTGAATTTTCACATCACAGTGATTAGAAAAGCCAAGTTTTAACACAGTAAGTCTTTAACTCAGAGGAATATGCAGCCTTTGTTTCTCACTGCTGGATACTTAGGATAAGTACTGAGCATACAGACCTGCAGAAGTGCTGCTAGGAGGAGAAACAAACATATGCTGTGGGTGAAGGAAATGGAAGGCTAATGAGGCTTTTGTCAGATGCCTTTCCCTGTTTATTGTGCAGTTCCTTTCCTCTAGCTTGTTGTTTAGCCTACAAGCCTCAGGGAAACAGATTGTCACAGCCCAAGTTTTTTACAGTGCCTTGCTGATCATGGGAGCCTTATATTACAGAGTATTTGCTTTACTGATGACTCAAGTATAGTGGGATTTGCCTTCTGTGCAGCTTTTGCCTCCTGGTCTCCAGCACCAGCATAAGCCTAAGAAGATACAGGGTCAGTTTTTTTCCCAGAGAACAGAGAATCCTAAAGAAAAGCCCCTCTAAGGATGCAGCAGTAGCACTGTCTATCCAAGCCACAAGGGACCTTGCTATGACTTATCCAAGTGCCATGTGGCAGTGAATGTAATAAAAACCCTACACAGAGCATTTTAAGGACCTCAGTATTTTCACCCCTGCTCAGGAAAAGCACTCCTTGAATTCAGGTGGAACAAAGAGAATGTGCCATTCTCCACTGCCCAGGCTGAGAGGCAGGGACAGGTGAAGGGGACAGTGAGAGTAAATATCCATTCTCCACTCTGCTCTGGCAGTGAGGTTGTTTTCATGCCCAGTCCCTGCTTGCAGGGCAATGGGTGATCAGTGAGTATAGGAATTTGTGCATTAATTCTGCTTTTGTTCTTCTCTAGCTCAGCTCATCCTTTTCTTCATCCCATTTGAAGGGCACCCCTAGCAAAGATTTTGCTGGATATTGCTGTAATCCCCAGACAGTTTAGTTTAAGTCCCTTTAAATCTTGCCATCTGCCTTTTGCCCAAGAGAGTAAGAGTTAAAGTACTGTTCAGTGCTAAAAATAGGCAGAGTAGAATTGTAAAGGGAGTTCATGTGGAGCCTGGTTCTAAGTGGCTTCTTCCAGCTGATGTAGCTGCTGAGAGTCTGACTCACTGCTCTTCCTTCATACATTTCTCCACCACTATTATGTCTTTCATGAATGAGTCCCTAAATGTCCTTTAAAATGAACAATACAGTTTTGTCATTGTTTGGCCAGTCAGAAAATAAGAAGATGAGATGCTGTATCACAGGGAACATTTATTTCCAGGCATTTTTATTGTAAGAAACTGTCTCTGTGAACATAGCTTCAAATAATAGCCCTTATAGGAAAAAAAGGACATCTGTTCAGGCCTTGCAAAAAGTGGCATTAATGTCAACTTAATGGACAAAACATCCAACAGGAGACTTGTTAAGCTTTTCTGAATAAATTAATGTTCTGCAATTTTAATGGAGATCTGAAATGGATGAGAATTAAAGAGAATATAAAAACTAGGTGTTCTGTAGAGTTTTACATGAGTTGACATAAAATCCTTCAGATGATCACATAAAGTGATAAAGCTGTCTTTAATGCTGCCAACTTCACTGTACTGAAGAAGGAGAGCATTTAAATTATGACCTTAAGTGATGATTAAATGTATCTACTGTCATCTCTGTGAGATATTATATATAAAATCAGCTGGATCAAGCAATCACCATAAAGACCACTGCTGAGAAGAGTTCCTTGGGACTAAGTGGTTTTAGGACTTGTTCCCTATCCCATTATGAATTAACCTTGGATTGCACCTGTGCTTTCTGGTTGTGATCTCTAATGGGTCTGCAGGTTGGGATTGGAAGCAGGTGCTTAATTCCTCTCCCTGCTTTGTGCCTGGTAAAGAAAAAGACTGCACCTGGAGGGCAGAGAAGCAGGTATGCAGGATCTGGCTGCTCCAGTTCTATGTTTGTTAAGGTAGGTGTTACTTGTGGTTTTTTTTTTCTTCTTCACTTTGGAGCAATGCTTATTAATGTAGGTTCTCCCTTTTCCTGCTATATCACACCAAAACTTCAATCTGTTGTTGCAGCTTTATTATAGTGGTGAGTACTTTTAAATCTTTTAATGACCATTGAGTGCTTGTCATCTCTTTGGAATTTCTTTGCACATGAATCTCAACAGATTTAGAAAAGTTCTAAAAAATTTGGTTTTGTGTCTCTTTGGGTTGACATATAATCTTCATGTACACTTTTTATGGATACCTGATGTATTGCACTCTAGGTAAATAAAGGAAGTAATTATTTCAGCTATGTGTGCATATCTAAGTGCATCATTGTTTCTTGTAAAACATTTGAGAGAAAACAAATATTTTGTTTAGGGTTGTTTTGTTTGTTTGTTTAATTTAGGAAAGCTGCTTCTCACACAGGAACAGAGAAGTTACTTGGCCCTGAAGAAAAGATCTCTGTTTAGATGGTTTATGTGGTATTATTACTGTAGCTAATCATGTCCCTGGGCTTTCAGTTTCAAAAATGAACACTTATGTCTCTTTAGTAGTTGCCATGGAAATCCTCACAGCATGAACCTCTTCAGTGAACACCTTATGGCAGATCAATTATGTCTTTTGTTTCCGTAAACACATCAGAAACTGGAGTGAAAGGGGCTTGTGTGTCTTCAAAGCACAGGCACAAGAACTGATACTTGTTTGTTCTAGCATATGTTTCCTCACCTCACTTCAAATCAGATAAATCAATGTCAGATTGTAATAGTGTTTTTCTGTTATTTGAGAAAGCAATACAGTGAATTGAAGAAATCTCTTTTCAGCTCCTAGTCCCCCTAAAGATTTTCAGATTTTTTTTTCATTTTTACTACAAAGACTTTTGTATATAAGGCTTTTAACAATACTAATATAAGAGATATTCCTGCATTTGAATGATTTCCTTTTCTCTGCTGTAGAGTCTTCTTTAAGCAGGTGTGACCTTTGTGAGAACAGGGTGAAATAATAGAAAATATAAACAAATAACTTTTATGGTTGGTGTTTTTTGGCTTTTTGATGATTAACAAGCTAATTTTTTAGCTGAGTTTCAAAATAATGGAATGAAAGAAGTTTGTTCACTGACTAATTTTTTGAGATGTTCTCATTGTTTCTCACTGCTGTCTTCTCCATGTATCTAGATGTTGAACATCAACATTGGAAAGCTGTTCCTTTATGTTAGAATGTGGCCAATAATTTCTAGGGCTTTAGCATTTCTGTAAAGACTAACTCAGCTGTAACAAGGGTGTCTAAAGCCACCCAAATTTTGCTCAGTTATCTTGAATAAGACACATGATTAGAGTGAAGTTATGACCTGCAGGTTTGCAGTGTTATTTGGAGTGTACTGTGTGTTAAGCAACCTTCATGTGCTGATGGAGTCCCACCATCATGTCACTCTTTAGCCATAATTCCTGTGTACACAGAGAGCCAAAGTCTCCTCTGTTGCAGTGCTGTGAGAGTGGGGTAATTCCATCAGCTACATATTTACCAAAGTACTGCTGAGAATAACATTTGTCCCAGTATAGACATATAAGGAAATTAATAACATGGGTTCACTGTAAAATGTTATGATATAAAAATGGAAAATAACATTTTAATGACAAAATGCACAGGCTCTATAGTATAATTAGTACCATGGGTTTTAAAAAATGGTTTCTACTGTTTTTACTGCTTTTTGCCCTGTTTTTAAGCAAGATTAATTGTACCTATCAGAGACAGTATTTTTATTTATCCTGCAGGACAAGGAACTTGTTGGCAACTGTTCACGTGTTCCCTACAAACTGTATTTATCTCTGTCCAGTTCCCATCACACTGATGTTGATGCCCTGGAAGCAGCATCTGTGACTAGTTTGGTGCCAGCTGCAGCAAAAGCCCATCTCAAATATGGGTGGACATGGCACTCATGGTGGGTTAAAGCACACAGATGAGCAAGAACTGAACTGCTTTGCCACAGAACAGCTCCCCCACAGCAGATAAAAGGAGCACTTCATTCTCCTGAGCTTTCAGCCTGTCTCTCCATTCACTCTGTTCCCTTTTAAAATTGAGTCTGTTTAGCTTCCCCTGCCAGACACTCTGGCACAGTTCCTCAGGCACTTAAATATCATTGTGGATTTGGGCTTCTGAGCCTACATCTTATTTCCCTCTGAGGGGGAGGAAGCTTTGCAAGTAGAGTTAATTTTGCTATAGAGGAAATAAATGCCATGGACCCTTTCTATTAGATTAAAACTGATAATAAAGAGCAGCCTTTGTCCCTCCATGAAGAATGTCTGTGAGCTGCACAGCCCCACTGCCTGGGATGCTGTGAAAAGCCCAGGTTATGTGGAGCATTTAGTGAGGTTGGCTTCCAGTGAAGCCCAGGATAGAGCTTCCCTCTTTTCTGATCTCCTCCAGCAGTATGTATGGAGTGGATCCAACCCACAGAGAGCACAGATGTAGCTGCTCCATAAAAGCTTCTGAAGCATCCTGTGTCTGACATAAACAAAAATGACCTTTAGTATCACTCTCTCTGACTGCCAGTAATGGGCTAGTCGTGTTACAAACCTCCAAGCACACAATGCTTGGCACAAACTTCACCAGCATGGGCAAGACGCAACTAATTAGGACATAAAAATACTCAGAATACAGATATATATATATATATATGTGTGTGTGTGTGTTTGTGTATAATATGTATGTGTACATGCAGTATATAAATTATGCAATGGCATTTGGGGCAGTGCAGCAAGACAACATTTGCATTATTGCAGTGTAGCTGCCTGATTCTGTTAACACACTGGCATAAATCAGGGCAGCTGCATCTATAATGGCAAAGATGGAAGTAGTGACAAATTGCTTTCAGTGAAGAACTGGGTGTAAATTGCTTCTTTTATATCCAAAAAATGGAAGAAATGGCTTTAGACAGCTGAACATTGTCATCCATATTGGAAACAGAAGCCAGAGCTGGTTCATTTTCATTTTAAACTCAAATTCTGACAGCATATGGCAATCTCATTCCAGTGCTCAAATACATTTTTCTATCCTTGTTTAAAAGCAAGCTAAACTTGTATGTTTTGGTAGATAAATAATTAAACAAATTCTCACCCTTTTTTTGTGAAGGTTTTACTTGGTTTCATTCAGTATTTGCCATTTTCCTCTTGGAGAGAATAATGAGCCCTTGTCTGATGAGTGGGTCTGCCCATTGAATGTTGATTTGCCACTCAATAATAAAGCACGCAAGGTGTGAATCGTGGCTTGTTAGTCACCAGTATCAGGAAACAATCAGGAACTGTTAACGTTTTTCTGAGGTTGTCATAAATAAAGCTGATCTATTTGTGTTTCAACAATTTGGTGATGATTTTTTCTCTAGTCAAAGCGTGCTGTTCACATTCTTTCTGTAATATCTGCCAAGGTGCTGTAGACAGCTCCGGTCACAAATGTGTTCAGGCAAATAATTGCCACTGGAACAATGGCTTTGTAATTATGTGTTCTTTCTGTCAGTACTCCTGTTTTATGGAGTAATATCATCTGTAACTGCATTTGGGGAGTAGGAATTATCTTCTGGTTCACTAGAAACACTGGTGCTTCCTGCATGGCTCAGTTGAGCTGTATCAAGTGGGGCTGGAAATTCCTCTAACAACAGACCCTGTGACTGGAGTGTTCCTGCAGGACAGCAAAGATTTGGGTTTGACATCCTTCTCCTGTGCAGAGGTGGGAGCTGTTCCTGGGGCTTCTGCTGCTTGTGGAACTGTGCTTTTGGGTCTCCAGCACTGATTTGCAGGAAGAGGATGAGCTTTGCTTGGCTCTTGGTGGCTCCTCAGTGGAGGTGGCTTTCTGAGCACCCTGAGAGCAGAGTGTGTGTCAGAGTGGCATGTAAATAACCCCCAGGAATGTCCTGGTGGTTCAGCTGGGGGCAGCTGCAGTGTCAGTGCAGTTCCCTGCTCAGCCCAGCAGTTAATGTGGAGCCTATCTGAAGGTGCCCAAGTTTCCCTTCTGCCTGGAATCCAGATGCTGCCCTGGGGTTTCCTTGGAGGAAGAGACAGTTAACAAAAATCTAGATAAGGTGCCATGGCTGCATTTCCTACCACATTTCCTGTGGTATTTGGGAATTGCATACTTTCAAGCTTCAATTCTACAAATTGGCATGCGTTTAGTTGCTTTTCAGAATTGAATTATCAAATTTATTTTCAATCTATAAGGTGTATGGTTTGAATGTATGGGCAACTTATTGTCTAGAAAAGTTTGTGCTGACAGTTTGTAAAATAGAAACTTTTCAAACCCCATCATCTGTGTGTTTTGGTTTTGCATTCTAAACAAGCTAGGGTTTTTTTCCTTCAAGAGAAAAAACATTAAAACATGTTAAAATAACATTTTTGCTATAGTTTTACAGCAATTCAGAAGTCCTATTTTTCTCTAACATAATAAAGATGCACCCAAATTCCTCCCTGAATCTTCAAATGTGCTTATGCTTATTTTACTTTGTCATAGTCATGACATCTTTCTCTGGGGCTTATGGGATTGTATAATGAAGTGTTTTTAAAACCCAAATAATTTATCTCCAAAACCAGGGACAGAATTTTTTATTTAGCACTGCAGTAGCCGTGTAAATGTGACTATTTAGCAACACTAAAAATACAAAGCAGTGTTCAAATCCTTCAGTATGTGATTCTCATGCAATTCTCACTGAATGACCAGGCCAAAGATCTTGAAGATATATTTAACCTAGAGCAACAGCAATTTAGAAATAATTGTTTTATCATATGCAGACCTCAAAAAGGGGAGATGATTTCCCTCATGATATCACAATTTAAGGGCTTATTTTTGGAATACAAACTGACTCTGTGTGTATGTAAACATCACCCTAGCTGTCAAGCTTCCATCAAAATTCCAGTGACATTAAAAGGAAGAGTTTTTATTCACTTCCACAATTTTTGGACAATGACTGAAAATATTACTGGCAGGATGCCCCATTAGATCTTTCTGTACCAGACAGTGCTACAACCTGTAGGTCAGGTAATCACTTTGAGCTGAGGGGTGGATATTAGTTTTTTTTCTTCTTCATTATGACTTTAAAAATCAGCAATTTTACTTGGGGTCCAATCAGGTGCTATTCTGCATCCTTTGATACTGAAGAGTAGCTCTACAATACTTGGGTAATGAATCAGAAACACACCAGGAGGTGATGACCTTTTGTGAGTCTCAAGTGTTCATTCAGGTGTATCTCAATTATTAACTGCAAATAAACTCAAAATACTCCAAAGTCTTGAAATATCTCCATTATGAACACAAGCTGGTTATGTATGAATTTGTTAAATAGAATAAGTAATTTTTTTTCCTTTACTTATATGCAGTGATGGTGGGAGGGTTGCTTTCTCTGCATCTGTTCTATTAGACGTGACTGGAGAGCTGAAATCAGTACAATTAATAATTTAATAACAGAATGAAAGCATTTGTTATCTTCATGTAGTAAGGTAAGATTGATTTACAGGTGGAATTAAATGCTGTGTGGGTCTGAGGAAAAATTTACTACAAAACTCCTGATTTTACCACTTTCCTGATCCACCTAGTCAGTTTTATATCTCTGGTAGACTTTGCTACTTCAAATAAACAAGCAAGACCTAAAAGTAGAGCAAGCACAGAGGAAGAAGGGTTCCTCTCTTGACTTGTACAAGCTGTCATGCAAGCTCAAATGTAGTTAGCAATAAATCATTATCTTGTCTTAAGTCTTCTGTGGGTTGTTTCGTGTTTTTTAGGTGGACAATCTTGTGCTCTTCTGTTGATCTCAGATATGTTTACTACATGATCTGTGTGGGTCACTCTTTTCTCTTGTAGTTTTCTCATAACCATATACAATTTTTTCATGAACTTGCTTCTTGTAGGTATTTTTTCAAGATTATAGAAAGGGCTGGTGAAGGCTGAAGCTTTATTTGCTGTACCAGGATTATTTAATTTTTAAATTACTTCAAGCAATACTATTTATTTTGAATGAGTGATGATGGTAATCACATATCATTAATCATGTAACCTTACTAATCAACTATTTTTAAGTGTTGGAATATGAGATCATAATAAGTAGGAATGCAGGGAGACACATGAATGATGGAAATAAATTAGTATAAGTCAGCATAGATCAAAATAACCTAAGTACCCCATGAGGTCAAGCCTGCCTCCCCTAATAGGGGACATTAATTACTTCAAGTATATTGATCTATAGTGCTAATTTACATGGAAGACTGACTGTAAGTTCCTTGTTCAGTATGAAGTACTGTAATGATGCTTTTATCACTCTTTATATGATGTAAGTGCTATAAATAGAAATCAAAATTTATTTATAGCTAAAAATGAATGTTACAAAGCTTACCTGTGATCTCATTTGGGCCACACATTCTAAAGGCACTGAAAAAGCTGCTTTAATTAACAGCTGGCAGGTTTGGGCTGCATCACCTTTTCCCACAAGAAGTGAAAGGGAAGACTGCTGACCTCTAGGATAGGTGAGATTCTGCCTTGGAATCACTCTGTGGATGCTTGTAGGTAGACTCAAACTTCTTTGTGTGCATTTCTAAGCTTTTAAATCAGCTCTGGACAATGCTGCATGTGTTTAAAGGTAATAATTGACCAAGAATGGTGCAGGTATAGCTTTGTATCTGTGTAGGTTTTATTGTAATACTGCTTAGAATATTTATTTGTATGAAGGTTTTACTTTTGAGTCTTGCAGAAGCATCAAATAGCAGATGGTCTGTCTGTGCAATACTGTGCTAATAATGTTAGCACAATCCTACCAAAATGTACCCAATTTACTGAGCATCAGGTGTCCCAATATCTGTCTGATTGAGATACAAAATGAACATCCAAATCAGGGTGCAGGTGTACCAGGTATAAAAAGAGCTGTAAAGAAAGGCAATCAAGTATATGTGTAAATGATATGGAGTGTGTTGTGTCTAAGGCACACAAGGAGTGCCTGGGGGTGTTAGCCTGGACAAAAGAAGGTCTCAGGGAGAATTTATTGTGCTCCACAACTGCCTGAAAGGAAGGTCTAGTGAGGTAGGGGTCAGCCTCTTCTCCCAGGCAACCAGCATGAGAGGAAATGGCCTCAAAGTGTTCTAGGGGAGAATCAGGTTGGATATAAGGAAGAATTTCTTCAAAGAAAGCCTTGTTAAGCATTGGAATGGACTGTCCAGTGAGGTGGTGGGGTCACCATCCCCAGGGGTGTCCAAGAAGTGACAGGATGTGGCACTTAGTGCCATGACCTAGTTGACAAGCTGGTGTTCCATCAAAGGTTGGATCTGATGACCTTGGAGGTCTTTTTGAACCTCAGTGATTCTGTAGGATGTGGTTTTGCCAGATGTGTTTCATGGTCATGCATCAACAAGCACAACATAAGAGGGGTGTGTTAGGGCACTCTACAACATGCCTTTGCCTCTGACCTTAGTCTGAAATCCTCCTTGGAGACAAGGCTAACATTGGAGCTCTAGATCTTGATCCCAGAATCTTTGTTGCTGAAGTATCTGCTGAGCTGACTGCACATACACAGAAAGAGCACCCAACAGCTAAGAGGGCTTCAGGAACCAGACTTGTATGTGGCCAACTTCCTTGTGAGCAGGGTAGCATGGGTAGGTCTAAGTATAAATGTACCATTGTTGGGACAGTTTAGAACAGATATAATGTGGAAGAAGAGTAAAGCACTTGAAGAAGATTTACTGCCTGCCCAGAAAACCTCTGGGACTATTTGAAAACCTGGGAAAAGGGAAGTTGCAGGTTTCTGAATCATAGTGGTTAAGCACCTTGGAAGGAGTAAATGACAAGTACTCTCTGTGCTCTCATTTGTGCTCTAGCCACAAATAAGTATTGAATTGAAAGAGAGGGGATGGGAGGGGAAGGGAATTGGACACCAAAACGACAGAACTAATTCTCAAAAGAGACACTAGAAAACAAAATTCTTCTCTCTTGGTACTTATATGTAACCATTTTTCTAAATCTTCTTCTGATGTTTTGATCCTGGTTCTTTTCCATACTTATGGGCATTAACACCTCTTACCTAGAAGCTCCACAATAGAAATTAACTGATGACCTACTAAGTCCTGGTTTCTGATTGTGAGCTGTGGCAAAATTGAGGATGATAGGGCTCTGGTTCAGCACTCCTGGTCTGGCACCTAGTATGTGCCTTGGATAGAATTTAAGTGTTCAAGCCCAAGTGTTTATAAAAGGCATCACAAGGTTAGTTTGAGTGGAGCCTCAATCTTATATCATGGAAGGTATCTAATCTGGAGGTGCCTTAATTTTTATTCAGAAAGTTCCATGATTTTCAGTGCCTCTGGGTGAATGAAGAGCTGCTGGTTATTCTGAGTGTTGTTCTGTTGCTGTGTTTTACTCACTTATCATTCAGTGTGAAATATGGAAATATTTCTGTGATTACCCTGTAACTCTGGACTAAAAATATAACACTTTGGTACCCTAGATGCCTCAATCATAGATGTTCACTCGAGTAGTCAATTCTGCAGACACATAAACACACCAGTACCAATGGTAATCAAAAAAATTACTCCCTTGTTCAAAGGGAATGACACAGCTCCTTTTTGTGTGTCATAGCTCACATCTATAACAGATTTAAGGACTGGGTTCAGTTCTTCAAATTAGGTCCCCTGTTATTAGGAGGATGTAGGAAACTTTTGCTGTATGCTTTGCTAGAAAAGCTGCTGATGTCAAATATAAGCTAGAAATTAAACTCAAATCATCTGTGTCTTTCTCATGAGAAGAATGAACACTTCAATAAAACACATATGACATCTCAGTTTAATGAGCTTTGTAGGTGATAGATTAAACAAATATATTTCTGAACTAAATTAGAATTAAATAAAAAACCAGGAAACCGTGACTTTTGCTTTCTCAAATAATTAATTGATTTCTGATGTTGACAATGTGAAGAGCAATTAAATAAAACCAAAACCCAAACTAAAACTCTTCTGCAAAGTTCTCGGAATAAAAACGGCAAAATATAATTTGACATTTATTATTTCTGCAAAAACTTCATTGTCTGAAAAGAAGCAGCAGTTAATAGAAACTGATTATAATAATTTTTCTGCTCTCTTATCCCCCAACATACGTCTTAAGGCTACTTTGACTTGAGAATTCACCTGACCCAGGTGATCTTGTTAGTCCCATTTCAGTGTTATGTTCAGTGTAGCATGCACACATCATCCTGCATGGCATGTAGGGTACTGCTGATCACTGTGATTGACACTGCACTGCTGCATCTGGGAAACTGGGAATAACTTGTACCTGTAGCAAGTACAGTGGTGGTCTAAGCAATGCCTGATGTTGTTGCAGGCACAGCTTCCCTTTTACTAATGCACCTTCTTCTCTTTCACAAAGCACTGAAGTTCTCAAGGAGTGGAGCAGATAGGGCCTTTAAAAAACCAAACAAACTTTTATCCAAAGATCTCAGAGGATCTCTGAACTACTACCAATTAAAGCTTTGCTACTGGAAGCTAGGCTGGGTAGCTAGTGTTGTATTAATTTATTATAAATAAAAAATCTATTACAAAGAAGTAAAAACTATTACCTAAGCAGTGTAACAGTATGTGTCCCATCTCCTTTTCTACATCTTGTGGCAGAGACTTGCATTTCAAAAGACTCTAATTTCATCTAGTATCATGTATTATTAGATACGTAATCCTGCTACTTGGATATGTTGTCATTTCCTTTCAGATAATATCAAACAAACCACCAGACCTTAAAAAAATACTGATTATAAATTTTGCTAAAACTTTAACTACTTGGGGAAAATATTTTAATTTGGCACACCACTTGACTCCACTTAATCATTGTGTCAGAGTATTCAAATTTCCAGGCATTCTGAGTAAAATATAATTAAGATAGGTAGGTTAAAACTTGGTTATCATCAAAGCCAACTGGCACAGGAGTTATTTATAAGGCTGCTTGCGTTTTGGATCCTGAGCGATGCAGAGAGCAATGCATTCTTCTGCTCTTTTCCAGCAGTACCTGGAAGAATGGAAAGAGAGATGATGAGATGTGTATAGAGGGGAATCACACTCAAACCAACAACTGGAACATTGATGATACTGAAAAGGAGGAGTGGGCACTCTATCAGATTTAGCCATGCTCTATATCTTCCTTTCCATTCTCTCTGGAAGCTATTTGCCTTTATGTGTATCATGTGTCAAAGCTGTGAAATAGCTGTATGCATTCTGCTCCAGGAAGAGAGCTGTGTTCTTAGCCTGAATCTCAAATCTTCCTGTATTGATGTTGATTAAGCCTGGTCTGATGCTTTGAGCACCTTCTTTGAGTGCCAGTGAGTGGATTCAGGCCATATATCTATATGCATGGTTTTTTGCATGCTGCATTTTCTTGGTAGTGCTTCTCTTTTTTATTATTTTTAATTTTTTTTATTATTTTTGAAATTTTCTGTAGCTTTTATCATAAGAGGTGAACTAGAATGAATATCAAGTTTTTCCTCTTGAAAAAATTTCTGCCCTGAGAAATAGAGGCTATTGCAAATCCTGCATTCACAGATGCTGTGTTTCTGCACCAGTGATGCCCAACATGGTGTGGATTGAAAGCATAGAGTTTATGCTGCTGGGAGCTGGGGAATCGTGCACTGAGCCCCTGCTCATCTCTACTCACGTAGACTGGGCACGGACAAGCAGGCTGTCACCAGCAGAGAGACTCAGGGTTTTGCCATCCATGGCAACAGCTGATGTGCCCTCCTGAAGGGAAAGAAGGCTTTTAATTTTCCATGTCCTGTCCCCAGCAGAAAGAAAATGCTGCATGTACAGAAATCTTTCCTACTGAAAGAACACCTCAAACCTGCTCTGTTTCATAAGGTCTAGCTAAATATTCAGTTGATCTTGTCTGTCTAACACTATTAGTATCAATAAAAATATTTTTGTTTGTTTTTCTCCCTCATAAAGTAGTAACCCATTGCCTGATTCTTGGGGCAAACCAATATAACCTAGCAAGCCTAAAAGTTGGTACAGCTCCAGAAATTACAGAGAGAATCTTCTGGGGTAGTTCAAGCTCCTCTTCTACTTTTCTGATTCTTCATAGCTCTTTAAGTCTTGAAGAGCAGTTCACAAGTCAGCAGGAGGCTGACTGAAATTTCTGAGTCCCTCCATTTTGGAATGGACTAATTATTATATTGCCAAGCAGGGGAGCCAGGTTCTTGCCAGCCACAAGGTCTTGATTCTACAGGGTGAGTTAAGCTGCAGTGTAGACAAATTGTATTTCAAGATTATGACTTCTTTAATTAGGTTTTCATAGTCTCTATGAATTTCAGCAGAAGAGGAGCTAATAGAAATATTTCCCTCCCAAGATAGCCTGACTTGTGTAAGCAAGAATTAGCTTTTCTTTTTCTTTGGGTTACAAACTTATTCTAGAAGCAAGTTGAATGAAGAACATTTGGATCACCTTTAATTCTGACTTAGTATAAACAAGTTTACAGACATTTTAATTAGCTTATTCTACTTGATTCCAGTTTGACTTCAGGATGAGGACAAATGTTTCAAGGCAGAACTAAGAGATGATGTTGCTTTATTGCTTGGAGGCATTCTGATATATTTACAGGATCTAGCCTAGGTAGGGTGCATTAAAATTCCTGAGAAGGATGGGTGCCAGTATCTCTGTCATCAACATACATGGTGAGGACAAAGAGGCTGTTTTTATTGTGGCAGCACTTTACAGTTATTTTTCATTACAGTTTAAAGCTGAAAGGTAGTGTTTTGGTGGAGGGAAGGAAGGGAATCATTCCAGTTTCTGTTGCTAGAAGGCTTTACTACTGTTCAGTTTGAACTTAAACATGAACTCATCAGTTAACAAGTGTGAATTGCCACATACCAGCTGCCATATCCAGATATCCGAATTCTTTTTACTTTTCTCAGTTGTTCCTGGTCCATAAGCTATAACCTAAAAAAGAAAAAAAAAGTAAGTTTCATTCAAGTGACCCAAGTGTCCACATTCATCTTCCAACAGCATCAAAAGCATTTTATTTTTACAGGAGAATATTCATAGAAGATGACGTTAATTTTACAGACATTAAAATTCACACTGTTTGGTATTCTCATATTGATTCCTACTGATAAAAAGGGAACTGGTCACACCTGCCACTCCTTATGCTCCTCTGCATCCTCGCTTATCTATTCCTTCTGCCTCCTCCCACTCTCAGTTTTGCATCTATATGCTTCCTGCTTCTGTTCTTGGAACAGGCACTTCCTCCTCATGAACTCTGGGCCCTGTCAAGAGCCTGTTGAAGTAGAAAAGTTTCTTCTATTAACATTAAGAACCCTGCAGAGAGGACTTAATCTTTCTCATTTTCTACCCCCTCTGTGTTCTTCCTGACATTCTCACACTCTGTCACTTTGCTGTCAACTGTATTGGATTCTTTGGAGTGTGACTCCAAGTAATTCTGGGGAAGAATATGTTTTGTAAACATCACACATACAGCACAAATATCAAATGTTGACAGCTTCACTTACACCCAAACTAGACTGTGTTTGACTAAACTGTGAAGTGGAATGTTTTAGGGCAGCCCAGGCTCTCTGGTAGCTGTCCAGTTTTCCTTGTTTCCAATTTGCGTAGATGGAGGGGGAGAAAAAAAAAGTGTTTACACACCCAGATTAGACTTGGACCATGAATGCTGCTCAAACACATAAAGAAACTGAACACACTTAAGTAGTATTTGCATCACGCTGGTGCTTCTGATTTGGGAAATATGGGGAGAGGGACAGGGGAATGAAGGAGCCGTTTTAATTCCAAAGGAAATGAGCAGAAGAAAAGTTCACGTTGATTCTGCAAGTGAAGTAATGATCTGGGAAGCCCCTGCCCTAAGCTAGTCAAACCAATGGACCAAAGACAGGTACTTCTGTTCAGGGGTGCATCACTTTGTCTCCTGAGAATATATTGCTCCCAGGCCTGGATTCACTCAGTCTGAACAGTAGGCACCAATTATCTGTACCTTTAAAAATATCTCTTTCTTTTTAGAGAAACTATACACCCTTACCTCTGTTTCGAAGTTATCTCCAAACATACTCAAGGATTTCTTCTGTTTAATTTCACCACGATGATCATTTAACCAACCTGAGAAGGAAAATGGCTCCATAACAGAAGTGGAGTTCAGTGGGAAAGGTGTTTCTTTCAGGAGTTCATCTGTAAGCAAGGCAGAGGGCTATCAGTGATACTTGCTTCCCTTGATCTTTGCAAACATTTTAATTGAGGGATCAATTTACAGACACTATCTAGTCAAAAGTCTGCTGTAACAGTAAGCAGTGCTATTATCAGAACTTTTTGAGATTGCAAGATGCATCTGTGATTTGTGTGTCTTTATGGAGTGACTTCAAAAATGTTGTCTGAACTGTATTCAAAAATTATAATAATTATATATTTAAAAATAATTTCTCTTGGCAATGCCTTTTTGAGGAAATTATGAAAGTAATCTGAAGAAATCTGCAGCACAATGAAAAATTTTTTGTTTGAAAGCTTTTTTCTTCAGGCTTTGCTGTTTTGTTTTTTTTCCAAAGCTTATTATTTTTTACATTATTTAACTGAAATATTTAGAACAACTAAACAACTTTTACTGAAAAGCAAGCTCCTCCAGAGAAGCTAAGCAGCCCCAAAGGAAAAAAGAAAGTCTTTACATTAGAATTATTTTATTCTGAACTTGTAAGCATTAACAAGATCTAGTCTTGAACGTTCTGTATTTCATTGCCTGATTAACACTAAAATGCAGCATTAAGGTATTTAGTGATTTAGTTTGGGTGCTTTATTTTTCTCATTGCAATATGAGTGGGGTTTTTTTTCCCCTAATTTTCACAGATCAATCAAAAATCCTTTGGAGGTAATTAGACACACACTTTGTCCTTAAATTCTGGGTATGTGCAAATGAGGCTGCAGTGGAAAATTGCTTTTTTTGACTAGGGACTTAAACAAAGGTCTAAAATATTATGATATGTGTTCACACACAGAAGAGGAGGAAAAGAAAATTTATCAGAAATTTTATGAGAAGGTACTCTGTGCAACTGCTGTTCCAAAAGATGTTAAAATATTTCATTCTACTGATAGCTAAAATCTTTACCAGTTGTTTTTGTTTTGCTTTGTTTTCAGAACAAAATTCATCATTTGAATTCAGAAAAGTTTCTTGTAGTTTTGGAATACAAGAAAGTTACTCATTGGTAGATCTTTCTACTAAAATACATGTCCTAGAGAGAAGTATGTGGGTTTTGATGGTAGCTTTTTGTTTGTTTGTTTGCTTTTAAAAACAAAAAGCATATGGAACCTGGTAGGATAAGAGACCAATACTGGGATACCAACAAATACTAAGATGCTGTGAATATCTTCCTCAACCTGGGGAATATTTCTTCTCCACAGTTTAAGAATTCCAGCATCAAGCTGACAAGTAAGTTCAGATTTTATATGCTGGAGAAGGAAGAGCAAAAAGCTGAATCTCAAGGATAGGCACTGTGGTATTTTAGGCAAGGAGAGCTATAATGTTCCTCATGAGTTTCCAGGAATTTGGGGTGAAAAAGAAAGCCAAAGTACTTGTTTCTATTTTGACCAAGAAGCTACACAAATCAAACTGTTATTCTCCATAAAAATAACTTTGCTATTTTCCTCTTTCTGCTGATTTCTGACTCCAGTTGCCCTGATCAGCTGGGACAACACACATGGGACAACAGCAGAGAGTGGCCTGAGCCTGCTTGGGGTTGGTGTAAAGTGCAATACATCCTGCACCTACTGTGGTGCTCTGTCCTTTCCTGCTTGTGATAAACAGCTGACTTCTAACAGTTTAATTTACTTTCAAGTAAAGGTGGACTTTTCTTTATTTAGACTTTAAGTTCCTCAGTTTAAGAACGTTTTTTTGACACTTATCTTATCAGCAGGCCCTAGCCTGTGATGGGGTTTGGGCTTAATATTCCTTTTGATGTTAATGGCACTTGTCCAGTGACAGCATAATGGACTTTGAAAACTATGCCTATGTGGAATTAACCTTTTAGTGTGACCCAGCATGATGATTTGATTATCTGCTAGTGCAGAACAAATGAGAGAGCACTGTGGTGATGAGATGTGTGACAGATATGTGACATTATCAACAGACTTCCTGACTGAGCTCTTATTTAACCCTGATGCTGATCCCTTGCATGATGCTAAAAGCTGTAGGTGTCCTAATGCTCGGGAAATTGAGCTAAAAAGCTACAATGAAGAGGATCCAATCTCTTGCAATTCCACACATATTGGAGTTGAAGCTTGTGCTTCTAAAGGAACTGAGTATTTCTAATCAGGCTAATGGCTTATATTTAGATATTCTTTCATATATTTCTGTTTAGCCTTCATTTGCTTTCAACAGTATCTGAGAAAGTACAAGCCTGTGTTTCTGGAGTTCTGTTCTAGCAATACTGTGAGGCAAGGAGACAACATGTTTAATGATGGTAAAGGTAAAAATATGCCAGCAAAATGCAAGAAAATGGCACTTCTAAGCTAGTCAGCTAATAGTCTTGTGTAGGTTTTTCCAAGTAATATAACACTAAGTGGAACATCGAATCTAATATTTTCTTACATTTTCAGACATCCATTTAAAGGTTCAATACTAAAATCCAGTTCTGCAGATCATTACTATTAAAAATTTATATCATGGCAATGTGCTCTTTATGGGATTATAGCTTTTTCAGGTTTTAATTACAATGTGATGATATCATGTTAAGTTGAAAAATACGTTGTGTTTACTTAATGAGTTTGTAAATATTTTAAAAAGGAAATTACAGGTTTTAGAGGAAGTTAAACAATACTGAACTGTACTGAGACTGAGAATATTAAACTGGGCAAAGAAGGAGAGAACAGCTTGTGAGAAAAGAGCAAGTTGAATATAGTTACAGCCTAAACAGAAACTATCTAAAGAAGAATTTGAGCTTGCTGGGAGCACTGTGCTTCTGATGCAATAAGGACAGGTAAAGATTGGCACTGACCTACCAGGTATATGTGGCTGTATTTGCTTAGCTCACATGTTACATGAAAGGACCTCCTTCCCTTCCCTGGTGATGTCCCCAAGCTTTCTTGTCAAGAAATCAAACTGTCTCATTCTCTTGAGCCTGACTATCCCCAAGTTCCTCCCATAACTCTCATTTCTCCAAGATTTGTTAAAAGGAAAATAGCAATAAAGCACTTGAAAAATATCAAAATAAGGTCAACTGATTGAATGTTTGCTTTATGAAAAACTATATCCTTCAGTGATGTGTCACCCTTCACTTGAAGACAGCACATTCTAGATGGAACAAGGTTCAAATCTTTAAATCCACATATACTCTTACTAATTATCCCCCCAATCCTGAGGTGTTGTGCTGCCTCAGAAACAGTCTGCCCCTACATGCTGTGCTCCCAGCCCCAAGCAAGGATGTGAAACAGTCCATTACAAATGGTGTCTCCCTCTGTAACAGCAGAACACATCATTCAGAGTGGAATGATTGAATCCTCTGTGTTTTTTCATATTTTAACTGAGTGTAAAATGGTCCAGACTAGGGATAAAGAGCTCATGAATTATTTTTGACTTATATATTAATTTGTTTCTGTACACTTTCTAATCATAATTTCCATGTCTTCAATACTACATCATAATGAATAATTCCAATGATAGTATTGCAGCATTTCACACTTAATTGCCAATGCCAGCAATAATACATTCCTTAGGATGTTTTTCCCATGTGTGCCTAACTAATTTATATGAAAAAGTCTGTTTTAGTCTCCAAGTTAATAGAAATGTCAATGAGACTAGTAAGATTTTGATACCTCTGCAAATAAAACAGGTGAAATGAGTGACATAATTTCAGACATCTGGGTTTGAAAAAACAAGTAGTTACCCCGGTCCTTATAAAAATCCAGAGTGAAAGCACTGGGAGTGAGTGATTACTTTGAGGGTTGTTGGTTCATTTCCCTGCTGTGGAATATAGATGCAGAAGCATTTAGTTGAAAATACAGCACTCACTTGGTGCAATCATACATTTCCCTGTGTAACTGTATATTTTTTTGCAGCATGCCCTGAGAATTGGCATGACTGCTAATTTATGACTTGTCCGTGTAATTATTTCTGGGCACATTTTTCTTTGTGTCATTAAATCTATGCTGGAAACTAAACACCTTTTTTTTTCTCCCCTAATTGAAACTAAGAAGTTTGATGAGGAAAGCTTTGAAAAATAATTTTGTAATACAGAAATATAGCTTTTTCAAAAGGAGATATCATCAGCCAGAAGGAAAGGAGTAAGTTAAACCAAAAAAATTCACTATTTAGGGCATAATTCTTTTTAAAGGTTTTTTATGATCTAGCTAGGTTACTGTAATTAAGAATGACAAATATTATTGAGAAAGGCCTTCCACTGATCCAATTCTAAAATAAAGAATCTTAATTCTGTTTCTGAATCTGCCTTTTATAATTGGGCCACTTCATTAATCCTCTTTGTAAGTAACTTCAGTTTGCATAGAATAGGAAGGAATAGGATATTTCATTAAAACAAGAGTTAAGACCTCAGTCTATTGGTGAGACAAGAATTTTTACAGCATGTGTGAGCTATTGCCACTAAATTGTCTTAGAAGCACTAGTGAAAATGTCAGACAAACTCCATTAGTGAGTTTTCTGTTTCTGATGTTGCTGTCTGGGGAGCATTTAAGAATGTAAGGAAGAAAGAAGCTGCTTTATTAGAGAGGACATACCCGCTGTGAAACTGCTGAGCTTTATAGCTCTTAAATATTTCTTATTTTTTTCACATAAATCTGAACAGAAAGGAAAACAACTATATAGGGCATTTCTTCCTGATAGGTTTATTATGCACTATAGGTGTATATCTAGGTCAGCAGTGGCTTGGTTCACGTGGTGAAGCATTGGGAGAGCTCCCAGAGCTCCCAGTTTATGTTCTGGACCTCCATGAGGAGGCTCACTTGAGAATATTGTGGGAGAAGCAGATTTCTTCCTGAAGACTTTCTTGAGGGTTTTTTTGATGTTGTGTTTAGCACACTGGACTCTGGGAGCCTAAGGAAACTTTTGGCATCCAGAGAATGTGCAGCCTGCAGTCCTGGGTCTTGGAGGATACATTGTAGTTTGGAATTAAAAAAAACCAAAACAGTAGAAGTTCTCATATGGAAAATTATAGCAGCCCTACTCCAGATGTTGTAATTCTACTTTATTTCTGCATTAAATATTGCTGACTTAGGTCGGTCTGTCTGAGTAGATTATTTTCATTATGAGCTCTGTATTCATACAGGACTGGTGTAAAGTAGAAAGCATTTAAATATGAGAGGAGGGGACATAGATGAAATCAGTGAGAGGTAACATGCTTATAAAAATGGAAGGGTTGTATTATGTGGCTCTATCACCTTCTTCCATCTACATATCCTTTGCAGTTTAGGTTCACCTTCAGGAGAGATACAAACAGGACTTGGAAGTTACTTAAAGATCTAATGTGATAGGCTAAAGATGAATAGTGTGTTTATATGGTCATCTTTGCAAGACAGCAATGAGGATGATACAGGAAAAGGAGAATATCCACATTGTTGGTAAAAGTTAGGGAGATGGTGGTGTGTGGAACTGTTGATGGGTCTAGGCAGTTTAAAATTATTAAGTCTCTGTCCTTAATTGGACAGTCTTTAATGTCTAAATGCTCAAATACTGGTTTTTTTTTTTTGTTTTTGTTTTTTTGTTTTTTTTTTTTTGTTTTTGTTTTTGTTTTTGTTTTTTCTTTTTTAATACAAGTACTCAGAGCAGAAAAAAGTACCATGTTCTAAAAGAGAAGGAGTGATCCATGTAGGTGTGTTGGAAGCCCCTCAAGATGAAGATAATAGTAAAATAGTAAATTTTCTAAACAGATACAAAGCAGAAACAACTTATGCTCAAAATTAACATTCCTATTTGAAAAAAAACCCATACACCATCTTTAGAATTATTTCAATGTACTTAAAACAGAAAGGCACAAATATTAATACAGTTATTTTACGTTCAAAAGCATGGCCCTGTATTTGCCCTAGTGCAAATGCAGATAGAATTTCTTCCTGCATGGTTTTAGTTTTCTGAAGTACTTTTAACTGAATTAACATTGCCCATTAACCAGTTAAATGAAAAGAAGAAAAAAAAATAGAAGAATCAAGATCTTTACTTGCTTTTATATATCAGTGAAACAAGACTGAGCACCAAATACTGTCTGTGGAGGTTCACTGGATTAGCTCCAGAGGATGTCCATACAGAAGCTGATTTTTATAGTGCTAAGCTTACCCTTGTAACATGTTTAATAGCACTGCTGAGATCACAAAACATTTATAGAGAGTGCACTAGGCTCTATGGTAACCCCTGCTCCACTGACTGAAGAAAACACCACATTTTTTATGTTCATTCAATTCCTTAGGTTTTGTTTGCTCTGAATCACAAACAGAAAACTGAGCTATATTCTAACTATAATCACTAGATTTTTAGTCTAGACTGAAAATCACCCTAGATACACAAAAAATGAATGGAAGTTTTGCTGGTGAACTCACTACAGGACTGGTTTTTGTATTATGTATCTGTATGTTCACTCTCAATAAAGCTTGTTTGAGAAATAAAATTTCATTGATAATTAGAAGTAGATTAGTTTGGAGAAACAAAAACTTGACATTCTACCTATACCAGCAATGTTCATGAGGTTCATTTTCAAACATGCCTAACATAGGAAAAAAATTTTTATTGTAGTTTCTTCCCCATCAAATTACTCCTAAAAGAAGTCTGGATTATTCCAGGTATGGCAGGAAAGGCTTTTGAGCTTCTGGTTACTTCTGCAAAGAATATTTAGCCATCACTCTTTATTAAAAACAATGTTCCTCTGTCTGAACTGTCTCTTGCCCTCTTGACTAGAAAAGTGAGATGAAATAGATACATTGGGATTATCTTGCTCTCAGGCTGATTCAACTGAAAGTAGCAAGACTTGTTTTGATAATTTTGATTCCTCATGTCAAAAAATATGTAAAGTAACCCAAACCAACCCATCTTGAGAGTTTCCTGTATAGCCTATATCCTAATTATATTCTGTATTTTTTTTTGATAAAAAAAAGGGAGAGTATTCTCAGAGTTTATTTCTGCACATGGAAACAAAAGAACAAAACAAAAAATACAAAACAGTTCCAGGGAGGAAGCTTCAAGTAAGGGCTACATGCAATATATATTTCTGATTATATTTTTCCTGATGGTATTTGAGTCCCTTTTCTTCTTCATCTTCAGATATACTGATTGCCCTGTTTTCAGAGGGACTTTTCCTGCTATTGGCTAAGCCAGAAACCATAAATAAATCAAGAAAAGGTCAGGACTTAGTTTGTTTTTTGAATTTATTTTTTAAAATGTGGTGTTTTTTTAAAAGCCATTGGAGCTTGATTTGATTCCATTTACAGCTTTCCTCTATGAGTGAGCAGCAATGCAGGATTTCTTTGAAGATGTTTTTCCTCAATTTTATTCCATTTCTCTCTAAGAAGGTGAGGCACTAGTTCAGGCTTATATAGAGAGGAACCTGAGAGTGCTTCAGCTGGCACTTTTAAATTGAGGTGATTTTCAGAAGAGAAACTGAAAAAAAAGGCTGAAACTCCACTCTCTGCATAAACCCACTCAAATGATACTGAGATATGTTTCGAGTAAAACATCATGGCAACTTGTGGTAGCTTGTTATATGTTACAAATGTTATTCTGCCTGCTGAACTCTACTTCTTAGAAGATGAAAAAAAAAAAAAAAAGGGAGAGGTGCTGAGGGAATAAATCTAAAGCACTATTTTTATATCAGGTGGGTATGTCTTCAGAGTGAGCATATTACCAGCTTACTTCTATCTCAGCCAAACTGTTTTTGTTTTTTTTTTTTTTAAACACTGTCAGTTTCACTGACAGTTACAGGAGCCATAAACTAAAACTTTTGTAACTAAAAATGTGGGGTATTTTCCTCATGCATAAGATATCACTGAGATGTTGGGTTAGTTTTTGTCCACAAACCCTGAAAATTGGAAAAAGGGAGCTGCTCCTCAGGCTGAAAACCTGTGAGATAAATTACAAGAAAAGAGCTTCTGTACTGGATTTATCAATAACAGTTTCTCAGAATTGTTTTTTAAAAAAAGGTGTCAGGCTATATTGTAGCTTCTGATTGTTAGGTTTGATCTGTAGCCCTAATCTTCTGCAAAAATATTAACAATATAAATCGTAAACGTTTTTTTTTTCTGCCCTGATATTATGAATTTGTTACTGACATTTAAGTCCTTAGCCTGATGAGGGATGCTTATTGGAAATCACTGTATTGAACAAGGATACTATGTGTGATATGGTATTTTTTTTATTACAGCAGCATCTAGAGGCTTCATTTGAAATTATATTTCCTCTGCTAAACACTGTATGAGCACACAGTGAGGCAGTACCTGTGATACCTAGCCTTACACATTCTGTGCAAAAAAAAACCCCAAACAAACCAAACCAAACCACCAACACCCAAACATTGGTGACATGCTCAGACTAAACCAGATTTTGACAGTGCCTAGAAATAAAATTAAGATCTTGGAGACAACCCCATTTTATTTATAAGAAACATGGAGCATTTCCCTGAGAATCACATTCCCCAGTCAGCTAAAGAACCAGTGCCTAAAGCTGGTTCAGCAGCAAAGTTTTCAGGCAGGGTTTCTGACTGCTTTACCATTTTCTAATTGCAAGGGCTTTAAGGTTCCTACCCCATGCAGAACATTTTTCTCTTAACTTTATGTTGGCGACAATGTTTTAGTTAACTATTTTTAAGAAGTTTGATGTTCATGCAAAAAACAGCTTAACCCAATTTTAGAATTTGAGTAAGTGCTTTGTTCTGTTATTGATTGAGATGGCTGACAGTGACTTTTTTATGGTGACTATCAAGCTGAAAAATGGGATAGATGTGTAATGTTTCATAGGAACTGTTGTCTCTCTTAGAGTAATTCATTACAATCATCTTAAGATATTTAGGAATTGATGTGGAGATTAAGGACAGCTGGTTCAAAAACCTTTTAGAGAGGGGAAACTAAAATTTCTCTTGTGACAAGGGCTATGGAATTCAAGTTTTGAGTGTGACTGGAGGATGGCAGTGCACCTGAGCCATACATACATTTCTTGGTTGGTACAGAATGTCCCTCAGTTGCCAGCACAGTGAGACACAGAGAGATTTGAAAGAACAAACCTAGCTGAGCAGTGGGATTTGACTGTTAATCAATAGCAATGGATCATGTGCATGCTGGGTGTTCACGTGAAGCTGTGGGCCAGCAGGATTCTAAGATTACAGCAAAACAAATTTCCCACTGAAGGTGCTGGTGCAATATCCCTGCAACTGAGGCTTTTGTTGCCATGCAGAAAGCAACCATCATATTTGAGAGATCTGACTCCTAAAGCCAAAACTAATAACTTTGCTTTCTAGAAGTCACTTTCTCTGTTCTATGTCTCTTTCCAACAATTTAAATGGACTTACACCTGGAGTATCTGTTCCAATGTGGAACTTGGAATCACTATCCACAACTAAAATAAAGACACAAAATAAAAAATTTGGCAAGACAGCATGGAAATAAAATGTTAAACAGATCAGACCCTATGGGAACTAAAATCCTCTGGCTTTTCTCTACTTTTCCCAAGAGTAGATCAGTGTATAGTTACAGGTAAAGGAGTACAAGTAGGTATAAAGTATATGAATTCTACTTGCAAAAATCTCATTGTGGGCTGTCAGAAGTGAAATTTTTTAGTATAAGACTTGAAAGGCATAGAAAGGCATACTTGCATTTCACACTAATACAGTTACCTAGCAGGTGGGTATGATGGCATCACATGACCAAACAAGATGCTGTTGGTAATTGTGTATATGGAATTTCCTTGTGATTGGGGTAATTAAAATAATTACTTCCCAAAGTAACTTTAATTTACTTTAATCAGAAAGAAAAAGATACTTATTTTATGTGGCGAGAATCATTGCTCTTCAATCAGCAATTGCTTTAATTCTGAAATTAATTTGCATTACCTGGGTTTGGTTTTCCAGTTTTATATTGCCTTGAATTGAAAAACCTGGAACAATGAACATTTAAACAGAAGTAAAAAAGTCATGTTCTGTAGGTTAATAAAGACTAGGCAGTAATACTGGCCAGTAAGTTTTGTGGTGATAATGGATGAGTCAAATCCTCAGCTACTATCACATGTATGCAAGACTATACCTATTTTACTGACAGAGGATTTGTCTGAAAGTCCTACAAGATTAATGTTATTAAACATTTCCCTTGTTCACCTTTAGTAAGCATTTAACAAACTGATTAGATGACATTCACATTTCCTAGAAAGTAGCTCTCTACCACAGTCCATGCATAAATAATACCAATTAAAAGTATTTAGATTAAAGCAAGAGTGAAAGAAGCCTTAAAGCAGTTTAGTGGTTTACCTTGACAACCTAGCATTAAGCAGTGTTAATTTTTCACTCAATCCTTTTTGCACTTAGAAGCAGCGTGCTACTAAGTTTATTGATTAAAAAAGTGTGTTCCAGATGCATGTGCAAAATTCTTGATTTCTCATTTTTTAAAAAATCTGATTTGATGAATTTGGGGCATACAAAACACGATTTAAAAATTACAGAGCAGCAATTAGCTTTTAACTAGTCTATGTAAAATGCAGCATAATAACAAACTAATGTTGTAAGCCACAGACTGACAACGACCTACAATACAATTTCAATTTTTTTCTTAATTTACAAAGTAAAAAGCTTACTCTTGAATTATTAGTATAAGTTGAGTGCCAAGATCTTCACAATGAAACCACTTTTCAAAGAGGACATTAGTTGATTCTCCAACATAATATCTGATAAAGCAAACACATTAGTCAGTCCTTTTATTAACAAACTGTGACCAGTTTCAGTCTTTTGAACAAAATAGCTACTTGATGTTGAGTAAGAGCAACTTACTGTCAAGCCTGCTGTACTTGATGTTGAGGAATGGTTATTTGGGAAAGCTTTCTGTTTCCCTGGTTAGTTGACTTGCTGGGTGGGGTGCTCAAACTTCTATGGAGTGCCTTGTAGTTCTGTTGATCAGTCACAAGTAAAGTCACCAAATTCCTTCAGCAACTTTTCCCAATTTCATCCTGGAAATGACTGCTGCCATAATCTCTTGGGACCAATAACTTTCACCTTGGATGTAGCTACTGCAAAAAAACCTGGTCCCAAATACCATTTCCAGTAACAGCTTCTGTGCAGCTATGACATAAATATCCATATTTGATAGAGTCAGCTTGCTTAATGCCCATGCATGGGCTGATAAGAAAACAAGGCGGCTTATGGACTTGTTTGTGAAAAATAGATGGTTTTCAGCTACACAGATTTGTTTGAGTCACCCCTCTGAAAAGGAATTTAGTGCTTCACTTGTGTCAGTTTTTTTGTCTTAACAAATAAATAAACTTTGGTGAGGTCAACAAATCGAGGTTGCTGTATGGAATCAATCTATGGGAAGGCAAATAGAGAATTTACACTCAGATTTGTAAAAGACTGCATGGACTGGGCAAGGAAAGATGTTCCAGTCCTGTCACTCATATTGTCAATGTTTTTAAAAAGGTCTCGTGTCCTTTAGGTTAAAGCTGCTGGAATTATCCTGTGCACATCTGGGTGTTCATGTCTTATATATCTATACATATATTGTCCAGAAATTTTCTAATAGTTCCCTGGCTCCTCAAATTTTGCAAAGGAGAGGATACACTGAAAAGAGTAACAGTATCTATGCTTCCAATATAGAAAAAGCAGTGCTGCCAGCACAAATTCTGAACACAGGCACTCTACAGAGAAGGGAGATGCTAAAAATGTCTTGTTTGGTGTAAACAAAGTGTCCAACAATATGACTAATATCAAACTTCTTTGGTTTCGTACTTATTTGCCATAGAATTAGGATTAACTAGATCATTTTTTCTCATAGCACAAGACAGGTATTCATTACTTAGGCTGGAACACTGGGGAAGGCTACTTATTCTTCACTTGTGTAGTAATCAGCATGCTGGGGGCTCTGATTTATGACTAAGGTTTGTAGACATAATAAATAATGGAACAGTAACACAGAATTAGACCTTGAGTCAGCATACTTCAAAGTGCATTATGATTTCCTCTTGTGCAGTCTTTGCTGCAGGTGGCTGGTATTGAAAAAAGTATGAGAACATGGGAGGTTCTGATTGGAAATTCCCCTTTCTCCCAGGAGTACACAGAGGGAATGCAGGTTCAAAAGCATAACAAGATTGTTCACTTCCAAAACATTAAGTGTCTTTTTTATTCACCACATCAGTGTGAAAACAAGGGCACTAAAAACCTCTGATTTATTTTCAGGCATCTGATTAGATATTTTGAATTGAGGATGTGTTAATTTCCACCTGCAAGCCATCAGGTAGCTTTTAGTTTAGCTTCTCCACATAAGCATGCCTATATTGGAGTGTAAATCTGCAGATCAGCCTAGATTCCTAAAAAGGCATTCAGCGTTTCTCTCTCCAATACCATTCACAGACTTCACATGGTAGGTTGTTTTACTTTAAGTAGTTTACTTTACTTTACTATTTAAGCTCATTTTATATAGTAATAATAAACTTTTTATCTAAATCACTGGCCAATTTTTTCTAGCACAAAATATCTTTTAAATAATGTAAGTCCACACAATCTACATATCTGTAGTGAAATGAAAAAAAGAGAAGTGCATAGATAAACAATACTTTAAATGAACTGGACTTGTTTCTAGCTTGAAATTTAATATTGTAGATTTCTTATCTTGAATTGTCTCTTTGTTAGTTTCTTTCTGTAGACTTTTTCCTTGGCATGAAAATGTCTTTCTAGCTCTGCATACTTGCAGTCTTCCTGCTGTGACACTACCCATGCAACAATCAAACTGCAGGTGAAAGGACAGGAACAGCTTTACAGATAACACTGCAGTTTTAAATCTGTGCAGATTATATAAACAGCTATAGATTCTTCTTAGTCTCTCATCTCTGGTTAATACCAAGACAGCTTTTCTAGATTTGCTAATGTTATACTGTTGTGACCTTGTGAACTCTGTATGGACACAAGACAAAGTTTAGTTCTGCTCCCTCTAGAATGCAAAGCAAACCACTCGCTTACATGAAGATGTTTTTCTCAAAAGGTAATAAAAACTAGGCAGAGGTTTGTACACTGTAGAGGGACTAGTGGTGAGAAAATTGAATTTGTTTTCAGCTTCCCACACACTTGATAAGAAAGCTGCTCTTCATTCAGTGCTTACAAAGGAATTAATATTCTGCTTGCCAGAGCTGATAAAAAAACTTATTTGGGTTATTAGAGAGCTCTGAGTTATTTTTCAAAACTTAAGGCAATAGCAGTAGGTAGTACATAAGTAGATTGCTTTAACCACAACATGTACTTAAGAAGTTTCAATATGGTCCTTGTTTAACTAAAGTAAATGCTAAATGAGATCTCTGTTTATTTGTGTGTAGATAAATAGATGTATGGATAGAATTAGTACAAAATTATCAGGATGAATCTGACAAATTACCAGGAAATTTAAGCACTGCATTGTATTGATATGAAAAATTAGTTTATATTATGAATTCTAACAGATTAGTTTATACTTTACCTTAGCCCATCAATTTCTGTTTTTAATCTTTCCCTCTCAACCACAAGACCCACAGTGTTTTCATATCTCTGAGGAGAGTGAGGTATCCTGGCAGGTAGCAGGAACATCTGTTAAAAGAAATCAGAAAGTGTCAGTGCCAGGAAGTCTGTTTTTTGCATTGTCCTTTTCCTGCCCCTCAACCTGCAAAATCTGCTCTTTGTCCCACTTCTCCCCTACTTTTGTTGAACCTGTGTTGCTCCTTTGCAGCTGCATGCACTGTGGTACCCACAGCCCTGCAAACACTGTTTCTTGTTTTCTCTGTGAATGATGACACAGTGACTGCAATCAGCACTGCCTTGATGAAGTTCTCTCCTCCTGGTTTGATCATCATTGCCAGACACAATTAAAATGAAAATCTAACCAATTACTCATCTGAAATTTATAAACTTACTGCAATTTCTGAGTAATTGAAATAGAAATGAAAAGCAGGTTTTTTTTGTCTGCTCAACAAAATGTCTAAACTAATCAGCCACATGTATCCTCCCAACACAGTGAGTACCTTTGCATGATGAGGAGTGCTATTCTCTCCGGAAATAATTAACAAATATGAGGGGCTATTTCTTCATGCAAGTGACAATGTGAATAGGCAACAGAGAAGTCTATGTCTCAAGTTTCAGAATAAACCCTTTCCTAGCAGCTACCTGAGCAGCAAGTTGGCAAGCCTGTATTCACCAGTACAGATGTTTTAGCTAAGGCTGAGCAGTCATTACAGCTCCTCAACCTACAAAACAGAGCTAATGACAGTGCCTCAGCAGTGCTAGTATCAGTCTTTCCACCAAGTATTGTGTGCTTTTCATTAGTGCTTCTCTTGCATGCTGAGATCTCAGCTGGGTGTGCTCCTTCAGCGTGAAGTGTAAAACCAGAACCTTGTAGTTGGAAAATGCGGTTCTGTTTTGTCACTGAAAAAGTTGTAATGCTTTTAATGGCACTAAGCTATTTGGTTTAACACGTCTTCCACTTTAAAGGCTGTCTCCACTACACCTAATAATCCTTTCAAAGACTTGAGTGCAGTCCAAGCTTGTGTCAATAACCATGAGTGGCAGTTGTAGCACATCTAACTTGTAGTAACAGCCAGTATCTATTCATGCTCTCAGTAAAAGCACTGCAATCTATGCTCTAGCAAGTGTTCTGCTATAAAGAAAAATTTGGTACATTTTATTTGTAAATGGCTCTTTTAAAGCTATCCTACTGTGATGGTTGGAAAGGCTAGCTGTGAGGACTAAAAAAGGCTGAAAATACATGAATCATTTAAATTCCTCAGTTTAGGCAGTTTGCTTAATGGAGTGGGTGAGTGGTGTGTACCTGGCAAGGTGTAAATAAAAGATTAATCCAACTGAATTAACATGGCAGATCCCATGCAATGCAGGGGAACAAGAACTTCTCTCAGTATTCTTGACTATCTGAAGAGGTACCCCAGATGTTCAGGGGTATTTTTATGTTACTGAAACAGTCAAATTTGGAATGCAGTTTATGGTAGTTTCCTATTACTTACTTGAAATTTTTAATACTCCATTCAAGCTTTTTTTTTTTTTTTTCCCTAATAAATCCTGCTGCCATTTCTTTCACAGCAGGGATAAACTGTTTTCTAAATAACACAAAAAACAATCATTTAACATAAATATGTTATAACTGTAACAGAAAAACAATCCTGTTTTACCTCCCCCTCTCGGATGACAACGTCTTTTTGTCTCCCATTTTCAATTATCTTTAAACACATATCTCCTTGAACCTGGTAAAAAAGCTGAAGAAATAAGAAAATAGCATTAAGGCATCTGCTCCAAAACATTCTGAACTTTATATTCTCTATGCAAAGAATACATGTATAAATACATTCAATTTGCAGTTACAAGTACTCGCTGATTTTTTCTAATGATAACAGGCTTCTAAAATCTGTTGATTTAAAAAATGTTACAAAATATGTATGCTTTCTGTTATCTTACTAAGAATTAACAATCTATCCAAGAGGTCTGCAACTGCACGTAGAACTATCCTCTGGACCTAGTGGAATTCCACTATCCTGGTTTTACCCTTGGAATTACTTCTTGCAGGGCACAACGTTACAGTTCAAGCATTCATTAATTACACAATATAGAAAGCTTCATTTCAGATGTAGCAGGGTCTTTAATCAATCAAATTAAATGTCATTTTTCCAAATAAGCTCCAAGTATGCACACATAGGGGTTTTTTTTGTTGTACTTTTTCATTTTTTTAATGGCATTTTCTCATTTGGGATGGATTGCCCGTTTGGAAGCTGTTCTGCTTTACTTTTGTGGATACCCCCAAATCCAGCAGCAGCTGCTGCTCTTCCCACTGTGTATGTAAAAGGGTTACATTCAAAGTGTATATGAGGATAGAACCACTGAACCCAAAATTCTGTCTTTGGTCTCCTATGGCTGTTTTCAGACAAAAACCAGCTCTGCTTTGTGGGGGCTCAGGTCCTCATGACAGAACTGTGTTACAATCTGAAAGCAGATCTTTATCTTTGACCTGAAATAATGGGCACATCCCTCCTCATTTTTATGCAATGCAGAGCAACAATAGTTCCAAAAGTCACTTGCTTCCCATGTTCTCTTTACCACATCTAGAAAGCAGAGTGCTAGTGCAGCTGAAGTAGTCTGAAACATGATTCAAAGTTAGAACTATAACTGAAAAAATCCCTTATTTATGGCAAGTCACTACAATTTCATCGAAATTGTAAAGAAGAAAAGAGTAAAGAAGAAACCACTGAAGCATGCAAACCCCCTGAACAGAACTCTTTCCAACATTAGAGAAGCCTAATCAATTTTTTAATCGTTATTATTTCTGAAAGAGATTTGAAATATTAATGCATGCCCCCTGGAATTGAAGAAACAACTCTGTGAACATGAGAAAGAATAAATATACTGCCAAGATAACAAAACAATAGGGAGAACTGAAGATACACTGAAAAAAAAGCTCATTCTGAGAGATTTTACACGAGTGAAAAATTCACCTTGTGCCAGGGACAGCACTACAGATAAATTATAACTCTTGTTTAGAAGGCCACAGTGCCAGGCCACTAATCCTCATTGCAGTCCATTTCCCTGTGCTCTTTTTTCTGACTTTTTTGGTATTTCTGAAGGCCAGCACCCAACTCTACAGAAGCTCTCCTTCCACTGGGCATGGCCAACTTCTCCCTGCACCACAGAGAGTGATCTGAGTGGGGAAATTACCTCTCCTCCTTCAGTTCATAGAAGATTCATCTAAGACTCTATGACCTAGATGGATTGTCACACCAGTTGTGGCTCATATGGCACTGATAATGCTGAGACTTAAAGTATCACTTTGGAAATCCTGAGCTTTGGAGTGTCATTTCCCCTGCAGCTACTGGGGCAGCAATTACTGAACACATGCACAGGACATGCAGAAGAGGGAAGGGACAACACAGGCAGAGTTTATCCTGCTTCTGGCAAGAGTCATGCAGCTGAGCAACCTTTCTGGAAATGAAAAACTTGAGTGAGGATGTCAGCTCCCAGTTCAGAGGTGAAGCATCACAGTCATGAGGAAAGATTACAAACAGTAAGTTATGAATTAAAATAATCGTTTTGCAGTGGGAGAGGAGAAATGGTGTGGGCTACATATTGTCAATGAAAGCATTTTTATGACTGAATTTAAATAGTACCTTTCACTGTAAATTATGGTCTATTCTTCAAAACTTTTTTTTTTTTTTAAATTGCCTGAGTGCTTCAGTCATCCATAAATCATCTGATGTAACTGTGATTAATACAAGTGGCAGCAATTATTGAATATACTGCCTTGCTTATAATATAACCTGAACTTTTTATCAAGGAAACTGTCAGCTATTTAATATCTCAGTGAGTTACAGTCCATGCCCATTTCAGAGGCTAGATTGGCAACACGGTACTGTCTTTTTGTTGGAAACTTATTTTTTTCTAAATACTGACCGACTTTTGCCTTTTGTGCAAATCTAACATCTTGGTAAGTCTCTCTTGGAAAAGAAAAATCAAGGCCTGAGTTAGAAAATTCAGGTGTATATGTATATATATATAAACATATATGCCTGTATAGATAGGATAGCAAGCCAGTAGTTCACACCACTTGAAAATATAAGCTTTCCCAGCTGTACTGCTCTTCCTGGAATAATCTAGTATCCATTCTCCCCAGCAGTACTAACAACTGAGGAAATATGCAGTATTCCTGCTCTATTAACATCTTACTAATGACAAGGCCTCTCATTATGTGAAATGTGTATCTCTTCTTGTAGAAAAACCTAGATTTGTACATTGCTACTGCATAATGGCTCACAATTGGGTATGAATTTTGTCTTTCTGGGTGAAAAATGTCTCAAGGAGGAAACAAAGGTTGTTCACCATTCTTTTAATCCGTTGCTACTAAATGTGCTTATTTATTTATTATTGTATCTTCTTCCTTTCCTCTTCTCCTTTTCTAGACTTCAGCATTTTGTTTAGTTTTGTGCTTACTATATGGTATCTTCTCATTATGATTATACTAAAAACACCTCCTTTATTAATGCTCACTTTACCTCTAGAAGTTATGAGCCACCTAGAAGAGCTTCTTTGCCCCAAGCATAACATTATTTCATAACAATTGCTCAGTATGATCATTAAAACTGCAGATATACCTATGAAACTCAAATAATAACACCTTAAGTCAGAGACGATTTTTTTATTGATTTAATTTTCCTTAAATTTTCTTTGCTGTAGGAGAAGTGCATCCTCCTTCCTTAGTCTGCTTCACCCTTATTGATCATGCTTCAAGCCTGCAGGGGAAGGCAGTGTGGCCAGTGCTGAATCACTCTCCAGTCTGTACAGGGATATTTCATTCAATTATGAATAATCATAGAATAAATTATGCTGGCATTTCTGGAGGCAAGAGGAGGAGATGCAAAGAGGTAGGAATTCACTGTTGTCATCAGTGGAAGCGTTGCTGAAGCTGCTTGTCTTTGACAGAAATTTCAATAGGGTAATAGAACATGTGAATACTACCTTAAAAGATCACTAACATCCTCACTCTACTAGCATGGTGAGAATTGCTCCTTCATCCAGGGATGTATATCCTAGCAGAGTAAACAAAGAAGCATCTAGTAGTGGAAGAATACAGGATTTGTAATTGGTCTGTATTGACTAACTAAAAACCCCACAAGTCTGTTTTATTTTATGTACAGCGGTGTATGTAATTTAATTTGGATGAATCTTTGATATCAATCTCTGCCTAGACACAGGAACCCAGAGCTCCATGAGGGCTTTGATAGCTGACAGCTTATTTACAGACCTCTGAAGAGACCTGCAATTAGAAGGATACTTTGAGTTCTCACTGCATCTAAAAATGGAATTTGGGATTGCTCAGCCACTTCTGGGATTAGGCTCTGGCTTGGTATATTTTGGCTTTTATTTCTTGTCATATGGTTATGTACTAAATTAATTTGCAGAGCAAATCAAATTCTGATGTGGGAGTAGAGCCTGAGTGTTCTCCAGACTTCAGTGGTGACTGATCTATTTCAGTGCAGAAAAACAATTTTCTCCCTTTCTCATCACAAGGATTTTTCAGCCATTAGAAGTCTACAAGAGAAATAGGTGAGGAAGGTAGAGAAAACTGTTGAGGGCTTTTGGTGGTTTGGTTTTTTATTTTCCTCTTTTCATTTACATGTCATCTGTGAAACCTGAATACTAGCCAAAACTCATCCCAAAAATCCTATGCAGCAAAATTATTTCTGAAGATACAATCTCCTTCTGATGCAAAAGGATCAAAGTTCTTATCACATTTTAATAGGAGCTTTGTTTCTTACTCAAATATTCCAAGAGTCTTTTCCAGACAAATGTGGGGTTCTTTAAACGTAAAGAAGCAAAAATGTTTCTCTTGCTTCACTGTGATTCAGCTTCTCAGATTTATTTGGGATATATGCACCACAAAACTAAGGCAATGCTTACCTAGTGCCACTTTCCCCTTGTTTTCAGATATCCACTATCCTTATAAAATGCAAAGGGCAAATTTATCTGATAGGGGAGAGTTTCTCAAAAGCATGCTGACTGGAGAGCAGCATACACTAGAAGGGGTCAGGCTTCATTTAAGCAGATAATCTGTCAGAAACTCAAGCCAAGTCTTAATTGTGGTGTCTGTGTGAGATGGAGAGAAAGAGAAAAGTCAAACTCAGGTCAGAACACTCAGATGAGTTGTGGCATATGTGACCTCAAACCTGTATCGTTTCAAAGCATTAAGTTATATCTCAGTCAGACCATGTGAATGTGCTAGAAAAAGCTGAAGAGATTCATCAAGATGATCAAAGGAGGGGGGACTCCTTCTCTGAGAGTTCTCTTTAGGACTGCTATGGTCTGTGGGGCTGTGGGGTAATAATTAGATGGCTCTATCCATAGGAAACTACCTAGACGCTTAGAGTAGAAACTTAGGGTAGAATACAGCACAATGAGAAGTGGGACTTCTAAATTCAAGCAGGGTTTGTGCCAATGCAAATGTGTTGCAGGTGGTAGATGAAAGGCTGATTTGAATTTCTCTGCATGGAACTGTACTGTTTTATGTAGACTCAACATCAGAATGTGAATTGTTAAGAAATCAAAGCTAAATCAAAGTCAGTTGAGATTCATTGTGTGTAAGTGGTGGACTGAGGTGGGTAAAGAGATAGCAGCCTAACTACTTTTGGAATCCTAGGTTTAGCTGTTAGCATATCTCACTTTCCCCCAAAGCCGCCCACACAATGTAGTAAATAAATTCTGAAATCCTTTTACTAGAGCTAGGCTTTATTATGATCATGGGGTTTCTCTGTCATTAACTTTCTCCAAAATATATGGACCCCTTGAGTTTTCATTTATTTCTTTGGAAGGTTTTTTTTTCCCCTACCCTCAGGCTTTACAAGTAAGTAAAAATGCAGTAAATACACCATGAAGCCTGTAGGCTATGTTAACACTGAAACTCTTCTTGTGAGAAATGCTATGGTGTGATGCAAAATCCAAGACAAAGATATGTTGAGGACTTCCCAGGTACCTGCTACGTCATAGCTGCGAGGAGTTGAGCACAAGAGAACATAGCCTCAAGCTGTGCCAGGGGAGACTTGAGTTGGACAGCAGAAACAATTTCTTCATGAAAAAGGTTGTCAGGCATTGAAATGGCTGCCCAGGGAGGTGGTGGTGTTCAGAAACAACTGGGCATGATACTCAGTGCCACGGTCCAGATGACAAGGTGGTGTTCAGCCAAAGGTTGTACTCAATGATCTTGGGAGTGTTTTCCAACCTTAGCAATTCTGCGATTCTGTGATCTCGTCAGGGCTGCCACAGAAACTTTCACAGTGGCCTCATCAAGTTCACCTACACAAGAATTGTAGTCACTAGTCCATGGAACCCAAAACTGTCTTGACAAATGAGACACATCAGAATAAGGATTCATGTGAAACTCTAAGAACTCATTATGTAGGACAAACACTTCCTAGAAATTTCCTTCAGTATTAGTTATATAGGTCCATTCTCATAGCTCGTTTTTGCCATGTTCCAACAGAAGATGCATTTCCCAAAGCAATTTTCATTTTTCAATTTTTTATTTCATTTCAAATTCGTCTGATTTAGAGGCAGAGAATGTCCGAGCAGATGTTTGCTGCCTCTACCTCTATTCTGATGGAGAAGGAAGCAAAAGGGAACTTTACAAATAAGATTGAATATGACTTCCTGGTAAATTCCAGCCAAAGACTCTGAATGGTTTATCTGCTTGATTTTTCTCTTTAAACACCTGTCCAATGAAAAACAATGTCTCAGGTATAAGACTCTTTCTGTGCAGAAAGGTGTCAAAGAAATAGTGCACAGAAATTTAAGAAGGCAGTGAAGCACTATAGAGAAAACTAAGAAGGAACAAAAGATAAGAGTTATTTAGGAAATACCTGCTTGTTGAGAGGAGGAAAGAAATTGTGCTAGACTAGCTGTCATTTTAGCCTAAATAGCTGTCCAGGAGACAATTCTAAAAGGCTTTGAAGAGAGTTCAAATCAAGCCTCTGCATTTTTTCTTTTTCTTTCTCCTAATTAGCCAGTCAACACTAATCTTCCTGATACACCTGCACTTTAATGGCACCGCAGAGAGGTTGGGAGCAGGAGGATGCTCCTCAGCCCTTATCTCTGTGTGCCAACCCTTTGCTGCTGTCAACTGCAGGCTTTCAAGTGCAAGTTGTGACACAGGACACTCCACAAACTGTGTGACAACAGGCACAAGACAGCAAGTGGACAGATATAAGTAATCCTAAATTAAACTTTCACTCCAAACCAACCCTCTTTGGGAATACTCACAGTAGAACAGCATCAGCTAAATTTGCCTGAAGGATTTGTGGGTTTTTGCATTTGTGATTTGGCCTGCTGACAGTATGTCTATATAGTCTGTCTTCAAATTATCACCCAGAGCTATAAATTACCCTTTTTCTGACAAAATAATGAGATGAACATGACTTTGAACAGTGTTTTTTTAATCTCAAGTCTAATTTAGGAATATGCCCTTTTGCTAGGATACTCTTTACTTCACAATTCTTCTCTAATGAGAAACATGGTTCTAAGTTAGATTACAGGAAGGTGCAAATGTGTCTGATAAAAAGCTATGGTAAACTGCAATGAATAACTATAGTGTACTTTCATAAAACTGAATGAAATTGGCCCATATGTTAAACTGGTACATAACTGATAATGCTTCTGATGTGTGTATTGCCAATTTTCTGATGTGATAGGGTTGTTATGTTTCCATTTTTGGTTTCTGAGCAATTGTGGGAAGCTTACCAATGAGCATGTACAGATACTTAAAAAATCTTGTTTCCACTTGAGTTAGCAATAACATCCATTTGCAACAGTAAATTAAAAATTATGCCTCTATAGATATGGCTAACTTTTTACATTACTGAGAAGTTGTATAAGGAGTTTATAAAAGGGTATGCTAAGTTATTTACAAATAGAGGAACATCTTGCAACATGAAAAAAAAAAAAGTTAAATTAAATCAGCCTAACTTTCCTTTTAAGGTGTCCCAAGCAGCCTGATAGCCTGGTCCTGGGTGCTGCCAGAGCTCTCCCTGCACAGCCCATGAGAAGAGATAGTAGAGTGTGTTGGTAACCTGGCATGTGATGGATGTGCCTGTGCCCACAGGCACAGGTGGGCTGGGAGATGGTGACAATCCAACACAGGTGGGAATCACCCAGGGATAACAACTCAGCATCTGCTTTTCCAGAGCTGTGTGTCTGTAAGGACTACACACACCTGCATGGCACAAACAGGAAACCAATGAAGGCTCTTGTGAAATGCTGGGGTGAGTTTGGGGAGAAATGATTCAACGGTAAGTAAATTAATTTTTCTTTCTCTACAAAAGGATTTATTAAAACTTGACCCACTTCTGCTTTAAACTATGTAGATGCTTAGGCTTGAGTTTCCAAAGGTACTTAAAATTAGGTTGCCAGATGTCATTGGAATGACATGAAGTTAAATTATTCTGCTGGGAAAAAAGGCAAATTGTCTCCATCCTGGCACCCTTACTTCCAGGCCTCTAGTATCCACTTTCCCTTAGGATTTTTTCAGAGCCAGTAGTGGAGAAGTCCCAACAGCAAGCCAGCAATTCCAAGAAAAAAGCAGTAAACAAAGAAGGTGTAAATTGTTACAATTTTGTTAAGTGTCTACTCCTTCCTCCATGCTGCATTTGGTGTAATGGCTACTCACAACTCAAAGCTGGAATGGCTTTGAGTCACCAGTGGAATTGCTTTGAGCACAGGGGAACGATTTGAAAAATATTTCAATACTTTATTCTTTAACTTTCTGAACTCAAATGAAAGCTGAAAAGCTGATGATTTTCACAAAGTTCACAAAAATAGGTAATTTCTAGTGAATTAAAATATTTTTGAATTTTGAATGTCAAAGTTACTTTTGAAATACAGCTCAATCTTCTGCAACAAAGTATTGCTTTAAAAATATCATTACCTTCCTAAAATTCCATTCCAAAATGTTGAAATGAGACATTTTGATGTGTCAGAACATTTTCCCTAGTTTGCTGCTGGAAATGAATTACAGCAGAACAGATCTGATTCGTGTTTGTTTCAAACAAAATGCAAACATGATTTACGGTTCTCATGAATGATTCTGTTTAAGCCTATGAATAGATCTAATAAATACAACATCTCTGAGCCAGGCGTTGCTAATCTGTAGCTTCAAAAGTAGCTGCATTTAATCATTATAGATAAATTAAATCAGAATAATATAAACAACCTGTAGGTTACCTCTTCTCCTTCTTCAATATGATAATCCTTCCTTTCATTTGGCCCTCCAACAAACATCACATTTAATTGATAGCGATGCCTAGAAAAGAAAGTGACATACCTCTATTCATTATATTATTTCATTTATTATTTTTTTTTTAATTCTTTTAGGACAGTGAGTCAATGAAACAACGTTGAGTGAAAAGCAACAGCCAGTACAAGGATTTATAAGACCTTGGATGAACCTCTCTGCTCTGGCACTGTCCTGTTGGGTGACCTGAGGCCAACTACTTCCCTCCTGGTGTTTCAGTGCCTACAGCCATGAAAAGGGGACAACAATAGCTGCCAGCTGTGGAAAGAGCTTTGAACTGAAAAGATAAAGAATGTTACCTAAGAGACAGGAGCTAGAAAAAAAGGCTTTTCAACATGAGCTGATTATGTAAAGGTGAAACTCTTAAAAGTTAACAAAGGTAAAAACATGCCTCCCTCCCCCATTGGTAGAATTATCAGAGATACTGATGGTAGGAATTGCCAGCTAATTTCGGTTCTGCTTATATTGGTTTTGCTAAGCTGAAACAAAATTAAATGGTTTTCTTGGGGTTGTGGCTATTTCAGAAAAGGGGATTCCAGGCCATTTCTTAACTCTACCCCTCTTAAGAGCCCCAATGAGCATTCCTCTCAGGTATCACAAGGTATGCCTATCACCCCAATTATCTATCAGTCCATTCACACTAATAAAAAGGTAAGGTAGCAGATTTTATTACGCTAAAAAAGCCCTCAAATTCAGGCCAGTTAGGTGTGAATCAAAATTTGTTCTTCTGCTGTTCGACAAGTGAAGTGAGGTGTGTTAACTTATGCTTTGCAATGAGTAGGTTCTGGGCAGTAACACGGAACCAACAGGGCCATGATCCCCTGAAACACAGGGAACAACAACATATCCCTGTGTCAGCACCTTAATTGAGAGAGGCTGTTCTGAGTGGTTGCACATATATATTCAATCTGCTACCGTTATCACTTTTTCTGTGAAGAGTACAAATGGGGACTAGTAAAGCAGACATAACAAGTAACAGTGACAAATTAGTTGGTCAAACAAAACTAAAGAATTAGAATTGACTGCTCTCGCCATAGGAAGCTGTATATTTTACAGCACTGGGCTTCATAGCTGCATCATAAAATAAGGAACTGTAATCCAAATTGCTTGTACCATGCAGATTTAATATTCATTTTCAACAGCACACTGCAATGCTTCTGCATTAATACACGCTACTACTAAAGAAGGGCAGGATGACCCAAACAGCAACAATACAGATAATAGTGAACGAAATAAAACAGAATAAATAAGAGAATAGAATAAGAGAAAGGCTATCTGTGGGTATCTTGTGGTCTACTGTTAAAATGGGTTATTTTTTTCAAATAAACACTTGGTTTCGTTATTAGTTCACAAAACAAAAGTGAAAATACTGCTTTAAAACAATTACTGCTTGACTTCTTAAATGGGCAAATCTACAATTAATTCTGTTATCCCATAGATTTACTTGGGCTTTATATAATAAACAGGCTATGGGTTAATCATTCAATCATGAACAAATACTGGTATCATCCAAAGATTCTAGCTATGAAATATGAGCAGGAACTCCACTAGGTGTCCATCTTGCTAAATAAAGTTTACTGGTTAACATAGTTGCTTAAATTTAAGGAGAAATATCATAACAAAGAAAAGCAGTTTCAGTTAAGACTGCCAAAATGCAGGTAAGAGTATTGTAAAGGTTTCAGAGATGAGAAAATTACTTGACTGTGCTATTGTTAGGATAAGGAGCTAACCAATGGACTATTCAGTTTTCTATACTTTTCTCTTCTTAGCCACATAAATGAAATGGTACCAGTAGGTAATCCTTTAAAAACATTTTAAGACCACAAAGAATCAGATAGTCCATGACCACACGTAGTTGTCCTTTTGGTAAGCATCATATTCTGAACTCAGAAGAACTTTAGAAGTACCTGTAAAAATCAGTCAAGGGGATTGATTTTGCAGTAATTGTTCACTGTTGAAGTTTAAAAACATTTAAGCTTGCAAGATAGTGTCATTAAAATATAATGTCAGCTGCAATATAGTCATTTTCTTGACTTTGGTAAAACTCTGAAAAGGCAGTAATTCAGGAATTGGAGTTTTGTGCTGCAATCCTATATAGGTGTTTAAAAATTGTGATCCTCTCAAATGTATAGAACACAGTGTTATAAAAGCCTGAAAGCTGTAATAATTTTAGATACCAAAAGCCCTACAGATTTGCTGTGAGACCTAGTTTTACCTGTTAATTCTCCCTTGAAGCAAAGTTTTTAAGTTATTTAAATTTTCAGGTGGTTGCCTTGCAATGAAGCAGTAGGACACAGCAAGAAGATTGCCTTTTACATCTCTACTCAGCACATAAAGATCAAGCCTTTGAAAAAATGTTGAAAATCTGTTAGTTGCTTCTTGGAAAATCACCTAAAACCTTTAGGAAAATCCTGAAAGCACTTAGGTAGCACCAGGTGCAGGTGGTGGTAAACTCAGAATCCATGCAGTAGATGGTTTTACTCTTCTTCTACATAAGCTAAAGCCATGTTAGAAAATGAATTTTGTTTTAAACTATGCATTTTTTTATCACAAAAAATGTTTATCATTTCACTGTAACTTCTTAAAATGTTAATGGGCAAAGATCTATGATAGATGTCACATTCCAGATTTACTCAAGGCTTACACAGAACTACTAGGAAGCAGCACAGAACAGTGCAGTAAAATAAAAAAATGTTCATTGTACTGATACAGAAAGAAACACAAATATTCTATATATGTAAAATACTAAAATTTTCCCATTATCATTGGTAAGCTTCAGAAATGAATATGCTTCATAAAATGCTTCCTAAATCAACTCTGGAAATTAAAGAAATGGGAACATTTGCAGTGATTCAAGTTTCATAATTTTTTGGTTCTACATATAGCTGTATTTTCAACACAGACATGGCAGTAAGAATGTACTCTTTACCTTTTCTTTGTCTTGTATAAATTGCTTTGAAAAGTAACCCTTGCACCTGTGAATGGAAATTAAAATCACTGATAGATTACTGCCCATTCAGCTTTTCACTAGAGATAGCACTTAAGGGTAGGGCAAGAGGCATATTTTTTGATGTTTTTAAAAGATTAAAATTGGAAAGTAATTTTTTTTTTTTTTTAAAGTTAAGAAAATGCTTTTAAATTTCTTTATAAAACCTGGCTCTGTATCACTCCTTAGAGAGAATACTTTATAATGAAAGCTTTCTACATACAGAGTTCTTGACAAAGTATTTTCTCCTCAACTGACAAAAGAAATCCCCAATATTTTGACACACATTGGATAATTTACATTGGAATTTATTCACAAGCTTTGACACAGAGAATATGCATGATGTACATAAAACTGTGTAATGCCCACACTTTTTTTCCTTTTATTAGCTGTTTCATTCAGAACACAGTAAACTGCTGTAAACTGTCCCTTCAGGCTCCCTACCCTCCTGCTTGTTAGATTTGGAAATGCTCTGGAAATCTGATCCTCTGGTACCTCTGCCCTTCCTTTTTCCTTGTTTTTCAGTGATATATCCTTCTGATTTTGATTGCTTCAGCAGCTTTGACTCCTTTATGATGTTGGAATGATTTTCAGCATCTTTAACTACTTCAGGTTGTAATTTGGTTATGGATGTGATGTCATCTCCTCTGATTTCTAGGAGTTTGTTGTCACAGAGCCTGACAAATTCTCTTCACTCAGTCTCCTCTTCACAAGCACCTTTGAGTTGAGGCAAGTATCTCGTATTCAAGTTGATCTTTGCAGCTTCTGCTGAGTTATTCCAAATAAGTTGCACTCGCTTTCTGTTCTTTAGAACAGCACTCTGGCTGCAAACTGAGAGGAACTATAGTTCCTTATTCATCTTTACATGTATGCATTGTTGCAGCTTTCTCTAATAGCTAGGAATATTTGTATATCTAGTAACTTTGTTAAAAAAAATAAATTTTCATTTACTTACATAAGCTTATTGCAAACAGGTGGCAAAAAGGCAGTTTTGTTTTCTTCTATCCATTTTCTTACATTCACAAGAAGCTCCATCGTCCACCACCTGTGAAACTTTTGCCTGAGAGATTAGAATTTGCAGAGTGCTTTTTCTGTGAGCAGACAGACTGCCTGTGATTCCAACCCCAGCGCTCAGGGGATTGGCTGGTAGAAGAGGTGTTTTCAGACTTCAGTGTCAAAGGGGACAGGTCCATCAACCAAAGGTTACTTCATAGAGAGTACTAATGCTCCAGCAGCTTGGCTAATAATTGACTAGTGTTTTTAAAATATATATTTTTATTGGAGACTGGGTTTTGCCCACAGGGGGTTTCTTAATTCTCTTTACTGCATCAACTGGATTGTGTATGTTACCTCTCTACAAAACAGGCCTTGTTACACAGACAGAAAAATGGGCAAGGCTGGGGCATTCATTCTAAGTGCAAGATAGAAAACCCCCTTCAACATTCTAAGGCTGAATGTTTCTGCTATGTGTAATTGTCTGAAAATACTGGGATCTTCTTCTGCTAAGCAGCCAAAATACAGATGTCTTCTGCATTTGTAAGACCAAGAGCAGCTGTCCATAAATGCTCATCCTTAATTAGATCAGCTCTGCCACAGTTATAGCAAGGCTTGATTCTGTGATGCCCTTTGGGCAAGTGCAGCATATTGCCATCAAAAATTGTCAGGCCAACAAGAAACTGAGAAGAACCAGACTTTCCAGATCTTTATTAATCTTTACTCACTCACAAGTTTCTGTTCATGATCTACATAGTTGCTATAGGACTGCTCATTCTGTTCCCTGCCACCCTCATTTTTTTTTATTAAAGAAGTCTTTAAACATTTTTTCAGACTCCAAACACATGGAATGAGTGGGTAAACACAGAAATTCCAAGACATTACAATATCTTAGCACTTTGCTCTTGATGTATCTCGGTCTTCCACTTCTATCTATGCTGTGCTTAGTGGGTGAATGTGTACAGGTATAAGAGGTTAAAATGATCTGGTTAAAAGTGAGTGGTACATTCTCCATGGCTTGCACATATGAGCAGTGCAGCTACAGGCCTGAAAATTCAGCATGATGAGCAGTACAAAACTGGGAGTTCTTTAACTCATACTGTTGTAATTTTTCACCAGAAGAAAGCAACAGAGTGTGGCTTTAAACTAATACTGTGCTTTTATCAAGTATATTGTAAGTATTTATCAAGTAAGAGTGACTCTGTTTTACCTTCCTCTTTATCACTTTGCAGTGTAGTTTAAACTCATTATGCAATTTATAAAACAGGAAAAAAATCCATTCATTTTAGGATATGAAAAATCCACATGTGGATTACAGTTCCACTGTGTTAATATAGTCACAATGGGACTAGCTGTAATTTCCTCTGAAATAAGCTCAAAGTAATTATTATTTCATTCCACTATAAAACATCACCACCACATCATTTATTTAGCACACGAAATTTCTACCAACAGAATACCTGAGACACCACCATACAGCAAACTCATAAGGCCTGTTTTTGGACTTACAGACAGGTACATTTTGGTACTTCTTGTTCTGTAGGCTGCTGGCAGCTCTGTTCTTAGCTGTGAAAGAAAGAGTTTCTATTCAAAATGCACTTTCACTTAGAGGATTATGATCCAAATTGGCAGGACTGGAAAAGTGCAGACACCCTAGTTAATGACCGTGGTTTTGTAAAGCTCTGCCTTATCATTGGTAACTTGTATTGCAGAGCAGGACTGCATTTGTTGGGCATAAAAGCCAAGAGAATCTCCAGAGTCACAGTAGGAAAAATCACAGACCCTGGAATGGATTGAGCCAATCCCTGTTCATCACGGTATTACATACCAGTTTTAACTGCAGGCCTCTTGTCCACAACCACTGCTCTAATCCCTAGTCTCTACTTTCTCCCACCAGGCAGAATACAAGGTACTATTACCTACAGAGAAAACTTTCTCAGTTGCAGGCTCATAAATCCATTTTGTGGTTAGCATGAGATATGAAAACCTGACAGTTAAACCTACTCAAGGAGCAGAAACAAAGTTCACTTAAAAAATTCATCATTAATATAAGGCTGAGGCTATTATCACAGGGTAGCATTTTCTGCAATCTTCTGAAAATTAGTAGGTTCTGAAAAGTGAAGTTCATTGCCACTTCATGCATATAATAGTGAGGCTAAGAAATGCAGAAAACAGCATGGTGTGAAAGGCTATGAAATTCTATTTTTGTGAAGCGTATTGGAGAGGCAAAGAAAAGAAGCAGTGCTGCAGTCTCTGCGACACCCAATAAGCTCACCTCATACACCTCAGGGACTGATTGGGGCCTGGATTCTACCTGCTAGTCTGCTTCACAATGGCTCTTCACATCCATCAAAGCCTGCTCCAGCACCTGGGGTTTCTGATCTCCCTTCCAGCCCTGATCATTCCTTTTGTGCAAAGGTAAGGACTTGATTTTGCTGCCAGAAAAATGCAAGAGTTGTGAAGCACAAAACTGCTATATGAAAATAATTTTTTTTTTTGCATTGAGGGTACAGGGAAAAACAGTTACTAGAAAATGCTGCATTTTGGACAACACTCACTCTATTTTTCTACTTTCCTCAGTCACCAGACCTATTAGAGACTTAAATTTACAAGTTTGTGTCCAGCAAGAAAGATATGTGAACAAAAAAATACAAGCTAAATATTGACAGTGGGCCATATACTTTTTAAACTACACTCTCCATGCTACTATTTTTTTTTCCCCCATAGCAATCTTTCTGTGGTATAGACTGTTACCATAATAATGGTAAAGGTAATGAAGGCTGCTGCTGTTTTCTGGTATCCCATAGGTACACCTTTGTGATGATGGAAAATTTTCCTCAAGAAATGAACTGCCAGTTTTCCATGCCAGACACATAAGCAATTACATGCTACTTCACCTGTCAATGGTGTATACCACTGAAATATATTTTAGGTAATGCCCTCAGTAATAATACCAAGAAGCAAAAACTTTTTTGGCAAGTGAGAAGCACATCCTCTCCATTCAAGAAGTGTTGGCTGTTTACCATGGAGATCATGGGGGAAGACAGGCAGTGGAGTCACACTTGGATTTAAATATCTGCTGATGATTATTATGTTTCCCATCTATTTGCCACATATGGTGGGACAGATCTAGCTACAGAATAAATCCATGTTGGAGGTATACTTTCACACTGCACAGTAGTGTTGAACAAACACTTGTTTTGAGAGTGCCAGGCACCCCTCGTGTCGCAGATACCAACATTCAGTTCCCTGCCAGGCGACTTTTCGCTGCGGCCTGGTCCTGAGCACGCAGAGGCTGCACCATCACCCGCGGCTGCCGTGAGCCTCAGGCTGAACTTCGCTGACCCAGCGGCCAGTGCATTCTACCGAAGGCCGTCAGGAGGCTCGGTCCCGCACGACCGGGCCGGGCTCCGTCTGTCTCGCCCCCGGAGAACAGAACTGCAGCTCACACTGCCAGAGAGCTGCTGACACTGCCAGAGTGCAGCCAGGCCGCGCCGCCGCTCGGCACCTGCCCGAGCCGCCCGGCCCCGCCCGCAGCCCCTCCCGCCCGGCGGCGCAGGGGCCGGGCCCTCCCACCGCCCCGCGGGAGGCCTGCCCGGGAGGGCTTTGTGCGGGCCCCGCCGCCGCTCGCCGCTCTGCCGTGCTCGCGGGCGCCGCCCTCCCCGAGCGGTGCAGCGTCCGCCCGCTCGCTCATGCCTTTCCGTGCCGCTAGCGGGGCAGCGCGGCCCGGGCAGGGAAGCGGGGCGGCCCCGGGCCGCCGCTCGGCGCGGGGTGCAGACGGGAGCTCGCCGCCCTTCCCCCGCCGGGGCCGGGCGAGCCCTTGATAAACCGTTCTGGAGAAGTTGGTGTCAGGGCTCCAGTGGCGCAATCGGTTAGCGCGCGGTACTTATACAGCAGTACAAAGCCGAGCAATGCCGAGGTTGTGAGTTCGAGCCTCACCTGGAGCACACAGCTTTTTGGGAGAGAAAGCGGGCTTTTTTTGGGGCTCGGCGGCGCTCCGCAGGGAGGAGGACAAAAGTGCGGGGAAAAATTATGGAGACGTGGCGGGAGCGTGGGCCCGCTGGAGAGGGGACACCGCGCCCGGGGACGCGTGTGCTGCGGGGCTGCTGCTCTGTGTGTGTGAGGGGGCAGGATTCAGGGCACCCTGCGGGTGAGAACCTGCAGGAAATAAAGGTTTGTGTTACACCGTGTTTCATACGGAGTGCTGGTCGTGATCGCTGCACCCCGCTGGTGACAGTATGTCTCCGTTTTGCCTCCTTTGGTGGACAGTCTTTGAGCCTGCTCATTGCCTGGGTAGTGCTTAGCAAATGCACGTGCTGTAGCAGGAAGGAAAGTATTTCGAGTAATTTCTGATTTCACCATTTAACAAAGGCAGCAGCTCCGTAATAGAGGTGGTTTCAGGACTCTTTGCTGGATGTTTAGGCCCAGATCTTGTGAGCTCTCCTCTAACTCCTCTATGTTAACACCTAGTCTGCTGCTTTCGCCGTGCAATTTATACCAAAAAGTTCAAAGAGGCCCTCAAGATCATGCAGCCAAAGGTGTCTCTATTGCCCATATCAGCCCTTTATCTGTACCACCGGCATTAACTCCCTGAAGTGCCACGTTGAGGCTTTTAATTATCCCTTCTGTCTTTTGGTTACCACTTTGTCCCCTCTGAATTTTGCATTAACTTCACTGTTCTCAATGATGGTGTGGTAATCCCTGAAGCAGGTGCCACAGTGGTAGAAGGAAGTGTAAATGAACAAGATACATTGCATTACCTCTATAACGTATCAAAGGATGAATAAAATTCCTCTTTTGCTTGCAGTGAGTTTCATATTTTCTTCTTCATGCCAGGATATCCATGTCCCAGTGCTGATGATTACAGACTGTACAGAGGAGTATTTGCACAAGTATTTGGAATACTAAAAAATGAAAATACTGGGTTTGTGTGACTGAGGAGAAAGAGCCCAAACCTCAAATCATTAGAAAGGGAGCCGTCTCCATTCCTTGGACAGTGACCTCTTAAGAAACAGAGTGGGGACAGTGCTACTTCCTTTCCCTGTTCCATGGTGGGTCTCCAGGAACAGGCAGCAGCTCCTGCACCCTCCTGCCAAGGAGGAACTGCTAGTTTGACATTTGGGGTCTTGCTCTGGCCTGCTGGGTGGGTGATTGTATAATTTTTGCCACATTCAGGGTTCGTGAAGCAGATGTTTGTTGCCTGCACAGCTATTTATTTTGTGATATGCTTCTGTGGTGCTGAGAGCAGCCAGGACAAGCAGCGGGAGTGTACAGTACTGTGACCTTCTCCACAAGATCTCCTTCATCCCCTTAGACTTTTTACTTCTACCTCAGCTTTTACTGATTTTTGTCTTGACTCTGGGAAAAAAGTGAAAATAAACAATCGCTTCGTGAGGCGACACTTGTGTTTCTCCCCCTTCTGATGGGTGACGCCTGTGCCTGACACGTGAAGGTGAAGTTCCAAGATGGGCATTTCACACTGAAAACCACGCTAAATCAGGACAATTTAAGTGGATTTACTGGAAATCTCAAGAAGAGGAGAATGTTGTTTACCTGGTGGCTGTTTAGGACAGAAAGTGAAGGGCTGCTGAAGCACGAGGCCTTCCTGTGGGCGGCAGTGAGGTGTGGTGAGTCCTGCTGCTGCTGAGGGGAGCTCGTCCTGCCCAGCCCGTGGCAGTGCTCCAGGCCCAGGAGGGAAGGCTGAACTCAGTGATTCCGCCTCCTTCCCTTCCCCAGGGGCTGCTGTGGGGAGGAAGAGGAAGAGGAGGAGGAAGAGGAAGAGAGCTCCTGGGGTGAGGAGCCTCTAGTGTGGTGCTGAGCTGGCTCCAGCATGGCCACAGCAGCTCTCGGGAGGTGAAATGAGGATGGCCCCGGCCTGTTGCTTACATTTACAACTTTTTCCTCAAAATTACGGAATTTATGGACTTACAAGAATCTTATAGACTAACGAGAGGAAAGTAGGTTTTTATTGTGCTGAACTGTTTTTTTTATTAAGCATTTTGGTCCTGATTTGTTGGGTAAGCAGCTGTCACTGCCCGAGGTTTCTCCTTAGCCCCAAGATCACTTCAGGAGGACATCTAAATCCTGCTTTTTCCCAAAGCCGCCGATGAGAGATTGCAGGAGATGGTTTTCAGAAGCTTCAAGGATTGTTTATTGTTTCTTGTCTCAGGAACTCTTTGCCCAGCTCTCAGCGGTCTTCTCTGCTGGGCATCCAGGATGGAATCTGCCTGGGGAAGGCAGGGCTTATCTTATATAGTCTAAATTACGTGCTAAATGTTTATAACAACTTTTCAATATAATACAGTCTTGTTAAACGGTCCAGCTCTGACCCCATCCAATCTAAAAGTGCCAGCATGTCACCCAGCATGGATGACATGGAGAAGAAGGAGGAAGAGGTATCCACACCCCAAATTCTCCATCTTGGCCATGTGTCCCTTATCACAAACATTCCCAGAAGTCTATTTATCTAACAATCTGATTTACACTTTACTAATTTTGGTGGCTTGTTTTCATTCCCTCTGTGTTGGTAATTTCCCCCAGGGGTTAGAATTCAGCACCTGAGACACCAGGGTCTCACTCAGGGGTCTTTGAGACCCTCACCAGGGGGGTTTTGAGACCCCCAAGGAGGCCAGAGGACTACTCTGGACTCCCACAGCAGTTTATGTACAAAAACACATATGTTGTTACATAACTCAGTTCATGTGGGCATAAAGACACCTCACCATGATGGAAGAGTTCCTAATGTCTGTGTGTTAGCACTAGCTTATTTTCTAAATCTTTGGTGTAGCCACGTGATGTGTTTGGAAAACACCTGTGTAGGGGGGATGCAAAGTGCCAGCTGCACTGTGATCTAGGGAGAGGAAATCCCACCTTCCCTCTTCCTCCTCTTCCCCAAACTAAGGCAGTTCACCTGTGCCTCCTTTTCCTTTTGATAGCCAGAGCTTGTGCCCCTTTCTCGAGCCACTGCTCTTGAGTTGGTAGCCAGGCTTGGTCTCAGGCTGCCATCACCCAACAAGGGACTGTCATGGGCCCTGGATGCTCCTGGAAGTGTGTTCAGAAAGAAAAGCTTCCTTATGGTGAGTTTTCCATTCTGCCTGTCTTATCTAGGGGCCTGCCTGTTTAAGCCTCTGCCTCTCTGTTTTTGTGTTTAATTGCTTGGTGTGGATGGCATGGCTGCAGGCCTGGACCTTCCAAGCTCCTCTGGAATTCTTCTGGAATACTTTTGAAATAGGTCCCTCTTCTTTAAATTTGTCTTGCTGTTTGTTTAATGTTGGGTATGGATTATAAGTGTTCTACAGGCTTATTTTGGCTGCTCTGGGTTCCCACTGACTGTAGAAAGAAGGAGGACCTGCTTATAGGTGTAGGAAAGCTTGATGCTTATTGCTTATTGATGTGTGCTTCTTATTGGGAGGAGAATTTTCAAAGATGTATCTCTTTCCTGATCTTGGAGGATTAATAATGATCAGGTTAGGGAGCAGGGTTTGTGTTTATCCCTGTGTGATCTTGCTCTAACAGGGAGCCCCACTGCAATGGCACAGGTAGGATTAAAGATGAAAGGCTTATGCAGGGTAGACCTTGCTGATGTTTATTTCTAAGTGTGGCAATTCTTTTCTCTGGCGTGTTAGTAGAGTTGTGATTGCGAGGTTCTGAAGTGTTTGCTTAAGTTACTTTAAATATAAAAGTCTGCCATTTTCCATAATATTGAGGTTTACATGTCCTAACAAATGCCTGTGAGAGGCTATGGTAAGGACTTGGCTACCTAATTGTTATGGAATCAATGTAATAAATACTTGGAGTCTTTGCAAATAATAAACAGCCATTGTCTGCTCTTTGTAACTATTCTCAATAGATGGCACTGTGACCCCACAGAGTGAAAAAGACGAAAGCAAAACATTCTCAGATGTCCTAAAAATAGAAACCACTTGCTGAATGCTCTGTTGTGCACTGTAGAGAACAATAGGCCAAAATTTCAAAGGTTGCTTAGAAAAAAAAGCCCTCTGGAGGTATAGATGCATTTTGGTTTTGTTTTGGGCTCCACCACCACCTTTGTCCTTTGTACATAACATCTTGAGGAGTTTTCTGAAATTAAAGTCTATTGATCTGTTGTGTTTGGAGTAACAGAGGTGAATGGGGTGTATCAAGTTTTTTTTTTTTGGTCTCTGTGAATTCAGTTCTGTGTCAAAGTTCCAGTGTAGCAGGCCTGACTTAGATTATCTTAAATTTTTTGTGGAGTAGCTGGTGTTAGAGGTTTTCATGCAGAGCTGCCTGAAGTCCACATGGCTGCTTCCTACTGTGGAGGCATTGAGCTTGGAAAGAGTAGCTGGGAGGAAAGGAATGAAGTGTAGGTGTTTGCAAACTGTGTGGAAAAACTCTTAAACCAGATAGAAATACTCTCCTTTTGTGGAGGAGAGGTAAGGTAAGGGTGGTAAGGAAAAAAAAAATCACATGGAAGCCTCCTTGGAGAAGAGAAGGGCTGAGGGATGAGAGGAAAAGTGGGGCTGATGCAGTCTGATAGAAGATGGAGAAGTGAGAAGAACTTGTAAGAGGACTAGAAAAGCAAGCTCACAAAGAGAGAGTCTGTGTGCATTGCTCTCTGAAACTGGTGAAGGGGAAGAAGGAAGGAACAAGAATAAAAGAGAAAGGGAATGGGCACAAAGAAGGAGAAAATGGGAGAGTCAGATCATAGGTAAGGAAGTTCTTAAAAAGGATTTCTAAAAAATCCTCCTGTCTGGCTATAGCTACATGAGTGTGCTGCCTAGGGCAGTGAAAAACAAATGAGTAAGTGTTAGCTAGTCAAGCCAAGCTAAGATGGAGTTGCTGTAGAAAGCAAATTGGCCTGTCCGTTTTGCTTGAGCAAACAGAGAGCTCAAGAGGCAGGTTTTCCTTCTCTGTGTGTTTTGAGTGGTTGCTTTAGTGTGGCAATATAAGAGACCCCTTGGTCTCTCTAGGGTTTGAAGCTGGTGCTGGGAGGGTTAGAGAGCTCAGCTTTCTGGTTTGGAAAAGGAAGGAAATGGACAATCAGTCGTGGATTTTGTGCCCATTTAATTTTCTTGCTTATGCTGAGTTTGCTGTGTTAGGCTCTGCTTTTAAGGTGGAAAAAGACTCTTGGTTTCTTCAAATAGTTTTGGTGCAACCTAAATATTTGAAACCCTGGAGAAGTCTCAAAATATAGCAAAAACAAACTAAACCAAACCCAGAGGAAGAACAAGCTGGGGAAGTGGCTGCAATGGAAGGGGGTAGCCAGAGAGTCTGTAATTGCAAATTTTGGGGAAGGGATGCTCCCTTGAAGTAGACATTTGAGCCTGTATAGACTGCTTTAGTTCAGAGATCTTTATACATGGGGTAGCAGATTTATGGCAGTGTGAAAAAATACTTTTGGAAACTTAGCTGTATATATAATGAAATATACATAGGAAGATTGTGGAAGAAGATAAAGCAATAATTTTAAAACCTGTCTTTTGGCAATACAGTGGAAAATTCTTAAGAGTCAGTTGTGCTGGAAGTTATGTGGCTGCATGGTGTAACATAGATGGTTTACCAGTTTTGTGAAGATGTCAGGCACTAAAAAGAAGCATTCAAAAAAGTTGTGAGGTCTCAGGGTCAGTTGACTTCACTGTTTCCATTTATTTTGTATTTATACTACCCACTGAGATGAAGATAAGAATTGATTAGCTATACATCTTAATTTTAGGCACCATTTTTATGCTGTGTACAGAAGGATATCCATCTGTCGTTAAGGAAAGACACATCATACTTGTGCCAGCACATTTAAGAGCTGCCTCGTTTTTTGTTGTTTTTTGGGGGGTTTTGGTGGGTTTTTTTGTTGTTTTTTGTTTTTTTTACATTGCTGTGTCACTCAGAAGTGAAAATATGTTGTCTCAGGGCTTAGGGGAATTTTTTAGGAAGATGATACTGGATTTAGGAGTGCTTTTGAGGGGTATCTGTGTTAAGTGCCTGGTTCCAGGTTTGGGGAGTTAATCTCTTTCATGCTCTGGGGCCACTCTGCCCTCCTCTCTCTCCTGACCTTGCTTCTGCCCCACCTTCCTCATCACGGGAGGGACTCAACCTCTAAAGCTAAAGGGCTGCCTTGAAGCTGATTTAGGGAAGGTGAGAAACATCCCTTCAGATGCTTCCCTGCCCACCTGCATTTCCCCATACTCCCAACTGCCTCCTGAGAGGTTCAGCTCCTCTCCCACTGAGGCCAAGTGCTCTAAAGGGTTTTCACTGCAACAGAAGGTCCATAGCTTTGTCTCAATACAGCTGTGACTATGCTCCTGTAAATCCCTGGTGAGTGGCAGGAAATGCTGCAATTCCTGGGGTGGCTGTAGGTGGCTGCAGCTTGGGCCAGCTCAGTGGCCAAAGCCCTTTGTTGCCCTGACATCTCAGTAGTGCTTGTTCCTGCTTGCAAAGTCAATTAAGCTTGGTGGCTGTGTCCTGTAAAAAAATGCTTACATTCAGACCTGTAGAGATTTGTAGGAGCTTGCATACATATCATGTGTATTTAATGCTCTAATAGCTTTGAAAGTTTGACTCCCTAATATTGAACTGTTTGCAAGGCCTGAAGTAGCCTCCATACATTTAAAATGCTTCTGTGACAGAGAGATTGTATCTCTCATTCTTGCTGAGTTGTCCTGCACTTTCTGTGTAAACTAGCCAAAAAATGATTGCTTTTTATTATGATAAAGGAGATGCCTGGTTATGCTGCTATTTCTCAATTTCTTAACACATAGTATCTTTGAAAATCCTTTATTTTTTTTTTTCTGGAATTGGAGAATTTTTCTTCATTGTGGGTACTAGGAGTGTTATTGTGTATCTTTAAAGGCAAATATCTTTAATAGAAAAACAGGGTAATTGTCTAGTTTCCTAATAACTGTAGCCCTTTGACAGAGTTCTTGTAATACTTGGACAGATTTTTAGAGCTGTTCAGGGATGCCTGCTTGATGTTGGTGTTTGTCTGCCTGATTCTAAGCATCTGGGTGTTGTAGAGGCTATCTAGCAAACAGACCTCTTATTGCAAATGTAATGTATTTGAGTGTTCTTGCAGGAATAACCTCTGCCATCTGAATAATTCCAAAAGTAGAAGCCAACCTGTCAATGAATCAAGACTGAAGTGACTGCTTTTTAAATGTGGTATTAATGTATAGTACGAGTGGGTGCATTTTCACCAAGTTCTGTGAATTTGTTTCATGTTCCATAGGAGGATAAAGTTTGGCCCAAAGTAATGGGAAGCTTATGTCTGGCTGCAAGGAAACCAGGAAATTTATGGGGCTTTAAAGTATGACCCACTGCAATATTCAGTATGTGTGATTTTTGGCATGATTCAGCAGTAAATGCTAGTTGAAAACAGAAGCACAAATTATAGGGTAAATAATTCAGACCAAAAAGAGGCCTGCTTATGCATACATGGTAAAGGAAATGGAAATACAACCACAAAATACAATTGCTGGGAAGAACACCAGCAGTTTGGAACGGTCACTGTTACAACTTGATCTTCCTGGATGACACCTGAAATGAGAGGGGCATAATGATCCCCTTTGTGTGTAATTGTGTACACTGACCAGTAAATCGTGTGAGGCTGCTGCGTTTGGCACTCGTCGTTTTGGAGAGGACTTTCTGTTCCGTGGCTGCTGGGTGGGAGGATATAATGGGCACAATGCTCCTTTGGTCCATCATCAATAAATGTCTGTGACTTGACTTCTAAAAGCTTTTTTCTTGCCTTTTTTTTTTTTTTTTTTAATTTTATTTTATTTGTCATTGGTAGAGGCATCATGAACTGGAAGAAGAGAACTTTGTGCTAAATTCTTTTTCTGAGCTTTCCCTTTGCATTTTATTTATTATTTAAATAGATTTGGCTGCTGATATAAAGCAGTGCTTGGTTCCTAACTCTAAACATAGGGAGACACCCAAGCATTGTATTGAGGTATTATTGAGGCTTGAATTTTTCAGTGAATGTTTTGAAGAAATGAGAGATGGTAGCAAAGAGGGTGGCTGTATTGCATTCATCATCTGAGGGGTTTGTTTGTCCTCCTGTGCACAGAAGAGACCATTTCTTCTCTACACTGTTCCCATTAGATTGCTTACAGTCTGTTCAAAGTGATTATCAGCTACTGTTGTCATTGAGTAGTGCTGTGTTATAATTCTTTTAAATTCTTTTAAATGTTCTTACAACATAGATTGCCTTGGCTTGTTGCATACCAGGCTTTTGAGAACTGGGATGGGGTATTACTGGTGCATGACTCTTAGAGCCAGGAGCTAAAAAAAACAGCCAGTAGCACTCATGAGATGTGACCCATGGTGAGCTTCAAGATTGCTTCCTTGTATAGTGTTATAATTGGAAAACTACAGTTCCTTGATATTTCCAGTGACTTCTGGTTTGAAACATACACGGGACTGTATTGAATTTTTATATGGAATATTTCTACTAATGAAGTTGTTTGTTTTTTCAGGAAACTCATCTATGGGACAATGGGGTGAAAATTCCTGTAACTTACAGCATTAAATGACTGCTGGACAATATCAGAAATTGGGGTTTAAGGGTCAGTTCAGAAAGTAACTAAGAACAGAAGTTTCCAGTAACAATTGTGGCTTGGATACAGTTGAAATAAAAACAACACAACCAAATTCAATTGTACTTGCTTTGGCTAAGTAATAATCTCAGAGAAGATGTGAACAATAGGCATTGGAGACTAACAAGTCATATCCTGAAAGGAAATTATAACTGATACAGACAAAGTGGGGAAAAAACTGGTAGTGATTACTAACTACGAAAGTGCTGGTCTTAGCTGTCTCACTCAATAAATAATCCTGCAGGGGTATTAGCAGCATTAGTAGTAGCAGCATTTGGCCATCTGGCTTGGCTTCTGTGGGAGGTTTAAAAAAATAAAACAAAATACCACTGTTAGTGGAACTGCATCCATTGAAATCATAGGAGAACTTGGCCCTGCCTTTTTGTGTTCCCATTCATTGTGTGCTGTTCATCCTGTGCTTGGATCTCACGTGATCATTTGGTTCTGCAGATATTTTCTTGATGTTCATGGACCACACCAATGCTCTGTGAAGTCCTAGCTGGTGGTCAGTTCAAGTTACCATGCATCAGTCTAACTATGCTGGTGGTTTTTAGGAAACCTTGGCGTGACTTCAGACCTACAAACCTTTGTCCTGTAGTGTTGGTGGCTGCAGCTTTGAGCTGGTGTTGCCCATTTCAATGTGCATGAAAACAAAGGCACTGTTTCTGCTTCTTGTGTAATCAAATCTACTGACTTTACTGTTACTTGGCTTGGAATTGTAAACATGAGCATTGATGTGGCAAAAATGCTTCTTGCTCATTCTTTACTGAGTGGGTATTTATGAGCTACTCTGACTAAATGAGTCTTTGCTGTAGCTCAGTGTCCCTGTGACTGTTTCCCACGAGTGCTGTTTGTGTCTTGTTTTACTGATAAGCTGTTCTCATCTTGTTTCTGTGTTAAACAATGTAAACATTCACAAGTTATCAACTAAAGTGTAAAATGCCAACTTACTACATCTCATCTTTCTGACTGACTTTTTTTTCTTAAAATTTCACTTTCTTCATCTTGAAAGAAAATGAAGCTAAGGATGAATGTTTTTAAATCTGAGCAAAAGCTTTTTTGCCTCTTCTTAGTGCTACTGCTAGAACTAAAACAGTCTTGATGCTGTTGAAAGTATTCCTTGATGTGTGATTTGTATCATAATCAAACTGACAGACATCAATGGAGCTCTTACAAGTTTATGCTTGGAATTAAGTCCAGTAAAATGCTTCTGGAATCTCCTGGCAATTTCCTTTTATCAGTGTAAGTGATGCAGTATGAATCCATTATAATTACTGTGGAGCTGCACCAAATTAGATGGTATTATTGAGGCTTGAATTTTTCAGTGAATGTTTTGAAGAAATGAGAGATGGTAGCAAAGAGGATGGCTGTATCACATTCATCATTTGAGGGGCTTGTTTGTCCTCCTGTACACAGAAGAGACCTATTTCTTCTCTACACTGTTCCCCATTAGATTGCTTACAGTCTGTTCAAAGTGATTATCAACTACTGTTGTCATTGAGTAGTGCTATGTTATAATTCTGTTCTTGCTTCAGTGCAAAGCATGGACAAATCAGGCTTGTACTGTTAAGCATCTGTATCTGGTAAAGCCGTGGGTGACTGAACTTGGTGCAGTGGCTCACACACTTGATTTGTTTACACTGAGAGAAATCGAGGTCCATGTCCACTCAGCTAAGCAGAGTTATTTCAGATTTATACTGGTGAAACGGAAACAAAAATATCTGGCATGCACTTTGAAGAGTTTATCCTGGTGCACACTTTGTGTTGTTTATCTGAGAAGTGCTAACCAAACAGCAGAGCACGGGGCATGAATGTCAGACTGCTTCATGGGTAGTGGTTGTGCATGACAGCCTGGGCCATGGGGGAGCTCTGTATGCCTACCTAAATTTAGTTACCAAGGTTAATATAGGTCACAGTGAAAATGACATTGTGGTGCTTTTCTTCAGAAGTATTTTTTTTCTCTTTAGTGACTTTTGCTATATGAAGAACTTTGGTGTGGCCCACAGCTGGAAAATCTTGTCTCTGGGCAAATGAGATATTTGTGCAGTTACAGCAAGGCTGTATCCATCACTTGGAAAGGACAAATTTTTATTCCTTTTACTAGATATGGAGAAGTAAAAAAAACAAGGAAAAATATGGACTTGGAGTTTCCTAAAAAGTCAGCCACCTTTGAGTGCATTCCTGGAACACCAGCCCAGTCTGCTGGAGGAGAAAGGGATCTGCCCTGATGTGCAACTTCAGGTTTGTCACTAGGCGTGAAACATTGCTTTTGGGCCCAGCTGTTTACAGAGAACCTTCTGCAAGGCTGTGGTGCAGCTCTGTGGGCAACAAATGGAAACAGCAATTATTACCAAGAGAGAGCAATTATTACCAATTGAGAGTGGCCATCCCATTCGAGGGAAATGCAGATTTTGTACTTGAGTACAGTTGACCCTGTATCTGTAGGCAAAAATCCAAAAATATTGGTTGCTCATCCTCAAATTTCTAAGATTAAACATGTCTAAGTAACTGCTCTGAGTGCTCAAAAGCCTGCAACTCAATTAGACCATTAAGACAGGCAACTTTCAGCAGATGGCAGCATTGCACTCTGTAACTTAATTTTTCTGTCAGTAGTTTTGCAACTCCTGACTACTTGGGTTGGTTGGAGACTGCTGGCTAAGTAGCAATCCAAACCCACTTCTAAAATGTTTTGAAATACAGGTCTTAGTAGATTATGATAATTGGGTATTGTTTCAGACTCGTGAGTTTTGTATGGAAAGTACCTCTGTGCTGCATAATAAAATGTACTAAAAACAAACCTAAATCTCTTCTGTTAACTCTCTAAGCAACTGCTTTGAGACAGAGAAGGCTTTTAGATAAAAATATTCTTCTTTTAAAAATACTAGCAAATCCTATAAAGATGTTAAGAGTTCAAAGCGGAGTGGGGAGCTTGTAAATGACTTTCTGCATATAGTCCTGAAAACTACAGCAAACTCCCATTCTTTATTTAGGAAAAAACTGCTGACTTTCCTAATGCTTTCTGTACTTTTGAACACCATTCATCCTCATTCCAGAGTCCATACCTAGGCAGACTTACAAGTGAACATACCCTAGTTAGAAGTTGTCAGCTGTGACAGTGTTCAAAGGTTCAGATGCAGTAGTTACTTTCTGTTTGTGATTACTCAGTTAATAATACTTCTTTGCATACAAAGCACATGTTTGATTGTAGTTCAGTCTGGTTGATGGGAGAGGTTCTTCCTATCTCTCCCATCCTCACTGTTGATTCATCAGAGTTCCAGGGGGACTATGGAGGAAATGAAAGCTGTTCCTGCTGTGGAAAGAAAAGGGTTGTGTACAGAGGCCTCTTCAGAAAAAACCCTTCTACTTCCAGATAGTTATCTCTCTGTGATGTACTATTCTATATATAATCCTAAAATGCATAAGAGATTTTTTTTGTGTGTGTGTATTCTCTTAGGGAGAAAATAATACTGTTCTTAAGGTTGGCATAAAATGCAGTTTGAGTGCTACATTGCAACCAGCTAGCACTGATGTAAATAACATCCCAGAAACACAAAGCTATAGTAAATAGAAACTAGGTCAGCCATTGCAGCCCTTCAGAAAGAGACTAAAAAACATTCTTCTCTTGTCATCCAAACTTGCAGTTTGGGTGGAAACAAGTATATTGGTATCAATGAAATTAGTGGTCTCTTTGGGAAACTTTATTCACCTACTTCAGAGTAAATGAAGGAGCCTTTCTTTTTTCCCCTACATAACAAAAAAATACTATAGGTAAGCAAAAGTTCAGACTGATTCATTTGGGTTACATTCCAATACTGTTCTGCCTTTTGTCGTACAAGTGAACTACAATGGAAATTTTGACCTATTCTGGATTTTTTTTTTTAGTCAAAGTAGAATACTACCAGAATAGTTTGCCAAGATGAATGGTTTCTCTGCTAGATGCAATCTGGACGTAACTAGCTTAGTATTCTGGAAGAAATTAAGTATATGCAACTCTCACTTTTGTGGGAGAATTTTTGGAACATCAGCATCATGGGAACTAATGTTTTGAAGTTAGAAAGGTCCTCATTCCGGTCACATCCTCAGAAAATGATCTGGTGGTCAGTCTAATGCACACATGCTTTTCCAACAGCATGGAGGCATTAGTGAAGACAGCTTGTGTGCTGTGGATAGAAATGTGTGGCAGTGGAATCTTTCACCTAGCTGGATTCCTGTTGCAACTTGGGCAGAGTAGTAAGACTTGGGACTAGTTTCCTGTCTTCATTATAGCATAAGCCAATTTAAAACAAAAATCAGAACAAAAAAATGTTAGTTAATATTGCAGAAGTAACTTCTTTGGAAATATCAGCAAATGTAATATTTTATCCTTAAGGGCACATTGAGAGGCTGGGACTCACTGCCATCTGTGCATACACTGTGGAAGGGTATCACTGGATGTCTTTCATGATGGTCACATTTTAAAGCTGTGGTGTGAAGATTTGGGATACTTTAAGTCATGTATTACTTCCTGATCCCTACAGTTGATGACGTAGGTTTGTTGTGTTCTTGTGCTAGGGAGCAATGTGTTCTTTGTAAAAAGCAGTCAGGATTGTATCTCTGGTGTAGTAACATCCCCCTCCCCCAGAACAGGGAGGGAAGAGAAGCTGTCCACAGCCCTTCCAAAGGTCTAAGCCAAATAAATGTCAGGAAGTTTTTTTTGTCTTGGAATTAAATCAGACCATCCATCTCCCTTGTCTCTTTGGATATTAAGCTTGAGAGATAAGTCACTCTTTCTAAGGCAGCCTTCACAGGTTCACTTCAGAGTGTTGCATAATTTTTCATATTTTTATTTTTTTTGTTTTTAAATGAGACACAAAGTTTCTTATAAAAGCAAAACAAAAGGCAACAAAAAACCAAACAAAATGGGAAACCCATCTAGCCACAGAGGTGAGGTCTCACTTTGACAGATTTGGCCTTCCAGCTAAATGTACTGTCTACCTTTGAGCAACTCTGGGGAAGGCAGCTACTTCGGGTGGCTTCTGCTCCTGCAGTTTTATCTGAGAGAATATCTTTCACTGTGTGTTGCTCTGGTCTTTCAGACCTTTTATATCAGGAAGAGTTGCACCACAAGAGTAGCTTTGAAGGTGCATTAATTTTTGGTGTCACTTCAGTAATGCTGTAAAGTGTACCCTGGATTTGAGATAATAGCTTTAATATGAGAATAGTAATCTTCATCTGTAATATGTTCTTACCTCTGCTTTTTCAGTACTGAATGATCATTATTTTCATATTTTAAGGAAGTACTGGATTTTTTTACTCTGGTGTTGCAGAGTATATTATAAACAGCTTAAATGATCTTGTTTATCTTTGAGATACTGAACAACACTTTGTAAATGGGTAGCATGTGTGGCTATGTTGAAGTTAACATGGCTGATGTAATAGTAAGGGACTGCTCCAGGTGACTTAGAGGTTACTTGCATTCTGGGTATGTAACTGAATGTGGAACATGAGTTCTGTGTGGAACACTCAGCATTCAGGGGTTATATACTACTAATGCAACAGGAGATGCAATCAGTTCCCTCTTAAATACTCCTAATGAATTAATTTGTGGTTTTGGTGGGCTTTTTAGTAACAAATAAGGTTGCAGTTTCTAGGTAAAGAATTTGATCATTGTTTGCCAAATACTTTATTTCTTAGTTGATTATATCACTCTTGTCTATGTTTCCTGAATACAAAGTAAGTGTTGCTCACTTACATGTTCAAGAAAACAGAATAAAAGATGTTTTTCCATGTCTTACAGCTCTGTGGCAGTTATTTGCATATTGTGTACATTTTAGAAACAACCAATTCAAATAGCTATGTAAACCATTCAAAAAGACTCTTTTAGGCACTGCTTGCTTTTATAGTGCAGATAATTTAGGAATTGTTTCTTTTCAAAGGATTAACATCTTTAAGAACGTGTTTTCTAAAGAATTGCTTTTGTTTTCAAAGTGGGACAAAGTCGACTGGCAGACAGGCTTTCAAAGCATCTCAGTTCTGCTGTACTTTGGAACTTGCCTAAAGAAATGATTTCCTGACCTGTACAGCCAACATTTCTTCAAAATAAGACTTTTAATAGCCTGCTAGGAAAACTCTCTGCAGTGTTTGGAAAAGGAGAGAGCTTTATATCTGCTAAAACACAGAACTGGGCTGGTAACTTTAAATACGATTAACATGTTGAAATTGGACAAATAGCTTCACAAAACTCCAAATGTGTTTTATCTTTCCAGAAAATTATGGCATTCTGGGATTTTTTTGTTGTGTATTTGTGTGCTGGTTTTGGCTGGGGTAGAGTTAATTTTCCCCACAGTGGCTAGTATAGGGCTATGCCATGTTTTGGAAAAAATTACCAGTTTAATTAATTTAACAAAAAAAAAAAGTTTTGGGAAAATGAAACAGGTTTTTGCCATGAGGAGGAAAGACAAGGTTTGTGGACAGAGGTTATGCCTCACTAGCTGGGTTGGTAGAGCTGGTAAGAGCAGCCAAGCTTTGAGGTACCAGGATGTGTGTGGGAAGTGCTGGGCTGCTGAGCTAAAGGGGAAGCTCATCTTTGTGACAGGAGCAGTCTCCTGCCTCTGAAGCAAAATGACCTTGAGACAGGAGTGCTGCTGAGGAGGGAGCTCCTCTGGTGGGGGAAGGTGTTCCAGCACATGGCAAGAGGTGCAGCTTCTGTTTGTATTTGGAGGGAAAGGCTGGAAAGCTGGGGAGACATTGCTGCACCTTTTTCGAGTGGATGGTATAGTATCCACTCCAGATGAGACTTTCCCTTTCTAGGATTGCTGCTTAGTGGAACATGAAGTTGTGATGCAATATATTATGTGAATTGGTGTTATTTATATATTCCAGAATGAGGAAATCTAAAGGTTTTTAAAAACATCTATATTCCATTCAGGTTTAATGGAATCAAAGAAATTATGTATCCTGTTTCATCAGCAGCAAGCAAACTGTAATAATCACTGATGGAAAGGTCTGGTTGGGACTCTGGCTCTGTGTGCAGGAATGATTTCTGTTTCACCCTCCATGAGAGATGAAGTATAGGAGTGTTTCATTTTTCCAATAGGACAAATGATAACCACATGGACAGGATCAACCTTCCAGTGTTACCTTTCAGCTAAAGCTGTGGGTCAAGCTTTTTTCTGTGGTTCTTATCTGCAGACATTTTGTTTGTTGGCTGTTCTAGCTCTCTGCTGTAACCTCCCACAAATTTTTCACAGATTTAGCTTAAAGCATTCCTTCAAAATAAAGACATAACATTCCCTTCTTGCTAATAGGGAGGGGACAAAAAGCAAAGTAAACTTTTTTTCTTTAGAGTCAGGTATTTAGCATGTTGAATTCCTCTTGGTAAGAACAGAGCAAAAATAAAACACAGTATTTGCTTTAATGATTTTTTTTTCTTCTTAGAGTTCAAAAATCCTTCAGTTTTGTTATGCTGCAGCCTGCAGTTGTATGTAAATATTGCAGTGGGAATAAGAATTACAAAAGTAACACCTATTATTCTAGAAACATAAGTTTTTAAAGTTGTTCTTGGACAACTTCTTGCATCTTCTGAAAGATCCTGGTTACCAACAGGAAAGCATCTTTATGGCAAAGAGAGCTTTTAAATGAGAAAATGGACAACTCTGTTATCTCAATTGTGGAGTATCAAAGCAAGAAATGTGTATTTAAAGTTAATTGCTCTGCATTTGTTTAGGCTTTTACTTTTAAGTGATGTTTCTCAACTATTTCTATTAAAATTTTAGTAAAGCCACATGTCTCATGTCTAAATTCAGGCTATCTCAAACTCATTTCATTAGGACTCTGTAGAAATATGAGGTGATGCCTATACTGTTATCCTTGCAGGATATGGGAAATCAAAAGCTTATCTTAACAGTGAAATTGTAAATTGGGATAGTGAATTTGTAATATTAGATAATACTGTGTGGCTGATTTTTCTTTTTTATTTCTTCTTTCCCTCCATTCAGGAGTTGCATCAGAATAAATAATAGTATATAGAACCTTTTTGTTCCTGTGCTAATTTCTAACCTCATTGCAATTCAAACCCATATTCCTTTTGCACTGAAATTTTTAGTGGCCATTTGTTTCTGGGATGAGACCAATTTTACCCTTCTCTTCAACTGGAAACAACAGAATGCCTCCACAAACCTAAAGGAATATTTTCCCTGGCAAACAAAATAGCATTATGCCACTCCCATGCCTGTCTTGGTGTTTAACTCTGACATTTAATTCAGAAGGGGACCAAGGAGAAGTGCTACTGTGGAAGGATATGCAGATTCAAAGACCCAACAAATCTTGTGGCTGCACACATCTACAGAGCCAAGGGTTTCTCAGAAATGAGAGGAAAGACTGTCTTCTGTTTATTAGACCTGGCAGATTCAGCTGACCTTCAGAGGAGCTGTGGATTTGTTCTGTTCTGTGTTTCACTCCTCTCCCTGCAGTTAGAAATCAAAGTGGACACAACAATTGCTGTGTAATTCCTGCATTTGCCACATGCCCCTGCTGCAGATAGGGGAACATACATGGGGCTTAGCCTACTTTTTCACTTTACAATTTGGCTTCAGGAAGAAAATTAGATCTTCATATTTGGTATTATTGTTATTCTTTTTCCTCCTCAACAAAATTAAAGCAATGTCCCAAGATTCAGTCATTCTCTTGTTATAATTTTTACCTTCTTCTAGCAGAGGAAATAAAACAACAGCAAGCCCTTTTTATACTGTCAGTACAGCTACTGGATGTGTTCAACCATATGCTCTGGTACCTGGTGCACACTGCTCTTAAGCCATGCACTTTCTGTGTGCTTGCTTTGGTTTTGGGTTTTGTTTTCTTTGTCATCCAATTCAGGTATACTGATAAACAGTTTGAAAATTCAGAAAGATTCTCAAATTCTCTCATACTGTTTAAATCTAGTCTAAATCAGTGGAGGTGCAATGTCTGTTTAACTCCATATCAGTTTTTTTGTGTGTGCATGAGTCATTTTAGCAAATAGCAGAATCCATCTGAAAAGTGGAACGTGCCATTACACAGGTTAATTCTTTTCAGTAGTCCATAATAAAGCTTTGGTAAATCTAATAGCTGCTTATCTAGTCTTTGGGCAGTGGTTTTAATTGCAAGACTTACTGCTTTGCAATATTTAGTTTTATGTCGCAATTTCATCAGTCCAAAAAGCTCTCAAATAGCTAATAAATCATGATTTGAGTTAATGGTCCATCCAAAAGATTAGAAGTGAATTTCTCTGAGAACTGATAACCATTTATTTGACACTATCTTGTACACACTGGAAGATAATCTTTCAAAGGTCAGCTATCCCCTGGCAGAGGAGTTTGTAAGTTATTAAAATAGGCTAACATAAGCCAGAGCTGGCAGTGATTTAGACTTGTGGTAGGTAATATTTATGAGAGTTCACAAATGTCTAAGCAACCCTGCCAACTTATTACTTATCCTTTCAGTCTTACAAAAATTAAAGTTGTTCCTTCAATATGCTGGCATTTATGGTAAATACTAAAATGTTCTTTTCTGTTTATTTTTACAGAAAGCAATTTCTCTGGCTCCTATGAGAGAGTGATCATGATGGGATTAGAGTTTCTTTTCTGAATTGTTTTCTTTCCCCAATCCTCCAGCTACAATTACAGGATGTCCTGGTTTTCAGTCTTCTGGTCCCCCCCTGCCCCCCCTTCCCTCATATAACTCCAAGCAAAACTTATTTTGCACTTCTGTTTCATGGTAATACCAATAGTGTACCGTCTTTCTGGCTGGTGTCTTTTCAGTAATGAACCTAGTGATGTCTAAACCCAAATTTATGGAAAATTCTGCTGGAAAGCCTGAGAAAGGTCATGTTTCTGGTTTCTGCATCCATTGGAGGTATTCTGTGGAAAGCTCGGCAGAGCATCTAAGCAACTGAGATGGAATAGAGGCAGTAGGATGTTGGCCTTGCAAATAACAGTGTTTTCTTTATTTCCCTAAGCTATTAATTTGGATTTTATAAATGCTGCAATTTAATGGTTCGGTGGTGAAGGCCTAAGGGTTGGCAAGAACTTTCACATACTGGCTTTGTGCCTCAATCCCAGTGTTCCTACAAAACTGTTTTCCTTGTATTTTCTGTTTCAACAGCAAAATGCAACACACTGATGCTCTGGTGGTGGGTCAGAGACCTGACAGAGATCCCCTTAAGAGAGACCCAGCAGCAGGGCTGAATGTATCTGGTGACATTCTCAGCACCAGCTGGCTGCCAATGCTGCTCCCTTGGGATGTGCTCCCCCTTGGTGCCTGGGCTGTGCCCCTGTCAGAGGGCAGTGACACACCTGGCGCAAGTCACACCCACACACAAAGGTGCTTGCAAGGGATGGTGCTTCTCAAATACAAGAGCACTGAAATCTCCATATTTATAGAAGTTGGGAGTGTCCTGAGCAGTCAACAGTATATACATCTGAAAAGTTTTAGTACCAGTTGGAATCTCTGGCACTTGTGTAGTAATTGCCAATACCTGTCTGCTCTGATGCTCTGGACATGGATAAGCAGGTGGCTTAAGAAAGGAAGCAAGAATGAATAAAAAATATGAAACCATTGTGCAGAGAATGGTCTGACACTGTGTTTTGATACAATAAGGCAGTAACACCTCTGAGTTTATTAAATACCAAAGTGTGTAGAATAATAAAACATGTAATGATAATGGGCAGGAAAGATCATACATGCCAGCTATATGTTGGATTCAGTTTGCAGTACTGCTGCATTGTATCTTTCTAGAGCTGGAGGAAATGGAGGTGATGCTCTTTACAAACAGCTTGGTCTAACTGAAGCAGAACAAGCTGGTTTAGATTTGAATTTGACTTATCTTCTTTCAGGGCATCATGTTTTTGTGGAAACATCCGTATTTGTGGAAAATGGTCCTCTTTCTCTGGCAAAATTCCAATGACTGTAATGCAGTTATCCAGAAGAAATTATGAACAATGCAGACTCTTTAGCTCAGTCAGACTTACTAGTAATCTTGATGGAAAACAGAAGGACAGATAATAAGCCTGTTCTTGGCCTGCAATACTATTTTTCTTGGCCATTTCAACATAAAGAACTCTTCATTGGAGTGACCAGCTTTGCTATTAGTCAGATAAATGTACAGTTTTATCTCTGTTTTATTTTAGAAAGTGTTGAAATTAAAGCTTTGCATTAATTTATGTTACAAGCACCAATATTTTCCTATATTGGATGCAGACCATAAGAGGAAGCAAAGTAAGGACTAAATATTTTAGCATCTTAGACATAGGATTTTTGCAAGAAAGGAGTGGCTTAAGGTAGCTGGGGGAAAAAAAAAATAAGTGAAATGTCAAAACTGAATGGTCAGATTAACTTCAATGTCTGTTCTGATGAAACCAAAGGAAAATTAAATAATACAGGTATTTCTTAATGTCTTAGGCAAAGGAAGAGAAATCAGAAAGTGTCAGTGGATTCTTCATTTACAGTCAATACACATTAATAAGTCTGCTTAGATTTTTTTTTTCTGTTATGCAGGAGAGCCATGAGTGGTACTTGAGCTGGATAGGAAGCAGTTTTCCCACTTAAGGAAAATTTGAGTCTGTAAATATTTAAATATCTTGGTCTACCTCTCTTACTCCTGTTTCAATTACTGATTTTATCACTTAGATTTTTAAACTTAAAAGCTGTGTAAATGAGGATTTATTTGAAGACTGCAAAGCAATTTTCAGAATTTTTTTTCCCAATTTGGTAAGTGAAATTTTTCTCATGCAGACTCTCTGCATGAAAATTATTTTATCCTGGTTAGTAATAAATGAGCAGTTTAGAGAAGTAGAGGAAGAACCTTGTATTCATCTTAAACTATTAATCTAATTTGGGTAGCAGAGAACAGTATTTAGCAGATCTATGAATTACAGGTTTCATTGGGTTCCTTTGGCTTTTTTTCCTTCTTCCTCCTTGGCTGTGAAGTTATGATGACAAACACTGTTATTTCCCTTCTCGGCATATGCCACATGCTGCTGGAAAATACGCAACAAAATGTAGCACTAATATTTTCCTGACACTTCTAAAATTAAACAAAACCTTCAGGGAAAGGAAGCTTCATGTTAATTTATGTATTCCTCAGCTTTCAGGCTAGGGAATGAGAGTGGACACCACCCATCATTACTTCTTCAGGCAAAGGTATTTCTATTTTACAGGTACAAAGTCAAATCTGATGAGCAGGAGGCTTGAACTGTGATTTTTAATATGTAGTGATCATGCATTTGTCTCCATGTATTGTTTTTCTTCTCCAGAATCCTTTATTTTTATTATAATAAGCCTCTCAAATTAGTGTTTTCTAAAAAGTCTATATGGTTTGACTACTCATAAACCCTCAATTATCATGTTTCACTTTGAGTAATAATGCTGCTGCCTCACTCCTTTATACCAACTCCTGCTTACATGCTTTCATTTCAATTGAAATTTCATGTTTTTAATGTATTTTTTACAATAGCTGAAGACAGACCAGTGCATGAGCAAATGTACTTGGCTATGTCAGAATGCTGTTAATGAATGTTTCTTCATGATTTCTTCAGTTGTGAAGATCACCCTTTCTTGTGCTTCAAACACTGATGTCATGGAGGTTGCAAGGTTTCCTGAGGAATTTGTACTTCTCCCTAGAACAGAACAAATATATCTTCTCCCTCCACCCCTCCAATAGAATGTAACAGCAAGAAACTAAGCTGTCTTAAGGATGGAGAGCAACACCTCTGGAATAACAGGCCAGTCACCATGGAAGAGCACAGGAACTTATGGTCTTTGAGCAGCCCAGTTTTCTGAAATACATCCAGATTATACTTCTGTGAAACCTCCTGTTAGTCTAAATGTTCTGCATAAGGAAAAAAACTTCATGTTGCATACATAGAGAGCTTGGCACAAAATTCCTCAGTGGATGTTACTATTATGTGCAGTAACATGACATCTATATTCCCATTCTGACTTCAACATGCCCCTTTCCTATATATATATATTTATATATTTTTATTATTATTATTTTACTTTGTGTGTGCATGGCATTCTTTAAATATTCACTGCATGAAGGTAGGATCTAAAACACTTTTTTATTCCTCCTGGCCAAACACATTTAGAAGTTTGTTCAAGTCTGCAGAGACAAACAAGGTGATTTTTGTCACAAGGTACTATTCCTGTTTCATCTTCTCATCCAGAATAAATTTGGTTTAGGCTGTATGTGTGTTTAGCTTACTCTCCTTTAGGCATTGATTTCTTTGAGGATATAATCACCAGGTTTTGGGTATTCTTTATACAAAAGTCATATCTTGTTGATTAGATATTTAAAGCTTCTGTGTTCACAGTGCATGAAGGGATTGTTTTGCTTGCAAAGTGTGTAATCTAATGGCATATTTTCTGGTCTTAATTTAAATTTTTCAGTGAATATTCACAAATGAGTTAATGAAGAAGCCAGAAAATAGTCAAGAATCATAAATTATCTCAGGAATCACAGAGCACCATGGTCATCAAACCAATTTTCCATCAAGTGTCTTTCAACTGTCTTTTTGTATAAGTAATAATGGGTGTTTCATCTCCGGCACACTTTGTTTGAAATTTAGAGATGCATTCTCTCATTGGTATATGTGAAGTTTTTTCATTGAATTTCTATTGATATTAACAGATGTCATGTGGGGACCAGTAATTCCATGGCACAGCTATGGAAGAATAGATCCCTTCAGTTTCCTTACTTGGATGCTGGATTTTAGCAATAGTCCACTGCACACTGTGTCAGCTGGTTTCAGTGCCAGTGCCACAGTTTTTCAGCCAAAGAGGTACCTTTGAAGGTGATTTTCCTGAAGTTCAAAGCTCCAGAAATGTCAATAATTTTCCAAGCAAATTCTACAGTAATGGCAGCATTCCACTCTGTTTCCTGCATCATTTGCTACTTATCCAAATGAAAGAGGACTAGGGGTGGCATGGCAGGAGCCACAGTCATCCCACAGGGTGTCTATCCGTAGCTTTTCCATACAGAGTGGGAATTTGTGCCTGAGGTCTGGCCTGAAGGGATGTGGCAGACAGCCTCGGGGGAGATTTTTCCTGCTAGAACTGCGTGTGCCTTAGGGGCTGCCAGGGAAGCGAGGCTCTTGGGAATGGCTGCTGGCTCATGGAATGGCACGATGCTCCTGTGCTGTGTGAGTCAGGTATTCCAGGCAGACAAGGTGAATGTCTGCCTGGCCTACTGACAGGTTAGATGCAGAGGCACTTGCATTTGGCAAAATTTGGGCTTGTGATGAAGCATTTGTTTAATATATTTTGGCAGTTGCCTAATATAAATGCCCTGCTTTCAAATGCTCCATGTCTCATGAGGAGCAGTAGCATCCCTGAATTTGCTGTGTCCAGACCAGCAGTATTGATAAGGCTATAAGAGCCCACCAAGTGCTGTCACTGAATAAAACCACCAGAACTGTATGTGCCTATGAAAAGTGACTTTCTGTTCTGTTTGTGAAAGCCAGGCCCCTCCTTCCTCTGCTGGATTAATGGAAACCCTTGAAGACAAGAATTAGGACATAAATTCTGAAGAAGATCAGGGAGACAGTAGTCAATGACTAAACTAACATGTGCCTGAGGGCTGTAAGAGATAGCATGTTGAATATCTGCCCATCAGCTTTGCAAGAGCAAGCATAATTAAAAGGAAAGCGTTTGGTACATTGCCCAAGCTTGACACAAAGTTTTGGAAGAGGCTGCTACTGAATAGGGTGGATAGAGCAGTTAAGTCTATATGTAGTAATCATTTTTAACATATAATTCAGTAATTTACATGCATGGATTTTCAGTGTATTAAATTAAAGGGGGAGAAAGAGGGTTAGTAGAACCAAATGAAGGGTAAGAGCTGTGCAAGAGCTTCTGCTGAGCATGTGAATACCTTAAAAAATGAAGCCCCAATCACAATGAAGCATCTTCAGAATTTAACCAATGTATTTTAAAGTCCTGGCACAAATACAAGCTTCATACCTGTAAATCAGCTGAATTTCTACTTTTTAAGTGTTTTGCACCATGTCTGCTGCTCTAATTAACTTCACTGTGAAATAAGTTTGTTTTTAATGCTTTATCAGGGTCTAGACTGGGTCCTACAAATACTCTGGAGATCTTGATAGAATAAACCTTCCAAGTTACTCAGATATTGCAAGATTCATTTATGTCTACAAATGAAAACTGAGTTTGGGTTGTGCAAGATTTGCTGCAGGCTTGCTTGTTGGCACTCACTTGGTCCATTAACATGTTCGCTGCAGGATTTCCAGTCTAAGACCGTGGTTGCACAAATTATTTAGAATTCTGTGTCTATTGAAGGTGGTGTGAGTATGAAAACCAGCAGTTGGCAGTTTTACTGGTCTTGCTCATAAGGCCTCATGTCATCTAGAGTGGGATTTAATGGGGGTTCTACTGTAACAATGTCAAATAAGATCAGAGACACACTCAAAATCATTATTTTCACTTGAAAAGGTATTTTCCACGATCTTGATCATGCTTGCTGGCAAAGTAACGATGAGGTTTCTGTTTGTGTGTGTGAATAATGCTGGGATTTCAGGAACTGCTTTGAGTTTTAAAATCAGTTAAAAGTTAAATAATATAGACCATGAAGGAAGGAATGACCTCTTATTAATGTAAATTTACTAACTTCACGTTAACCTCTTTAAATTCAGCTGTTCCTGCTGGAGTAATTAGAATTTTGTTGGATAATTTTTTTTTTCTTATAAAACTATTAATAAGTCCCCTTGCTTGCTCTGCCTGCTGAAAGCAAAACACAGTTCAGACTGTAAGGCACACAATGAGCATCTCAATATCTCTTAAATGAGTTCAATCCAATTTTCTTTTTCAGTCTCACTTTTTGCTGGTGTGCTGGTGTGAGACTAGGCCTTGACCAAAAAGTCATTCTACAACAGGAGAATTTCAGTGAAACTATTCAATTTCAATGTGTTTGATTTGCTGAAAACAGTGCTGTATTTAGAGAATGATGGTGAGAAAAATCCTGAAGAAATGTTCTGCTACTGGGAGAAAAAAACTTGGTGTGATAAAGAAATCCTCGATGGATTCTTCAGCAGCTTCCTTTGGGAAGTAGCACAAACTACAAATCTGACAAGTCAGGAAAGCTGAAGGTATCCAGTGCTCATAGGATAGCTTCTCACCTCTCCTTTCCTAATTCTAAGCTGTTTTAATTCTGTAGAAAAAAAGTGTTCAAATGAGAACACAATGAATATTCTTGTGTCTTAGGAGGAACAGCTGAGGGACCTGGGTTTATTTAATCTAGAGCAAAGTAGGCTCAAGGGTGAGGTGGGATCTCTTCTGCCATGCCTGGAGTAAGGAAAAAAAAAGAAAATGGCCTTAAGCTGAGATAGAAGATTCAGATTAGATATTAAAAAAAAAAAAAAAATCACTGTTAGGGTAGTCAAGCATTGGAATAGGTTGCCCAGGGAGGTGGTGAAGTCAGCATCCCTGGAGTGTTCAAGGGGCATCTGGATCTGGGTGATGTGGTTTGATGGTTACTGTGGTATTGATAGGTGGGCAGCTGGACTGAATGATTGTGTAGGTCTCTTCCAACCATGGCAATTCTATGATTTTTTTAGATCTTTACATGGAACTGGAATGGACATTTCTTTCCCAGCTTGTTTGAGCCTTCTGAGAAGTTTTGAAGAATAGTTTTGGGGAAATGATAAAATAACACTCTTTAAGCACAAGAAGGAAATATTTTGTTTTCTGTTCTCTGTATGGTTAAGTGGCCATTAATTTGGTTTTTGATATGAACAGCACCTGGATTGCATTTGGCATGCCCTTAGGTTTTTCTCTTGCTTAGGTCTGTATTTACTTGATGACTTTGTGTTCATAAGAGCATATTTGCCACACCTGAATTTTTTCCTTGAGAGTGAACCAAGTGCACAAATGGTCAAACATTGATTCTTAGGGGGGCCCTGCAACATTATCTGCATCTTCCACTTAACAGTAAATAGAGGTGGATGTGAATTATATAGGCATACCACAATTACAAGTAGGTTTAAAGTTGAATTTAGTGGAAGATGTGCAAATACCTAAATGTATGTTAGATTTACTTTTTTGTTTAAAAAGAAAAAAAAAATGAGCTTACTGCTGTGTGTTTAAGCCAAGGTTTGATAGGATTCGTAAAGGTACTTAGCACTTGAAAATCAGGAGCTTTATATTTAGGATCCTTAAACTTGTTTTATAAGCATCTTAGGATGAAATTGTTAATTCCTTTAGTTAATCTTCAATAGCATGACATTTTCTCATGCCTGAAGCCATCCATCCCCATCCTGAAGAAAAATGGAAAGAAATCTTTCGTGAAATGTCACACAAATCCCTTCATTTTGAAATGACGAAGAACAAATTTCAGGGTTTGAATTCTGTGTTGTGTGTGATCTAAATCCCTGGGTACGGTTTGAATGGGAACAAACCTAGCTTTTTATACCTCTTCTACTGGAAATATTTACAAAAAACACATTCTTATACTATAAACTCATGACAGGTTAAAAACAAGCCTACTTATCATAGCAGTCTGAGTCATGTAGTACTTGCAGATTATTTGGGTTACACAGAACCTTTTTAAAGGAAAAAAATTAAAAACATCCACCACTTTCTTCATAAGACTTCAACTCCTTTGTGATGCTATCCTTGTGTACCAGAAACTGTTATAAACCTTCCACTTATTGCAGATCAGTATAGCAAAGTTTTACTTTTTTGGTAGTAAACTACTTGCAACTGTTTGTCTTGTATCAGTTCTTTGAGAGCAGAACTATCTTAAGGGTTCCTTTAATAGCTGTGCTTCAGTTTGGATTTTGTGGTTCTAATATCACAAACCTTAAAATCTAAACATAAGAAAAACTAAAATGGAAAGAGATGCCTCTACCTTTGCACCTCTTTTGCTGGAAATATTTGAGATACCCCCTCACATTGCTTTTTTTCTTTTCTTCCCCCTTGGCTGATTGTTGTTCCTCACTTTAATTCTTGTAACAAGAAAGATATAGTACAGAAATTATATAATAGAGTAGGGAATCGATGCAAGTTTCTTTCTTGAAAATAAAGTTTGGAAAAAGTATTCTTGCTAATCCATTCTATAGCAACAGGTAAGCAGCAATGATATCTCTTGTTTCCCTCTCTATCCTGATGAGTTTTGCAGAGTTCTTTGCTTGGGTCTAACTCTATTTCCAAGTTCATATAATGGTTCCTTTCCAACATGGAAGCAGAATATCCAAAGCTTTCAGTTTTGTTTCTTCAGTCCCAATATACAGCACTGATAGAAACACTAGAGATGTGCAGATATGCAGAGGAAGGAGTTCTGGATGTGTTCTGAACTGTTCAGTAGGGAGTTCCTTTGCTGGACAGACACGTGTGCTGCTAGGGCTTGGTTTGTACAGTGACATCTGTGTGAACCTGGCCAGAAGGATTGTATGGTGGGTGCTCCCTGGCTGGCACCTTGCTTGGGACCTCTGTCTGGTCAGGTGTTTTATTTGGAGGAAAGCCCTTTGACTCTTTCTCCTTTTTCACTGTGGCCCTGAATCAGTTAATTATCCACTGAGGGAAAAGAAACTAAACAACTGAGATAAGAAGGGATACCAGAGAGTACCTTTCAGCAGATACCACATACCCTCCTCTCTCTTCTAATCTCCAGAATATGCAGAACCATTTCTGGCTTTCTCCCAATGGCCAATGACTTGTTCTTGCCTGATTTAAAGTTCTTGTTTGGAAATCAGACTCTGTCCAGAAATTCCTGAAATTTGTTGGAAAAGGCAAAGTGGCTCTGGCTGTCATTTCTTTTGGTGACAAAGGATGAATGAAAAGTTGTGCTTGGAATCTGAAGACTAACAAGATTATACAAGAGGACTGTGGCTCTCATTTTTACAGTCTGGAAAAGCTTAATACTGTATGTTAATAATGCAAAGATATTACTATTCCATAGCGTTCTTAGAAAAAAAAATTCCCATCTATTGTGAATACATTTATTGGTCTTGCCTGTGCATAGGAGCAGGGTGTTTTACAGTTGGAGAGTAAGGAGTTATGTCCTGGTTTGAAAATGCAGTAATCAGCAGAGATCTGATTCAGTGGTAGGAAAGGTATCTTATGACAAAACTTTTATGATAGATGAAGGAATTAAATGATTGCTGGGAATTTCCCCTGCAAAAATTGTGCAAAACAGGAACAAAAAGCCTCTTGGTGCAATGAAATCTGTGTTCCAAACACAGCTGAAACTAATTAAATAAAAAATGATTTAGGCAAGATTGATTAGGTTGGCCTGATTAAAACAGCAATAAGTTTGGGGATTATAGATGAATTTTTCTTGCCTTAGACTAGTTCTAGTCTAAGTTTCTAGTTCTGTGGTCAATTTAGTCACCTACACAAGAATATAAGGAAATATCATGAAACATATGTGAGCCTTTTAAATACATTTTTATAAAGGAACAATTTGATAACATTCCAAACATAGCTTTTAACTAGTGTACTACTACAATGAGAAAGTAGAGCAGACTTCATATTTTTATTTTCTTTTTAGAATTTCATATCTCTAATTGCATCAATAATAACATGACTTGTAAAGAAATTTTCCAGAGATCATGAGCTTCCTCAATTTTTATCATATACGAAGGAAAGGAGAGGTCTGTTCAGCAGGTTGAAAGTGCTAATTTATCATCAAGTTACCCAGCCCTCTGACACTGGAAGTATGGACAGACATACAGAATGGTCCGTGCTTTTCTGGCAGGGATTAAGGACTTTGCAGATAATTCATTGTTCTTCATCTACTGAGAAGATAGAACAGACCAATGCCCTAGTCATCTGTGCTAGTCTTGGAATAAGCATTTAAATAACTGAAATAGTTGCAAAGAAAACAACATTCTCTTCTGTATTTCTGTATTTATCTTTTTGTGTCTTTATTTCTTGTATAGGAGTAAAGAATAGGAATAGAGTCTGGATTGCAGAGTGTTTCAAGTATGCACAGAATATATACTTTGAATTGAAAACAGAAGATCTTTTCTGTCTGCACAAATTGTGCATACAAGAGTCCAGATCAAAGCATGTGATCCAAATAAGTGAAGCCCTGCGTCTTATCCTAGAAGTGTTCACAAATGCAAGTTCCTGAGTTGATGTGAGAAGACTCCTTACATGTTAAATGAGCCACATGACTTGGGCAGCTTTTTACTTCCTGTCAAATATCAGTCTTCTAGCAGCAGCTCTGTGTTTTTACAGTCTATAGTTTCAATATATATTTTTTTTATTTTTTGCACTCTCCTCCTATTTTCTTTGCCAAATTGTTTTCTGAACCTTCTGTCTCAGGAATAGACCGTGATTAATTGTTCCCATTTTTAAGTGACCACTGAACTCTTCAGCACCTGCACTTCCTGGAAAATCCACCAAGGACACTGAGGAAATGGTGCTGCTGCTCATCAGCTTGTGCCATGAGACAGGCTGGAGCTGCTCTGGATAGGGGAGTGTAGGAGCAGAATTGTGAGGCTGCCAACCCTTTTGGTTTTCTGGGGAGTGAGAAGGGCAGCAGTTGTCTGTCCAAGATGATGAACAGTATCTCCTTGAAGGCCCAAAATCTGAGGAATACTCAGAAGCTATGCCCTCAGTGAGAACTGAACAGTCACACTTAAGGCACTGTAGCATGTACAAGTTTGGAGACAAGTGCAGGCTCAGCTCTGTCCTGGGATTCCTGCTCCTGAAAACAGATTCTGAGAAGGCCACAGTGGCACCCAAGGATACCTCTTACTCTCAGAAAAAGTGAAGTGGTGAGCTAAGCACATGATGGGTATGCTTTCCCTGGTGTTTTCCTTTTGCATGGCTGGTAGCTGAGCTCAGCATTGGAGTGAGATTCAGTGTGGTGTCACTGTGTGATGTGATGACACACAAGATGGTGTCACTCCTGAGTGAACAGGAGCAGAAATATGGTTTGCTTTCATATGGGAAAGCACTAATGTGCTGCTGGGGTTTTTGCACATGACAGCTGCCAAGATAGCATTCTGGCAAAGGAGGCAGCAAAGGCTTTTTGGAATAGCTTTCCTTCATGCAGCTTCAAACTGCAAATGTAGTCAGGACATTAGGCTCAAGGAACACAAATAAAGCAAAGCAGAAATCCAAGAGAGTAGAGTACAATAAAGGCTGCAGAACCAGCTGCTCCAAGCTGCTGATCTGCTGCAGGGTGGTACTGGACCAAGAGGCTGTTTCTCCCCGAAAACAAATGTGCTGATTTGCATGTGGGCTGTGCATGAAGGTTTCTCTGTCACTTGAGTTTCTCATTGAATTTCTCTTTGGCAAGTAAAGCTATGGGTTTTTCTCAAAATAACAACCTATCTGTCTGATTTTTGATTAATTTCACAATCAATGACAAAACACATACAGGAACCTGAGGGAAGTGCCTCAATTGTAACAGATGGGTGAGGATTTTTATCCTTACCTGATGTTCCAACAAACCACTTATGTGAGGAATGATTTTACATGGAGGGATGACTGGGCTCCTAAGGGCCTAGCCAAGACTGTACTTCTGCAGATAACACTTCAAGGTGTGGTGGCTAGCTAGCAGAAAATTGAAAAGATTCTTCACCCAAAACAACAGATAACTTGAAAGTTACCAAATGGTTGCATGTAAGTGCCTGCTGTAACAACAAAAAAAAAATTGTTCAGCAGCAGCCACTGGTTTCTGTAAATTCCAAAATTTGCAGAGCTGGATCTTTAGGCCTGAATCTCCCAGTGGTTTGTTTTTGCGTGTGTGAGAGATAAGGTTTCGTTATTCATTTTCCTGAAGTGTTTATCCAGTATTATAACTTTTTCAAGTATTTTAGGGAATCTTGTAAACTGATGGTTTGTTTCATTGATTAAGTACGAGCTGTGTGTAGGAAAGACTTTGTCATGACAATTGAAACTATACACATAATTGCATAGTTTCCACTCCATAAAAAGTGATCTGCAAAGCTGGAAGATATCATTAGACTTGTGTTTATAACTCAGGATGGCCTCATTTCACCAGCTTTTCTTGCAAATTAGTTCCCAGATGTCAGATAGATTGTCTGGTTGCCAGCTATTGCATAAACTCCTGAAGTGTGAGATATGACTTACCGCTCTTGCACTGACCTCAATTGTCAACAGGAAAATAAACGATCATAAAATAGTTTGGAGGATGAAGCAAGATTCAGAAAAGCAAACTTAATATCTAATTTTAAGTGACCTTGTTGCACAACTATCACAATTGTATCCGAAATACAAAATGCTGGCATTTCTAAACTATATTAGCAAAAAAGCCTTGTGTTTTTGGATTACCAGAAAACAGAAAGCCTTTATACTGGTTGGCAGCTGTGTTTAAATCTTCAGCGTTTTGTCATCTAACAGCATTTCTATGTATGGCAGAAATGAATACCAATACTTTTAAATTTGGCCTTGAGTGGAGAACTGTTGCCTAAGCCCGTATCCCAGCTTGTTGCTGTTGAAGCATCTGATTTTAGAAAGTTAGTTTGTGCCCTGTGTGCTTTCCTGAAAAGTGTTACAGCGTACAAGCTATCTCAATGTCACAAATAACATCTCTGCCCCATATTGTACACTGTGTCAAAGCTCCAGAAATGACCTCCTGGAAAAATCAGCTCCTCATTACTGGACTTGCTTGGGGCCTTGGCTGGATTCAGGAACATCAAACTGTTCTTCGTGCTGCTAGTTTTCTGTTGGTCCCAGAGATGGGGATGTTGAAGGGTAGATCCTTCTGCATAGTTCCCAGAGTAGCCCAGGAATCTCTTGGACCAAACTGTATCTGAGGAAGGCCTTCACACCCTTAGGAAGCAAGGAACTGGTATATCCAATATTGAGAGAGGTCAGCTGTGCTATAGCAGCTGAAAAAGATTTTTGCTTGAAGTGTCAAAATTTCCCTGCATCATTTTTTTTCATCCTATTTTCCCCTATGTGATGACCCACCCTTAAGGGGAAGGATGCATCCAAGATTTATAAATGCTTGTGGTTGAAAGGAATGACAAAAGTCAGAGGGTCTTTAAACAGATTTATTAGCAAATTCCACACTTGGAATAGAAATTGTTATATTAGTCCCCAATCTACTATATGAGCACTGGGTTTAGGTAAAGGGGTAGGGGGAAAGGGAAGAGAGAAATTGGAGAAAGAGAGAGAGAGGAGAAAAAACAGGAAAAGAGATCAGCAGTCTGGTTCCAGTGTAAATCCAGGTGATGGGATTGTCAGTCCTGGTTTCAGCACCAATTTAGCTGATAACCATTGTTTCAGACTCAGTCCAGCTGTGGCAAAATCGTTTTTTCCACTCAGAATATCTCTCTTCTGTCTCTGGGCTCTACACCCTATGCATTTTATAAACTAGTGCTTAGCATATTGAGGACTATGAACAGGGCTGTGTTCTTGCATGAAGACACATTTTAATTTTTTTCTGGTGACTTTGAATAATGTAGGAGAGGCACTGTTTTTTCCATTTATTCCCTGCCCTGCAGAATTTGCCAGGGTTGCTATTGTAACCATAGAACTTAAACAGCACTATCTAGTTCCTAGGACAACTGGATTATCTTTTTAAGTAAGATTTTATTTATCTTCTATTTTATGAATACTTGGAAAAACTATTCTTGTCTTTGCAAACTCTCTGCCAGAGCTGAACTTTAAAATTTTCTTTGTGAGATTCTTGTACTATCTCATGTTTCTAGAAACATAAATGCATTCTATAATGAACTTGCAGGTAGTATCCTTTGAGCTGGCTGGGTAACAACTCCCTTGCATATTCCATGTGTTTATAAATGCAATGACTATTCATAGCTAGCTGGAGCTGTCCTACATTTTGACACCTCTAGTCCTCATAGGTATCTATATTGTTTGTGAACATATGGATGAAGTTATAGCTGATTAATCAGTCAGATAAGCAAGATGTTTAGAAAGACATTTAAAAAAGCCCCAAATCATCCTGCACTGACTTGAAAATTCAGATGGACTCAGTCTTGTGCCCTTGGCTTTGACTTTGTTTGCAGATGTCAAGCTCATTCTCCTAAATAAGAGTGCCTTGCTGTGTTACATTGCAAAAATATAAGGGAGTTTTCTGTAGCTTGCTGCAGCATTGCCTTTTTCCACATTTGCAGACTAAAATGATTAATTTTGGGCAGATGGCAGACAGTTAATGGTAAATCATGCAGGGTTGTCAACTCACCAGTCACCGAACCTCAGCTTTAAAAAGTGGCACTGGGTTAATGATCTAATTGTGGATAGGGAGAATTGCATTCACAAAGTAGATTTTCACTGAAGTTTCTAAAATGACTTCACTGTATGCTTTCTTGGGCTATTGTTATTTCTCCATTTAACTTAATTTGTTTTCGCTGTGCAGACTCATTAATTAAATGGCTTCATAATCAAATTGCAAGGTTGGCCATAATTATGCAGTCAAAAGTGGCTAATGGATCAATTCAGCTGTAAATTCTAGCTGAAAGACCTGGGAGAGGGTAATTTTGGAGGGTTTTTTTAAAAGAAAATTAGCTTAAATTGATTTTTTTCAGTTCAGAACTAAAAAGATATGTTCTAATGAGAACTTACATCACTGTGTTACTTTTTAAAAAACTCTATTACTACACTTGTAATGTTAAAACAGTAAGCTACTGTGATTAATTTTTAACAAAAAAGTCCATATCTCAGTGCACTCATTCTTGGTGTCTTTTAAACCCAGGCTCACAAATAAATCTCTAAACATCAGTTTACACTGAACCTTTGTGATGTTTATGATGATGTTTTGTGTTTTGTTTATGTTTTGGTATCAAATGAGTGGATGGTCTTTATTTTCAGTGAACCTGGTAATATTATCTGAAGTGCTTGCATTTTGCAAAAATGCCATAGTGGCTTTCTTGCAAATTCCTGCAGAAAATCCCAGTTGTGTAGGTTCCCTCTACACAATTGTTAAAGAATCATAATTTTTCCAAGGAGAATAATTTTAGTATATTTCTTTACAAAAATGACTAGTTTGAATGAAGTCACAGTTAATTTACTGGGCTGGTACTTAGAAAAAACACAGTTAAATTTTCTATGTGGCATGCTACAGTTCATGAAATACCTTATTTTTTTATATGTATGGATTCATGTATAAACAGCTTTGAAATTTTGGAAATATCTCTCCAAAGCATGTTAAAATAAAAGTTTTTCTTAAACACAGAAATGCTTTTACAGAAATGTTGGGAAGAGCTTTTATCCTCACAAAAGGCAGTCACTTTCATAAACTATAGGAGAGAGAACCTGCAAAGTTAAACTTCAGTTTTCAATAGCTACAACTAAACTAGGGGATTTCCTTCAATTTATAGGGTTTATAGGATTTTCCTTCTGTTCTTTAATTATTTTCATGTCTGGAACATCTGAGATTGCTCTTTTGCAAAACCTTACTCGCACTGATTTTTTTAGCTACAATTGAAGTATTTTGCTAAACATTAAGGTGTTTTGTGCATGCATGCAGGGAAATTTTGACAGGGTAGGTAACTGCTGGAGGATGGTCAAGATGGATTTCCACCATGTGCATTACAATTCCAAAGCAGGCCCAGACCTGGCCTCTTTCCTTTCTGTCTTGGCTAATAACACAGCCCCTGAGAAGTGGAGACTTGTGTTGCTTTTTGTTACCACTACTCTCCTCCTCAAGAACAGCCATCTGAAGTGTGCTGATGCTCTTTGATCACTCTGCTTTTACTCTCCCTGGTCCAGGAGCAGTGGAAAATGCCTTCTGCCATCTCTGGAGCAGAACTTTGGCAGCTGCCTCATAAACTCGTTGGTTTATAGTGGAATGAGATTAATAGCAATAAGGGCAGCAGATCTTGAAGAAATTGAGCTACTTTGTGGGGTTGGAGCCAAGGAAAAACTATTTTAAGCAAGAAAATAGTCTTAATATTTGTGTGATAATACCTGTGTGGCTAACTGGGCTTTGTCCTAAATCAGAAGTTCCTAAGACTAGGTTATTAGGAAGGATTAGGTGATCCAGCTGGCTTCAAGAGCAGAGAGATTACAGAATGCTGATTCTGCCATTATTTTATGTAGGAAGATTTCATGAAACTGATTAAAAGGCTCAGTAGATCTTCCTAGTTTCACATTTCCTATAAGCAGTTTGTGTGGCTACTGTAAAAATGCTCTTGAGCAATAGGAAAAGTGCAATATTTTGTTTCCCAGTGATGTCAGAATCTGTCAAAACTGCTTGGAGGATGCTTGCCCAAAGGGGTTTGTACTCTGGCAGTCAGATGCTTACCTGGGAAGATTTAAACAGTTTTTGAAAATTGTTGTGAAGTTAAAACTAAAGGAAAACTGTCACAGTAATGTAAGCACTTTCCAATGCATTGGAGATTCCAATACAAGAGAAACATAACCCAGTATAGAAAGATATACTGGAAGCTAATGTGAGGAACTATAACTAAGTGCACAGTACTCTGTCTATAGGTTAATGATTTTGTGATTTTATGCAGAAAAAATTCCCACGTCTAAGTTGATGCCAAAAGTCACTGTGAGTGGTGAGGGCTTTGGTGTGGAGGTGTGCCTTTCTTAAACCTTTTCAATATGGTGAGCAAACAAGAAAACAAAGAGTCTTGCCAAGAGAATCAGACACTTGACTCAGAGACTAATAGTTAACCTTTGGGAGTGTATATATGAGTAGTTGTATGTTCATATTGTCCATAGGCTTCTATGTGAACACTGGAGTGCTGGATGGAAGGTAAAAGCACATCTTAGGGATTCCTGGTGTTTCATCAAGACCAGAATGTAACCTGCTGTTGGGAGGCCAGACATGATTTTTAAAGGCTGTTAAACATGGTGGTGCCTATGCTGTGGTACTTCTGTTGGGGAAGAGTTGCACAGCATCCATAGTTTGCCTCCATAGGCACTTTTCATAGTTTGAGCCCCAGTGTGATGCTAACAACTACAAGGCATTGTGACTTGCTTATCCTGGGAGTCAGCAGTATCTAGAATTCTTTTTTGGGGATTTTCCTAAGTTCCTGGGTGGATGTGCATAAAGGAACACTGCAAGAGGAGAAAAAAAGGCAGTATTTTAACTATATACCAATATCTTATCCTCTACAGACCTAAGGATGTTTCTAGCAAGTCAAAATTTGCTTTCACCATAAAGGGCTAAGATTTCAGTTAGAGAACTTGGTGTTGCTAAACAGTTTTGCAGAAAAGGCCTCTAAATCCATATTGTTAATGTTAGCTCCTGTAATCCATGTCTGGGACTTCCTAGTGCCCACACTAGTTAAGTAGTCAGTGCCGTGATCGTTGGATTGGTTAATTGTTGACTGATTGTGACTTCTCAGAAAGAGATGGTTGAAGAAATTATCCTTCCCTGCTTTTTTGTTTAATAGTACATTGCTGTTCAAATCACCAGTACTACACTTAAAATAATTATGTAGTCCAACTAATCTCAAACTGGTCAAGCTAATGATGCTGTACTAAAGTCATATTTAAAAACTTTAGCCATGCCACTTGTTAATATAATTGTTGACTTCAAAGAAATTTGCTTCAGCAGTAACTTTAGATAAAGTAGAACTACAATGTAAGTTACTTTCATCCTTTGTTAAATATTCTTGAAGGGTTTCTCTGTTTAGATGTGTCTCTGTCTAGTATTGTACTTAGCTTTTGTAAAGCCTAACAGTTTGGGAAATTTTACTCATATTTCAAAAGCTTTAGTTTGTATTTAAAAAGAAAAAAATGAAGAAATATCTAAAACACCAATCCTTTTAAGTTAAACTTGCTGACTCCACAAAGGCTGTAGTTATATGCAAAACAAAAAAAATTCATTTTGTTATTGTAATTGTTTTTTATTGTAATTTTGCAATATGTAATTGCAACACAAAAAGAAAAATAGCCTTTTTATTTCAATAATAAATGTGGTCAAATGATAATTGATATAAATATCTTTGAAATCAGCAATCTGCAACTGGCTTTTTCCCCTCGCAACTGAACCTCTGGATAATGCTAGCACTGGCTTTACATTAATTTTATACCTTGGTTTTTATCTATGTGTTAAAAAGTGACAGTAGTTTCTTTAATAGAAACTCAGTGATTTTAATATTCTGCTCTAAATCTTACCTAATTTTGAGTTGATTGTGTCTGCCATGACTGAGACTGGTGTAAAAGACTCAGATAATGGAGGAAGCTCACTGGGGCCATGTTTAAGGGGAAGAGAATGTTCTTTATAAAGTTTAAGTTCAGATGGAGCAGTGTTAGTTAACTGCTGTCTTAAGTGTCCTCACTGCTTACTTTTATGGAATATTTTACAGTTGTTTAATTTTATATTTGCACTGCACTATTGTTTAATTTTGAAAACACAGCCATCTTTCTCTTCAAATATTTGCATAGTGGGTCACAGGAGTTGCTTCAGCAAGGTCAAGAGATCTTTTCTCTGAGCAATGCCCTTTTCTGTACTTCTGGTTTTTCAGCCTCTTGCTTGGTAGCAGTGATTTGGCTGCTTGTTTACCTGCGAGCTGGAAGGGAGCAGATAAGGAGTCTGAGGCAAGAAGATGCAGTGAAGACTTTTTAGCCCTGTGAATAGCAGGCTAGGCATAAAAAAAAAAAACAAACTTCAAATTATGAGTTGAAGCTATATGGTCGTCTGCACCAGAGATTTATAATTTTTTTTTTTATGTAGACAGATTTATACTGGTTTTTTTATAGACAGACATAGAGAATGATGCTGTGGTACTATGATCTGCAAAGAGTAACTTATTTCTCTTAGATTGGCTGCATTGAAGGAAGTGTAGCTAATTACACTCTGCAAGCTTATTCACATCTGATATATCAAAATAAGGCCCTCAGATGCTTACTGCAAGGTGCTGGGAGAGTGGGCTCCTACACAGAGTTGCAACTCAGCCAGTAGCTGCTCAGAGACATTTCAGACCATGCTAGAGTTGCTCATATCTTTAACTGATGTTCTCTTAGACAATTTCTATGATAGTGGTATTAACCCACACGGCACAGTATGCTTTATAATTGAGAATTAATTGAGAGCAGCAGCAGAAGTGGTGTCATTTGTCCAGTCAAAAGTGGGGTGTGAATACAGTGAGTATAAAATTGCCTCCCGTAGACTAGAGAGCCAAGAGCACAATAGAAACCTTCCAGGATAATTACAATTCCTCTCACATTGATTTACTACTTATAAGATGCTTTTGATATAATTTGAGTAGAGAAAAATGCATGGTTCAGTCTGAAAAACCATCATCAGTTTTCCTCCTCAGGCTGAGCATTCCACAATATTCCTTAGTTCACCTTCCTCCAAGTTCTGATTTAACAGTGGTGTTTGTTACTGAAAAAAACCTCTTGTGCTTTCTGCATTTTAATTTTTCTCATTTTCCATTGTACTTATTGTCTCCTCCACTTCTTTCCCACAGTTCCAGGATTATTTATTTGAAAAAGAAACTCTTACCAAGCTCTTGGTACCCTCTTTCAGCATCTTAAGTATTTCATGGTTAGATGAAGACAGGAGTTCAAATTCCAGATGCCTCCCAAATTTAAACCTCTTGACCTGAGCAGCTTGATTTAATCCTAGAAAATATCTGAGAGAAACAAGTTTTTGCTTACAGAAGTACCTGTTCAGAGGAATGAAATAGTTGAAACTTTGTTTCACCCCATTTTTGCCTCTTGAATTTGAGTGGATGTATATGGTTACACAACATGTACTCATTGTAGGTGCTGGAAAACTGAGGGAAGTCTGGGGTTTCTGGAGTTGTGATGCTCTTGAAAGACACTGTGCAGGAATACTTTATCCACATCACTTTGGACAAGTAGCAGGGTAAACTCAAGCTTGCTAATGTGAAAAATCTGCTGTATGTGTTGTGCGTGCTGCCCTTTACTTCTAAGGCTAATGTTTTAAAATTTCAAAGCCTGTGTGGTGCAAACTTCAGTGGTAACGATATCTTTGACAGACACATCCTTTTAATAAGGACAGAAGGCAATTGGTGCTTGGCAATTGGAATTGGCTGGGATGCTGTTCACCTCCATCAGCTCTGAGGCTTGATGCTTCTGCACTGGTGACTGGATTGGGAGTCCTCATAGAATGGGAGACACATAATCTTTGTCTGAATGTCCAAATAAAACTTACCAATGGTGTAACCTGCATGGAATGTCTGTGCTTAAGCCTTTAGAAATGGTTCAAACTCATGTGATGCAAATTCTAGCTTTGATAATATGTGACCTCACAAAATCCATCTCTGAAATAATTAATTATGATTTAAAAATTCATTTCCCACAACAAAGCATGACTAGCAATGTCATGTCTGGGAGAGGTGGCTTCCTTTGTTGATTGAGTTGTGCTTCCCACAATGTGATGATTTGTTATTCCTTCAGCTGTCCTGATACAGCTGTTGTATGCTATAGATTGCATCAGAAAAGCCTTTTATTTTCAGGTAGCTGTAAACAACGCTGGGAGGTAACTGAGGTTTCATTCCTCCTATCTCCATGCCTTGTGGAGGTTTTGATAACTGAGTGCCAGCAGTGAGGAGGGAGATGCTCCTGCAGCCATGTCACTTCTGTGCCAAAACCCATTTGCTCTGTGAGCAGCAATGACTGAGGATGTTCGGAGTTCCCTTGTTCCTTCTTCTTAGATGCCAAGATTTCCAAATAACTGCCAACTTGTAATGCAAGTATGTGTGTATTTTAGGACATAAACTGGATAATCAGCCTGTAAACACTGTCCAGTTATGTAAATCCCCTTTTCTCAGATGATGAGATTATGCTCTAATGTATATTAGAAAGCTTTTTGCAACATTGGCTCATGTAAACACTAAAAATTTACTTTGTTATCAGGATCAATTCTGCCTGCAGCACAGGGCATATGAAATCAAAACCTGGCTTTTGTGTTCAGGCTCATTTTGAGACTGTAAAATGCTCTAACACATTCTCCTGTAAGGGGGTAGGTTTACTGTTGGATTATTTCCTCTCTTCTAATTCTGCAAAACATTTTTCTTGAAATTACTAAAGTTTGTTTACATGTTGTTTTTTGATTTGTGGTGGGTTTTTTTGTGGTGTTTTTTTTTTCTTTGAGCTAATGACACTACTCTAGCTGTGGTAGTATGCTATGAAATTCTACCAATGCTTAATTAATTGAGTTTTTAAAGTCTTTGCAAATCAGTTAGTATTTATATTAAACTTCTACCAAATCTTTCAGTGTCATTACTTCCTACTAAGTGCTTGAAGTGGTGAAGTTTAACCAAGATACCTAACAGACCTGCCAAGGCAAACCAATTATGAACCATTATCTTTTCTTTAATTCATCTGGAACCCTTCAGTTTAGCACACTGGCTTGTGCTGTGTGTGCAACATTTTCATTTTATAGATACTTGGAAAACAATGTAGAAAAAAGAGAGAATCTTTCCATTGAGGAGACACCAGCCAACTAAGCAACTGGTGGTGCTTCAGAAGCTGCTGTGGTTTCAGGGCTGCTCTTACTTTATTGTATCCTGTTTTGGTTGCCAGTTCAATGCTGGAGGTTCTGCCAGGGTTTTGTTTCTGCTGTTCCCCTGCTGTACTGCTGCCTTTCTGAGAAACAACATCAAATATAAAAATTAAGCAGGAATTACAAATGCAACCTGTGGTTCAGAGTTGTTTAATGTGGCAAAACTCCTCTGCAGCTTTGTCCTTTTGAAGCCTGGCTACTTAGATTTTGTTTGATGTGTAACTGTCTTTTCAAATAGCATTTTAAAATTTACATTTCTGTTTGAAGGTTGCTTAGGAGCTTTAAGCTGATAGCTTGTTGTAAGGCAATAAAATTTCTGATTTTTAAAGCCAATTCAAGTATTTAATAATGTATCTCAGATGGATTGAAGCCTCTGTTAATCCTAAGTAATTACTGCAACACTTTGCACAATTAGCTTCCAACTTTCAGGTCAACATAATAATAGCATAAAAAGATGAACCTGTTTTTCTTCCAACACCCATTTAAGTGGAAGAATAAATTAGACTAAATAGATGCCATAGATTTTATTTGGTTAAGAGGAGATTTATGACCTACTATTTTGTTAAATCACAATTTCATGTGCACCTGTTTTAAAAGAATGCAGAGGTTTATTGGTAGTTTTTTGCAACAACTTTGCCTTTCAGTAAATTATTATTACATCAAAAAAAGGAAAGCCTGAAAGTATAAACCAGACAGAATGGTATTGAAAGTGAAGACAGACAGCTTTCTTCTCTTCCATATTGTGAGATGTTTTCTTAAATTAAGCTTGAGTTTGTTCTGATTTGTTTTGGTGCAGAATTCCAATGTATGCTTGGTTTAGGAAGCATCATATATTTCCAAAAGACATCCTGTTGCTATTATAAGGAAAGAGCCCCAAGCCTGATTTGGTGTCATCATGGAAGGCGCTTTAAAATTTTTAAGATTTTTTAAACTCTAATTTGCTGGTTAGACCTTCTTTTGCTTCAAAAGTGAAGGTGTGTGGTGTTTTGGGTGTGTTGTTTTTGGTTGGTTGGTTGGTTTTTAATGAATTTGCTGAGGGTGCACTCGATCCCTGCATCTCTGTTGTTAATGAAGACATTAAATGACACTGGTCCCCATATGGATTCCTAAGGGATACCACGTCTCCAATTTAGAGAAAAGGATGTTGTAGGGGACTGTGTCAGAGGCTTTGCAGAAGTCCAGATATGATATCTCTAGCCCTTTTCTTGTCTGTCCATTGTTATAATCACTGCATCATCAAAGACCACTGGGTTGGTCAGGCAGGACTTGTCTTTGCTGAAGCCATTCTGGCTGTCCCAAATCACCTCCCTGATCTCCATGTGCCCTGGCATGGCTGCTAGCAGGAGATCTGTTCTGTGTTTCCAGGCACATGACATGTCAGTGATTCCCAGAGTCCTCCCTTCTTCCCTCTGTAAAGATGGGTACAATGTGTCTCTTAGAAACAGAGAATCATTTTAGATTGGAAAAGAACCTTTTAATGTCATCAAGTTCAGCTGCAAAAGGAAGGTCCCATATTGCCCATCCTTTGCTTTATTCTTACTCAGCAGTTCTTGACCCATTTTATTGTATCCATCTTTACTGGTTTCAACCTTCTTCCCTTTCTTCAAGGACCAATGTGGAATTAAGTTTAGTTTTGTGTTAGCACATTGAGAAGTTTTTCCTTCCAGTGGTTAGACTCTGCTCCTGGTAATGCAAAATTAGCTAATGATTTTTAATTGCAGCAGTGCTGATATCATGAAAAGAATAATTTCATGTTATTTTCTTGAATCCCATTAAGTTTTGGAATTTAAAAGAAACAAAAAAAAACCAAGAAGCAACTTAAAAATTCACCCCTAAATCTTCTCAATGATGGCTCTATATGAGCAGAATGAGAAAAAGCCTAACCTTAATTCTCTTTGAAGATTTAACAGAAATCTTTCAGGTTGCATTCACAGACCTTTTAATTTGGTGGTTTGTTTTATTTAAATACCAGCTTTACACATTTTAAAATTAGGAAAAGCATCTGGTTCAGTATTTTAAGTTGATTCAGCCTGGACACACCTTTGTTTGGCCAGGTGCTGGTGAGCTAATTAAATTAAAGCCTCTATTCATCTTGCCAGCCCTGTCTGACATCCTTCAAGAAGTCTTCACATTGCCTCTGGTAATCTGAAGGACTAGAACTATGTATTTAAAAAGCTGTTACCAAATACAGTGCTTTGTAGTTTATTGTAATGAGATTCTGGTGCTTCCCTATAAAATCTCCTCTTTGCAAATTGCCTTTTATTTTTTTTTTGGCTAGTCAGTGCCAGGTGCAGTAATAGTAAATATTTTCTGAGTGTAGTTAACCAAAAGGCCTCTATGTGTATTTTAGTGCTAGTAAATCCAGTTCTTCATTCATTTCCAGAAGTATTTATAGTGTCACAAGACTCTGCTTACTTCTTTTCCCTACCATAGAAAACCCCCGTGTGGGGAACAAGAACAGTGTTTATACTGCATTTAGAGAAGAATTTCCTGCTTTAATGGTTGCCCAGGATGTGCTAGCTGCCTTTTAATACATTAAAAATACTGCTAATTCTACTGTAGGACTTCTTAAGAGTGAATTTATCAAATACTCATTAGATCTGTCTAGAAAATTGGAAGTACAAACAGACTTTTTTGATTATTTATTGTATTCTCTTCCCTAACTACAGGTAGCTATTTTAGTAACCAGCTCAGTATGTTTCACTTGTAAGATGATTGCTGAATGATGTGTCTGCTGCTGTGTTAATTCTTTCTTGCCTTAAGGAATAGAACTGAAAGTTTGTGTTATGGAGGAAAAACAGTGTCCTAAGTATGTGACTGAGAGTTCAGGTGTAAATGACAGGAAGATATGGCCAAATGTCTTCTGCATTCTCAGATTCCTGTGCTGCCTGCAGATGTATATTTAAATAATCAGCATGATGAATGCACTTCTAATTAAAAACCTTTTCCTTTGATCTTTTTAGTGTAAGCATGTCCTTCCCAGGTTGTTGGCTTAGCTGATAATACAAATACTGTACTATAGAAGCAGTGTATTAGTTTTTACATATTTTTGCAATTGCTTCATCTGAGAGGCAGTGTGCTTTCTTTTCTTGAAAGGGTGTGATTTACAGAACATGCTCAGTACCTGTGAGTGTAATCCCTGACAGCACAGATACTTCTGTCTTCAGTCTGTTCTCCTCCAGATGATTTGCCTCAGCCCCTGCCACTCTCAGTTCAGCTATTTCTGTGTCTGTGCCATAAAATTTGTTTGGGTTAAAAAGAAAGCAAAAGCAATGAACCAGCAGGGCTGGGTCTTCCTGTGTTGGCTCTGATGCCAGTTCAAACATTTTGGGAACTGAGGATGTGGGATAACAGACCTCCAGGAGCCTCTCTTTCTGAGTGCTGCTGGAGTGGGATTCCTTGAACAGTGGTAATTAATGGGCTGTTGGGAATGGGTCAGCTTTCACATTTTGAGGCGTGGAGCCACAAAAGTGGAAGCAGAGGACGTGTATTCTTGCTCATAAGAAGCAAGCATAAGTGGTTAAGCAGAATAGTTTACCTTATGCTTCTGTTCCTCCTTTTCTCTGCTTAAAGAACATTTCTTCTTACTTTACTGTGACTATTAATTGTGAGGTTTTACTACTAGAATGGAAGGAATCAAAATTTTCTGAGGGAGCACATGACTAGGATGACTATTGAGAAGGTTATTGTAGTGAAGGAAAACTGGTCAAGGAAACTGCATTTGCCTATCTGAAGTGCAAACACAGAAGAGGAAGAAATAAAATAAACAATCCATTAAAGTGCTTCATTTCAAGCCCCACTGATGCTTCTCATTGAAAAACCCTGCTTCATTGTGTACTTTTTGTACTTACTAGAGAAGAGAACCAAGCAAACCTTTCTTCCCCTTTATCATGCCCATAGCATTTGCAAGTTTACACTTGTGCTGTGATCCCAGGCAGTTTGGTTAGTGTGCAAGCTGTGATCATGCCTCACAGGAGATCCTGCCAGTGTCAAAAACCAAAACAGAGCCCTGTTGGAAAGGGAAGCTCCCACCAAGCTGCAACTTGTACCACTGCCGTGATCACCTGGCACTGCAGTGAGACAGCCTGCCAGAGCCTGGGAGTAGCACATTATAAGGGTTGACTTTGTTGAAACAACACCACAGTTGCTAAGGAGAGGGTAATTAAACCAGTCTATTAATCTTGAAGTGCCTACAGCTAGATCTGTTCAAAGGCAACATCCTTTTGAAGTTGGTCCTTCAAACTGCATTGCAAAGGTGGCCAACTGGAAGTCACACGTGACCTAAGCTGCTCCTACCCCTTGTCTTGGGGCTGTTATTCTGCACAAAAGTTGTTTGTCTCAGTGTCTAGGGTAAATGTGAAGAGTCATCCTGAAACCAAGGCGGGTGATGGTGGAAAGATAGCAGCAGCACTGCTGTGCTAAACCTCAAACTACACGATCCAGAATATATGTGAAAAAGAAGTTTGAAATGCAATGAATGGAAAACATGAGCAAATACATCCATTTTTTTTTTTTTTTTTTTTAATGGAAATTCTATATCCTGGTTGTACTGTCTGTATTCCTTAGGTCCAAGTAATAGCCAATCAACCAGCAGTACAGGTTTAGTCTGACTGGACTAAAGCATGCAAATAATCCTCATTGCTTTTTGTTAGTTATGGGAAGAAACATAATACCTAATCTCACTAACTTTTTGACATCAATAAGCTTTAATCTCTCTGCTCATTACTACACTGAGTTCATGTGAACATGGTGTTACTGGGATGTGTTTTATTGGAATACCTTTTCCTAGAATCCCTGCAGTCCACCATGACTTTCCTGTTCTTTCTTGCTTCTTGTAGCTTGTGGTAAGGAAGCACTCTTGTGGTGCTGGTGTCTGGGTTTAAGGAGCTGTTTACCAACATGCTGTGACAATTGCTTAAGTCTCTGTGTTAAAATCTTATCAGTCAGAAGAACTGATTTCATTAGCCTAGGGGCTAGCTGGATAGTAGATCAGTGGGTGCAAGACTGATCACAATCTAACAAAGCTGGCTGTGGGATTGTTTGGTAATAGAGAATGAAGGTTGTGTTTAAAAACAAATAAATTAATCCCTGGAAGCCACTTATAAACAGAATCTCTAAAGAAAACTAGATATAGTAGAGGAGGTTTTTTTGTACTGTACGTTACCTTGATCTTTTGTCAATTTAATATGCCTGATCCAGAAAATGCTCTACTCTTAAGGAAAATAAATCAAAAGAATTGTGTGGACTTAGTTAAAAAAATTCCACTTCTTGAAACTACTCACACCAAAAACTTCTTTTAGCTACTATGTCTCTAGAAAGGTAAACTTCAGTCTTTGCTACTGGTCAAGTGCCTATGGGAAGTCTTCAGATAATTGTGAAGCCTAAATCAGCAGCAGTTGCTTTGTCTCACTTAATTTAAGTTGTAAAAAAACCCTTCTCTCCTCTCTCCCCCGTTTGCAGAAGCTTTAGAACATAGAAGCTTTAGAGCACAGTGGTCTAGCAGCTTTCAGGAGTGATTGGCTGATGAGGGAATAGTTTATTTAAGTAAAGCAAATTCTTTGAAGTTTGAAACCTAAATTGATAAATTTATGTCATGTGAAATTTGATTTTTTTTCTTCCAAGATGAGGGAATACAGGGTAATGTTATCAAGACCTGTATATTGAAAACCTTTACCTATAAATAAATAATGGCCCTCCACTGGAATTTCAAGCCCATATCCAACAGTTTAAAAAAAAAAATTGTGTCAACTCAGTCAATTAGCTCAAACAAATAATGGAAGGGCAAGTTATATAATGTTAATGGCATTTACCCTTCAAAAGTCATACCCAAAGCAGCAGATTATATTTTGTAAAAAAAAATTTTGTGTTTGGGTTGTGTTTTTTTTTTTTTTTGTCTGTCATAGTTTAATGCTCCTGCTGAATCTCTCCATACTATGTTCAACTCTTTAATTTACCCCTCTCCTCCTCCGTGCAATGGGATGGAGAAGAGAGTTGGAGGCACAAAAGGTAAAGATCATGGGTTGAAATAAATACAATTTACTAGAAAGAGCAAGGAGAGAAGAAAAGAATATCAGCAGCAACAATAGGGATGACAGAGGGTACAAGAAACAATTGGCACACGAGTTCTCACTGCTCATTCTGCCATGCTACCTGATCCAGAAGGGACCCTTTCCCCCACCCTTGGAAATGCTGTGAGGAGGGATAGATTAATTCCCAGGTCCTAGCCATGTCCCCTCCTGGCTACTGCAAAAATTAACTCTGTCCTGGCCAGAACCAGGAGCAGACTTATTGTTTATTCAAAACAACCTCTCTTGTCTGTCTTCCCACTGGCCTATGTAGCAGGCACTCATTCCAAGTACAGCTAATTACTCTTGCTTCTGAATACCCTATAGGCCTTATATTTATGTGTGTGTGTGTATATATAAAAATAGGTAGATGACTCACATTTGTGAGACAAATGTCTGGAGGCCCTTAGTCATTTTCAGATAAACACAAAGGAGGAAGGGACACTTCTCTGCAAAAATATAAGTTGTATCTTACATTTTTCTGTAGTAGTAAATAGGGTAATGTAGCAAGCAGGAACTGAGAATTGCAGATGGTTTCAAGGGGGCATGAAATTGGCTTTTCTCTAATTGCTGGCTGGAACTGTCCCTCCACTAATTTTTAGCTCTGCCTTACTGTAGTGAGTGACTCTACTGAATACAGAACAAAAAATCTCTTGTGTTTCTAAATAAAATAAATCAGTAATTGCATATGATAACTTGTTTTCAATCTCAGCTTCTGGGAAAGTAATAAATCTTAAGCCACTCATCAAGCGACTGAGGTCAGTTCTTTCCTCACTCTCTGTATCTACATCTGTTCTTTGTTTATCACATCAGTTCTCTATGAAGATTCTTTAGAACAGAAAATATTCAAATTCTGATAAAGTATATGCATTAGAGTAGTGAATCAACCAAACAGTTGTTAATTTAGAGATAAAAACAAAGCCCCAGGATAACTAAAGATCTAAAACTCTGCTATTTTCTTGATTTCTGCTCAAAATCAAACATTCAAACAGCTTTTCTTTTCAAAGTGCGATCGGACGTATTCCCTGATGTTTGTTCTTAGCTTGCTGCTGGCTAAGTAAAAACTGCCTTCCTAGCCAAGGAAGAAATACTTCACCAGGAGGTCATCCTAGGCTTTGGAAAAACTCTGTAGCCTGTTGGTCAAGATACTTGTCAAGTTCCATTTCTCTTTTGCATTTAAAGAAGGTCCCAAAGCTGATCTCATCAAACACGTGTCCAAAGCCCTTATGGCTGACACAGTAAGAGACAGCACAGAAGACATTACTGTTTTCAGTGGAAAAGAATGACTAATGGTGTGCCCTGTCACAGGAAAAAAGTGATTTAATTCCCTGATGAATTTCAATTAATTATTCCTTGTTTGTTTGTCTTTGTTCACAAATGTTGCAGTTAAATAGCAATTAGGCAGATGAGTTGTGAAGTAAAAGGGAGCATAAACAAACTTCAGGCATTCTCAAACATGACTTTAAGAATGAGCACCAATAGTAAATAATGCTCTGAGCAGAAATGTGTCAAACATGTTAAAATACTTTCATTTATGAAAGCTGTAATATCATTGGTAACCAGAAAATTAATACTTACATATGAATTTCCAGCTGACTTCTTTCTCCACAGCAATGCTGGTACAATATTGTTGTAATGCAATGAGGAAATATCAGAAAACTGATCTGGCTGTAAAAAGTCATGCTTATTTTTTACTGTTTTCAGACAGATCAGTGTCCTGAGCCATCTTGTAGTGTACCCTCATAGCTTTGCAGGAGAAAGCAAGAAAGGCAGAACAAGCAACTTCCCCAGAGACTGCTGCTGCTGCTGGTTGCTAAACCTTGTTTTAATCTTACATTTTTTTTCTACCAGTATGGAGATTGATACTTCCCTTCACCTTACAGAACCATAAACTCACATTCTACATGCTTCTACTATGTGCTAATATTGAAATGTCTGGGTTTGAGCTGTGACCATCCATCTTAAAAAAGGATTCTATCTCTTTATTTTGAAATATACTCTTGCAGTGCATTTGTGGTGCTTTAGGAACCAAGTGAAACATGAATGTGCTTCTGAGCCATAAATCAGAAAGAAATACATAAGTGAAGAAGCTCATTATATAAGACAAACTGAACAGGGAGGGAACATTGTGTTGCAAAACTGACAATGGCAGCCACTAAAGATAAGCAGTGAAAAAAAAAGATGAGGACAAATTTTCTGAAGGGACAGAAACTATATTGTTAAAAGAAGCATGAGTTTCTATGCAAGAAAATGCCTAGAGGCAGTTTATAGAGCTGAAAATCAAGTGGTAAATGTTGTACTGGGACTGATATAAAGGTAGCCTCAAATGGTAATTTATTGTGCCAGAGTTCTACTGTTTACTGTTTGATTCATTTCTGAGTACCCCTTAGGAAAGTCATGGATTGTAGGTTTATCTCTTAGGAAGATGTTAAATGAAGCATCATTTACATTACAATTTACATTGTGCTCATTAGTAGAAGAAAAGACAGCAAGCAAACAAGCTATAAGCCATGCTGGGAATGGTTCAGATGTCTGTGATCTTTCTTAGCAGTAATTTGAATTTCTTCCCACTAATTTGCTGCTTTGTCATAGCTAAATGAATACTGTCTTCTTTTTTTTTTTTTTTTTTTTTTTTTTTTTTTTTTGTTGTTGTTGATTTAAATTTGTGTAGAAAATCAACATGATCATGTTTATTGCAGAAAACAGTTGTTGGCAGGTGAGTGCATCTTACATGGGTGAACCTTCCTAGGTAATCCTGTGCCTTTTGTAATAAATCCTTGCATCAAGTTTCACCCTGTGCAGACCCTGTCCTGACAATTTCTACAAGGCAAAGTTTAATTAATTTTATTTCAAAAGCCATGTATCAAACCCTGTGCTTTACAGGTGAAAAACTTTGGTAAAGGGCAGGAATCTGTCTGTGATTAAGTAATAAGGAAGTAAAGCTAAGACAGCAATTTCTCTCCCTCAAACCCAGTCTTTCTGACAAGCCCCTTTGCCTGTATGATTATCTGTATTGCTGTATCAAGAAAAAGGGAAGGAGTGGGTAGAAAATAAAATATAGGATACTGTATTTCAGATCAAGAACTTGGAGAAGGATGACCTCACTGCAGAACATAACAGGAATTGTGGATAGGCTGATACATTTTGATGTTGGGTTCAAGAGAAGGTGTGTTTTCTCTCAAGGAGACATTTCTGATACTATTTCTCCTACATTCATGACCACTAGGCTAAACTGCTGTGGTCAGTGGCAGTTTTCAAGTTTTTGGCATCTACTTTAATCCAAAAGGAGATGGAATATGGCCACAGGCTTAAGACCAGATATGGCATATTCAGATTTGGATTTGTTCAATTTGTCTTATTTCAGCCTAGGAAAAAAAGAAATCTGCATAAGTGCTCCCTACTATAGGAGTACCTTTCAGTAATGATCTCAGCTAAATCTTTCCATTTTTGAAGGGCACCTTGATAAGTATATCAAAGATATAATTATCTTTGATCAATATGAGATATATTGTCTTATAAAGATGTTTAGCATGCTTGGACACAGTGCACAGAATGAAAATGTTTTTGTAGTTCTTCCTCATTCTCAAAACAACTGATTATTGTCAAGGGAACGGGCTATTTTTACTGTTTCATAAGGAATTGCCAGTGGAAATGTGAGTGACTTGCTAATGAACTTCTCTGGAAAAAATTCAGTTCAGAGCAAAGGAGGACTGTGGATAAGGACCTGTTGGCTGTGTCTGGGGCTATCTTGATGTTGATGTAGTTTGCTTTCTAGATTGATAAAGAGATTGAGTAAAGAAAGTGAGTGCTTTGTGTTTGATTGGGTATTTAAAAATATAATTTTTAAATTTTTTTTATAATTCTTTAGAATTGTTTCTGTTCTGTTGGCCTCAAATAGATTCCACAGGGACTGTGCTAAGCCCACAGCCATCCATACTGGCTTTCAAAGTTCTGCCTCTCTATTTCATGAATGCATTCAAGTTCAGATTTAGAGAATCTAAGAGATCTAAGAGAATCTAGTTTGGAGGTACCAAGTCTGGAGGGGTTTTTAACAGTACTTCAGTGATCATAACATGTTTTGTGACCTGGGCCAGAGCTGGGAGGCTGAGGTTTCTGAATCCATTAACAAGGCAGAGGGTCGAATAGGGAGTGCTGAGTTACTCCATAAACTGTCAATAAATCATTCTGTTAATCTTGAAATTGTCTCATCTGGAGGAGGTACTTCTTACAAATGAAGAATTGTGCCTGGTGTGGGAAATCAAACTCATGTTACTTTTTGTTTCTCTTTTGTCTACCTTAAAATAAACAGTTATATTCAAAAGACAGGCTGAGTTCATCCTATATGTAGCCATGACTGAAAAGTTATCATTTTGACTTTCTAAAAGTTGGTTCCAGAAGTAGCCCTTAACTGAAAATATGTTCTGGTAAAAGGTGTGCTTTCTACTCCCAGTCCTTATTTAAACATACAAGTTCTTTATTTATCCCATATTCTTCCAAGGGCTGAGATTTGACTCAGATGTAGCTAGTGCCTTGAAAATCCAATTATTATCTTCATTTTCACTAATTCAAAATCTAGAATTTTCTAAATTAGGAGGAAATGGAATGACTTAACTAAGAATAAAAAACCCAGCAACTCAGGTATTCTGGCATTGGTTCAAGTGCTTTGCCAAGTGACTTAGCTTGAAAAAATACATTTTTATTACCAAGGAAAAAGCAGCTCATTTATGAAGTTTAAATGAAAAGGTTTAAAAATGCCCAAGTATTAGAATACATGTGCCAAATGCAATTTTGAGCAGCATGTAAATAACACCCTGAAATTTGGTTTGAAACCAGTTTTCAGCTTTTGGTGCTGTCACTTACTGCTTTGATCATAAACTCTATATTCTGGATTTCCCCCCGACACTTATTCGGTTCTCCTCCTTTCCTGTAGCACCCTTTCCCCATGAAAAAAATACTTGTGTATATTTTTCATAATTTTATATGCAAAATGCTGGATAGCCAAATTCACCTTCATATTACTTCTTGAAGTTGCAAAATCAGGGATGAAAATATTTTACTCTGAATTTATTTGAATTATTCTTTGTTTAACGCTGATTTTATTATCTAGAGAGTATTTCTAACAGTTACCAACGAGTAGGAAATATAAGTAATTTTGGGGCCAAATTGTCTACATTCTCATTTAGGCACCTAAACTCTACTCTTCAAGTAGCAAAGCTGAAAAGATCATTTTGAAAGCTTCAGAAACATAAATTATGATAGTTCACCCATATAAAGTTGAAGGTAGAACTTTTTTTGACTTAAGGTATCCCAGGAATTCATCTTAGGAATATAGGTAGTGCATGTCACAGGTATCCTTGAGACTTAAATATGAATGTGCCAGCTTGAGTATTTGGGGATGATGGTTTTGCTCAATACTTGTCCAAACTATACTGGGGAAAAATCAAGGCTTTTATTTTAAATGCTGTGTTTTATCTTTAGTGGGACCAGAACATAGCACAGATGTTGATTCCCTTCACCACAAAACTGGAACCAACACTTCTATATATTTGCATTTAGGATGAAATGCAAGCTGCTATATAAATGAGTCTGTGTGTTTCAGGTGAAAAATCAAGGCATAGTGATAGAATCACAACACACCCCCCACTGCCAAATATTGCAGATTATAGGGGATTGTTTAAAAAAAAAAATAAAAAAAAAATCTCTAATTTGGAGGCAAAAATTTGAAGCCCAAGGTTTAGTTCTCTCTGCCAACATTAAAGTTAGAAATAAATTCATCACTATGATGAGTAAGTGGTAGCTGAAAAAAAATTGTATCGAGGCTCTGGTTTCAGTTTAACTGTTTGGTATTAAAAGCTGAAATTAAAAAAAAAAAAAAAAAAACAAAAAAAAAAAACAAAAAAACAAAGCACTCTCATTCAGATGAAAGGATATTTTTCCTCACTGAAAAAGTCCCATGAAAATTGTTTGACATGAAATTTTTATGCAGAGTGAGTTGTTTCAAGTCAAGGGTGCAGGAGCTGGAGCTCACATTGGGAGAGAACACTGACTGTATTGGTTGGCTGGATTGTGGCTCCACTAGGATAAAATAGAGGAAGGAATAATGCTTCAGACACTTTCAACTACCTGTCTTAACATTTATTTTCTGTGTTGCCTCATTTGTTATAGTCACTTGTCTTCCTCAGAGATTAATTAATGTCTAGGAGAAGCAAGTTAGGACAGCGTGAGAGTAAACTTACTAGTAAACAATAATTTGAATAATTACCCAAGAGTTTAATTTCACTACCATAGGACAATGGATCTCAAGACCCTAATTTAAAATTATTCATATTGAAGTGGGTCTTTTTATTCTCTGACATAAACAAATGCCTTCCTCAAATGTTCATCTTGCAAATAAGAGGTTAAAAGTTTCTGCCAAATTATCTGCTCATTTATCTTTTGCAAGATTCAGTCACTTGTTTGTTGTTACAATTTTTGTGTCATTGGACCATGGAGAGACCATGTTTTTTCTTGTCTATAAGTTCTGTAGACAATGAAAATATTAAATAGCCTCTTTTTCTAGATATTGTAACTAAACTGTTTATTGAGGAAATAAAGATTTCTGTTGCTGCCAAATATTCTAGAACTCTTTCAGAGGGAGATATAGTAACTAAGTGTACCTAAGTCTAGACCTTTAAAATAAGGTCTAATTCAGTATTTCTTGAGTAACATCCTTATCTCCGCTTTTTGGTTTGGTTGCTTTTGTTGGTTTTTTTTGTTTTGTTTTGTTTTGTTTTGTTTTGTTTTTTTTTTTTTTTTTTTTTTTTGTTTTTTTGTTTTTTTGGTTTTTTTTTGCTTTTTTATGAATAGTTCACTTTGTGTTTGAAATTGGCTTATCTAAAATGACTTATGGCTCAGTAAGAAATTTAAACGGGAATTAATTGTACTGAAGCCTGAAGATGCCAATATAAGTTCTATTTTCTACTCAGAGCATTTTTAATAGATTTTTGAGTCCGTAAAATTGACTGACCACAAGCTGCTTTTACAAATGTGGTTTTTACTACCTGATGACCATATTAGAAAAATGTCAAATTCCTTTGAATTGAGTTGCCCAGCAAGCATATGGCTGAAGTTATGGGTAATTCAGAAAACCTACTGGGAAGCATGGGTTTTTAAAGTGATAGGAAGCAGGATGGTTTAATTCCCAGCCTTCTAATGGAGGACTCAAGAACTGATCCATCTGGCATGGCACTCTGCACTTGACAAGGCAGGACAAAGTGAGCTGTGGCTGGGAGTGGGGTTCCCACCCTGCAGCTCCACAGCTGCTCTTGCAGCCTGGAGCTCGCAGGTGTCCCCAGTGCTTTTGGTCCCTGTCTGTACAGGAGACCAGCAGTGTGGGACACTGAAATCTTCACTGCTGCTTGCAGGCTCTGTGTGGAGGCACTGGGGCACCAGATTGTCGCCACAGCAGACTGGTAGCTCCTGTGATTTTTGTTGAAGCAGGTTGAAGCTGAAGAATCCTCCTAAGCTGATCAGAAGCAATCTGCTTTTTTTTTTTTTGAGCACTAGAGTTTGATGTCTGGTGCAGCAAATGTTTGCTGTGAAGTTTTCTTAATAGAACAATAGAGCTGGGGTGTGTATGCTAGTTAAGTTTTCTCCTCCAAAATCCAGGGATGTGTTGTTGCAGTTTCTCTTTTGCTTTAATTTCCTTGTGGCCGAATTCCACCTTGTGCCTAGTACCCAGGTAAATGGACCATTTGGAGGAAGTTGTATTTGTTCTGTTATGGATATTTATAGAGCCATAATGTGTGCTTGGGTTTAAATCTCCAAGAGAGCAACTGGCTTCACAAAATTCTTTAACTTTGCTGGGGATCCTTCCTCCAGTATCCTCATAGTCTCCTACTATTTTTTAAATGTCTTTCTCTATTTGCCCCATGTAATGCAAAGTGTATGAAGGTGGACCCTCCTTACAGTACAAATAAGTTTAAGTCTACTCCATAACATTCTTCAAATCATATAAATATGATATAAATATCATATCAATATAAATATAATGTAAATATTCAGTAACCAATATGGAATTTTTCAGGCATCTTACTTAAGCTAATAATTAATGAAAATATAACAGGGTGAAGTATGTTTTCTAAACCTAAACTTTTTGAGAGGGCTCAACCAAAAGGACTTTTAAATAAACAGATTTATTGTTACAAACTTATAGCTGGAAGTTGTAACCATGACAGTGCAGGGCTAGAAGTGGTCAGCACTGTTGATATGCACAGTTATAGAAATTTGTAACAAGCTTGTGAGCGTTCCACACGTACATGTTTTCTTCCACCCCCCAGTATACCACTAATAGTTCCAGCTTTTGGCTTGTGGAACTTTTTATGAAGTCAGATTTTCCTTGGAGCAGCACAGCTTCCTTCACTCTTGCTGATCTTAAAAGCTTTAAGCACAGAGCAAGACCCAGACTATTTGGGATGATGATATCAGGTCTCCCTCATGCCTTCATCTCCTGAGTCCAAATGACACAGACATTTGGCAGCTAAACTTGAAGGATCAAAATGAGCCAGATGTTGAGTGGACAGATCTTTGTTTGCCAGCAATCAAGCCTCTGCTGAGCATGCCATTACAGCTCTGATTTCCATGTTTGCTACCATTTACTTCATTTTGGCTCACTAAATTGACAGCTTTCTAAACAAGGAAAGGGGTGAGGGGAAAAAGCAATAAAAGAGATAGCATAGAAAGCTGCCATACTCTCCATCCACACTTAAGATTAAAATCTCTACTGTTGATTGCATTTAAGACCTGTTTCTTTCCAAAACTTTTTCTACTCCAAGTTTTATAAAATAGGTAACTTATTACATTCTGTGAATGTAAATGTTTGGTTTATGATTGTTCTGGGTAGATTCACACACACATCTAGGGAGATGCTCCCATAAGGTCTCAGATTTTTGTGTGTAAAAAACAGAGCCCTAGCATGAACCTGAGGGAGTAAAAACCTACAGCTTTTGACAGTGCTGCTGTGTTAAGGTGATTGTTTCTTTTTGTTAAACTGCAAACACTGATAACTCTTCACAATTGGAGTTTGTTTATTTATGTTTGTTTGTTCAGCCTGATAGCTAAGAGAGAAAAGGTCTAAAACCCATCATTTTCTAGTGTGAACCAGTCATGTTGGTTCAAGTGGATCCAAGTTGGTACAAACTGATCCATGCAGAAAACACCTATGATATAAACTTAAGCATACTTGGCATGTATTTTGTACTATTCCTTTGCCCCACTTGATGCTACACCATTTCCAGGGAGCTGTCTCTCTCTGCCTGACAGTCTGGCACTAGTCAGCTGTACTGAGTGTGGTGGGATTATAAGATATGGCTCCTAAGAGATACAACCTGAGAAAATGAGGAGATTCTCAGTAGCCAACTTTTGGTAATGGCTGGAATATGAGATCTCTCAGGAGGAGTCTGGGTAGAAAACAGGGATGAGCTCTGTTAAAATTCAGGGGCTTCAGCTGATCCTAAGTGGCTGAAGCAAAAGGGGTATGGGGACTTAGGTAATTCCTTGAGCCTTGATAATGTGAATCCTGTGTCCTACTGTTGGAAATTATTACCTAGGCATAGTAAATTCTGTGTCTGTGTACCACGCCTGCATCAACACAGCTAACACAAAAACGAAAAATCATAAAGTTTGTGGAGTAATACATGAATATTTGCTGAGCAATGCTTGAGTCATCCTCCTATCTTTGCTAGAATTCTTGTTTTCACCTTGCCTATTCATAATCAAGATGAGGAAACTTTTCCATATGTATTTTTGCACAAAAAGTTTAGGGGTTGTTGCAGTTTTCTGAAAGAGAAGAAACTGAACACCAAGAAAAAAAGGATGTCTTTGTTCTTTTCTGTATTTAAATGGTTTTATGTGGAAGGGGGCATGGTCTATGGAAGGAATTTGAATGGATGGAATGGTTTGGTACACTCCAATCATTTGCTCTGACTTAAAAGCAAAACTAAGATCTCTTGTTTATAATAGCTGTTATACAAGCATAAAAGCGAACACAGATGAAGTTTTAAACATCATCTTCTTACCAGTAAACTATGAAGAGGAATGCTCCAGTTTCTCTACACATCTAAAATCACAGGGTTGTTTTCATAAGTAGATAAATTACAGAATTTCCTATTTTCACAGTCTTCCAAATGACTTAAACTCTGTTTCTGTGGATGGAATGATTTCCTCTCTGTTTCTGTTGGCTGACCAGAGTTCAGATGTCAGGTTGTTCGTCTTTAAAGGGAATGCTGACTTGGTGGTGGAAGCATTTTTACAGCTTCCTCTGATATTCAAGAACTTCCAGATGTAAATGAAGACAATAAATAGGGAAAACCATGAGAAAAGTGGACTGAATGATAGTAATTTTTACTGGAAAAGTGTGTTAAATATTTAAAATATAAATATTTAAATATGGGGGTGGGAAGCCTAGTGATGGATTAAAATGCTCTGCTACCACAAGCATTCTTTCTAGTGCTTTATAATTTTGTCAAAACTTTAGGGCATACTTTCTGTCTTCTGGTGGACATTTTCAGTGTCATTTGGAAAATGGGATGGGGAAGGAAGAGGAAAGGGAACTTGGAAAAACTTGAGAGCTGCTTCCTGTAAAATAATATCCTGGGTGCACATGTAGTCTGATAAGGAAAATTAGATGTGTAGAGTAGTCCCAGTTGCATGTGGTAACATTATGTAAACAAAGATTGACACAGAAATTGCTCTGTTGTTGAGCTGTTCTCCTGTCTGATTCCCTTTCCTCCAAAATCTACATTTTCTTCATTTCTGAATCTTGAAACAAGGTTTTTAAGCTTCTGTCATTTTATAACATTAAGCATTGCAACAGGCAGGCCAGGGAAGTGTGGAATAATCATCCCTGGTATGATTTAAGACCTGTAGGTGTGGGACTTAAAGAAATGGTCTAGTGGCAGACTTGTCAGTTTTGGGTTTATGATTTGGCTTGATTACCTTTAAAGGTCTTTATAAACTTAAATGATTCTATAATTGTATGTATCTTGACATTTAGAATGATGTTTTGCTATTTCTCCAAGGGGAGTATTTCGTGTACTTGCAATGGTAAAAATATATTTTCTGGTTTTTACACTGGCTTAGTAACAAATCAGGGAATTCACTCTGGATTGTAGAGGTAGTGTTCTATAGCAGCTTGCATCTTCATAGAATTTTAATAGTTTTTCTTTGTATTATTTTTTCTTGTATTAATCCATTTTTACCTTGTTCTAGAAGCATTTTTTGATGCGGATGCATCTCATACAGATGATTGAGTTTGGCTTAGAAGAAGTAAATCTTCAAGAAATGCTCTCACTGCTGAAATGTATATGATTTTTAAAATTTTTTGAAAAGCGTGTATCGTTAACTATTTTTTTAATTCTTTTTTTTTTTTTTTTTGGTCTCTGCAGTCATAGAATCATGGAATGATTTGGGTCAAAGGAGACCTTAAAGATCATTCAGTTCCAACCCCCAATCAGTTCTGCCACCTGCATGTGTGTATCCTGTTATCACTTTGCCCTCTTCTATGGTTGTCTCACATTATCTTGTCACCAGAAAGTATTGAAACTATCTGAATTCCTATGCAGAGCTTTGCAGGACCTAATTAGAAATATAATGAGATGAACTAGAAAACCTTTCCAGGCCCCCCTGAAAACAGGATTACTGTTAAATCCCATCTTGTTGCAGTTGATTTCATTGAAGAAACCCAGGAGCTCCAGGATCCAACACTACCATGAACATCACTGTAGTCATCCCAGCAGTCACTTTGGACTCCAGTTACTGTTCCTACTGTCATGTGAGCAACTCTGAAAACCATGTCAGCTTTTGTTTCTTGTAGATTGAAAGCTGTACCAGGGAGAGAGTATATGCAGTTTAAATTGTATCATGTTTATGTTGTATTTCTTATGGCTTTGGAGGAGTTATTCTCCCTTAGTAAGCATTGTAAGATTTATACCAAACAACATATGTTTTACAGACAAAAAAAGCTGCGACAGAACACTCTTAAATGTGGTACTGAAGAGGCTGTAATGTTTAAAAGGGCTGTGAAACAAATATGAAACTTAGAGTTATATCAGCATTGGCTTTCTTGCATTTTATATAAATCACATTTAAAACAATAATTTAAACTATGGTATATTTTAGAATTTTCTGAAATGTCTCATTTCATCATACAGTGGGGTTTTTTCTAGCCTATCAAAATAATATGCTAAAGCTATAAATCTCAGAATCTTCAAAGTGAATGAGAAAAAGCAAACCCAATAGCCAACCCTTATTTCTTTCTTTTTAAACTCCCAAAGACAACAGAATTAATTTTTCAAAAGGCAGAGTATATTTAGGGAACTAGACCATGGAAGCATATTATAAACACAAGTGTAATTTCCAGTAATCATATTTCTCTCCTCAAGTTTTTGTAACACCTTCTTACAGCATAGTCAGTCTCAGGAGAGACTTTTAGTTTCATTAAAATAAAATTGCTCTTATGAGCAGTTAACAAAAGCACACTAATTCCAGCATTGCAGCATGGATGAAAACAAAACAGTATTTTTTATAAGTCATTCTTGTGCAGCCTCTGAGCATGTCATCATTTTTGCAGGAATAAGATTGCCTCATCTGCCACCTTTTTAAACCATTACTCTCTGAAGTTTTAGTGTGTTTAATGCTGGCTTTTTGTCTCTGTGTTTGTATTCAAGATGCAGCACATTATGAAATATGGAAAGTGCTCTGATGTTTTCATTTAACAGTGCTATCAACAAGTCTTCACATGAAAGTAAACCTAAGGCTTTCAAATTCAGGGGTTGTGGCTTCCTATTCAAGAGATCCTATTATTTTATCATTGTGCTCATAATTCCTTGGATACTTTTGTGCCAACACCTCTATTGTAACCTGCTCCACCCATCGTATATTTTATAACTCAGCTTTTAAATTCTCCTCCTAGTTGAAACTTGTCCTGATAAATGTCAATTCAAGAGCAGATTTTCTTCATCAGATTTTCTTTTTAAAGGATTCTTTGATTTTTTTTTTTTTTTTTTTTTTTTTTTTTTTTTTTTTTTTTTTAATTTTTTTGTTTTTCCTACTGGAAAGCTTTTTCAGGAATAGTAAGCTGTTGGTCTGTTGGTAGATATGGTACCTGTGGCTAATATCCATTATATATTTGTATTATCCAGAAAATACTGAATATACATGGAATAAAACCTGAATGTATTGCAACTACAAGGACCAAAGGAAGTTTAGCAGCTGTAAGGTCTGCTTTAGTCTGCAAATGATCTAAACTCTGAAATATCAGATTTTGCCGTCTACTATCTAGCAGTGTCCCAGAGCATTTTGCTTAGAGTATGGAGAGGCCCTTATCTTATTATAGTCTTATTAAGTTTTCTAGGAAATTGAAATATGAGGCTTTGGGACTCTTGAGGGGGAATTTCCACCTCTCTGTGCTTTTATGCATTTAGATTTTATGTTACCAGGACTTCCCTGATATAGAAATATTCTTCCTTTGGACTGTATTTGTGAGTGCAGAAAAATATCATCAAAGCATAGTTGACTTGTGGGCATTTCAATTACCTCTTACCTGCTCTGCATCCCTAATTCAAAATCCTAATTCACATTTCTGCCTGGAAAGTTATCTTCCAAAACTCAGTGCCACAAATCCCTAAATAGAGATTTGCATGTGGATTAGGGGTGCAAAATTTGGGAATGTGCATCCAGATAGTTTTGAATCTGCTGCAGAAATGCAGAATCTAAATGAGTTTGATCCATTTACTCTTAATCCTGTTTACAGTGCAAATATCTGTTCTGGTCCCTCATTGCTATTCTGTGCTGTGCCTTGTGAATGAGCTGTACCTGCTGTCTGAGGTTTAAGCTGATCAGATAATTTCCCTGCCTGCTCTGCCTTCATGTGCAGTACCTCAGTGAGGCCTTTCAGGGTTTTTACAGATTTTTGTACTGTGCAGCTCTTGGCAGCTTATTAGAAATTTAAAATTGCCTAGAGCATATACAAGGGAAAGCTTCGAGTCTGGAAGGAAAAAGCATATAATCTGGTGTGTAACTCATAACCAGATGTGTGCTTCAAGTGTGAAGTAGAGAGAAATGCTGTTTCCATGCTCCAGCTGGAGAAACATGTACTAGAGGGGCCATGTTTACTTAAATTCTTTTCTTTGCACGTGAGCTGATTCTTTCTGAGCAGGCAGAGATTTGAGTTAGGCTGTAGTGTGAGGATGTGGTTTCTGGAATGCTTTTTCTGCAGGGCTGTCTGGTGAATAAGTGTTTCAGTGAAGTTTTTGAATGGTCCATTGTGATTTGGAATTTTTTTGGGTTTTTGGGGGGGTTTTGGGTATTTGTTTTTTGGTTGTTGTTGTTGTTTTTTCCCTTGCATCAGGTAGTAGCTTTATATCTAGGTACTGCTCAAGTGTGCTCTGAAAATAGGGAAGTGGCTTTTGTTTTGAAAAGGTATACTTGCACAGATCTGTCCTTTTTTTCTCTTCTCTTAGAAATGAACCTGTATAGTAGCAGAAGTGGAGCTTTGCTGTTCTGAGAAGGGTGGGAACAGGGCTGGAATCAGAAAGTTACTCCAACATCCTGATTATTGGAAACTCAGTATGTCTCTAGCATATGGAGGCTATGAGCCAAATACTTTGTTTTGTGGATCCAAACAACTGAACAAATCCCCTGAAGGATGGACAAAGCATGGAATAACCATAGCTACTTTACAGGGAAAAGGCAAAAAAAAAAATGGACCAGTGCCTTTGAAAAAAACTCTCTACAGTATATAATCTCTTTATGAATGGTGACACAGAGTACCAAAACACATCATATCAAATGAATTTTTCCTTGATTTCTCTTCATGAATTTTCCTTTTCCCTTCCACTGTTCTCCCTCCAGTCCTAAGCTTAAAATACTGTAAACAAGGGAGATTAGTTATGGAAATGGACTATATAGTCTGAAGAGGGCAAAATTGCCTGCTGTTATACTTTTGAGGCCCCTTTCATGTTCCTTGTACCACCTGTACCAAGGTAACCGTGTGTGGTGAATTAATAGAAATAATGTATTTATTCATGTGCCAAAATAACTTAGTAAATATTATGAACTAATTATCTTTCTTTGTATCTCTGCTCAGTATTTGTCAGGACATTATATGTGAAATGATGACATGGTTCAGTCCTAGCACAAATAATTCTAAATTATTTTCTTCTATCTCAAAATACAATTATTCAGACCAGAGAGCCACCTGTCCTCAGTTCCTTGTAACTCACAGTAACTAGAAATGGATTTCCTGGGAAGTAAGGATAAGGCAAATGTATAATATTTCTTTGTAAAGTAGTCTTTCAGCCTTCAACTATTTTCACTTCATTTTGAATTGTTTTTTACCTAAATCTGATCTGTTTTATCTTTTAGTAAATCCACAGTCATCTCTCTCATGAATCTGTGCAGCCTCTCCTTTAACCTGTGTAAACTGTGCACACAGTAGCCTTTGGTAAGGAATTCTTGACGTCTGTCACCTGTTGTCTCTACAACCACTTGTGTTTTTCCTCTGATACCTGCTTGGCTTCATGTGACACACCCTAGTTCATATACCAGGACAAAAGTAAACTCTTAATACTTTTTATTTAATCCTTCTCATAACACTTATGATTTTATGGCCCTCTATTGCATCTCCCTGTTAGTTACTCCTGTTCCAGGCTACACAAGCCCAGGCTACTTGTTTGCTTCTTTGTGGAACTGGATTCAATCTTGCTGTTCTTCTCTGAACTTTTTCCAATTGTTGTACATTTTGAGAATTGACTGGAGCAGCTCATCATGCCAGTGGTGAGCAAACTCTAGATTTAAGTCATAACATGAAAATGAGATTTCATTTTTTTTCCTCTAGTTGTTCCTCAAACATTCTAAATTTCCTGAAACACAAGAAATTCAAGGCCAGCATGAGGAAGAAGAGGTGGCAGAAGATTGAAACAAGCTGCCCAAGGTCATGCAGTCTCCTTTCTGGGGACATTCCCAACCCAGCTGTGTTCCTGTGTAACTTGCCCTTGGTGACCCTGCCTGGGCAGGAGGGTTGGACTGGATAATCTCCACAGGTTTCTTCCAAAAATATGTGTTCTGTGATTCTCTGATTCTGTAAAACATTTCATTCTCTGTTTTGATTATTGCTGTAAGTATTGAGTTTTCAAAGCAAGTGTTCTCTTCACAGAAACTATGCAGCTTTTCTCTGAAGAGAGGGAATTAGCAGACACTAATGAAGGAATGAAGGCCATGCTTTGTAACTTCTCTCTACATGCTCTAATACTAATATGTGCTGAAATATTCTGTTTATCTGATGTGAGGCTCACAGGCCTGTGGTTGTGCCTTTCATGAGAGAACTTAAAAAATTCTTATTTATGTGTATTCACATTTATATTTACACTGTAGTCAGATATTAAGATGGGACATAAAAATGGGGGTATATATAGATTCATATTTTTGTCAAAGGAGAAGATAAAAAAGTGTTGCCTTGAAGTTTTGATGGTTTGCCTGAAGCCAGAGTTCAGTAAAAAAAAATCTTTTTTTATCATCTTGATGTAGAAAGCTTTCATATGTCCAAAAATGCAAACAGCTTTGCTCTTTTCTCTATCCTTGTGACCAGAAGGTTTTTAAGCTAAGATAACAAACATTCATTATTTATTCAGAGTTGTGTAAAGTACTGAAAACTTAAACTTTAGACATCCTGTGAGGACTAATATGTAAATGGCTTTAAGAGAAGTGGACAAAGATTACAAATACATGAAAGTAGTTCTTAATAATCTCTAAAAAAATGCTTTTTGGAGAATTCTCAGATTTTTTTCCCCAAAAGGTTCTCCTTTGTGGTGTTTATTTTCCTGTTTTCAAAGTCTGTTCTGTAGCAAGGTAGAGCAGCACTTGCACAGACATGTAAACTTTGGGAAGGCTGTAAATATTGCTCCACTTCAGCTGATGAGATAAAAGGATGTGCTTTACAAATAGCTAGATGGTAATTGCATCTAGTAATTGAAGCTAGTCCTTGTGCAAATGCACAGATTGTACTTCAGAAATTAGGTTAGTGTTTTGTTCCATTCGCAGAAGCAAGGAGGTGAATATTTTCCACTTAAGTAATGTGTGACATCAGGAAAACAAGAATAGGCTGATAATCTGACTATATTCTGTACTGGAAGTCTGGTAGAACTGTTTGAATATATATTTCATTGCACCAACTAAGGCAGAAGATGAAAATACACTTTGAAACTGATTATATGAAAACATCTTTTGAATAGGGGCATTCCAATAGCAGCCATTAAAAAAATGGACAAGATTGGCTCATGACTACAGTAGTTAAAATTGGTAGAGTAAAATAATGTTTAAAAGAATCACAGTAGGCTTCACAGCTCAAAGCTTTTCTTGAAATAAGCAAAGAAAGGACAAACATATGGACAGAATACTGCCAATGCAATGGATTTTATTTCCATTGTGGCTTTAACGAAAAAGACTAAATGAGAGATAAGACTTGGCTACTACCTCTTCATTTCATTAGGCTGGAAGAAGGAACTGCTTGCTGGTAGCTAAGTGCTCAGTTTGTGAAGGAATCTGAGTGGTGGTGGGTGGTACTGGGGATATGAGGAGCATGGAGAGGCCAAACAACTGGATGAAGACAAAACACAATTTTTTTTTCTTCAAAGAAGCAGCAGTAGCAGCTTAAATGTGGGGAGAGAAAGAAGAAAGTGAGGCAGATCAATGCAATTTAGGCTTACAAATGCTTACAGGAAGAAATTGTTTGCATTTGGAGAATAATATTATTTAAAATGGATCATTTTTATATGATTTTTTGACAAGTCTGATGTGGGATTTTTATGAGGGTTTGTTTGATTTGGTTGTTTGTTTGTTTTCCAGAACAGCGTGTCTGCTGCAAGTAAAGCCATTGTGAGTTTGCCAAGGCTTTAAGTACTCTCCTAAAAGGTAGTGTTGTCCTAACCAAATTAAGTAAATATGGATAGTGGTGCACTCTGGTTGGAAAAAATACTGTGATTTTTTGTGATTAAGCTTTCATTACAAGAGAGGATGTTAGGTGAGGAACCAGCTCATACCCAGCTCTAGTCTGAGCTGTCTGCTGATTTCAATAATTTAGGCTGATAGAAAAAAGTTGGAACTATCAGACTTGATAAGTTTGTTTCAAAGGCTTTGCAGTTCTTGGGAAGATGAAATGAGAGTGGTCTAGACAAATCAGCAGTGGTCTCAAATCAGAAGATAGAGGCAAAATATATGCATAAAGTTTTCCCCTTAAAATTAAGCGAAGTACAAAATAAGAAATAGGAGATGCAGAATAACAGTAATAACAGTGCTATGAAACAACAGTATTGCAAAAAAGATCTGGGATTTATGCTAGATGGTAAAACATACTAAAGACACAAAAAAGTGAAATGAGAAACTGATTAGCCCTCCTCTTCTGGTGCTGACTATGAAATTCCCTCTGAAAATTGTACTTCCAGAAATGTAGGCCAATTAACAAGAGTCCAGAGAAGAGCTTCAGTAATGAACACAGAAAACATGAGCTGCAAGGACAGACTGAAATTTAGAAAGGATTAAGACTAAACAGGTTGCCAGGGATGGATTAGTATTCTGCTTAAATAAAGGAGCTGGGGTAGACAGGTTCTTAGTCCTGCACCTTGACAGTGGTAGATTTGCATTCAGTGCTAAATGTACTCTCTTGGCAGTAGCCACTTGAATAGCATGAGTGACTATACAAAAAGAGAGAGGACAAGAGACAAAGTAATTACAACTGATTTTGTTGTGTGACCTTGAATGAGAAGTGCATACAAACCTCATTTTTTTAAAACTTCTTGGGTACTGAGGGAATTTCCAAACCTCTCTAAATAAGCAATGGTAATGCTATGTCTCTTAGATCTGGTAGTTGTTATTAAAAAAAATAGCAACTTGAAAACACAGAGACTGTGCAGGAAATGCCCCTAAAAATGGCTGCTGCCACTGGTTTCCTCAACCACCAGCACTTGCTCGCTTCTGCCTACAAAAATTTTGGAGTGCACCATGTACAGGATGTCCAGATGGTCCCATGCAAGCAGTCTGTTCAAGTGTGGGAATTCCTACTGTTGGGAAAGTCATGGGACAATATTTTTCTCCATGTCTTTTGAGGTAATGTGTGAACACTTTTCATAAGATGAGAAAGGGAAAAAGGAAATTTGTCCCAGTGCAGTGGTTTCCTTCAGAGAGGCTTCCATAACTGCTCCCAATACAAGTTAAAACAATGAGAATTAAGATTTCCTCCCATCTGGCTTCCATCTTGAGCAAGACTTCTACTGGTTTTCTGGATCCATACATAATTATTGTTTTCACTTTCATTTTTAAGGAACTTATTTCCTTTGTTGATGCACTGAGAAAGTGTAAAAAATAATGCAGAAATTGAGTAAAATTCAGAAAAAATTAAAAACTTCTACTTAGAACATTGTGGAGTATCAGTACTTTTTGTGTTCTGAGATGAGATTTTTGTAGAATGGAATAGGGATTTCCTGAAATGTTCCTGGAATGTAATGTTGCTGGGTTTTAGTGCTTAGAATAAATACCAGATCAGTGAGCTGCAGTAGGAGTGTAGCTCTAGATCCCAAGATGTGTGTGGTTTAGAGTTTCTTGAGAATTCATCCGTTTGTCAGGAATTGCGGAAAGAAGTTGTTGTACTGTCCAGCTTCCGTGCCAGCAGAGCTTGTTGTTCACCTGTCCAAAGACTATTTTTTTGGTGTTAATTACTCTTTAGGATGTGGGCAGAACTTGGGAGAAATCCCAAGGAGGTATTAAGGAGTATTAAGGAGGTATTGTTTATTTCTGCATTGTCCATTCAATTCTGGGATTACGGATTTTTCACACAGTCTGTGCATCATTAACTAGTCTATAGAACTAACTACCAAGTTACTAAAAAACACTTAACTTTTGAGAAATATTTTAATAATTAAAGTGGTGGTGAAACCAGTGGTAATGCCTTTTGCCATGAAATTTTATTTTACATCAGTGATGATATCTAGAGATGTCAGAATCTGTTATGACATGACATTTGACTAAAACGGATATCCTATTGTATTAGTAACTATTAAAAACATATCAAATATGCTGTGCACTGCCAGACTCATACGTAAGAACTTCAGAAGAGAAGGAAAACTATTTCTATATTTCTAATAGGTAGCTTGAAAATCAGAGAGTTGCTGCATTTCATGTACTGGAAAAAGTAAATAAAAATTGTCAGATGCTTTTGATGCCCTCAAACCCATCTCATTGAAAAGGGTGATGTGAGGATATGGTGACCCACCCTCAAGAAGACTTCTTTGGGCCTCAGGGGAAACCTGTTGCTGGCTAGTGGAGGCTGTGAATACTCTTCTCTATAATAGGCACCAATTTTGCCCATGAGTGGAGAGAAGCATCCAAGGAGCCAGCGAGCTGAATGGGAAATGTTTGTACTCCTTTTGTTAGACAGGCCTAGAATGTTTTGTTCTACTCGGTATGGGCTTCCACTATCTCAGCTCTTCAGGGTTGCCCTCTGACTGAGGATCCAACAACCTCCTTTATGGGAAACAAAAATTAGTAAATTATTTACAGTTTTGAAGCTTTGTTTTCAGTCTCACAAATTTTTGGAACCTAAGCCACCCAAGTGGGGATGTCTATGCCTATGCCACATGACTCTTGATGTCTTGGTGTGGTCCTTCTCTGTATAGGTGGTCTGCCTCTGGCCATTCCTTGAAAGAGCTGACACAGATGTCCAGAACAAATCAAAGAAATGGGACTCAGCTAGAGAAATTTTCTCAGTGCACGAAAAATACTGCACAGGGGTTTTGACTCAGTATTTCTGACCAAATCTACTGAAGTCTGTGGCAGCATTATGCTGAACAGCAGCTAGCAGGGCATTTAAATGCCTGGAGGGATGGTGTCTGAGCAGTAGCCCTGAGAAGCTGCAGTTATGTATGTGTAGCCTCAGCTCCCTGTTTGCCTTTTCTGGGCTACCCAAAAAGCTGCCTCTTTGTTTTTTCAGCATTAATTACCTTGACTCATGTAATCAGAGCTTCCTGATAACTATAGCTAATATTTTCAATGGTTCAGGATTCCTCCTACTACATGAAATGAATATCAAGATAAACCTAAGATATAACATCCCTGTGATTCGTTTATAAAGCATGTTACTTGTGTAGTCTAAATGGGTGATATTTGTGTCTGTAATAATTTTTTTGGGGGTTACCCCCCACTGTATACTTTATGTTTGATATACAAATTAGATTAGCTTTTTACTCTGCCTCTCCAAAGCATGGGGTGGAATAATTGAATTTACTTTGTATACATTTTTACTGCCTATTAAACAGGCTCACTAAGTGGAATTTTAAGAAAGATTTTTATTTCTTGGTGGGGAAGTGCTTGATACCATGCAGTTGGTTGGATATTTTAAAAGTCCAGGTGTGGAACCCTGGTAATTTACCTGTTTTAACTGTATGATAAAGCTCTAGATACAGTTGCTGGGTGTTCTTGCCAGATACTGACTTTTAATCTGTTCCATGTATGCTGCCAGAGAACTGTTCTGTAAATCAGAATCATTACTGTCATATAATGACTTGTGAAGCACACAGGCATGCAGATTGTCAGTATAGTTTCCTGAAATATTTTTCTTTTAGTAATCTTTATTTTAGAGAATGTTTGGGGTTTTGTCATAGAAATAATTTCCCGTCTTTCCCCTTACTGTTTGCACATACTTGTGTGAGTGCTAAAGACATTGGAATTGAAACATATGGGGATTTTTGTTTTAAGTACTCTGCAGGAACATGAGGAAATTCCCAAATCACATCAAACCCCTCTTTAAATTGAAGTGTGTAGAATTTCTCTTACTGGGATTACTTTAATAGAACTGAAATGAAGCGAGGTGCTGCAGCAATGTATCAGAAACAGCTACACGTGGTTTTAACAATAAGTGTTATTCAGAGGTGTTGAGGAGTTTCTTTCAGGTATTTTAAAATGCTTTGAGTGTAATAATAATAATATGTTTGGTTCTAAACAAAATACTTCCAGTGTATGTGCTACTTTAGGAACTGCTTTGTAAAACTGGACTGTGAAATAAATGTAAAAAAGTGACATTTCTTAGGGTTTTGATTGTAAGTTCTAGCTCTTGTACTGTTCAATATTGCCTTTCTTCATCTACAAAATTCACTTTGGAATTTTTTTTTTTTTTTTTTTTTGCAAATTCTGCTTCTGAGTTCTCTACACATTTGTCTTGCATTTGTCCTCTTGAAAGACTTTTTTTCAATACAATAATCTCTTGATTCTCTGGGAATCAACCAGTCTGTGTCCATTTACATACTAGCTCTATGTACAAGTGCTAGTTAATAATTTTCATCATGATGCTGGACATCCTGCATTTTTGACCTAGTTTCTCAAACTGGTATTAAAGCTGTGTTTGCAAAGCCCATTCCTGTGAAAATGGAGAAATTAAACTCTCCACATTTGTCGTGCAGTGCAAACAAACATTTTTCTGCCTAGGTGGTATGTTTGTTCTCTCTTGGTAAATAGCTGCTGTGTCAATGACTGCCAAAAGAGACAAACACATGTCTCTTGTTTCTAATGGCAGGAATGGCAGTTCTCTCCTTTCTTTCTGTCCTTCTTGCAACCTGAATTCTGGCTTAAAACATAAGTGTGGTAATTTCTTCATTAAAACAGAATTTTTCTCGTCTAAATTTAGGGGATAGCATTCGTTGTATGCCGTAGTGGCTAAAGAGGATATTTGTCCTCATCTCACTGCTGTTTAGAGGTGTGTAGTTTATTTGGTATATGACCCAAGGCTTTTGTTTAGGCTTTAAAACTCCCTGTGCTAAGCACGTTGTTTATGCTGTGTGAACATTTCAAGCATGTGAGGTGAGACTGGTTTGTAGATCTGTGTTCATCTGGCATGTTGCAGTTCTCAGGACACGTCTCTAACGCAAAACGCTGTAGGCACCTTTGTTGACTTAATTGCTGTCTGATATATTATTAAGTACCATATGTCTTTTACTGAAAACAGACTGCAGATCTTTCCTAAGCAGTGGAATTAAAAAACTACAAAGAATTTTTATGGCTTTAGATTAGAAGTTACCTTAAGGCTATTCAGTTTTATTCCCCCTTTTTCCTTCTTCCTTTGTCTTATCTTTGTGACTTGTATTTCTATAAATTTTTGACTCCTTATATTTGTACTTTGGAATATAAGCATATATACAAATGCTTAGTTCATTAAAGGTTCACTCTGTATTCAAAATTAAGAAACTAGATGAAGAATGAAAGAACAATATTCAGCTTTGTCTCTAATTGTGTTTCAGTGATAGTATTTATGTTTGTTCCTTCACCACTTTGGGAATTGCATGTTGTGATTTATGTCTAAACCTTTCAGATCTCATTTTCTAGACCAAGACATAAATGTACGTAAACAGAGATGCCCTAGAGAGGAAACTGCACCAAATTTAGTCAGGGTTATGGATCTCTTTAGCCAAAATATCTGGTCTGAATAGCTTGAAGGTTTGGAGTGCTTACCTTTTGGTGGCAGCATATCTCTGATAGCAAGATGTCTCTTCAGTTTGATTTGAATCCCTGATCTTTTTTGTAAATACTTGGCAAAGAGAAACCAACAAAGATACATTTGTCCTGACAAGAAATGATGGTGAGAGACAGCCTAGAGATGAACAGTGGTAAGGAAGGCTGAAAGATAACTTCAGGCTCTAGTAAGGCACCACTGCCACTGGGCAGTGAAGCTGTAGTTACTACTTTTGAGGCCAGTTATCAAGTCCTTGCAGAAAAACAGGAGACAGGTCTTCTGTTAACAAGCAAGAGAAACCTGAAATGCAGGATGTGCCAGACACTGTAATGGGAAAATTTTCACAAAATTGCTGATTTGAGCACTGACTTTGAGGTTTATGTCCTTTCATTCTCTGATTTCAATTGCTCTCTGTTATCTCTGTGAAATTGATTCAGTGTTTCCATGTATTGTCTAGTATCGGTGACACAAGAGGTACATGCGAGAATTAAATGCGAGCTGGAATTGAATTTTCAGGAATCTTTTCTGCAGAAATGCAGACACAGCCTATTTGCTACCAAATCCTCACAGACAGTTATGCCTGGATAATCTATGCTTACCACCTTGGTGTTGATCAATGTTTGCCACCCAGGTCTGTGGGAACATCTGATGTTATGATTTAATCAGCACTCGAGTGAGGTAACCAGCTTGCAGAACATGTTTTATTTAGTAGAATGACTGTTATAAAAGATAAGTGCAAGATTCAAATAAACCCCAAAAGTTGCCATGGAATTACTTCTACTTCATGGACGTGGAGAATGGTTGCAATTTCAACTTTGTGCCACCCTAGCTTATTGACTGTGCCAAATTTCACACTCCTATCACTTTTAAAAAACGGAATTAACTAGGAAGAAAACAGTCTTAGGAAACATGATTTTGATTTTTTTTTTTTCTAAATTTTATTGAATTTTATACCTTCAATACTAGGGCCTTCAACTCAGGACTGGTTACTTTGAAAAGGAGTCTCCTTAGAAAACTAGAAGTAGAATTGTGATTGTGGCATACTATCTATCTCTCACTGTAGTAGAAGGGAGAAATCTTCTTGTGTTGGAGACTGTGCAGCAAGTAAAGTGTGTTAACTTCACACTCTGAAAACCATAGTACAGCTGAAGTTTGAGTTTACACTGCCTTCAGAAGTAAGGGCAGACCTGCACTGGCTGGAACAGGTTGCTCAGGGAAGAGGTTGAGTCACCATCCCTGGAGGTGTTTAAGAGCTGTGTAGATGTGGTGCTTAGGGACTTGGTTTAGTGGTGGACCTTGCAGTGCTGGGTAGCAGTTGGACTCCAGGGTCTTGGAGAGTTTTCCAACATAAATGATTCTGTGAATCAGATGTAACAGTTGTGGAGCAGTGAACAAGGGAAAGGGAAAATGGTGGCTCATGGATATATTGAATATCTGTTTGGACCAAGCTACAGACAATCTTTGTCAAGATTGAGCACTCAGCACCTCTTATTTGAAGCAAACTAAACTTCCTTTTAGTCCATGCCAACTATTCCAACCTTAGAGTCCTGGAATAAGGAGGCAGAGATCTGAAAATCTGAGAGGCACCTTAACTAGATCCTCTTTCCCATGCCTTTCCCTGCAGCTTTTGTAGGAAGTTTGCAGGAGGTTCTGAAACAGTTTGGTATGAGCAGAGTTTAATTGTTTCAGTGTTCTCAGGACAACATAAGCTCCTCCTCACTGCTCAGCTACACGTGTGATATCATGGAAAACCTGTTAAAATGGTGCTGAATATGGGGACCAGTTTTTCTAAGCAAACTAGTATTTTTCAATCACAGAAGTGTTCCACTGGTTATGGTGGGGGAAATAAACCAAAAGCTATCCAAAATCCAAGTTTTGTTCTTGCTCACTCTCCTGTGAAAATGTGAGTTTTGATTAGAACTTTTAACAATATGACTGTTAATCACTGTAATATGGATATTTTGTATTGTCCTCCTTCTATATGTGGGCATGATCATTAGTTGGTATAAGTCTCTTAAAATGAAACACAGTCATCCTTTCTGCAGAACTGGTCACAGTAATTCATTTCCTTTGAGGAAGCTGATGGTCTGATATCACCAAATAAGAACTTCCATGAAGGCTTCAAGATCTAGAAATTAGAGTTGGGATTTGTATTTCTTTTCTCCCTGAATTAATAATGTTGGTTTATTTTTTAGTATTTATTTTTAGAGGGGGATATGGTATGAGGAATCAGATAATGGATAACATTTTTGACAGAAAATTCAATTTGAAAGTTGTCCTTTTCCAACTACAATCCATGAAGAATTTTCCTTTACATCTGGATTTGTTCTAGTTAATTTAATAAAGCTTTGCTTTGAATTTGCTGTGGTGTAACAGTGCAAAGGCTTTGTGAAAGGCTATCCAGTCCCTCTGCACATTTCCTTTGCACAGGTTTATCAGGGGTGTACTCCAAGGTTTTCACTTGCACTTTGTTGAGGAGATTTATTCCTGGAGGTCCCACTGGGAACTGAATAGCAACTAACAGCAACTGTGACTCCTGGCTCAGGAGTGTGGAAAATGCTGTAGTTACACTGGAGAAGCATCCTTAGGAAGTGCAGACTTCTCTAAGGAGCTGTGGGAATTCTGTCAGTCTTGAGTAGATGGTGGAGACCATCATTGCACATAGATTCTCTGATGATTGGTAATGCGTTTGTAGATTATGGAGTGGGGGGTGTTACCCACCCTAGGGTGTATCCTAGGACTATTGAGATAGTAATCAATTATTCCGGGTTCCAAAGAGGAAGATGAATTGGAAAAAGATGATATCTGTGGGGATCAATCATTGTTGGGTTGTCTTGAATATGGTAGAATGACAGACAGAAAATGCAAAAGCAGAGTTGAAAGTTAAGGGCAAAGGGGGTGACATGAAGCAGAGATGGAGCTACAGGAGACAGGCAGTGCCCCATCCTGAAAGGTAGGGAGAGCAGAAGAAATTTGTTATTTCAGCAGGGATGTTAAAAGAAAAAAGTGAAATAGAAAAGTGGGAAAGGAAAAGCTGCATACAGGAAGCTGAGAAAGCACAAAAATATGTGAAAAGGATTCAGTGAGATAGAAATAGATTCTTGAAGAAGCGACTGAAAGGTTTGAGACTGAATCAATATTTTCCCTTAAAATTCTGCTGAGATTAATTTTGGCTTAAATGTAGGAATTACTTTTTGCAAGGGAGGAGGCGACAGATGGACCCAGAGAGGGTCTTGACTTTCATGTCCATACAGAATCTCTTTTTTATTTGTGTTTGTTGAAAGCATTAAAAAATACCTCTGGCAGTTTTTCCATTTCCTTTGGCTTTCGTGTCTAAAGAAATATTCAAACTGGGAGAGGGGATGGGAAGCTGAGCCAGGTGGCAAGTCTATTTATCACCTAGTCGGTGGTGGAAAATATTGAATGATCAAATGAAAGTGTTTTAAAATAACATGAACACAGAGACAGAAAAAAACTGCCAAAGGAAGGAATTTATGTTAAAAGAAAACTTGCAGTTTCCTTGTCCAATTGTAATAAGAGACTTCAACATTCAGTGGAAGGCAGTGTACGTACCATCTGCAGCCATGGATTTTTGTTATTGGGATGGTTTTTTAAAGTAGTTAGAAGGTAATTTAAAAAATTCTTTTATCTGAAAGGCATTCAATTTGAATAACTTGATGAAAAATACTTCTTGTATGTGAGTATACCTGTACACAATAGGTTAAAGTCTCTATATTTGATTGTAAAGAATAAAATTTTTTTTGTCCATTTATGTAAAGAAAAATTATTTCTGTAAGTAATTGAATAAATGGTTTGGAAGCTCTGTCAACTTTAGAATGTAAGCAAAAAAAACAGGAGAAAAAATCGTATTTGAAATAAAGAAGATTCAGATCTTCAGAAACTGTAACTGTGTGTGGCATAACAGCTACAGATCTTCATCAGTGTGCACAATTTAAGGGGGTGTGGTTAGTTTTATTATAACCCTTTGCCTATCCCTTATTTTCACAATCTGAAAAAGATCATGTGGTAGCAAAACTTACTTCTCACCTTTCTATTATTTCTTTACTTTGTATTCATGAACTGGAGTACAGTGTCTGCTAATAAAGACTACAGTGTTTTAAAACTGTTCTGGGGTTTTACAGAATGTTCAAAATGTATCTACTGGGAGCCTCTAATATTTTGCTGACAGTTGATATGCTCAATTATTTTTACTGCATTCAACTAAATTTTAAGGGTTTAGCTAACCATGAATTTTTGGTTATTTTATGCTCAGGGATCTCTTCCTTAAAACCCAGACACTTTAATCAAAATCATGCGGCACATGGGAACAGTGTAGCAGCAGGATTTGAAAATCGATTTAATGCTTTGTATTCTTGCAAATATAAAACTCTGAATTAATTAAATTGATATTTATAGGTAGGATTAAAAAAAATTGACCCTAGCAAATGCTGCTAGACTTCAGCTAGTTTTCTGAAAGATGGGAGCTCTACTAGGAGCATTCTGCAGTAGACAAAAGAGGGCTTAAAGCTGTAAGATCTGTAATTCAGAGAAGGCACAGCCAGAAGATACTGTTGTAAACATCTGCATGCTACCCAAATTCTGTATTAATTAGGTCCAGTCTATTTAATTTGTTGTTTAGTGTCTTAAATACAAAATGGAGTAACTAATTGGTTGGCAAGCATGGAAATAATGTGTGAGGAGAAATTAATTGCTTCAAAGTCTTTGAAGAAATGAAATATTTTTGAATCACAGATTTGGATTGATATATTCTATAGAAAGCAAAAACTTGAGGGGTTGTTTTTTTTGCTTTTTTTGGTTTTCTTGTTTTCTTTTGTTTTGTTTTTTGGGTTGGTGGTTTTTTTTTTTGTTTTGTTTTGTTTTGTTTCTTTTGTTTTTTTGTTTTTGTTTTTTTTTTTTGTTTGTTTTTTTGTTTTTTTTTTTTTTTTGTAAAAAAGGTACTTTGACCAAGCTGTTTTGCCAAAAGTATTTGGAAGATTTCTTCTTCCATCCACCCCCCACCCTAATTGTGAATGCGAATGTAGCTCAAGCTGCAAAAGCTTTAAAGACAGCTTAAAAGAACTATTCTCCATCCAGTTCTCAAAATAAATAACATCCCATTTTTAGCATCACTGTTTAACAGTTTGTCAAACATGTGAAATAATGTCATATTAGCATTTATCCATTGTACAGATGCCATTCATCAGCCAACACTATTTGCAAACAAGTAATTCTAATGGATTTTTTAAATCCAAACTGCTTAAATTAAAACCACATAGCTTTTGTGTAGCAGATGCTGTTTTCTCTGCAAAGACCTCTTGGGAACGTGAACTGTCCTAGCAAGTATTGCTCAAAGTTGCCCTGCTTGGTGACAGAGTTCTTAGGTGCTGCTGTGGTGCAAAAATCAGTGATGAACTGGAAATATTTTGGCATGCACGTAGACAAATAGAGGAGTAAACTGTTTCTAAAGAAATAGGTTTTAGTGTGAAACTGTCTGTGGCCATTGGGAAGCAGAGATTAGCAATTAACTTTATTCAAATATTCTTTGCTGGTTTTAAAATCCAGTGTTGCATATGCATTCTGAATCTGGAGTTTAACAATTGTAACTGAGCTTGAGCTCAAATGATTGAACCAATTTAATTGTTTTATGTTAAGTAGCTCTTGGAAATCTCCCTGCTTGAATGCTGGCTTACTCCTCAGCAACCTGAGGGTCGGTCTTAGAAAGTTCTCAGACTTATATCCCAAATGTATTTTTAAATCACATGCTGTGCTTAATGAAAAGCAGAGAGTTGATTGAAACAAGTAATATAGGAAAATAGTTTTCTACATATATGAGGGAGAGATTTATAGTTCCTGTAGTATATTTTGTGTCTTTGTAGGCTGGGAGGCAGCACCCTGTGACATGAGAAAGTTGGCATGAAAGAACCTTTTAGATGATAAAGGGAAAAGCAAAGAGCTTTCTTGTCCCAGACATTGAGGGTTTAGATGTGGCGCAGTTGTATTTGATGGAATTAGTGGGGAGTAGTTTAAAAAAACTGGCCATTTTCACCATAACTGCATATAGCAATATATTATATATAAGCACATTGTTTGGTAACAGAACAGTAAGTTTTATTTTGGGGTTCAAGTAGTACTATATTCAAATGATTTTCTGGAAGTAGATTACCTTGATTCCAACTCTGCCATCTACATAATAATGAATCACCTCTGTACCTTATTTATTTATGGCTGATATCTTTAATTTCTTTCCATGGAAAGCTTCTTAGGTAGAAGTACCCCCTTGCTCCATCCAAGTGATACCCAGCATAACAGCAAAAAGTTGGCCTAGCACAATATAAATATTTGATAATCAGTATTGTAGACAAATTCGTTGATATTCCAACAAGGAAACTTCGCTTTTCATTTTATCTGAATTTTTGCCCTAAAAATCTTGACTATTACAAACTAAACAGTGTCAGCTTTAAAGTCTCTCTTTCTAGAAATCCGTGGAATCACAAAGACTACTCTGGCACTTTCCTCCAGAAGCTTCAATCTTTACCAGTTTATGTAGCAGGGACATAAAAGTAGACAAGTTGACAGTTCACCTCTTTGGACCTGTGAGGAATCCTGCAGACACATTTTGTGTGGGTTTTTTTGACTAGATTTCCATGGAGAAAAAATTCTGCAATTGATTCAATGAGATGGATTCTAAAACACACTGCTCTTGATAGAATTGCACCTATGTATGCTTAATGGCTACCTAAACAAAGGTTGAATGCTGGGGCTAAATCCCATAAACACACATTAAACAACACTGTCTGACCCTTATGTGAACTGCAGGGTCAAAGCCCTCATAACATAATTGGTTTATCCCCTTGTGTCTAAGATGTTCTGTAGTAAACAGAGTGTTTTTTTGTCTTGGAATGTTTAGATTACAAATGAAAACTTTTCTGAATTTGGTAGATTTGATTAGTTGAAGCTAAACAATTTGTGTGGCTAAAAATGCTCTTTTAACATTTTGGTAAGTCACACTAATTCTGTATGTAAAACCAACTTTTGTTTAAGTTGCAGGGTCAGAGCTGTCACCATGTAATTGGTTTATCCTCTTATGTCTGAGATGCTCTGTAGTAAACAGACTGTTCTTATGTTCTGGAAAGCTGTAGCTTGGACACTGCTATTTTTGGTTGCTCTTCAGTAACTCTTGTAATGGGAAGCATGATCACTGATCATTCTCTGTTAATGCTGAATGGGCTGGTGATGTTGGACAACTTCATAAACATTTTCTCAGGCTGGAAAAGAGAGCACAAGTCTATGTGATCAATTCTTGTATGTGAGCTGTTCCAAGTAGTTGGTTGTGCAGATTGCCCTCCTCTGTACTTTTGTTAGCACTGCGAGACCTGCTCTGGAAAGGAGCAATCCAAAGACATGTTTTTCTGGTATAATTGTGTTGCCATATTGCAATTCTTGTATTGCCATAATGCAATAGCAAGTAAGATATCTCAGCTGAATTTTTTGTATTAGGATATGATTTTCAAAACTCATTTCAATACCTTAGACTATTGAACTGAAGTTTAAATTAAACCCAGTAACATTTAATACGATCTTATGATTGCAAACTTTTTGAGGAGTGCTCTTTGTCTGACCAAAGGGCAAATTCTGAAGTAATCTCTGCCCCAAATTAAGTCTTCTTCTCCTTTTTTCCTAACTCTCATAAACAGTTCTCCCAGGATGCATGTATGCATGAGGCTAGACTTAGGAACCTATGTTGATATTTATGCCATCTCTTCTGAAAATCCATTCTTGACACATTTAATATATAAGAAAACCTCAATAGACTGGGAGGAAAAAAAACCTTGCAATTAAATATTTCTCAGTGTGATTTTTAAAATTAATTACAAGATTTTGCAGAGGCTGCAAATGAACTTGGAATATATCATAAGGCCTTCTATCACCAAACACTTCCTAATACAAAGGGAAATGAGAAAGTTATGTCTTACATATCTAGATATAGACAACACTTGGGACAGTATGAAAAGGTTTTGTCTGTAGCTAAGCAGATTTTTATGCATGAGGGGTTTTGTCATCCCCTCTAAAATTAGCTTTAATTGCTCATTACTCATCTTGCCTGTGCACTACACCAGGGATGACAAGCCTAATAATTCTTCATATGAATAATGTAAGGTGATCATAGAGGTGTTTTCCTTCCACTGCTACTCTAAAAATAGGGAAAGTGGTATAAGGACTCTCAAAGCAACAGCACGATCTGTGACTGCAGAGTTGGCTTGTATTCAGTTTAACTGGATAGAAAAGCTAAAAAGTGTATCTTGGGCTGTACTCATCTTAAAATTGTGCCATTTGTCTCATCTTCAAAGAAAACTGTTGGAAAAGTTAACATTGAGGAATTTATTCAAGTATAGTGTGTATAAGGAACAGGATGTAGCTGTCTGATGCTTTTTCAATCCTTTATGTTGTTGCCATTGATTCTACAAACTTTCCTTTATGCAGTAGCATTGAGTGTTTTATCCCAAATTTGGAAAAGATCTGTGTTCTCTGAAATTAGTATGAGCTGACTTGCAGACTAATTTTGTGCCAGATGTTGGTGTGCCGAGGTGGAGTTGTGTTTCCAAACAAGGGGCCCTGGATGTAACTTTGTAGTTTGACTTTAAATACGATAAGTATTCCTAATATATCTTCTTAAGTTTAAACAAAATCAACTTATGTTTCTCCTTGCTCTGTTTTAGACAATGGATGCTCCATATTACCAGGATTCAGTTCCCAGAGGGTTGTGTTGTCTCCCTCATATTTAACACAAATAATACACTAGTGCCCTGTAAGGGAGATGGTGGAGAGCTAAGCAGCGTTTTTTTGGTTCTGCAGTTCTTTGCACTCTGGTAATGCTCTGTTTTGGAATGAATGAGACTTTGCAAAGGGCTGATGGACTTCATTGAACTTTCTAGAAAGTTAATGGGAATGGTTGAAGTTAGCTGGGCTCTCCCTTGAAATGGTTTACGGGACAGACAACTCCAAAGAACAGTTCATCCGGTAAAATGATGATTGTGTAAGACAGGAAAAGCTCTCAACTGCACGACGTTCTTATTAACCAGAATTAATAATTCTTCTTGCTGTGTTCATATTATCACTGATCCGTTTCGTTTTGGGGATGGGAAGCATGACAGCATTTGCTTCTGGAAAATCTGTATAGAAGATATATATATGTATGTAAATAAATTATATATAATTGTCAGTAGAAGGATGAAATAATTTCACAGTAATAGCTGCAGAAAATTCCCTTAGTGTCATCATGCATGTTGTAGGACTACAACGCACATGTGTGATTACAAAGCATTTTAAGATGCTTACCTCCTGAAAACTTTTCAAAATGGTTCCAAATACATTCCCTGCAAGCCAAGCTGATGAAGATTAAAATCAATTTTCATGTATAGCTGGTAACCTCTTATTTTGACCAAGAGAGTTACTTGGTTTTTATTACTTAAATTTGGAAAATAGGTAAATGTACTGGACAGTATCCACAGAGAAATGACACATGTACTTCAAGCTCACAATAAGATGTTGTGATTTTTTTATTTTATTTGCAGATATCCTGTTTTCCTCGTTTTACAAAGACAACTCAGTGTCGAGGGAACTGAAGACTGGCGTGTGCTGGGCTAACACAAATTTAACTGAAGCCAAGAATGCCCTGGTTTGGCTCTGGAAAGAGTACTAAGCAGCCAAGGACATTTGGAAGGCCAAATCTAAACCAGGACGGTGAGTTTCCTGTGCTGTACTGGATAGAGCCATAATTATATATGAGAATTTTATTTTCTCTTGTCTTCATATCTTTTTTTAACAGATGGTATTCTGCTTTCTGTGTGCAATAGCAGCAGAACAATAACTTCATGAGTGACACAAAGTATCTGTTCTCCTTTTCTAGGAAGAACTTTAATTTCTTGTCACTAGTTCCCTGCTTTTTAGACAAAATTGACTGTATGGCTCTAGTTTGCCCTGGTCAGGATGTGGGGAAACCTAAATCCAACATACAGACTGACCTAAAAAAGTTATATTGGCACTGAGAGAGATTCAGTAAGTCGTTTATTTTGCAACGTAAGTAGAAACCAAGGTAGTGATTAAAAAATAAAAATAAATTGCAACAATTGTTCATCTGCTTGTGTAATAACTGAGAAGACCTGGATTTCTTCAGAGGATTCTTATTTACTCCTGATACTGTGCTTCCAAAATATCTTTTTCTGTACTCTTCCTCTAAAGCTGTCTTTGTAGAGAATGTCCAGCTACATATTTGGTGAAACACTCTCTGACTTTTTGATATTGTATTCTGTAGATTCTCTAGCACTTTGAAAATACTTTAAACACCTAAAGCATAAAAAATGCCTTAGACTGAATGAAATGTAAGATCCCCTTAGTGCTACCATTCTTTAATGTAGTTCCTGTTCTGATGTTCCCTGCTTTCGTGAATGCACTAATATTCATGTGGAAACAAGTCTTTAGCTTATTCATACATATCCCTGGTTTATGTTTTCACCAAACTAATTATTCCATCTAATTTCAATTATTTTCAAGTTGTTTTCTAGAAGATCTATTTGCACTTACTAATTTAAAGCTTTCTTTTTTCTTTCCCATTTTTCTCTCTTCTTGCTTGTTATGCCTGAATTAAAAACATCTGGATTAAAAATGTTGAGGTTTTGATAATAAGTCGCTTACTCATTTTCTTGTAAAATGCCACAGCATCCCTTCTATACTTAGAATCCAAGAAACATTGAGACATATTGAAAGTTTTCACAAGAAACCATTTATTTAATAGAAAAGCACTGTTTTGATCAAGTTTGGGATTTTTTTAAATAAGAAATTTTTGCTTTATTTGGAGAGTTAGCTTTTCATTACACCTCAGGGAAAGAAAACTGGATATTTTTTGACTTTCAGCATCTGAGACAAAAAAATGAAAAATTGCAGGTGTTTTTAATCACTACATTTTGAATTATTTTGCTTCTCTGCTTGCATGTATTTTGTCAGCAAATGCTGAAGGGCAAAATGTACACACATACACAAAAAATAGATGAAAAAAAAAGGCCTGAAAAGAAGCTGAAAAAAACCTATGCACTGTAACATACATTAGCAAACCATTCTTCTTTCACTCAGCTGTAGCAAAAAGCTGTGCAAAAATTTTGCATATTCCTACATACTAGGAAGTAAATTCCATGCTACCAAGACAAGATTATGACAGAAGGAAAATGAATACAAGTACAGCAGTCTGGCCAAGGATCTTTTTAAAATTATTGTTGCCAATCTACTTCTGCTAGGACCTGCCCAGAAACAAGGACAGAGAGTGTAGAGGAGGGAATGAGCTGGTTATCATTAGGTCCAGTGCTACCACTTAAAAATGGATTATGCAGATGAGTAACCTCGGTCTCTTGACACAATTTGCAAGAGTGAGATTGTAAATTCAAGTCAGTGCAAATGCTGTTCAAGCTGGAACAGTTGCTATTGCAAAAATAAAATGGGTAAAACCAATTATGAATGGCAGACTTGGGGAGTTTTTGCAGTTTGTTTACTGCATATCATGTGCTCAAATCTAAGGGAAGTTGTTTTTCAAAAGTTGCTTAATTACTGACTCGGTCAGAAGCATAACAGTGATTCTGAAAATCTAATTATCAACACAGAGTTCTGTGTCTTCACAAGTTTTCTCTCTTCTGCTATTGGACTGCAGAACTGAATTTCCTGCACGTTCTGGGACAGTTCAATTGCAGCCTGAACGTTTCAAGTCAGATGTGCTGTGTAATTGGAGTATTTGTTATAAGATAAAAAGCTTTTGATCTCTGCTGTTGACTCATGAACACTAAATAAATATTATATGACCAGGAGTGGTATCCATTCATATCACATCAGGAGGAATATCCATTCATATCACATATACTCCTTTTAGTTTGTACTAACTCTTGTGGAAGTGCAGGGCCAAAAAGTCTGTGGCTCTGCCAAGGAGTGACTGCCTGAATTTCCACTGGAAATTCCAGTAAGCATTAGCACATAATTACCAGACTCTACCTTAAAGGCAGGAATTAAGTGATGTGCAGCACAGCTATGGCCTTCTGCATGTCTTAATGTGTCACACTACAACTGAAGTGTAGAGCTCCCTTGTTAATAATCTGTGCTTGGCAGGTCTGCAAGTACATCATAAATAACTGACTCCCAATTATGTAACATAAATTACTCCTGTTTCTCAAGAGAATAATTGCATATTAATCCATGCTCATTAATAAGTATTGCAGGTACTGAAAAACAACCTAATTTCCTTTCCTTGTTTATAAAGCTAGACTTACCTATTTTCAGACATATTCTACATACACAGAAGCTTATTCTGCCTTGACATAGTAATTCTCATAGGCAAAAGACATAAAATATCTGTCTTGCTTAACATTTCAGTCTAGAGCTCTGACCTCATAGGAATTAGGGTCAATTTTCAGGATTTTGGCACTCCACATGGTGCTGTGTAATGAATGTTTAGGCCCTCAGAACAATTGTGTCTGGATTAGGTTTTGCTCACATAAAAGTCAGGGAGGCAAACAGCTTCTTCCATTTGACTCCTCACAGGCAGAGTAATACTGCTTTCAATTAGCACTCTCCCCTTGTCCACCCACCCAAACCTCCTGGAGACCAGGAATGGGGTAGTGAGAAAAAGGAATTTTCATACATCACAATATCAAATTGATTCCAGGCTTTGCAGCCATTTTTCAACCCAAATTTGTCATGAAGTTTTATTTTAAAATATCTGGTATATTTATTTTCTCTGTCTTTGCTGCTAGCACTTCTTAAAAATGTATTGGCTAGGTCACATGCAAAGGTGAGGAAAGATTTTTAGTGGTGGAAGGGTGCTTTCATAGCATGTAATAGATTGTAAGCTTAAAATGATAAATGTTGTACTGCTTCTTTCCAGAGCTCAAGATCATGTAATTACTTTGAATAGGAACTGTACAGATAATTATCCTTTATTCATGATGAGAAATTCAAGTTACATATTTTCCAGTTTGTTCTTGTGTGTGTGTGTATATTCTATATCCATGTGAAGTCTTACAGAACTGAAGTAATGGGTTCCCACTGTGAAATTTTATTCAATGTACACTTAACACATGTAAATGCTTTGTCTGCAATCATGCCAGTCACCATGGAATAACATGCAATGAGTAGGAAACAGTTTTGTGGTTACTGTAGCCCACAGTGGTTTGATGAAAAGTCCTAGTCAGAAATTGCTTTCACATCAGAAAACTCTGTATCATCAGAAATTCCTTAAATGTCAGCAAGGGTGTAGTCCTAACAAAAATCCTTGAATACTCTGGGGTTATTTTTACTTATCTTCCTTTATGTCTTTTATTTTTTTTAATCAGGCATATAAGCAACCAAGTGTATAAATATTATGCAGACTTGTGTACTAATACAGAATAAGTCTTATTCCTTGGTTTATTTAAGCTTTTTGGGTTTTTTTTAAGGTAAGAAGGTTTTTAAAGAACTGACACTTCAAGAATCCTGTCAAAGGGCTGTCTTGTACAGAACCTTATCAGTTCTTCCTATATAAGACAAATACATACAATCTTCTGTTTGGTATTTGGCATTTTTTGATTTCATAGAAGAGCTTGAGGGTACTGCATGCTTATCTTTGCCCAAAAAAACAAAACTAAAAAACCACCCACCCAAACAACAACAAAAAAACCCACAGAAACCAAACAAGCAAAAACAATAAAAAAAATACAGGCAAGAAAATAGAATGGAATTGATTTCAAACATTTTTCCCAAATTGTAGCTAGAGAAGGTAAAAAGTCCACCCTGGTCTTTTTCTGACTGAAAGCAAAAAGGACTTAGAAAAATACGTCTTAGTCATCTCAAAATATTTAGAGAGCACTCTTGCCTTTCAGGGATGTCTGTGCCCTCCAGGGTAAGAGCAGGCTTTGAAGCTGAGGGTCAGAGCTGGACAAGTCACCCTGCAGAGGCTGCAGAGCAGGGAATGGGCTGGATGTGACATGGGTGGGCTCTGCTCTTCGCAGCAGGACCAGCAGATGTTTCTGCTCAGAGTGACTTGGTACTTGATGTGGGAGGGGTAGAGCCTGGAGGGGAAAGGAAGGAAGAAGAGCTTTCCCTTTGCTTTAATTTTTGCATGTGGTTCTGCACTCAGGTGAAGATGTCTGGTCCTGAATATTCAGCTATTTCAGTGGTCTATAGTCAAGGGCAGACTATTTGAAAATCCTAAAGTCTAAAAAATATAAATTGTATTTTATAATGCTTTCTTTTAATAGGATATAATTCAGGGTCAACCATCTTTTTCACTATGAGTTTGTGAAAATATTAGACCTTCTTTGTTACTATTTATTATAACAGATCTTATGAAATATGTGGTTTTAAAGAGAGGGATGTGCTTTTGTGCATTCTGGCTCCTTTTGAACTGCATACTGATGAACAGTAACAGTGTAGCAATTAAGCTCTATTTTGATGGGGTAAATCAACAGCAAGCTGTGTTTTTTTTAATTACAAAAGAATTAAAAATTATTTCAGACATTAAGCAGATGACACACAGAACTTTCTTTTTCCTTACACTCTTACACCTTAATGTGTTTTGCTTTTCTTTGTGTTAACTGGAAATTATAAGCTGACACACCCTAATTTTGACTATGCCTTTTACTGTAAATTTTAAGCACTTGAAGCAGTAGTCCCATAAATCACGTTGTCTGCCAAGGAACTATCTTAGATTGAGTTTTTTGAACCCCTCCCCACCTCTCTAAAGAACTCCTTAAAGTTCTGGTATCTGTTGGTGACAGCTGAAAAAAAGAATTTGCTGCTCTCATAGTCTCACTGTTTAGTTCTTAAGATTGCAATATTAAACCTTTTAAAGGTCTGATTTGACACACCTGAGCTAGGAGGCATAATTTTGGATACCGGTTATTTTAATGAGCTGTGAAGGAAGAAAATCGGCTTTATGGAATCATAGAGTGATTTGCATTGGAAGGCACCTTAAAGATTATCTGGTTCCACAGGCAGGGACACCTTCCACTAGAGCACATTACTGAAAGCTTCAATAGCCTGTATTTGAAGACTCCCAGGGATGGGGCATCCACAGCTTCTGTGGGCAACCTGGTCCAGTGCCTCACCACACTTTGAATAAAGAATTCCTTCCTAACATTTAATCCAAATCTCTTTTTTTAATTTAAAATCATCCTCCTTTGTGCTATCACTATCTGCCTATGTAAAAAGGTCACTCTCTCATTTTTTTGTTGTTTTTTTTTTTTCTGTAAACTTGCTTTCAATACTGGAGCCTTCTCTTCTCCAAGCTGAAAAACCCCAGCTCTGTCAGCCTGTCAGTATTACAAACATACATATTTACATGTGTGTGTGTATAAAATATATATTACATACACATTTCTATTATATGAGCATTCAGAGATATTGTCTGTGTTAACTCAGGTGTAGCATCTACAACAGAGCTTTTGTTCCTGTGTGTATTAATGATGCCTCAAAAATGGCATTCCACACACACAACTAAAATCAGCAATTGGTTATTGGTTGTTTTCTGAAAATTCCTACACCATGTTGGATGTAGTTGTGGTGAAGAGAGATTGGACTTCAGGAAGGCATTCACAATGTTTGATAAGTGACATTTGTTGTCATGCTTAAAGAATCACGTGTTTCTAAATGGTATGAGTATTGTATGTACACAGGGAAAAAAGCTTAAGTAGAGGACAGCTGAATCTATCATGAAGAAAAGGTTTATGAATAATAAGATGGCTTCCAAAGTAGTCTGCAAATTTGAACCAGTTGCTACAAGATGGTAAAAGCCCTAAGGCAAAGACCAAGTTTTAAGTGCGTACTTTATTACTCTTGTGTGAATGCAGCTTTATTCAGCTCAAACCCTGTATTTAACTATAACTGCTATCTGCCTTGTCTGGAAAAAAAAAGTATCAGGTTCAGTGAATTCTGTGGTAGCTCATACATCATCAACAGAGATTTTAAAGGACAGGGGAAAAAAATTCTCTTACTCAACTAGTATGTACATATGCAAGGAAGGAGAGGAGGAAGTTTTGAACAATGTTCTCTTTCCATTAGCTAAACAAACACACTGCTCCCTGTTGTAAAAATTGCTGCATTGCTGATGTTTAGGAAATTTTTGCATTGCATAGTAACCAAGAGAATCTACTATTTTCCATAGTGTTTAGTCTGTTCAAAACCTCAAATCTCCTCCTTGGATGTGAACAATTATCTGATTTTTTTTTTTTTTCTGAAGATTATAAGTAGCTTTAAATTTGCCAGGTTAGGGTCTTTGTTCAGGAAGAGCAAGTGGTGTGTGAATGATGGACAGTGGTGCTGGTGGCCAATGAAATAATCTTTGTTGTAATCTTTTGTTGATTATTAATCCTAAATCATCAAACACAGAAAATGGATGGGCTCAGATGTAGAAAATACAAACTTTTGCAAATATGAGCTGAATTGCAAAAAAAGACAAAGATATAGTTACCTGAACTAGGGAAAATTTTCTAATGGAAGAAGACATGTTTGCCTGCCTGAGACTATTCTCTTTCAGCTAGTGCTTGTCTATCAGCTAAAATGTCACATATCCATTCCAAAGATAAGCAAGATCAAACATCTTCCTTCTGCCTTTCCCAAAATTGCCTTGACTGATGTATATATTGCTCCAAAGTCTTAAGTCATGTCTCATGATTGAATTGCATGAAGAAGAGTGTTCTCAGAGATTAGATTAATAATTGGTCTGACTGTCTAACCTGTACTCACCTTAGTAGTCCCTCAGAGGGAATGGCATCAGGAATGACTCAGATGTGAAATGACTCTTCCAAAGTTGAGCCTTGTTTCATCAAAGGTAATCCATATTGCAGCCTTTTGGAATTTAAAGCACTGAAAAAACCTGAGTCTCCTTAAGCTTTTGCTATGACATTATATACTAGGAAGGGCAAGAAATGATTCTTTAAATTTTACTAAATAGTCCAGTTTTACAAACTGACTGCAAATCAGGGCATGGTATAAAGACGACTTGATTCTAGGAACTAGAAAGAACTACTCTAACCTGAGCTATTTTTCTTAGCTAATTTGAATTTCAAACAGAGAACTAAAACTAATTATGATGTAGTTCAACTCAAACATTTTGGGAAGATGTACCAAGTTCTGTAGGACATCTGATTTTCTTTAGCTGGTCCTTATGTTATTTATGCATGTTGATATTTGATTAGCAAAACTACAGATAATATGGCTAGGGATGCTGGTTTTTTTGTCTTTTTAAAAAGTTTTTAATTAATTGCATTGCAGAGGAGGTGACTTGCTGTTTACATGTTGGAAGAATGATGTGCTGTTTAGGGTCTTCCCCTTAAAGAAAATGTATGAATTTAGAGTGAGGGTAAATAAGACAGAAATATATCAACACAGTGATAAGGAAAAGCAGATGTGGAGAAGAGCAGTGTTCAAGGTTGAATTTACAAGCTGTTCATTACTGGTATACAGTCAAAGTACCCTACTGGGTTGAGCAGCATGGGCAGAGTGCTTTGAGTTGCTCTGGAAGCACATGGAATAAATCAGATAATTTCCTCATTTCCTTGTCACTGCTGACTGTGGGCAGAGGTTCACTAGCATTGCAGGTATCTCCATAAATAGAGCACGATGGCTAGTCACAGAGTAGCAATCAACCTGGGATCAATCTATTTATTCCTGTTTCTCTGTAGCCTTTACCCCCTGTATACTCTCAGTGTCTCCTAATTTTCCACCAGCTGTGTATTTTGTGGGCACTTTCCTGGTCCTTGGGATGGGTACCTTGAAAGAAAACTTGAAAGATCAAGGAACTACACCAGTGATACTCTTCATTGCTTTTCTAGTCTCCACTAATTTTCCTCTCATCTTAACCTTGTTCTAAAGCTGGCCTGCTATCAAGGTGTTTAGAAATTCAAATATCTTTAGTCCTTCCCCTTGTCAGAGCATTGCATTTGCTAGTCTCTTGCCTTAGAAATTGAGAAGGTAATAAAGCATTTCTTTTATTATCTTTCCTTTATTATGTTTGACTACTTAGTAGCATAGAGTAAAAAAAAAAAAAAAAAAAAAAAAAAATGTTTGAAGGGCTTTAGGGGTTGTTTCTGTGAACAGAAGAAAAACATGCTTTTTTACTTCACTTGTTCCTGTTCTTCATGTATGCAGCATTCAAACTACTACATTAAATATGCTTTTCCTTCTTTCATATGTGTGAATATTTTTTTTTTTATTTTTTGTTACACCAGAGAACTGGACTTGGAGGTGTATGTAAATGCCATCTCAAGTTCTTGCTGTACTATGTCAGCTGCATATATGATCTTTTTGGTAAATCCGTGGTCTTTTACAAAAATTCTCAGCTTTGCCTTTTGAACATTTGCTGCATAAAGGAGGCTGAGCTGTGGAATACTGTAGTATATATGTGGTAACTTAACCACTAATCTAAACTTCTGTTTTGTTTTCCTTTGGAGATGCAAAACCTTCCCTCAGTGAATGGAGATTTCCACTCTAGTCTGTTTCTCTGCTTTCACAAGTGGTGCAGTGTGTTTTATTTTTGACTTAAGGGGCAGGAGGGCATGGGTTGAAAGATAAGAAAACTGTGTTGTAGTATACTGGTTCCAAAAATGATAAAATGTGAAAAATAACAGACTTATTCCAGGGCCATGCAATCAAAATAGATTTTGCACTGGAGATATAAAAAGAGACTATGAAAAACATTCCTGAAATAATTTATGCTGAGTTCAAGTTTAAGCCAGAGGTACAGCAGTATATTATGTGTTCTTTTGGCATTCTGTCTTTAAATCAACAAAACTATCTCAACTTTTGCACTCTGGTCAGTGCAGCAATTCCCTTAATATTGTACAGTCAGAGCTGTGGCTCTCCCAGACTTTCAAATGGTTTGTTTTCAAAATCAAAAGACTTTATTGTTTTTCAGTGTCATCTATTCAGTTTCTGTTATGGTGATAGGCTGTGGTTTATTAGTATTCATGGCAGAGCTATCCACTTCTTTAATTCTGTATATTGCTCTGTGTCATGGGCTGTCTTGGTGCCCTGCTCACAAAGAGAAGCATTCATGTCTCTCTGCTTGGCAATTCCTGCTTTTCTGGTTATGCTTAGTTATGCCAACCACCTGTGTAACCTACCTGTTGGTAACCCAGTGAGTTGGCAACATTTTCCAGGCCTGGGCAGAGGCTGAGTCCTGCTTGGGCAAGGCAGCTCCACTTCTGCAATCCTGCTTTGGGGTCTAAAATGTTTTAGAGTGCGTGTGTGTGGCCTGAAGGCCAGCAGACGTGCCCTGGCTCTGCTTAGCCTGTTAGTACAGACACAGGGATAGCCAAAGGGTAGAAGCCTATCAGGACATCTCCTGAGATTTAACAGTTTTGTTGTAAGGTATTTATTCCTTCCTCTCTCTCTATCATTTTCCTCATTGCTTCCAGATATTTTATCATCTTAATTAAAATATCAGGAAAATACACTGGAGACTACTATGACTGGAGGGGTGTTAAATGTGAGTTAACTAAACTGAAGATGTACAAAGCCATCTGCCAAAGACTTCAGGAAACAAACCTAAATTCTCAGAATAATAGAACCTGTAAGTCTGCAAACTTAGTTCAATCTCTGAATAGCAGGGATTACTCCTATTTATTTTGAAGTATCTTCAACTGGAAAAGAAATTGTCATTTGAATTTGCAGTCTGGTGCCAAATCTGTTGAAACACTTGGTGGTTTTGTTGGTGCCCTCAACTGGGGCTAGATTTGGCCTCCAAATACAAGCACTATTAGTATGAAAAGCATTATAGTCAAGTGGAAATTACATTTATTATTCAAAATAATCTCTCTGTTCAGAAAGGCCAGGTCCTGAAAGTGTCCCAGAATTAAGACTTCACCAAAGAGTTGTAAAAGTTTCATGCAAATTTGTACACACTTCAGTAAGAAAAAATGAAAAGTGCATGGGAAACATACAAAGCTAACGGAAAATATTTTTTTTTCATAAATCACTTAATATGTGCGACACTACAGCAATCAAATTTAGAATAAGCCATTTCCATTCATTGAAGAAATGCTCTCCACATCTCTGTATGTTCCTACATGTTTATAGCATTTTGAAACCGAGTTGGTGTAGTGCTAAAGCAGCTCTCCCCCAGCACATGTGACAGAGCAGAAAGGAACAGCTACTGCTAAGACTGGTCTGTCCCATAACACCGGCTACAGTTTCACAGCCTGTATTTCCATCAAGGAATTTCCCAAAGATGCATTACTATTTTTTTTTTTTTCTGCTCTAATTGCCTGCAGTGGAAAGAATAGCTTTCATCTTGAAGAAATTTTGGTTCTGTTGTGTGCCAAGAATGGCTCATGAGGTGTATGAAGGGACAAAACTACATGAAAACGTTTGAAAGACTTCCCCAGGCACAGGGATGAAACATGGCATAGTCTTACCAGGTCCCAGATATGAGGAATCTTGAGTAACCCACATTACCAAGGTCCATAATTTCTTCTTTATGCTTGCAGTAGAAAGTATCTTAGAGGGGACTGGTGTTGCTCACAGTGTGAAGAGGCTCAAGGGCCAATGAGGGAGTTAAATTAAAGCACAATGTAGGTATATCATCTGCAAAGGTTGAAAGGAACCTGAATCAACCCTTGAATTGTAGCCTAACATGAAACTGCCTGGAACTTTTGAAAAACTCAGATTTGATCTCCTTTAAAGAATTCATAACTAAAAATATGTTTGTGTTAGGACTCAGACGTGTTGATGACACGAGAATGGGCAAATTGCATTTACTGGATTGAGTTCCTGCTCCGTTTATTTTTATTGAATGACATAGTTTAATTATGCTGCAGCAGGGGATAATTTAACTTGTCCAAAAAAGTTAACTTACTGCCAAGTTCACATATTTATAATACCCTAGGTTAGGTTGAACTAGAGCTGTATTTAGAAAAGGAAAGAAAAAATTGTATTTTGCACTGGAAGTTTAAAATTTTTAGGACATGAGGGTAGCAAAAAGTGTAATTGGGTAACTTCAGTTAGAATTAATGAACTAATTATGTTTGTAATGGCTAATCAGCTGCTTACTGATATTTGGATAGTATGCTGAATTTCTTGTGTAGCATCCCTTTGAAAGTGTAACTTCAATATTCCATAATTTATCATTTATATGTCACTTTAAAGGAGCACTGCCTGCTTATACCCTTTGTTTTGAGACCTCTCTTTACATTTATGCACTTATTCTGTGTGTGCTAGTTGGAGGCTGTTTTGTGCAAACAGTGGGGAACAAGGTTTAATGAATAGCAGGAGTGTTCCTTCTGCCTAGGGGGAAAAACCCAGCACATTTAATGTACTTTTATATAAAGAACTAATATTTTTAAGAATGACTGAATTATTTTTTGTGTGTAATCAGAACTATGGAAAATATACAACATCCTGTTTGTATTATGTGCTTTCAGATGTTCCTTATTAGTAGAATCATCCTTCCTATCCAAGCATTCCTAAATCCAGCATTAATTATGTATTGTTATCCTACCCAAACTCAGAACAATTTGCTGGTATCACAACTAAAAAATATTGAGGACATATTTTAAAGAAAGCTATGCATAACTTGGTTCATCCATGAGAAAAAACCTCAACTTGTTGAAGTCATGGTTTTATTTTTTTTGGAGGGAGAAAGGTTAGATTTAATCTTTTGTAGGAGAAAAATAGCACTTCTTTCTCTTTTCCAGATCTCACAAAGCTTTCCCCATAACTGAATTGTCAACTTTTGCATAAGTGGGCAGGCAAATGAGGTGATGAGTTTTTCCATGAAGATTTATCAGAAAATGCTTAAATATGTTAAGAGTATATTGCAAAAAAGAGGAATAAGATAATGATTGACAGCACTTTAAAAAACATATATTACACATGGTGAAATTGTTAAAATATTATTGGCCCTAGCATCAGTAATCCTGATTTCCTTTTTTTTTTCTCTTTAGCAGTTTTTTCAACTTGGCCATTTATCAGCAGTAAGCAAAAGAGACTTGCACTCTTACAGGGGCAAGAAAAGAGGAAATCTAGTTAAGACTAAGTAGATTTTGCTGAAGATGAGAGACTTGAAATCCATGAAAAAGGCTTTGGAGAGTGTTTGAGTTGATAGTTAAGACAAAGGTATGACAGGCCTGGTTTTAAATATGTATGAAAATATGCATATTTTTAGATCAGCCAACATATATTTAAAGTGTAACACTGCAATGTCAGCTTACATTAACTATTGTTATGTAGCAGAATGGGCAGGCCTTTTGTCTTTTATTAGTATTTTGTCTTTTAATTCGTAATCTCCTGGCTAGCTGAGACCTTAGTCAATGGCTGATCCTCTTAGGTTCTGCCACAGTAGACAGCAGGGGACACAGAAGGTACTAATATTGGCTCTCCAAGATAAACTTCCAATTAATTTCAAAAACATAGCCTCAATCTCCTACTCTGTGTTTTTCAATTTTTTTTTCCCAAATTTTACTCTAAAGTAACTGATAGGATAATGTTCAGCATTGCTACTAAAGACTAGGCAATATGCATGGGTGTAATACGCTGGAACATTTACAGAATGTTACTTTTAAGATAATTTCCAGTACCTCATATCTGTTATGTGGTAATACCAAAAGACCTCAAATCTGTAAGTAGTCTCTGAACATGATTAAGGAACAAACATATTTGGCAGGGTACCTGTACTTCATCACTGCAGTGTATCATGATGTGAGGTTAATATGGATATGAACAGTAAGATAGCTTGTGAAATAGTAGGATACCTTGGATGCATATATGTAGTTTCAACTAAATATATCTTTTAAGTGTTTTTAATGAACTGTATTACCTATTGCTTAACCTAAACTAAGACGTGAGGTTTGTTTTTTTTTTTCTCTCTCCTTAAAAAGAGGCAGTAGCTTTCATGTCTTCTAGGCTGGTTGGTTTGTTAACTTTGTGTTTCTTCCTAATTAATCTTGTTAAAACCACTTCTATGCAAAGTATGTTATTGGACTCAGGAGTTCAGTGCTAATTGTGCTTGGAAAGTTTTCTCTGACTTGAAATTAGGGGTAAGATGAAGTTTGTGATGGAAAATTTAGGGGTAACCTTGGCCTGTGTACTATGAGATGATATTGCTGCAATGCATCAGCTTTTTTTTCTTCCAAACATGCCAAATTTTGCTTTCACAATGAAATATGATAATGCAGTTAATTCTGCTTTTACCACACAACCTTTCTCTGTGTTCTTGAATGGTGAGAACAGAATTAGAGTCCATGTACATAAGGCAACAAGAGCTCTCCATCATAAGTTTTTGGTCTTTGTGTGTGCTATAATTCAGCTCACTGTGGTACTTGATGAGAGCAGAAGGATTTGGCCTTGTCTCTCCTGTAAGAAATACTGCCAGTGGAGGTTAGTGGTGTGTTGTAATCTGCATTGTGATATGCTGGGGGAGGAGGGAGCCCTACCTATCCCATCTGCCTTGGGAATCTCCCCAAGGTAAACAGGAGGAGAACGGCATGTATGAGGGAGGACAGCCCCAGTGTGGATGAGTAACAAAAACAGCCAATAAATCCACATCAAGGATGCCATCCAGGACACCAGTACACTGAAATACGGGATCTGAGTGCACCACAGTACATGTGAAAAAAAAGAAATCACCCTTGAATAAATGAGACTAACTGAAATGCAGAGCAAAGGGTCAAATGGTTACAGAAAGATTAAGGGGGAGAGGAATTAATAATGAAAGTGATGCAATGGTGGAACAAAAAAAAGTCAGAGAGGGAAATGTTTTCATGCAAGATTGTCAGAAAGGTTGCCCAGCATACATTATGAAATGCATCCTTTAGAAAAATTTGCTTCTTCCTTCCTATATCTTTTTATAGCTATCATTTGTAGCAGTTGTCACAAATTATAATTAATAAGATAAATGATAGTTTAATTAAAGTTCACTGTGGATTTTTCAATGGAGTTCAGCTTGACTTGATTTAAAAGGGAACAACTAGCAAATAGTATTTTTACTAGAGCAAATTTGGGCTGAAAAAGTGACCATAACTTAAAGAGAAATAAATCCATCTAATTTCTAGTTTACTTGATCTAAAAGGTCACCCAGTTACGACACAGTTGTTGATCTCAATTAATAGATTGAAGAATTTTTTTTTTCTGCACTTCTTTTCCCCTGAGGGGGGGAAGAAGAATTGTTCAGAGTAAAAATCACAGTGTGTGATTTACTTATTTTTATGCACAATGTGAAAGAAAAAAAGAATCAATAAATACCTAAAACTACTAAGTAATACGCATAATATTTGTTGAAAATTCATTAATTTTTTTGATTACTTCAGGAGGCATACTCATTTTATTTTCTTCTATGGTCAGCACTTGTGAAGAAAATTTATGCTTTCCTAAGGTTTTGGTGCTCCTTTCTTTTGAAAATATTACCTTTAAAAATGCTGGCAGATTGATTTGATTGATACTGTATTGTATCAATGAGAAGTCTGGAATGTTCTTGAACACTTCCAGTGAATCAGGGACTTGCTGTTTAGTTTGGATTTGTTCTTTAAGGGTACTGGATCAACCCAACTGATGCACATCCTTGTATGCTCTATTCACTCAGGATAATAATACTATATCAAATATGCAATACCAAACAAGGCAAGATGCTTTAGAACCCCATAAAATTATGGTTTACAACATGAGGTTTTATCCCACAGTATTGGGATTGCTGATACAGTGGGGGAAAATGAGTGGGGCAATACTGAGTAGTGGCTTTAATGCATTTGGAGCATGAGAACATGGACAATTAAAACAATTAGGCATTCTTCTCACAGAACTTGAGACTGATCCAACCCTGTTTCAGATTCAGCTCATATTAACTTTACAGCCACAGCTCCAAACATTCCCAAAGGATCTTATTAGAGACCTCTAAAAAGATCTCATGGGTTACCAGATGATAGAAGCAACATATTTGGACAGAGAGTTTTGGACGAACCACCGCGTTAGTTTTGATTGGTCAAGTCTGATTTATTCATTGTATAACCAGCATTTGGTTATGTATTTCCACAGTAAACCAGAACAAGAAAGAGATCATGGTTCAAAAATCTGAAAAAGCATAAAAAAAGACATCTTGTGGAATTGCAGCCAGAGTAAAAATAGATACCTACATTCAAAGAACACTGAGAAGCTTTTTCTGAAATTTTGCTTGTCTCTGAAATTATGATATATATATGTTTACTGAGAAAAAAATACCACAGTTTTAAAAAATTATTTAACCTAAAGTATTTGAAGTTTCAAATTCCCAGTACTACACAGGGATTCAGTTTTGCTGTATAGATGCTCAGCACCTGGTAAAAATCAAGAGGTTTTTTTCCTGAGGTTTCTCAAGCAAGGGAAATAAAAATGAATGCACTTGAAATTACTGATTGCCTTCTGAAAACTTACATATTTATAAAGATTAAATTTTTTGGCCAGGGATGGAGAAATAATGTGTTTGAATTGAAACTGGTTGGTGCTATAGGAGACATTTTAGATGTTGGGCTACGTTTTCTGGACTTTAATTAATGGAATAATTGAATTATTGATCTTGCTCTCATTCCTAGATCTTGATAATTTTGTCACATGTATTGTTCATACTCTCCTATGCATAAAAGCACGATAGGACAAACATTTATCTACCTTTTAAAATTACTTTAAAGGAACCAAAGTGATTTAGGTAATGGTTTTGAATGTCTTTAGAAATGTGTATCATCATCATGTGATAATGAGTTTAATAGCTCCTTAAATTATGAAGAATGCTACTGTCAGTTTAGGTCTACACTGATCAATATAGAAATCTGATACTGTTGCCTTTTTGAAAATAGGGAGATCCATTGCTTATTGTGTTTAAGCAGGTATCAAACATTCAAAAAGTACTAAAATAAAAATGCCATTAAATTATACTGATTTGTTGTGAGTCATCTAATAAATATATAGAGTAAGGAAAACAAAACAAATTATGCCTCAGATCTATGATATTCTCTTTTCTCTTCATACTTTCTTATTTTGAGTTAAACATGCTTGAATGATGTATTATTCAAGAATACTTTCATTCTAAATTACCCTTACTGTACTTTGTAGCTCATGTAATTAAAATAGTTGCTCAGAGAATGCAAATGACTTGCAGTTTGTGAGATCATTTCTTTAGGAGATAATCATGAAGTAGATTGCTAACTGCCTTTGAAGCATTTCAAATTTATATAAATACAATAGAAACAACCACATCCTCTTGACACAATTCCATTCCATTGATGTTCCTGTTTGCCCTCAGAACTGTCCATAGCTACCTTCCAGTGTTCTTTGAACCAGAATCAAATCACAGAGTTTTGTTTTGAAGTTTCACCATTGTGTACTGTGTTTTCTTCTCTTATCAAACACGTGCTCTAATTAAAAAAAAAAAAAATTAAAAAAGGAAAATGAACAAAACCGTGACCAAAATCTGATTTAAAAGTTTGGAGACAGGATTTACAAAATAACTAAAAAAACCAAAAAGCTTAAATCCTGTTAGTGAGTCTAAACAGAAATGACATTTGAAAGAAGACAAGGTGATTCTTGGTTAAGTATCTACTTAAAACCTAGTGAACAGTGGTATGTGCTGGTGCTGAGGAACTCAGATTTGGAACTCAATATTTTTGTAGAGATTTAACTGCAATCAAGCTTTATAAATACTGAATGTACTTTGCAGCATGGAATGATCAGTTATTGGCCTAGGCTGAGTGCTCCATTATCTAAATTATTTAATGTAGTTTATCCTATATGCAGCTTCAAAAGTTTTAAGTTCGGTTGTTGTTGCTGGATTTGGCCCTTTGTAATATAAATGCAAAACTCTGCTTCTGATTTTTATAAGCTTAATAACTTAGTACAGGAAGCACACTTGGAAGGCACAAACCAAAGAAAAAGGCAACTGAAACATTTCAGGTCGCTGCAAATACTTCCATTTTACATAACAGATCATTGCGGATATCAGAATTTCAAGTCTTTTCACTGGGTTTTATTTTTACTAGGTGCATGTGCTTCTGACCCATAATTTTAAATCTGTTTTTTAAGCCAAAAAGAATATATCCATTAAAACCAAAACATTTCCTTAGTAGTTACAAAAAATCTCTCTGTGTTTCTTTTTTTTTTCTTTTGTGCTTCTTGCATAGATTTTTAGAAAAAGTCCTATACTTGACCATAATCTTATTCACCTTTTAAGTGTTCATGTATTTCCATTATTGGACAAACAAACAATTTGGACAAAACAAAATAATTTTCAGAGCTAATAATATATATCTGTCTTATGGCTTTAACCTGAAGGAACTGAGCACTGTAAGTAGTGTTCATTGCATTTTAGAGATGGCATTTGGAAACTGGCAAAATAAGTCAAAATATTGGAAATGCTGATTCAAACTCTGGCTCTGACTAACTTGGAATTTCTTGTTATTTATATAAACATTTAAATATCCTTTAATTTTGGATCTGTCAGCTTGGGGAGGTTCCAGAGGCTGTCATTTAGGTCGTAAATATGGTATAAGTCATGGTTCAGGTTACCAAATCAGAAGTGTGGAATACATTATATATCAAAGTAACATTTGCCTCTGTAGTCAATATTGCCTCTGAGTTAGAAATTAAAGCTCTTGATGAGCACTTTGGCCCAGGCTGCCTTTGGATAGGCTGGCTTGTTCCAGGCTCCTCATCTGTAGGTACAAGCTGTGCTGCCTGGGCTGTGCAGGAGCCTCAGTGCATCTGGGCCAGCAAGGTTCTTGTCCAGCATGCTGTGACCAAACAAGTAACAGTGCTGGTGTACTTGGATGGTTCTTTGTTTCTGCCATGGTGCTGGTTATTCTGGTGATCCTGTCATGTGCATGCCTCTGATTAGGGATGGCCTTCCTTCGTGGAAATAGCTTTATGATCTCTGTTGTGCAACAATGTATGAAACTGCAAACACCTGGAAAGATTTTTCCATGGTGCAAGCATTTGTGCATCAGTGCCCAAACATCTGGAACTCATTGGAAGATTCTCAGTGGTCCATTCAAGTGCTGATTGAGATTTCTTTCTTTTAAAAGATGCACATCTCTCTTGACGTTGATTCTGAAAACTGGGGGAACACAGGGGGATGGAAAGTTTCAGACTGGCAAATATTATCTACTGCCTGAAATATTTTCTATTAAAAATGAAAATTGTCCACATGCGTCTATATAAATGTTTTGAAATAAAATACTCACTTAAAAATAATACTGCATTTGTTGTAGTTACCAAATAACAAACTTTCAGAAATCAGGATGAGTGTAAATATTTTGGTGTAGAAATACAGTTTAAAATTAATTGCTTTTTGAAGAAGTGGTAAAACTGACCCAGGCCTCAACACAGTAACTGAAATTTCCCAATTTCGGCTGGTTCTCATATTTACATTCTTGTCCTACATTGTGGCTTTCCTTTTTCTTCTTTTTCTCTGTAATGATCTAGAAATGAACAGTGAAGAGAGATGAAGCAGTTCCAGTTCTGTTTATTATTTCCAGCTTGTTGGGTTCCCTCCTTTCTGGCCTTTCAGACAAGAGTCTTTATGGTGACTTGTTGCTGGTACCTGTTGATATTGGTGCTTGGTGCCACACCCTTTTGTGGCTTCACCACATCTGGAAGATGGTACAAAGTGATTTGTGCTAAAGTCAGTCATTTTTGAATCACAACAGTGGTGTACTTTTCAAGACTGCATGATCACATATGTGGAAACTTTTTGCATTCTTATCTTTTTAATCTATTTTCCTTTTATTTTGACTTTTCCTGTAACAAAATAGTGCTTCATCCTAAATATTTTGATGCTGCTTAACGTAGGACATTTGGTGAATTCTTCCTTGTCAGGCTGAACACTTAGCAAGTGCTGGAGGAAGAAAAAACCCTCCTTATCGTGCATCTTCTCTTTCCTCAGCATGTGGGCTGTATAAAGAAACTGGGAGGCAAATATTTTGATGACTTTATGCTAGTCAAAAATACTTCTTACAGGGAGATAATATTGTATATCTAGCAGCTGCCTCCATGTTCTGTTGGAGTGTCAGAAACCAGACAGAACGTGGATTTAGCTTTCTTTGTAAAAACTTAGGTTTAAAGGCTTCCATATGGATATTTTGGTTGCTTATAATATTAGTTTTTGAGCAGCAGGGAGATACTGATTTTTGGGTTTTGGTTTGTGTGAGTTTTTTTGTTTGTTGGGTTTTGGCTTTGGGTTTGCTTTTCTGTTTATTTTATAAAAAGAATGTAGATTTTTAAATGGATGAAGTTGCGTATCTGCAGTGTGGTTTAAGTTCCTCAAATCTAATGCATTTATGCTGAGTTGTCATTCTTGATTGAAAAAATGAAAGCTGAATAGTCATTTGCATAACTCATATCTGTTACACAGCTTTTTGGATTTACCATGAACATATAGAAAGTATTGTTATGTAAATCCAAACTTGTATTAAAAAACAAAAGACATCTGCCTTGTCTTCTAACTTAAGAAAAATATTATTATCCTGGATGTATTGTAAGTGGTGTTTCTTTGGGAGCATGAAAGTAAAAGTTTTCAAGGATTGTGAATTGAAAAAATCCTTTTGTTAAAAAGGTGAAGGAAGAGCTGGACGATGTTTCCTCTCTCCACAGTAATTGTTCTGATTTAATTGTATATGTAACCGTTCCAAACAGAAGGAAAAATAACCATGTCATAAACTGAGCTCTGTATTCATTTTCTTTGGAGCAAAGCCTCAAAGTCTCATTGAGACATTGTCTTCATTGAGAAATATTGAGGGCTGGTAGAGACTGAAGTGCAGAGCAAAACAGAGGATACAGTGTGAGCATTTTGAGATGATTGACTTCAGCCTAGCTCTCACGTGGTTCCACAGGCTGCACCTGTGGCTGGCATGTCTATTCAGTTTAAATTCAGCTGAAAGAGATCCAGTTCTCATGCTCCAAATCAATAGTCGCTATGCAGGGACAACTGGGAGACATAACCTCAACCTGAAAGTAATGCCACTCATACATTGCTGACTGAGAACTTGCCTAGGTCATTGATTACTAATTTTGACAATTTTTACTGGTAGTAAATGTGTGTGATCTAAAAATGAGAATTTTGGAAAAGATTGAGCTAGATATGCACACCTGTTTCACTTTTCCTATGGAATTTGGGATTCCTTTTTCAAAACCATAAACAGTATTTATCCTCATTTTTCAGGTGTCTTTGTTTCTTAATACAAAAGTTTCATGGTGGTCTTAATTTTAAATGAATTAGAATATGAGAAACCTTTTCTAGAATCTTATGATCTATAATTAACTTCTTGGACTGCTGATTGTTCTAAACTGCTCACTTCCAGAAGTTTAACATACACAAACATTTAGATAGAATATGTTTGACAAAAAAGTTACATATGGACACAGCAGTGACTTCAGTGATTTTGTATAGAATTGATAAAATTTTTTTGGACAGGTACTGATTTACAATGAAGAAAGTGTCCAATATAATTCTGGGTGGCAAACAAAATTCTTTTTAAGAATACACATATGCATGCACATGGTGTGTATATGTACATATATTTAAAAGTAAGAACACCTCTATTGTCTTTTCTGAGGTAAAGGAAAGCTTCATTCAGTGCCTAGAGTAGCAGGAAAAATTTCAGCAGATTTAGAATGTCACAAATGATTCAGGTCTTGCCAGAGACTGAAGTCAGTGGGATGTGCTAAGTATGTTACTGGCCCAGGATCTAAGACTTTTCCAGACTCACATAGACCTGTGTGGCACTGTGGAAGCTTAGTTCAGATCTTCTGACTCCTGGTCTTCAGACTGCAGGAACATTCACCCTTCCTCTGTTCCTCAGCTTCCTGTTCTAAGTTTTCTTGTGTGTTCAGCAGGAAAAACAGGTTTGTAGGTCAAACAGATGAGCCACTGGTAGATTTAAGTATTTCATCCCATATTCCATAAACTCCGCTTCTATTATTAGTGGAAGTAGTTTATAGAGAGAGCCCTTAGACATAAAATGACAAAAATGTGCTCTTCATCACTAATGCTCACTTTTCCTGTCACCTCCCAGCTTTGCTGATACTATCAATGCATATCTCATGTGAGGCCTTGTGGAGAAATGTAAACTTTTAGTGCACTGAGACACACCAACTGTAGAGCAACTTAATGATAAAAGAGCCATTGAAATATATTGCTGGAAAGCCAGACTACATTTTTCAAGCATGTGTTTATAAACTCCTCATTCTAAGCACAATGGCTGCATTATAAACCAGAGCTAGGGAATAGGCACAGCTCCAAGCAGAGTCAGGAGTGGAGAAGGAATAACAGCTGACTTTTGTTTATCAGAGCAGCTTGAGCAGGATGTGCTTTCACATATCTAAATATTTATGTAAACAGATGCACGTTAAACCACTTAGAAATAAATAAAATTTTCTGAAAATAGAACTCCACAATGATGTCAGGAGCTGTTTATCTTCAAGAACTGTGGGAATGGGCTTGAATATGCAAATATTTCATTAAAAAAAAAGGCAATAGAACTAGATTCAGATGTAATTTTTTCAGATTATATGACACAGGCCATTTTACTGTGCTCAGTGTATAGATGTAGTAGCTGGATTTTTCTAAAACCAGCCAACATCACTTTCTTTCCTAGCTTCTCATAATAGTTGGTGGCATTTCCTTGTTGGTAGTGTAGGCTGTGGGAAAGCTCCTGTCTGTTTTTCTGCACACTGAGGCAGAGTTGGAATTGTGCTAGGCAAGGGCAGAGCCTCAGTATTGGCTGTGTCTTGCCTGCACAGTGCAAACACCCCAGGCCAGCATGGATTTTATCTCCTTACATTGCATGTCTGTAGGGAATTGTGCCTCTGCAGAAAGTCCCACAGTTTGAAAGATGCTATAGCAGAGCCATGATTTAACACTTGCTCTCTTTACTTTTGTAAACTTTAGGTTTTGTTGCTGGATCAACTTCAGTGGTGGTGGTGGTTTGTTTTTTGGGGTTTTTTTTTGTCATTCTGTTTTTGGCAGCTTTGTGAAATTTTTCTTTTATAACTTACAACATGCACTAGATGTTCTTCCCCTTCTATTTTGTTTGGTGCACCAATTCAGGTTGTTACTTTTTAAATGAACTTTCCCAGTCTCTTAAATTTGAAATATTACCATGGACTTCTCCATGAACTCGTTTCCCCATGTGCTCTGACAATGCAGCTCAACCTGTCTTTAAATTTATTTTCCTTAGAGCATTTATAAAGGTTTTCAGATAGATGGTTAAGATGTTTTATAAATACACTGCCTTAGGAAATATTAAAAAGACCTATGTCAAAAATTTATATAGGAGGAGGAAGAGGGATGCTGCTGGCAGCAGGCAGCAACTCTTGGCATGAAATGGCAATTTATAAATAATCACTCCTGGGTTTCAATTCCATTTTCTGTATTTGATTTCTTCTACTTGACACATTAGTTCAGTTTTTTGATAGGTTTCTATTCTGCAACCTTGCTTGCACTGTTAGCCCTTGATGGTTTCTAGACCAGCTTCATGTGAGAGAAGCTAGTAAAAAAAACTTTCAAACTGTTGTAAATTTGGGACAAATTAACTTTAGGGGATATAATAACCATCAAGACATATTAACAGATTTTTATGATCATTTAGCATCAATAAATGCTAGTCCTTATTCCATGTGTTCTTTCTGTCAGAACAGTGCAGCTGGTCAAATGATTAAAGAGTTTGTGGTTAGAAAAGGAAATTAGTTCTGCTCAGTCCTGAGTTGAAGTAGACAAAAGCAATTTTTTGTGTTTTGGGTTGATTTTTTTTGGTGGTTGTTATTTGTTGTTGTTGTTGTTTATTTTGGTTGTTTTTTGTTTTGCATGAAGCACTATGTCTTTGAAACTTAATGGTTCAATATCTTAGGTTTGCCCTTGCTTCCAGTAAATGTGGAGGTGCTGGTACTGTAGGCAACTCAAGAATTTGTATTGTGTGATTATGAAATTCTTGTAGTTCTTTGTTCCCAAAGAGCTTCTTTTTGTGAATGTGACAAACCAGACTGTAGCTGTTTTGGCCAGAACACTCATGGTCATAATGATAGACTATCCTTCTCCCCATCCCAATTTACTTCTGAATTTTTCTACAGTTAAAATATATCTCTGTTTTGGCACCCTGCTATGTATGAATAAAGTCAACAGTCATTGATTTTGACCAGTTAGGCCTGATAAATCCAAAAAGGCCAAAACTACCATTACTTCAATTGCCAACTAAAAGTGTTCAGCTTTTCTACCTGAAACAATATCCTAGACTGGGGACAGAAATTGCTCTCTAGATTCTTCCTATTTCTTTGAAACCTTTTTTTATGTTTCTCCTAGTACCTTACCTCTGTTGAAGATTATTAAAAAGAGAAAAAAAAAATCAATTAATAAAAACAAGGTACTTGTTCTGCCAATTTTAGTTTACTCAAGTTTTATGACATATAACTTGCAGAATAAAGCAATGCCTCAACAGTATCAGAAGGCTATAGGATTGCAGCATTAGCATCCTATGCTGCACAGGATTTATCTTAGAATTAAATTGGAACTAAATAAATTTTGTTCAATAGTAATTCCAAATACATGATGACTATGTGGATTAAAGTGGTATTGTATTGCTATACTGGAGTTAGTAAGTAGTAATGTAATTCTAGGTAAATTCTGAAGTTACATCTTCTAGTAAAGTCAGGAAGTTTTAGTTTAAAAATAGAATGTCTTGAAATACAGACAAAGAAAAAAAGAAAATTGTTTCTCCTATGAGGAAAAACCTGATAGTTAAATCTTGTTTGTTCATATTATCCTCCTTGCTACTTAAATTTTTAAAGTTTGGTTAATGTAAAAGCAATATTTATACTCTCATGTAACAATGGATAAAAAAAAATATTTGGAAATTGTATAATTGTTTTTTAAAAGTGACCCTGATATTTTATTAAAATATTGATTTACACTTTCCCTTAGATACCTTTAGGTATGTGTGAGTGGAAAAGCAATTTCTCATCTCTTTCCACCTGTCTTCTGAAACCACAAAGTTCCTTAATTTGGTTTTCTTTGTTGCACTTCCAAGAGCTACAAGTTTATAAAGAATTTATTTCCTTGGTTCTGATCAAATCTGAAAAGGAGGAAAATTGAAAACTTTAAATCCTTCTAATTTTTGTGTGCTCATTTGAACTGTTGCAAAATTAATGATATGGATATGTGTATATGTATATATTTTAATTTTTCATGCTTTGAGAAAACTGTACAAGACATTGGGGGAAATATATTCCATAAGTGTTTTCCAATGTAATTTTATCTGCTGTTGTTAGCAAGTCAAAATATGTCACCTGGATGGATATATTTAGCCTTCATTTGCAGCTACAAAATTCTGAGGGATTTAATTCCTCTTGAAGAATAGAGTTGTATTCCTAGAATTTTTCCAGTTTTCTGTGCTCCTTAATCAGTGTCATCAGTTGAATGTTTTTTCTGTAAGAACTCTTCTCACGAAAAACAAAAAACTCCTTCATGGATGCTTCTGTGAGAACATGTTGAAGACAGCATGTGAAAGAAAACTTAGGAGTTTTTTCCTAAAATTGTCTTGGGAAGCACAGTTTCTGTCCCCCACTATTATGAATATGTTCTATGTCCATACAAGTGCCCATTAACAATCAGAAGAGTTAAAATAGCTTCAAGAATTTTAGATTATTTTTGAACATTTTGTAAATTTGCTATTTTACACGAGTGATACAATATCAAAAATCCAGAAAGCCAATCTTTAATCATACTCAATTTCATATTTTCTTTAAGTCTCTGATTAAAATAATGTAGTGTGTGCTCTACAGAGTATTCTCCCACTCCTTATTAGTGTGTGTGCTGCTAATTTGCATTTCATTGGAGTTTTTAAACTTATTTAGAGATTCATTATGGATGGTGTCTTAACAGATGGTATGTTTCTTGACTTTATGTTCATTATTGATCATGATGGGCTTTATAGACACACACATCTTTTGTGGCACTGAGATTTTCTCAAGCATACGCATCAACTTAACAACTCCCTGTTGTTAAGGGTTGATTTGCTTTATTGAGCTATATTTCAGTTTTTCCAAAACTCCCAGTATTCAGTAGTAGAGTGTGCTTGGCTTTGTGGCTGCTGTTCTTGGCTTGACTATGACTATCCTGCAACTACTCATGTACTGAGAGAGGAATCCATTGGCATAATCATGGAGGTGTTGGTTGTCTGAGACCTTTCACGATCATTCAGTCCAACTTCCTTCTCAAAGCATGAACATCAAACCAGTCATGGCTTTAGTTAGCTTGGGACTTTACACTTGAAGGTCACATGCTGTAGCCCTCAGGTCGTGTTACAAGCTTGTAACCTCTCCAAAACCCCTCTGTTCTTCTTGGAGCAGAGGTTCAAGATGGATGAAGTTCTCCAGTTGCTGCCTTTGAAGAAAGTGTCCTCCCTTACCCTGCTGCCAGTGTTGCTGCTGCTGTAGCCCAGCTGTGCAGTTGCCCTCATTGCCATGGAAGTGCACTGTTCCTCCTTTGTGGTTGGCATCTGCTGGAAGTGCCAAGCTTCTTTTCAGCAGGTGCCAGTTCGGCCTCTGCTTGTGCCCTGGGAGCAGAACTTTTCACCTCTTGTTGAACTCTCTAAGTTTTCTGCTGGGCCAGGCCACAATTTTCACCACCTCCCATTTATTTGAAGCTCCACCCTCTAATTTCTGTTAGTGTTTGAATTCCTGACAAAATGTCTGGGTTTGCCATACACTGAATATTTGTGGCTTGTGAGAGTAGAACAGTCACTACCTCATGTGGTGTTTCTGCTCTGGACAGAAAGTAACAGAGGTAGTATTTCAAGTTATTATCCAAATGACATTTTTTCATTCATTAAACTCTATTTAATGACATTTTGCTTGATACCAAAAGCATTTTGAAGGCAGATTTCCACATGGATATGGTAATTAGAGATAGTGCAGATAGTGATTAAGCTTGCTGCATGCAATAGTGGAGGCCTTGAGAAAGAAGTTTTGCAATGAACTTTGTCTCTGTTGCAAACAGATTACAGGTATTTTGTAAAGCTATGATCCTGGTTTGTGTTCATTAGCATTCATGAATGATCATGTCATACTGCTTTACAACAAGATTAAAATCCTCAGCTATTACCTGCTTGTTTTGAAAGTTTGCTATTATGATGGCCAGATCATTCTGACACCATTCATGGTAGTCTTACAGAGATGATGTTGACATGAGTTTGAACCACCAAACAAAAAAAAAAAAGTGCATTGTGAATAGCATATATGAAAACACCACACAGAATTTCTTAGTGTTCCATTTTGCATTCTTAAGAGTACCAGTGTGACAATGTACATTACAACAATGCTCTGGGTGTTGGGCTTGAGTGTTTTTGAAAGAGTCAATATACAATGTTCACTATAAAATATAAGGAATGTAAAAGTCAAGCTGACCACTAGGCTTTTAATGGTAATTCAGGAAACCAAAACCAAAAATGTGTTCTGTAGTTTCGTTGCCTCCCTGAAATCCACCCTTCCCACAGTGTTGACATCTCTGCTTGTGTTCTGCTCAGTGTCATTCAGACCTGTCTGTGTCAGCCAATGAATCTGGCAGATCCACAGCTTTATCATGTGGGGTTACCTGACAAAAGGCAGACAAACATGGCAGGGGAGTAAAATTTGTGAGTTTTTGCTGGAGTCTTTGATTGTAGATAAAAGAACATCTGAGGAAGGCTTATAAACATTTTTGAGGGATATTGCTTTTGCTGATTTTGTGTGCTGTTTTAAGAGTGGCTTTGGTCTGCCTGTCAGTGATTTAATTCTATGTCCATAACAATAAGACTGTTTATCTGTTGTTTTAATTTCTTCATAGAAATTTTGCCACACAGCTGATCTTGAGGTGGTGCTGCAAGAAAAGATCTAAAGGCCTTTAGTAATATCTTAATGGTGACATTGCTGTCTTTTTCTGTTCCATTTCTTTAGGGAAAATGTGGAGTGATAAGTTTCCATAAACTGCATTCTTTGTGCGCTGTCATTGATGAAATTAACTTTGATACTGTAGAGAGAGGGGACACAGTTGTATTCTGCTTTCCTGAGGCTGCTCCTCTTCTTCATGGAAGGATCTGTGCTGCCTTCAGGGCCCACTGAGGAGCCCAGAACAACCTGTGGGCAATGTAGGGAGGTGATCCTATCTTGTGGCAAGGCGTCCTGGCTATGGCCAGGACAGGGTTAATTTTCTCATTAGCAGAGAGGGCACGGCTAGGACATGGAGGTTATTCTGTATCCCTCACATCATTGCCAGGCTCGAGGGGAAGGGAGTCTCTTCTTGGCAAAAGGGGTTCCTTTCAGCTGAGCAAGGTGGCAGAGGGAGCAGCCAGGGAATGCTGGCTCTGAGCATTTTGCATGAGTTACTCAATTCTGTCTTATGCACTTTTGTTATTAATATTGTTCCTGTTAATTTTCTTATCTCATTGCTGTTTCCAGTAAATTCTTCTTATCTCAACCCATGATCTTTACCTTTTGTGCCTCCAGATCTCTGCTCCAGTCGTCACCATGGGGGTGGGAGTGGGAAAGTGAGGGAATGTGCAAGTGGTTTGCAGAGTGTCAGTGAGAGCACTAAACCACAACAGAAGTGAAAGCAGTCTTTATGTACACTAATAGGGTACATCTTATGTGATATATATGGCTATTTTCAGCTATCAAAATGTTTTTGAAGGAGGAAAAAAAGAAGCAGCTGATATTCTGTTGGACTGTAGTATTTATGGGAATAGCTGCTGATAGTCCAAGACTGCTGGCAGGGGACTTGGACCATCATCCATCATTTCAGCCACATCATTTACATACTGTATGTTTACAGGTCTTGGAATGCTTAAGAAAGGAAATGACAATACCAGAGTGAATTTTTGCATTCTGGGGATTTTGGTGTTGTTTAAGTAGATTTAGAAAGCCCTATAATAATTTCTGTTTAAAATCTTAGCTTGTGTACCTTAAGTGAACTCCAGAGAATGGTACTACTGACTTCAGAGATGTATGTCTTTGTGAAAACCTTTGTGTTTGAAATTATTGAATCAAAAAATAAAAAATGAAAGCCATGTCAAAATTCTGAATTGGTTTCTAAAAAACACTTTGGGAAAAATAATTTCTTATTGCTTTTTTACTGCTTTCATTCACACTGCCAGATGCTTCTTCTATGTGTTGGTAAAGTCCTGTTGGACTGTGGGTACTTTTTTTTCCCTCTTCACTTTCTGCCTTAATTTCTTATATAACCATGGGCTATGAAACTTTAACCTGTTCACATAAACCTGAAGGTGTCAGTATCATTTTTGGATACCAAAGTGTTTCATCACAAGAGAAACTGATGGTAAATAAATTTTTTTTAAATGGGTGGAGATTTACTGCTCTATTCATTTTTATAGTTTCTTGAATCTGGCTTGAGTCACTGGGAACCAAGCCAGGGATTCTTTGGTGTGGAGCCTTTGAGCAGCCTGTGTGTTACTGTGCTGAATTGCAGCACCTGCACAAGCCTAAACAAACCATTTTTCTCAAGCCCCTGGAGATCTTAGGCTTATGAATCGCAATTTTCTAGTCCAACCAATATAAAAGCATGAAATAAAAGCATGAAATGTTTTGAAACAGATAAATATTCATCTGCTTGTGCCTGATCTGAGCATAATTAAATTACACCTGATTTTTGTGATTGATTCTATGAAGATTCGCAAACTATGTTCTTGGGGTAGGAGAAATATTTTGAATGGTGAATTGCTTTGTGTGGTACACTTTTATTATTATTTCCATATGCACAAACCCTGGGAGGTTTTTTTTATCCATTGAACTTCCATAAATCATTATAAATTACCAAAAATTGTTGCATTGGTCAGATTACATTTTTCCATAGTTTTATTAAAATATATTTTGTGGGCATATTTTTTCTTATTTTCCATTCTTGCTTCCCTGTGATGTTTTTGTATAACTTTCATCACTACTACTTGACAATTAACTAAAGTGAAGAAAGGAAGAGGAGACACAAGTTCTTTCTTTAAAACTGACTCATATTTCCTATGTGAGTTTGGGCGAATCACTTAACTGCTCCATGTCTGTTTCCACATCTGTACAGCAGGAGTAAATTTCCCATGGGCTTTATAAAAATTAATTAATCTTTGGAAAGTACCTAGAAACCCTGAAATAGAAGGGCCTGTTGATTCCAACATCTTATAAATTACATCATGAAGGCATTGACTAATGTAGGACTTGGTTAAAAGAATGTGCTGATTATTTGTCTATTTGTGTCAATAGCTGTAAGTGGTGTTAATATATGTTTCACAGGAATATATGATTATCACGAGCCTTCTACATTGTTCTCTATGGTTAAATAATGTCAACAGTAAAACTGAAAAATGTTAGCCCTGGAAGACTTACATCATTGCTAAAAAGTTCAGCTACCAATAAAAAAAGTTTGGAGCAGGACAAGAAGTCTGGACTTAAAAGAAGAACTATTAAAAATGTAAAAGAGAAAAGATAATATTTATTATCAAGATAAATACTCTTGAAATGCTTTGCGTGCATTTTTTGTCACTGTGGTTTTATCTTGCCTATTATTACTCTGTATTTAATATTTCTCTTTTGGGCCATAAGAATAAAAAGGATTGGATATTTGCAAAGCACTGCTACAGCCATCCAGAGAGCTGTGCTTTTGGCCTACTTCTGTCTTTTTCATGATAATTGTACAACTTGTACCAGGAAAATAGAACTACATATTGATTCTGGTTATTATTTTAGATCTTATTAGGAATAGAAATTAGTACAGCTAAGTGCCTTTCAATTTTTTTTTGGGTGGACCTGGGAGGGATAGTTAGTCTACACTGAGGAAGGGTGTGACAAAGCAGCTGCCTTAGAGAGTTTTTGGTGTCCTTCTAAATCCAGTCAACTGAGGTTGTTGGTCTGACCCAGCCTTTGCTGAACAAGCAAGATTCTTCTGGTTCTGGAGACTTCACTGAGCTGTAAGGTAGAGCTGCAGTGTAATGCATTATTATCTGGGCATTGCCGTGTGAGAATTACTCACCTGAGGCCCTATGAACATAAAACAAAATATATTTCTTGATCAACAGTAGGAACAAAGAGAAAGTCCACCAATAATTAGCTGCATATTTATGTTTGGTTAGACCTCTGGAAAAACCATTTTGCCCACACCCTATTCTTCTTCATCCCCTTTGAAAATTAGCCCTTGCCCAGCCCAAACTTAAAGCATTTGGCAGGCATAATTGGTCATCTCTTACTCTGTACAAAGTACCCTCCATGTGAGGCACACATATAGAGAAAGTTTGGGTAATGGTTGGCTTGGCAAAGAGATTTTTTTGGACGGATAAAAATTCCCAAGTCCTCTGTTTATTTATATAGTTCTTGGAATAACGCTGTTTTCAAAAGGCTGCTCGCCAGCTGCTGAGACAGCGTTCCAGCTAATATATTCCCAATGCAATCACCACACTTTGCTTTTCCCATCATAATATCCCCAAGGCTGTTCTTGGTTAAATCTCATGACTGGAATATAGGAAAGTTCACATTAAGTCAAAGCTCACAATGCCACAATGTTTCTTATTTTCCTTCTTTCCTTTTTTTTTTTTTTTTTCCTCCTCATTTTCTTAATTTCTTTTAACCAAGCCTCTTTAAATGGAAAGGTGCCTGTTTCAGCTGCTCTGTATGTGGGGAGAATAAGGCTGTATATATAATGCCAAAAATAAGTGGGTCACTATGGTGGATCTCAAAAAGTCTATGTGAAGAGGTTACTTCTAACAAGTAGATTAAACGTTCTGTTTCAGTGACTAAGATAAAAGCAGAGCCAGTGCTAAGGATTTCTGTGGTATAAATGGCCTTTTAGCATTTCATTGTTCTTAGCAACCAAACCACTAAGGCAATGAGCCAGGACAACAAACTACGCTTTTTCTGTTTGTTTTTATTTGACCTTTTTTTTTTTAAAGTTGTAAAATTAAAGAGCAAGGCTCGTATGTCTCATGGTCATAGTGCACAGAGAGCCCAAGGGACTCAAATTTATGAGACTTGAGTTTACAAGATTTTTTTTTTTTTATTGGGTGAACTACTATCTTTGAAGAAAATTCTTGCCCATGTCTATCCTTCCTCCCCATAGCACTTGTATTTTTTTCCCAGGCATGAAAGGTGAAGTAAATAAAACACCTAAACAAAATAGAGCAATGAGCCTAAGAATTAGTTCAGATTCATGGTGGTGGTACCTGTCTGCCCATGTGATGAAAGCAGAACTTAAGGTTCCCTAGGCAAAAGTAATTCACATATGCTTTCAGAGTCCAACTTGACACAGGAAAGATGGTTGTTACATGGGATGAACAGCAGAATTCATCAGAATTCATCAATACAAGCAGAGCCAGGCCCAGCAAACCTGTCCTGTGATATAACTTTACTCAAGATACTTGAAGTATCTGCTGTTCTGCCACTGCTTGACTACACCAAGTAGCCAGTGAGACTGTTTTGATTTTATTTTTCTACATAACTACTTTTCTTGATTCTTTTATCCAGGGTGAAGCTAGTTTTGCCACAGATTTAGCTGGTTTCTCTACATTCAGTATCACCAATGTCTTTACTTGTTACAAGAACATATCAAATTCAGTGTTTAACCCTTCCTTCACTCCAAACCTCTGTGTTTAGTTAGAAAGTAATTTAAAGTTTGGCCAGTTCTTACCAAAATCCAGTCTTCATTTTCCACCTTTATAGGGTCTTTTGTGCTTATTGTTGATCACAGTTCATCCTCACTGTGATGAAGCAGTGCCAAAGACAACTCCTGGTTCCAGTGAAGGTTTTGTATTATGGTGAATTCTGTGACAAATATATTTCTAAGACTTTAATTCTAGGTAAGCCTTGACTGGGCTATTGACTTGTTCTACTACCCTGTCTTGAAGCTTTTGGATGGAAAAATGCTGCAATACAAGAGAGGAAAATATATTTAGAAAATATGACCTTTTGTCATCATATTTAGCAGAAAAACTGAAATTGGAATAGAATAAGTAATGGGAAAAGAGGCTAGCAGATAGCAAAGTACCATAAATTAAGTCAAGATCCCCAGTTCAATACCCAGGGGGACTTCCAAACCCAATCATTGGGAACTGCAGGGGGGCTCCAGCTTACATAGAGGTCACGCTACAAAGACAATTACTTGAATTATTATGTTTGTATTTTGAGAAAAACAAGGGTTGCTTGCTTTTTGGGGGGTTATTGTAAATATTTTTCATTCTCATCCCACTTTATTAAAATTTTGTTAGTTTAGAACTATTTATTGAACTCATCCTTTCTAAGAGGAGTCAAGTTTTTCTGAGCATCCAGAGAAGTGAATTTGATTTTTCCCAAAAGACTGGATATGAAGCTCAGGGTGCTGCAGGTTGCTTGTCACAGGCAGAGTTGCAAGGTCACTGTATAATAAAGGTCTTGGCAGCCTTTTTGCTGAGAGTCCCACTGTGTTTCACAGATGGCACTATTAGAAAGCCTCAATGTTTTTCCTGCTGTTTCATTAAGCACACATGGGAAAGCAATATTTCTGTGAAAATGAGCTCAGCTCACGTGCACAGTCTGATTTGTCTTATCATCGCTTACATCTTCTGTGCTGAGAGTTCTTATATTTACAAAACCTTTTGTTTGCAACATCACATTGCATCTAGTATCTATACTATTGGATTGAAGGACAATAAAAATGTCCCATCTTCATTTGAGATACAAAAACCAAAGATTACATAGATTATTTTTGAGTTTTTCAAAAATCAGAGATTATGGTAGAGTGAGGAAGATTGGGGAAAAAAACCACAGCACTAATTATTATGACTATGACTAATTTTTTCCATCACTGAAAAAAATGTTGCCTTGTTACTCTGATTTCTGAGCAGGAAGATATGTATCTGAGATTATATACATTTTTATGTGTATTTGTGTATAGTTAATGAAGCAGATATGGACACCATATGTACATGCTCTTACCAATCAAAAGTGTAGTTTTTTTTAACTTGTACAGGTTATGTGGATTCTTTTTTCATGAATGTATGGAAAAGATAGAAACTCTCAGTATTAGATGTATGTAAATACTTCACTAGCCACTGTTTCTTTCCTCTGCATATTTAAGCTCATAAATACACCTAGCCTAAATGTTTCAGTATGAATAGCTGGTGGGGGAGGGAAGGCTCAGTCAGGAATAACATAGATAGATGTGATTATTTATTTAAAAGCTACTGGCTGGGCTACCTTAATAACTAGGTTTAGTCAGTTCTATCTGGTTTCCACATGTGTTTCCTGTTTTTCTTCTAAATTCTATACTGCTCAGGGACCTGGGGAGTGCAAGTCCAGGATTTTCCTGAAGGGAAGGGCTGCTTTGTTCATTACTGCTATGGGAATGTGTTAAATTTAAGTATGTGCTGTACAGGTCTCAGCTGTGTTTCTCCAATGGCAGATACAAGCTCAGCTTATTGGAAATGTAAGAATGGGGAAGAGAGCAAGTGGAATATTACTTTTTTATTTTGGTGGATAGTAAGTAAAGGGAGGATGTGTGTGTGTGTGTATGTGTATGAGCTGTTTACTCTAGTCCTCCTTTTTGTCTGCCAAAGTCAGTGTGAGTAAATTAAAAAAGTGACTTTGAAGTATGCAAACTAAACCAGCTCTGTTTTTTAGCCTAGCATAAACAATGTCAAATACATCAGTAGTCTTGAACACTCAGGAAGAGATAAAACATCCCAAACAGAAAACCTGGGAACATTTCAAAAATGTGTTTATTTGAAATCTGTGACAAGGCACAATTGTATTTTTTTTTCCTCCCTAGACAATAGAGTTTTAATTATAAGTGGTTCTGTCTCTTATTATAGTAATACACTATACACCCCTATAAATTGCTTGTTAAGAATTAAGGTTCTGAATGTCCAGCTAAGAGAAACAAGATACTAAGCCTGTGGGAGCCAGTTCATTATCAACATATTTTTCTAAAAGTTGCATGCACACTTTAGGGGAATTCTCACAGTAAAAAGCAGAGTTTTCCTGTCTACTTTATCATGAGGGATGGCTATAAATTATATTCCAGTATCAAGTAGCCTAATACACCCAAAAGAATGAATTTCTACAGTCCACTTCAGGCCTCTGATATCAAGTGAAAAAATCAGAGCATGATTTTTCAAAATTCCTTTTACAGTTGATATGTTCTCCTGCAGAAATAAGCACTGTAAAAAGCAGTTGCTACCTGAAACATCATCTCCATTGAATCCTAAAATATTATCATGTTCAAAGTTAACCACTTCAAACTTTATAGCTTCCAACCCTCTCCTGCTTTTGGAGCATCTCAGTGTCACTATTAGGGACCAGGCTTAAGTACAGCCTCAAATTCTATTTGTTTGTGGTCCTCAAACAGTTAGCTAAGCTTTGACTAATTAATTTCACTGGCTTCTCCTGACTGCCCAAGGCAACAGAAGAGGAACTTACAGCCTCCTAGCACACACTTTTTCCATGCCAACTCCAAATTATTTTATTTCATCAAATTGTGTGGAAGCATGTAGGTGTTTTGATTTCCTGGCTCCCTGCCCTCTTTGTTACCAAATTGTGCAATCAGTTCAGCTCCTTCCTTTTGAGGCAACTAAAGGCTGCCTTGGTACTGAGGTTCAGAAATTTACCTGATATCTGGATGGGTAGGGAGGCTCTCTTGAATTGATGGGACAGATCTGAATGACCTGGCATTGCATTTTCCCAAAGCTCAATCCTCCTCACCCAAGGCTGATGATGTGTGCATGTGTGTGAGCAATGGAGTGGCCATGGCTTGGTCTCACACTGGAGCTGTGATTTTGGTGCTGGAGTCTCTTTGCATTATCCAGGTGTCATAGAGATGACAACATGATGAAGTCATACTTGCATTAGTTAATTACAGTCTTTAGGGAGGAGAGATGGAAGCATTCTTAATCATATAATAAACATGCTGCATTCTTGTTTAGATGACTGAGGAAAATGTTGCCCAATTAGGGCTTAAGGAATCAAATTAAGGAATTAGGCAAGATCTAAACTAAAACCATATTTCAAAATGTCAAGGACAGGTTTGGGAGATCCAATCTGGCTTTTTAAAAGTATTCCAGAAAATCATTCTTATTAATTTTTAAGGAAACCGCAACTTTTGGAAACAAAGACAATAAAATATCTGTATGAGACTATAGTTAATCTTCCTTTCCACTCAGAAGATTTTGCAGAGGACAAAAACTTGCTCGAAAATCCTTGTATATGTTTCACTAAACTTCCTGGAAAAAAAAATGAAATCAAGATATATGGCCAAGGTATGTGACTTGGAAAGTGGAAAGCATAAGTGATCACCTTGATAAATGAAAGCAAAGGTAGAGAACACTACTGGAGAAAACAGATCTGTGAAAATGGGAATTTGCTTCTCAATTATTAAAAGTAGAGTATAGAGATACTGTAGGAAAATATTATTTTTTCAAAACAGTTAAACATGAATATTTAATATTTTCAGATAAACATAGAACTGAACATCAAGATTAGGTGCTGTTGAGGCAGGAAAAGTTTTATGGCAAAGTATTACAAAACCTAAGTGTGTGAAGGAAATTTGTGTTGTTTTCTAATGATGTGCCAGATTCAAAATACCAGGGTGAGGAAAACTCTACCATTACTCAGACAGGGGCCAAGAACTCACCTAAGGTGCCACCATAACTGTGAAGCTGTTATTGAGTTACCCACTATGGAGGAAATACTAGAAGTGCTTATATGACTCGACCAGCTTTGCCAAATCACAGTGTAAACAAACATGAACAACCAGGGTGACAGAGGAAGTGTTTTGGCAACTTAATCTTGGTCAGAAATTTTCCTTTTGCACAGTGGTCTTGACCTTGGTTCAGGTAACAGTAGAGATTTTTGTTCAAATCTAGTGACCATGGGTTTTTGAATTTTAAAAATATTTCCTTCTAAAGAGAGCTAACTTATTTCTCAAGGGGTGCCAAGTCAGCTCTGTCTCTGCCACATTAGACAGAGCTCTGCACCTAAGCCAGTTTTGGGGCAGGATGCTGCTGCTGGCATGCAGTTACACTCTCCAGTTTTAACACCTTGACTATGTCTAACTCTGATAGAATTGCTTTTTCTTCTGGATAATTCCAAGAATATATTGTAGTACCGTGATTAGGTGTGTGTATTATTTTACTGAATCTGTTTCAAAATTTCTTCAAGAGCAGACTTCCATAAATCAATGAACATTGATTTTTATTTTTACATTTATATCAATAAATGCAGAAATATAACCACATTATGATTTTTTTTTACTTGAAAATAGGGCACATGTATGGAAATTTAAAGCCATTCTATCCATTCACAAAAATAGGACAAAATAGGAAAGGATCAGCTCTTCTCTTGATGTACTTAAACATTGTTAGCTTATTCTCTGACCTTTTCCAAGGACTGGAATGCAGAATCCAGGGAGCTTTCTGTTAGCTCACAGTAAGTTAGCATTCCTGATGAGGCCATGTAACTTCTTTGTGTCACTATAGATATTTCTTCTTCCAGGAGTCTCTTTCATTTGTCACACTTATTTTCCATGTTGAATAAACAGCTAAAAATGTTCAAAACAGTTGTCTTACTAAAGGAAAGTAAACATCTTTAGTGTTACCAGTAATGTGTAAAATTACAATTTTAAAAGTCTTTTTGGAGAAAGACTTCTCTTCCTTCATATTGACTGAGCTTAAACTGAACCCAGTGGGAAAAGCCTATGGAATTCTCTCTGCATCCACTGAAAGTTTTCTGAAAACAATCTGGAAACTCAAGTTCATACACTAGCAAAAAATACCCCTAGATGAAACCCAAAAATCAACAACATAGTGCTATGTGTATGGTATTGAAGTGCAATGCCACCAAAGGTAGATACTACAGATAAATATCTGAAATTCAACAATGAATGCTGTTGATGGCGTTGAATGACTCCTCCAAATGCTTCTTGTTTGCTTGTATTTGATCATTGCATTGGTAACTTGGATTCCATTACTACCTGGTTTCTTACTTTTCTGTGCTAATTTTCTTTAGGGAGTTAGTGCTTTGGGAGCTCTTATAGCCTAATAAAGAACTATAATGAGAAAAGAAAAACATGAAACCTTTAGGGGATAATGCTGCCTCTGAAGATTTTTAGGTTAACCTAAAAGTTTTCCTCTAATAAGTATGTTAAAACCCTATCAGGGTACTGTGCAGTATGTTTCTGGTTAGTGCTGACACCTCATTGATTTCTGCTGTATTTGTCATTAGCTTTGTTATAAAATATATTTAGTTGAGTAATTTTTTCTTTTTATTATTGTAGTAGAAGTGCTCCAGATAAGTTTTTTGGAACTCTCTAGATACTGCATCTCTCTTTATAGCTTATATTTTTCTCCTGAAAAGTGAATAATTAATGCAATGTGTAGAGGGAGTTGTTTTTATGTTCAGACTATTAAAAAAAGTGTCCTTTCTTCCTTTGGGATTTTTTTCCTATTTTAGCCCTGAAGTTCAATTACAAAAAGTTCAAGGACAGTTTTGAATGGAACAGATTATTTCTTGGCTTCTAAATTTCACCTTGAATGGAGAAAATTAGTCTGGACTTAGTCCTAGTCAAAAAAAAAAAAAAAACCAAAAAGACATTAAAAAAAGATGGATTGCATAGTTGTATTGTTTATGTCCAAAGGAAATTGCTTTTTCTGCTTTCTCACTTGCATTGTAACAGAAGGGGAAGAAAATGTATATACAGTGATTTCAGGTACTGATTTCAGGTATTGAAATCAGATGATGCAGCATGGTGATTTGTGAAGGGCTTAAATTAAGAAGGAATTCTAATTTCTGAATGGGAAGCAAAGTAGAAAGACAAAAAAATTTCCTCATTAAAAATGTCTGTAGTCAGAAAACTTGAAGAAAATTTTCAAACATTCAAATCTGATCTGATTGTGGAAGTGCAAAGGATATTCACGTTCAAAGTTGTAGCTGTGTGAAAAGGAAAATCCCAGAATAGTAGAGAAAAAATTAAAAGGAGAAAAAAGTTCCCAACCAAAGAAAAAAAAGGAGAAAAAGGCTAAACTTGCCTTTTGGCAAGCATGGAAGCCCTGTTATAATATCCTGAAGTATCTGTGCTTGTGTTTGCATCATATTCAAACAATACTCACACATAATTGTATCAGGATGCATAAAATAAGGTGGTGTGTGTATATAGTTGTGCATTTATATATACAGTTAAGATCTATGTGTATGTACATAAAAAATAATTAAACTTTTCTTAAACATGGATTAAGGCTTACTAATTAGAAAAAAAAATTATCACAAGTTACTCCTGTGGAATTGATCATTTTTTTATAATTCATTAGTAAGTAAAAGTAAAAAAAATATTTTTTTTTTTCAAATCCTGAGCAATTCCTCTTCCTAGAATATTTTTTTTTCATCAGAATTAACTCTGATATTTGCTGTGGGCATGAATTGCTTAACTTTGTGGAAATGCAAAATATCCTTTGAGATTTCAACTTCATTTTAGACATTTAATTCAAATTAAAAACAAAACTAAAATACCTTCAAAAGTGAAACTAAACCCCAACAACTTCAAAATATTTTTCCAAAAAAGTACTGTAATTCTGGATGCTTGTGTAAGGTTTATGACTATATATTTGAACTTTATCTTGCTTAATTTGTGTTTTCTTGTAAATTCTTTGTGTTCAAAGTTGCCTTATTTTTAAACAGTATTGGCAAAATCTGTGGTCGTCTTGTTCTTTTCTTGTAATAATTCTGCAGCAAACATTTAGATTGGTACCAATTAGGATGCTCTATAAAGATAAATATTTGTGGCAAATAATTTCCAGTGCATTCCTCTGAGGCCAGTAGTTAATACTAGAAGCTGGTTTGGGGAACTTTATCTCCTGTAGATCTCAGAATAATGATTGAGAGAATGTCTCTGCTCATTGTTTGTATGCTCCAGGAAGCCTTCATGAATAATACAGCTGTAGACCTGAAGTCCTTGGGAAGTGCAGTCTGTTTATATGTCCTATGATAGAAGACTGTGAAAAGGAACATGATAATACACTGCAGAAAGGAAAGTTGCATAAGGAAGCTGAGGTGCTAACCCATTGCTGGTACAGCTAATTCCATCATAGTAACAATCACTTGGCATTGTGTTTAAAGGTCTTCCTGCCAGCTAAAATGGTCATTTCCAGACATGATCAGATAGCTCTGCTGAGCCAGTGTGTTGTGATTGTTGTATTTCTGTTGCTATGCATGTCTTACACACTGTCTGCTGGAGAGCTCTTGCAGGAGGTTCTTTGGAAAAAACAGAAGATGAGATAAATTTGGTTTTTATTAATTTCTGTATTTCATATTAAACATTAGCATTGGTTTCACCTGTCATGACAGTGATTTCCCTTTAATAATTACTGATAAAATAAGAACATCACTGAATTTCTGGACTTTTTATAAAGATTCTTTATTTTCATTCCTATAATCTTGAGTAACAGCTTAGAAAAGTGGAAGGGTGGTAGTAGGTAAATTAATCACAAAAATTTGCAAGCAAAGTTTTGTCTGAATTTCTGTAGTCTGTTAGCCTGCCATGGTTAAGGCACCTCAGTTTCTGCAGATAATTTCATACAGCAATGTGATGTCTGTATTGCAGTACCCACAAGACCTTGTCTCTCTACTTGGGTTACCAGTAGGAAGATTCAGACAAAAGTTCTGAGCGTGCATTAAAGTAATGCCTCTGGATCCATACCAAGATTCTTAAATCTTTCAGAGATCAATGCTTGGAAACAGCAATATCCTCTCAGAATCTTAATTTTTGCTGCAGTACCCTTTCTCCTCACACATGGACACATGGAGTTTGCTCTTGCTGTCTTGGAATTCCCAGTGCATTTCTTTTTATTGTGTAGCCATTCTGCAAGTGTCCTGGTGGGCTGCAAATTCTCTGCATCCTTCAGGCCTTCCTGTCCCAGTCTGAGTCTGATGCACGTGGTTGCCTTGAATGTTCTGTGAATATAGGATCAGTTAGAGCTGCAAATTCTGGTTCCTAACTCACACAAAGAACACACTTTAGGACTAATGACAGGGGAAATTGTGGGAGAACCAGAGGAATAGGTGCCATTAATGTGGTCAAACTGTATTATTCTTATTCACAGTTAAATAGCCTTTAATTAGTTCGACCACAGCTTCAAGATCATTCTTCAAAGTGTTCCTGAAAGCAAGTTGCCTTGAAAAGGAAGACTAGGATGGAAAATAGGATGACCTTTAGAGCAGTTCTTGGGATGAACTCACTCACGCAGTGCAGCTCCTGGAGCTCCCTATCCCTGAGCTCTTTGTGGTATGAAGTATGTGTTCTGTGCACTTCTTGGGGTTTAGGATGTGGCATGGAGGATTAATAGGGCTGGACACTCCTAACCTAGGGCATTTTTAAGTATTTAAAGGTTTCTCTTTCCTAATTCATACTTTTTCAATAAAAACACAGTTATCTGATCAGAAACTTGGTTTCTTCTTTGTTTATTGATCCACAAATAGACTGTGAAGACATAACTATGGTTTTGTGAAGGAAATCTACAAATTAATCTCAATTTTATCAAGGAATTTACTTACTCTGCCTTGTATTACTGTTCCACATTTTATTGTGTTGTGCCCAGGCCAAAACAACACTGGATGATTGTTCTTCTTAACTATTTCTAAGCCAGCAAAAAGAAATAATTGTTTGACATTTAAAACCTTGATTTAAACTTTGACTTCCTCAAGATTGCACGGCATATACTATAAAATTCTTTAATTCAGCAATAGAATTCTGGATTTATGTTAATTACCCCTCTCCTGGTTAGACAAAAAGTTCTCATATCAGATGTTCCCTCTGATGGTGATGCAGAGTATGTGAAATAATCAATGGTGTCATAAAATTATTGTGTAAACTTGTAAACTTCAAATAATCTGTACAAATATTTTGGTTCTTCAGGAGAGTCTGTTATTAGGATTTGCTTTAGCCTGCCACCATGTGCATCAATTAGCAATAGCTTCATGATGCACAAAATGTGGCATCCATCTAAGATTCAAAATAAATTCTTGGTTTTCTGATGCTTTCATGCACCAGCTAACTATTACATTATAATCATAAAAACTAAAAGTTCTGGCAAGCATTCAGACTCTCAGGAGGTATGAAATATTTTAGTTCTGAACAGTGATAGTTCTGGGCCACTGGATCTGGGCTTTTCCAGGATAATTAAGCTATTTGTAAGACTGTGGAGTTCCTATGTTTCAAATATATCCTTTACAGTTGTATTAGTAGTTCATGCTTAATATGTTGTTTACAGGAGTTTCTCATTATATTATTGCATTTTCACTGTTTTCCTATTCAAACATTGCCAGAAAAATGATTGGGGTTTTTTATTATTTTTTTTTTAATTAGGATAGGTTCTATAAACATGAGACTGTGAGGGAGGGTAGACATACACTGTGAAATCTTACAGATTGATTATTTCAGACAGCTCACCTGTCACTTTAATAAGCATCTCAATCAGAAAAAAACCAAATTTTTTATTTTTGGCTGCCATGAGAGAGGTCAGGAACAAAATAACTGATACTTTATAATGTAACTTTTTTGAAGGGTTTTTTAATAACAAAGGCATAACTGCAGAACAAAGTATAAAAAGTCAGTTCTTGTATAAATTCTGATGATCTAACCATAGTTGGTCTATTACAGCAATTAGAAGGCAGAAAATAATGGCAGCAATAAAAATTACTGCTCAAAAGAAGAAAAAGAGTTCTTGGCATCAAGTTTTCACAGGCAGCTTGCCAGTATCCTGATTCAGTGTTTATGGGAGCATCTTGAAATGACTCCCAAATTAATGACTGTATCTTCCAACACTACAGTCTGATGTCTGAACATGAGAAGAAATAAACAATAGTTAATGATCTGGAAGCTGCTGGCACTTACTCTATTAGTTCTGGTTCTTATTTTTCACTTACTAACAGCAAACTGTTCTGATCAGATGTTTATCTTTGAAAAACATATGCAATGGAAAATTGCACCTCGGATTGCTATCCATTTTACAGTCTCTTTCACTGGGACAGTTTCTCACAATGAATTATCTCATTTTGATTTCATAGCTAGGTGGATTCGAGATTAAATAGACAGTGTTTTGTGTTTTGTTTTGTTCTTTGTTTGGTGTTTTTTTTTAACTGAGAGACTCAGGGCACCTGAATATACTGTACTGTAGGGTTTCCATGTAACCTCTGTAGGGATACATGCACAATAGGACCAAAAAAGGCTTTTCCTGCCATTGCCCAGGTCAGGCTGCTGGGGAGAGGCAATCTGTTTCTTAAGCAAAGCATGCAGATGATAAATTGCCATAAGATTAATGATTTTTCATTTCACATTGAGTGTGCATATATGATGTAAAGGGTTTCTGTAACATTAGCTGTAAATGCAAAAACAGCTTTTTACTTTTTGTCCTTTTCATTTATTTGGAAATGAATGTATAATTTTGCTGGATAATGTCAGAAACTGGGGTTTTTTACAAGTTTTTGCAGGCTCATACAGTATGTAATTGAATGCAGAGGTAAGATCCATGTGATAGATTTCACAATCATGTGATAAATATTTTCAAAGTCAGCTCCGTATTACATAATTCTAACACTGGAACCAAGCTTCTACAGGTCCCTTTGCAATTTCATAGGCTCACATGTTTCTGCAACAGTGATTTTATTTTTCCAAATGAACGTTCTGTATCAGCTAGGGACATGGGACTGGAAAGATGCCTTCATTTGTCAAGCCCAGAACCTGGGTGTTAGAGCTACCATGTTAAATAGCTCTTTGCCTGTATTTACAGTGCTGCATTTTAAGATTTTTTTTTTTTCTTTTCCTGCCTCTCCAAATGTGAAACTCTTATTATTCTTCAGAAAGCATGAAAAAGCTTTCATTTCCCTAAACATAAAATCTGCAGTTTTTTCTAATATCCTCTGGGTCAAAAAGAGAGCACAAGTGCTTCATGTTGACCTTCCTCTTCAAAATATCTGTTTGTAGGATTTGCATTATACTGGTTCTAATATTCTGCATACTTGATTAAAAAGTTTCTGAAGGTCTCACATATCCAAAAAAATCTCTTCTACTGAACAACCTTCATTTTGACTTACTTTACTAAAAGACTAGAGCTGCTGTCATGTGTAGAGAAATACAAGAATGTATTTATATTGCTGTGGTCTTTATATTCACATGGTGTCATAGAGAAATTCTAGAAAACTTCATTTAGGATAATGTCTAAAATGCTTCATTGCTATGTGCAATTTAGGCTTCTCCAGCTAAGACTGATGAAAATCTTTGTTGCATTAAGATATATTAGCTTCTTGTATGCTTTTGAGTTCTAAATCTATTTGCTGCCTTACTCTGAAGTTACTCTCATTCCAGCTCATCTTAATAACTTCCCTTAGTTCTTCTCAGAGAACTGATACTATTTTTCTAGGTGCATTACGAGGAATTGCATCTCTAATGATATGCTTCAAACACTGCTGGAGTGGTGGAAGAAATTGCTAAGTGATTTAGCAATCCGGTTTCCAGGCTGAATCCTGTTTCTGGATTTTCCCCCATACTGGATCCATTCCAGTTTCTGGGCAGAATCCAGTTTCTTCTGGGTTTTCCCATAGACCAGATCCATTCCGATTTCCAGGCAGAATCCGGTTTCTGGGTTGTTTTCCCCCATGTTGGATCCATTCCGGTTTCCAGGTGGATAGCTGATATTAAAAAACAGAAAATATGAGACCAAGAGTACCTAAAAAACCACAATCCTAGACCCTCAAAAAAAAAAAAAAAAAAAAAAAAAAAAAAAAAAAAAAAAAAAAGTGATCCTGAAGCTGTATTGTAACAGATTAAGTTACTGATCACTATTTCCAATGGTTTTTAACACACGGACTGCACCAGCCCTGGTCAAAATCAAAAAGCTGAGGCTTGATGTCTTGCTAGTGAAAGAACAGATCACTGTCAAGGATGTTGTGACCTTCTTTCCAGCATACTTAAATACCTATGTGGATGGCAACTATTCTGGTTTTGAGGTCCAGTCAGAAATACTTCAGAGTTTGAAGTTTTTTATACTGCTTTTATACTGCTTTTTAGCTGCTTGATTTCTGCATGAAAGGAAACAATTCCTAGGAAATCACTTTCCAAGAACAGACAGATTCTTTTTACCCTGAAATAATTATGGTAAAGAGTGTTCCAGACAGCAGATTTTGATATTCTGCTCTGGAGCTAAGGACATGCATTTTTGCTTTCACCTGGTTTCAAACCAGAGGTTATTTTCAGTTGGACATGTTGGAAATAAGTGTAAGTAGGTATGTAGGGATTGGAAAAAGAAAAAGAAGGAAGAAGATTCAATGGTGCCTGGATATGCTGCTACTTTGTATATTAACAGCTCCAGAGACAGGCCTGCCTTAGCTGATCTAAGCTGATTTTGTAAATCCAGAGATTTTTCTATTTTTATTTATTTATTTTTTATATATAATTCAGAGTAAAGATCACTCTGGCTAAGCCTCACATGTAAGCATCTGTAGGTGAAAAATGTGCACTCACTCTTCAAGTTAAACGTTAAAAATCAAAAATGGCAAATGATGGTCCATTGAAAAAAAAATCTGTTTTCATTTCTTGATACCTGGAACCCATACTTGGATGTAGGAACTATGGACAAATCTAGGCTAATGCCATTCTACCCATTTCACAGAATGGCTGTAGAAATGGCATCAAACTTAGACAAACACTCCTAGATTTTTGAGGGATAGGTATGTATCATCTGCTTGGGTCTTTTGCCTAATACAGGTGAAACAATCTTACATATTATCTGACAAAAGGAGCCAAGACCTTCTCTTTAAGCTGCACCACATCTATCTGTAAAATGCCAAAATCTTATATAAAAGTTGTGGTGAGTGAACTGTCTGCTGTGTGGTGTTAGGTTTTTAAATAACCACGTTTTTGAAATGTTTTTTGAAATGTTTTTTGTTTGATTACTGGCTCTATTAGCCCTTTCTCTGCTGTCTGGAGAGCTGTGGGCCATTAAAAATTTCCTCTTTGTTAGCCATCTAACTGCTTTTGGGCTTTGGCTTGCAATTTTGACAGTGCCAGAATGCCCCCCACCTACCAGGCTGCTTCATTGCTCTAAAAACTCGGGAGGGATTCACCAGTCCCCTCTGAACTCTTTGTCAACAAGGAGATTTAAGGAAAACCTTGATTGCTGTTAATAAGAGGTACTTTGAACTTCTATAAGATCTGCTGAAGTTTGGCCATAAATATCCCATTCAATATTAGAACAGAAAAAGAAACTGTGCAAACATTAAAGAGTTTTTTTGTTTTTTTGGTTTTTTGTTGTTTTTTTTTGCATCAAACAATTTTCCCAGTGTATAATTATGTAATTATTTAGGTAATAAAGTTTTAAGCTGGTACACGCCTGTAACTTCCTTATACTTTTTCTATTAAAACAAAGTGCCCTTAAGCATTTCACTTTTATTTTATATTCACTTCATTTCCCAGAATAATTAAAGCTTAGTCATTCTTTAGAGTGTGATACATGTAGGAACACAGGCCTGGTTTACAATCACAAAGGTAGATCCAGGCAGTACTTTGAGTCTGCTGTTGTAAGAGTAACAAGTTTTCAACAAAGTTCTCAATTTTCTGCATTATGTAATAAAAGAGATCAAAAATTCTGTGTCAGAACATCCAAGATCAGAATTCTAGCTGTGCAAGAAATATTAAATCTCCTGACTTCAATAAAAAGTGTTAACATCAGTTAAATATCAGGGTGTACACATTCAAGATAAGCCCCTGTTGTGTAAGCAAGCAGTACTACATCACCTAAAATGAAGGAAGGCAGATTAAAAGGGTCACACTGTTCTATATTTACCTGTTGTATAAGACTAGAATTTTCAAACCTTAGTGTTTGCAGGCAATGCATGAGTGCCCACTGCAGAACTTGCACTGGTATTTACAATGATTACAGGAATCCCAGAGCAGGGCTTTGGTTCATGCAAGTCCCAAAGGCAGCTTTCTATTTTCATTTTGCTTTTTTCTTTAGATTGTGATAACATTCTTTCAGAGTTCCCTCTTAGATCACACAGCTATCTTGAAGCTTATCTAATATTGATCTATGTCATTTAGGAAATGTTGCTTTCATCTGGGAACTCAAAATATTCAGTCAGTGTGTGCCATTCATAACTAAATAGCCTCTGCTCTTCATTGTTTTTTTAATTAATGATTGTTGATTGGTTTGACTTGCTGCACATTGTTGCAAGGCATGATCAAAGAAAATCCATGATTAATCTGCTAAACTAGATGTCAGATTAGTAAATTCCTCTGTGCTATTACAACAATTTTTCTCCCTCAGTAAAGGCCTGTCAGTGGATGATGGCTTTGCTATACCTCTGACAGGTCAGTCCAAAGGTCAGTCCCTGAAAACATGCATACATTAATGCAGTAAAGCATGATGAGTCATTCAGAGCCAGTTCATAACTCCAAGCACTCTCTGTGAATGTTGGTCAGGCACCACTGAGAAAAAAGATCATTTACTTTGATTGCTTTTGAAGACAGATAAAGCAAAAATATATACCCTATCATGTTGTGGATACATGTAGGTTTTTCTCAGGTCAGTAGGGGAATCAATCAGTGTAGTAAGCCAAAGAATAGTGTTGTGATTGTCTTTTCATCAGCTGGAGTATCTCCCTTACTTCTGTGTAACCCATTTAGACAGAACTTGATTGACTATGAGAAGTACTGAACTTCAATTTAAAGTAATAAATAGTGAGCTGAATCTCTAAACATTAGCTTTTACAAACATCACTACAATCACTGGTATTTATTGATCAATTTTCTCCATTTATAAGCTCTTTCATAAAAGGGATCCCTCAAAAAAACCCAACCCAAAATGGCCAGTAGCAAAAGACATGAGGACAGTAAAGTGCACATAAGTGTTTTATTTATGGACCTTTGGTGCAGCTTTACTGGAGACCCTTAGTTGCTCCCTGTCTTCACAAGGACAGCTTGCAGTCTGGGACTGTCAGGCCTTGCTGGATAGCAGATAGACTGGATTTCAGCTGCCTCTGATCCTGTGGGGCAGCTGCTTTCATCTGGCTTGGCATGCCAGAAATCCTTCTTTTCCCTGTCTGCCACTTCATTAGCCACTGCAGTGATGGCATTGAGCTCTTAGCCAGAAAGCACAGAGTTTGAGCTTAAACACAGTCCTTCTGCTTAATAGCTCAAAGATGTTCATGTGGGTCTCCTGTTTCCATCCTTTCTTTCATTGATAACATCTGCATCCCAGTGCTGGAAGCTATTGGTTGAGATGAAGGATTGCAATAATTTTCCCCAGGGTCGACTGGGCTTCTTTCTTCTGCTTTATGAAATGCTTCCTTATCTCCAGAAATAATACCTTTTTAGCAGAAGAAAATGAGTAGATGCATTTCAGGCTCTCCCATTGGGGCCTTCCATTTGTCTCATTTTGACCATGTATCAACAGAATGATTCTGTATTTTGGCCTCCTCTGCAGTGCAATGGCTTTCATGGTGCTGCCATCTGCTTTTGCTGGTTGATCTCTGACACAAAACTTACTTCAACTTACTGTGCTTAAATTTAGGGTTGATTTTTTTTTTAAATTTTTTTAATTCTTATCTTGCTTTCTTTTTAATTTCTATTATTTTTCTTTTTTTGTTTTTTTTGGCATGAGTGCTTCTGCTTCATACTACTGTTGGTTCCAGCAAGGAGGATAAGCAGTGATCTCAGCTAATTTAAGAGATCCCATGTGAGTAATCAAAGGCAGATATCAGTATTTCCAGAGTTCACCTGTGATCATCACCATATCTCTTGAGTTGGTTTGTGTTCAATTAGGGAAATATTTTACTGAATCTTCACAAAACTTAATATTTGAAATGCCACAGTGTTCTTCTCTAATTGATTTTCCTATTAGTTTATCACATCTGGTCAGCAGATTAAATGTAATTATTTCTGTTAAATGACCATAATGTTGTTTACTCTTCAGAATTAAAGGCCAAAGAAGAAAAACTCCTAGCTTAGGATCTGTCAAGTTGAACTCCTCAATTGTCTTTTAAACTACTAGAGTAATTCATTTTCCCTCCTACTTATTGAAGGATTTCTGGACATGTTCATTTTTACAGCCTAATTATCTTTGTGCCATGAATAACTGATGTTTTCTAAAACCATAGATGGGCAGTGGATTTCTAAAGTGACAGAAATTACATAAAACACACGTGTCTTCTTTGTATGGAAATGGATGTCTCAGAGTGTTATTGAAGGGACACCATCTTTGGAAAAGTGGCAAATAATTTACCACTCCTGTGATGTTTTCCACTTATTGAAAAGTTATTTAATTACAGATGTTGTTTCTCCAGACAATTGTTGATTTTCTGCTGGGAGAGCACTGTTCATGGTTGTGTTTGTTTTATGTCCACAGTAAAGAAGATTTAACTCTTCTAAAACTGGGAAAAGAGATCTGTAATCTCCTGATTACTTATTACTTATATATTTTAACAAGCCACACTATTTTCACAGGCCATAGTACTTAAGTGCTCCAAGGATGGTGAATGGTTTCCTGTAAATCTGCAAACTGAACTAAGGTCATTTTGCACCTGAACTTTTCCAGGCATGTCAGCAGATTGCTGTTGTAGTTTCCTTAAGACAAAAGAAAAAGCAGAGCAGCTGAAAATAATTAATATTGAACTTGACACATCAAAAATGTCATTTGTCACTTGTGATTAAAGCCTTTATCTTTAGTTCTATTTTTATATTCATCATAGGTCTCCCTTAGCTATCATTAGGCTCCACATGGTTGGAGTTAGTCTGACCTTTGATCCATCACCACAGACAAAGGGATCTGTTGCTGCTAAATTGGAGCCTCAGCTAGTCAGCAACAGTATAGATCAGCAAATGTAAGCTTGGTTAATGATGACCAGCTTAGCCCCTCCATTTGATTTTTAAGACTGTGTGGTTAATGTAGATGCTGATCTGAAAAAGAAAGTTGAGATTCATAACAAAATTTAACATTAGGAATTTACATTGTGGTAATTCAATCTGAAGTAAAATGTAAAGATAGTTTAAGTGATCTATATTTTTAGTATACTCCCACATTATTCAGTTGAGAAAAGAGTGAGTGATAGTTTTACAAACTTTCTATTGTTTTTCTCATTCCTCTGAAGCCTTTCAGCATTCTGCTGACTGCCACAGATACTGTGTTTCCTTATTTTCTAAGTACAAGGAACTGAAATGTTTGAGCCATTACTGCCTTACCCTACCATTGTCCTGCCACCACATTGTAAACCCATTATGTCATACTGCATAAAAACTGAAGAAATCCTTAAAAATATGAGAAATTAATCTTTTAATTATTAGCTATGTCTTCTTTTTTCCGGCATGGACCTGGGTAGATGCAAGGCAGCAATATTTTTATGGGTGACCATAGGTGAAGTCATTTCAGAAACAAACCATTATTTAATTCACTGTTCAGTGAATTAGGCACAGAAAGGCTCACACTGCAGCAGTAAGTCACCCTGCCTACTGATTAAACTAATTTCAGGATCTCAGTTAAAGCCAGATGATGTGTTTTGTGCTACAGTTTATTGTGGATGTGATGTGAAACTCTAGCTCCTGACCCTGTGTGCTTACTGAATCACTTTCCACAATAATAAAATCCTAAGCCAAGCCTTAGTTTGGTCTCTGGTAAAATAAAACTCCCCTGTGAATAGAGTGAAGACTATTAGATTTGTAGTCCTATTAGTAAGTATTTTTGTGGTAACAACTTCATTATTCCAAGGTCATTAACACACTTCCTCTTTTACTGCAAGTGATTGTGGGTTAAACTCATTATCTTAGGCATCTACATTTAGTTTATCAACATCTAATCATAAATAGCCTGCAGTTTCTGGGGGCTGGACCAATAGCTGTCTGAGGGTTATTATCCAGGAGACCATTGCCCACCCCTCCCACTGCCTGCAGCAAGCACCTCCATGCCTGAAGCACTGTTTACTGTGGAAGTGTTGGTGATTAAAGCTAGCAATCTGAGCATTTAAAGTCTGAAAGTACCACTGTGTGTCCTTGATGTGCATAAGCACAGGTGCTGATAACCACCTAGTTTGCCCTTTGCTTTAAAGTGTCTCTCTCACTAAGGACATTAGGCTGAATCGTCCTGTCCTTTGGCTTCAGCAATTGAATAATTTACTGTTGTTTTAGGTTAATTTTGGTAGGTTGTAAATAGGCTTCACAACCATATTTTCATCACTGAAATTTCCAAATTTTCAGTGTCAAAGTTTTCAGTGTCAAATTGGAATCTCACGTCAAATTTTCTAATTTTTTATGAGTCTCTACTTCTCCTTGTTTAAAAGGGAGACATATTGCACTGATACAGGAACAACTAAAAAGTGTTTTTCATATGTGGCCTCTAGGTTGTTTGTTTGTTTGTGTGTCTGTGGCAGCACCTTCACCCTTTATTTATGTATTCTTATTTCTTTGGGAATGTTGTTTTGAACAAATCAGGGCATAAATCAATATTCCACCACCATTTCCTGTATTGGTAGGAATTGGCAAGGTCTAATTTAATCTTCAGATATCTCAAAGAAAGCCAGTGAGAATTTAGAGTGAGGGTAAGGAATACAGGATTCTGACACATCATAATAGTGCAGAAGCATTTTAAAAAGTTATTAGTAATTTCTTCAAAATCCTATAGAACTTCTATCATTCGCTTCAATAGACCAGACTCTTTCTGACTTAATTTTTTAAAATTAATTTTGATTTAGAATTCTATTTACATAGCTTGGTCCCACAGCCCTCACAAAACTATAGGATTTCTTCAGTAATGGTCCTGTACTTTCATATATTCCAATATGAGAAAGGCTTTCCATCAGTGATGAAAATGCTGTACATTGGATGGAGAATGATCTTAACATTTCAATAGACCCTTAAGATTTTCTATAGACCCTAATCCCATCCTACTTTTTTCCCATGTTTCTGTTGTCCTGGTTTTCAGTTTGTAGTTTTTATGTTTTTAAATGAAAAATCAGTAGTGGAAATAGCTATTAGACAAAATGGAATTTCTCACCACTCTGATATATGTGAGTTTTTATTAATGAGATTTGTAAAATCAAGTTATTTTTATAAATAACATCTCCTCTGTGCACTTCATTCTTCTTCCCCCAAAAAACTTTACAAAAAACCTAAAAAAATAGCTTCTTGTCATGCTTGTTTCTTCCGCTTTTTTTTGATAATTTGGTTTGCTCTTGTGGACTCCAGGTGATCATTTCTACTCTGTGTAGTATTGCCACAAAAGGCAGATAACTCTCCATTTTGCTATTTGCTTCAGATATATTTCCATAAAAGTGAAGGGAAATCCCAGTTCATATTTTCTACTGTAGTTCTTAAGTTTATTGTAAGAAACCTAATTTTTTAAATTATTCTTTTTAAATTTCTATTAGGTGTTTTGCTCAGCCCGTTCCCTGCTTCTGTGAGATCAGTGCTGACACCAGAGAGACCATTGGAGATATAAGGTACAATTTTATGTGTTATTATTCTCTACAAGGTGATGTACTCTGTGTTTTCATTATTTTCTACTTAGCAAGTAAGGTGTAAGCACCTTACTTAAGTTATTAGGAAGAAAAAGATCCAAGTAAAAAGAGAATGGATATATGGTATAATTCCCATCCTTTGCACTTATGTCCATGTTAGCCCTGATACAAAGATAATATTTGTTTTGTTTTCAGCTGTTAAACCATGATTGCAAAAAATATTATGCAGAGAATCACATCATGAGCAGTAAAGCCAGATAAGCCATTTATTTTCCAATTTTCATCATATTATTACTATTCAGGTACAATGAGAAATCAACAGGACCTAAAAGTTGCCTTTTGTAAAACACTCTTACCTCTACTAACTCCCCAGTGGCAACAATGGGAAGAAAACTTAAGTCATATTTTCTAAACAATGAGGTATGAAGTTTTCTCATAACCAGCAGAGTTTGTTTGAAGTCACATACGGTTACATTTCACACATGTAAATGTGCTCAGTGCTTATTCAGCTTTGGAAGTGTCATTCCAGTTTCATACCAATAAAACTGTTCACTGCACACTGGTGCTTTTTAAAATGAGCACATTTCAGTTCAATTTGGTTTGTTCTCCTCTTACTGCAAAGTGAAGATCTCCATTTTACACTCTTTACTCCTGAGAAGGGTGTTAATGTGCTGCTTTGGCAACTGGTGCTGCTGGCGAAACCCAATCTCTGCTTTCACAGTAAAATTGCCAAAGTTATAAAATATTGACCAGGCATGTCAGTCTGGAAATAGTTAAAGGCTGTTTACTAGGATATTTCATTGTGATGGTAAGAATAAAGTGGTTTTCCAAGATGGTCAGGGGTAACCTTCCCTGCAGCAGGGCTGAGTGCGTTGGAAATAGTGGCTGGAGCTGGTTATCAGGGCTGCATCCATGAGGTGCATCCATGCTGCAGTGCAGGCCTTTGGAGATCATTTCACTCTGTGGCTGGCCTTTTTAGCTCATTTTAAATGATTTGTGCTCAGCCATGCTGCTCCTCTGAGCACTCAGCTCACAAGGGCGCTCCCCAGCACCCTCCTACCCCGTGGAGCTCCACCACCGACCTTTACTGGGCTGTTTGCACATCTGAAGAGTGGCTCTGGCTTTCAGATCTTGGGTCCTACTCTGACTGGTACTGACTATAGTGAGAAGGGAAATTCGAAGTGTACTGGGAGATTTGATGGCCTTAGAAATTTTTGCTGCATCTTCAAAAAAAAAAAAAGAAGATTGTGAGTGTATCTTATCATGCTCTTTGTAGAACAAGCTAAACAGAGTTTATAGCTGAATAATGCCATGAATGAAAAACATTTACAAACTCTACCTTCCCACCTCCTCCTTCCCACTATTCCACTATTTCCTTCATTCCCACTTTAAATTTAATTATCTGGGTTGTTTTGTTTTTTGGTTTGTTTTTTTTTTTTTGACTACAAAGAGTTTTGTTTGTTTTCATTACCAAATTACAAAACAAAACTCAAATTAAACAGTTTGTGCAGAAAAGACAAAATGTTTTTCTCCTGCTATGGATAGTTATGTGTTGTCTGGAAAAAGAGCAGTTGCAATGTGTGTTTGTGTAGGAGTTAAATCTGGTGTCGGGTTTGCAGTGACAGATACAGTATGTTCCTATGGCAGTGACAGTGCCATTAAGAGAAAGATTTTTTTCCTGTAAGCCTTTCAGTGGGTTGTGGATTGCATTTTAAACCTTCTCAAAATACCAGGAACTAACATTTTGTGTAAAAGTGGCTGAAAGCTCCTCAGAAAAACATTAACTATTTGTCCCAAATACTGTTTATTATGAAGGGATTCAAAATGTTTAACTTCCATATAAGCTAGCTCCAGACAGGACATTTTGGAGTCAAATTGTACTGACTCCTGAGGCCAAATACTCTACCAGTGTAAGTCACAGTATGAACAGAGACCCCTGTTATGGGACCTTCAGAGTTTCACAGAATCTTTTTGGTTGAGATTGGCCCTGGTTTTACTGAAAGGAAAAGTGTCCTCTTTCACTTGTACATATGCTCTGGTTTGTATGGAATATTGAACAAGAGGTTCACAGTTGTAAATGCAGAGTAAAAAGGGACAAGAAAGAAATTAACACCTGAGTTCTTCTCATGTGGAAATAAAATATATTCCTGCTTGGAGGGCTCTACAGTGCAGCAAGTCCTGACCTGAATGAACTGTGCTGGCATTGAAACACATGAGACCATCCAATGCTCTTCCAAACTGGGAATTGTAAATCTGTCTTTTTTATAGGCCCTTTTTATTTGGAAATCTCTCCTCTGTACCAACACTTGTGGAAGCTGAGCCTTCTTCCAGAGTTCCCAGATGTTAGTGAGGTAGCTGTTGTGAGACTGGGTCCACATCAGCAAGTGTGCTGTGCATGGTACACTTTTGTCTTGCCAGTTTGTAGGGAAAATGCATTCCTAAACTTCCTGGAGAACATGGGGAAAATGAAGATGAGCAGAATTCATTGGAACTAAATAAACAGCTGTATACACTGGCATTAGGAAAGTTGATGAATGTTTCTGCCTTTTATGCTTTGGTACCTAATTCTGTGCTACAGACACAGCTCAGAGGAGCTCCATCACACAGAACTGATATATTTATTTTCTTCTTCTTTAAGGTCCATTTTATTTCTGTTGCAATTAAAGATCTTGTTCTTAATCTTGAGAAAACTTGGCCCAGATAAAATTTTGTTTCCTTAAAAAAATTGTCTAGCTTCTAGGAATGTGGAATTATTGTAATTGTACTGCTGCTTAGGACTGGGAGAGAAAGCTGAAGGCAGGGTAGAAAGAATGAATCTAGAGCATAGAGGGTGCATCCACTCATAGTGAATTGAATTTTCTACCCTGAAGCCTAGTACTAAGCTGTTTGTAATGTTAAACTAATCTGTACTATACAAAGCTTGATCAAGACATTTTGCTCCCTATAATGTATAGGCAGAACTCTCAGAAATTAATTTGTCATTTGAAGTGAGAATAAGAAAACTTTCCAAGGCACTAAACAACAAACACTGTTCATATCACCTCCAGATGAGAGAAGGAATCAAGTAATTTTTTTTACTCTTAATTGGGAAAATCTTGCTGTTTGTCCTGTGAATTTGACATTTTAGATGCACAGACATTATAAATTACAGTGGTTTCATATATGGAAGAGTATTATTTAGGATGGTGTAAATCATTGCCTTTTGAGTAGAGTTGGGCTTTTTTTCCTCCTGGTTTGACAGTAAATTAGGGACAATAGGGCTATTTGCCTTCAAGTCACTCTGCAAAGTAGCATTTGTCTCAACAAGTTTGTCAGGCAGGATCTGTTGATGCATGATTTCAGACATAATGGAACAACAACACAAGAAAACAAATACACATTAGGTGCAGGGTAATTTTGCTGGGAATTGCAGAATAGACTAGGTGATATAGAAAGCAAAAGAGTAAATGCCAAAACTGAAGCCAGGAATTCAGAAAACAAGTAAACATGTACTGTTCACATGGTAGTGTAGTGGTACCCAGCCATGTTAAATAGTTAACATTTACATTCATATGAGGAATAGATGTCACTGTGGAGCTTTTATTTGTTATTCTGATTTTTATTCCATTGAGCTCTTTCAGTGTTTGTGAGGGAGCACAGAAGAAAGGAAAATGAAGATGAGGTTTCCTCAGGAAGTGGCTTTGTCTCTTGTGGAGGTGTCTGTCCATGTGTGTCCCACCTCTTCCCTCGGTTGGATAATGTATACAATGAAGCACTGCTAGTTGTGATTGAGGGAGAAAAAATCAGTGGGTCAGAAACACTGGAAACACTGAGGGTGTTCTGGTTTGAGGCTGTATTGTCCTTTTAAATGGAATATGGGAGGGAAATCCTGACTTCACTGAGGTAAATGAGATTGAAAATCTATAGTCAGAGTATGCTACTGTTTTCTGTTAACTGAGTAGTGTTTGAAAAGTACTGAACAGCCAATAATCTGGTGAAACAAGGGAGAAAGACTAAACTTTTTTAGTTCACTGTTAGTTTTTGTTGGCCTTATCAGAAGACAGGCAGTGGTAAAGTTAGGCAGGGTAACTATAACTGTAAGACATATTTGCTTCAGCCTTTAGCTCACATTGATCTTCCTCAAAAAAAGCAAAAAGGCTTATTTACCAAGATGTTATAAAGATGTGAAGTGCCATTAATTATATTTAGTCTTTAATTTATCCATACCTTCAGGAATCTGATCTTCTAGGACAAGTGAAATACTTGTTAACTTGGAATAAATGAGAATTTCACTTTTTACAAAATTTGTGGATATTGTCGATTGGAAACATCCCAAAATATCTAAAAGTAGATACAAATTATTCAGAGAACTCCTCACCTTACTTACTCACTCAGGATTTTCAGGAATGAAGGTGAAGCTGATTTAGGGGTGCTTTATTTGGGAGTCTGTCACTTGTTCTCATTAATTTTCTTAATTGATCTTAGAAATGAAACTCCTTTCTAGAAGGACATTGAAAACAGTTATTGAAATGCAGTTACATTCCTTTTGATTTTTAGCAAATGGAAAGAATCTGCTTAACTTTTGTGCAGACTGAGTTTCTTCTGGTTACTCACAGTGTGTGGCTTGGTTTTGGTATGAGTTTATCAGTATTTTTGGATGATGCTACCATGTCATGTTATTGAATATTCCCTCTTGAGCTTTTGCTTGAGTTAGAATACATTTTAGTCTCCTCTCTAGTTCTGATTTTTCCTTCATTCTTTCATTGCAGTTAAGTTCTCACAAAGTTGTTTATTTTCTTTCACAGTTCAAGACAATGCCCTTTCCAGAAAAAAGGATTGTGTTTATGGCTTCTGCAGTGCATGGCATACAAGAAAAGAAATTATATACCTTTCTTATTTACTGCAATAAAAGCCAATATACAGTGACATAGTTCTTTTTCAATTAAAAAGTTTGTGTTTTCTTGAGAAAGGACAAATATTTCTGAAATCACAGCATACAGTAGCATTTATTGTTTTTCTTGGATAGTAAGTTATAAATAAGTAGCTTGAATCCATAGCTAGAAGTTTTACTTCCTGGTTTTTATTAAATCCTATACTATTTGCTCCTGATCTAAGGCCCAGGAAAAACAATTATAAATTGCATGCACTAACTTGCTGAGTTACTGAGCCAGTTTACCTTTGCTTCTCTAAACAAAGCATAAAAAAGTGATTCAAGGAATTTTTGCATTGACTTGTCACTTTGAACTCTTACAACCACAGAAAGCTACCATATCTCAAATTAAGGAAAAAAAGGAAACCAAACATAATTTTCTCTTTTGGCGACATTTAATGTCATTAAGAGATGACACTCTTTCTCTAAGAGTGTTCTGTAAAAACACTTAAAAAGTTTCTTGAAACTGCACAAAATTTTGTTTTAGTCACCTAAGTTAGATTACAGCAAGTCAAACACTCTGGATGTTTCAGAAAAATGTGCTGATAGGTGAACCTATCAAGAAAGGATTTACCTAAATGCTCTTCTCTCAAGATATAGTAGTAAATGAGTCCTTTGTAGGATGACTATTTCAAAGAAAAAGTTATTACACTACATATATAATAGTAATGAACTGTTAGAAAGCTTCCTGTTCTCTATGAAGTTTGGATAAACAGTTAAACCTTAAGTTATTTTTTCATGTCATGTTACCTGTTCTACACAGGAGTGTGTACAGGAAGAATTTATTTGTTTTTTTTGTAATTGTTTCTGTACCATTATGACTTTAGAACCATTTTCCTCCTCTTCTCAAGCTCCATGGGAATGCATGTGAGGTGAAAGAGTGGCTGTGAGTTACCCTATGGATGTACCCAAAGCTCTGGATCTGAATTCTAACCCTGTCACTTGGGTCAGGCCTTTGTGTAACCACTATAATTTACTTATTGAATATATAGACATAGGGCTATCTCAGTTTATAAACATATTTTGTGGAAAATAAAATGCAGTCTTTTAAAAAATTATGTCTCAAAGATTCTAGGGACAAAATGGGGGAGCATTCAAGAAATGTATATGACTCTCTTAGGATGTGGACTAAGTACCAATGATGATGTTAGAAAAATACCTTTTTAGAAAATCAGCAAGTGACTTGTGAAAGTATAGAGAGGAAGTATAGAGAGATCATTTTTCTGTTATTGCTGTGGAATGAAGGGCAGAATTTCTCCTAGAAATATGTTGTTCTCCAAGTATGTTTAACAACACTTGGAAGGTTTTGATTCTCTTAGTTATGGTTCTTTCTGTTCTATTTGTTCTTGACATATTCATTTATAAAATACAAGGAAGACCTATTTATGCCTTTATTTCAATTCCAGTTCTATTCTCATACTTTCTGTTTCAGGGAGAAGTACAACTTCTGTTTTAGGACTGGGAAGAGTAGAATAAAGAGTAGCCATGTTGCTTTAAAGTCTCTTTCCATTTTAGGGACAAGTGTTAAAGGCAGAACATACTATGGGAGGCAGATAAGAAAAACAGTTTTCTTCCACTGGGGAGGGATTTGCAAATTTAGCCTCCAGACCCGGTGTGACTGAGTGCAAATCTCTACTACTTGAACATATTGAGACCAGGTGTGAGTCTGATCCTTCCTCTCTTGTGGGTCATGCAAGTTTCTATTCACTGTTTGAACTTGTGCTATGGCTGTCATCAAACTATTACTCCTCATTATTTAAGAGGCTGGTCATTAAAAGGACTGAAAAATGTCAGATTTGTAGCTTGCCAGGCAATGCAGCTGAGTGGTAGCACTGTTGTCATTTAGCACTAGTGAAATTTATGTGGCTGCTCTTGGAGATAACAAGAAATAGCAACCTCTTTGTAGTGGCATGTGCTCTACATGACGTGGAGATTCTGGTTTCCTCTTTAAAGAAGCACACAGCCCTCAGGTACCTCAGAAGGAGCTGTGTTAGGCAAGGGATGGGTTTTGAACATATCAGAATAATAGAAACAAAGTCATTGATGTCACAGACATTTTTTTTTAGGTGCAGGTGAAATAGTGAGCCTCTCTGACCAGATATTTTCCCTGGAACATTACAGAAGTATTTTATTAAAGTACTAGGACGGGAAACTTTTGAATAATATATTTTGTGCTGTGCTAGAGGAAAGCTCCGAAACTTCCCTTTTCCATCCCTCTTCAGAACTTTGGCTGGGATTTAACATTTGTGTTTTTTCTAGAACTTCCTCTGTTAGCCTTTCTGCATAATAATTTAACAGTATTACATTGACATAGCCTAGAGCTAGGAGGCATCCTTATCCTCGTGCACTATAACAAAACACAGATACACCAGGACTAGATAAAGACATCTGTCTCAGTGTAACTTGCCTAATTTCACTAAAATGAGAGCTTTAGAACAAAATAATAATGTAATTTAAATACAAGGCAGAAATCAACACAGTGCATGCTGCAGTATCTAAATTAACCTCACAAATTTTTTTTCAATATTACCTTCCTTCTCCGTAGCTGTTGCCTGTAGAGATCTTAAGCTGATAAAGGCAAGGAACACATGAACAATGTTTACTATATTCCTATACAGGATAGGCTGTTCTATAATTGACAGTGATTTGTCATTTTCCAGAAATACTTCTTAAAAATTAGAGAGATGTGTCTTTCTGAACAGTAGATAGATTAAAAAAAGGAAATATACTTTACCTTGAAAGAAAAAAACTTATGTCCTAAGAACAAATCTTTGGTTGCTTTAGTACACCTATTATAAATTTTTATATTTTTTCCTAGTGTTTTAAAACTCTGACTTTTTAAAAAATAATTGTTATTAAAATTTGTTAACCTAATGTTATTAAACTCTTGCTTTTAAACAGTATTTACTTGAAGGAAAATCTTACAATAGAGTTTTCCTGATAAGTTTGGGAGGTTGTTTTTTGTTAACTCTCATCAAATGTTTTGAAGTAACTTTGTGAGAAGGACTTTGCTATTGCTAATATTTCTCTATGTGTTTTCTGCTCTATTTAGAGATGACAGTAGATAGATTTTTCTATCAAAAGCACATATCATTCCTTTTTTTTTCATAACAAGTAATTTCATGGAGTTATATTTAGTTTATATTTAAAAATGACCAGCACAATGGCTCGCAATTCCGAGGTCTGAAAGTACTTACTCCTTTTGAAATTGTTTACAGTTGTATCTCACACCTATTAAAAAATTACAGCAATTTTATTGAATGGAAATACCTTGTCAGTTCAGAGAGTCTGTTAGCTAAAGAGACTTAACTTTTTTAGATTTTTCCTTTAGATGCTCAACCACCAATATTTACTAAGAACACCTATTGTTTTCTCCTGTCAGTCACTTGGGAGAGTCACTACATGGAATGGAACAGGCTGAAACAAGTCAAGGAGCAGATATGTGCTGCACATATGTTTGAAGGTCAGGTTCAGTGGCAACCAACATCCAGATTCAGTCCACAGCAGAATATCTCCTGGTCCTGGAAAAGTTTTTGTTGTCTTTTTCTTTTTATCCCTCTTTTGGAAAGCTGCAAATAACTCTTTGAGATTTTTGCTGTAGAGAATGGCCAATTTTTGCTACTTGGGCATAGGATGTTGTAAAATTTCAGGTATTTAAACAACGAGAAAAGAAACCAACTCTCTTTGATTTTGACTCTCATAGAAAATAAATCTACTGGTGCTGAACCTGATATCTGTGAATGTCACACATTTAGATACACAGTTCTCTTTTGGGTCTGCTTTTGAGAATCCTGAACCCTATCATAGGAAAGCCAAGGTTGTATATTTTGTCAGCAACCAATAACTGAATTATCAGGTGGAGCAGATAGCACCAGGCATGTCAGATAGTTGTGACACTTACTTCAGAATCTCTCATCATAGTAAAACTTGCTTCAAAAATCCTATTCCTTTTGAAAGGTCATTAATTTCTGTTATCTTCTGTGATAATTATCTTCTCTTTCAAGTATTTCTGAGACAGAAAGCTTCCAAGAGAGACAAGAACTGTGAGAAGTAGGTAAACTCCAGATAACAGCTGGATCTCATTTGCATGAGAAATAAAATATTGTGAAGAGATTGACAAAATATGTCACATAGCCAGGGATTGAAGAGCTTGAAGGTTATGTCCTCCTTATTCATCCTTGTATTTTGAAGTAGCTAACTATCTCTGTCTAATACTAATTTATTCTGATACTGCATTCAGATTTTGTGGAGCAGACTTGTTTCTCAGCAAGTTTTATGTGCTCAAAAGATTCAGTAGTTGTTTCAGAATCTGGAGGGAAAGTGTGCCTTGACATAACTTCTTACCAAATGTGAGTATCCAGTGGTGCATTGGATATCACTGCTGTCAGTCAGTGTGCTGTGACCACAGGTACAAAATATGGCCACTTGAACATTTCAGCTTTGAAACCATATGATTTCTAATGCTTCAGGGAAAAGGCAGTTTCAGGAGCACTCAAGGTGAGAGCTCTCTGCTATCCCATAGTCAGAGTTCATCATATTTTGCTTTTCAGTAGGTCCAGAACAGGCCATATAGGTAAAAATAAAAAAAAAAAACAAAAAACAAACAAACAAAAAAAAAAACTTTAAAAAAAAATCCACATTCATAGTCCAGCTTATTTCCTTTCAGAAGGCTACATTTTACCATTTTTGTATGTTATATCCTGTAATTGAATTTATTACCTGTAATCAAAACAATTTAATTGTGCTTGAATAAACAGAGGAAGAATCATTCTTATGTTCTCCTTCTTGGATTTACAACTTCAAAATTATGGCAATATTTTTCTAAGAAAACTTTAACTCATTCTAAAGTTGTCCCATAAACAAAGAATATTTATTTATTTTCTTAGATCTTCACCTTTAGAAAAAAAAAAAAAAAACTTTTAAAATGTTAAGATTTGTAAAATGTGAAATGCCTGTAGCTGCTAGTTGGTAACTAATATTTACATTCTTTGTATGCAGTACTAGCCTCATTTAGTGGGTCTTCTAGTATAAGTAATGCAGATCAAATGGCTTTCTGGGCTTTATTTGATTTAATAACAACTTATACCAACTGTCACTGGAGGAATTAAAAGAAGTCATGATGATCTATTCACTGAACTGTTAATAACACTAAAGTCTTTAAAATGTTTCTGTGTATTTGGAATTCACATGTAGAACTCCAAGGAGCATTCACTTAGAGCCATTCATGCTGCTTCTGTGCAGCATGCATACACCAATTGCTTGGGACAAACTTTTCTTGTTTTGAAGCTGTCTCTGTTCCCAAATAAATATTTATACTGGCAGTCACCCCATTTGTTTACCAGCCATTCACAGATTGAGCTGCATTTGAAGAATTAATTGCCTTCCATAAAGATGCTGTTTATTCTTTGACAGCAGGTTTTTGCATTGCCCCTCTAGATGGCATTTCTAAAAACAATTCCAGATGGAAACATGCAAGGTATTTCTGTGTTCCCCAACAGCTTTAAAAATAGATGCCTCTGCATGTTTCACACTGATCTCTATGTGCACCTCTGAGCTGACCTGAGCTATAAACACTTTATAAATAAAGTATGCTGAAACAGTAGATATATATTTTCCCCCATTTCATACCAGCTTGCTTTCCTTTTATTTTATTTTTTGTTTTGTTTTGTTTTGCTCAGCTACATTAAAAGGAAATTATGCTTAGGTAAAATTGGAGGATTTTTAGATAGAAACATCTTGCAAGGTTTCCTTGTATTTTGGTTTGGTTTTGTTCATGTTTTACCAGAAAGTTGTAATCAGAAGATATTCATTAATCAATCCTTAGCTAAAAAACTGCAAATCTCATTTTAATGTACCTGAAGATTTGACTCTGTGGTGTAAGTTAAAACATGTTATGTACAGAAGCATGATTTGTTTGCTGAAGTTGGAAATGAAAGCTTTCCTATGGTGTGGAACAATAGAGAACCACTGCAGCCATAACTGAGCCTGCAGGCTACAGGAGATGAGGTATCCTACTCCTATTCCTCTCCCATGTGCTCTGTACTACTAGACACAAGACATAGGAAGTCAGCCCTCTGCAGCTTATCTCGTGATTAGATTGAGAAAAATCATTTTGACACATTTCCCACCTAGATTTTAAACAGGCTGTGAAATCTCTGGCATTCCTCAACCAAAGCGATCATCTGTTATAACATCATCACTTGTTAATGATTTCCTTAAATTTCCTGTTAAAATAAGGTAATCTGAGAGTCAGCATTGGCATCCATGCTCACTGCTTGTGCCCATAAGGAATTCTTTAAGATGAATATCCCATTGAGGTAAAACTATCAGCCCTGAAATTTTTGTTCTTTGCATGCTAGATAAACTTTAATGTTACTCAACAGCAATGACTGTTATTCATCAAAATGTTTCATGTCTCTTAAATAACATAGTAATGTTCTAGAGAGCTTTTAATGGGCAGTGTCATAAAATGTGGAATATTTTCTCAGTGAAAGATAACAGTCCAAATCACAATATTTCCCAATAAGGCTGTAAGGTGCTGGCAGTGTTCAACTTTTCTGATGGAATAAAGGAAATCTGAAAGGGCATATGTTCTAACATGAACCAAAGTCCTCCTTCTTTAGCAGTCACACAGTTAACGGAGTTAGAGATGTGTGAATGCTTCTCAACTGAGCCAAGATGAGAAAAACAGAGTTAAAACTCACAGTGTGGTCTTCAGACAACTTTCAACTCTGACATTGTATGAAAAAAGTGATGTAAAATATAGCCTGTATCTTTCAATGAATCAGAGTGAAAGTGAAGCATGCTCGAACTGCTTTTATAATAATAATATTACAGTCATGAAACTCTTCTCTTTTGACTTGTTTGAGGGTAAAGGACTCTTAGCAGCCAAGCTGAGGAAATGGGGGGAGGACGAGGGAAGGACAGACTCATTCTCCCACTAAAGCTTTTCAGGGCCAGGGATCTTTTGCTGCCTGGCAGCAGGCTGAGACATAGGACTGTCTCCACTTGAATATTACTTGTAGAGTCTGCTGGGAGTAGCAGGAATCAGAGATCTCCATGTCAGACCTAGCCTATTTTGCTTTATAAAATAGCAAGAGGGGAAAGGAATATGTTAGGTATTGTTGGATATTTTTGATTTGCCTTCTTGGTTGTCTTTGGATTCTCACTGGGAGGGGGGAAAATACCTTCTTGGAAAACATACAGTGTGAACACTCAGTTGTGGATCATTCTGTTACTCTGCTGTGAGAGCTGTGTGTCCTAAATAAACAGCCAATAGTTTTTGAGACAGTCCTGTGAGTTTTTTCTCCTGATTACTTTCTAAAGTTTACCAGGTAATTTAGTTATATTCTCTGAAATGAAATATGTGGTGAGATTACTAAATAACTTAGGATGTTCTAAGATTTTTCTTTTGGTCTTGCTTGGCTTTGGAGTGGGGGGGTGAGATGTCCAAAAAGAATTCCTGCTGTCCTATTTACAAAATTTGGTGAAAGTTTGCTACTTGGTCCTGATCACTTTTCACTTTCTAAATATTCTTACTTGCAAAGGAATAATTCTGGCATTACAGCAATAGTATAATTTTGTCTACAGAAGTCTGATTTTTTTGTTGTTTTTTTTTGGTCAGAACAATTTATTCATTTTGAATATGAAGTGCTTCTTAGAAAACTAGGAAGTTTTCACAGCTCCAGACATCACAAAGATTGAAGAGGTGATGTTAATTTTATAAACATCCACTGCTTTACGTATACCTTGTCCTGCCCCATGCCCTGCCATAAAAGAAAGATACATGCAGTGTTACTTTCAAAGGAAGAAATATTTTTCCCTTATCTTTCCAAGCCTGTAAAAGCATCCCCTGAGATATTTTAAAGAAGATTACAGTCTGCACCACTGCAGACTTGAAATGCAGTTAACAAATGGCATGCTATCTGTTACAGGGGAGCTGGCTGGATGTGCTCTATCATTTGAGCCTCATGCAAGTGGATCACTTTCATGGACTATTCCATGAATATACTCAGATCACGAGGATAAATAACTAAAGGTGTAAGAGAAAGATGGAAAATCACACCTGGTGTTTTTTCACTACAACAAATATTAGAGATTAAGAGGCAAAATAAAAGCATCATACACAGACTTTCCTTGCATCCTCAGTATTTGTTGAAAAAGCTGGAGGGGATGTAATTTTTTGTTTGTTTTTCCATACTCAAAGCAGAAGATGGGGAGATTCTCTTAGTCCATTGTCATTAACTGCTAATGATGGTGATATAAGAAAGGGTATTAGTTAGCTATTCACTCTAAGGCAGAAAGAACAGAGGTCAATGAGTAGCACCCATTGAATGAACCTTTTGAGTAAGTTACTGCTTAGTATGCAGGAAGCTTCCTTTAAGAATTTCCGTGCTACTCAATGGGATTCATCCCATGGTTTGAGCAATAACCAGTCAGGAATGATAGAATAGATTTTGGGATGATTAAAAAAAACCCTGAAACCAAAAGAAAACAAAACAAAAAAACCCAACAAAAACCAAAAACAAAAGGAAATATAAAATAATGGAATGAACAGGATCTTTAATAGGCTATCTATTTCTAGAAGGCTTTAAGGGCTAATTTGGGCTAGCTATCATTTTGTCGCAGAGCAGTCAGAAAAAACTATTCCTGCTTTCTCATCAATCCAACTTTAAATTTTGTCTATCATCTGTACTCTTGGCTGTTTATCAGCATTGTGAAAGTACCACTCACATCCTTCTCTCTCTTCTGAGCCAGCATTCCTGATATGCTCTTTATAGCCCAAATGCCTCAACTGAATCCCAGGCAATCTGAAACCAGCTGAAAAACGTACGATCATTGCAGGGGGATTTGGATCAGGCACAGCAACAAGAACATTGCAAATTAGGAATGATGTGGAAAAGTGGGTGTCACGGCAGAAATATGTGCGTGGGTGCTTGTGTAAAGCCTGTACACAATATGCTTGGGCTGTTTTTCCAACTATTTCATTTTAGCTGTTTATTTGAAAAGAATGCACTTTAAAGTTTTAAAATTGATCTGATGCAGATTTTCATAAAAAAGAAAACAGGGAGAATCTGTGTAAAGATGTTTTTCCGTTATTCTGCAAAAGCAGAGAATTTGAAAGTCAGGAACAATTTGACTGAAGTACTGTTGAGAGACCCACAGGAATAATTTAGTTTTGAGAGAACAGCTAAAGATCAGCACTGACCTTGTATCATTTGAGAAGGATGTGTGCTGAATTGCTCAGTGCATGCTGTCGAGTGATTATTTACACAATAAACAAGATTTGGCCAAACAAATCTCATGTCACCAGTATTCTTTGGCTGCACTTTTCCAGGTTTGTCCTAAAATCCCCCCTCCCCATACCTCCTGTTTTCTCTTCCTTTTCTGTGAGGACTTCCAAATGCCTCATGTGTGCTGACAGCACCAGGCATTCATTACTGGGAGACTCACTGTCAAGACAATGAAGCTATGCAGGGCAGGATGGCGTTGTCACTGTCTTCTTCAGAGTCTGCCTTCAATATGGGAAAAGTTCTTAAAACAGCTCTACCGTGGCTTCTCTCATGTCGTTGTGACCTTTTGTTTTTGTGCAACTGGAACTTCATTAGTTTGTTGCTGCATGCACAATTTCCAACGGCTGCTTTGAAGACATGGTAATTATAGTAATAATTTCCAACTCATTTACTAGTCATTGACTGTTTTCTTGCAAGGCAAAAGTGGAAATAAGATCTTGCCCAAACCACTCCTTATTGAACAGTAATGCCTTAAGTTAAATCTTTATCTGGAAATTTTTTTCTCCAGTAAATTTTGCCAGAAGCCGTCATTTTTCCAAGGTCTGTGCTTGTAACTTCATAATGCAAACACTAATATTCTAGATCATTTCACACATTAGTAATAGGGGAAGCATTTACCCATCAGAGGAGGAAAAAAATCTATTAGATAGAGCACTTCATTTACTGAAAGCTAAATAAGTTGTTATTCTGTGAAAGTTAGCAGTTACTGTGCTTTTCCTTTAAGCTTGTGAACAAGCCTTTGGGCTGCACTGCTGACTTGATCATCATAACCATCAGTAGCTTCACTGTAGAGACTCAACAAGAACTCCCTGTTTTGGGGCTTGGTTCTGCAAGGAACTGAGTACCACCTGGAAAGTATTTTATGTCCACAGCTTCTGGCTAAGGCAGTTTGAACTGACCTAGGCCTTTGGCCAGGATTTATCATGAGAAATATAGGTATCTTTTCAAAAGGAGCCAAAGAGAGTCATGTGTGGACATAATTGGTAAATGCAGAGTGCTGTCCATTTGCACATGCAAATTTGCTAACATAAATACAGACTGGCATGTGTATTCGTTAGTTTATGGGCTCTGTCCTTGTACCTGCTTGAGTTCAGCCCTTGGTGTTATTAGTTGCTCTGATTGAATGCTGTGCTTTGACTAGCTATAACCAGAAGATCTGAGTTCTGGTTCAGTTCTGGGGTTGTATTACCTGAAGCATGCTCTTTGGAGCCTGCTTGAAGCCTGCTCAGCTGAGCAATGCACAAAGGAGAAACCTCCTTCTCTTAGCTGATCCGTGGGAAAGTAATCATTTGTCAGCCACCATTCCCTTCTGCTGTTGTATGAGGCTGTGAATGAAAAGTAGATCTCTGTGTTTCCTGTGGCCATCCCTTTTGCAGATGATTGGTGTCTCAAGCTACAGAACAGCTGACCTTCAGCATTAGCTGCTGGTCCACAGTGATTAACTTGAAAAGCTGTGGCATACTAGCTATTAAGTAATTTTTTTCGTATTTGTTCTCTTTGCTTCCTGCACCTGCTCAAATTGGAACAGTTGTGTTAATGGGATGGTAAAATGTTGCTCATGGGATAGTATTTAAGATTTACCACCAAGGGTGACCACTTTGGGAGCAATTCTGATGGTGGCAAGCCTATTGTTGGAACTGGGGAGATTCTTCCTTCAGCTATGATGATCCAACAGCACTTTTCCATTGGGTGCTTGGATAATTCCAGCTCATGAAAGGTTGTCATGATTAATAGAGCAAGTACTCTGAGCTCTGATGGAGGAAGAGGAGCCATGGGTTTGGAGTGTCTCCAGCAGGAGCCCACTGCAGCCATGACTTTGACACTGTGCAGGCCCTGCACTTAGTAGAATACATTTATTTAGGCACCCTCTCAAACGAGAGGGAAATGCTCAGTGAGGCAGATCATATATTACACATTTCAGTGGCAGTTCATTTGTCACAGATCTGGTAACTGAGCAAATGGTACAGCTCTCTTTGGAAATGAAGGGTCTTTAGTGATTTTAAAATAATTTTTTTTACTAATGCATAAATGAATATCCAACATTTTCAAGTGTGATTACTGGCCTGAATGCAATTTGTTTTTAATTGAAAGCACTACTCATATTAAAGAAAGGAATTTCTAGCACTTCCTAGTTCAACTGTGCCAGAAGCTTTTAAATTACTATTATCTGTGTTGAAATTTAGAAGTTTCTATTCTTTGATCATGAAGAACGAGTGCAGAGGGTTTTATTAACAGTTACTGAAAGCCAGTGTTGAGTTTTATCTAGAATTTTAGGAGAGGCTTGTAAGCAATTTATTTTTGAGTGGTTGGTTATTTGTGAACAGGGGACAAACATGCATGAAAAACTGAGGAGGTGACTCTGCCCCTGTGTCCAGCCCTGGTGAGGCCTCACTTGCAGTCCTGTGTTCAGTTCTGGGATCCTCAGTGAAAGAGAAACATGGAGCTGCTGGAGCAGGTCCAGTGGAGGGCAAGAGAGATGGTTAATGGACAGGAGCATCCCTCTGAGCAGGAAAGGCTGAGGGAGCTGGGCCTGTTCAGCCTCGAGGAGAGAGAGGGAAGCTCAGCAATGTCCCTCAGAGTCTGAAGGGAGGTCAGAGCTGGAGCCGGGCTCTGCTCAGAGGTGCCAGGAAACGGGACACGAGGCCATGGGCACAAACTGATGCACAGGAAGCTCCACCTGAACGTGAGGAAGAACTTCTTCACTGTGCAGGTGACCAAGCACTGGAACAGACTGCCCAGAGAGGCTGTGGAGTCTCCCTCACTGGGGGCATTCAGGGGCCACCTGGACACAATCCTGTGCCATGTGCTCTGGGATGACCCAGCTGGAGCAGGGAGCTTGGACCAGGTGACCACTGTGGTCCCTTCCACCCTTGCCAATTCTGTGATTCTATGAAAAAAAAAGTTTAAAAATTATAATCTCTTGTCTCAAGTAAAACTTTTTGTCAATTTTCTTATTTCATAAAATATATACTTTTATATAAAATTGTTAATTGTACTGAGGCAAATTTCTTATTTTTTCAGGTACAATTTTGTTTGTTTTCTTTCTATGTGGATGTCCATTCATTTTGGGACTTGAAAGCTGGGAGACAAGCCAGATATTCCTTTTCTCTCTCTTCAAAAGTGAGTTGACATTAACCCAGAGTGTGTGGTGGCACTGCTGGGCCGCTATGGCTGCAGGGTAAAGACTGCTTTTGGTGAACTACAGTTCAAAATTGCTTAGACCCAACTTCTGTGGATGGTGCAGGTGATCTTTCCTCAGGCAGAGATCTGACAAAGTGAGATCTTTACCCCTGTGGGCAGAACAGTGCAGAGGTGGTAGAAGGATGTTTGAGGGAGAGAGTATTGTTTTTGTGCATAGTTGGCTCAGCACCCACCATCCCTGTGACTATGGGGCTTCACAGGAGAACAAACAAAGAAGCCCTATTTAGTTTCTGTCAGACCAGTTTAAAAACCTGCTATTTCAAATTTTAGTCATATCTATATATATTGATAAAGGGAGAGGGGAAAAGTGTTCTTTAACTAGCATAACTTCATGAGAACACGCTTGCAGATCTGATCTGAGGTGTGTACATGAATACACACCTTTCTTTGTTGTCACAAAATAGTTTTCTGTGTTTTCTCTGGTGGGGATTCATCCATATTAAATCACATCATAAGTGTGCACTCATTTGGATTCTCAAGGCAGTAAGTTGTCAATTGCTTTGAGTGTTGTCCCTTGGGAATGCCAAATGTGGTGCTTGTAGCCTCATTTCTCCAAAGAACAGAGATGCAGTCATGGACAGAATATTAATTTATTTATTTTTCCCCATATAAAAACGTTTTATGTTTTATTTTCCCTCCATATAGATAATTTCATCGCTGCCTTGGAAAACAACAGTCTGTTTAGATGGTTAAAATGTCAGTAATCACATAAATAACTTCCCACCTGTAGTAAAATTCTGGCCCAGCTGTACCAAGCTGTGCAATTTGACAAGGGACTGATTTCAGTTTGCTACATAGCTAAAAAAAGAAGCCAGGTGAAACAACTGAATGCTGACATTTAAGTAGGAGTAATAAATCAAACTGGTGGGTGGGGGAAAGGAATGTTCCTGTCATCAGAAAGAGGCTTGTTTTTTTCATGTGAAAATGAAATGCACTTGCAAAGGCTGGCTTGTTCACACTCCATACCATTGCATATTAAAAAATGACTAAACATACAGAAAAAGTATAATTACAGCCTTTTAGATAAGTTCACTAGTTTACCAGTGTCCCAAGTATTAATTCATTAGAAACACAACTTGAAAATATTTAGCATGGGAATTGACTTTTTTTCTCTATTCTAGTAATCTCTACACTTGTATTCCAGCCACAACTCTCTTTGGTATCTATATTTGTCAGTAAGAGCTTTCACTGAAAACTGAATTGATCAGTCTCAAAACTAATCATTAACTGGAGATATCACTAGGTCAATATTAATTTCATCTATATTTGTTTCTAGCATGAGAGGAAGCAAAGTCAGTGTGGTGAGATGTCTCAGCAGGAAACCTGCACAGATTTAATAAGGAAGAAGTGAGGGGTAAAAAGCTGTAATAACTTTGACATGGGTAGCATAGCTCAAGCTTTTCATAGCAGCTAACAAGTGAATTTACTTTGTGGAACACAAATGATTTGCTGCTTTTAGAAGATTGATCGTGTTTCTGTTTGTGTCCCACCCTACTGCTTACCTGGGAGTTCAGTTCTTTTTTTACTGGGCTAGGAATTGCTCCTGTAAACCTGTAATGATTCTCCAATTTGTCCTTGGGGAATTAACTCTGTCCCAGTCAGAGGTAACTTATTTTCCTGAACAGATAAGTTCTTTGTTGGATCTGTGTAGTTCATTCAGATAATACCTCTTAATATTTTCCTCTCACAATTCCTCCCTCTCATGTCCTATGACCTGCAGTTAGGAATGAATGCTTTCCATCATCTGGTGTAGTAAGTGCCATCTTAATTTTAGGCTTTTAGACTGAATATTCAAACAAAACCTACATGTCTATAGGAGTGAATAAGTACTTCTCTTTCAAAAAACATTCACAGAAAAATATTATTAACAGTAATAAAAAATGCTTTCTGATCCATAGCTGAATATTTGAACTCAGATATGAATTCCTTGAAGTTACTGAAATTTTCTGCCTGACTGAAATTTTCTTCATGTTTCAAGTGATGGATTGTTGAAGTATGTTCACAGTGTGTTGAATTTAGCAAACTTTAGTGCAATTTTGACATGAATGCCCCTAGGCTAATTATTCAAATGACATATATGATGTGCCTCATTTCCAAATAGGGTTTGTATGGCTTTTATAGGAAAAATGGACCATATTCATATAAGCTGTGCAGAAATGTCAGTGAATTTATTTGTTGCTGTTGTTTGCTGGATTTCATAGGAGTAGTTCTGTGCTAGCTGACCTTTTGCAGTTCAGCTGCTGGCTCACAGGAGGGTTTTTTTAGCTCACTGCTTTTCTCATGAGTTGAGTTGTCATTGAATCTGTTTGATAGAAGATAACAGAGCTGGAAATATACCTGCAACCTTGCTTGTGACATTTCAAGGACTGATATGAATCATGCTAATATTAAGTCATGATTATTTTTGCACAGGGATGAATGTATGTAAGCACATAGCTCTTCTCTCTGTATATATGTATATATATATATGAACTTGTGGGAGAGTCAAGTGACAAATGGGCCTCAAGATTACTAGAAAATATAGCTGAATGTCACTAGCTAGAATTACAATCTGATGTTACATCCACCTGGTGCTCCAGGGGACTCCTGAAATTAAAATTTAGGCTATTTCCCTTCATGTGTCAGTGGTGTGTGTGTGCTGCAGTTCATAGACTGATAACAGTATATAAGGTGGTCTTTTAAAATTAATGTTAATTAGTTATGTGGGTTCTAAATGGATTACAATACTTATGATGATTATAGAAATGAGAGAAATGTAAAGGGAAGATGTGTTTTTTACAGAAAGCTGCAGATCAACTCTCCTAGAAATAATGTGGGAATATAATAAAAGCAATACAATAACACTCTTCCCTGATAAGTAACAGATGAGATGCTATAGTGTTGCAATTGTGCTGAAAGCAGTTTCAATGGCACTCTTTGTTTGATACTAATGAATGTCGATCGTCTGGGTTGGACTGCTTTACCAGATTTTCATCTAAAACAAAGCAGGGAAGAACTGCTCACAGAACTCCCCAGACCTGTTCCAGGTCCTGGCTCTGAACCTTGTCTAGATCTGATAGAGATCTGGAATTTGTTAATGTGCACAGAAAGCCATAAAAAAGTATGGTGATTGATGTATTCTGTTCCATAAACAGATCTTCCTCTGAGCAATTAAAAGAATCTCATTGCACTACACCTTCTTCAAATTCTCTTTAGAGTGTCTAAGTTAGCTTGATGTACAGATAGCACATGTAGAAATAAATATATTAAAGTTGCCTAATATTTATAATAGTCTATCTTCACTTGCTTATAATATTGACAAAATGTTGTAATTTCAGTTAATATTTTCTGCTTCAGGCTTGTTTTTGAAAATGCTCAGCAAAAATGGTTCAGTCATTGCTAAGAAGGTACCAGGAGGGGCTAGTTTACCTAGGTTTAAAGATATGTAGATAATGTATTGAAAAGTTCTACTAAGTTTGAGGTTTTACAGGCATGGAAAAGTCAGAATTTGGTGGTCATTAATGTCCTTTGTCATTCTGTGAGAAAACCAGTGTGTTTTGTTCACATTGTAAGCTTCTTAAAACTGTACATGTGTACATATCCTATTGAGATTTCATAGAATTCAGCAGCATCATAGGCAGGATCCTTTCACATTAAACATATCCTGGCCCCTATGTTTCTCCAGTCTGCTAACCAGGTTGTGTACTTCATGACCATAATTTATATCCAGGTCCAGGACTCTAAGGGGCAATCAGGAATTTTCATTCCTTTTTCTTCTTCCCTAGATGCTCAGTTTCACTGTAATACAAGTCACAAAGGCAAAGATTTTGGTCTTAGTGGAAATGACCCATTTCATGTTACCAGCTGTATAGCAGATATTACAATGCTGTGTTCTAACTTGACTGGGCATATTTATTAACAAAGTTCCTGCATATGAAACCAAATTCCAGCCTGAATTACACTTGTTTACTCCTGAACGTTACGTATAAATCCAACCTGTACCCATAATTTTTTCACACAGTGATTTGCATGGATAAATATGTGTTGGTTAATGTTATGTTGATTCATTGCAGCCCTTGAACAGCCATGTTCAAGGTGAACGACTGAAGTTTGTGGTAATTGCACCATCTGGTAATCTGAATTCATAGGCAAGAGCATGCCTGGAGCATTGGAGGATAAATCTTCTCTCTGAGGTTTAAATAGTTTATATAGAGCAGTCTGGCAATAATACAAACTTTCTATCCCAAGCCTTCTCCACGTCCCACCTAGCCCTGGGAATTGAGAACATGCTTTACTAGTTAACTACTACTGATTTCTGTGTGTTTTCCAACCCACAGTGAAGTTTTAATTTTAATTGAGGGAGAGAGAGGGAAGAGTTTCATAGTGAGGTGGCTGTTTCCTGACATGTGCATGAGGATAAGGGGCAAATAAATAGAAAGCCACAAATATTCTAAAAACACAAAATAATGATCTATTTCCTATAACTACTCTTTAGCATGCTGTTCAACAAGTTTCATGTAACAACTCTACTCCTGGCAACGTTGATTCCATTGTGCCAGCAGACTTCTTTGAAAAAGGTATTAAGCAGTCTAAATTTCAGCTGAATACACAACTCTAACAAAAAAGAGAAAAAAATCCATTTGTTTTCTTTCTTAATGGCCAGCCATTAGTGATTCTGAAAATAGAATGCTTTTGGAAAGTAGTTTAAGAGCTACTTTCATCAATCTTTATTATTTATTGGTTGACACAGATGACAGATCTGAGCTACTTTATAGTTGAAGGTGTGGCTGATGGTTTGTGTGCCCTTCTTGACCTTGTCAAGGGCAAATGCAGTTTAAAGTTGTTTATAAACTATAAATCTCACGGTAAAGAATGATGTGTGCAGTATACTTCTTAAATGATTAAAAGTACATTGTGTAAACAGGATACTGCAGTGGGGAAGTCCCTGAAGAGTGTGATTCTGCTCACATAATGCAAGTGGATCATTAAAAAAGGTTTCAGTCACTACACCTGGTGACTGTGACAACAATTTTGTAGGTATCAGCAATGAAACTACTACAGGATGTTGATGTTTACAGTTTTAAAGAAATGAGGTTAAAATCAAGTTCCATTAACATTACAAGAGAGCTGCTCATGATCAGAAATGACCACTCTGTTCCTCACCTCCTGAGAGTTTAGAGGTGTATGGCAGGAGGGGCTGCCATGGCTCGGGTGCTCAGTCTCAAATTGACATTTTTATTAATTAACATGCCTATGGCTGTTAGACATTTGCCCTTTAATTATTCTCATTCCAAGCCCTGCCTTGCCTCTGGACAGGTTCAGTCATTCTGTAGCCCTGGACACTCTTCTCCATGATTTTTGCACATACTATAATGTTTGAATGAAATCAGTGTACAAAGGCTGTGGTACTCACAGCTACCCTGTGCTTAACTTAGACAAGGCAGAGCAGGATTTAAATATTTGTGAGAACTATTTGAAATGCCTTTTCCAAAGCAAAGACTAGCAATTGCAAGACTTGCAGTTCTAAGAAAAACAAGCTGTACAGAAGACTTAATGGACTTGCCATGGCATGCAGATAAATCTGTTAGCTTATTCATGATTCACAGGCTTATACAAATTCCTGTGAAGGTATTAGAAAGTTTTGATCCTAGAGAGCTTGAACTGGTTGCAAGGTGGTATAAAACTGTACAGTTTTGGCACTCTAAAATTACTGTGATTAAGTGGTGAAAAAAAATTGCATATTTGGTGGTGTGAGAAAAGAAACAAGAATGCCTGCTAATGTTGCTTTTGTAAGATCATGTTTCATCTCAGCATAATAGAGAATTTGCTTCTCTATTTCCTGCATGAGGCTCAAAGTCCTCTCCTTCTGTAAGATTTTCTAATACTGACTTTTGAATGGCATATTATAATCCTGAACAGTTCCTCCTCTCTCCACCCCGTTGTATGTGTTGATGAGTAAAGAATTAGGATTTAGACTTCAAACCTTCTCACATTGTTATTTTACACTTCCACATATGGCTTTTACTAATTTTTGGAATATTTAGATAGAAATAGTTTGATTTCAAATCTCACACTGAGTAGTGCTTGTACTGCTCTGGATGACTTTACAAATGGCATCTCAAAGGCACAGTTGTATTTTATCAGTTGCAGAGATTCTTGTTGAAAGTGTATTGGATATCTTGCTATGATGCAGTTCTAGATATGCTTTCCCTCTAGCAAGCAGAGGTGAATGCCCAAAGCAAGGTTTTTACTAATTTTGCTCTGTAAACATAAGCTTTAAAAGACAGACCATCTGTGAGAGCTGATCTGACCCTGTACACAAGGGGGTTTTTCCAAAACTGGAGAGCAGGACCCCTTCTAATTTCACACAAGCAATGCTTTTCATGCAGTGTTTTCATCCAAAGTGCAAAAAGACAGTAGAGATATGTGAAAATGAAAAACTAACTGGACACTGAGTGTGTTTCAGCATGAGCAGGCACTGGACTGGGACTCCTCTAAGCCAACTACATGAATAGCTCCTCTTTTTGTGATGTTTCCTTCTGCTTTTCATCAAGAAACAGGAAGAAAACATTCCTCTTGCATACAGTAGCTTTATTTAGGTCTTGCCAGCTTTACTTATCAAGCTGTCAGAATCCAGATTGTCTTCAGTAAGGCAATAATAACAATAATTAAGAAGACAAAGGGTGAGGGGTCCATGGAGTCTGCATTTGGAATTTAGTGCAATATCACACAAGGGAGAAGAAAGGAGCAAGAAGTGATGGAGGAAATGCACAGAAAATTAGAGAGGCCAAATAATGCCAATTTTCTTTATTTTTTTTGTGAGGGGGAGGGGCTGGAGGATGGGGAAGGGGAGGCCTCTGATCCCCTGTGCTTCATTTGCAAATTAACAATTTAGTATAAACCTGTTAATGCTCCAGGTCTTACATGGCTGCTATGAATATTTTCAAACTTCTGTATTCAGTATGCACATTAGTTATCTAGCTTATGGGGCAGTTTGAAGTTTTGTCTAGGTGTTTCTTTCAACTTATGAACTAAATATTAGAGAACCACAGTTAGGGTCAAGCCAAAACCAACACTTAAGACCAAATTTTAATCCATAGCAAAAGCTTTCTCATTTCTCAGTTTAGCATTTTGAGCTATTTTCAGCTAAACCAGAACTGCATGATCAAGCAGCATGGCTTTTTATAATATATGGTGGGCTCCAGAATCTCATTCCACACTAGGATTTTGCAACTTGGACATATTCTGAAGCCAAAATGTGATTTTTCTTTTCATCCCAAAAACTCCCACAGTCCAAAAGAAGTACATTGACTGCTAGAGATACTATATCCCATTCACTGTGGATGAGGACATTGGAATCTGCCCCTCACTTTGCAGCAGCATCTGTGCAGGTACATGACAGGAATCACCTTAACTAAGTAAATTTATTTCATCAAGGTCCTAGGTACTGCACTTCTGAACTTTAAGGAGCAGGAATGAATATTAAAAGTGGAAAACCCACAAGAGGATATGATTGATCTCCTTATAGCTCAACTGATCCAAAATATATTTTTGCAGATGCATATTCCAAGAACCACCCACACAGTCACTGATCTGAGCAGACTAAGCAGCATTAAATGGTAATACTTTTTCCTTTAGTATTTTTTGATGGTTAGCAGAGTTGCCAGTCTGCTAAAGAACAGTTCTTTTATAACCACCCCAAAGCTGCCAAAATGTTATATAAATTGATGAGTGCATAATGTTTTTTATTCTAAGGAAATGTTACTAATCTTCCTAGATAGCTGTTGGTTTTCCTTATTCCGGTTCTATTTTATAGCTACTTGCCCAAATATTTGTTGGTTTTGGTTATAAGAGGAATACATACCCCAAGTACTCTGGATGTACTATCAAGATATGCAGGATTTATTCTTTATTTGCATGTAGCTGTGGTAAAATAATGCTGCTATTAGAAAGGAAGGTAGCAATATATAAGTGCTAAGATATAAGATAAAAGGCTGTATATATGTACTTCTTAGGCTAATTTCACAGATTATATACCTGCAGCATAAATTTTAAGTGTCTTGGGATGAAAAAACATCTGCAGTTGAGTCAACACTATTTGAAATGCTGATTTTTCTAACTACAATTAAACTTGGTCTCTTCTAACTAAGAGATCTTAAACATAATCTGGAGTCTATGTGGCAAACTTTTCATTGCTGTAGAGCAGTGCAGCTGGTGGAGAATCCCATGAGGAATCCGAACAACCTCTGGCCCACTGATTTTTCAGTAATATTTCTGTCAGATTGAGAAGATGGGCCCCATAAGGACAGATGGAGAGGAAGAGGCTGGGTTCTTTGTTTTGCTTTGTTGCTTTTCAATTAAGAAAATAATCGGACATGACATGAGGACATTTTGCTGAAGATTCAACCCAGTGAATCAGTTGAAACTTTTCAAATATCTAATTTTCTAGCAATAGCAGGGTTGATAGTACGGTATGGTGACACTGTATCCTCAAAAAACCCACGTGCTTTTCCTATTGAAGATAATTAGAAAATCCCTCACCACTCAGAAGGATTTCTAACCAAACAGAAAATGCATTATTTTTATCTGATCAACATAGTATTTTAGATTCTGAACTTAGAAAACTGTAGTGACAACAGTGGATTAGAGTTAATGAAAGTCTCAAAGTACTTTGCACTGCTTATATCTTAAATGATGGCTTGTTCCACGTACATTCAGATCATCAGACTCCAATCAAGTTCAGTGGTCTAAAGCTGGAGCTGCACGTTTCACTCAAGCTACCTTTCCAAATAGTGATGAGTCCCTAGATGAGGATGAAATGTGCTGCTGATTTTGTCCTGCTCCTTCTATTCTTTCACTCTTAAAGGTACACTTTGTATATTGTACTATCTACTGGGCTGCAAATTACTTAGAGCTAGAAAACTGGAGCTGGTAAGACCTCAGTCTTTACTCAGTAAATTCACTCAAATATACAGTTTATGTCACTTTATAACACCACCTCCAGGTTCAATGCTTTCAGCCTCTCCTCAGAGGGCCAATGCTGCATCCCCCTCCATGGCAGTGGCCTCCACTGAGATTATTCCCATTTTTCAGCTCTGTCCTGCACTGGGGCCCACAGTGGGGACAGTGATGTGATGACACTCACCTGGCACTCGCTCCAACTTTTGCTCATCTCCCAGAGCAATTTCAGCCATTGTCCCATGTGTCCCCATCACAGCTACCAGAGCAGCACTGAGCAGAACCAGAATGTTAAAGCTGTATGCACAGAGCCAAACACAATCTATTTTTATGGTAGGTAGAAACTGGAGACTCCAATTTTCCACAAGAAGCCTTGTGTTAGGAGTCGTACAGTGCTACAAATTCCAAGAGTTCTGTGATGTGAGTGAGGTCTGTCCAGACATTCCAGCAAACCTTTTCTTGGGGGGTTTGCTATACTAGATATTAAAAAATATGCTGATTCTGCTTATTTTGCAGAAGAGAAAATTTCCCCTAAACTTTCCCATAAAAATTGTTTTCCCTTAAAGAGGTAGAAGAGGATTAAAATGTTCACTCCAAGCCAACCACTGATACTTTTTGACCTCTAAGCATAATAAACAGGAAAAATGTTAGCTTTAAATAAAAATTCTTTGATTATTAGCATGAAAAATACACTAAGCCCATTGGGTATTTTAAAAATATGGCAAAACAGCCAAGGTTATAATAAAAATTAGTTGCTACCATATGTGAAATAATTTTCCAGCATTCTTAATATATGTGTCTGTGTATTACCATTGTTTCACTGTATGGAAACATCTACTTTTGATTCTAATTATAGGTATTTACACATGGGTGCTAAAACAAAATATGTCTCCTTTGGGTGCTGTGAAATAGGGTGTCTTGACAGCCTCAAGATCAGCCTGGCATATGAGCAAAAATATTGGAAATGCCTGTGGTCCAAAGGCTGTATAAATAGCTGAAAGGCCATGCTGAAACAGGAATTACAGAATGGGAAAGTTTCAATTAAGGTGAAATTTAAATGAAATCAAGTTAAGTCTATAGTAAGAATAAAAAAACTGAAAGGGTAGAGGAATCTTGAAGAAAAACTCATTAACTATGAGCTGGATATTGCATAAGACAGGCTTACTTTACAAAGAAACCAGATCTGGTTTCTACAGACAGTGTAGATTATACAGAGAAGTAGATGTAATTATTCCTAATTGTAGGCAATCGTATTGGCAATCCCAAGGAATCAGTGAATGGATTAATCTCCCAAAATCCTGAAACTGAATTCATAATTATTTTTCTGAAAGAACCCCAAACAAAACCCCATCCCCATTCCCAAAATGGAGGTGAAGGAAAGGCAATTTCTTTTAATTGTGTTGCTTTTCAAGACCTTGGAAGCCAGTTTTACTCTTTACTCCAGGAATATGGGGCCCTTGTGAAATTCCCATATTGTTTCCCAACTGCATTTAGAAAAAAAAAAGTGTTTGAATTACGTGGAAAAAAAATCACAAATTACTAGCAATAACAGAACACCAGTTTTCTATCTGTTTTCAAACTTTTAATTATTGATTTAGGGTAAGTATTCTACAAAATTTTATTGTATATCTTTGAAAAATACCAGTAGTTTTTGGTGTTGTAATGTGATGAGATTTGCATCTTATCAGAGCTGTAAGTACTGCTCCCTTCAGTTGTCATCTCTTTGTGGTAGATGCTTTATATCAAGGAGCTACATCTTTCTGGCATAGATTTTGGGAGATAATTTCATTATTTGGCAGGATTAAATCACAGATACTATTTGATGAGCACTGTTTGATTTGGTAAATTATTTTTTCACATTTATGGAATAATAGCAAAATTATGCATAGCAAAAAAGGCAAAGGCAAAATTAGAAATATATGTTTCAGTGCTACTTCTATATTCCATATTTTCTGTGGTGTGAGAATCAAACTCTTTGGGACAAAAAAGATAAATGTCTCTGAGTATGTTTTGATTTTGATTATTGTTTACATTTTGACTAGAACACCCATTCAACTGAAAATAATATTTATATACACTGTACAGTAATATACTTATTAATTTCCAATGGTATTTGTATACTTTTGTGATCTATGTTAAGTAAATTAAAATATCTCCCTTTTCTGTGTAATGAGACCAAGTGTGTTGCTGGAATTAAATTAAGGTGTCAGCCTTCCTGAAAATGAAGTGTTCCAGAAAATGAAATTTCTCCCTATGAAATAATCTAATTTCTAATTTTATGCTTTGTAGTAAATTTAAAAAAAAATAATAAATTAAATAAAGCCAAGTAGTAGCAAAAATAATAGGGAAAAAAAAAAGTTAACTGTGTCTGAAAATTTTTTAGTATTGGAAACATTTTCAGGACTTTCAGTGGGACAATGAAAAACTTCCCACCAGAACATAAAAGAATCCTGGGAACCTCTTTTTAATATCAAGAGGCTCTGTCATCCCAGTACATTCTTGTTTTCACTGGGCACCCTCAGATGAAAACACTGCAGCCTCTGCTGCAGGCTGGTCTCAGACAGACTTTTCTAACATGATGTGCCAGACTCTCTTAGGGCAGCACAAAACCCATTTTTTCCTTCCCCCCACTATGTGATGGCAGGCCAATCAGTCACTCAAATATCCCCATAACATGCCCTGCATGCCAGCAGAGCTTTGGAAACTTAGGATCTAATTGCTCTCTTCTTACATCTTCCACTGAAAATGAGCCCATGGCTCTGGATAGCATTTATTTCCAGCCCAGTGCAGTGGACACAAGGCTTGTATTAGTGGTTCAAAGCCTTTGGAAAATATATAGGAAGTTGTTATTTTCTAGAGTTACTAAATATTCTTGCATTGGCCTCTTGTTCCGTGGACTTTTCCAAGTTAAAAAAAAAAAATAGAGTTTTGTAGCCAAGTAGAAATGCTTTAATTTGGAAGGTCACTCATGTATTTTTTAGAAAAGTAGAAATATTCCGTTGCACACAAAAAACCCCCCAAAAAACCTCTGAAGATGAGCTCTATTGAATCTAAATGAGTGAAGCTCAGAAGCCCTGCCTTTACTGTATGTATATACTCTAGATAGTAGTAACTGTAAAATTTTATATATCTATAAAGCCAGATTGATCTTTTTTGCATTTCTTTACTAAATAAGGTCTGTAGTGCAAAGCCTGGAGAAGGAAGAGCTTTCTGTGGTTAACTTTTTGTGAACTTTTGGGGGGCCTGCAACTCTGTTAAGAGATCCCCATTGACAGAAACTCTCTCTGAAGCTTCCCTTCATTTACTGGAGAATAAGCAGAGATGACAGAATAGGTCAGGCCCTGCTGAATTTTGATATGTAACAGCTTGGCATTTTAGTCAGATATTGTTAAAATTTAAGTTTGCAGATAAAATGCAGTTGTTGCTGAATAATGTAAGTGCAAAAGAAGAGTCCTAAAAGTTTTAAGATTCTCTCATTTCACTCCCTCCTGCCCCAGCTCTAATTAATCTTTCTTTGCCCAAAGGATTCTGTGCTGGAAACAAGTTTGCCTGTTTACCCAGGAGCTCTGCATTGCACGTGGGTTCTCACACTTTCTAGATGAGGCTTCAAACTTCTGCTATTTAATTTTTGTGCAGGGAAAATCAGATACTACCTGATTTGTTGTCCTGGACAGCTGCAAAGAAACCACACTAGAAAGCTAAATCTGAAAGAAAAATCCCTGCATTTTACTAATTCAGTGCAATAACCCAGACTTTACTGGAAAAGATAAAATGAGAGAATCACTAAAACAGGATGACAGATTGATGGGTCAGGTCCTGTGCTCATTATCAGACAAAATTTACCAAAAAAAATATAAGTTATTTTCTCAGATTAGAAGATCATAAAGATTCTACCTGGTGTTTTAACAATTGCAAATCTGCACTGTACATGGGTCTATTAATTTTTAATAAATATTGGCTAAAATGAACTTGATCACATGCAGGATTTGGATTAAAATCAAATTTGGAATATGTCAGAATATAGAATTTTACTTTGGCCCATTGCTAACTTTTATAGTTCCCAAGATGCAGCTCAGATTTTCAGAGGCTGGAGAGGGAAAAATTATAAAATCAGTGTTAAGAATGATTAATAACAAATGGCAATAATATTTGAATAGTTACAAAGCAGTTAGAATATTGCCACTTGTAAAAACATTTTAAAGTGGATAACATTTTCATCATTAGAAAAATATGTTAAATGCAGCCTTGAAGGGCATTTCTTTAAAACAATTTCAGTGGAAATCACCAATGTGACAGGTATGGTTTAGAAAAAAGTATTCGAGTTTACCAATGCCTGTAACTTCTTTTAAATAGATTTTATACATTCTGAAAGAACATGACACTGATGTTTGTAATTTAATTTATGATGTAACAAATAACAGTGAGATGCACAATAATTACATAGCTAGGATTCCACGAAAATATAGCAAGCAAAGATGTGCATCCATAAATGCTAGCTTCTCCAACAGGGGTGGGAGGAGGGAATTTTTGAGTTTAGTTTAAGAGACAACTCTTTATTGTGTGCTTCAAGTCAAAACTAAATCAGGACTCAAGTTCAAGAAGCCATATGGTTTGGTGCTTTTGGTTGTTTTGAGTAAATGGTGTTGGTGAAAATAAGAAGTTAGGTGGAAAAGATGCTTTGACTACACAAAAGATCCTTGTAGTCAGAAATATAACAAATAATTTCTAGAAAAGAGTATTTTTAAGATGTGGCCAACCACCATCCAAACAGAACTGTTTTGTTACACAGAACACATAGCTGTTAGTTGATCTGAAGCTTTATGCTTGCAGTTCAAAAGGAGTATGGCAAAGCATGATAGAGGATAATATTATTGTGAAATTGAAATCTATGAACTAGGATGGCAAAATAAAAGTGAACAGTGTGCTGCTACAATAGAAAAAGCCTGGGGGATGCTGGATTGCATCAGCAGCAGATAAAGGCATTATTCCACTCTACTCAGCACTTATCAGGCCACACCTGGAACCAAAACTCTTCTTTTTAGTCCTTGCTGTACAAAAATGTGAACAACACCCAAGTGAATGGCCTGAAGTTGTGTCAGGGATGTTAGAAAATGGTTCTTCACCCAGAGGGTGGCTGGGCACTGGAACAGCTCCCCAGGAAAGTGGTCACAGCACCAATCCAGACAGAGATCAAGAAGTGTTTGACAATGCTCTCAGGCACATGGTGTGACTCTGTGCAGATCTAAGTGCTGGGCTTGCTGATCCTTGTATGTCCTTTCCAACTCAGAATGTTCTGTGGCTCTGTGAAGACGTTGGCCTTAAACATTTTTAAAAATGTATTCTTATAGAATCATTTAAGTTGGAAATTTCACTGATCTTAAATGTCTTTTCTTGGAAAAGACCTTAAGATCAGTGAATCATATCAATGGTTGTTTAATCAGGTATCACCTCACAGATCAAGCCACCTGAAATAGCCATTGAGTAACTATTGGTAATAGCTGCAGCTTTAATTGCTGTGGAAGAGGAGAATGCATCTGTTTTTTTCACTGTATAGGGAGGAATTAATACAGGAAATGAATATAAATGGGAAAAGCTTTTAGAACCAGTTTTTTTTGTGTGTGTGTCCCTGGCCAATATCTGCTCTTAGGCACTAGTCAATATTTCAAGTGTAAAAAACCACAGCTCATTGCAACATTTTTCTGGCAGTTGATTAAGTTTGTTCAAGTGTGGGAGAAAAGATAGACTTGCTGTGGGGTTATTTTCCTGATTGGTCCCTTGCCAAGACTAAATGATAACTAGTTGGCAGCCTGGGTTGTGGTCAGAAACACTTCAGTAGTGCAGTGCAGGGCTAATAACTGCTGTGGTAGAGACAAAACCATGTCCTGCAATGTGCTGTGAGCTGGATGGCATCCAGATCCATCCAGGTTGCATTTTAAGGAAGGGAAAAGGTTATGCAGCAATGGGGAAGGCTTTCAGCAGAGTACAGCTGCTGGAGGGAGGGAGGAGGGAATGAAGGAATCCTTTAAAGCAAACAGAGTTGGTTAAATAATGCCATGAAACTTCCAGTTCTCAATGATCGGAGATCAAGCTGTGTTTGTATATACAGGGTTGAAGGTTAACCAGTAACTAAAGTCTTCCCTGATTGCCACAGGTTTACATTTTCTCTGTCACTGATGTTTGCCAAGTGGGATTTTGTGAGATTAGAAAGAATACAGCTGGGCAAAGGGGTATATTATGGGGCTTACCCAAACAGAGCTGAGAGGGGACCACAGTGATATAACACACATGGTGGGGTCAGACCACGCCAAGAGGCCTGATGGCTCCTGTCACAAGCAAGGGCTGAATGCAGAAAATTTGAAAGTGAACTCCCTCTGAAAGACCACCCTTCCCTCTCATTTCACATTTCAAAGAAGTTGCAACAGTACATCAAAACGCTGCAACTAAAAGAAGTTACAAAGGGATTTTTTCTTTTTGTTTTCCCCAGTGTATTCTCCATGTGGTTTGACAGCCCTTTGCACAAAGCTGGTTTCACTCTTTGCAGTCTTTTGTTCTCACACCATTTGCTGAAAAGCTGCTGATAGTCAAAAAGCAGTATAAATAACTTCTCTTGGTAAACAGTAGTAACAGTTTAATAATAATTAGCAGCAAATGATATGTAATTAAAATGGTTTTGTCTAGTAATTTTCAAATAACTGAAATGTGCAAGATGAATTCCCTGAAGGAAATTCTTTCCATTGGCACTTTGTTCTATTCCTTTCTTTCAGCCAAGCAGAACTGGCTAATTTATCTCCATCCTTTATGCTTCTGCTATTTTTCCTTGAGGTCTAATGAGAGCTTATAAAAGTTTATTGATTAGATATGTGATCTTGATGCCGTTTCATTTGGCTGTTGAACCTCTTTTCTCATTGTTGCTTACAGGAAAAATTATTTATATTAATCTAAATTCCGCTGAGATAGAAATGAGTTCTGATACTAATAAATGATCTGGCAACAAACAGCAAAAAAGAGTGCTGAGATGTATAAGTCTGTGCATCCAGCACCCAGTATGAGGTGACTCCAGTTACCCACTGAGCTGCAGGGATGCTCTGGGACTACAGCTGGTAACAGTAAAGTTTTGTGCAAAGGGGTGAACTTTGGTAATAATTTCTTGTCCAAACTTCTGCAAATAAATACAATTTTTCAGGTCTGACAGTAAGAATCACTAAAGGTTGTCTCAGTGTGTTTAGCACATGGCAGGATAGGCTTTAAGACAGACTTCTGCTAAGGGCAATTATGTTGCCTAGATAACATTTTTCTCAAGAACAATCCACAAAATACTGACTCTCATCATAATACAAAGTTTAGCCTTGATATATTATATCCATCCCTGGAATATGATAAATTTACTTTCTAAAGCACAGCTTAAAACCCAGACTAAATTAAGTCTCCAAAACATGTCTGCATTGTAAATGTATTAAAGGCAGAGAAATGAAACAGAAGGCAACAAGAGAAGTTACAATATAAGTGAATTCTTGAAGAATGGATTATTTCTTTCAAATGCTGTATAACATTTCTAAGATTCAAATGTCTTCACCTGTACCTACCCTTGCAGAAAAAATTCTTTGGACTCTCAGAGGTTTGCACTTGATGTAAATACAAGTAGCCCACACTATCACTCAAAAGCATCTTTAAATTTCTTCAAATTATTTTTCACAGACTGATGTTTTGTTGAATTTTGAGAATTGACATGTGCTATTAATTTGATTCCTTAACCCAAACTAAACTCTCCTCACTTTTCCCCTTTCTAACTCCTGCAGACATAAAAATTTGGATAAGGATATTTGTAGAGTGCACCAAAGAATTGAGCAGAGCCTGTATTGGTACAGGGGACTTCAGTTCTGTAGTGCCAACTGAACTGTGTAACATTATCACCCACTGGGCTTCATGTAATTTGTGCATGAGGAATTTTTGCTTTATAGGCTCCCTTTCTGTTTCATAGCTTCAAATATGAGAGTTTTCACCTCTGAATTTTATCTGAATCTGACTCCCAAACATTTTGATGCTTTTCCTTAAATTAAAAATTTACTTACACTTAAACACCTCTGTTTCCTTAATTAATCTCATGTAGAAACATATCCAGATGTTTAAATCTCTTATCCCTTGCACTTTTGTAAAGATGGAGTGCAGTCAGGACCTTGCAAGGCTGTTATGAAAATTCTTGTTAGTTTTGGGTTGTGTATACTGCTTCCAACGGGTGAAAGACTAGGGCACATATATCTTTTGCTTCATATAGTAAATTCCTTAGAAATCTGGAACTGTATAATAACTTTTCACTTAATTTTACTTGGTAACAAACCAGGAAAAAATTAAAAAACTTCAGAATTATAAGGTCAAAGTCCGCCTATTGTAACACTTTATTTACTGACCCTCACACCATAGAAAGAGATAAGTAAGTGAATAAGGCTTTTTTTAAATTAATGTGATTAAAATGTTAACATCTTTTATCCTAACGGTCTAATATATAGTCAGCAAAACAAAAGACCTATGAAAGCATTTAGCAAGTAAATATTTGTGCATGAAAGACTAAACAAAGATTATATTAAGGTTTAGTTACCATTAACTGCTGCTTACTAATGGAAGTTAATAGGTATTCAAAACCAGCTTTCAGAACACTTCAGAATTGCTTTCAGCATTGTCAAGAGAAAAATACCTTTTCTTTAGATACTCTGGCCTCAGCAAAGGAGCATGAAGGTTTCAATGTTAGCACAGTTCTTTTACTCATTAGGAAAACTTTTCTAAGAAATATTTAAGTGGCTGAGATCTTGAGACCAATGAGAAGGCTGTGACATATTCCTATAATGCATGTTTTTAACCACTTGAGCACACAGCTGTATTTCTGTAAAGGCCATACAAGTGACATCTTTACAGAGCAGGAGTCAAGTTAATCTGTTTGGCACTCCATGTTTGGATACTCTTGAATACATTCTTGGCAATAGGATTTTTCATGAGCTTTGGTGCCAGGGGATCTCTTCCATGGGAATGTGCCAATTAATATCATTAATATGGACCAAAGCTTCCAGATAAGTACTGGGTAAATACTGACCAGATTGACTAAATTACTGAGATAAAAACATGCTGTCTATGTCAGCAGATTTGGCTATTAAGTTATGTCATTGTGATAATGACTTCAGTATTAGAATAATATGCATGAGATTTTTGATTTTATGATTTTAGTGTTAACACTCATGAAAAAAAAGGTCACATTTCTTAAGGTACTTATTAACAGTTTGTTCAAGGCGTTTCTCTGGGTGGTCAGGGAATTTCTGTGTGAACACACAGTTTATCCATAGGCTCTTACAATGGTCCCTTTATATTTTGTAAAACTGCTCAAGAATGTTAAGTCCCTTCATTGTAATCCAATTTACAAAATTATCCCATAATCTCTTAGAACATGAACCATTCATTTTAATTTGAACCATCTTATAAGGTAATAGAAACCTGATTGCATTTTGTAGAGAGAAATGTGGCTAGTTTCAGGGATTTATTTTAAATCTGGAAGTGAACTTAAAATGGAACTTACACTGTCTTGCTGATTAGTAAATTATAACAACACATTGGCAGGAAATTCATGGATTGTTCTGAGAGACTGTCTGTAAAATTGCTGATGTATGCTAGAAAATAGTCACATAAATAATCCCATTGCTGTTAATAAGAAGATTCTCAGGAATAAAGCTGCTTACATCATGCTTTACAGATGTAGATCCATGTGCCCAGTTTAGTATGCATTTCACTGATGGAAAAGGCAAAGAGCAGAGCATCATGCAAGGATCAGAGTATATAAAAGTGCTGCAAAGGTCCAGTGGCATAGAAACCTCTTGAACCTCTCTACCTTTTCACATTTCTCCTGAAATATTCACCTTCACAAATTCAGCTACTTTTAGGTTAACTTATTTTCATTTTGTGTGAGTAACAGGCGAAAACTTTGCCTTTTCTTTCCCCATCTATGGTTGGTAAACAACAGATCCAGTCTTATCTAGCCAGGCTCAATACCTGAGACACCCACAGTGCAGGTTTATTGCTCCCACTTGCTTTGCCTGCACAGCATAAAACCGAGTCCCAGTCACCACTGGGGATTAACTGTCTGTTGCACTCCTTTTGTCCATACAGCCCATAATTTCATTTTGACAGCATTGTGAGGTATTTTTGGCCACAACTGACTGAAAAATTCTGTGAGGTTGAGGTAACAAACTGCTCCTGCATCAAGAGTGATTCCTGGTTTTTAGATTCAGAAAGAAAACCACTTGTAGAAGATACCAAGTCTGAGAAACTGATTGAAATTCCTGTGTTGCTTTTTTACTTTGTGTAAAAGATACAAGTGCTCATCTGCATTCATGAAACACATTTTACAGACAGCAAATGGAAGCTGGACCTTTTTAGACTGCTCAGTTTACTCAGATACTCTGTGGCCACAGATAGTCCTAAAGCATGCTTAAATCCCCTGGAAAGCAGCTTGGTTAACCTTATACTGTTGAAGAATTTTCTAATGTATTTCTAATGCATTTCTAGTGCATTTGAGGCAGTGGGAGATTTGGGAATTGGTTTATCAAGGTTTTTTTTAGTCTCCTTGGAAATGCTGGTAGATGAATTAACATTAGCATAGCTGCTTAAGTGTCTTCCTGATATTGCAGGTGGATGTTAGCTTCCTATAAAATGCTTTATTCACCTTGTTCACCTTTAAAAAAATCAGCTTGCAAGAGTTTAGATATTTTTAGGTGGCTTTTATTCCTTTCTCTTTAGCAGCATTTAAGTTTTATGTAGTTAAAGGTCAACCTTGAAACCCCTCTGAGATGTCAACATGAGCAGCCAGGGCATTTTTATGGCCCAGTTTTCTTAGTGGAGGCACTATCATTCATTACCAGTGGAGGATTCCACTTGCAATTAAATCATAAAGTACAAAGGCTTTTAAAAGATCAAGTCTAGCCTTGGCTGAAGTACACAGAATGCCTGTCAATATAAAGAAGTTTACCCTGCTTAAGTAAAGAGCAGTTTTCATAAAGTACCAAGTCAGAGTAGATAGCTGACAGTAAATCTTTGATCAGCTCCTGGAGCATGTAAGCATTTATGATAAAATTCTCTGCTTGGATGTGTATGCTTAAGAATTTACTCCTACAGTTTTATCCTGATGTTAGCTGCTCTTTTTGTTGGCTGTTATGTATGGATGAGCAATTTTATTTACCTGCTCAAAGATAATGAGGTATCCCATAAAGGCACTGTTTTCTTTGCCTGGCTTTGATATGTTTGATTTGTTGGTAATGATGTTCTGCTGTGATTCATTTCATAATGCTGCCTATGTGTGTTTTCCCATTTTACTGCTAGCTCAGAACAGACTGACCATGACAAGATTAGTCAGAAAACATAGTTCAGCAAAATGATATGTTGATATTTTGAAGGTTACATTTCTTATCAATCTCTCTGATTTCAGAAAGATTCTTCTATGCTTGAAGATTTTGACATGCTGTTGAATTAAGGAAAAAAAAACCCAAAACAACAACAAGACAAAAAACCCAGCTCCACTAGGTATGCAGCTGGTGCTAAGCAGCAACCTGAATTGGTGGAACATGGTCTTGATTTCCTAAACATGATACATCATTCTTGCATTTCTCAGACCAGAAACCAGAGATAAGTGCAAGCAGTGTGATCTCTGTGACTCTGAATGGAGGAAATCAGTCATTTTCATCCTCTTCCAGCAGAGCACACTAAAGAACAGCACAAAGATTACATGTCCCCTGGATGCCAATGGAGCCTCTTTTCATTCAACATTGACACACATACTTCTGCTTGCCACCACTTTTCTGCTTTGTATATTTTCTTCCTCAAAATATATATTTATGTATATATAAGTGTATAATAACCTAGAAAGAAGTTCAAACCATAAGACATTGCAGAATTCAGATGTCAAGGTCTAGCTACCCATTACAGTACTGGCAGCTCTTCCACAAGACCATATCAGTCACTGCTTCTGCTTGGACATGCAGGGAAAAGGGTCCTGAAAGGACATACATTTTATAAATTAATACATTTTATAAATTTAGTAATATTGCACAGTGACAAATTATTTTCTTTCCAGTATTATTCCCAGTCTTTTGCTTTTATAGGTTTTTGTAATCCATTTGTGCACTTACATATGATGGAAAGTAAGGGTATAGAAATGATCCTTTCAAACAGTGTCCCCAGCAGTCTAATTGGCCATTCTATGGCATAATGTGCCATTGTGTGTTTCATTCTTTTAAAATATTTTTTTGGTTATTTGTATTAATAAAATAAAAATATATCAGAAAATTCTACTGGGCTGTTATGACAAAAAAAAAAAAAAAAAAAGAGACATTTGGTGTTGATTTCTAGCTAGTATTTACGGGGAGGGACGTTTTCTTAGGAGGAAAATAGTTTTCTTATTTATGATCATCATGTTGAAATATTCAAAAACAAATAAATGGACTTGTTGAAATAGAAAATCAATTTGAAGACACAAAATAATGATTTTATTTCTGTGAAAAACATGTTTTGGAAAGTTATAGAGCAGATGCAAAAGCCACGGCTCAGTTTCAATAAATAAATAAAAATAAACTTTAGCCACAAAGTGAGTGTAATATTCTTTAAATAATTGCTGTCTTTCAGAATTATCCCTTAGGTAGTGAGTAAAATAGATATCAATAAGATGAGGTAAGAAGGATACAGCAATGCCTATCACTGAGGAGATAAGCATAACTTTATGCAATTAAATTGCTTTATTTATGTTACAACAGAAGGAAGATCTTAACATATTTCTTTTAAAAATATTTAAATGTTGCCTTCATTTCTATATAATTTTCAGTGCTTTCTGGACAGGTGCTAAATGTTGTGTCCATGATGTGAATTTTGGCCCTTCTCTCTTGTTGTCTCTGAGCTGAAAATTGACTGGACAGTGCAGTGTTTGGTTTTGGTATTTTTTTTTTTTTTTTATTTAAGCAATAAATCTGTTTTAAAAAATGGATAAGCTGTAAGTTTTAGGAGGCCAGGAAAAGGAAGATGTCACACATTTGGAGAGGGAAGTGGAAATGCTTGCAATGAGTCATAGCTCCTGGTGGAACTCATTCTTCTGGCTGGGACTGGCCTCCAAAAAACTTTATTTTCAGCACAAACAGGCTGTACCTTTGCTTTAGAAATACAGTGATAGAAAATTCATTAATATTTCAGCATCTATTCCCCTTCTGTAGGTGGTCTCTCATATTATCTTTGTCACTCATCACTCAGTGTTTTGCTAGTAAAGACCTTCAGTTGATTTCAAGGAGGATTTCCAGTGCAGAGTGTGGAGAGCAGTTGTGATGGATTTGTTGGAGCCCACACTGATGAAGTGCTGTAGTGAGAGACATTTAAATAACATTATGAGACTTTAAATAGCATTATGCCTTGTTGAGGTGGAGACAGGAGGTACCAATACTTCATGTAACTAAGAAGAAGTTGCAAGGTTTTCTCTCGTGCGAAGATGATAAATATATAAAGAATAAGTGTGGCTGTACAAGTGTTTGGTAAGAAAAGACATTTTGCAGCAGTCCACACTGTGTACTCAGGCACTGATAGTGATCAATGGTGTGGCTTAATGCACACAAGCAGAGGTAGGTGCCATCTTCATGCTCCTGTCACATCACATCTGTGTTTTCTTACAACAATGTTGAAAATATCTGGAGAGCAGGTCTTTTTGACAGTATAAATGAAGAGTATGGGAATGGATGTGGTTTCCTGTTACTGTTGTTTGGAACAAATGATTTAAATCATTTCAGCACGTTGTGTTTGGATCTCTGCCATACCCCAGGACAGATGATGTTGGATTATGCCAAAAGATCAGGAAGATGAGAATGGATATCTGCTCACTGAAAGTAGATCTTCCATCAATCTCTCTAAATTATGTCCTGTCTTCTGTGCTGGCCTTGATCCCAAATGTGATGGATCAAGGGTATTGACTTCAACTGAATGAATTATGTTTCTCTCTGGCTGTCGTTTCAGACCTGTTCTGAGTTGATATATAGGGTAGTGCAAAGGCAGAGTTTCCCTATCCGAGAATTTTTCAAGTGTTGGTCCAGATACTCCATGCCCTAAAGAGGAAAAGAATGTATTTTCCATAACTCAGACATGAGTTGCTTCAGGCATGAGTGGCTGCAGTCACTCATATGACATTCTTCCATTAGCTAGGCAGGTAATCCACTTACAAAATCTTTGTAGGAAGAATCTTGTTCACTTCTTCAGTACTCCTTGAGTGGTGTGGGCATTTCAAACACTCCTGGATTATACAGGAGGAGCTGGAGTACTTAAGAAACCTTGTGTGTGTGATGATGTCACCAAAGTAGGGAAATTAATACTTTACAGTAATGTGAATGTATGAAATATCTTCCATTCCATAAGATACCATATACTTTACATCTCTCTCTTTACATTGGCAGTAAATCTTGAAGGCTCTGGCACAGATCCAGAGACCTCTGAAATAAGTATTTTCTTTGACCCCAGTGGACTTGGTAATCCAAGTTGTCCCAATAGCAATGATTTCATATGCCATGCACATGAGACTGCTCCTGATGTGGCTTATTCTAGCTCACAGGAGAGGACAACAATAATGTGTACAGTAATATGTACAAGTTAAAATAAAATTCTAGTAAAAGGTACAAAATAAATGCAAACAGGAAAATAGAACAGCAATCCCAAAAGCTGTCAGTACTCAAGGCTTTGGTAGTAAAATGGTCTTCTTGAAAGAAAATTCATAACTGCTGATGAGTAGAATTACTTGGTGCTAAAATATTCCCTCATAGTAGAAGAAAATAACTTATTAAATCACCAGTACCAGTTTTCTTATCATCATATCATCTTTAGTTGGTTTTTCAGTCAATCTCCAAGCCCACTGGAGCTGGATTTTCTCCTTTTTAACTCGGTTTGGTGCATGAATCCCTGTTGCTCTAAAATGAGTGGAGGCAGTCTGTGCCTACTCAGCTTGTGCTGCCAGCTGGTCACAGACAATTCAGGGTTAGCCATGTGCTGTGCTTCATAGGACAAGCCCTGCTGCTTAGTCTGGACTCTGCAACACATTGAAGTTAACACATCCAAGGAAAAAAAACTGGTTTGTTTCCAGTTATCTGAAGTGTTGGCCAAATGGCTTTCTTGCTAGATCCAAGTGTATAGACATTAACAGCACCAAGAACAGACTACATTTGCTCCTTTCCTCCTTCTTCCTGCAGATTCATTTGTAGTATTTGTCTCAGCCTCGTGGTTAGCAAGGAGAGAAACAAGTATGTCCTAACAACACGTCAACAGACACAAAATGTGCCTCATATTTGTTAAACTCTCCTCTACACCTCAAAAACATATAAGGATTATGATCCCATAACCACCAGCAAATGTTTTAAATGGGCAATCTATGTGCTACGTTACATTTTGTTTTTATATTTTTTACAATATTTGCAATACATTTTAAAAATATTAATAATAAACTTGTTTTCATCCATTTAAACCAAAAGCCTTCCTTCAGGAAGTTTGTTTACTATTTTCAATACTCATCATTATATTTGGTTCTCTTTCCAGAGTACACATAATGTGTGCAGAATGTTCCCTAACCAACTGGAAACAGATTATTTTAACAAATGGGGCCTTGCTCACTAAAAGTGACAGCTCATGTCCCATGTAAACTAAACATAGATGGGCAAATTCTCTGCCCCAGCTAGGAAAGCACAGCAGCATCACAGGAGCAGGGACAGAACCTTCGTTGTCTCTCTTAGACCTAAATTTGATTTTCCACCCTTTCCCCCTTAAGTCCCATGAAAAGCAGAGAAAGTTGTAGCTGTACCACTGCAGTGGAACTGTGTATATGAGGGAAAGAGTGTGCCCTTAAGAACACATACTCAAATAATAAATACAATGAAATTTGTTAGATCAGCGTTGTGGAGCTTGGACCTCTTTGTCTCCATGGGCAAAGTAACATTTACTGTTGACATATAAGTGTATTTATACAACAATATCCATATTTTAAGGCATAGAGTATTTTTGTTTATTAATATAGTGATATTGGTTTATGTTTATGGATTTTATCCATAAAACCAGTCAGAGTAAGATTCAAAGCAACCTGTTGCTCTTGTACTTCTTTCCCTGTGGTTTTGCTGGAAAGCTAATGGAGGTGTGAACCTGAGTGTACCTGGTTGTCTCTAACTGCGTGGTGGGCAATGTACTGGATTTCGTTGAATCCTTGGGAAGATACCTTATATACCTGAACAGGCTGGTTCCTTGTCCTAGGGTTTTTACAAGTTTGGAAGCAAACTAAACTGGGTCTCTCTTTGTCTGTATTCATAGTGGGTTTCACAGCTCAAGACCAAAGCTGAAGAATGGCTGCCAGCAAAGGCTGGGTTTTGAGGGTGCAGATGTTCATGGTGGAAAGAGGATGATCAGAAAGATTGTATGGGCATTTAGCTTGTAGTAGGAATTTTTAGTGTTTTGGTCAAGGGAGACAATCTCCAGAAGTGGATTAGAAGAACCTACATAAATTAACTGATGAAATATAAGAAGATAAAATCCAGCTCTGGTTTGTTACACTTATACTAGGAGAATAGCGACATATTAATGATCTCTAAATCTTCCTTTATGTCTGTATGCCTGTTTCCAAAAATGTATTTATTTCTGTCCTATCATGAAAATTGTATTTAATTTGGTGGAAAAGAAATAACTAAGATGACAGTATTAGCCACTGGAAAAAAAAAAAAAAAGAAAAAAAATAAATATATATACACACATATATATACACATATATATATGTACTAAAACATACAATAGAGCACATATGCTATTCAGAGCCCTAGTAAGTTTAGTTTCCACAGCAAAATATATTGCTAGTAAGGAATTAGATGATGAAACATGACTGTGGGTATGTGATGATGGTCTTTTGTTCTTCTATATCAAGAAGCAATTTAACTGGAAGTGTGTGTGCATCTATGACAAATTTAGTTACCTCTAAATGTTTGCTGAGGTGACCATTGGTATTTAAACCACTTGAAAAGGATTTACATAGGTGTACAAACAAGAGTGTATATTTTTTGCAAACCTTTTTGTGATGCATTCCTTTGATCCAGTTAACAATATGCAGCTTTACTCATGGTGTGGCTGTTTGCCATCTCTTTGTAGTTTTTTGAAAAGAAACAGGCAAACAGAATTTATAATGTCTAAAATATGCAGATTCTGGAAATGTTAACCAGCTCCTGTTTGCAAACAAATCTATCATGTACTCTGCAGCTGAATACAGCTGACAGCTTAGGAACTGGGATATGACAGGACTGAAATGAAAAAAAAAAAAAAAGAAACATACAAAGAACAGAAGGGGTTTTATTAAGACTATGTTTTACTTGTTTGGTTGCTGGTGTCTTCTTGATGGATATTTTTTGCACTGTTTGAATCATATAGTTGAATATATTTCCTACAGGAAATAAAGCAGATGAATTTATTTCATATTTAGGGTTAGAAGGAAACCCAAACATGTTTTTCACGTTCAAAGTTCAGTGATGGTTTTCTCACAATTTCAGTTAAATAAGGGACAGTATTCAAAGCATAGGAGCTGAAGCTGAATCACAGCGTGAGTTGAGTTGGAAGTGACACTACAAGGATCATCCAGTTGAACTCCTGGTCCTGCACAGGACACCCCAAGAATCATGCCATGTGCCTGAGACCATTGTCCAAATGCATCTTGAGCTCTGCCAGGCTTGGTGCTGTGACCACTTTCCTGGGGAGCCTGTTCTGGTGCCCAACTACTCTCTGGGTGAAGAACCTTCTCCTAATACCCACCCTAAACCTTCCTAACTTCCCTAAACTTCAGGCCAGTCCCTCAAGTCTTGTCACTGGTCACCACAGAGAAGAGAGAAAGAGTATAAATCAGGCAGGGGATGTGAGGGAAGCATAAACATGCCCATAAGGAAATTGACAGTACTGGAGAAAGATATGGACAATTAAGAACATCAAGGCAGGAGTCATTGTATGGAGGTGGAGCTGGCAGCAGGGTCAGAAAATGTGGATTTCCCGAAATAATACTTTCAAACTGAGATAATTTTTGTCTGTTGCAAGTGAAAGTGTCCTAAAAGTAATGGAAGTGCATCCTGTATGTTTTTAGACTTTGAATATTGAACTATTAATTTTTGTTTGCTTGCTTGCTTGTTTGTTTTTTGGGGGTGTGTTGTTTTTTTTCTAACATGCAACCTCCCCATTCTTGGCATTCCAGAACGTCATGGTCACATCAACACTGAGTTTGAAGTGAATTTCCAGTGCTATCCAGTTAGAGTGGGAGAAACAAACAGGAATGAATTCTTCCAAGTAATGCTATCCTGTAGGTCAGTGCAGCAGAAAGGGCTGAACAACTGTTTTCCATCAAAGATTAAACTGCTCCTCGCTATGGGTCAGTAGCAGCCGTGCAAGGGACAGTTCCTGCTCATTTGCCAGGGCTGCCTCTGTTCATGCAACATTACTTTTTGTAATGGGGCACTAAAGAAATGTAAAACATCAAGAAGGGCAGGGCAGAGCATGATTTCTTTTCAGTCCCTTCTCCTCAGAGACAGAAAAGCATCAGCACCCATTCTCAAAGAATTTAGTGTCTCTGATGTGGTACTGATCAGGTACATCCTATTTCTATTTTCCACTTGGAGAAGCACCTGTAATCCTACAAATTCCATGCACAGTGGTAAAGTTGCTAAGGATCATACTGAAAGTTAAGAAAAATCGTTTTACCCTTCACCACAGGACCCTTGTTGCATTGCAGTTCTGAAGATTCAGGGAAGGATTTTGCCACTGGTACTTCACGGTATCAAGGTAGCATTTTGCAGTATCAGTCATAATGGCATTTTTTCTCAGAATTATGGGATTTATTTATTCTGCTTGTTCTCAAATAATGAATATACTCTGTCTTATTCAAAGAAAATAAGTATTTGACTAAGAAATAAGTAGTTCAGCTATGTGCATCACAAGGTCTCTTTGCAGTTAGGGAAGAGGATTAGAGTGGGTTTTTCCTATAATATCTGAGCTGAAGGGAAAGTGTCTGTAGTAAAATAATTTAATTTCACAATTCCAAAGAAGTTTACTTAATATTTTCTTTCTGTTTTGTCTTAAGAATGGGGTGTGCTTTTTGGTATATTAATAATTTGTTATTTTTATTGATTTCCTTTGGACTGACAGCTGAAGTCTTACCATGCTTTTATGCCATGTCCCTCTTAAAACTCTTGAGGTGTATGTATGTAGGAATTAAAAAAAAAAAGAATGGATTCTTTAAACCCATAGTAACTTTACTTTCTTAAGACAGCTTTATTCTTTTAGTTCAGCACTCAATCAAGAAGGTATTTTCCTTGTTTTAGTAAGGACATGACAAAATACCTAATTAGATTTGAGGTTTGGGACATTTCTTTTCACATACAATACCTATCATCATGCTCAGTATAGGTATTGTCATGGAGCCAACAGCTCTCAAAAGCAAACAAAATTCATTCACATTTGTACAAAGGAGGAGAATGCAGTCATAAACAAAAAACCTTTTTTTAAAATTATTAGCTGTGATACCATTTCTTAAGGAAAATGAACCCTTTTGTCCATCATTCACTCCTTAACTTGAATTAACTCCTTAACTTGTAGGTTCAATTTTCTAGCATTGTTAAATATTGGTCAAAAGTAAGAATATTCCATAAGGTGGATAGAGAGTTTTATGACTGTTTGATAGTTTCTCTCTGCAGATTGTTTTCCCCACCTTTTATATGATACATGCATGTGATTCCCTCTTTCATATACAGAAGGCAGGGGAGCCTATGCTTCAGTTTTATCCTGTCTCCATATGCAGGGAGAACCCCTAGATACTGTAGGGCAGCATCAGGCACAGCTTTTAGGGACATCATTAGAACCCATGATACAGAAATGAATTCTACATTTTCTCACAGAATGTTGGATAGCTTAATGCTGTTAACCTTTTCTGCTGTGTGCCCACAGGCTGTGTGCATTGGTTTCAATGGAAATGTGGGGGGACAGAGCTGGATCTCAGACCCCTGTGAATGATATGCCATCAGTAGGGTTTGAGGGCTGACATATTTTGTCATTTTGGTTGCCAATAGAAGTGTTCTGGACAAGGATGAAATAGGCCTCTACCGAAAACATCTACAGAGCCCCCTTTGTACATCCAGTCCTTCCTGTTTGCTTCTCTCTAATAAATGGGGGCAATCTACTTGAGAGTAAATCTTGGCTCAGACTGTAAGAGGAATAGATAAAGAGAAAAGCAGTAACACATAAAAATTTACTGAACTTGAACTAAGGATGTTGGGATATGAAAAGAAAAAAACCTTTCAGGTTGGAAGAGGAAAATGTAATGCTTCATATTATGCTTTCATGGTCTTGAGGCAAAGAAGCCAGGTCTTTGATTATTAATCAGACTGAACTGAGGAAGACTGTGCTGTGTTTGCTCAGAAGTTGCTAAGGGCAATCATTTAACTTAGTTACACTGGCAGTTGGCTTTAGCTTGTGTACATATGAGCCACTCCAAAAATTTATCAAGAAATCTTCCAGTTAATTCAGAGAAGTTAAATATTAATGCAAAAGTAAACAGTCTGTTGACTCGCTGTGTGGCTCATTAGTTGAGAGCACAGCAGCAGTGTTGAAATAGTGATAGTTTCAAGAAATGAATGCTAAACCTCTCTTTTCATGGAGCAGCTATCCATCTGGAAGGGAACATAGTCAATTCCACAGTAATTTGAAAAGGGAAAGTCCAGATGAGATTCATTTTGTTCTTTCTCTGATTATCCCAATCATTTCTCGTTTTGCAATATATTCTGCAGCATGTGCTATGGTGGTGTTTATTCAAAAGTTAAATTATGAATCTTCTTACTTCAGATCAGTAGTGTTGCTGATGTTTTTCAACATCACAGACTCACAGTGCATATGTGAGACTGGAAATCACCTCTGGAGATGCCTAATCTCTAACCCCTCATCTCAAGGCTAGGGCAAAAGGAGCAGATTGGATGGATGAGATGAGAGCAGTGGATATTGTCTACTGCAGCTTCAGCAAGGCTTTTGACACTGTCTTTCACAGCATCCTTGTAGGTAAATTCAGGAAGTGTGGGTTAAGAGAGTGAGGTGGTTGAGAACTGGCTGAACAGAAAATCCCAGAGGGTCATTAGCAGTGTCACAGGGTATGGTTGGTCTGTCCCTAGTGGTGTCCCCAAAGGTCAGTACTGGGCCCAGTATTGTTTAACTACTTCATCAGTGACTTGGATGAAGGGGCAGGTGCCTCCTCAGCAGGTTCACTGACAGCACAGATCTGGGAGGAGTGGATGATGCCCCAGAGGGTTGTGCAGCCCTTCAGAAGGACAGGCTGGAGAGATGGGCAGGAGGAGATCTCTGAGATTCAGCAAAGGGAAGTGCAGGGTCCTGCACCTGAGGAAGAATAAACCCCTGGACAAGCACAGGCTGGGGGCTCAGCTGCTAGAAAGGAGAAGGACATGGTAGTCATGGCAGTCATGGTGTACAACAAGTTGTCCATGAGCCAGCAGTGCCATTATGGCCAAGGAGGCTCCAGTGGGATCCTGGGATGCATTAGGGTGAGCATTGTCAGCAGGTCAAGGGGGTGATCCTGCCCCTCTACTCAGCCCTGGTGAGGCATATCTGGAGTGTTATGCCCTGTTCTGGGATCCTCAGTAAAAGAGAGATATGGAGCTCCTGAGTGGGTCCAGTGGAGGGTAACAAAGATGATTTAGGGCCTGCAGGATCTCTTATGAGGAAAGGTTGAGGGAGCTGAGCCTCTTCAGCCTCAGGAAGAGATGACAAAGAGGGAACCTCACCAATGTCTGTCAGTGTCTAAAGATGGATAGATCAGGCTCTGCTCAGTGGTGCTGAGCAGTAGGACATGAAGCAATGGGCAGAAACTGATGCCCACAAAGTTCCACATGAACTTTTTAAGTTATCTTGATCTCTTTGTAAGTTGTTGAAGGTTTAGGAGCACGACTGGGTAGCAGTTACATGTAAGTGCATTGCCAAAGGTTTTATCTGTTCAGATACAACAGGCCCAGAGGTACCGTTTTAATCTTAGAGAAAAGGGGAGAAAGAAGTTGTAGCAAATATTTTTTCTTAGTTTATGTGTTTAGGGTTTTCTTTCTTAGTTTTATTGCTTCAGGGAGCAAGATTTGAGAATCAAAATGAGACGCTCTCTATAAATGAGCCTGCATATAATAATTCCCTGTTGTCCAACTTGTTGCAATGAACCTGGAACTTCAGATGAAAATTGAAACCCTAATGATTAATTTCAGATCTTTAATTCACTACAAGTTTTTCAATATATTCTTATTTTCTATACTGCTTTTACTAATGGCATTTAAAAAAAAATGATATCTTGATTTTTATTGGTTGTCTGATATGACCTTATCTACACACTTATATTCCATCACTTTATGCTTCCCTGATTCTTCATTGTCTGGCTTGAGTGTAACTCAGAAAGGACAACAAGGCCATGTGGGCAGGAGATAAATAATAAAGGAAGAAGTCAGATCTTAATTTGATACTTTCCCAAAAGATTTTATTAAATTACTGGAGTACCATCTTTGATACCATATTTTAAATATGTATGTGTGTATGTGTATGGTTCTGTATTATAGTAACCAGTCAGAAACCTGAATAATTAGAAATTGAAATTAGAAGGTGAAATGGAGAACTCAGCTGCATTGACTGTTGATTTATGAGATTTTCTTGCCTCACTGAAGTTTTACTATCTTCTGAACAATCAGCTCCAAAACTAGATTTATGAAATCATGGATTATTTTCAAATCTTTCAAATCACCCCCCTTCATTTGGCAGGGCTTAGGCTCTTGTGGCAGAGCATCCTGTACAGTAGACAGACAAACAGGTGAGGCAGGTCTGCTGTCCCTCAGGTGTCAGGCTCACTATTTTTTAAAAAAAAGTTCCATTAGACTTTCTTGTTCTGCATGATATAGCTGGGCAAGCTCTGCCTTTGACTGCACTGAGCTCCACGAGTGTAAGAGCACAGCTCTGGAGATTCTGGGGCTGCTGGCAGTTTGTTTGGTGCTGAGAACAGCATCATCTTTGTTGGAAAAGACCTCTAAGATCAGCAAGCCCAACCATGGACCCAGCACTGCCAACACCCCTGCTAAACCATGTCCCTAAGTGCCACATCTCCATGTCCTTTAAATCTCTCCAGGAATGGGGACCCCACCACTTCCCTGGGCAGCCTGTCCCAGTGCTTGACAACCCTGTTGGGGAAGAAATTTTTTCTAGTATCTAACCTAAACCTGCCCTGGTGCAACTTGAGGCCATTTCTTCTGGTCCTATCACTTGTTACTTGAGAGAAGAAATGCTAAGGTTTCAGTTTATCTTTACAGAATGCAGCAGCAGTCCTATTACACTGAATTTTGTAAAATGTGGTGGCTGGAGGAGCTTTTTTTTTTTTTTTTTTTGTTTGGGAAAACCCACACTGAGAATAAGCCTCAGAGAGAAAAGATTTGCATAGCTAAAACAAAAAGTTTTCAAATCATTTGACCTGAACCCATCAGCTGATTACAGATTTAATTCCAGTAATTTCTATTACATATGTTTTTCCTGGAAGGAAATGCAGGAAATTGCAGGTATTGTTCTAAAAATTGCTTTCTTAAGTACTTCAGTTGTCTTTCCTGGTGACCAAAGGAGATAGAGTTAATCTGCATCCAGAAATCAGTATGTTTTGCTGTAACAAATCAACACAGTTAAAACACCATATTATGAAGCTGCACTGGTCATTTCATATATACCCTAATGAAAATATTTTCCTGTTTGGTGTTGGGGTGGGTTTTATTTGCTTTTACTTTTTTGTTTTTTTCCTGTAGGTTCATTAAAAATGCTTACTTTGAATTGAAAATGAAACTTATAATCAAGTTTTAAGTATGAATGTAATATATTTAATTTATATTTAACATTTGCAAATGCAGTCTTAAGGGAAGAATTAGTGCTGACATCATTTTAATTTACCTGAGCGCTCATGCTGGGTCAGGAAAACTTCTCTTTCCTCATATCTCATTAGTATGTATAGCTAGATAAGCCAGAGGTGTGTTTTTTGAATATATTTTTATTTGCAACTTGCCAAAATGGCTTTTATAATGTTCCATGCCTGCTGTGTCTCACAGGTTTCTGCTAAGCCATACTTATTTTATAAGCCCAAAACTGAGATGGGTTTTTTTGCTCATTTCCAAGTTACTGATTCTAAAATTCCAGCTTGAAGAGTGAAAGACAATCACATTTTTCATCAACAATAAGGATCCAGGATACTGTTTGTGCCTTTAATAATGTCCATACATCTCTACTGCCATCATGCTCTGTGCTTGGTGCATCTGTGTGGATTCACTGCCTACTAAATAGGCCCCACCATGCACTTAATCAAGGATTTGGGCAATGGTTTTGCAGGTGAGGTTTTAGTCCTAATCAAACCCTTATCTAGGGTACTCTCTGATTTTTAGCAGTGACAAAACTGGAAGTTTGGGCTTAATATAAGACCTTGGTGCCCCAAACTTTTATGCTTTCTGGTCTCTAGAGTGGAAATAGTGAATTCTTATTTATCCACTGGTGTTCCTCACCAGGGCAGGGTCTCAAAGCTGAAACCAAACAAGGTGATGGCAAAAAATACCCCAATAAATCTCCAATCCAGAAAACAATGAAACCAACCAACAAAAGGCAATAAAGATCTTGGAGCAATAATAAAGCTGAAAAGCCACACCCATACAGAGTTCAGACTCTGTGGTGCAGTGGGTCTACTTCAGGGTAAACTTTTATCAGGGTAAATATGTTGTTGTGGGAGTTGATGTGGCTGTAAATAACTCCTTGAAGCTCTTGAGCTTATTTTAGAGCTGGCTTAAATATCTCTGAATACAGCATGGTTTGCAGAACAGCCATGTTGGGAATCATCAGAGGTCTTGTTTCTGCCAGAGGAAAGAGCACTCATTCTTCTTCCTTCTGAGATAGAGCTGGAAGAAGGAAGGACCTTGAAGGAAGGGTCTTGAATTGCTTAGTAGCTGTCTCCTTGGAGGTTAAATTCTGTCTCTTTGATATGAATGGATAAATTCCCATGACTCCCACGTGAACCAGGAAGGTGGAACAAGGGACAGTGCTGTCCCTTGCTTACTCTGGCTGGCCCATTTGGGGGTGGATTCCTTCCTCTAGAAAGGCTTGGCACCAGTTATTCAGGAGCAAAGGTTGGTGGTTAGGGTTCTCTCCTGGGAAATAAGATTTCTGAATGTCTGCATGCCCAGGAACCTGTTGAATCCAGCACCCAGCTCTGAGTGTCTGTGTGTTTAGGAGCCTGTTGAAGCCAGCACCCAGCTCTGAGTGTCTGTGTGCTTAGGAACCTGTTGAAGCCAGCATCCTCACCTGCTGAGTCCTGCCAGCCTTAAGCTGCTGTGTGAAAGGGGCAGATTCCCACCCAGCCTTTCAAAAGACAGTGAGCGGGTGCATTTTCTAAGAACCTCATCTTGTCAGTGTGCTCTGGATATTATTCCATAGTTATTAATGTTTGGGATGCCTTAGGGGATCTAAACATTCTTTTGCCAAATTTCTAGATCCTATCTTGGGAGGGATGTGAGAAATAGGCTTGGAGCGATTTAGACTGGGGCAATTCTAAGCGCGTACAAAGCCAACACCTAGGAAACTTTCAGGTCAAATCAGGAGGACAGCAGTAAGTTTAAACACCTTCTGGAGTATGGAAATACTGCTGAGAAGTATTTTGAATTTCACTTTGAACATCTGGGCCTCTCATCTAAGTCAATGTTCTAGAAACTTGTGTTTGCTGAATGTGGCTAATAGACACTGGAGACACTTGTACTATTTTAGATAAACACAGGGAGCAAAATGTTGGCAAGTATGGAGATACCTGTGGTTTAATTTTCAATTTGAGATGCACTGATGTTTTTGCTATTTTATTGTGGATGATGTCTATATGTGATTAGTTACTGGGTTTTTTGATGGACTCTTTATTTTCTTGATACTCAGTCTACAGACTCATTTTTCTCCTTAATAATGCAATGCTGTCTTCTCTATACCAAACTTGAGCTGACTCAGAAGTTAACTGAAAAATACTGAGGAACTGAAGAGTGTAAGTCATCAGAAGTTCTTAGAAAAGTAAAACATTCTCATGTAGCCATGTTAGAAAATTAAGCATAAGATACATAATATCTCCTCTAATTTGACTTTTATTAGTATATTCGTATCTATTGCATTGCAACGAGAGGTTTTACAAAATTTCACATGCCACAGAGAAAGCAACATTAAGATCTTAGGATAGATAAGAAGATTGCTCCATCATCCACTTTTTTGGATCAGCGTTTACACCTCAGACACTGGCAGAGTGATTTTTAATTTAATCTGGCTACCACTTCAGAAGCTATTTCCCATGACTTCACACCCATTCACATGAACTCACTGCATGAAAGCTCTCACCTTTGAAAGCAAAGTTCAAAGTTGAGTATGCTTTCCTGACTGGAATTATTTGCAGCTCAGTTTCCCCCTGTTGGGAGATATATTATCATAATCTTGTTTAGTTCCCACTGTTCTAAAGGTATCTAAAGAGCTTTGTTTTTAGAGGTTTGTGGGTTTTTTTTTTTCTCTTTTCACCTTAATGATCCTGTCTTTGGTCAGTGGAAATCAGGTGCTATTTATTCAATATCTGTAACACCCACTTCATGGGAATCTGAGTGTCATTAGCTCTGCCCATGGCTTTAGAAAAACAAATCTATTCTGATTTGGGATTGGCAAATGAGACTGTCTGGGGTCAGACATAAAGGAAGCCGGAAGAGAGCAACAGTGAACAAGGAAACATTAGTATGAAAACAATTTTACTTCTATGAATCATAGAGCCTTTGGTGAAATTAATTAAACAAGGTCCTGGGCACATTCAGAGAAGGAGTTGAAAGGTAAAATACCTCTATGAAGGTGAAATAAGTTCATAGTATTATTTGAAGTGTTCTCAAGAATGTTCCGTACACAAGGAAAATGGGAAAAAAATTGAAAGTTGGGATTTGTGGGTAGACACCACATGTTGTATTTTACTGTTGCACAAGAGGAAAGCAGTTTTACTTCCAAGCACATTAGCCCAACATCAGAGGATAAAAAGACAAACTTTTGGGACTACAATCTTTGGATACCTCTTGTGTGCTTAGAGCAGGATTCCTACAGCAACTTCCATGCAAATATGGACAGAGCTTCCTTCCTTTTCACTCTCAGCTATAATTTTAGTTCTATGGCCACAATTTTGAAAAATCAGATGTTGTCCAACAATTGTACACCCATGAATGTGGTGAAAGGGTTTAAACTCTGTTGCCTAATGAAGAAAAATCAAATTAAATCAATACAGTTATAGTCATGTGCAGCCATGTACAATTTTGACAATGTATGCATTGTTTACAACCAAAACCCATATAATTATGCTTTCTAACTACAATCTGGTTTGCTTTTTCTATTCTAAAATTTAAATTTTTTCTCTTCCTGTAATGTTGTAATTTTTCCCTCTGGTTTCTACATAGGTTTCTTGTCTTTGCAATGTAAAATAGGCCTAAGTTTTCCTCTGCATCTATTTTTTTTTTTTTTTTTTGGCTACTATACAAATCTCATTTAAGCCAGAACTTTTTTCTTTTTTAATTTATCTGTATGTGTTCTTGCCAATTTTTAATGAGAACATTGCGGCTTACTATTAAAATGAAGAACAAACAAAACCATGTCCTAAAACATCCTGTTCTGGCCTGTGCAGGTTTGCATGTAAATTTTAGGCAGGAATCTTTCTTCCTGATCTAAATATTAGCTGCTGTAGCTAATTGAGAATGTTATTACTTTTCATTATGACTGTTCATAGAACATTCCCATATTTCGACATTTTCAGGGAAATGGTGGGGGGCAGAAGGTCAGTATTTGAACAAGGATGGAATGAATGATTATGACACAGGTATATAGTTCATTGTTGCCTGATAAGCAGGGAAGGAGGGAGAAAAGACTGGTATTAGAGGCATGATGGGGCAAAGCATAGATAGAATGTGGTTTGCTGGCAGATGAACTTTGTGCACCTAATTCTCTAGTGGTGTAAGAAAATGGGACAGTGTTATCTTCTGCCTTCATATCACACACTGCCATAAGTATTATTAAATGCTTGGCATAAAACTGCTTCAGTAGCATGCTATAAAATAGTATTTTTACTTTCTCAGTGTTTGTTAGGTTAAAAAAAAAAAAAAAAACACTTTTAATTTTTAACTGTTCTACTAGGAGAAAAGAGCATTAAAATAAAAGCTAGCAAATTGGACTGAGTTAGAAACTTTCCAATGCCATCAAACCTGAATGCTTATTCATCAAACCTCAATAATTGTATATTAAACACTTGGACTTGATTAATTCCTTGCCAGGCTTGCCATGGTGCTCAAGGAGTGCTTCTTGTATTTTTATTTGATTTTTCCCTAATGTCAGCGACACTGAATGTCTTGGGATACTTTTTGTCTGGTTCACATCCTTCTGGTGTCTCACAGGGCCATAGAGCTGGAACTGCTGGCAGCTGTTGGTGAAATGGGTGCTCTTCTTGTCTTAGTGCAGAAGCTGATGAGAGATGAGGAATAGATCACTTCATTACAACTGCATTGGTGGATGAACACTTCTCAATTAGTTGAGATTAAAGCCTGAATATTTTGGACTTTGTTGTTTGTTGATTGCTTAGTCAGACATGAGAAAAACTTGTTTTTCTTCTTCTGACTGTGGAGTAGCTGTAAGGAAAGCTCTGTCTTTATAAACTTGTCAAATGTCAGAACTTCCTGCAGACCCGTTTTTGACTGTGTGTCATTTACATGAATATTCTGATTTTGTACCAAAACAGTAGGAAAGGTCCTCTATCTATAGGAGAATAAAGTCCATGAATGCTTTATTGTTGCATGTGACCAAATGCAAATTGCACAGACATGAATCCCTCAATCTATTATAATTTGCAAAACTCTTACTGGGTAGATTGTTACAAAATGCTGCAGGCTTTTTACTTGTGGAAGAATTTTCCTAATTTTACTTACGGGCTTTTGTTGCAGAGCTGTTTAGAAGCAGGAATTTTAATTTTCTTTTGATTTTATGTTTATATATTCCCAGTTTTGGGGCTATGTTTGAATAAGGACTATCATATATACATTTCAAATTTTAAATTGAATCCAAACTTCCTCAAAGTTTTTGGATGGTGGTGGAGTATCTTGGTGTTCTAGGCCAGTCACATCTGTAAGTTAGAACAGGAAAATGAAAATTACAAGGGATGATTTTCAGGAAATATTTTTCTAGCAATTATTTTCTGCTTCTCCCCACCCATCCTACACCCAACCAGCCTGTAAGATCAAGATCTATTCAGTTTTCACTGTTTTAAAAGGTCTTGTCAGGTGCTGGGGGAGATGTGCATGTGGAGGATTTCACTGCATACCAATTTTAAGACAAAGATAAATGTAGTATTTTTTCTTTTGAAGGCAGTGTGTTTGAAATCTGAATCATCCACTGTCAGTAAATGGGACAAAACCAGGACAAATGATGGAATCAAAGCCTAACATCCTTAGCACAACCTTGAAAACAAATAAACCTGAAAGGGTGCCAACATGCATGTTCTTGCAGGAGAATGTTTGCAGCTCCCTTTTTCCTATTTCTTGTGCTGACAACTTCCAGCTGTGTGAAATATTTAAACTGGTCTAATATAAACCTACTGCTAAGCTGTGCAGTGAGAATAATGCTATCAGTTACACATTTAAAGTAAAGTCACACAGTTTTAAAAATTTTTAATTTGTTTAGAAAGTAAGAAGTTTTTCAAGTTTTGGAAGATGTTTGGCAGAAGGTCCTAAATCTTCTGTTCAGCACCTTTCTCTGCTTTTCCCTAAAGATGGTCTTTATCAACCAACTTACCAGCACTTCAGATTTTCTCCTTAATGTATCTATCAGCTATTTCTTGTACCAGCAGCAGTCCTTGAAGTTTTCAGCTGCTGCTCTAAAAGTGTGTTTATAGCCAAACCCCTTTCAGAGGCCTAAGCATGTAATGAGATTTTAATACAAACTCAGAGATGGATACTGGGAGTCCACTTTCAATTCCTAACAAAGCTTTAAATTCCCTTTATTTCCTTTTATTCTTCAAAGAAAGGCACTTATTGATAGATTTATTTTTTTAAGGTAGTAGCAAACTGATTTGGCAGTTTATTGTTGTTGCACCTGAATGCAAGAAGCATGTAAATTTTTAAGGTTCTATTTGATGGCCAGTCTTAGCCTCAAACAGCCCACTAGATTTCAAAGATGACTCTGGTAGTATAAATGTTTATACTTTACATCATTTATATTTTTACATTTATTTCTCCATCTTAGTTTGTATTTGCATATGTGTTCCTATCGTTCTATACTGAGAGATAAGTCTTTAATATATATGTATATATATGTGTGTATATATATATATAAATAGTTTTTAAGTCTGTATTAGGTTTCAAATGAGCACAAGAGTGTACAATTTCAGTAAGTCAGGAAAACGTTTTGCTGAAAAAATGTTTTACCTTTCAAACATTTCATTTTCATTGGACACAATATTTTTTGGGTCTTAAATTTCAAATTACAAATCATTTCAAACATACAAAAGGGATTATTTTATTTTGAAACTGTCAAAACAGATCACTTCAGCAACTTTAGGAACTCTTTTCTGAAGAAGACATTAATTATAACTGTCTTTTCCTCCTTTAATTTCACCCAGCTGATGTTTTCTAGCAAAATAAATGAAGATAAGAAGAATAAATCATGAACGGGTGTCCTTTCAGAGAGAACTCTGCAATATTTTGTTAACTAATGGGCAAAATTATATATAAAGATTAATTATAATTGTCAAATAACTTGGAGTGGCTATTTTAACTGCAATCTGAGACATTATTGAAGATACAAAATGAAAAACACACATCCAGTTTAGATAAATATTCATAGTTTAAGAGATTTAAACAAAACTAATACTCAGCAATGGATGCATAATCAATGTAATATAAATCTACACTTAAACAATTTTGGGCTATGGAAAATGTAAATATAACTATCAAATTTTTTGTGGTAAGTTCCAGTCATGACTGGAACATTATAACTATATTTATGTGGTGAGCTCTTGGTAAGAAATAAAATGTATATTGTACAGTAATGTCTAAATTAGTTCCAAAATGTGGGGAGTGTTTTTTTATTTATGCAGATACTTGAAGATACATTGGGCCTGTGCAGTGGAAACAGGGTTATAATGATAGTTGGGGATGTTTCAGGATGAAAAGGGTCAAGTGATGGGGCCCCCACACACCCCAAGAGTCTGCATGTTGTCACTATTGAATTAAATAAGGTATTTAGGACAATGGCATGATTAGGGAAGGGGAATTGCTTGGTTTTTTGGCTATGGGGCGCTCACAGTACATAATTTCTATGTTATTTGGCATAATTATTTATTGGAAACATGCAAAGTGTATGAGTGATATCAGCAGAAACTGCAGAATGGATTTCTCCATAGCAGGCACAGGGACAGTGTCTCTGCTCCTCTTCTGGTGAATGCTTTAGAAACATTTTGCACAACCCATGAGCAAAAAGACAGAATAATTACTGTAATTAGAACATCATAAGCTGGGCCCAGGCTCAGCAGCATCTTATAGAGACCTTTTTCAGTAATTGTCTGGTATTTATTCTTTGCATAGTAGTAAGGGCTGCATATCTCACCTGAGCTGCTTATTTAACATAACAGTATACTTTCAATACACTTTCTTCCCCCCTCTCAGTAAGTACTTTCCAGAGACTTGTTTTTTGCATTTCAATCAGCACAGGCTAAAATATTGCAGTTAGTTCCATTTTTCCAGTGTTTTGGCTTTGAGTTTTATTAACCAAAGGCCTTTAATTCAAAAAAACATCACTGTTTTCCAGTTTTGCCCAGGGAGCTTTTCCAGCAGGTCCTGTTGTTTTCCCTGAAAGGAGGAAAAACTTGTCATAAAGTTTTGTTTCTTTAAGGCAACCCTGCTTATTTACAAAGATTGTCTAAAGGCTGGTTTCTGTAAGCAATGAAAGAATTAGGAAAGCAAAAAAAAAAAAAATTATTTCATTGTTTCCAGTGTCAAGGCTGTTTAAACTTGCAAATGTATCCCAAATATTCTCCAACTCCAAAATATACTCTCTAGGCTTCTCTTACAAAAATGTTCTTTGATTTCTCTGAAAAATAAGTTGGAGTATTTCTTGCTTTATGTTACTCCTGTGACTTCCTGAAACAGATGCTTGGGTGAGTTATGTCAGGCAGCAAAGCCAGGCTGGATGTCCTCTTTCAGCAAAGCAGACAGTGACATCTTTCTGCCTTAGCACTCTGCTTTTCCTCATTCCCAGTCAGATCATCTTAGCAATTTCAGACGAACATTTAATTATTTTTTTAACTTTCTACAAAAGTAGGGTTCATTCATTTCCAAGAAGGTTGGTGGAGAGTAAGTTGTTTTGACAATTTATTTTCTTCATTTGTTATTTGAGTAGCTATGTATCTTCTGTGGTGTGGAGATATGCACTGATATTTGATAGTGAAGTGCCTTTGATTCTGCTCATGAAATTTACCCTGTTTAGGTTAAACTGGAAGCAGGAGGTGGAAACAGCCATTTTCATACCTGTTAATAGGATTTTACATCTATTTATTTGTTGTGATGATGATATTACTAATTTCAGAAGAATTTGTCAAACAAACCAAAAGATTTCTCCATGGGAAGATATCATTTGATGCTAACTTTATTCTGTTAGACTTAACTTAGTTCTAGTTAGAGCTAAGATATAACAGCTGAGAGACATAAAATTAATGTAGAAACATCTATTGTGTACAAATATCAGAAGTATTTCATTTTTCCCAGTTTAGCCCCAAAAGTACATTGATGATGTAAGTATAAGAAGGTAACAAAAGTACAAAAGGAGAGAAGATGCTGTTCATCATGCAGAAAATTTTGTTTCAAAAAATAATCCTCTGTGGAAAACTGATTTGGTGTATGCTCCCACACTTGCTATAAGAAACCTCTGCAAAAGAGATATTTTTCTCTGTTCAGTTTAGTAGAGATTTTTACAAGGAAGGATGGCTACCCTTTTACAAAACTGAGCTTGAAAAAATTAATTCTGTAACACTGTTTAAACTGCCTTGAGCATAGTAAGAATAATGATGTTATTAATAGCAAAGAATGTGATGTATTGGTCCAAGAGTGGAATTAAGTGAGAATGAAACTCAGAGGTCTGAGAGCTGCTCCAGAGAAGTCAAAGAAATAATGACAATCCATCTAAAATTAATTCCTACATTTTTCAGGCCCCTTTGCTATTTCTTAACCTTTTAACTAAGCAGATGAACCAAGAACCAGCCTTACTAAGAAATTTCAGACATCTGCTTCCACTTAAAATACCTCTTTTGTTTCCTGCTTTCATCAGGTTTCTCAGAGAGGGGAATTTCTCTCAGCCGGTGTTGTGATCTACGTGAGATAATCAATAGCAGCATGTGATAATCTGCAGTGTGATAGACTGACAAATACAAACTAGACCAAGCACAAGATGGATCTCTTGTTTCTATAAATATTTTACACTTTCTCAAAGGCCTTAACTTTATGAAGGCCTTGGAGACACATGCCTGCAAGTATAACACTTTGCTTTGCTCAATTCCAATTACATTTGGAAATGTAAAAGTGTCTCTGGCATATGAACTCTCACATGCTTTGTCTGTGGAGAACATGATCCATGAGTTCTGGCTTTTTGTAGGGCTTTAATTCTCAATTTCTACTCCTTAGAAGAAGCTACAGTGAAGCTAATGTTGATCAAAACCAGAGATGTTTTCCATAAAGTTGACACTAAGGTATTTATGTCATCATAAATACTGGGGAGAAGGTTTATACAGGAGTGGGAGAGCAGCTTGGCCAAGGGGTTAATCTTATCTTTAGTCAGTTTGAATGAAGATATGTAAGAAACCTGCTTTTATGACCTTTTTTTTTTTCTCTAAGGCTCCAAGTTTAGAGTTGGTTTTATATCAATGCCATGTAGACACAGTGTTCTAAAAGGGTCATCAGCCTGGTCCGGTGCTACAATCCTCATGGGACTTTTTCACCATGCTAAACCCTTCAGTCACTAAAAAGCTTCTTATGCAGTGTAAAAACAAGGAAAGGAAAAACCAATCTTTTGGTTTTGATTTTTCAAATTTATTCCAATAGGAACTGTGGCCCTAGCAGCTGCATGATCCCTTTGATCCCTGCTCCTGCTGAAAGGGATGGTCTCATCCTCTCCTTACCGCAGCCATTGCTCAGTTTTTCCACCATTGCTGTTTGTACTTCCTTGCATTGAGCTAAATCACTGGAGCACAGACTTTTCTGGGGGAGTGCCAGGGATGGGGAGCAGTTGGAAAACAATGCTTTTTTACATAATGACTGAGAGCAATGTGCTGGAAATACACAGCTTTGATACTTCATTGGAAACTACTTCGTGACAGTGTATACAGAAAGTTAATTCTACTTTAGTGAGGTAAAAATATAGGCAGGATGAAGCCTAGGTAGAAGGCTAAATGATGAGAATGAGAATTGAAACTGTTAAATATGTTTAGAGAATGGCAAGTGAAAGTAGGAAGTGCAAGTGCTTGGACTTGTTAAACTTGTTACCTTTGTTGCTTACTTGGAAATAGGACCGAGCTACTCAGTCAATAAATAGCTCCAAAAGTCCTACAAATCTAAAGTTCAGTCTAGACAAAGATGTAAGAAAAGATGTCATGGTAAAAAGGAAAGCTTGGAAAGAATTAGCTTATTCTTTTCTAAAATGAATAAGCTACCAAAACCTGAGAAACTATCCTGAAGCATTTTGTTCTCTATAGAAAAATTATTTGAGGGAGAATGCAATACTAAGAGACATCAGGTTATGTCAGTATACACCAGATGCACATGAATTTGTCAAACAGTATAGATATGAAGAGACTTCCACACTTTTGGGCTGCTTATGAAAATTCATACCATTGCAAAAGCAAAAATCACTATGGGGGAGGCAGAAATAGAGCTCTGGACAATATCCTACACTAAAGAGACTGCCACACTAGAAGGGGTGGAACTATGGCATTTTTAAGGCTCTAAGCATGGCTTTATTTCTGAAATCAAAAAAGCTAAAAGTATGCAATTTAGCATTACTTGAGTGAAAAATTTAGTGCTTAAACACCTGGAGGAGATCTTTCCATCAATTGTTGTGGCTTCATTGATTTGGTTTAGTTTAGTTATCCAGGGCCAAGGTCAAATTATTTTGCTCTGAACTCAGACAAAAGAGATGTGGTAGAGTTAAATACAGAAATGGACATTTAAGATACAAAAATGTGAGATCCTTACAGTTTGATAGTATTGGCTGTGGAATGTCTACTTAGGGAAAATATAAATTGTTTTGTGCTTTTAAAGTGATTCTGAGTGAAGCCCAGTGTAGCGTGCTGAAGTACAGTGATCTTCCACTAGCTGGAAAATGGGCTGTATTCCATAATTTTTCCAAGTACTGTTATTCTTTACAAGAAGCCACATAGGAGAAGGATCAAATTTAAGTATTTATATATGAAATAAGTTGTAGAGATTCAAAATTACTTTCAAATCAAAACCAGATTTAGGAATAGCTGTTGTTTGTTGATTGAAGACAGCACTTATATAGACTCTTTATGCCCATAATTGAGGTTTTGATCCCCAGATGCAGTTTTGTAAGCAAGGTAACATCTCTGATAGCAAATTAATGAATCAGCTTTTCAAGTCTGTATGAAAATCATACTTGAAGCTGTGGTAAGTTTCTGATTTGTTTGATAATTTTCTTCTTTTTCCTAACTAATGTAATAGTGCAACATATCTAAAAGTGTATCTAAAAATCATCCTGACCTAAACAAAGGGCCATGGAAAACTGAGGATATATTTATAAATTTGAATGCTGTTTGCTCTAAACACTTATTGGCCATTGCTCCAGTAGTTGTGCCCAGGAATTTTTTGGAGTTGCAGAAATATACATAAGCTCAGATTTTGGATTTCCTTTAGATACAGGAAAAGAGATATAGTTGCTGCAACAGAGTGTTCTGTACACCCACACATGATAAATAAAGCTAAATCAGAAGGAGAAAAACATGCTGCTTGGCAGAGGTATTTGTAAATTGCATAAGCAAAAGCTATGCCTGTAGCACCATAAAAAATAATTTTTGCTTTAAGATTCCTGTGTTTCAGTTCAGTAAATATAGAAGCTAAACATAAATGCCATTAACATGATATCCAGTGTAAGGATAGAGGAAGACAAAAAAATACAGAAAATGTTCTTGTCTCTCTGTTTTGTCACTTATATTTGGCTTTGAGAAAGAAGTTTTGCTTCCCTGATTTGCAGACGATTTCTAGACTGCTAAATTGCACTATGAGGCCATAACACCAAGCTTTAAAACTGGCAACACAGAGGTCATTCTGATGTGTTTTGGTAGTGTTAGTGTTACTCTGCTTTAAATCAGAGCTGCATGAACCAGTCTACATGTGCTGTCCTTGGGTACAAAACAGATATATACTATCTTTGAAATTTAAGAGAATTCCCACTTTTCCACTCTAGCAATAGTCATAAACAGATGTCAAGGCTTGAAAAATTAATTCAGATGATGCTGAATCTTCTTAAATTTCATCATGCCATGCTTAGAAAAGGGAGAAGAAGCAGGCAGCTGATAACCACTTGCAAGCAGACTGAGGTGTAAGGTTAGATGGAGAATTACAATTAAATATGTTAAAATTAATACCTGTTTTCTATTACAGGATGGAAAAGTTCCTCAAAAGGGTGTTCTGCTTCTATACCAGTGAAATCTGTGTACAGAGGGACAAGTTAAGGGCTTGTATCAGAGATAGTGCTGCTCACTGAAGACAAGATGTACCAGGCCAGAACAAACTGACCAATTATTCAGTTCCCCAGAGATGTTAAGTCAATTGTGTCTTGCTTCAGGAAAGTGGATTTTACTTGCAGATCAGCAATTAGGCTACACATAGGGCAAATATCCATTAATTTTCAGTTATCTCTTGCAATAGTACGTTTCCTAATTGCCCAGGAGAAAAAAATCATGAAAGGATGGACAGCATTTTCATGCATGTGAGAGAAGTCTCCATCTACTGCTGATCATCCTTTCTCAGGCCTTACTTTCTAACATCTGGACTGAACCTGCTGTTCCCAGAGCAGCATGGCTGTGTGGGGTATTAGGAGGTGTCCAAGTGCAATTTGTCCATCAGGGAAATTGTTCCCCTCCACAGCAAGGAGAACTTACTGGCTTCAGAAGATGTGAATAAAAACATATGGCAGAGAACAAAGTTCTGTGGATTGTTTTATTTTAAAGACAAAAGCATTTCAGTGTTGTGGTGTTTTACTGAGTTGCCAGAAACTTGCTCTAAAGTTCTATGGGTTTTTTTTGTGTGCTTGTGACCAGTGTTTAAAGCAAAACCCAGGGGTGTAATGTCCTGTGCTGTCCTGACAGAGTGATACCTTAAAAGCAGTGACAGATAGAGAGCCAGTGCCTTGCTGGAGGCAGCCCAGTTATTGCTACATGAAAGAGCATCTTTGATTGGCAGCTTCAACTTAGTGGTTTTATTGTGATTCAGTTTAGAATTGCAATTGTTTTCCAGGGACCTAACGGCACATTTTACCTGTCTTGTTGAAGGAGGTGTCTGGACACTTGTGTGTTAGCCCTTTGTAATTTATCTAGCTGGGTCATAGAGCAAATTCTTCCTGGAGGTTAGATTTCCCTGTCTGCTGTTATGTTAGCAGGTCTAAGACTTCCAGACATACCTGCCTGCAAGTGAGGTGGGCAATGGCATTTTCAAGGTTGTGTCTCATTGCCTGATTCAGAAAAGGGGAGCTCCAAACAGCTCTTGATCATTTAACTTCTTTCAGCAACACATATTTGAAGGGTTGCATGCTTAACTGAAAATAAACTACAGAAACTCCCAAACAGCTGTGAGCTCTACCTCACCTGCTCAAATCCCATTACTGACTGGTGTGTCAATCTACAAAATAATGCTTCAATTTCTGAATGACTCTATGATATTTTTCCATTAAAACTATCTCTCTTTTTTTTTTTAGCTTACACAGCTGTGTCCTGCTGTCTTGACATTTCTGCTTGTCAATTAAAATTCTTGGCACAAAACAGCCTTTACTTGTGGGTACATCATCCTTGTGATTATTTCTATTGCTCAGAGGAACTGAAAGCACATAATCTCTGATTTGTGAAGCAGGGTTCTTACTGGTATCTTGTTTTATAGTATTTATAATAGAGGGCATATTAAGTATGTTCTTTTGATTTAAAATAATATTTTAGAAAATATGCTTTCTAATAAGGTGTCTGTGAGATGGTTGTAGCCACAGACCAATCAAATATGGACATGGATTATACAGTAACTCAGCTTCTTCTCCCAGCCCAAAATTTGGTTTGCATTTCTGTTTTGATGCACTCTTGTCAGCATGAAGTCAGTTCTGAATAACTTCTTAATGTACCTTGATTCTAGACTGGAAATCAGTTGAAGTCCTTTGAAAAGTGTCTCTTGCCCACAGCCAGCATTTTGAGCAAACTTTCTTTGCTCTGCCAGCAGAGCACAGGTAGCAGGAGGTGGATTAGCATGCCAGCCTGCAAAGCTGCTCTATTGGTACTTACTTTTAGGTGTTTAACTCAAACACCCAGCTTTAAGACAGCTCTCATTAGAATTACACAGTGAACTCATAAAATCTCTCAGGTTCAAAAGGCTGGAAATCAATAAACAGTCTCCTTCTATTTAAACCAGCGGTTTACAGTTATCTATGAAACAAATTATTACCTTTCTGAACCCAAAATTTGTCATGTTAAATATTATTTTTTTTTTGCCTTGGCCATGCTACTCTACTTAAAAGCTGGTTAAATGGTATGCAATAACTTTCATAAAATATGTGAAGGACACCTCATGTTTTAAATTCATTTACTTAAAGTTACAAAAGATAAAAATTAATGGAAGAAAAAATCTAGTGTGGAACCATATGTTAATTAAAGTTCATTTAAAAAAGTGTAGTTTTGGAAATGTTTTGCAGAAAGATTTTTACTTAGGAACTGATTATGCTTATGTGTCACCAACCCAAAAAATTTGCACAAGCATAAGGAACTTTTCCCAGTTTAATTTCAATAGAATCATAGAGAATTTCTGTTGCAGAGTACAAAAATATTCATAATCCTGAAATTGATAAAGGATGAGAAATCTGATTCTTAGATGTAAAATAATATAAATATATGCCTTCTCATTAGATTGGGTTGCAGTAAATGACTGCTTTAAGAACAGATACATTAATAGCAGAGTTGAGATTACCAAACTGTTAAAATCATGGTTAGTGGTTTTTTTTCAGTAAAAATGCTCCAGTGCTGTTCTACACACACACACACAAAAAAAAAAAACTTACCCTGGTTTTCTGTGGTGAAATCAATGGTTCTTGGATGAGAATATTATGTCCAGTTCTTGCTTTTAGAGCTAACAAACTAGATGTTACAAATAGTTGTGAAATAGTTTTGTAGAGCCACTTAACTTACATATTCTGTCATTCACTTAAGAAGGAGAGAATTACAGCAATTTTTTATGTTTTCAAGTGTTCATAGTGAGAAAATATTCAGTATTGTGATGGAATTTAAGTAAGAGAGTATTTGCTAATGTGTTTATGGCAAAGGGCCATAAATGTATATAGCATTAGCACCTAGGGAAGTAGGAGTCTGGACAAGTTGGAATGTTTGCTGTTCTCAGGGTGATTTTCCTTATCAAATTAGCAATAAACTGGCATGTTGATGACATTGTCTTTGGAAATATTGTGATTAATGTTTTCAAAATATTTTAATTAAAGCTCTACACAACAGAGCTTGTTGCATAGAAACTAATGAAAATTATATCATGCCTGGAACAAACTCATTACTAACTCATTGCTATAGTCAATTAGCTAAATTCACTTTTAGATGTGTGTAGCCAAGCTCTTTTGAGCTCCTAGCTGTGTGCATATATATATATATATATATATATATATATATATATATAATGTTTGCTGTTGTAAACATATTCTGTCTCTTTAACCAGTCATATTTCTTTTGTCTCCTTTGAGCCATCCATATTTGATTTATTAGTATCTATGGGGGAAGCAAAAGCAAAGAAAGGTGACAAAGTTCTTTAGCCATAGAAAATAAGAACACAAAATAATGTTCACAAGTACATCTTACCAAGTATTGCACATTTTCCAGTGCATATTGCTCTATGTGCAAATTGCTTGTTGTTACATACAACAATAATAAGGTTCCAAACATATATTTTAAGTGTATCTAGATATTAAAATATGTGAACCATGAAACACAATCTGTCTTTGTAATCGATGCAGTCATTACCACAGAGGTTTTAACAAGGAAATTTGATTTTTCCCTATAAACTAAATATTCCTTTTCCTGAAATTCCCCACCTTCCATATTACCTTTTAGTCTTGTGTAGAAGAGTTATGTGCAAAGGCTTATGTGCTGAGACTTGCACATAGTCTTATGTGCAAAGTGAGTTGTTCTCCTGATCAAATTTGCATTTCATTTCATTCGGTGTTAGAGTACTTTAAAGAGTCAGAAAATACAGTGTATTTTTCAGACTCATTACCTACAGAATTTTCACTTTTCAGAAAACTAAAGCTCAGAATGGTAACTTCCTGAAGTGTTTATTTTATTGAATGATGAAGAACATAAAGCATAAAAGACTCTATCATATAATTAGCTAAATTCCCCCTGTGGTTCTGTAAGCCCCAGCCAGGCTTTTCTCACTTGCTTTTTCCAGAGGCATTCCATTGTGTAAAGCTCTGCTAGTTTTATTGAATGGAAGAACATGGAAAGAACAACCAGTGGGCAGCTTTAACCTCACTTCACCCCACACTGGTTTTAAAATTCAGCTGATGCTCTTCAGTAGAGAAATGAATGATAATATCAAACAGCTTGGAAAGTGAAAGGAGTGGCTGCATCTACCAATTATTCAAAGTAACCCACTACATTTTAGGCTAATGCACTATAAATCATGGTATTTAGTGCCAGTTTCATTTATAGCATATGGACAGGCAAAGAGAGACAAGTATTTCATGTGTTTCTTCATATCTTCATGAAAACACTGGAAAGGCCTTGCCTTTGTGAACCATGGTCAAGTCTTACAGGTATTTTCTCTTATATCTTGAAGCCTTATATTGCTACTCTTGAGGTCAGGGAGAGTTTAGTGATTGAAAACATGCTTGCAGTGATACCATCCCTCCAGACTCTTAATAATCAATTCAAACAGCTAATAGCTCAAAAGGACTCCTCTTATGTCTATCCTGCTTCCTCAGTTGAACATTTTGCTCAAATTAAAGTATGGGCTTCTTATCATTCTTAGTTGATATTCTTGATCTCAAAGGTGGCTATAAATAGTACTGCAGTCTGTGATGTGCAGTCCTGCAGTTCTCACTTTGCCTATCTGCTTTTCTTAAGAACACATTTTTCCTTTTATATATAATAAGTGAATTATTAGAATCATCGATTCTAGTTTGTGGTGACATCTGGAATTTACTGGGCAGTTTCAAGTTTCAAGCAAGGTTCTTCATTTCTGAAAGTAAACTGAAAGCCTGCAGTGATCTTGGTGTTATGACATATCTAAGTTTACACAAAGGCAAGTGCAGTCCAACCTAGACAAGTTTGGGGCAGCTGACTTTGAACTGTACAAGGCAGAACTATGTCAGTGGGGCAGCAAGGAAACCAAAAAACAGAGAAAATGCATCTTTGTACTTCTCTGAATTATTTACAGTGATCAAAGTTTTCTAGTTTAAATCTTAGCTGAGTACCTTCTTATGATACAGAAGTAATTGTGGCAGTGCAAGCAAATGCCATTTTATTTCCTCTAATATGCTCATGAACTTTGACAGTTTTCAAATAACGACTCTCCCATTTTTCCCTTAGACAGACATTTGCTGCTTTTGCACTCCATTCCAAAAGGACCAACCTGCTTCTGCATCCTCACTAAGGCAGTGGCTCAAATTCTGGTCAAGTGTGAAGTCAGAACATAACCCAGTTCTCTTTAAATACATGTAAAGATTTCACATTATTGGTTCATCTTGAGGGCCAGGGATGTGATTTTTAGGACAGAAACAAAAGAAAATATGTTTTCAGATTATATTGTATTCTTTTCAGCTTCATGGCTCCTCTCTAATGAATGAAACAAAGCAAACAAACAAACAAACAAAAAAAAAAAAACCATGACATTCTGAGTGAATGTTACAGAAAAAAATTACTTCTGAAACATGTTAGCTGCCTACAGTGACAGCCTAGTCTAAGTTCAAAGAAAGTTGTCCTGAGCATCACAGACAATTTGGGATATGTCCTTCCCACATTTCTCTGAAACTACAGGATATCCTACACCATAATAATAATAGTAATAATAATAATAGTAATAATAATAGTAATAATAATAGTAATAATAATAGTAATAATAGTAATAATAGTAATAATAGTAATAATAGTAATAGTAATAATAATAATAATAATAATAATAATAATAATAATAATAATAATAATAATAATAATAAATAACAATAACAACCTGTGGGTTCTTAAGAGCCAGGAAAGAGCAGTATTAAAAGAGGAGAGAGAAACTGTACTTAAACAAGAAACTGTCAGGCCTTTCTTTTATATTCCAAACTCTCAAACTGATTCCTGAACCAAGTACAAAACACTCATCTGTGTTTTCTACTTTATTTGAAACATACTTGAAATGTTATTATATGCAGGCTAAAACTGTTTATTTCAGAAGGGAATGGTCTCAGTGACATTTTTATCTTGATTGTCCTTGTGGGTTTTTTATGTGTCTTGGAACAAACCATGTCTAAAGAAAAAAAAATGTGCAAGTAAAATAATATCTCCTTGGCAGTTAAAATGCATGTGTATGCTATTTACTGTTTTTCAGGAAGAAAGTAAAAATGAATAATTCTGCTAAGTTCTGTCACAAAACCTAACTAAGGAGATGTACTGGGGTCTTGGCACTACTGGCATTCAGGGATCTTTTTGAAAAGCAAATTGTACTTCTCAAGACAGTGTGTACTCTGTTGCCTTTACTTGCTTCAGAAGAGGGCACATCAGAAATTAAGGAAATGTACATGGAAATGCATCCAAATCCAGTCCTCCCATGTTTGGTGAATAGCAGCTGTTTATGGGTGCTATTTACTTTGAATATAGAGTGAAGAAATATCTCACCATTAAATAACATCTCTCTGAGGTGTTTTCACAGTACATGAGCTTCACCACCTAAGTTGTACTCATGCTTTCATTTAAACAAGCATGTTTTCTATCCATTATTTAGTTTGCCTGCTGTATTCATTATAAATTTGTTCTATATTTAATGCTTATTCAGAAGAATAAATGTTTTTCCTTCCTTCATAGAGGGTAAGAAGTTAAATAGTAATAGTAACTCAGAGAAAGGGGCAGCAAACAAGTAATTTTAATAATGTCAATCCTTCATAAAGGGAATTAAGTTTTTCTCATAGTTTTCACATTCTGTTTTGCTTGAAATTTTTCTTATAATTTTCTTTTTTCCTGTTCCAAGATGGCTTTTTGCAGTCCCACACTGCAGGGCAGTCTCTACCGTCCCTAATGCCAAAAGAGGGTTTGATAGAATCAGAGACAGAAACCCTATGAGAGATTGCAGTATTTCACTTCACCAAAATGAAAACAAAATCCTTTGATTGTAGCAGAGTTTGGTTTTTTTCTTACAAGAGCTAAAGACATTTTGGCAGCTATGCTGCTTTTCTTGTGATTTGTGGTATTGTTTATTATGAAAACAATTTGCCCATCTATTGGAGGATATTGAGCCAAACTTGCTGATGTCAGTGAAGATACCCTGCAGCTTAAATGAGGTTGTTATAGTCCATGCAGGAACTTACAAGCCTTATAAAAATGCTGCAGAGAAACATCTCAGTTCTGGAGCTTTGAAACATTCTTAACTGGGAACCCATGGCAATGTAGAGTGAAAGTAGCATCCAGCTTTTGGGTTGGGCTTCAGTTTTGAATGGAAGAGGTAAAGCTTCACTGATGTCTGGGAGCAGAAGTCTCCAAGAGCAGAGGAGAGGAAGCAGATTTCAGTGAATAGTGTCTCACCTGTGGTGGATCAGCACATTCTTAAACCAACTGCAGCCCAGTACCTATTTCTTCTCTCAGCACCAGCATCATCACAAATACCAGGATAAAGGTTCTTCCAATAGATGGAAATTTCTGCTCCATTTGAGCCTTTTGCTCTGGCAAACACAGTTGAGTGCTAAGAAAACAGCACAGATCTTCTCTAGTGACTCCTCTGTTTTTGAGACACAATGAACTCCATGCTCAAGTCTGATAAGAAACAAAAATTAACTGTTTCTTTCCACAGCAGTGTAGAAAACCAGATTTCCTAACCACTGGTAATAATTTCTGCCCAGTGGAGGAAGTGCCAAGCCATAAAAAACTGCATCAGAGCTTCCCCAAGTACTGGAGACAAAAAGCATGACTGGGGACAATAGGGGATAATTTTTTTAGTCTATTGTGCAGGTAATTTTGTAGGAGCTTCAGACAAGGGGCTGCTCCCCAGATGCTTGTTGGGTGAGGTTCTGATGTTCTGCATGCTGGGTAATGGCATGAGGAGAAAACACCTCATCTGCATTGACAGTAGAGCATCATGGACCCCTTAAGTCTGAGAAATACAATGTCTTGAACTTTATCTGTTAACTATCTATTAACTAGTAGGTTGAGCTGCACCTCTGTGACCCAGCACCTTAACTGCAACATGTGAAGAGAACATTTTTGTAGTGAGCACAGCCTTGCTGGGTATGCAGTTTTATTAGGCTGTGACAGTGTACTTTCACAGCACTTAGTTCAGTCATTCCCATTAAATATGACATGTTCCAAGCCTTTCAGCTTCACTCCTTTCAAGTCTGCAAAAATGACTTCTAAGATTGACAGAGTGATAAGGAGGCAGCACTGCCCTCTTTCACCTTGGAATATGGAAATGTAGAAACAATACAGGCTGTTTGTACTTCATGTCTTATTAAGATCTGTATCTTTATATATACACACATCTATGTATGTAATTTGTGAATGTAATATGCTTAATTCCAAGAGCATTTGACCTGTTGGCCCAGTCTGGAGCCCATACAGGCCACAGGACTCCATTAGATTGCTGTCTGCTAGCTTCATGTAAGCCCTAGTCTAAATATCTTTTTTTTAGTAGAAATGAGCTTAGACCAGTAAAATAATTATCATTTCTCAAGCAGACTCTCCTTGGGAAAATGGATTAGATATGTTTCCCTCTCTCTTTAAGGCAAAATTATTTTAGCTGAAAATTGCTTAATTTTGTTTCTTTTACCTAAGGCAAGTTTTGCCAGCGAGCCACCATCAAAGGTATACATTTAAGCAGAAAACCAGCATTTCTGGCTGGAAAGAAAAGCAACATTATCTCTGCTTCATTTACTTTCAGTGGGCCAGCAGTGGTTTAGCACGAACATGCGAGTTCAGCCTTCTCCTAGGTAAGGGCAGAGAGATGAAGTCCACATTTTAGATATGGGTGGATGTGTGTTTATTCCTGGCTCAGAAGGTTTAGCATACCTCTATGAGCAAAGCTGGGAGATGCTATCTCCTCTGCAGTACCTCAGCCTGTTTTGCCCACGTGGAAGCTGACCATCACTCAGAAACCAAGTCTGCTCTCTGTGAGAGGCAGAGGGCAGGGTTGGTCGAGAGCTCTTGCTGCTTAAATGTCTTTAACCCCTCTGTATGGTTAAATGCCTTTAACCCCTCTGAACTCCATGCAAGAGAGGTAGAATGCAGCTGCCATTAGTGCTTTCCTCTATATTCCCACAGGAAAGCTTGTTCCATGAAATTCAACTGACCAGATAACGAGAAAGGGAGAAGAAAGAAAGTGATAATACATGCACCATGAAACTTTATCTTAAATTGGTCTAGTAACATTAAGGAGAGGTACTTATGTTGCTGCTTTTATAACTTCTGTAAACAGGTTAAAGCTCTTTGTTGCTGAAACCATATGGAAAATGAATTCTTTGTCAAAGAAATTGATACTTTACTTGGCATGCTGAGACAGGTTAAATAATTTTAAAGTGAAAGTTGAGAGGGTTTGAAAAACTTTCTCTAAAAATATAGGATGCAGGTGATTTCATCAGAAACATTCACAGAAGTAAAATATGTAAAATATATTTATAAAAAACCTTATTTCTTGATATTCACACATAATTTACTTTTTTGCTGTTAGCATAATGTCAAATACAGTGCTGTTTTTGTATATAATACAGGTCCCTATGAAACTAATGGAAAGAATCTCACTGACTTCAAAGACCTTGGAGTTGAGCCCTCACATAAATTGCTAATTAAACTTGATTAATGAGTAAGGTTACCAGTAGAAAAAGTTTACCAGATTTATAGCCTACCTGAATAATAGGTAGTGGAATTAGTGAAGGTCCTGCAACTTTATTGCTGAAGTTCTGTTTGACCACACCACAGCATGAGCTACAGTCCTGTATTGCTTTCCATCATATTAATCCCCTGCTTCATAGAAGTAAGGTAAATTTTCTTTCTGACATGAATTTTTTACTGTTTACATAAGGCAGTCTTCCTTTGCATGAAAACTTTTGTTATGTTTCCTTTGAAAAACAACGATACAAATTAAGGGAAAGAGAGTGTAATTTACATTAATGGGGTTAAATTAAAAAATGAAGAATTATGCAGAATATCAGGGGAAGCATTTGCCTCTTAGAGAAAGATCTGTTAGAGTATGGAATTGTCTCCTGCAGGAAGCAGAGGAAGCCATGTAACTTGGGAGAGTTAAAAACTAGATTGAATGCAACACAGAAAAACCCATTTAAATGAGATTGGAAAATGGACCTGCTTGCTTGTTAGGTCTTCTGTGTTTCTAATGCCTAGAAGACTTTTAAGAGTTTACAATTTTAGGGAAGCCTTGTGTATGCCTAGGCTGAGCTGTGGTATTGATAATACTAAAGAGTTTACATCAGACATTACATTAGACAGTTTTCAGTAACCCACATGTAAGGCTAACCAGGAGAAGCTTCAAGGAAAAAGAAATTAAAAGAAGGTGAAAATCAAAGCCCTGTGGCTCTGAAAGGGCTCTTAATGTGCCTGTGCATTCTGATGTTTACCAGCTGGTCTCACTGTGGTGTAATCACTTGTCTGCCAGAGTGGGGGTAGCACTCTGACCTGCTGGTATGAAAAGCAGAGGTTGAGTGAGGGCAATATTTGGCTGACAGTGCTCACTATGGACAAAATTCCCTGGTTATCAATGCTTTAGTAAATTAAACATATTGTATGTGCATTGAACTGACAGTAAAAAAAACCCAAACAGAATACTTCTAGAAATAACTATAGTTTGTTACTAAATTTTGGTCCCACTGATTTAGTTACTTGAAGTCTAACTGCCTGACTTATTTTATTTGGTTAACAGACTTTGCTGTGTGTATTTGACCTCATTGAATGGAGGGTGTATGCAATAAATCCTACTAAATATGCTGTAGATAAGAATATTACATACCCCAAAAATCTCTCTTAATACACCATGAAAATATTATTTTCATTAAAATGAAAAATGCTGCTGCAGAATGTATATTGGAATGAAGAAAAAGTCATTTTCCTCATGGCTTACTTAAAATTATTAAGGTGTTTTGTGAAGACCATCACAGCATGGCTTAGAATTAATCAACAAACTGTTCCTAAACACCATTTGCCAGGAATAATCAAACAAGCATATGTTCAACACTCAGGAAACATTTTAGAGGATTAAAAGTCAGAGCATGGAGAGGAATATGAAATCCTAAACCTTCCCCTGCACTCAGACAAGCAGACAGCCACATCATGAGCAGCTGAATCAGACTTCAGGAACTGATTGCACAAACTATGAAAATGTTTGGCAAGATAAAATGTACCCTCAGCTGGAAGAAAATGATTCAGTGGTCACATGATGTCCCATGGCCTTTAAAACAGACTTTCAGAAACATACTCAACATGTGTTGGGGATCACACAGATGAAAGTGTGCATTGTGCAGATGGGAATTCCAGTGTCCTGCACAGGGCCTTCAGGAATTACAAAAGAGAGCATTTATGGTCTATTTTCAGGTGTGCAACCTAAAAGTTGTGGAAACCTAGGTGGAAAAAAGTGCCTTTACCAGTCAGGACAGTGGTTATGGAAGCTTTGTTTTCTTCAACACACTGAAGTACTCACAGGTACACATATGGAGTTAATTCATCTGTCCCTTGATGCATTCCTCATCAATGAAATAGCAAAATAAGGCAGAACAAAATGGAAAAGATTGCTCTGGAAAGAAAAGCCACATTCAGTCTAAATCAAAACAAACAAAAAAAATTGTTGGGGTCATTGAATTTTTTTTTTTTTTTTTGCATGCCTGTGGACCTGAACTGCTCCCCTAAGCTTCATGACTTGGCAAAACAACCCTAGATATGTATTGGGTATGTAATGAAGAGATTTTAAAAAGCATGTGTAATACAGTGCCCATCACCAACACTTTCTGTCTTTTTTTTTTTTTCTGTAAATTTATTTTAAACAGTGGGGAGAATGTGTGTTTTGATCTTTTAAATAATCTGTTATATACTTTTTCCTTTTTTTTTTTTTTTTTTGTGAATTTGTATATCCAGAGTTCTTCTTTTATGGGAGGCCAGTTAAACCTCAAAGCAGGCAAACAATTTCCTTAAGATTGACTGTAGCTTCAGATTGACATTTCTTAATGAGTCTAAGCCCCAAATCCTGCATTGCTTAAAACAGTCTAAGTTCACTAAGGTTTCTAATATTTCAGTTCAACTTTTAGATGTATAACAAACCCTCAGACCAGGCAAGAAGTCAAAATAAGCAAAGATCTCTCTGGGGTTTTTTCAGTGTGTTCTCTGGAAACACATAAATCTCAGTGTAGGTTTTATCAGGCATATTTTCCCTTGGATCTAATGTAACTTTCTGATTTTTCTCATGAAGCTCTGTATTGGTATAAAGGCATTGATGTTCATGTGCAACATTTGTTCACTAAGCTTATAAAAACCTAGCTTTCAGAATTAATTTCTTAGGTAATTTCTGTATTTTTTTCAAAAGTAGGACTGCTTAAATGCTTTTAAAATTAATGGTACAATTTGAGACAGGACCAATTGTCAACTGAGATAGGTGGAATTACATCAGAGATTAAAGTAGCCCAGTGTTAAAATTCTTGATATTGGGCCAATGACTAAAATTTTAAATGAGTCCTTATTCAGTCATTATTCCTGTTGATCTTTGTCAAGTTTTGCCTTGCAGAAGTGAACAAAAAAAGAGTTTGGCTCCTTAAGCTGTGTGTCATTAAAGTAAAATTGTTGACCTTTCTGGTAGATGATCACAGTGACAAAGTCAGGATTCTTTCCAGGTTGGATGGATACAAGATTAAACTTTGAGGATTTATAATTACAGCAAAAATTAGTTTTGCCACAGCATCCAGCCAAGGATAGACCTCTTCTATACTCTGTAGGTGATAAATTCAACCTGATTTTATGGCAGCAGTGATGATCAGTGTCCCAGTCAGCCACCCAAGGTAGCCACTTTGCTCTAACATATTTTAATCTCTGCTTCTTGGCCTGTCCCATCACAAATTACAACGGACCATTTAATTATGTAATTTCATTGATCAGATTTACCCTTGCTGTTTTTGTTCCTAATACCTGTAATTATGCTTTGACTTAATGAAAAGGCCACAACAAAATGTCTGTTATAGGAGCTCTATAACCTGCTTTTCCACATTCCTGGCCTTTTGTTTGTCCCAGGATTTGTAACACAGTAATTGACAATGATAGGTGGTAGATGAGATAAGTGGTTTTACTGTAATTCCAGGAAATTAGTTTACTTGCCCTCATGGCCAGAAGCATATTTCATCCAACTGGTTTTTAAGTGTTTGTTAAGGAATAAAAATAGTAATAATAATAATTAAAATAAACCAAACAAAAAACAAACAAACAAAAAAAAAAAAACAAAAACAAAAAAAAACCCTAAAAAGAGAGAAATCCTGCATAAATAAACCAGGATAATAGCTGATAGTGGTAAAAAACTAAGGCAAATAAGCTGCTAGTGCAACTTGGCAGCACTGCTTTCTCTGTGCTACAATTTCCTCATAAATAGTGCTTCAACAATTTTAGTTATACTTCAATATTATTGCTTGTATGAATAGGGCTCTGATGATTTATTTTGTTTCTGTAGTTTACAACATTTCCAAGGTACATGACAGGGTTTAAATATACCTTTTCATCTGTGGCAAAGTTCTGTTTTTGAGAAGCAGTGAAGGAATGAGACAGAGAATGTTTGTCATTCATTTAATTTCAGTGAAACTCCTTTAAATGGCAATTTAGTGTAATCTTGGGCCATAATTTGTAACACACCCTTCTGAGAGCTGACTAAATTCCCATTGATTTTTCAATCCTGGATGTTGCCAGAGTGTTGCATGAAGCTGAAATACCCAAGCTCCAGTGTCACTGAAGAGGCCACAAAACGTTCATGATGAACACGCCTGTTGTGTGTTATTGAGGAAAAACAAACTGCTACGGCTTTGGAGAAAGAAATTTCTAGGAAGTCACTAAATCAGATTACAAAGGAGATGGAAGACTAATACTTAAAAGACAAAGGACTTGTGAAGGGTAATTGAAGAGCCTGTGTATCCCATTTGGAATAAGCACTTAAATGTGTCAGCAAGACTTGTGGCAGCATCTGCTGAGCACATTTTGATGCCATCTTTTATAGCTACTAATTTTTACAAGGCATAGAATGTTTCTGAACCATAGCTGAGATTACAGTGCTGTGAGCAGCTGAAAAATCTATCAGGTTCTTGACACTGAAATGAGCTGGACTTTTCTCTTTCTTGTCTTTCTGTCACTTTTTCCACCCTTCTTTGAATTTACTGAGTAGTTTTCAGCAGGGTTATGAAGCTGGATTGATTCAGGGAAGGATCCAACTAGCTTTAGCTATTTGTCTGTATAGACCTTGTAAGAAAATACGTAGGATGGAGATTGAATGGAACCTCATTCTTTCAGTAAAATATGTGTTGTTAGAGCTACTAACTGCATTTTGTAGATCCCAATAGATGGTGGTAGCTGAAATATTCTGGGTGCCTTACACTGAAAGCAAGATGCAGTGTTAAGGTCAGCATGGGCTGATAGGTCAAAAGTATTGGACCTGTGTGTGTCAGTTCCTCCTGTGGCATTGTGACATTGTGCTCTGAACCTGTGCATCCATTTATCTGGACTGCATGCAGTCACCAATTCACTAACAATCTTGTGAGATAAAAATGATCTGTTTAAATGTAAACCACACAGAAGGGAATGTTCTGAGGCTGCAGGAGATACCTCCAGCTCGCTGGGGTCATCATCCCTGTAACATCTGTATGAGGTAATGGAGGGACAAGATAAAACTGAACTGCTTCAAGGAAATTATCAAAACTTAAAATGCTTGGGATATTGGAATACCAAGCAGAAAATATATAATTGGGTTATTATGCAATATTCTTGGGAGAAAGAGATATTTGAATGTGTAGTGATCTGGTCAGTCTGGAAATGGGTCAGTCATCCTCCTCTTGCTCATTTTCACAGAGGACATTCTGAAAACCAACAAAGTATGGTAAAAGCCATACCATAGATTCAAGTAGAAGCATTTTGAGAATAATTCTTCTGCATGAAAATGTTATGACAAAAAACATTTTAAGACTCCTTTTTCTAAGGGAGTTGGAAAGTCCTTAGGAAATGAGTAATTCTCAGACTAGGCAGGAATTTACTTGGGAACTTACTAATTGCTGGACACTAGAGAAGTACTGGCACATCCATTATTCCCTGGTCAGCACTCCTCAGTAGAGGTCCATGTGATTAATGGAGTGAGCCTGGCCCAGACAATGCAGAGTGCTAACAAGACCTTTGCAGAGCTTGTGGAAAGTGACTGGCTATTAGTGTTGCACAGAGGTGCAGAAAGTTGGAGAATTTTTGTAGCTGTTGATGTTTCTTGGGGGATGTCCATAAAAAAAATGCTGGAGGTGTGAGAAGACATGTGATCTATTAGAACCTGCAGATCAGATGCAGAATAGCTAAGAAAGGAAGAAAAACTCTATTTGAGTCTAAAAGGTTAAACTTGGGCAATAAATGACAGAGCATCATTCAGGTTGTGAATAAATCATGTGTGCACAAAAGGAACTTGGATTTTGTGAAATGCTTGTGGCCCTGTCCAACAGTGAGTGCATGTGCATTAGTTATAGACTCTAGTCCTTGTGGGCAAGCTAAAAAGCTGTATCAAAAACCAAAATCACGAAAATGGAAATTTTATATATTTATTTCAGGTAATGTCAGATATATAAGGAAGAGAGAGAATTCTAATATTGCTAGAAATTAATGTGCATTTCCTATGAATCATGTTTTAGTATGATTCTCCAAAAAAAGAAAAAAAGCATATTACTTGTACTTGTTTTTATACTTCAGACAAGTAAAAGTTTTCTTTTAGCTGTTTATCTTTCTTAAATTATTTTTTTGGGTCATAGATCTGTTATAATAAAAATATGCATATTAATTGGGAATAATATATATGTATAGTGTGCTTATCTAAACTTAATCAATTGAGAAATATCTTCAAAATTTCTGCCATCTGAGGTCATACTGATTTTGGATTTTTATGCTAGGCTTCTCAATATGAACTGGGACCTACACTTTTGAGTATATGACTCAGACTTCATTTAATACATTTAATTAAATTCTAAATGCTTTTTAAAGAGAACTTGTAAAAAGATGTAAGCATTATATCACTTTTTAACAACCCTTCTGTACATCTGAAAGAACTGGCATTTCAATACCTATTGTGTTTCTTGCTGTACTGAATGTCAGAGGATTTGCATTTTAAGCATGATTCTATTCTGCTAATAACTTGGTAATTCTATTCATTGATTTTTTGACAGTCCTTATTTCTTTCATTTTCCTATTGATTTTATTTAGACATAAACAGACCATAAACAGCATATATATATATATATACTTGGTGGTTGGTTTGGGTTTTTTGTTTTGGCGTTTTTTTTGCTTATCATTATTTTCATGCATTAAATCGATGGATAAATATACCAGAACAAAGTTTTGGACCACTCTCAAGACATGTTTGCAAAACATTTTATCACATATTTCTACCCATGTAAAACTGCATAGATCCGTGTGAAATGGTTTTCCTTCTATTCTTCTGCTTTTTAAGAAAGCTATATATTTTTATTTTTTTTTAAGGAAGGTAACTTATGTTTAGAAACCTGAACAGCAGAAATCCAGGGCAAATTCCAAGACAGGGTATGTTTCATCCAAAGAACAGCCTGTTCTAGGGTCATCTTTGCTTTTTTAAAATTTTGAATCATTTTACACTGTACAGCTCTGTCCTCTCAGAGCTAAGATTTACAGCCCTCATTAGTGTAATTTATAAGCCTAAATGACAAGCATACTAAAGGGTCTGCAGCTGATCCAGTCACCAACCTACAGATAATTCAGATTTTTCCAACCGGGTCTTGTAGAGTCAAGCAATACGAAATCAATCAGTGAACAGAAGTGGGAGTACTTAAGCTGAAAAAGAGTCTGTTTCCTGCTAGGAAAGTGGGGCTGGGCAGCCTGTGCCTCTGCATTTCAGAGAAAATTCTGCAGAAACTGATTTGGGGTTTTTTAAGTGTTGAAAAACTAGGAACATTGCCTGAGAAATCCCCTTCTAGCTTTCATCTGTGCTCTCATGAAGAGTGGCATGATGGCAGTCCTCAGCTTTCTCAAAGAGAGTCCAAGTCAGAAAATTGCTGTTTGTCAGAGAATCACATTTCCCTCTCTCAGCCACTAATAATAACCTACAGAAGTGTTTGCTTTCAGTTCTCAATGACCTCTTGTACTTGCTGCTGCCACAGAAATTGTCACTTGACACAACTGGTATTTTCCCTCCAGCTGAGAACCAGCTATGACTGTGAGGCACTGGTCAAGGAGAAGAAAACTGAGTCCTTGAACAGGGAATCTGATCACTCAGGCTGTGGATTCCTCCCCACCTTTACTTCCCATTTGCCTGCACGTGCATCACCAAATAACACAAATAACACAATTCCAAGCCTTGGGCTGAGCCAGGGTGGAGGTGTGGAAGCTTAGTTCTGCTGCCAACATTGAGTTTGCTGCACTGAGCAGGGCCTGCCTGCAGACAGCTTTCCTTGGAAAGGATACACCAACTTCAGGTCCAATGGAGCTGCTGAAAGCTGTGGAGACGCTGGAGAGTCAGCCCTGGGCTTCTTGCCTCACATGGACTTTAGCTGACAGCTCCAGCGTGTGGTGTGTGTCAGTGTGCCCAGTGCCATGAGCTAGTCAGAGACATGTGAGCCTGTTTGTGGACAGTTCATTGAGCAAGGAACTGGTTTTTGCTTTATTAGCCTTGTTTTCATGCTTGTCTGGAGTGATATCCAATGAGGCATTTTTGGTTGAAGACTTTTGAAAATTTGTAGCAATAAAATCTGGTTTACTCTAAGTAAAAGCAGGAGTAATGCACTGCAATTTATGTCTTGAGTCACAAAGATTAAGAAAGAAAATTCAGAATACTGTGTTTACCTCCTGGCACAGCAAAAAGAAGCAGAAAAGGCAACATCTTCATGAGCAGCTGCTTGGCTCCCTTTGCTGGTGGCTCATTAGAATGCTGTGTGACCAGAGTCTACACAGGTGGACAGTTAGGAGCCAAAAATTTTAATTAGTGCTTTTTTATATCTATGTACCCAATGATCTCTAGGAGCTTGATCTTTGGCCAGAAACCAGTTTAATGTTTTAAGTCATTGTGGGCCTGCAAAGATGCTTGTCTTGCTAGTGACTAATTAATGACTTGCTCTCTCCTCAGTTAGTCATGTACTGCAAGTTTCCACAGTGTGAAGTGGCAGCTAAGAGGGGAAATAGGGCAGAGAAAATGATGGGGAAGAAATCTAAAATGGGAAAGGTTTATTTTTATACAACCTGGACTGAAAGAAAAAGAAACAAACTAACCTGTCAGATATACTGCAATGTAAGGTTCAATACCAGGTAAACTGCCAGGAACTGTTGGGCTTCCAGGGACTTGTGTATTTTTAAATCAACATTATATAGTCAGAAAAAAAAAACAAGAATAAAAAAATGCCAAGACCCAAAATATTGGTTACCATAAACACCTTATCAATGAATTTTTGCTCAATGTACCATGGATCAAGCAGCAAATTCTGTCTTTGAAGAGCCCTGGTTGTGTTCTCAGGGTTATGGTGATCCTCTCTAAGTAGGATTAGTTTGCTTGCTTTTGGTGATGGTCTTATCAAAGTATCTGGGAGAACTAGAGAAAGTCAAATAGGATGTAATACAAATCTTTGGACTGATAGATCTCAGAGGAGGAATTTTGAAAGAGGAATTAGTGAAGACCCTAATGAGAATGCTTATGGAGAATATTTTTAAATGAGAACAGAAAAATCATAGCTGATTTATAAAATTATGAAGATTTAGAAGTTTCACATTTGAAACTGATCTATAAAGCTTCATGAGTCTTTCATGTGATTAAAAACTTAGACATCAAGTAACAAAAAAACCATTTAGTGCAACATATGTTAAAAGATTTAGTGCTTTAGTTAGGTATATCCTGGGATCCCATAAAAGGATCCTAAAACAGCTATGCAATTTTTTTTTTTTTTTTTGTGCTAAAAGACAGCTTGTTTCAACACTGCAGGTTTATGAGCATATACTGGAAACACAACAGAACAAGCTGGAAGCATTTTGGATGAAAGGGTTTTGTTGATTATATGTATGGAAGTGCCAATAGCTCTTCAAATGGATAGCAACCAACATTGAACCTCAAAAAATTCAGACTCTTCAGTTCAGATAAGCATCCAGAAATTAGTCTCTTGAAATAAAACTTGTCCAAACCTCTTTGGTCTGGAAGTCAGGGTGGAAATGTTACATGAGCAGACTTTCTTATGAGTTTTCCAGTGCTCATTTCCTTTTGCCTGCAAAGAGATATCATGAGAACAACTTCTTATAGTGTGATGTGTCTGCAATTATTTTCCTGCACTTGGCTGAAAAACACCCCAGCACTTAACCAAGCCTGTTTTGAAGTTGTGCAGGGAATGGATTTTATGCCAAGTCCAGCCCTAATAATCACATAGGAGAGATAAACCATATACTCTTATGCAATGAAATATGCATAGTATTAATTCCTTTGCAAGATTTTAAAGCCACTTCCTTTCTTCTTGTGGCACTGAATCCAGTAGTTTCATTTTAAAACTGAACTTGGACTGAAACTGAGTTCACTTGTAAGTTAACTTCAAATTAAATCTAAGACTAGAAAAATTGCTAATCTAACAGAATTGTTTCTGCTCTTCCCTTTTCCGTGTCTGTTGTAGTGTATATCCCCATTTTGGCATACATTCCACATTTTGATCTATATTCCACATGACCCTTTTTGTGAAAAACAAAATGACAGCTTTTTCAATGGCTTTGCTGTGAACTAGGCCAGGAGAGCTGGCCAATGTTGGGAACACAAAAATACAAAAAAGATTAAAAGTGTTAAGTATTTAGTAAAATAGATTCCTCTGTCTCCTTTTTATTAGACTCAAAAATTTCAAAATATAGGAACTTAAAGAACACTGAACTGAGCTGTTGCTATTGGATATCCATGTGCTTGGCTATAATTCACAATAATGCCAGGAGTTTCATGCAGACCTGTGTAGCTCCTTGGAAGTTCAGTACCACCTCCAATTCAAACTTTATTTCTTCTACCCACAGAAGAATCAAAGGTGTTGCAATCACTCAGGGTAACACTAGTCTATCTAGGTATGAAACATTCTTCAAAAGTAGAAAAAACTGGTTATTCCTAAATAAAAAAAATTCTGGCAGAAATAGTGCTAAATCAGAGTAAAAATGTTGTGTTTTTAACATTGAGGTGTCAAATAACTTATCTGTTACAAAGATGGAGGAACAGCAAGCTGGACAGGAGACTTTACCCACAAGCAGCTTTTCCCATACAAACCTGTACACCTTCTTCTGTTCAGCTTTCAAAAGGAATGAAAAAGACTTGCTCATGTTGCTTGCATAATGCTCTTTCAGTCAAAAAAGAGTGTTCAGAAACTACAGACCTTCCAGAACTTTTGAGGTGACTTCTGTACCCTTTGCAACATAAACTATGGCATAAAAAGATCTTTAAGTATCTTCATATTTGAAAATTGAAAGTAATCTCTTACATAACATTTGTGTTTTTCAGAATTTCACCTATATAGATAAGTAGTTGGTTTCATTTGTTCAAGTCCAGTCTCCATTTTCTTTGTAGCTTCATTTTAATTCTGCATATTCCTAAGAATGCATGCCAGTTTTATTTGTAGTCAGCCTAGATCACACCAGCTGTTTTGTTTCCCAGAGCTTTCTGTAAAAGGGAAACATCAGGAATACTTTATAGTTTACATTTTTTGTTGCCACTGGTCTGAATAATATCTCATAGACACATTCTTTGGAATTTGTCAGGACAGGGATTCATCTTTTATTTCAACTGATTTCTGATGAAATAGTCCACAGAAGTAACCACAATGTCAGAGGTTAAGTAAACAACTCTGTTAAAAAAAAAAAAAAAAATCAGGAGGGAGTCAGACATTGAGAAATAGTTATTTTTTCCAAATTCTCCCTCATCATTTGGTTTCTTTCTAATTCTGTTATACTCAAGTCTTTTAATTTTTTTTCTCTGAATTGTTGCATACAGTACCCAGAGTTGCTTCTGCCTCAAAAGCAGAAAATCCTCCTGAAAGGACCATAGTTGAATAATGGAATTAATGATCCTGTGTAGTCTAATCACTCAGGATGTTATATTCTGTGCAGTGAGGAGTTTCACTGACCAGTTATTTGCTGAACTCTGAAAAAAATCAAGGCACTTGTGTCTACAGAATGTCAAACCACAACTTTACTCTGTCTCCACTGATCCTGATTGGATGGCATATAGGAGGAGGGAGGACAGGAATAGCTCTGTGTGCTTTCTCCAAAAATGAAACAGCTTTAAACTAGTCAGAATAAACAACAAAGAAACCAAGGAGAGCACAAACGATGGTTTAAGGTGTGTCAACCCCAATGCACCCTGCATGGAGAGGGACTGTATGGAATTCAAGGTTGTTAGGGTAAGTCCACAGAGTCACCCAAATGTTCTCTGTTGCCTTCCCTAATTCATGTCCAAATGAAATTCTGACTGGCCACTTCTGTAGGTGTGATTTTTCAGTATCTGCTTTTGAATCTCCTTTTATGTTCCTTCCATATAGTTTTGGAATGAGCAAAATATAATTTTAGCCCTAGTTTCTCCAAAATAATAATTCTTGACAGGAAGCTACACCAGGTAACCCAGTCATTACAAAGAGCATGGCATCCATGTGAATCTGCCTTCCTACAGCTTATTTCAGTGCCTGTGGCAATGTGAAAGCCCTGGAAATGCTTCAGACACATCATTTCGGAAAAAAAATATTGCTGCTAACTTGAAAATTATAGCAGGCAGAAATAGGAATTTCAAGTACATTTTCTCTTCCAGAAAAAGACATCAAGGAGCAAGGTCACCATTCTCTATTGTCATTTCCTTCAATAAAAAAAAGGAATGACCAATCCTAGATACTTGAATTATTTTAATCAAAACTTTAAAACATGTATATTCATCAGCTCAGAAGCTTGATATAAGCTTTCTTCATTCAATTGCTTCTTAATTAAACGCTAAATACAGGAAAAGAACTTGGGAACTTAAAAACAGTGTATGTTCAAGTTAAAATGCAACTGATCAGATTAAAAGTCTGGTGCAAGCAGGTACAGAAAGAAATAAATATAAAATTTGTCGCTTTTACCACAAACTTGTTTCCCCCTTTTGTGTGAATAGAGAGAAAATGTAAGTATTTGTCTGGTCCCTTATAAGAGTATGTCTATGAAGTGCAGTGATGGAAAGAAAAGGCAGGGATCTGAAGAGCTAATGATAATTTCATCATTTTCCCTTCCAGTTCTGATGAATACATGATTAATGTCAGCATGACCCTCATTCTTAAATACATTCTTATAAGACATGCAACACTTTAGTTTGTGTATTCCTTCCTCCCCTACAAAAACCCCCAACTAACCCACCAATAATGACAAAACCCCCACCCAACCAAAACCCTTAAAAGCAGCACAATTACAGAACCATCTTTTTCTGCAGGAGAAAGTGAAAGCTCAGAGCAGAACTAAGATGGCCAAACCTGGGGAAGTTTAGAAATGGAAAAGAACCAGAGTGATGTAGAACAATCCCATCATACTGAAATACTGTATCTTGGCCACTAAATAGAATTGAAATTAAAACTTTAAATTGCCATTATTGCCTGTAATAATTACCAGAGTCGAGTTTGGTCAACCATATGCACTTGAGTAATTGCAATGGACTTTGTTGGGCCATTTATGTGTATTCTAAAGACATGTGGAAATGCTGGTAGCAAAACCAGGCTCATTATATGTAAGTGAATCTTTACACCAAGAGTTATCAATTCAATTATATACAATTCCCCACCTACAAACCATTCTTTCTCCCATACTGTTCTTCTTTGTCTCCTGTAAAGGAAAATCTGCCAGGCCTGCAATGTGTACATGACAGCATTGTTGTGGATCATTTCATGGAGGTCCTTTACACATCCTCAGAGCACCAGGACTACTTCCAGTTCAGCACATTTGCCACAAAATCTTATTTGGTTTTCATATGATACTGAAATAGGGGGAAAGGAAATATATGATGTAGTTGCCTGTAGCTTGAGCTTTTTTCTGAATAGCCAAGTTTCCTTTCCATGCCCCAAACTGCAATTCCATGTTGTCATAAAAACAGCATTTCTTATTATTGTGGATTCACCCTGATACATTGAAGGAGGAATACTTTTTACATAATTCCCTTTTTTTATTGTGAAAGGATATGAATGTGAAATAAAGAAAGGTCTTTATTTCATCAGAAAAAATCTACATCCATTTGAGATAGAGGTAAGAATGTAGCCTGTATGTGTGGATGATGATTCAGATGAGCAAAGCCAACAGTTTTGGCAAATTTCTTCCTCCCAACATAGAAATTAAGAATACTGGAATTAGATGAGTGTTGGCTGAATTCCTACCTGAAAACTGCAGTTTTGTAATTATTTATGCTAACTTGCAAGAGAGGATAAAAAATTTCTCAATTGAAAACACAGGGGCATTGAAGAAAAAAAATATCTTTGGTTCAAAATTCTATCTTGACTAACTAATTTCTTTCTGTTAAGAATTTAATTTATAGCTGTTTTTGCTTTTCAGATTCTGTGACGAGGGAAAAATATTTCTTAGAACACACAGAAATAATGAAACTTTATGTCAGAGTATCTGAGACAGGCATGTGACTAAACCTGCAGTTCTTGTATTCACATCCATTATTAGTTATGCGTTATAAATAGAAGATACTGACATATTTACAGACAAGCAATTCTGGGGATAAAGCTTAGCTGTGACAGCATGAGCATTTGGCAGTTCCTGAAATGTTGATTTGAATTTGGAAATCAAAGTTTCTCACTGAAGTACAGGTGAAGTCACACAGGATTTGGAGGATGCAGTAGGACACAGGCAGGATGAAATGTCCAGCCTTTGCACTGACATACATCCAGGGGGACTCTACCAGGGAAACATACATGATCCTTCTGATGGATTAACTCATGTCACATTACTGTGAAATCTGCTGTGTAAATAATTTTGAGCAACATTACCCAGAGAGACCTATAATGGCTATTTAGGATCTAGACTGAATCCAGAGCCACCATGGCTAAATGCCCTTCCAGGATCATGTCTGAAGCATTGCTAGAGGTATGAAATGAGACCAGTCATCATCCAATGCTGCATTACTGTTGGCAAGCATTGGAGAAGGCTGCCCAGGGTGGAAGAGCTGTAGGGAAAGCCCAGATGTTGTGCTCCAAGCTCAGCTGGCTGGAGCTGCCACTGATGGGGTAGGACCCATTTGAAGGATTTATTTTCAAAGGTTTCCCCGTGTCTTCAATATCTGAACAACTTACAACACTGCTACTGTCACCTTCTGTAAGCATTGAAATTGCTCTGCTTGTTTAAAAAAAAAAAAAAAAATCATTTAAATGAAATTCGTTGCTGTTGGTGGCTGGAACTGGAACTGAAAGTGAGAGTGAACTCTCAACATTAGATCTGTTTTCTGGCTGGGAACTATTTTTATTCTCACTGGGGGCAGTTTCAGTGGGATTAAAAAAAGATGAAAAGGGTAAATAAGCAGAGCACAAGGAATATCTAAGGCCCTGTTCCACTGGATATGCTTGATGGGCAACACTTCAAAGATGATGGCAGTAGCTCAATTTTCTTTACATCTTTAACTCTTGTAAGAAGGACCATGCTAACAAGTTGGCAATATACCATTTTACAGGCATAGAAGGTAGACAGAGAGCACAAAATGCTAAATCTGTGTGAAAAATGTATTTATCATTCCTCAAAAACAAAAATCTTAAAGGTCATGATTTGTTGATGGTTCTTTGCAATTCTTTTCTTCTTTGCAATTTTTCATCAGTGCCAAATGGCAAACAGAATTTAAAAGAACTAACTCAGATTATTTGCACAGGTGCATATGCTTTGCTATCCCTTAACTTTTCAAAATTTAAAAAATGCAAGAGCTCAGTGCAAATAGAAATACAGGGAAAAAAATCTGTTGTGGAGTGTTCCAAAATAGTTACAGAGGAGGGACTTCTGCAGTCAGTGATTTTTATTTTTTTTTTAATATTCATAAATTCATATTTAAAACTGGGCAACAATTCACTTCAGTATTTCTATGATCTCAGCCTGTAGTTCTGTTTCTTTTTCCATTCTTTAGCTGCATTTCAGCCAATTTAGTGCTCTGTGGAATAGAAAATTATGAGGCATAATAGAATGAGACTATCATATCAGTTTGGACCTGTGGGTGCTGCATAAATATTAATATAATTAGCAGGACTTTGGTTTTGCTTTTAATGTCCATGAAGGATGGTGTGGCAATGATTTCTCTTCCCCCTGGGGTAAAGTATTACTGATCTCATTTTGTATTTTGACAAAGGAATTGGAATCCTATTATCATACTTTACAAATGAATGATGTAAATATACATCAAGAAAAGGTAACCTATGCTGAAGACATAAACTTTTTATACATTGCCTGGTTTATATTTATTAATGTTGATAGTCCCCATTTGTAGTTCCTACTGAGTGGAATTTTCATATTTTAATTATGTTGCTTAATATAGGAATCACTCAGAGACAAAAGTAGCAATTCTTTTTCTCAGAATTTTTTCTTGATTTGACATTTGTGTCTGTTCCATTTGAAAAAGTGGAAGGAAAACACTTGGAATATTCTATTAATGGGGACAGAGCTCTTGTCCTGGTTTGGGGAAGGACAGCTGGGGATCTCCAAGCCCTGCAAGTCCAGGTTCTCAGCAGCTTGCTGAATGGGCTGTCACAACCTGGACAAGGCAGCCAGCAAGAACCCCAGTTTTAATACCTGCTTGGCAGTGAGGCTTGTTCTGGAGGCTGCTTAGAGTCTCTCACACTGTCTTTGAAATTAAACCGTGTCTGTGAAAAGTTCTTAAGTGGCCAAATCATTGAATTCCAGTGAAACACTATTTAGTAAGAACTTTTCCAACCTGCTCTAATTAAAAGGAAACAGAATCACCCCAGCCACCGTTGTGCTTATTTAAGTTCCCAACTGCAGCTGTCTCCAGTGTTTCAGTTTGAAATGATATGTGGATATGTATGCAGGTCCACCACATATTCCTGAATCCAGGAAGTCACTCTTTCCAGCTGGGGGAAAAAAGGGGAAAAAAAGCCAATGTCTATCGCCTGTTTATAGTTCTATCACTTCATGATTTTTTTTCTGATGAAGCGTTTTTTTTTTTAGTAAAAGAAGTATTTCTCTCTACACAGATTTTTTTTTTTTTTCCTAGGAGATACTGTTTCCTGATTAAGAGTTTTTTAAAAAAATATGCAGACTGAACTGTTCAGCCTGTCTAAAAAAATTGCTATTAAATATGTCTTAAACTTAATATTCCCTGGAAGATTAACTGCCTTATAAATGATATTTTGACAGATTATTTTATCTATGACAGGTTATGCATATGTACTGAATTTAAAATTCTGCCTGTTAACTCTCAAAGTGAATTGAAAGGAATAATTTATTTTGATGATATTTAGTATGTTATGTCATATCTGAAATATAGAGATCTTCATCTTGAGAATATAAAAGATGCTGTAGAACCAGCAGTGCTTAGAACTCCACACACAGCCACTTCCTTTGAAATGAGATATCAAAGGAAAATCCCAAAATACAGAGATAGATTTTTAAAAGTGTATGCTGATTCTTTAGATAATCTACCTGAATTTGACAAAAGACTAGTGGGTGCTGGACAGTTTGTAAATCACCATCATTATGTATTAGATAGATAATGGTAAATGAAGGGTTTTGACAAGTTTGTCTACTGTAACACTGACAGGATGATGACAAGATCCAAAACAGAAATGTGATCTTGATTCACTTGACTGTTTCCTAGAGAGAAGCTGATCTGTTTCTTTATGTATTTATTTTCTTGGCTCCTGCATTGCAGCTCTGGCCAGGTGAGGGATCCCCAGGGAAGGCACAGTCTATAGGCAGTGTGTGTTTCTGCACAGAGAGCAGGGTCTGTGTTAACACCTGTGGCTTCAGCTACTCCCCCTCTGTCCATGCTCTGAGCCCTTTTACTTGGGCAGTCTTTCAAAGGTGCCCTTTGAGAGAGTCATATCTTTGCAGATACAGCAACACAAATTGTCTGGCATAGCCCTGGAGAGCCTGAATCTGCTTCAGGTATGGACTAAGTAAATAAGGAGATGTGGACTAAGTAGATAAGGAGATGAACCTCAAAAAGGAGGATGGTCACTGCAGTGACACTGGTTTCCACAAGGGGTGACTTGCAGTGTTCCAGGCTGCAGGAAGAGGAACCCCTTGAGTAGGCTCAGGGACATTGTTTTCTGCTAGGGAGCTCTGTACAAGAGCTCAGATGTAGAGGTTTTACTAACCTTTGTTATGCATGCATCAGTGGCTTGCTATTTAGAGGAAAACTGAACTTGTTCTTTTTTATGTTATTTTGGCTTCCCTCTGCTTGACTTGTTTGCATGTGGCACAGTCCAGAAGTTCTCTTGGGAGCCCCTTGCCTCGTAAAATGTCCTGGAGATTATCCTGTGCCTGATGTAATCACAGCCAGCTGACTGACAGCAACTAGCAGCTCCAGATTATGCATCTGTCTGCTTAGCAATGGCTAAGGAGTGCACAGCTGGTGTGCATGGGAAGGGCTGGCCTGAGTCCTAATTATTCTGAGAGAGAAAGAACCAGCCATTGGGATTTGCCCAAGCCTCCCTTTATCCATGATGAGCTGTAATACTAACCCTTTTTGAGTGAGTCACTACAAAAACCAGCTGGGGAATACACATTTCAGAGGTGAAGCTGGATGGTCTATGGTGTTCTGGGGAGTGATTTGTAAATGATACTGCATGGAGCTGCAAATATTGATGGTCATCAGAAGCTAGTTAAAAGTTTCTTATCCATTCCTGAACAGGATGGACCATCTGTTCAGTGTATGTCTGAACAAAAACATCCCTAGAGCATTAGAGGGTGTCACAACTCTGTGTAACTTCAGTGCATCTTCTTGACTGTGTCAAAGTATTCATCTACTGCTTATGGCTAGTGTGGGAGCTGTGAAAACATCTGATGGCTATCTCACAGCCAAAGGATTTACAATGGGAAAACTCAGTCCTATGATTAGGTGGCCCTGCCAAAAACAATGATGGGAGACAGCTAACACTGCTGACGCCCAACTGAGTATTACCTAACAGACCCTTGGAGACTCACAACATCTCAGATCAAGATTCTGTCATGATAACAGCCTGAAAAAAGTAAGAAACTTCCAAAAAGTCTCCACATTATAGAGGGCTGTTGGCTTGTGCAAGCCAAAGACTGATGACAAATGATTGCTTGCCAATGTGTACAAATATACACATGATATTCACATAAATAAATGTGACTATTTAGTGTGCTGTTTTTGCTAAAGTCAGAAATATTTTTGAAGCCTCAAGAAATATGGATCCCAAACAAAAAGAAGTCATAGTGCTATGGAAGGTCTGATGGAGATGACCTATTTCCAACACAATCTGGTTTTGTGCAAACCTCGGATCTAGAGGATCCATCTGGATTTTATTAATAAATAGCAACAGTCATGTGAGCTGACTGTACTTCATGCCAGACTTTGTATTACAGAAATAATAACTTGCCATTTGCTGTATGCTGGGGGCATTTGGGTCCTGCCTGCCTGCCCAGGAAACTGCATTTGTTTAGGATCATTATCATCTGTAGTGTCTTCACTCAGTGTCAGTTTTGCATGCCTTTACTAGTATTTGATACCCAGACTTGGAGACATCTAGGAATGTGTCCTGCTTTCAGAATGCTTTCCTAGAAAAGAACACTAGAGCACGTTCCATTTCTTTAAGTAACTGATACGTGAAAATGTTAAGTAAAGAAGCCAGTGAGCCAACATGAACAGGAAGTTGCAAGTTGGTTCTTAGCCTGGGTCATGTTGGTAGAGAGCCCTGCCTCAGCCTAGAGATGAACTCTTCAGATTAGGAAGAAAGGAATTGTTGGTAAACATTCAAGATGTGTTGGTTGTCTCTCTCCTGCAAATCAGGATTAGCCTGACCAGGCTCAGAAACTATTTTTGCGTCCTGAGAAAAAATTAGGGGCTCTCAATAAGAATTCTGGAGTGAGTGCCATCTGAAGTTTTGTTAAGCCCACTGGTTTATGAGACATTAGAAAGAAAATATTTTGTTCTCTTGGTTTATTTTGGCTTTTTCTTGCTTGGATCCTTTACAGGGCTCCACAGCAGGGAGTGTAGAATGGGCAGTGTGCCAGGTTTGCAGCCTGTACCATCCTTCTGTCCCAGAGAGTTCCATTAGAAAAGGTATAAATGTGTTCTCTGCTGAAGGCAAATGACAGGGGAAGAAGAGAGAAGAAGTGAGACTTGTGTGTAAGCAAAGAATTCATCTGTAGCCAGACTCGGAGAAAATCTTTTAGGACAAGTCATAAACCGTGGTACTTCTGGTGATGTGAGCCCATAGTAAAGCTGGGAAACGTGAAGGTTTTCTTTCCCTTGTAAAGGGAAGTTGGGTGCATAACATGGTCTGAGATCTATTGATTAAAGTTTTCTATTTTACTGAGGGTCTTCTAGAAGGGGTTTTCAAATGTCTTACTTGATTTTATAGTTTTAAACAATGTGTTGTGTATATTTATAATATGAAAATAGCTGCTGTGTATCAATACAGAGCCAAGGAAGAATCTTGCTACAATAGTCACTGCCAGTGTAGAGAGGACTGACATTGGAAACCCTGTTGTGAAACTGCCTTTACAATCTGCCATGTGGCTTAGACCCACTCTTGGACATGACCTATTACTTCTGGTTCAAATACATGTGAAAAATAATAGATGCCTTAAACACTGAAAGGGATTTTCATCGTTTATGAATGGCTCACTTCATATGAATGTCTATAAGCAGCTTTATTTTGTTTATTTTGTGGATTAGCCCTGAGTCTTAATCTGGCATCCATTTTGGCTTTGAGGAGGCATCCATGGCAGTCTACTGATGGCAGAGAAGAAAGGAAAAAGAAGTTTTTGTAGTCATTTCAACATTACAGGAAGAAAACACTTAAAACTAGCCACATATGGTACTTGAGCACAGAACACAAGACTCTGTGTACTTGGCAGTGTAGAAATTAGTAGAAAGAGAAAATGAGCTGAAAAGATGACAACTAAGGACATAATTATGAAATGGAAGCTCTGCAAGAAGGGCTTTGCTAGAATAGCTCTGATGCAATCAGTCATATATTGTGAGAAAAACTACTTTTTAAAAAGTACTTTTTACTACTCTTAAATCACATGGAAAACTGAGGAGTAATGAATTTGAATTACTGGCCCTAGATCACACCAAATGGGCTTGAGTGTTAACTTATTTTTTTTCCAAAAGCCGATCAAGGGCCTTAGAAACAAGAAGACTGTCTTTCCACTCAAATAGAATTTAATAGAAATGTCATAATAGCCAAAACTGCCAACTCTTAAAAGACATATATACTATTTCAAGTTTCAATAAAATCTCAATTGATCTTTAAGATTTGCAACTAATGTGCCAAAAGCCCCAGCTGCTGGGAATGCTTTATTCACCAAAATGTCACTGTGGTTTTCCTAAGTACCAGACTCAGACTGAATTTCTTGGGAACTTTAGACAAGTGCCTCATCTTTCAGCCTTGACTCTTCTCATTACCAGTGACCATTTGTACTGCACAGTGAAATGCAGTAATATCTTCATTATTGTCAACTATGTAAGATAATGAGAACTCCTTATTTCCAGTTTTCTGTCATGCAAACAGACAAGCACTATGGTAATGTGTAACTGAAAATGTTCTTGGATGTACAACTCTGGTATTATTTTTTTCCACAGACATTAAAATCCCAGTGCAGCACTTATGATGTCTTCTCTGTGGCCAAGTTCAGAGTTCTTATTTCTCCAGAATCATTACTGATAGTCAGATAAAGGATCCCAGTCAGTCTCAGAAGTTTATCTTAACAGCTTTCTTGCTGCTGGTTTTATTTTCTTAGCAATCCAGTTCTAAACTGCAGTTTTATGTTTCATTTCTTCATGTGCACAAACTGGACTAAAGCTGTTACTTCTTCTCTGACTGGTTCCAGTAAAGGACCATGGTCTACAATAAAACTCATTTTTTAAGAGATAAAACAGTGGATTCTGAACTGAATTCACCTGCTCAGGAACAAGACCTTGATGCTGTGATAGACATTAAACATCAGCTCAATGCTCAGTGGAGCTTTCCAAGCAAAGAAAATACTTCTTTAAGGGTGGGAAAAAATGGAAAGAGTACTATGCACAGTTCATCACAACCTGAATGATGTGTGCAGCTGTAGTCTCCCTAGATTCCCCTGAGGAATGGTTATGTTAGAACTTGAAAAGGCACAGAGAAGAGATGTAGGATCACCAGAGGTATGGAGCAGCTTGCATAGGAAGAGTGATGGAGAAGGCTAGGGCTACTGCAGCCTCAGGAGTGATACAAAAGAGCTCCACAAAACCTGTAACAGCATGAGATTTGATAGTGATCAAAACTGATCACCATTTTCTTCAGTGCCAAAAGCAAGGGCCAAAAAATGAAGCTGGTAGGAGATGACCACATAATATTTTATGCTAGAGCCCTGACTGTGACCAACAAATACTGAGGCTACAGCTTCTGTAAGATTTTTTTTTCTATAAAATCTGAAGGAAATGCTTTATTTCTTCATCTATACAGAAATGGGATCTGCAGTGTGTATGAGATGACCAGAGCTATGCATCCTACTCATTGCTAGCTTTCCAGAGTCTGAGGAGTCAGTTAGGAAATTCAAATTTAACATCTGTATCTTCAGAAATTTATGCTAAAATATCAAACTAAGCTGGTGCTCTAAAATAGAGGGCTGTGGAGGAGGAGTGGATTCTGCAGTGTTGTTTCTTAGCCTCATAATCATAACAATGTGATGTCCTGATATTTTTTTCACTTTGCACACATTCTGAAAGGTTCTGTGAGTTTGGAGCATCCTTTTGTGTATGAAAATCCCAAAAAGTCAAGTACTAATACTAGATGAAGAAAACCATTCTTCATCTAGTTGCAAACTGAATATTCTTCCTAGCAATGAAATAAAAATCTAAAATTATCATTTGGAGAGGGGAAGAAATGGGTTCCATATGGGCATAATTACGTGGTCTTCTCTTGAAGCAATACAGAAATCACTACCCTGATGAAAGAGACAGAAATAACTTGTTTATCTAGAATTTATTTGGGAATTTATTTGGGCATCACAACACTAACACAGGTCAGAAGGAATCTGACACAGATGTTTTCTGTCTTGATTATTGGTTATGAATGTGAACAGTGACTTTCAGCTTAGACAAACTTACCATAAATCCTACAAACCTGTTTTTTGAGGCGTCACCTCTTATGGTGAAAATATTGTTCTGTCTCTGCACTCATCATTGGTTTTTTTAGTGAAATGTTCAGTAAAGATGCCAATTGTGGCAGAGGTTTTAGTGGTGTGGATTCCTGTCCATGAGATCACCAGCTCATTGACCAACCATGAGTTGGTAATGACCACTTGGTAAGTGACCTACACTGAATTTGAACTGGTGACCTTAATGTGGAAGACTCTGGATGCCACTTTTGATCTCTGGAGGGTTTAATTTCTGGGTTTTGTTCTAAAATAAACTCTGTTCAGCCTTAGACTTCTTCCTCAGGCAGTATCATGACAATAATCTTTTCTCTGTTACCTTGAACTGCTTTGTATCTTCCTCAGTACTAAGTTGGTGTCCTGGTTTAGTACTTTTAGTACTTTAGAATTTTTCATTCAGAAATAATCTTAAAAAACAATTAATAGCATGTTAGAAAACGGTATTTTTCAGCTATGGGAAACATTTTATGTTTGTGGAAAGAAAAAGTTTTAACAGCTGTATTCAGTACCCTTGAGAAAACACCACACGTTGTAGCATGGGAATGGCCCTGAGTTCCTAATTCCAGCAAACGCCCAAGTCAACAAGACTTGTGCCTGGTGAACTACCACTGGACTAGCTCAAATATTTTGATTTTTCTGGCTATAGAAGTACCTAAAAAGGATAAAGAGACAAAAATAATTCCAAATTTCAGAAAATTTAGCTAGAGCTTGCTTATGTAGCATTTGTGTTTTAAAAAATAGCTATTCTGGAATATTAAGTTGTGTAGCCCTAACTGAGCCCAAATGTGTACCAAGTAAATGGATTTAAAGCACACAATGGTCCAGTTGTTTGGAAGCACATTTTAAAACACAGTGTTGGTTTTAGTAGGGTTTTTTTTCGAATTTATGTATTGGCTTCAGTTACCATTCTTAACATGAAATTTTCTAGTTTCATCATCAAAATAATAAGGAAGGTAAAAACTCAATTTTTACTGTTCACAGTATTTATTTATTTTCTTAAACTGGCATTATTTATCAAGACACAAGCTTATTTGTCCCTCTTTTCATGACAGAATATTTAGCTATATACCTTGGAAAATCATGGACTTTGTAAATCCTTTTTTTGGGAGAAAAGAGGGAATACGTATATTGACTTTTGTGCAAATTTTAATTAATATTGTCAAAATATGAACAATTAGATTTTGTGAATCTCAGTTAATAGGTATTCTTGAGAGTTTTTCACTTCTATACATTACTGGATTCCTGGCATAGGAGGTAGAATTTTGCAATGAGATCCTGCATTATTGGCATCAGGGTTCTATATGCAGGCATCAAACCTCAAAAGATAAGTGAGCAATCCTTTCCTGAAACATAGAACTTGATCAGAGTGAATGTAATAAATCAGTGGCTCTTTAATTAATGACACAGAATAACCCAATATAAAATATTGAGTAAAACATCTCCCCTCAAGAAAGGAAGTGAGTTCTTTTCTTCTCAAATGTCTGCTAATTTGTTAAATACATTAAGGATCTGGGCATACAACCTTTCTCCTGTATATGAATTATAGCATGGATACAGTGACTTCCCCAAAATTCAATTTTGCCAGTTTTTTTGCTAAAAATTCTTTATCTCTTTCTTGAAAATGTGTGGTCTTCAGCATCTGGTCAAACACTTAAAATATTTGTATAGAATAGCCAGGAAAACACATTTTTATTTACAGATCCATGAAACGCTTGTGATTAACAAGGAAAAATATTCAAAAATTTGTGCTGAAGTCAAGCTGGCTGACTGATAAAGTGAAGTTAGAGAGTAAATTAACAAACATATGAATTTAGTTGTATATTTGTATATTTTTATATATTATACAACACTGAAGCTGGCTTTATAAGACTGTTGTCCCTGACTTGCAAGACTGAGCAAATCTGGCAAAGACGTGGACATATAATGAATTTTGTTTTCCAATGTAAAGTCTAGGCATTTTTCCTACAACTCAAAATGTCTATCCTATGAGGTCTGTGCTATGCTTTCAAAAACATTTTCTATCCTACATCTGCTATATGAACTAATCCAAGTGTGGTAAACTCACAGGGAAACAGATTGCAATTTTTATTTCAATGCATTTTCAGTAAACAAAAAGGACTGTCCTTTGTCACTTTTTTGTTCCAGGAAAATGTTAAATTTTTTAAAGGAAATTTAGTTTTTCTTTATTAATGACTTGACCAGATAATGGCTCTTTACTCCAAAAAGTCTCTGCCTTTCTCTGAAAAAGAGAAAAACTATGGAAATTTTATGATAAATTTTTTTTAAAGTATGCTTTACCCTTCTTTGCAAGTGCTTAAGTTTCTAGGTTTTATTTCAGCCATATGACACCCAGTTGATAGTGGTTTAAAGGGTTCACCAATGAGTAAAGCTGAAAGCTGGCAAAGACTTTTGAGCTGCTAGCTCAGGTGAGCAGTAGGAACTGATAATGTAGCAGCCACTGTATAAAGTGTTAGAGTGCCTTTGCACACAAATCCACACAAAACCTTTGCACTGAGTTAACTTGTTGAGTTGAAAGCACCTTATGTGAGTTGTGCAGCACAGAGCCCTCCCCTGAAGGGAGAGCATTCTCCCCTCACAGACTGCATCAGGCTCAGCCAAAATGGAGATCCTGGTTTTTCAACCTCATCTTTGTTTTTCCCATCAGACTGAGCAAGTTACTGGCCTGGCTGATGATCTTGAGGAACTTTTTTTTTTTCTTTCTCTGAGCCTATTTTCCATGGGGAATGTGTAAGAAATCAGAGATATTCTAAAGAAATATTGAATATATAATACATATTATTAGATGCAGTGCTTCTCTAAAAGAGTTTCTGCATCCTCTAATTTATTTCAGAGAAGACAAGGATTTTGGTGAGCCAGTAACATGTACAAAGCTTATTTATTTTTTATTTAAGTCCTATAAGGACAGGAGTAGTCCATGGGGTGATCATATGTATAAATTACTTCAAGATTAGCTCTAAATCTGTGAAGTGCTTTTGGGTTCTTTTGAATGAAATGTGTTACAACTTGTACCAGCGATATGTAGGTTGTTGTGTGACCCAGGAAGCCAAGGAAATGTCATCTGAATGCAGCTTGTAGCAGAGAGTTGTACCTGGAAACCATTCTGTTACAGATTTTACCCATCTCAAGCTTTCCACAGTTGAAAACATTTCCATTGACTTGAGTGAGGCTAGATAAAAGGAGCATGTCTGTGTTTAAAATGGCAATGCAACAAACATAGAAATTATGTGGTTTTCAATAATGGAAAAGAATTTCCATGTAAAATATTACAAGCCTAAAGGTGATTCTGCCAGTGTTTATGTTTGATATTTCATATAATATAAACTCCTCTGTTTATCTTAGAATGTCCTTAGTTACATTTATGGTAGAGCAAATCAGAAAGGAATAAAAGAAAAATAATATGAACTAATTCATCGTGTTCGACCAAAGACAGGTTGATAATAAGAAAAAAAATTATAAAGTTAGTGTAATATTTTATCATATTAAAAATTTTATACTGAGAACAAGTACCATCTTTTCAATTTCATTATAAAACACTCAAAACCCAATTTCTTTTTGAGGACTGTCTGCTGCATTTGTTTCTGTGAACTGGAAAATAAATCCAGATAAAGCCCAGTAAAGCCCAGTTCTCAAAAGGTGAAAAAAAGCTGAAGTCAGGGTTTATGTCTCATTTACATTACAAGCTTGTAAGTCAGAAAATGAACTGTGTAATGGGCCATTCTACTGAGACTTCATCTTCAGTAGCTGCTGCCTATGTCTTGAAAATGGTGATGCAAAATTGGAACAATTTGATTTCTACTGCATGAGTTTGAAATATTTATAAAGTGATCATAGGGTAACTAGGCTGTTCTTGATATTGGCTGTGTAGTTCTTCTAAATTTTGTAGTGCTGTACTTTATCCTGCATTTTGTGTGGGATCTTTCTCTTTTCTTGGTGAGAAGAATGACTCTTTCCGTGATATTATTACAGAATTTGCTGCGACTTTTTTACCAAGTTCAGTTTTTCCAATAGGGCATTGCTGCTGGACAGGGGAGGGAAGGGTCCCCTTCATTTTAATTCAGCTGAATAGCATGAGTTTTCCAGAAACTTCTTTACAAGCCCAAAGAAGGAGTGTAAGAAATTCTCTTTATTACTTGATCTCAATGAATAGACACATGACTTTGATGTCTACAAGGCTAAATAGATGGGTTTTCCTCCATGACCTGCAGACTTTTTCCCATTATATAATCACAAGATACTACAGTAATTTGTTTCTGCTGACAATTGTTTGCAACATAATTTTATATAACCCTTTTCTAAACATGCTGGTTTTTTGCAGACCTTTAAACTAAAACAAATTTGCTGTATGACACTTGACTTGCAGATTTCTTCTGTTTTTATATATATATTTCTATTTTGTTAGAGAGTTTTATATCAAGGCTTTTAGAATAACAGAGACTTTTAGCATATCTAATGTTTAGGATATCTAATTTCATTCTTGAAAACTGTGAGGAAGGGGATGTATTGAAAAGAAAATATTTGAAGAAGTAGAGGCAGGCACTAGTGGTCTCCAAGTGTCTTTGGCAAGACTCATCCTCTTTTAAGGACCAGTCCTAAAGCACAAAACTCAGAAGCTCAAGCACATAACTTCTCCCTTCACAGTGGTATATAGTAACAATCTGCAGCCTTATTGATCCAGGGACCTTCTGACTCCAGGCTGGGAAACACTCACCTAAGATCAGCTTTTCACTTGTCTGATTTTCCCTGACAGTTTTCCATAAACCTTCAATAGCACAGAAGAGCAAATTTCAAACTAGCCTTAGTTTGTTTCCAGTAATTTGGATTTGTGGGGATTAGTTTTTAGGTTTGTTTGATTTTTGGTTTTTTTAACCAAGGCTACTAAATTATTTCTTTGGAGAAAAGTCCATATAGCTGTAGAGCAGAGTAGGCAACGTTTGGGATTTTTGTAGCCTTGATTTATCTTTGCTATGCACAAGAATGAAAAGAATGGCATCTGACACAGGGACGTGTCCCTCAAAAGGCTCCATGGTTTCAAATCTGTTTCCTGGAGGAGTTTGGGCATCTCATCTTTGCCTGCCCACCCATTTCTCTCTTCTGCTCCCGCACGGAGTCATTGCCACACCCACCAGAGTTTGGCTCAGCTGTCAGGTAGCACTGGCACAATCTCCCAGGGGGGCTCGCTGTGCAAAGGAGCCTCCTGTCTGAGAGAGTTCTGCTTTTTCTCCTCCCACCACTGATAATCAAGGGTGACAAATTAGGATTTTTACCGGGCCACGCAATTACAACTACAAGAGCTGTTTTCCTTCAGGTATAGATGGGATAGAAATGAGCTGGAAGTGGTCTTCACCCACTAGGAAACCCATAAGACAGTGGCAAATTTGGCTCTTGTGCAATGAGTTGCAGGACAAGCCTCCACAGAGGCCCATTTGAAGATGGCATAACCTAAAGCTACCCTTTATTACTGCAAGCTGTGTCCATGGCTGAGATCCAAGCTGAGAGTCAGCAAAAACAGATGAAAGCAGCCAGCACTGTTTCCTCTATGCCTTTCACACTAATGAACTCTATTATGTTTATGAAATTGCTTCTCACCTACAGCTTGAAAATGCAATTATAATTTGGTCCTTTTACCTCTTTCATATTCTTTATTATGCTGTTCCTAAGCCAGTTCAAAAATACCCCAGTGTAAAAAAAAAATGTTCTCAAAAGGGCTTTTATGTTGTTGGTTTTAAATGCTTTGAAAACCATTAGATTGTTCCAGGCTTACCAGGACATTTCCATAAAAATAAGCTGCATGCCAAAGAATCTGAGATTCATATATTACAGGATATGGTCTCCTCACACCCTCCGCCTACTCATTTGGAAGTGTCTCATGGTTTTCCTGCATCATTTGACACATCTGTAGTAATTTAATTGTTTAGCCTTTCAGACTGTATTGTGAAACAATTGCTTACAGGGCTCATTAAAAGAAAATATAACAAAAAATTCCCATGCGTTGTACCTCCTCCACAGTAACCTCAGCCTTGGAAACTTGCAGGGTATCCAAAAACTTTGTGTTTTTTTAAACAGAACATTTTGACCTGTGTTAGAGTAGGCAGCCAGTCTGCTGCATGAGTATTTGGACAATGTTTCTGTATGTCTAAAAAAGTGGTGAGTGAAATGGGAATGTGTTACATATTACGTGGTGTTTTTTGTTTTTTTTTTATTGTTATTTGCATATTTCAGTTTTGGTCCTGTCTCAGAAAGGTGCTTAACCATTTCTCTGTGTCAGCAAAGCCTTTTCTTTAGTCTCATTGAAATGAATGCAAACAAAACATATGCTGAGTGGTAAGCATTAGATTGGAAAGTTTTGCTGAATGTAATATTCTCTAACTAGTCTTTGAAAGGTAATCTGTCCAAAGATGTTACTGGAGTGCATCTGTTTATCTCAATTAGTATTGTGTCATACAGAAAAAACACACTGCCAAATGTTTCAAATTCCACTGTTCCTTCTTTCACTCCTTAGCAGAGAGGAGAACTCCCTGCATCTCCAGCTGAGATACCAAACATCTGGCAGATCTCTAAATTCCTATCTGCCTCAAGGTCATGGAAGAAGACATGATAATGATGCTGAAACAGGCTTATGCAATGTAATGGATGTAGCTAGTTTTAAATGCCTACTATTACTGTGTATATATCAGTGGCATTGAAACATGCATTATTGTAGAGAAAAATGTGGCTTATAGGCTGATGGGAGCCTATTTGGAGAGTGTCACAAGAAATATGTAAAAACTCTGCTCAGGTTTTAAGGGGAGGATCACATCTGAATCAATCCAGAACTAAATTATCCACTGACAGATCTTGATCATGAAAATTATTTGGGTGGAGACAAAGAGTGCCCACAGATCAGCACCCTTAGTGTGAAAATGGCTTATTAATAGGAAAACAGAAATTAAATGTTCTTTGCTTTCTACCTTCCTTTTACAGGGCTTCTGTAACACACCTGTTTCTCTAAGCTGAAATGCTTTAATTTGTCTGAGTTAGTGTTTTGGTAATATAAATGTTTTGGCAAGACTAGAAAAGTCTCACCACATCCAAAAATGCATTTTACACTGACTTTGTAACAGGATACATAACAACAGAATCTATTGTACAGTACCTGGAGCAGATCTATGGTATTTTTAGTTTAATATGTAGGCTCAAGTGGTGAACAAACTTTTGCAATAATGAATTTTAACATGTTTAAGACACATGTATTGTACCACTTCTCAGAGTACCAGATGAGTTCCTCTTTATTTCAGTCTGTTCATATTTTTATGCCACATTCATCATTATATTTGACTGCCTGGAGACTTGATTCTCCTCCAGTTCAGCTTTCCAGGCACTCAGGTGTAGTAGTGATAAGTAGAGATGAGATTTTGTTGAAGCTTAGGCTCTCAGGCTTCAAGATCACTTGCAGAGGTCTTGGAAGCTCTGCCTTGAGAGCCAGGGATCCCAAATGCTGGCCTGGGTGTCCAGGACTAGCAGGAGGAATAACAGCCTTCCTGTCAAAACAGCAGAGTCAGGTGTGGTCCTGGATCAGACGTCATGAGATCCCATGAGAGACAAGAGGTATCCTCCTGGTTTTTCCTTCTCTATCCCTAATCACTTCCTCCTTATATCTTCCATGATTTCTTCCACTTCTGACCCCAAGACCATATGCTGGATTTGGCAAACACCTCATCAGCTTAAATGAAACATAGTAGGTTCCACAAGTGATCATTTCCAAGGTAACTTCATTTAATCAGAAAATCACTCACTTTCTCTGGAGCCAACCTTTGTCCAGATGAGAGGGAAAAAGAATAACCCATAGCAGTTTTGTTGGGACACATCATTGCCAAAGGTGCTCAGTAAGTTTGCATTACCTAGGGAGAAACAATAAAAACTATAACTTAGCACACACAGGAAAAGGTCCATGATTAATGTGAGCACTTGCAGGTAAGCAGGAAAAGTTCAGTGACTTTGCAAATCCCTTCTAAAAGGCTAGGGTGTTTAATAACACAGAGAGGTGCAAAGAGAGGTGCCTGTCTTTGCACCCACACTTGGTACCTTATAAACTGTACCTCAGTATTTCACTATTTTCATTGTAAGGCTTAATTCAGAGTTCAGACTACACGGGGGAATAGTGTGCACAGCACAGATTTTATCATACTTTCCATCTCAGCTGGCTTTCCAGCAGAGAGGTGATGTAAGCACTCTAAGGAACACTTTGGTTATATTCAGAAAACAGATTTTTTTAATAGTTTTTCTCTCATTTGGTTTTATTGATGTATTAGAATAGAGGCAGCATTAAACAGCTTGTGTGTAACTTCAAACAGATCAGGAACTTTTGCCAATTATAATAGATCTGAGAATATATGTATGTATTTACAGAGAAGTATGCATATATACCAACATATAGGCAACACAGAAATGTGTGTGCTTCTAGCAGAAAGTGTGAGAAGAATATACAAGCCAGTGGAGAGGCACAGATGTGTTCATTCATAATGTTTTTTTCAGTTTAAGCACCAGTTTCAAGTTCTTTTCCAGTACTAATTGAATTGAGTGTGTCTAAAGCACCAAGGGTTAGGAATCGACTGGCATCTTTTGCAGAGAGAATTCCAGATCTAACTGTGTTATAGTAAGTAATTTTCCTGTGGCCTGACACACAACATGTTTCTGTGCAGCAAATTTAACAGAGTTTATGCAGTTTGCATCGTCTTTTTTTCCTCTCTTAGTCAGTTTTTCCAGCTAATAGAAAGAGAATGTCTTGGCTTCATCTTTTTTCCACCCTCATTCCATCAGGCTCAAACTCTGAGTTGGATAGTTCCCAATAGGATCAGGACACATATGGTCTCTTAAGTAATGCTTCTGAATCAGTACATGCATTTGCAAAATGCATTTAGTCTTTAATTTCTTTGGGAGATCAATTAATTGCTCAGCTTATATTTCTTTATGAATAAACAAATATGTATATGCTTGCATGTGTATACATGTAAATGTATGCATGTTTATATATTAGTAAACCCATTTTCTCTACCTTACCAGACCTCCAGAAGGTGGTGCTTCCAGCTCTGTGTATGTGGGCTAAAAAGAGATATTTACTTTTGTATATGCAGTGACAGGAAGTGGGATGAACCAGTTCACATCTGTTAGCCATTAAACAGTGAATTAACAACAACAATACTAAAATATTATTTCAGCCAGGCTGGCAAGAACAGAAATCAGACATAGAAAGCTGAAGGTGAGTCAAAAGACAGCCCACATCCAGCTGATTTCTTCAAAGGCAAAATGCTATGTACTTTTTCCTGGTTTTCTGTTCTGCAAAAACCGCCTTCTTGGATCATTATAACATGCCATCAGAATGAGAGGGTTTGAGGATTTCCTGTAGAAAACTATAGCAGCATTCATTCCTGCAGCAGTGTCTGAGAGGAACAAGCATGGGCCTCAGAAATTCTTGGATTTAGAAAAGCAGCACTTTTCTTACACTTCTTCTCAATCACCTCCTACACCTTGATCTGCTGATCTTTTCCCGTTACCCTGCTGAACAATTGTAAAATGAATAAATTAGAAATGCATGACATTTTTAATAGATAATGCCCAAGCCATTATCAAGGGTTGACAGGGTTTATTTAATAGCTCTTGTATGATGTATTGCTGACTTTCACTAAAATCAACTCAATGAGAGTAAAAGAGGCTTTAGAAGACCATGCTTCAGGACATTCCTTTGAGTGATAAAACAATCAGTTCTTAAATTTAAAGGTTGTTCTTTTGCTTATATGCATGATAGCTCTTCCCAGATAGCAGCTGTCATTGGAAAAAATTCCGGCAAGCTGAAGGAAAATCATGATTAATTGGAGAACTGGTATTCACAGAAAATGGCTGGCTGCCAATGGGCTGCAAAAGTAAATAGCATCAATTAAGCCAACATAGCTAATTTTCTCCTGAGCTAGTAATTACACTCTGTGCACAATGACCTCTTTATTAAAATAATGGAATATTGTAGAAATATAAGTGAACAACAGTTTGAGTGTTATTCAAGCTATTTCTTCATGGTTTAATAGAATAAAAAAAAAGATAAGCCCTGACTTTTGCCCATTTTGGTCACTTTGGAAAATACTCAACTTCTCCATTTTTACTATTTCTGTTTCATCAGTCTGTTCACGTGTAAATAAAAAATCGAGCTCTTGGTAGAGCATTTTATAAACATCGATGTGCAAATATTTGGTACCAGTTTGATTCTGAGTTTTAAGCTGCTTGTTTGTTTCAGCTCTCAAAGTCACAGTGTGTTTCTCAAGGCTGAAGTCAGGGATCATGTGGTGGTGATCCGATGGTGGTGTGTTTTGGTCACGCTTCACTGGCAGGACAGCCCTGAGCCTGGCCTAACTCAAGTGTTCTCGTCCCTGTGTTCAGAGGGTGTCCAGGACGAGCTGTTCCAGGCTTGGAGGACCTGTTGATGCAAGCAGACTGGCAGGAAAGCCTTTACCAACCTTTTCTATTTCAGTAGATATCGCGGGGCTGTGACTCAAGGGCCCCGTAGGGTGGATTGTGCTCATTCCCGTTTGGCAGAGATTGACAGGGGAGGAGGATACATGTGGCCATAGCTGCTGAGCTCTAATGTAGTGTGGTGCTGGCTGCTCCCTGAGGAATAGGGAATGAGCACAATGACATTGTCACTCTCTCCTGCAGGTGAGGAGGGAGTGGTCTCTGTCTGTTTATGTTGTGTCAGATCGTAGCTGTGCGCTCATGTACGTCCCTGGTTTGAACTGCCTGGCAGAGAAGGTTAGCAAATTGTCTGAACTCTGGCCAGGCTTCAAAAGTTCAGAGGTTTGGTTCAGAAAGAGCTGCAGTCACTGATTCAAAGTTTATAAAAGCTGTCCAGATTTTCTGAGACTGTAAAACTGGGCTGGAGCAGCATTTTTCCTGTAGCTTTCAGCACTTCTTTTTCCCATCCTAGCTGGACAGTGGAATCGAAAAAACACTTCTTCAGAAATTCCAAGAGCTTAAGAACATTTGGTCCCAGTCTGGTTCTAAAAATGAGTAAGGATCTGGGAAGCTGTCTGGTGGGGTAATATCTAACCTACCTAGTCAGTCCCACTGTGCCTGCAGCTCCCTTTGGACTGGGCGGTATTTTTGTAGCTGGAGTTTGGTGTGAAGCTCAGCATGCTCCCTAACAAACGAGCTTGTTATCTTTTCCAGTTGCTTACAGGTTCTTATGGATATTAAAGCAGATTCTGGTTAATCTTTGATAGTTAGTACTGGTGAAGAACGAGCCCAGCAGTTTAACAGCTGCAGTATTGCAACGTCAACAGGCAGTCTTAGATTTCAGAACAGCAGAAAGCTTGCTCCTAATGCTTTGGGCTTTCAGATACAAAAAGGCTTTTTGTAATGTCACATGGCCAAGGCATGGCCTAGTCAAGTCATGGGAAGCAAATCAAGTTCAGCTCCTGCTGTTAACTCTTTTACAACACTGCTTTCAGATTATGATGTAAGGACTAGATATCCATCCTTTCTCCTCTTGCTTGAAAAATGCTTGGGGTATTTTCCAGAGTGTATTTACGAAAGTTCTGGACTACTACAACAAGTGGGTCAGTACCAACATGTCTAGTGTGTACCAGCAATGACTGCTATAGGGGCAGCAGCCTAAACCCTATTGCTGCAGCTGGAAGAGATTTTCTCAGGTTTGGACATGTTATTTCCATTTGGCCAGGCTAAATAAATGCATCTTAAGCTATTCTTACCCAGATCTATGGCCTTCTAATTTTATTTTTTTTATTTCATTGGGAAAACTAGACTTTTCTTGTAGTCCTGGGAAGTGAGGATTAGTATTTGCATACTACTAATTTCTACTGTCAGTAAAAGAAAACTAGTTAAGATATTCTCCTAAGAAATTTCACTTTTGCAGAGGTAGCAGACTTTTTCAGAGACTCTCAAAGACACAGATTCAAGTTCTGCCCTTCAAAATTAAAACCAACTGAATTGCAGGGGTATTTTCAGTAAGAAACCTAAACCAATTACAAAGAGAGGAGAAATTTAACACTCAGGATGGATCTAGGCTCACACATTAAGCCATACAGATGATTTGGCGTCTGTGACTGTGGTATGAGTTCACTCACGTTATTGTGTATGGTAAGAAACTTCCAGCAACTGTTCTTATGGTTTCAGTGGGGAACAGACAAGGTGTGGGGCTCCCTGGATGCTTCTGTGGGAGCAGACTGCAGCTGTGTGTAGCCTCCAGGGATACCACAGTGTAGGTTCTCTATGAAAGAGTTCTGAGAGATACTTATTCTCACCAACACAGAAATCTTCTTGTACTTTCCCAAGGGATTGAGTGCTGCATAAATATTACAGACACTGAAAAAATCTCTTTGAGCTCTGTCTGCAAATTTAAACCACTTGGCACCTTTGTTTTCATCACAGGAAGAATTTTTATTTTCTTAGCTGTATCTGGAGTCCAAGATAGTCAGGTTTATACCACTATAATGGTGCCTCTGTAGACTCTACCTTTCTCCATTTTAAAATAAGCACCATGGTATCTCAGAAGAAGGCCAAGCAAATTCATATTTGTGTAGTACTTAGAACTCTTTAAGCTGAAGGGAGTGTAAAAATGCAGTGTTCATTTAATTGGATAAAACTAGATTTCACATTGTGTTAAATAAATATATTATAAGCTTTATTTTGTATTAATAGAGAAGGTTTATAATAATAGCTAGTTAATAAAAATAATGTACAATTTTATATCCTATCACAGAATACTTTTAGCAATTAAACTGGGGAAATAGAAAACACTGGAATTAGTACTGTGACTTACCATGGCCTTACAGAGATTAATTTGATGCTTGGTGGATATAATTTTACCCCTCTCACTTTTATTACATATTACATTTTACTCCAGTTTTGAGGTTCTCATGCTTGGTTAAAAAAGTGCAATAGTCAGGCTGCAAGATTCAGCAAGACTTCCCACTGAACATATTATCCATATGCACTACATGTGAAATTCCACATTAAAAGAACATTATTAAGACTTTTGAGGCAAGTAATTATGAAATTGGAGCTTGAGACTGCATGCACACTTTCAGTTCAGGTCACACATTTCCATTTTGGTCATGTAGCTTGTTTTTTTAACTAGATTTTTCACTAGTCCCTTGCACTTGTCAGCACTCAGGATATGCCTGCTCCTCAGATGCTCCAGAGCTGTGAAATTAGGCAGGCCTGGTGCCTTTGGGTGTGGATTCATAATGCATATGTCATCATATGCATTAAGTGAGGCAGAGGACTGCTGGAAAAAAAAGGATGGTTTCTTACCGTCTCTTCCAGAATTCCTGTGAGACGACCCCAAGCAAGGCACTAAAACCAGTCCTTATCAAAGCTGACTGAGAATGTTTTGTTGCTTATTTCTGGTGTTTAGAGGTGCAGGAGAAGTCAGTAGGACTGTGGGCACATAAATACTGTGAAAATTTCATTCCCAGCGGTCGCAACTAAAAAAAAATAAATTGCTGCCATTATTTCTGCTGCAAAATTGAAAATATATTGTGAAGATAATTAATACAAATGAAACACTGAGATGCTACTGTATTAAATGTGATGTGAAAAAATCTTGAGGAAATTAAAAGAGCTATCCTGAGAATGGCTTTTGAATAAATGAAGCACATAAGGGCTGTGATTACACATTGAAAATAAGTCAAAACAGCCAACTGAGCACTGTATTTTTGTGAACACTTTTCATTTCAATTCACAAAATGAGAAAAAGACCCACTTAAAAAAAAAAAAAAAAATAAAAAATAAAAAAATAAAAAATAAAAAATAAAAAATAAAAATGAAAAAAAAGAGCCCTAAACCTGACTGTGTAATCGTTGTATTATATATTCAGAGGGAGACCAAAGAAAGGTCAGGTATATTGTCATTTCTGATTTTGTGAGTGTTTGACTTGGCAACTCCAGCTCTTTATGAGTCACATATGTACTGGGAGAAAAGTGCTATAAATTCGTGGTCAGACTTTTTTTTTTTTATATTATTCTTACTTCTCAATGTCAAAAATAACTTAGTGCAGCTCAGTTTCACCTTCCATTTAAAAGAAATGTAGTATTTCAGATGTGGTTTTGTACTTGGTGAAGAATTTAAATTTGACATAGAAGAACATTCGTTCTTTTCAGGAAAAGTTTCCTGCTAGCAGCTTTCAGAAATAACTGGGTTTTCTCATCGGAAGCTGAGCAAAAATGAGATACATTTTTAAATACCACTGACCTTCTGCAAAGATACCAGCACTGTTTCTTCAGTTTTTAAAACAATATTGGCCAGTCATGAATGGGAGCAGAAGAGAGCAAGGAGAAAGCTTCTCTTAGTGAGAAGTGCTGTTTTCCCCAAACCACCAAGTTTCTTGCTCTGTGTTAAAAGACAATTTTTCTTTCTTCATTCTTGACCATTGTCATGGCCTGCTGTCAAGGGAGCAAGGAGAAAATAAGGCAAAATAAAAAAAAAAAGAGATCTGTTAAGAGGAAGATAACAACTTTTAACAATTTTAAAGGTTGAGGTTTAAAAAAGAATATTCTTACAGAAGTATTTAGGCTCTATTCAAAATGCTGACTATGCAGGGACTCTGCATTTTAATTATCCCCTTGCAATTTTTCTTTCCTTAGGAAGTGGTTTCCATACAAAATTAAAAAGGCAGGATCAGGCAGCCCTACAGCCTTCTGCACAGGTGCTCATCTCTCTGGTGAGGTGACAGTGAGCAGTTGCCTTGGCATGGTTTTCCCTGCCCAAGGGGAGGTGTGGTACTGTTTCAGATATCTGCACCTGGGTGAGCAGTGGGCTTCCAGATTTCTCAAAGGAAAATCAAAACTGCAGAGCAGTCAGCTTTGTTTGCTTCAGGCAGAAGCACTGGAGGTACCAGAGTCTGGGTGAAGAAGAGGGTGAGAGAGATTAGAAAGTAATTTTCTTTATTGTCCAATTGACATTTGATGAACTTTGTTCATTTTCTGTAACTACCTCTGTTCCTTTTCATATTCATATTTTTAGCACCCTAGTTTGGGAATGAGGAATAATAGCAATAGGGTGTTTCCCACTGCTTTAAGGAAGATATTTACTGGAGTATATCAGACAGGTGAAGAAAGATGTTTCCCTACCCAGAGGTTTTATCTCTGACTGAGTATACTTTTGTGCAAATGACAAATACCTATTATTATGTTGTATTAGGAGTAGCACTGGTTCATAAACATTTGTTTTAGACTAAAAAATATCCTGCCAGACTTTGAAGAAATGCTCCTCTGTTGTGATTTTAGGATGATACAGTTTCTTCTAGGAGAGTTGAAGCAAGGAGGAGAAATAATAATTTAGATCAATCTTCTCTGTGTTCACTAAATAGAAGAAATGAAGTGGCAGAGGTGCAGGGTTGGTGGCTTTGTTGAACTCTGGTGGAGAGGGTTCTGTAGACTGTTCAAAATAAGAAAATATCAAAGCTTAGTGGTGCCAAATTCTTCTCTACTTGAAAGCAAATTTAGGAAAATAAATACAAAATGCTCATGGTCAGCATAAACTTGATCCTGTAAGAAACTAAGGTAATGGATGCCAATGTCTGTGTGAAAAGCCAAAATACTGTACAAAACCAGATTATAGCTGACAACAGGCTGATGGTGGTGACAGTGAGCAGGTGAATGCTTCAGAGTCTGAGCTTATTTGCTGTGATTCCATCACCCTGGCAACACTCAGTGTTTCTGTGCAGCCATTTCTATTACGTGCTCCATCCCTTCACCAGCTCTGTTTCCTCACTCTGGCTGCTTGGGGTACCAGGTTTATTTTTGGTGGCTGTTTAAGCTGATGAAGCATAACCTTGGATCAACACAAAGTTTCAGGTTTCTCGCTCAGTATTGCCTGTTTTTCTTGCCCAGGAAAGCCTGGGGTAGACACTGCACACTCTTATAGTCAGACTCAGTACAAATTGCCTCTTCAACAACTCACAGAATGTTTTTTGCTATTGAAAAAAATAGTACATTGGGCAGACTAGAAAATTGCTTGCAGCAATGAGTGGGAGTTTACAAATTAACTAAAGGGCTTTGATTCCTGTGTCCCATAGTTGCACTAAATACCAGAAGATAATATCACAGCATAGCATAAGTGAAAACACTGAAGGCAACCCATTTGTTTGTTTATTACTGCTTTGTTTGAATTTATTGATACACATGTTCTGCTCTGGGTGCTTATAGAGTTGCATAAACATGGTTTTTCCCAGGTAGGTTGTTTTGGTTTTTGGGAGGTTTTTGGGGTTTTTTTTGAGCCACAAATTATAATGTTTATCATGCTGATGAAGCAATGGTTGGGGGACAAATATGACATTAAAAATAGACTTGGATTTCCCAATCATCTGAAATGCTGGCTTGCAAACCCATGCAGCAATGTTGATTTGTGGGTAGTAAATTTTCTTGGCCATTGTTTTTCTACTGTGTGATGCTGTGAGGTTATTTCTAGGCAAAATGAAATATACAGTTATACATAGTAAGAGAATTGTATAGTAGAAAATGTTCTTGGCATACACACACTACTCAGAATGAGTACATAACGTGCACTTGAATGGACGAGCTGTTTTTTGTTTGTTTTTCCACTGGCAAACCAAGAAATAAAGCACAATCCATTTTGAACTTAATTTTTCCTTTTTTCGGTTGGGTTTTTTGCTTGCATTTGTTGTTTTGCTTTTTTTTTTTTTTTTTAAGGTACAAAATCTTATTTTCCTTTGCACCCAGTTCCAAGGTTCTGGACCAAAAACTTACTCAAGTGATATTTACATCATTTCACTGACCTTACTTATTCACTTTTCAACCCTGTTCAAAAATCTTAAGACATTCAAATGCTTGAGAAAATAAGAAATGTATTTCCATACTGAGTATTGAGTTTGGCTTTTGATCCTGATGTACATATAGAGCTGAAATTCAGCAGGGGACAGAGGCAGCAGAAAGCTGGGCACAAGCCCTATTTTGCAATGTTTGCATGGGGGAATAGCTCAGCATTGTCTTCACTGCTTCAGATTTGCTGTACCTGGAGCTGAAGCACTGGGATTAGAGCAGAGAGCATAAACTGGGCTTGGACTTGGTTCAGACTCAGAGCCTGAGAGCTGAATTTGAGGCTAACAGAAAGAGAAAGGAGCCTTTCCTTTTATTTCATTGGTCTTTGGACCAGGCTGAGGTTATCTGGCCCTATCTCCTTTGCTCAAGAGAGACAGAGACTGTGGATACTGTTCTAATACATGAACTGAAGCTTCTGAATCAGAAGAGCTATAACTTAACTCCCAGGTTGTTTTTCCTCAAGCAATCAGATTATTTGTTCTTTTAGAGGTTGACAGCAATTTCATTCACAGCAAATGAAAGAAAATTGAATCATTCGTGGTACAACAGAACCTAATTTGCAGGTCTTGATAAACGTTCTTGAGCTAAAGAGAAGTTGTGGCACAGCCTCTTGTATTGTGAGATCATTTCCCATTGTTCTAGGAATATATTCTCTTATTATTATGCCTTGAAATGGAAATGCTGGAAGATGGATACAAGTAGGACATTGTCTAGGATTTCAAGGTAAAAAAACTCACTTCTTGGAAGAGCTGAACACTTTTCAGAAAAACCCAGCACATGTAAAGAATTCGAGTGACAAGCAATTTGTCTATTTAATGCCATATATTTTCTTTATGTTTTATCCTTACTCTCATACATAACAAAATGGACAGCCTCTTTTTCCTTCCATCTAGATAATTTTTTTTTTAAATTCAATTTGCCTAACTGCCTTCCCAAAGGCACTAAGTGTCTTTGGTGCACATAGGGATGGAGTCAGACTAGGGTCAGAATACTATCTTTTGAATCCATGTCCTAGACTGGAAAAAATGGGTAATGAGTTGCAGAAAACAGATTGGTTTCCCTCTTCTGATGCAACAGAGATGTCTGTCTGTGTTGCTCAGGCTGCCAATCGTTCCTAGAAACTGCAGTTGGGCAAACTGGTAAAGAAGGGGATTCAAAGAAAAGAAAGCAGCAAGTTGAGCAAGCTCAGAAATCCTGAGTGGACACCTAAAAAAGAAAAGTTGTTGCATTCACATGTATTCCTTCCTCAAAGCAAGATGTGGAAAATCATGTTTTCTAACCAGACTGTGCTAGTAATTTTGTAATTCCAGGGTTCTTTTCCTCCTCTTTCCAATCCATCCCCAGCAGTGCTTCAAAATTAGCTGTAATTTTCATGGTTCAGTTATTAGGGTATGAAATGCATAAGGTTTGGTGGGTAGCAACAATGAACCCTAAAATTAAGCATTTAGTACTGAAATGTCTATATTTCCCTGGGTAAATATGCCTCTATTTGTGTTGGATGGGTTCAAGAGCTAAAGAGGCTGGGAAAACCTGAAATCAACTAAAACTGACTAAGTGAGGGGAAAGGAAAGCAATTATTTGCCTCAAGTGGTGGCTGGGGAGTGGGGAGAGCAATAAGGGGGAAACCAAGCAAGAGACTTGAGAGATGCAGTAATAGATGTGGGATACAGAGTTAATACCAGAGGGTTAAGAGGCAGAATTGCTTATATGCTCTCTCTTTATATTCTCTGTTCTTTACCTTTCTTCTGCATTCATACTTTCTTGACATACTTCACTTTTCCTATTTTCACTCTTTCCCCTTTTTTCCTCCTTTTTACCCTTTTTATCTTTCCTCACCAGTTACACTTGATCCACTCTAATCATTCTGTTTCTATGCATCTTAGAGCAGCCCTTAGACCCAGACAAAGCCTAGACATTGCTCTGTACATTACAGCTGAGGACTTTGACTTGTGCTAAGAGCCACAGCTGTTCAAAGAAGCACTTGTTTTAACTTTGAGGTGTGCACTTAGGTCCCACACAGAGCCCCACAGTATTTACTGGCAGACAAGGAGGCAAATAGGTGGGATGTAAATAGTAACAAGGATTGTTACTATAGGTGGAATAGTGAATGCCTACAGCAGTCCTTATTGTGGAAACACCATTGTGCTGAACACTGAACTGGTGGTTTTGTCTGTGTTATTCTGTGGTATTCTGATGAAGAACAGTTGTATGAGATATGTCATATGAAAGATATGCAGTCATTTGTAATTCTGTTTGCCACAAACGTTGTTTCCTAATCTTTTTCTATTTTAAACTTGCACTTTCCTTAGTGAGAAATTCAGCTTCCCTCCAATATGATATTCCCGCTTGAAAGGAACTTCCCTTCACCCACACTTTGTTCTTCACCTGGTATCACTTTACTTGTTTCTTTCATCTTTTTTAGGGACTAATCTGAAGTAGAAAGAACCCCTGCTCTTTACTGTTCTTGCTGTTTTCTTTGCCATACTCATTACCTCTGATCTCTGAAATATACCACTGATGTATTTCCTTGTTCTTGCTATGGAGTGTTGTTCTACCCTGGTGAATTAAATTTACTCTTAATTTCCCACATGTTCAGCATCACCAGGTGATAAAATTTACTGGGCCTATATCCTTTGCAGGTGTACTTCATTTTCCAAAATACAGGGCAGGGCTCTCTTGCCTTCCCTTCTACATAAGCAAATAAAACACTGAACAAATAAATTTGGTTGAACAGAGATTGCAACATAAAAGTATTCATATACATTAGAAGTTACCCATCAAAACTGGTGGAAAACATGGAGATTGTACTAGAAATGTTAAAATGGGCATCTTAGGAGGGTAAATGGGTAAGTCTGGTTGTAGAGATACCAGACTGAGTAGACAGCTGGAGAAGGGTGTCAAAAATGACAGCTGGATTAGCAGGTCATCGGGATCCTATCACACATGTGTGTAGCTTTTCAAGTCACCCAAAGTGGGAGACAAAGTAGAGTGAGTAAATCCTGATGACTCACAGAGGTGGAACAGGATGGAGGCATTAATCACTGTCATCCCCTGAAGCGTGCTAAGAGGCACATCTAAAACCAGCAGCAGGCTGCCAGCTGAGGAAGGAGAGGAGACATGAGGAACAGTTGATATCTGACAGGTCTTCTGTGTGTCACTGCAGGGAAGCCAGGACAGGAGACCAGGATATGAGCACTGGATGGATGCATGTGTGCTGGGCAGACTCATGTGCAGCAAGCCTTGGCATCCATGAGTGAGGTGGGAGTATGAGTGTGTCTGAAATGAGCTTTGGTTTAAAATTCCCTTCTCCTACACGTTCTTCCATGACTTGCTGTATTGCTACGGTAGCTCAGGGTTACTTTCTGCATGTGGGGCAACTCTGCTGTCTTAGGGTGGCTGGGAGTTGAGCTTCCCCTGGGACAGAGGAAAAAGGAGGACAAGAGCAGATAGTCCTCTAGCATGCACATAAGGTAGAGACAGTGTGAGTCTCCACATCACAGACTTGGGGGCTGAAAATTGTATTTGTTGAACCACCAGCTTCACTTTTTATAGAGAAACTGCAGGCTGGACCTAAGCCATGACATGCAAGACTCTGATGTTACCCACTCTGTGCTTTCCTGCTCCTGGAAGTAGAAAAATGATCTCTCAATGAATACTATAAACTCCATCTAGAGCATGCTGCCACACTTTTGTACTTTTCTGGATAAAGCAGAAAGCAGAGACTACTATTCTGCATAAAGGGAGAAGCATGCTTCTCACTGACAGATGTGTCTAATGCTGGAACACAGAGTACTTGGCACAAAATTGGAAATGCATGAAAACATGACTATTGCATTCCCCATTCTCATTTGAGATATTATCCATATAATCTCCTCCTCCTAAGTGTCAGATTCCAGCTCACTAGCCTTGTTTTCTAGCTAGACAAAACATTTGATGATGTCTACATGATGATTTAGAAGCAGGTGGCTTCTAGTCATAAAAACATGCTCCTGAAATGAATTGGTGAGCTAGATAGCCTGGTTTTCAGATTCTTGACACCAAGATATCAAGGTTGCTTCTTTCCTACAGGATTTAAAGATGAAGATGGATTAGACTTAATTCTTCCAAAGATAGATTAGACTTTGTTCTTCCAAAAAGTGTCAGCATAATGACCAAAGAACCCTTAATAGGACCACAGTGTCTAGTAGCTCATAAAAAACAGTGAGCTGTTCAGTTTTAAGTCAGAGAGATAGAGAATTGTTTATGTTCTGCTCTGAAACCACGGACTAGACCCCCCCTTTTGAGGCAGATGCTCTGACCTGGGAAGATAGGCAATTTAGCTGGAGCTGCAGCTCTGGAGCAGAATATTAATTTAGCTGTAGGTAGTTTGTAGGACTACTTGTATTTTACATCCAAGACAACTGCAATACTAAATTGCAAATTTTTTCTTGAAAAACGTGTCATTGGCATTTCACAAATCCATAAACTTACACTAAACGGGTCTCTTACAAAATGCCTGTTAAAAATTCACTCACTTTTATGGCACCTTTAGAAGTTAGTTAAAATCCCATTAAGAAACATTAGAGTGGGACAAAAATGTCACGACATGTCCAAGGTCACTTAATTGTTGAAACAGAACAGCAAGTAACAACAGGGAATGAGATGGTCTGGTTGTCTTCTGTATTCATCTCAGGCTCCCTTCTCTGCCACTGTCCCATAGCAATTGTGCATGAGTTCAAATCTGCAAACACTTCTACCTAATTAGCAGCCTCTCAGTCAATGGCCTCATTCAGCTGTCTCAATTAACGTTGGTTTTTACCAGGTCCCTTTCCCATTTGGATTCAATAGAATATTTATGTACGTGAGAGCTGGTGATGGGGGACTAGCAGGACTTGTGTGGGCTGAGCAGGGTTCATGTGCCTTTGTAATGGAATTTTTTAAAGCATTTTCTTCTCAGACAGGTCTTCTCTTTTCTTTTAAGTTGGTATTCAGTTAATAATTCTACTTCATTGAAATTTAATGCCAAATTAGTGCTATTTTATAGGGTGTTTACTTTGTAAATGGAGAGCTGGTAAATCAGTGAGCTAATTTCTGTTGTCAAACCAGTGTTTAATTTTGTTTTTGTCAGATGATTATCCATTATGTACACAACACTCTAGTTTCATACTCATCATTTGACTCTCCCAGTTACAAGACCCTTGTTTCACTCCTGTCTCAAGGCTTCTTCTACAGACCTCTGACTGCAGCAAGCTTACAGTTGTTGTTTTAGAAGCCTAAAAGATATGAAGTTGCAAAAGGGGAAGAACATTTTAAATATAACTGTGCATTAAGTATGGTTACTGAGTCATTGTTTCGGTTTTATCCAGCACATATTTCTGGCTAGTGTAAAATGCACTAAGAACCAAATTTTAAAACCATCTGTACCTCCTGTTTCTGTCTAAGACATTATTTATGTTTTTGGCTTTGTACCCTGAGCTAAATACAGAATGTGTAAAGACTGTTAATTAACCCTTTGAGACATGAGTTTCCCATCAATGTGTGCAACAGGAACATGTTTTTAATTAGGCAGTAAAACTCCCAAGATTTATACTTGTTCAAAATTTGCTCCATTATGAAACTAAAGGGAATACATGTTAAATGAATTAAGAGGGAAAAAAAAAAATCTACTCAGTGTTTAAGTAAAGCTAGATTGGTCTTGCATTCCCACCAAAGCCAGGAAACACATATTTATATTAGTCCAAGATATTTTCATGAACATGATCATGGTTAGATAGAATTTTTCTCACCTGAAGGGGCAACCTGCTAGTATTTATTTTCTCTTTTCTCTATTATTTTTATAAGATCTGTTCATGCCTTGGGTATTTCCCAGTATGCTCAGTCCTCTCCCATTACGGTGGATGTGGCAGTCTATTAAAGAAGGAGTTCTGCATAAAGTTGAGCTCAGTTCAAACCCAGAAGAATATCTGAGCACATAGCTAACATAAAGTGTGTGAAATCAAGTTCATTAGTCACATAACTGAAGTTATATACATCAGTGACTTGTAGCCCAAAGAAACACTCTGGCTCTTTGATAATAAATTGGAGCAATGCTCTTGTGTTGTGTCATTGCTTGCCATAATCCAAAACCAACTGAACTTTGTGGGAAATCTTACCTGCAGTATTATTTCAATCCTAAGTAAAACTTTATTGAGAGATTGCAATATTGATACATGTAATAAAACGTGCTATAAATGAAAGGCACAGTGCTTGTGTTCTTATATTGTTGTATTTGCTACTCAGTCATTTCAATTTTAAATCAGAAATTCCAGAAATGCCTAATTCAAGCAAAAGTCTTAAAAGTCTGAAAAATATGTTTTAAATAAAAGCTTGTTTAAGTTACACAAGCACGACAGAGGGAAAGCAGTTCAGACTGGGAAGCCTGTTAGTTTTTCTTTGTGCATGTTAAAAATTTAAATTAAAGGCAATATGCTTATCTCTTTTTTTTTTTCCTTTCTTTTTTTTTTTTCTTTTAGAGCTTTTTAACTAAACTCTTGACACTCATATATAGTGTCTTAGAGTGCCAGGTTTCAAGCTAAGTGAATCTTTTTGGACAAATGGTAATACAACAGAAATAGTAGCTCAAGGTAAATATCTCCAGACAAAAGAGGTTCAGCTGTATAACTGTTTGAGAAGCTCCATGGGCTTTCTCTTTGGTACAGTGCCATGGATGATTTTTACACTTTCCTGCAGAAAACCTCCTCCCCCTTTACCATATCCTCTGTAATGATCCTGAACAGATGCAGTGCCTGATCCTGCTCTCTTCATAGGAAAACAGACACATTGCTTAGAGAAAGTTTGCAGGCTTTAGCATGTGAAAATTAAAGAAAAATAAATTCAGTGAATTGGCTTGACCATTTTCTTGTTTTCTAGTGCTGGTATTTGTACATATGCTAGCTGAGTATAAGCCAATCACATCCATATATTTGTTTAACCTTGCATTTCATCCAAGACTCCCCAGGTTCAAAAGCAATGGCTAAGCTGGCTCCTGGCTAGGCCAGGAATTTCTCTGGAGGATTACTGCTCCATGAGATTTAAGGTACAGTTTCAGATACACTTATTTAGGTGGGGATGAGGTAGCATGGCTTTCAAAGGCGGCACCTTGTCTTCTGCCACAGAGTTTTCAGCAAAGCCACACCAACAGCCACTCTGACAGCAAAGACAGTGGTGGGGCTAAGGATCCAGGGACTGGGCACACCAGGACGTGCTGAAGAGCTGCTGTAAAATAACTTAGGAGAAACACCAGCTATAGAGGGTAAAATTGCCATACCACTGCTTGAACAACTGGGACAAATTAAAATCTTAAATCACAATTTATACTATGTGCAGTCAGCACATTTTTTATACCTTTGTATTTTAAAAAAAGCCCTATTGTTTATAATTTATATTAAATAAGATCCCCACATGTTTGATAGCAAAAGAGTGTATAGTTCAAGTCATGCCCACTTGAGACCTTCAGATCCCCCAGTCTGTTGTTTTTCTGTGCATATAAATATCTCAGATATTTAAATGCACAGAAATGGCAATGCACTCTAGCACTGAAAGACCTGTGCCTCTGCACTGGGGTTGTGAATAAATAAGTGAGGAGGAATACAGGTTGGAAACTGGGGGAATGCCTGTCTTATAGCAAGATGATTGCTTGTGTTGGTAGCTCCATCAGCCTGATGTACCTCAGGGTGCTCTGGTGGGAGAGTAGCTCTGGTGACTCACTGTTGCTGTTTGCCATCTTGGCCACTCTTTGGCCTAGCAGTCAGATTTGGGTCCCCTTAGCTTCAGCTGATTTTTCTCTGATCCGTTGATGATCTGATTCAGTTTGCTAACACAGAAGAATTAAGAGGAATATTATGGGAGTTGGTTTTAGTTTTTTTTTGGGGGGTGGTGGTTTTTCATTTTGTTTTGCTTGGGTTTGCTTGGTTGGGTTTTTTCTTGTCTTGTATTCAGCTGATTTAATGTTTTGTGACCTTTCTCAGAGGACTGGATGAATATGCAGTCCTTAGGTTTCCTAAGTGCTAACAGAAGTAAAACTTTTAATTGGTCTTAATATACCTTTAAGTCATTATTTCACTAATGTTTTGTACTTCAACATCTTCTTTGCTGCAGATATTACAATTCTGGGTTTAAATATCAAATGTGCTTTTAGCTTATGTGATCCTTTAGGAGGAATTGACTTTTGGTTGTGTGGTAATTAAGCTTTTGAAACACTCGAGTTGCCTCCTCTTCTTCCAATGTCTTTTTCCTTTCATAGTCATTTACACTTGCTCAGTGAGTGTGAATTGGCTGCAAAATCCTACCCCATCAACTGGTAATAGTTTACAAATGTGTAAATGAATATTCAATCTGCAAAGCTGGGTGAAAATCAGGGTCCTTATCGTGGTTGACTGGGGAGAAGTCATTAGAAGTCATTAGAAGATGTCCTGGAGGCTGTAGTTCCTTCAAGTGGTTCTTCACTTCCTCACATTTCCAGCAAGGCAGTGAGTGATGCTGAAGTTGATGGGGAAATGATGAGAAGGTAGGATGTACCCTATAGACTGTATAATGGTTTATGTATGGTTAAAATAACCAGGAATTGCTCTAAAGTCTATAGTACAGTGAAGGGCATTATAAATCAGGATCCTTCACATTGTAGCTACATGTTACACATTTTTATTAATTAAAAGTCTAAAGTGGTATAATGGGAAAAGGAGTACAGTACAACTATGTGCTCAAACATTGATTGTTCTCCCATTCCTTTGCTATCTCTGGCACTGGAAAATTCGAGGTGGCTGCACAACTCTATCTCACTGTTTGTGACTTTCAGATCCTGGCAGTGAATAAATAATGGAAATACAACTTTTTTTTTTTTTTTTTTTTTAATTTTCCTATTTTTTTCTCTTTTTTGAGAAAGCAGGTATCAACACAATCAATGCATGATTTGATTTTTTGCTGTGTCTTTTTGGGGTCTAACTAGGTCAGAATATTTTTGCTCATTTTAGAGCAAAAGTAGACTACAATGATATACTGCTATGGTTGGTTTGTCTCTGTGGGAAATACAGTGTCCTGACTTAACCTGCTGCTTCTTCTGTCTTTCCAAATTACTTCTGTTTTACATTTCATGTGCATCATGTTCAGAGACGTTTACTACTAATGTAAACTGTTTCCTGGTATTTCCAGTTATGTTATTCTTCCAGTTTGATTGGATCAAAGTAGTCTATTATAATTCAAATGTTATTTGTGAAAATACAAGGTAAAACTAATCCTATATTCTGTGACAGCAAAAAGGTATCTACAAAAGCTAGGTAGAAAAAAACCTTGTGTGTAAGTGTTGTCTTTGAAAGTTTAATTAATCAGTAGTTATCTAGCATGGTAGAGAACACCTATCTTAGATAACTGGGACTTGAGAGGCTGGTTAAACACTGGATTAGTTTCTCAGAAATTCAGGGGAATCCCTGTGCTTGGAAGCCAGGTTATTAAAATTTGCTGGTACTTACTGCTCTGATGCAAATCTTTAGCTGGCTCTGCTTTAACTGAGGGCTTGAAGCAGTTGAACAGAAATCTGTGCGATTCTCAACTTTGCCTTTCTGTGTTTTCTGAGAAGTGCTTTACATCTGCAGCCTTTGCTTTTAAGTCATAGGCTAATCTTTTTGGCTCAGAGGAGAATGGTTTATAAGCTTTGTTGCCCAGGCAGTGATGATTTTTCAATGACAGGTTAAAGGACCTCAGCAGGTGAGAGCATGCTGACATTTCTGTGCTAAAGTAAGGAGCTGGTATATTTTGGAGGCCAAGAATTGAATGCAATGAACACAGAGTATGTAAATCTGAAGTTAGACTCCCTCATTCATGTGAGTGGTCACTTCCTCAGCCCACTGAGTTCTGTGAAAATCATCATCCCACATGTTGCTCCCACTGCTTGCTAGTACCTTGTCCATCTGTAGGAGAGATCTTCTAGCTCTGAAAATTCTTTATCCTAAAGCATTTTTTGAAATGTATATGATTTTATAACATTTCACAACTCCATGAAACTTGCACTAGATATATTTGAATGTTGGGGAAAGCACTTCTTGTGTTTATATATGTTGCATTTCTCATAACATCTGAATTAGTAGAGTATTTTAAATATTACTTGCAGAGTAAATGAATTATTATAAAGACAATGCAAATCACTACAGTTTTCATGTGTTTTGTCTCTGTGTCTATACAGCAACAGAAAGATGACTCCAAAATAGTTCACTTATGATGTGAAATTAGAATTCCAGTGCAGTGCTCACAGGCTTTTGAGCTACTTGATGTACAGAGGTGTCTAAGAACCAAGTGTGGGCAACATTTCCTATAGATCCCCAAGATAAATTATGTGTTGTGTAGTTGTTACAGTAGTGCATGGAAAGTCTGTACCAGGAGACTCAACAGGTCCTGCTCATAGCCTCAAGCACTCTTTTGCAGCTGCCCTATACTGTTTTAATTGTTAGCATGTTTCCTGGTGTGATTTTGGTCTGTGCCAGCTGGCAGTCTCCTAGGAAGTCCTTGGGCAATCTCCAAGGAGCAGCAAAGGTTGGGACAACACTCCCCAGACAGTGAGGCACGGCACACATTTGGAGAAGGAAGGTTTGGCTGTATGGAAGGCGAGCTGTCCTGGCACTTGCTCCTTGTGCCTTTGGAGCTCTTGAGGCTGCTCAAGTAGAAGAGACAAAACACTTCAGATTTTGCACTGTACTTAGTGCTGGAAGTTTTGAGGCATAAACTTCCCTCCCAGTTTTCCTGGTCTCCTTTGAGCTGCTCTGTTCCAGGGACATCTGCCAGCACAGCTCTGCCAGTCTGCATACAAATAGGCAGGATCCTGGTCAGCATGGCAGTCCAGCTGAACTGTCCCATGGGGACATAATAGCCCTGTCACATTGTTCTTTAGTGCCATAGCTGGTTTAGTTTTATCAAACCCTTGAACACCTTACGAGCTGTGCCCCTCCTGTATGCGAGAGTGTTCCTGCACTCTGGGAGCTACAGCTCGGGATGCAGCCTTAGACAGAGCATGATCCAAAGATTAAAGTGATACTACTGGCCTACAAGGTAATTTGCAGGTGTGCTCTCTTACCCCCCATCTGCCCCTGGCAGATTCTACAAGCAAACATTCATTACCCCTGCAAGCTCCTGTGTTGGTTTCTGCATAACTTCTTTCTCCATACAAGCAAGAGCATGTCGTACATTGACTCAGTTGCTGGAGTGAAGCTCTGTTTCAACTTTTTTCCAATCCAAATGTGTAGACATTACTAACTGAAAATATAGTTTTAAGTCTATAAAGGAAAAGCAGCTGTAGTTACACATTTTAATTTTTTTTTTAATATCTTCAGTGTCACACCAAAAAGATCTACAAAGATGTTTGCAGGAGAGGAACTGTAAAGTTTCCCATTTAATCATTAATAGGAACCATTTCTTCAGTGGCTGGTATGCTGCTGAAAACTGGCAGAGCAAATTTATTTTTGTACTCTGTGGAACTAAACTCATCTCTGGATTAAGGAGACTGAAATTCCACTGACTATTACAGGAATGGAGCCCATGTGTAGAAGTATTTTTTTCTAACCATTAGGAGAAATGCCCAAACCTTAGTATGAATGCAGGGATATCTTACTCAGACTGAAAGTCAGTGTCTCCTCTGTTGAAGTTGATTCATCAAAGCACTCTTCTTTGCCAGAGGCCATAACAAATCTTCCTCATTACCTGTGACATAAAGGACTTAGCAGGATGGTTAGTGCTGATCAGGTTATTGCACCATTGGACTCTGTGCACCTACTCCAGACAGTAGCCTGTGGATTTGTGCTCATAAAAGTGGGTGCTCAGACTGGGATTTAAGCTGAATAATAAGTGGCCCTGCTGCAGCAATGCCCAGAGGGTAGAAAGCATGGAAGTGTGTGTGGTTTGATGACAAAGGGTGTTAAGGATGTATGGTTTCTATAGGTCTGTGAGTGTGGAAGAAGGTGCTAGATATGATTCATAATTCATTTATCCTTCTCTACTCCTGAAGTCTCATAATTACTAAATGTTAATTATTATATTCTCATAGGTGACTTTTATTCCTGACACAATCTCCTGACCAGACAGGTGTCTGAAACTAAGGAATTATTGCACCCTCACATGAACTGCTTCAGTGCATCATACCTCACAGTAGGAGTATTGCATTTGTAGTTTATCATCATTCAATGGGGTTGGGGAAGAAACTGGGTCTCAGGGAAGAGCAGCTTCTACCATTCAGTCTTCAGCTGAACAGAAGTAAAAATGCTTCCCTGTAAGTTAGTCCATGTCCTTTTTCAAATATTTTTTTAGCAGCCATGCTATCCTACCCTGGAGTAGATCCTGTGTTCACTACTCCCTAGAGAGAGAGACACCAAATGTAGTGAAACTAGATCAACTCTTCACAACTGGAAGGTTTTCCTGCATTAGGAAAATATTCTGCTGCCTGTCTGGACAGTTTTTAGACACCATAATGCATCTGGAACATGTTCTGTTGAGAATGCAAGGCAGTTTCTTCTGCAACAAGGGTAACAGGCTTCATTTTCCTCATGGGGCACTCTTCTCGATGTCTTCTTGCCTAAGGCTGGATCTAAAGAAGCTCAGAAACCTCACAAGACACTTCAGAAAGGGATCCACCTAGTCTGAATCTGCATTGCCATCCCTCCTAGCTGCTCACAGGATGGCTGGATCTGTTGTAAACATTAATAGACTTCTTTTGGAAGGAAGGGAGTGAGGCCAGTAATATGACATGGAGTAGGATGGAGTTTATCTAGTCTGGATGTCTGGGGCTGGGCCAGGTGAGACCTAAGCCAGACATTTCATTGCTAGCATGTAGTAAAGAAAAAAAAGAGCCCTGCAAGTGATTGTCTAGGGATTTTTTTGTCAGGAATAGGAAGCACATTGATAAAAGCAAACTATTCTGAGACAAACAAGGAGACTGTGCTAGCCCATGTCATGACCTAAACATCTCATAGTTTTATTTCCCCAGATTCTGGAGTATTTGGATCTAAATTTTCTATCTTGCTAAGCTTTTGTCTTTAGTATCTTGAATTTTGACATGATGGCAGAGAGAGACAACTCTGAATGTGCAGTCTGGCTAGGCTGCTGAAGAAGGACAGGCATATAATTCAGTAACAAAATTATTGCACTAGAGTTTCTTGTGAGTTTGTTTCAGAGGAAGTATCATTATGGACAAAGATCTTGTGGGTGAGATTTCCCATTTGTTAAGGCTGTCTGCCCTTTACATGTCTTTTCTCCCCTGGATAGCAGCACTGTTACAATATCTTTGGGAGTATTTCTGATGGGATAGATTGGAAAACTATTTCTGTTAATTGTTGGAATTCGTTCTTATGGCAGAAAAGTGAAAAGCTAGGGGTAATTTTACTTTAAGCATGAAGTTTTCTCGTTTGAGTATGGATGAAGAATGGTATAAAACCAAAGTATAAGGTTTCTGCTTTTGCATCTGTAGTCTGACAGATGAATATTTATACAGGCCATAGAACCAAATTGTACACTGTTAAACTTGCTAGATGTATATAAAATAATAAGCTGCACACTCCTAAACATGGGTTCTTTTCATCTGCAGTGTGATAAAACACAATAAATGAAGTATGCTTCTTGAATTTATGAAAGTAAACAGAACCTAGAGAAAAAGACATGTGCAGATGAAAATGCAGGTGAACTTGGACCTTACTGGACCTACTATTTTATCACACTGCTTTTCTTTGACATAAGCCAAAAATAATATAACATTTCCATGAGTCTGAAAGCAGAAATTTTTGCTGGAGTTATGATTCATTCATAACTGTAGTTAGATGGCAGGAAAGGCTGTCTGAGTGCCACATGTTGAGTTGGTTTTCTGCACTCACACTCATATGTTCATGCATTCCCCACACAAAGGTGCATTTGTAGGTGCATGTGGAGAGTGCTTGCCCATGCACCTGTAGCAACTGCTGCAATTCTTGCTTTGGCAGTGGACAGAGACAGGGTAGTGGAGTGATACTCTAGCCTGCTTTTATTCCAACTTTCTGGTTGTTAGATTTAGTAGAACTTATCTGTGATATGAAAGCACAAGTATTGGGATTTGGGGGAACCTATTGCATAAGTTCCTTTTACTTCATTTTCAGTCAGTGGCTCTAACAGAACCCCCCCTCATTAGGTCCTAAGGGACAAGTGCTCTGCAGGATTGCTGCTAATAGCACCTGTATGGACCCAAAAAAACACAGAGGTTACAAGGCTGGTGTAAGTCAGAAAAAATGATGTAAAGTGCCACTGTTGTTTCTCAGACCAAGATCCCCATCTGCACTCTGCACAGACCACTCCAAGTGGCCCACAGGAAGAAGATACAGGGTTAGAAGGGTAGCCAGTATTCAGAGACTTATTTTTAAACCAGTGAGGTTATTGAATCATTTTATTTATAGGTGAAAATTCATTTCATTTAGTCATGTGAAAAATGGTTGAGATGTGTGAGGCTTGAGAGAAGGGAAACAGAGTTTGAAGACTGAAGAGTGCTAATTAGAAGTTAATTTCTGTTCTCACTATACTGCCCATAAGATACATTGGACACATACTTATGTACTTATTGGACACATGCTGTGTCCATAAGATCTCCATTGTCAGCTACTTATGGTTCAGCTAAAGGGAAGACCCTGGAGGTCTCTGGAGGTGAACTCTAGTATGGAGCCAGCCCATGGAGGAAACAGAAAGAGACTTTCAATCTATACCTTTCCATGAATATTACAGCATCTCAGTCATGGGCAAATTACTGCTGAACTGACCCTGAATAAATTGTTTCTCTACAGCTGAAATATCATTGCTTGGATTCACCTAGAACTGCATGTATTGTTAAAATTTTCCATGTGGTTAGTAAAAGACACAATATTTCCTGTAAGTAATAGAGTTTAAATGGAAAACTGCCTCTCAAGTGCTTTTACTTCCCACCTATTCTACCTAATTCTTCCTGCATGGCATATTTCAAATTGCTGAATATTATTTTAACTAATAAAAAGGATACATAATAATGCAACTAAACTACCAATCATAGTTAAAGTGATTTATTTTATCTTTTAGTTGGCCACACTGTTCCAACATTTTCTAGGTTTTCACTGCTGTCCTGTCTACAAGGTATCAGCTGTTTGCTTGAGTGTATTTTTAACATGATAGACATATTAGAATTTGTGCCTTTATTAGTATGTGTGCTTACAAGGATTATTTTTTTTCCTCCAGATATCTTTGCTATGTTGGCTTGTAGGCCAAGCTGTGTAGTATATATTTACAATATTGAGCATTATTAAGAGAAATACTCAGAAAATGTAGTGAGGTTGTCATGTAATTACCATTTACAGAGAGGGGAAAAATAACTTTCAGCTACTCCATCTATTTTTTTTTCCTTTTTTTTTTTTTTTCTCTTTCTATTAACTGAGATATTACTGCAAATCCTGGATGAGTTTTTTTGTTTTCATCCTTAAAGAGTGAGGTTCCTTGAGCCAATGCAAGCTTTTTTTTCCCCCCCAAATGACCCAATTTGATCAAGCCTTTTGTTTCTTTATTTTTAGGGAGCTTACAAAATTAGGGATTTCTTGTCATTTTAACATTTATTTTTTGTAAGATCACATCTGGCTTCAAATCTCTGCTTTAAAAAAGTTCAATTGTTATGTTTTGGCAAAGCTCAAGCAGGTCTGTTTGGACAAAAATAACCAGCTTTTAGTTAGGAAATAAGCTGAAGTAAAATGAGTATAAATAGGTTGGTATGTAAAAATAGAGCTATTGTTGGTCTGTGTCTGGATAATATTCTTTTGGGCATATAAGCTCTCTGGCCAGTTTTTGATGGCTCCCATATTTGGACAATCCCAGGCTGACAGAGAGTTAGATTCCAGGTTCCCACTTCCCAGGATAATGCTCCCACCAGAGTTCTTGTGGTACCAAATGTCACTAAGCAGGCTAACCTCTGCTTGAGCCTGAAAAACAAGGCAAAGACTTCTGTGAAGGGACATCCCAGGCTGCTGACCTCCAGGAGGGAAGGATACAGGGATGCTCTCAAACAGGGAGTGACAGGCAGAAGCCCTGTGAGGGGTAAAGATCTGGGGCAATGCCTCTCCTTTTGTATTTTCTCCTGGGTAGTTTCAAGTGAAACTGAGCACACTTGTGTCAGTTGTGTCTCCTGGTTCAAAGGCTGCTTCAGCTTCTCTGCTGAGGCTCCTAACTCTCATTAACTGGAGAGAAACCTGAGACACCTCCTGGATGCCACTGGGAAGTAGGCAATATGCCATTTTATTTTAATTGCATCTGTTTGCAAATGGCTTTAGAACATGCATTATTTGATCTGTGCTCTTTGCTTCCAAGAAAATCCCACCTGTAATGAAGCATTTGAAAGGTCAACCTCATAATTTAACACTGAAGATGTTAAATTGAAACAATTTTAACCAGTGTCCCTAATTTTCTATTTCAAAATTCTTTCCTTATAAAAGTTCTCTTTGAAATATGAAGGTTTCTTTACAAATGTATATTTATATAATGGGCAACATTTTCACATAGAAAGAAGAGAGAGATAAAAATAAAGGCTGTCCTTTTTAAAACATACCTGTCATATTAAGAATATGTATATCAAGGGACTGATATTAATTTCAGAGCCTTCAAAAAAGACTCTGGATTGTATCCATTACTGTCCATGGCCCTGATTCAACTTTTATATAAGTCAATAGGCATCCTGGCTGTTTCCTCCCATAGCTGCTTGGATCAGGCCCAAGGCAAACAAGAACAGTCAGAGAGAGATGCTACAAATGGTGAAATTTATAAGGAAAAAAGGAAAAAGAAAGGTTAGGCAGCATGGGTACTAGCAAAAAAAGCTCTGCATGAGTATAGCATAAACTAAACAATGTTTTTGTGCCTGCAATTTATTTGAAGACTATCAGACTTCCTGGGTTTTCAGACTGAAATTGGCAGGGTGAAGTAAAAGCTAAATATCTCCTGCAAACACTTTTCCTGCCTCCTGTGAGTAACTTGGGAAGTGAATCCTGCCTACCAGTGCCACAGGTACAGGGAGGGGCTGCAGGGGCCATGCTGCCACCTGGGATGTCACCTTCCCTGGTCCCACCAAAACCCTGCTCCTTGCCAGGGAGAGTGGCAGGAAAGGGGGGAAAAAAGTCAACCAAACTTCCTGAGAGGTGTTTTGTGTGAGGACCCCTCTTCCCTGTGCACAGGCTTGCACCAAAGGGCTCAGAAAAGGGGGTGACCTCCTGATCCCCAATGCTGACCAAAAAATAAATGAGAAGTAGCCCTGAGACAGCCCCTCTGTGGGTGCAAAGCAACCCTCCCCCATCCTCACTGTGGTTTATTTATAGATAGCCTTACTTGTTTGTATTGTCAAGAAGCAGTAATTCCTAGATTATTTCCTAAGTGTCTAGAGAATAAAGATCAAATGCTGCCAAGTGTACACATGACAGATAAATGAGAGGATAACACCAGAACCCTCCTTTGTCATGGAAATTGTGTTGGTTTCCTGTTAAGAAAATGAAAAACAGATGTTAAAAAACATAGCTGGTTGTGTGAATACTGCTGTATTGGGACAGCTTGGATTATAAAACAGTGGATACTTGGGGGAAGTAGGGTGGGGTTAATTTCACTTTAAAAAAATTGAAAAAGAAATGGAGCTGCCATTCAGATGTTTTTAGTACATAGCAGCTTCAGCTGGTTTTGGGATAGGAAATACTAATATGGGCCCTTTCTAGATGAGAGTGATCACAGCAATACTGCAAATGCTGGGCTTTATCCATCTTATAGCTGGTACTTTTTGTCATGAAAAAGAACTTGGGTGGCTTAAAACTTTTTTTGGTTTTTTTACCTACCATTGGATTCTTCCTGTCTGGCAGCCAATCTTGGCTATTCCACATCAGCTTTTTGAAACTAAACTGTCTTAACTTTCCTTACAATTTCATTTTGAGGTAGAAGGCAGAAAGAGAGAGGGACTAAAGCCTGTGAAAAGGGCTTCTGATTTCAGATTGCCTCTGCCACAGAAGGACTCCTACCAAAAGAGAGAGAACCACTTTCTAATCATCTCTCCCCACTCTTTGTGGGATTTTTGTGTCTATTGAGGAGAGAGCAAAAGAGCAGAGGCAGTTCAGGGATAAGGAGGGTGTTTTGGAAAAAAGCAGCAAGAAAATCTGTGATTATTTATAACACTGCTTACTTGGGTATGAAACACACATATCTCTTCTGTGGGGTATGAAACCTGTGAGATTTAGGCTAGAACTATGCCAACTATGGTAAAAAAGGCCTGATTTTTTTAAAATTTATTTTTTAGATGACTCTCCTGATTCTTGGTTGGTATGCAGTCTTTTTAATGACCTGTTACTTCAGTGCTGCTTCCTGTTTGCACAGTACGTTGACATATTGGAAGTTTGAAAGACTGCCCTGTCTTCCCTCTAATTGATATTAAATATATACACATATTACACATATATATGTGCATACACAAGATTTTAAGAGGAAAACAGGCAGGATTGAGGCAGGCTTCAGCTTCAGCCCTCTGGAGAGGGAGAGCAAGGAGTGTAATTCCCTCCAGGCATGGCAAGGGCTGATCTGCATCAGCAAGGTCACTGCCTTCCTCCAGCCCCATCAGCAGCATCAGTTCAAAAGCTGCTCTGCTTTTGAAGCAGCACCAGGTCTGGCTGTGCTGTTCCAGGCTGTGCTGTGTGAATTTACCTTGGCCATGGCACTGTGACTGCCCCAGCCTTGCTGCACAAGGGAAGGGCTGCTGGGGAGTCCCAGAGAGTGCATCATGGACATTCACCTTCTGGAGAGCTTAGCTGGTGCTTCTTAAGCAGCTAAACCCATCAGGACTGAATGTTCCTGAGGTCAGGGTGTGGGAGGTGAAATACAGTCATATTTCACAATAATCAATGTTTTCAAGAGTTTTCAAAGGTTGAAAATACTCGTTTTTATTATTTTTTTTTTAATTTTGACAAATTCTCAGATTTTTTTTTTCTTTTTTTTTGTCTCTTCAAGTGTCTTCTAGATTTGTCTTTGCATTTTTTGCCCTCTGTAGTTAACAGCAAGTTGCAGGGTGTGTAAATGCATGTTCAAGTTTTATGTGTATTAAAATCTAACAATGGCAATCTGGCTGAAGTCTCACTGGGTTCTCAGCTCACTCAATTTTGCTGAATTTGCTTCAATTCTTGGGAAGATAAGCTCAATATATAGGTGAGAGATTTTAACACCAACTCTGGCAAAAAGTTCAATGCAAACTTCTTTATTTACCCTGGAAAACCATTCCTTTTCCCTGTATGAACATGGATCAACATGTGCTTCCTTTTGATTCTGCTTTTTCTCTTCCCCATTTGTCAAATGTCTGCAGTCCATGCAGTTGGGACAGGGAAACTCCAGATTTCTGGATGCAATTAAAAGGTCACATCCTTTTGCTGTTGTTGCTCTCCCCTGCAATCCTGAGGTTAGAAGTGGAATAGCAAGTCATGAAATGTTCAAGGCCTTATTATTTGGATGACTATCCTGAAATATTTATCTGAATCATCTGATTCAAAACTCTCCTCTAAAAGAAAATCTCTTTGTAGTTTGTTTCCTCACTAGCTGCACTTGGAACAGAAATACAGAGTCCTTTGCTTTGGGACCTTGTTTTTTCCACATCCATTGCAAGTAGAAAAGAAAAACGAGTTGTATGAAAATATGTAAGCTATTATTATTTGTGCAGTCTAGTGACTGAAGTGAATATGGACTATAAATGGCCAGAGAATCCAAAATATAGACACTTTTATATATAAAAATGAGATTTTTTAAAAGTTGTAGGTACATTAGTAGAACAGTTTGGTGCTGGTTGCTTCACAGAAGTAGAATTGAGGGGCTCAGGACTCATTCTCACATGCTGAGGACTGTCTTCTCACATCATATTTGATGTACCTCAGGATCTTCTTCCCCTGTACTAATGCTGGCTCAGTGCTGTAGCTCATTTGAGTTCTGGGGACATCAGTGTGGCACGTTGCATTGCTCTAAAATTCTTCAAGAGTTGTTTTTTTCATTTTTTAATGTTGCTAGTTCATTTCACAGAGACAGAATCACCAACTGCAGCCAGGAAGGGGAGTTTTCCCCAGGGGCTCTCCTCTGTGGTGCTCCTTGGGGAGTTAAAGGATTTTTCAGGAGGAGCACAGCCTCCCTTCCAGGGAGCTGATGGCTCTTGGGTCTTCCCTTTGCTGATTTAACAGTGCATTGAACTCCTGATTCTGTATCCCCAAACATGCCATTCTACCAGACACACAGACAATTACAATACCTCTAACAACCACTAATATTTTGGGGGTTTTAAGTGCTTCTGTAGGAATCAGGAATATTTACCTATAGAAAAATTACTTTTTGCTTCTGATTGAACAAACTTACTGGGATTTTTTGGGGAAGTTTTTTTTTTGGGTTTTTTTTTTTTTGTTTTTTTTTTTTTTTAATTTCTGATGAGGAGGCTGGGTTATGTCTAATTTTCCATGGTTTCCCGTGAGCTGCCCTCAGGGTACAGCTGTGTTTCCCTGCCGCGGAGCTCCTCGGCAGGGAGGTGGCGCTGGCAGCCCGGGATTGGGACCGCGCCGCTCGCATCCGCAGGGACACCTTTAAACAGCTCCTTCCAAGTGGAAAAACAACTTCCCTGCAGCTGTTTTATGTTGTTTGGGGTTTGGTGGTTTGCTGTGTTTTTATTTTTTTCTTGTTCCGATTTTTTTTTTTTTCTTTATTAAAGCTTGGCACTTCGAGATCTCACTGTTTTCCAAATAGGGTCCTCTCCCTCTCCCTCTCCCTCTCCCTCTCCCTCTCCCTCTCCCTCTCCCTCTCCCTCTCCCTCTCCCTCTCCCTCTCCCTCTCCCTCTCCCTCTCCCTCTCCCTCTCCCTCTCCCTCTCCCTCTCCCTCTCCCTCTCCCTCTCCCTCTCCCTCTCCCTCTCCCTCTCCATTCTGGTTCCAGAATCGAGGGGATGTAGTTTTGCTGCCTTGAATGCTCAGGGTGTAACTGATTTTTTGTTGTTGGGTTTTTATGTGTTTGATTTGTGCTATTGTGGCCAGCTCTAGCTTGCTTGTGTCTAATTCCACAAGTTAGGTATGACTTTTGCAAGATGAGGTATCCCCTCTTCTCTAGGCTGGTTGTGAATAAATGGATGTTCACTTTAACCTTGATCTTCAAGAAAAAAAAATTTCATTTTCCTTTTCTCCCCCAGCACTTGCATTTTGGTGTTTAACCAATCATCTTGGTGAGTAGCAATCACACACATAGCAGGGCAAATGATTGCTGTTACTTTCAGCAAGCTTTAGGTGTGTGTGCAGGGTGTATATATAAAATGCATGCTCCCATTTGCAAGGTGTGACAAATATTTCCCCATCTAAGATTGTTTGCATACTTTGCTATGTTAGTTGACTGCAGTTTTCATGTGCCATAAAATAAAGGTTAGGATATGAAAGGATTAAGTCTCTATTATCACAGGCTGTGCAAATGGCCAGTGTGTACATAGCTGTATTTTTTTTCTAGATAGATTTTTTTTATTATTAATTTAACCATGATATTAAAAATTCAAGTTCTTCGTTTTGGTTTGTTTTTTCTTTTTTAATGGAGGGAATAATTTCGTAATAAAGTATTATTCTGGTCACAAATTTCTCTCTATTATTTCCCTTCTAAGAGAAGAGGGAGGGCCAGGAGAGCTGAAGAAGGAGGTGTGTATGAACTCAAGGCTGCATTTGGCAATTCATCCCAGCACTTCCTGCCAGCACAATGGTTACCCCACTATGCAATTTGTGCAGAATGGGTAGATGATTTTCTTCATAAGCTTTGAGTACAAAGGGTATTCCATGATGCCTTCTAATTGCTTAATCCCCAAGGAGTTTTTTCAGGCATTTATTTAACACTAATTGCATGTGTAAATGTTCTTAATTTACAGCGTGTGAAAGTTGCAGTGAATGCACACAACAGAGGATGTCAAAGTGACGCCTCATGGAAAGATGAAGTTAAGGCAGTGCTCAGTTACTTCTAAATAGGATTAATCATTTATTAATGTCCAAAGCTCAGCAGAGCACAGGGACAAGCATATGGTGACTTGATGCTGTTCAAAAGTAACTAGTAGAGTTGTGCCTCTAAAAATTTCTGTGATATACCTTAGTACGTTGCAGTAAATGAAGAACTGAAAACACTTAGCAGGGCAAGTGATTCAGTTCAAGGCAGAGAACTTGGCTTGGCAACTGTTGCACAAAGCCTGCTTGGGCTGTTAATTAGTGCTTACATTGTAATGAAGATGTGGAGTCCCAGGCACTGCTCAGAGAAGGAGGCAGGGGGTGTGGGCACTGGGCTGGCCCTGCCCGAGAGCTTGCACAGCTTCAGCCCACAAGGTGTGGGAACAAATCAGTCTTGCAGGGCACAGTTCATCCACAGGGATCAGGTAGGTGGCAAAGGAAAGGGACCTGCAGCCCCAATGCCAGAGTAGTGCCAGCTATTTCCTACTGGTGGTGAAGACTCTGATCTCCTTCAAGATCTTGAATTTCACGGTAGATACAGGGGCAGGAACACAAGCAACAGCTGCACCTCAGCTTCTGGGAAAAACTTCAGTCCTAGGTTCTCTCTGTGCTGGGTGTCTGTGTGCCAGCAAAGTAACTCAGAAATCATACAATGGAGAAAATTGTACATTTTGTGGCATGATTATGTACTCTAGAAACATGATTGCCCACGAGTCCTACTTTGTGGTGCACACTGCAAGCACCCAGTGGTAACTCAGGAGGGAAATCCTGTTGGTTTACAGTGAGAGGAGCAGAGCTCAAACACAACCCTTAGTCACTCACCTTTACACTGTGTGAGATGTACCAGCCATTGCACTCCTCTGGTTCTTCTGGATCTGATGCTTATACCTGTATTTTAGTACTTTCAGAGAGGGAGTAATTCTCACAAGGAATTTGAGTGCAATAACTCACCTGGAAAGGCAATTTGGTAGAATTTGCCAGAAAAAGTGGAAAAGGTGAAGGCTTGGGTGTGAATTTTCTTGTCCATCTGTGAAATGTCTTGAGCTTTTGTTAGCTTCAGAAATGGTACTTATTGAATACTACCTGTTTTGAGACTGGGGACTTTAAAATATTAATTCAGTTTTTCCCCGTAAGTTAGGTAAGTGCATTTTGCCTTTTGTATATCTAGATTTTACATAGTTTATATAGTTCAGTCCTGATTGTCCTTAGACCCATGAGGAATAGCATTGTGATTGTCTCTTCTACAGCCATGCAGGGCTGTGAAGGCTCTTTTCAGACATGGCAGAAAAAGAATTGAAGCATCTGATTTGCCAGGTTTCCATGGTAGACACCAGAGCTGCATAAAGGGCTAAGCATCCTGTCACATTGTGTCTTGATGTTTCCTATATAGTAGAATCCATAACATAAAGTTCAATACCTCTGGCACAGACAGAATTATAGCTATCAGAATAGGATCTGACAATACTGAGGTCCAGGGGAAAGAATAATCTATGGATCCTGGAAGGCCATGATAAAGAGGGGCATGTGTTTCAAATTTAGCTCCACTTTTATGCTTATAGCTGAGCATTAAAGTGTTTTTTCAGCCATCTTAAAGGAGAAGCATGTGAAAATAGACATAAGAAAAGTTAATCATATCTGGATGCCAAAGCCAGAAGTTAATTTGTATGTGAGTTCTGGTCCAGGATTCAAGCCAGGTCTTTTGTTAGGTTAAGTGGCTTCATCATCCCCATGAGAAATTTCTGATGAAAGCTGGAAGAAGTTTATGCATGATGAGGAAAACTTAACTTTTCTTGCATCTTTCCTGTGCCCTTTATGATTAATGGAAAGAGTCCATTAATTCAAACATATGCTCTTGCTCTCTAGGGGAAAAGTGGTCGTGATTAAAAAATCACCTTCTACTCTTATGGTTTAATTTCCTCTGTCTTTCTCAAATGAGACCAGAAACTCTAAAGAGTATGGATGGCCCAAACAATTTAGGTTAAAACAAAACAGAACAGCCACAAATCCCTGTCTTCCCCTCATGCTGAGCTGCCCTGGACGGCTTTGGTGCTCTGTGCAGGGTTGGTTTGTCTCCTTACTCATTGCTCGTGTCTTGACAGGATTGGTGTGTCCTGACATCACAGGTTTCCACAGCTTCCAGAGTAAGGAAACCACAGAGGGAAAAGCCCACATCTTGCATAAAGCTCTCCACAGTCTGTGCTGAGGAAGCCCAGGAAGCCCCATAGGTGTTCAATGTCAGACAAAGGTGCAAGCCTGCCCTTCCTGTAAGGCAGGACCTGGGGCCATTGGGGGATCATAGGGATTGAAGAGCCAGCTCTGACTCAGGGGCAGCTGTGAGCAACAGGGAGCAGACAGGTCTTGGAGTAGATGGGAGGTCCCAGAGGGAACTGGGCACTGCTGCTACTACCAGGAGCCTGGCTGTGTGTAACCAAGCACCTCTTCCCTAAGGTCCCACCTGTGTGGGCACAGCTGTTGAAGGAAGAGCTACACGTGAACTCTTACTTCTTCTTGTCCTGTCATGTCTAATTATTTGGAAAGGGTAATGCTTAAAGAGTTAACTTTCTAGACTTCATTATTTTATTATTTTACTTCCATAGGTTTTCAGTCTCTTTGGGTAAAAAACCTCTAAGAGAAAGCATAGTTACAGCTAGCTTCAGAACTGGCTGGCCCAGTGTCTCACCATGAAGTACTATAATGTGATATGACCCTTTGTACACTTCTTAAAATTTCCTCCTGCTCTCCAGTGTGTGTTTGTGCAAAAGCAAGCCTTTTGAAAGCAGAAACCTGTAAAAATGAATCCTACAATTACAATAAAAATTGTCAGTGTAAAATAAGACACCCTTAGTAAGGACCAAGTCATAGCTCCTCTGGGGTGTTTATAATCTGAATGTTATCGAGAACTGAAATCTGCCATTAGCAATATAAGCAGACTGACTCTCATGTCATTTCAGGACCTTATTAAGGACTTTCCTTATTGACTGGTCTAGGGTTATGCCTGAGGTAAAATATTTTTCAAGATAAGAATGAATATACAAAGTCATGCTATTAATGGTTTCTAAAATTTCATCATTATAGTGTGTATGCTTATAATTCCCCCATTGACACCCTTTAAATGTCCCCAGTAAAATGTGGTATAAGCTTTTAAGGTTTCCTAAATAAACATCTAAATGGATCTATAATAAAGAACTTTAAAAAACAGGGAGTTAAGTAAAACTATTACTTAACGTTAATTTTACTGTTGGAGGTTCTGAAGTGGACCTAGTTTTTGCAAGACAATTGCTGTGTATTTTCATGGAGTTTTGGTAAGCTAACATTTAAGTAGTTGGCTCTTAAAATACCTTTGCACCATACAGGTAATCCTGGAGGGAAGATGGACAAAAAGGACAATTACAGGATTTCTCTTTTCCCCTTCATTTCCCCCTCCCTTGCCGCTCCTGCCTTTGCCCAAGAGGAAAAGGCATCGTGTTTCAGGTCCTAGGAAGTCACACTTGCCCTGTTTGTTCTCTGATAGAGGCCTATAAACAGAGACATTCAGTCTGTAAACAAGTCAAGCTTACAAAGTGACTGAAAGATAACAGTCCCCCATCCAGCAGTGGGAGAGGAGGGAGGGAGCAGGGGGAGGGATGATAGAGAGGCTGCAATAAAAACAGGAAGGTTTCTGTTGGTCCTCTTGAAGTTAGTGGTTAAAAACATCAAAGCGTGGTGTGTGTTTTTTTCAGCCAGACTGCTGTGTCACTTTATAATTCTTCATAAAGCAGTCATCCAGCCACTAGCATACTGCAACTGTTAGTGTGAGCTGTGCTTTGATTTAGAGGAACTGGATCCTGCTCCAGGCATGTTAAGCTGAGGAATCTCTTGTAGGTTTTCTTGGCATGCTGTGTGCCATTGAAGAAACTATAACTTTTCGGAGCTGCTAATTGCAAGCTGTTCAGGAATTTTTTCTTCCATTAAAAAAAAAACAAAAAACAACCTCACAAATAAATTACACCCCCCCTTCTTTCTCACTCCCCAAACCCAAATAATTTTCCCAGGCTCTGAAGTGTTCAGAATTTCCTACATTGAAATTTAAAGTGGAAAACAAGATGGCAATGGAAAGGCAGAAAAAACAACTATACCATATGTGTCAAAGCAAAATGTACATATTCTCAGCTTGGTTCTAAGAAATATAAATTATTCAGCAGCTGCTTCAACAGAGAGATATTTTACAAGTTTGAAGCCAGCAGAGTACATCAGTTCTCTTAGATGGGGGAAGGTATTTTGTTCTCCAAATATAAGACAATCAGAAAATGGCATGGAGCTCTTGTCTGCCCTTGGAAAAGCAGCCAAATAGAGATGGATGGGAAGAGGAGCAAAGAAGGGCAGGAGCCTTTAGAGCTGAAAGGGCAGCTGCATTGTTCTGGAAGGGGAATAGGGAACTTTTCTGTAAACAGTGTTAGAAGCTTCTCTACAGAGTGCTGTGTGGAGAAGCCACTCTGGTTTATTATTGTTCAAAAAGCTGATTTACACTGAACAGCATTTGGAACAACAGGAAGAAGGCAGCAATAACAATTCTCTATGCAGAGAGCAGAGGCAGCTTTTGGTCTGTACTAGAGCAGCTTGCCTGAGGTTGGGGGCTAGGTTTGATAGATTTTTTAGCTTTCCTCCAAGGCTGCTGCAAGATTTTCCACTCCTGTAGGGATTACTTGTGTAGGAGGTGTTGCCACAGTTGGGAGGAGGAGAGAAGGCAAATGTTCTAGATGGAGGAAGTGATTGGTGCTGATGTGCTGTGTTACCATATATGATAGGTAAAATTCCATGTCTGGATGATGATTTAAATTTCCTCCAGCTGGGAATTGGGATTTTAGCCTCGATCCTTCACTCCTGATCAAAGCCAGCAAGCACTCTCAGCACTGGTGAAGCTGCACTAGAGATTTAGAATCCAGGTCAGCAGTGCAGAGCTCATTCAGGGGACATGTATCCCACGGGCTTCCATGTACAGGCAGAATTTGAAAAGGCCACCAGTTGCACCCACAAACTAAGACACCTGAAAAATTATTTCCTCTGGCATATCCTAATGGTACATGTAGCTCAGCACTTAATTAGTGATTTCTCTAAGCCTTTTCTGGAGGATGTGTCTTATTTTCTTAGCTTTTTAATATTGTGCACATCTTATCTATCATTCTTTTTGAAGGGGAAATTTGTTTTCCTTGTAGTTTTTAAGAACAAAACAAAACAAAAAAAAATAGGGCAACATAAACTTACGAATTGCTTTGGGTGAACCTGTACTTCTATGAAGTGCTGATGCTTGCTTCCAAAATATATATTCATTTTATATTATCAGCTGTTTTAAGAGTCTGATCCAAATAATATCACCAAGAGTAATGACCTATAGTAATATGAATACAGCTTTTGTCTTTAGCACAGAATTGACCAAAAGACCTGCAAAATTTTTAAGTAAAATCACTCATGGGTGGTAGTATACTACAAGAAAGAGCTGCAATCATCCTCTGAACAAGCTTCCATTTACATCAGCTTAAATGGAGACTTTGCTTTTAACTGATGGGATATATTCCTAAAGTACTACACAGGCCCTTAAAGGTGAATGTGTGTGCACCCTTGCAGGCTTAAGGTGAAAAAAAATAGATAGGTAAATGTAGGTTAAAAAGCATTCCTTTTTGGGAACCTCAAAAGACTTAAGTGTTGGTTCTTCAAGAAAGTGGATGTGGCAGGAGCTCATTGTGAGAGATCATGGAAACTTCTTGAGCTCAAGCCAATTTTTTGTATACTTACAGATAATAATGTTTTAGCAACTTACTCAAGCTATGTAAAGGGAATGTGGAAAATAAGATGTGGGGTTGCCTGCAACTTAGAGATTTTGGTTTGGTTGTTTCTTTTCTTGCCTTTAGATGTTTGCTGGCAGTGAGAAAAACTTGACTGAATAATGAAACAAAGTATTTGCAAGCATCTACCAGATAAAAGCCCCAGAGTTACTTACAAGGTATTAGTGCATCCTTCTGTTTGCTTTTCGTGCACATTCATATGCATGGCGTTGTGTTTGGAAGGCCATCTATGACTGAGAAATTCCAAAATGCTTGCATGAATAAATATGAGCAAATGTTCATCAGATGCTCATACCACAAGCAGCCTGCTCAGTTCTTTTGCCTGCTTTTCAGAGCTTGCTGTCCATTTCTAGCAGACAAAGCACAAAATTAATTTGAGAATTTGGGTTTTGTTAATAAATGACTAGGTAAAGTTTGCAAGGATGCTTTTCTGGACATTTTCCACCTTCTAAAACATACTGAGGGGATATATTAATAGAAATATAAGTAGCAGATGTATTGAATTTCATTAAAGTTCCTTGGTGAATAAGCAAGTCTGTTTTCTACCGGATAGTTCACACCTGTGTTGGACCACAAGTAGCTCTGAATATTTAAAGCTAACTTGAGTATATTGGATGCCTCAGAAATCTGTCATATTATAGGTACCTGGGATCCAAGAATCCAATTTTTTTTTCCTATATGCCAGGCTGGGATTTTTGGTTTTGCTTTGCATTGGGACAATGCTCTCAGGCATAAGATGTGAATCTTGGGGCTGTCCTGAGCAGGGCCATGAGCTGGACTTTGATGATCCCTGTGAGTCCCTTCTAGCTCAGGATATTTTACCAACAGCCATGAAAGCTTTCTTCAGGAAGAGCTATTAATTGTAAGTTTAGGTGGTGCTAAACCTATAGCTACTGTGAAAATCCCACCTACTGAAGTTTCTATAGAACTGTGAGTGCCAACAAAACAATTGAAATTAACAGGGGCCCTTCTAGTGATTTAAATTTAATTCAGTTTGGACTGAACATGTGTTATTGACAGAAGATCTCATTTTTCTCATGTGTTGTATACTCTATTTCTTGAGTCTCCTGACTCCTGACTGGATGCTTTTGCATCTGACAAGACTGCAGTGCTGTGAGCCAAGGCACGCTTGCCACCAAGCTTGCATGGAAATCCACAGATTTTAGCTAAGCTAAGGGAACACCAGCACAAATTTTCATGGGTAAAACTAATCCACAGAGTATTTGGAAAATCTGTGGCACCTGAGCTGTTGGATAAAAGCAAGATTCCACATGTGATTATTCACGAAAAAAATATTGTGGGCCAACAAAAGTTTTTGATACTGCAACAAAACTTATTTCTTTCTTAGAAACCTGCATCAGCAAACGCATTTTCTTCATTGTTGGCACATACTGAAAATTTATGTGTGTGTATTCTGATTAATATTTTTATAATTAGTATATAGTAAACAAGAAAAAGTTATTATTATTATTATTATTATTATTATTATTATTATTATTATTATTATTATTATTATTATTATGAAACTGGTTAGCACGTTTTTTCTTGTTTGTGAGCATGATCTGTGAGAGAGCACAAAATAATGATAACGGTGTCACTTCAGAAAGGTGAGCTGGTTTCTCAGCAGGCATGGAGGAGAACAGAGAGGGCTCTATGGTTTGATTTCATCTCACTGAAAACCTGGAGAGCTGTGGATTTTATATGGCCAGAGCTCGACAGAACAGAGCTTTGTCTTGATAACTCAAAATGACTAGATCATGCCTGGTAGCTGGTCCTGGAAACCTGACCCTTGTCACAGGCTGACTACATCAATTTGCAGTAGATTGATGATGTATAGACTGTGGGTGCCCCAGGGGAGACCCAAGAAAGGCCTGAGAAACATTGTATTGTTAATCCATACCCCTCATTAGCTTCTGCTGTGCTGGATTTCAGCTGGCTGGCAAGGCTGGAGGAGCCGGAGGGAGAATGTGGCGTTGTGTGGCGCTGTTATTGTTGGTTGCCTTTTGAATGAAGGGATGCTTTAAAATACCTTTTCTCCAAAGTTTAATACATCAAAACTGGCAGGATTCTTTATTTTCCTCTCTATCCCTCTTGTCAAGAGCCTGGAATTCCTAGATGTTCTTTGTATGCTGATTTAGCGCTCTCCCCTCAGCAGCCCGAGCTTTATCTCTTCCCGATAACAGTCTCTCAATATCCTTTCCCAAGCAGTGGCAGGCAAATTATATACGCTGTAATCAATTTACATTTCTCTATCATTCCCCAGCTCTGGTGTGCACTGCCCACAGAGGCAGCAGCCTTGCCTTCAGGGCTCCTTTATGCACTTCCAGGACGTGCTGCTTAACCATTTCTGCTCAGTGCACGGCAAGGTTTTGATTTGAAGGGGGCTCTAGCTTCAAACGCGGTTTCCATCAAACAGTCACATCTTTGTCAAACTTCAACAGAATTAACCTTAACTGCCAAGGAAGTTTTGACTGCCATCATAAAAATGTTTGATTAGTGTTAATAATTTATTAAATTGGTTTGTCCTGACACTGCCAACATGTTGGAAATCTCTCAACCATTAAAACATTAACAGAGGCTGTAATACAATGCTCCTTCTGTTCTACGTTTTATTTCAAGACCACATTCTTATGAGCCTGGTTCTGTGGTGTTCCAATATGCTCTCATTAGGACTGCATTAAAAGATGAAATATGACAAATATTAAAAAGCGTGGGAATATAGAGTAAAGCATGGTGGGTGTACTTTTGTGGGCAACCCTGCTGCAATTAAATTTTCGCAAAGCAAGCCTGTTTTTGCAATATGGGGAAATAAAAATCACCAGGCAAGTATTTCACTGAAACAGACCCAATATGTTCAATTGCTTCATCCAACCTCCTAAAATACATAAGCTTAGTTAGAATTTCTACTAAAATGGGAAAGCTGATATTGGACCTGCTTATGCTGAAGTATGCTGTTCAATTATAGAAGAAACAGAGTCCTATTTGAGAAAAGCATTAACGCCTTGAGAATATATTGATCAAATTTTTATTTGATAGTTTACATCTGCACTTGAATGACTGCTGGTAGGAGCTCTCCTGTGTTCCACCAGAAACACCTGTTTTGTCTCATGCAGCCTCAGGAATTACATGTTATGTATTCCATATAAAATGCCATTTAAACAGTAACAAGAATTTGGTTTATTTTCCAACTGGATGGAAGGTAATTGAAATGGAGGCTCAGTTTATCCTTTGCAATTTGCTGATAATATCAGGGAAATTGAGTAATTAATTCTTTTCCTCTGCTTGGTAGCCATGTAGGAGCTCCAACATTGCCTCATGTGTGTAGACTGGTGTTGCACAGAGATGTTAACAAGTGAAAGGAAAACCTTTATTTCTATATCCCAGTCATGAATATACACTGAGAGTACTTACAATACCTACCTTTTAAATTTAATCCAAGGTTTTTAAACTTTCAGATTGAACTGTCCTATAATTATTCATAATAGCTGGACTGGTCTCCTCTCAATTCTTCTCTATTTGGTACCTGAAAAAACTACGATGGGCACTTTAGTGAAAGGTGTATTTTTTTTTTTTTTTTTTTTAATTTTATGAGAGGAAGTAAATCTAACTTAGTCATACCAGCATGCTTTAAACTCCATGTGTTTACAAATTAAAGGAAAATCCTTTAGGTAAGAATTGCTAGTTTCTAGGCACTCAGCTGTGTGGAGTACAGATCTGAAATAACTGACTTTGTGTCAGAGGACAGATTTACAGTGAGGTCTATTGGAATACAAGTTGGCCCTTCTTTCAGTTAGTCTCCACTGATTTCTCCTTTCTGTTATGTGCAGAGTAACTTTATGGAAATTATTACCATAGACCAGCCTTTTGCAGATTTCTAAACTTAAGAACATCATTCTTAATAGATGAACAACGTTGTAAATGCTAATTTGTTTTAGGATGTGGTATGCCTTGTAAGATGTTGGCAAGAACTTTACAGCCAGAGTATATCAAAATGTAGAAAATAATCAATTGTTTCAACATCAGAAAGTCATAATCCATCAACTTGATAAATTCCCTAGAGATGTGTCAAATACATGAGTGTTTGGGAAGCAGGCAGAGTGCAAACATTAAAATTGTGTCTCTGCAAATGTCAGGAACAGACTTACACTTGCCTTTTTTTTTTATGCTGTTGTTTGTCTTTATAATTATTTCCTATACATTTGCTGTGTTAATAATGAAAATTGTCGAATGTTTGGAAGCCTCAACAATTCTACATTTACTACTTACAACACAAAGATGAGAGGAGCAAGTGACTCCTGTGTGATGTGAGATATTTTAATATGAGGCTTCAAATGACTCCAGTTTTTGGCTAGAGTGGGATAAACTAAGACAAGAACTTTTAATAAGTGCCAAGAAATTTCCGTCTTATTAAGAGCATCCTCAGTTCCTCCTGACAGTGTTTGCTGTATGTAAATTATCTATGAGTTTTCCCAAATTGTAAACCAAAGCTTATATTTTTCCTGCACAGAAAAGTGGCATCTTATTTTCATGGTTAAAGCATTTTATTTGTGGTTAATACATTTCCATACTTTTTTTCCCCAAAGTAAAGAGGGTTGGAAAATTTTGAATTAAGTCCATAAACTAATTATTTTCCATTCCAATGTTGTTTCTTTTGTAATAGAACTCCTGACTCAGTGCTTTTGTGGATGGCCTGCAGTTACATGACCCTGATTGTGGTCTAATGAGGGCGGGAGGGTGCCTCTTAGATGATGCTGGAAAATTAAAGGGACCTTTTCCCTCTAGCTTTTCAAACTAATTATCCTCTGATTTTACATGAGAACAATCCTTATATATATGTTGAAATCCTTTTCATTCAATGGCACTCTTTTCCTGTCCCCAGCTTTGATGTGGTGCCCATACTTCCAAAAAGGCTGTGTGAGGGGAACAGTGGCCAATAGATCCCACCTTGGTCCTAGCAGTTAAACGGTGAGTTCAAATACAGTAGTGTGAATGAATTGAAATTCAACAGAGGCAGAGGATCTCTGTTCTGTTCAAAACAAAGCCATGCTTTTCATTTCCAGTTATTTGTATCCATCTTTTGCCTGTATTTCCATTTTTTAAAGACAGTACAGTTATTAAGCAAGGGGCCCACAAACACCTCTGACCCACCCCTCTGCTTATGTGCTGTGGCTCTGGTCTTAATTTGTGTGCCTTTGGTGACTTATCTGTTGCACGGGCTGATTCCATGGAAGTTCTCTAAAATAAGATATAAGCAAAAGGTGTAGTTTGCTTTCTTCACTGCCTTTCACCAAGAGCTACAATATAATGTTAATGCTTCTGACCAGTCACAATGCTAACAAAAGGAACTGTTGGCCAAATATCTGGTAGTTCAAAGCAGTGTGTTAGAACACAACTTTCTTATGGTTAATTTTGCCCAGCATTGTCCTGGAAAATTAGAGAGGCTAGTGCTCAAGCTCCTTAGCTAAAATATGTAATTTCCAGATCTCTTCAACAGAAAAAATCCTGTCAGTAATCCTGTAAGTTGCTCTGACACAGTTTCCTCTAGAGGAGGGATTCTTCACTTATTAGATTAATAAATGTGCACTGTATAGTTATTGAAAATATTTGTCTGACTCTGGAGTCCAAGAGTATGTTGGATGAAAAAAAAACCTCAAAAAACCCCAAGAAACTGAACCTTAGAAATGAAAACTGAAGATGAAATTTCACTAACCCAAAGCTAGCAAAATTTTTAACTCTTAGCTTGCCTCATTGTGAAACATAAAAAAAAACAGTAGGCAGAACAGTTCAATACAGAAACTGTGATCCTGCACAAGACAAATCAAGAGCATGTGAAGAATAGGATGGCTCAAGACTGCTCATGAGGTGTCAAAAAAGTAACAACATAGAATTAAAAATATCAGCAAGGCAAGTAAAAGTTGTGCTTAGTGTGTTGTGCTCCTTTTTCTGTTTTCTAGTGCAGTAAGGTTATTTATTCCAACCTGTTGGAAGTCTGGATTAATACATCTTCTTACATCTCTAGGTTTATGTCTTTCTAGATGTGAATTTAACTGCACAGTAAGTACAAATTCAGCAGACAAGGTGGCTGTGAAATAAGTATCAATGTCTGCACAAGTCACAGATCCCTTGCTACGTAGGAATTTAACATTTCTGAATGCAAATATTGGATGTTTTATTTCTCACAAAGCCTTCAAGTAGTTTGGGTCAGTCTTTTATGTTTATGTGCTGCCTTTTTTTTTCCAGCTTGCCCTCATTACTAAGTTTTACATCAAAAGCTAGGCAGAAAAAATAGAAATATAGCTGCTGAGTATTTTCTTACCCATATCCAAGCAAATTCTCCAGAGAGCAGTGTCTTTTTTTTAACTGTGATTAAACTTTTCCTTGCCAATGGAGGCAGAAAGAGCCAAGGCAGTCAAGAATCCACAATTTTACCCTGTTTCTTCTTAAAGATTCATGTCTGATAGCTGGTGTGGTGCAGTTACATGAATATATCTTGCAGAGTTCAGGGATAAAATCTGTTCCACATATAGTCAATATTTAGCTGTGATTATTTAAGTTGCACTGGTATTGTATGGGCATCTTTAACAGGACAGGATGAACTTTGTCCCTTCTAGTAAAGATGTTATCTTTATTAGAAAATCCCTAGGAGCTGTGGTGCATCTGTGCACCTGTCCTTTCATATGCAGTTGCATTTTACCTGTTAGAAACCTTTGTAGCATCAGCAAACAATTCTGTTGCTTCTTTTGGTTTGTTGCTTGTTGTTTTGTTGGGGTTTTTTTGTTGTTGTTTTATTTTGTTCTTTTGGGGTTTTTAATTTATTTTTTTTTTAATTGCTTTACAGCCTTTGCTTTCTCCCCTTTACTCCAACTCAAAACTGTGAATCACTTCCTGGTGCCCCAGCTCAAGGAAGTTTCTTCAGAGATATAACATCAGGTGATTTATGCATTTCTTTCTGGTGTAATAAATTAGGGAGCCTTTCAGCATAATAATTGAATTAGCCAAATATTTATTTTAGATATATTGTAGGGTGTATTATTGCTCTATGGCACATTAGACAAAGTCTATATTGTGAGAACAGCTAGGACCTGGCGGCTGCTTTCATCCCAACCCCAGCCAGACCTTTATCACAAACCTCTCCAGGGAGGCAAGACTTATCACTTGCATGGAAAATGACAGAAAATATTTTTTATTATTGCTCTGGCAGGAGTCTAATGGAAGGTAGATTTTTACAGGTGTTGACACTGCACTGCATCCTGCATCCTTTTTGGAGCAGCTGATTGTGCTAGAGAGCACTTCTTGCTGCATTAATTCTGCTACAGGAGCCAGGTGTCTGCTTTGCCTCAGTTTTGTATTATGGAATTGTGTTACTCAGAGGAAAATAACTCTTAGCAAGCAGTGAGGTTGCAGCCACAGCCTGTCTCCCAGCAGAGCACGGGCCCAAGGACAGGAGCAGCCCAAGGAGGAAGGTTTCTGCAGCTTCCTCTGCTGCTCCTGTCTGCAGGACTCTGGTGGCTGCCCCTGAACTGTGAAAAGACTCACTGGTGGAAAATTGAAAGCAAAGTTGTTCTGTCATACAGACCTTGTCCTTCAAGTAGAAAGGCCCTCACATTGCAAATTTTGGAGCACCACAGCTATCTTAATCTACACTGATGATGTATTTGAATTGATCCATCCCTGTGTTTCAGAGCACTTTGGAAAAAAGATCACAGGGTGTTTTCTCTCTTGGGTTGGAAGGCATGAGTAGGAAAACTGACTTGCTGCAGAATTACAGGGCAAGGGAGAGAAGCTGGGATGAAGTCTTTGTCTCCTGACCTTTGTGGTGTTTTCAGTAGTATCCTAACACAATAAAAACAATACAGTTGTTCACATTGGTTTTGCCCAAGTTGCTTAAAGTTATGTAGAGCAAGTACATAAATACTTTTTTTTTTTTTTTTTTTCACATGTTGTCACCACAGGCATGCCATTGTAACCCAGTTATTAACACTTCTAAAAAAGAAACATGATATTATTTTGTATATGTGCAAGAGAATTTTCCTGCTCTGGCAACAAGTTGAGAAGAGGGTGAGGGGCTGGAAAAGGATTACAGGGTGGGAATGGCAAAATGTATTTTAACAGAAGAAAGCGTGCAGAGTTATAGTCTCACAGAAAGAAATAAACACTGTAATCATAAACAAATGTAACATTGAGGACAGAAGACAGTGATTTTATTGTATTGATGCTTGGGCAACAATGAAGGACTTGTTCTCTCCTATTAGTCAGGAGCCACTGGCAGGAGGGCCCTCTCTGTGGCCATTGCTTCCAGATAGTGTGTGTGGATTGTAAGGTGGCTAGGAATGCACAGACACAGGCAAGGCAAGCCTTGCTTTGAGGGGAAATTGGAGAACCTCTTCACCATAGGGCCTGAGAGTGAATGTTCTCAACAACTCTGGGAACCAAAACAGCACTGAGAACTGCTCTGCCTTTCACATGAATTTAAATGCTTCCATTTACACTCTGCATAGCATTACCTGCATGTGGCCTCTTGGTTTAGAGCACAAAGCCAGCTCTGCAGGTTTTTGCAGACTGATGAGACAAACTGGCAGTGTGGCTCCATGTGACACTGTGTGCTGTCCTCAGGTGTCAGGTGTCTGCTTTCAGTGCCACTGCTTAGATTCCATCTGATTCCTCACACTGATCCCAGGGGATTGTGTTTTCTAAATCTGGATCTCAGTGGGAAATGTTTCTTGTAAAAGAAGCTATCCTGGAGGGAGACTTTTGTTGTGGACTTATGGACACAGTCTGGATGGCACAACAGACAGACAGTGCTGCATAAGGATGTGGGAAAAGCCTTCACCCTCCAAGAGTCATAAGTTTTTCAATTAAGCCAAATCAATAGTATACTTGCAAGGTAGTACTTGCTCTTTTTCTCTCTTTCTCTTTTTGTTCAGCATATGCTAACCATATTTTTTTTTTTTTTTTTGATAACTTGACTGCTGGTGAGTTCATAATATAATAGGACAGAGCTCTTTTCCTTTGAGTTTTTCAGCCCTGTGTATTTAGAAAGGCGAAGAGTGGCAAAAAGGTGATATCATTTTCTTTTTTATGGGAGAGAAACAAGACAGAGAAAAACAAAATATCTTGGCCAAGTTCCTTTAGGGTTTGTGTGCAGAACTGGGCATTAAAGTAAAATCTCCAAGTCCTGTGCAGTGTATATTTAATGTGTGGTTTGTATGTGCTTTAAGAGTATCTTCTAACTCTTCACTTGTTTGTTTAGAATCCAGACTCATTCTAAACAAACCCCTTGTTTTGGAGAGATTAGATTGCAGATGTTGGATACAAATGTAACATGAAGCTCAGATCCTGTTTGGGTTTTTTGTTTGTTTGCTTGTTTTTTGTTGTAACACTAGGAAGCATTTAGGGATGTGAAAAACAAAAGCAAACATACACACAGAAAAACAAAACCAGCTCAAGAGTTGTTTTATTCTAGTGCAGGCATAACGAGAGGGTGTCTCTTCTGTCAGCACAAGGTAAGAAAACAAAGCCTGCACCTCCCTTTTCTTGTAAGGTGTTTGAGGCAGTGCTCGTGAAGGAACAACTCCCACCTGAGAAAACACAACTACAAAAAGTTTTTGTGCCTTGATAGAATGCACAACACATTCTGGGGCATATCTGCAATCCAATAACCCTTCTTAATAACCTGCTGGCAAATGGGGCCAGGGAGAAGCACCTAAAAGTTGATGCTCTGTTGTTGATGCTGTTAGATCAGGGTCTGTTATAAGGCACTTTCTGATAGAGCAGAGCAGCCTTGCAGCAGCTCTCTCTGTCAGGGAATAACTCATCCTTGGAAGCTGCCTGGTCCAACAGGCATGTTTAGAGCAGATCCAACTTTGAAATTAGATCCACCTACAAAGACAACTCGGGCTGCTCAGGGCTGTGTCCAGTTGGGCTTTAAACACCTGCAAGAATGGAGACTCCTTGTCCCCCTGCACACCTGTTCCAGTCTGTGACCACTCTCATTGATGAGGAAAGATTCCTAATGCTTAACTGGAATTTCCTTGGTTGCAGCCTGTGTTTATTGCCTCTTTCCTGTGCACCTCCAGAAGTTTGGCTCTGTCTTCTTTAGAAGCACGTTATAAAAAATGAATAAAATCATAAGGTCTTGTTTCACCTTCTCTTCCCAAGTCAGGACAAATCCAGCTCTCTGTCTCTCACCTTGTGCTCCAAATACCACCAAGTCAGCAGACTGATCCCTTCATCCAAAGCAAAAACTCAAATTAATTTGCAGCAGATATGTTTCAGCTTTCAAAGCATCAGTGAAGGCCAGACACTTGGGGTAAGTTATTTCCATGGTTGAAAGGAGATGTGTTGGCACAGACACAAGATACCTTATTGCTAATGTAACTTTTGGCATTCAGGTTCACTCAGACAAGTTTCTTAGATGCCAAAAGCAAAGCATAGTGTAACCTATATTTCTCACATGTGGCCTCACAAACAGCCCTGTGTTCAAACTTCCAGTCAGCCTTGCTTTTTCTCCTGCCACATGGCAATGCATGTCTGAGAAGAAAATTCAGCAAACTATTTGGAAAATAGCAAACGAAATAATTTATGAGTAGTCCTGTAACTTCTGACTATAATTTCAACTTCGATGTATGAATGCCCAGAATCATTCCCTTTATTCCAAAATACTCAGAAATTTTTGGAAAGAAGAAATATATGTATGGTTTGAATTAGTTTGCAGTACGATTCTTCACTGATTTCCTAGGTAAAATTGATTTCAGCTTATAAAAATCCTTTCTGGACCTTGTCTGTCACCAACTTTTATCTCCCTTGCTCCATTGTAACCTGTCTTCATTGTAAACAAGGTTTCAAAGACATTGTGATGACAGATTGAACGTCCAAACAGAGAAAACAAAACCTAATTGTGTAGGAAGTTTACCCTGTGAGGGTTTTTAGGTGGTTATTTTTTTTCCCTCTACAATGTCAAATGAGTCTTTAATTGAATGAATTTAATTGTTGTAGAAAGTTTCCTTCCTATATGCCCTGCTGGCTGCCTTGGTTATATTTCTCTAGTTGGTGCTTTCATGCCAGGTGATGTTGGGAGGTGCTTTCTCAGGCAATTTACCAACATAACACCTTCTTAGATGTGACAGGCTGCAGGTTTTTTTATGTTCTGTGCATATGTCTCTGAAGCTGTGCTGGCCAATAGACTATATTGCTATATTTATTACTGTATATTTATTAGTCATTACTATATCTATATAGTATCTCCAAACTCACCGTGCCCTATTTGTAATTGCCATTAACACAGTTGCCATTAGGGAAAAGGAAAATCATGTGTTTCTCTTGCTGGTTATCTTGGCATCTGTGATTTGTTTTCCCCCAAATGTAATATTTCAAAGCAATTTTTACTAAGGTTCACCTCCTAGTTTTGGACTTATTGACAGTTCTGGAGTGCTTTATCACCTTATTATATCCCACTGTTTCCATACTACTCAAGAGTCCAGAGGACAGGATCAGGTCATGAATCTACTTGCAGTATCTCCTTACTTGATTGCTATCTGCACAGTTTGTGCCTTTCCTTTTCCACTGTAATGGAAATATAATGAATGATTGTTCATTTTAAAAAATTATTTCCAGTACAAACACTTCATGGATACTTCAGATACCTGTTCCTATGTAGAAATTGTTTCAGCAGTGAATCACCAATTGATGCTCTTCAGTTAGTTGTGAACATTCTTTGTGATGTTCTAATTTAAGTTAGTTTTCATTCATTTTGTATAGTTGTGTACTACATGTCAAAATTCTTATTCAAGTTGATATAGATCTACTGCTCTCTTGTTATCTACTGAACCTAGTAATCCATCAAAGAAAGAAAATGAGCTGACTTATGTTCTTTTTCTAGCTCTTCTTACCACTATTATATTCCAGTGGTTGAAAGTTGTTTGCTTTATCATTTGCTCTAGAACCTTTCCAGGATTTGAGTGGATTGTGATGTCAACAATCACTCTGATTCCTTCTTCCTCTTTTTTTTCTTGCTCCTGTCCTCTGTATACTCTCAAAGGTTTAAACACCACTTTCATTAGTTCCTGAATTGATCAAGACCAGATTTCATTAAACCTTTTTCATTTGGAGAAATCTGTCTTTTCTGAATAGTGCATTTATTTTTTCTCTCCTGGTCAGCATTTATTTCCTTTGGCAACTACAGTGATAAAAAAGATAATTCCTTTAGCAAGAATTGATTCCTCTAGCTATTTTGCAGGTCCAAAATGCAGACTATCAAACAAGAAGTTGTCATTGCTCTGAAAATGATGGTGTTTATCCTATTTTTAGAAGAACTGCTGCAGTGATTTGCCTGATACTTCAAAACTGGTCAATGGTAAAGGAATAATGCCTGGAAGTTTTTGACTCTTGATATTCAAGACTCTGAGTCTGTATCATGGGTCAGGACTCAGCTGTGCTAAACTTTGTGCAAGCAAGATGATCCTGTCCCAGAGTAAGTCATGGTGAAAAATGCATGACAAGAGGCAGGCAGTGTTGAGAGACAAACAGGAACACTACAGAAATACCTGGAAGACAGCAGTAGTTTGTAAGAGATGCACACAAAAAAAAGAACTCGACCCTAAATTCTCCTCTCAGCAGTTTCTAAAAGAACAATCTCTTAGTGTGTGAGATCAATGTCTCCTCTTTTTAAGAGGAACAAGAGCAAATTGATGCTGTTGAAACTGCAGTTACTGAGTTTGACCAATTGAAATTTGTTGTGAGGTTTTGTTGTTTGTTTGATTGTTTGGTTGGTTTGGGTTTGGTTTGGGGTTTTTCCCATTTATGGTATACTGAAGTAAATCCAGGAATATAAAAGCTGGGTTTTGGGGAGCCCTCCTCCATCTCACCTTTCATAATTCTGTAGTGTTTGTGAGGACCTGGGAAGTATCTGTTCAAATTGAGGAGAAAAAGGCAATGGTGAGGACTCCTAGTGAAAACATTGATTGTAATTGCTAGGAAGACAGACTGAGATATCTGAACACACCATTGCACATTATTTTAGAGGTGTGTGTATATAGGCTAGTGCTGTCAGATAGCATTGATGTGCATGTAGCTCATTTCATGGTGCTATAATCTTTCCAACATATGAAAATCTGGAAGAGACCTCATAGAGAAGATAACAATGTAGCTGCCTATGTGTTAACTGGTTTTCAAAGTAAAATTTTGGATTATGTGATTCAAAAAAGTGTTCATTTTTTAAAGAAAGTCTTCATTACACAAATATGTGTGAAATGTGCTAGACAAGAAGGTAGATACGTTGTGCATTTATATTAGTGAATGACTTGATGCTATGGGTTTATATAGTATACTTTTACCTTATAGTTTTGTGAAACTTTTATATTATCCATGGATCAGTTGAATTTCAAACTGATTGTGATGTTTTCACACTGTGAAATCCAGCAAAATTTGATGTCAAGACTTCTGTATCTTGTGTATCTTCTGTATCATTTAGGATGAGCTGTGCCCATCCACTGACATCAGATGATTTCCAGAGTGGCATCCAAGCCTGCAAATAAAATGTGAAGAATATATCTTGTGTGCATTAGAAGCTCAGGTTTGGAAACTTGTAAAACCCAGTGTTTGGCAGCACCATCTCTGTACTTGATTATTTGATTTGTAGCAGCTCCCAGCCTGGGAGTCCCTCTCTTAAACCAACCCTGCAGATTGATGGCTTCAGCCCTGAGGTTCCTCACTGTGTGTGGAAGCTGTGGCCACCACACAGGCACATGACCAACCTTACTCCTGTGAGACATCCATTTAGAGATGCACATATGGGACAGCCATACCCTAAATGATCAAAGAAATAATCCAAATCCCAAATTCCTACTTTCATTCAAGCATGCACATAATCTTTAACATACCAAATAGTGTTTCAAACAGTGATTGAAAGCAGTAAGTCTTAGGCTCTGAAACTGATTATACATCTCAAATCACTCGGGTTAATGAAATAATTTACTTTCTATTCATATTCCATTGGCTCTTTTTCTCCTTTCATTAATTTTAAACCACACAAAAACTGACTAAAATTGCCCTCAGTGGAAGTGAATGGTCACAGTCTTTGTTCTAATCCCCACAGAGTGTTTGATATTATTTTCAAATCAAACCTAATTAACAGTGTACATTCTTTATTGAAATCTGAACATTTCTGTATATTACATATCAATGCAGATTCTTGTTGTGTGCTGTCATTTTCAGAATATTGTTCTGGTCCATGTCTTTGTTTTTAATTTCAGGAGGCACCACATTACACTAGAGATTCCTCTGATAGAAAACAAACCTTATTTTTCTCCTTTCTCCTGTATTTGTCCTGGTTTTCACACTGTGTGTGTACTGGTTTAAAAGCTGTGTGTGATAGGGAACTGAAACAGGATTCAAAAAAGATAAGAGTCCTTTTCAAAACTACCAGTGATGCCTTTAGTAGAGGGCACAGGAGCTGAATAAAGATTTTTCAAGGTCAGGTGTGAGTTCCAGTGATGCAGCAGTATTGGGAGGGTGAGTGCTGCCAGTAGCTCTGCTTCTGTCACTAGAATGTTTCCAGGTCAACACAAGGCATAAACACATTTAAGTCCTTTTTGCATGTAAGGCAGAAAAAGACTATGTTGTAGAAGCCCTGCTTTGTACAAGATGGCTCTGTTACTTACATGATGAAAATTAAACATTTGCTAGTGTCTTAGTGAAACCATGCCCAAAACTAGAATGAAAAAAAAGAAAATTCAAATGAAAACATCCAAACAGAAGTAGGCAAGTGTGTAAGCATAAAATGTACTTGGAATAGCTGTGATGCAGCATCTCAGCTATAGTCAGGATTCTGCTTGGCCAGCTCAGCCCACCAGTCACAGAGATGAATGTCTGTCCTGGGAAGAAGGGCTGCCTGCTTCACTGGGCTCAGGGCAGTAATCCCAACATTAGCATTGTTACACCTGTGTTGATGAAGGCATAGGCATGCCAAGATCTTGGTAAGGCCAGAATAAAGTATCTCTAACTAGATTTAAAACTCAAGTATCACTTACTGTTATCAACTCTCCTCAATGGCCATCTCCTACCATTTTAAGGTTCTTCAAATGTGCATAGTTGAAGTGAAGATATGAGAAGGACCTCTTGTGATGGGTAAGGAAGGCTGCTGGGTAATTTAATTTTAACTGCAGTTCTATGGTAAGAGTTAGGGATTTTTCCCTTCCTGATGTCTTAGAGGCATCATTGGGATTCAGTGGTATTAGCAATTAATTTATTTAGTTATTTGGATGGAATTGCAATTGGAAGGCTTATTTCCAGTGAATCATTCTTGCTAATATTTAGCAGAGGGGCACTGTTTTGTGTTTTCTCCTCAATCACTGATACTGAATGGATTTGTCTGGAGTAATAAAAGAGGTTCTGATAAAATGAGTATGGATCCCCCATGGAATTTCATTTTCAGTGTGACATTCAGACAGAATTATTTTTAGAAACTGTTTGTGAATGGATATTGATTATGGAACAGAATTATTTGGGATAGCTGAATACTACTGTGAAGGCTATGTAATATCCTAGATTATATCTAAAAATAAATCATATGCAATTAGATTAAGAGGACACAAGGATTACATGATTTATATGTGGATGCAAATAATACTTCTCTGGACAAGTGTAGTAAATCCAACCCAGAATTTAGCAAGTTTCTTCCCTGAATCATCTGGGGCTGGAGATGATTTTTGAACTACCTTGCTTAATTCAGACAGCGATAACTTAATTTTTAAAGTAACTATCTTTGTTGTAATGCTTTGACATTTGGATACTCACTTGAATACAATTGTCAAAATCTGAGATGTGCTATTTTCTGTTGGTTGATGTCTGTCAGGTGAAAGTAACTTAGATCACTCTCCCATGTGAGTGTAAAGTCTGCAGAGGGAAAATAAGATAGCAAAATAGAATAACCTGCTTCTATTTGAGGTGTCCCTGAAGCAGTATGGAAATCTGCTCCAGGGGCACCTGAGCTCTCCATTGATCTAGTGACCTCAGGCAAGTTGCATCATCTCTCAGTCCTTCATGAAGCAGAGATTATGCTCAAGGCCTCCTTTTGTCACATGCTTTCAGATCTGTTGATGAAAGGTGCTTCACAGAAATAATAACCCTATTCACAGAGAATTTAATGTCTTATTTTCAAACTTATTTTCCTCATTAGTGCAAATGGATTCAGGAGTACTGGAACCAGGAAGCCCAATATGTGCTTTAGGCTACTCCAGCTCTTCAAGGGAAACTTGTCCTAAAAAACAGATATTTTGTAAGTGTCTCTCCTAAAATGATTCTAAATATCTGATATGTTATCTGCTTATTCTGTTTCATGATCTTGCTCTTGGTTGGTTGCCCCTTTTTTTTTTTTTCTTCTCCTTCTTTCCAAGTCTTGCAGAATCTCAGTCTTTGAACTCTTCATTCCTGTCAAATCAGGCTGACATGACCTAAAGGATCAGAAGTTCTTATGGGGGGTGGGATGGGTGAACAGAAATTCTTGTGTACCATGATTGTGTAGGTCTCTTATCCTTAGGACACCAGGGCAAAAGTCATGCCTGCCTTCATTCCCTCTGCTTTGAAAGCCATAGAATGGACTTGCCAAAAGTTGAAGCTATCTTTATCCTTGGCAAATGGGATGGAATTCTAGCCAAAAAATGAAAGAATAAGATTTACAGCACAGATGGGACTGCTTTGTGCATGAACAGAACAGGTGAGGCACAAATTAAAATCCTCATTGCTGCATAATCTGATTCAGCAAAGCTGTTGCAGCTTCCTACAGAGGAAATGGGAAAAGTTATGTATAGGACACTCCTAGTTCTGTACAGCACTGAGCTATACAGAGAAGACAAAACAATATCTGGTTAGCCTTAGAAGGGGCAGCAGGAAGGAGAGCAATAGTCTGTCTTGTTCATGGTGATGAAATCAAGCCTTAGCACCAAGAAAGGGGAAAGGCAGATATTTTATGTGAGAGAAGGAACATTTCTAATGCAAAGGTTGAATGGATTAGGTGAGGCCTCTACAACCTCTGATTTAAAAACCTCTGGTTTTTAGAACAGGATTATGCAAGTGTCAGGAATTACATAAGAATACCTGATAACTGCAAGGCCTCCTGAGCTCCATTTGAGCCACCTTTTGATTGTTCCATAAAGTACAGGTTGTCTTGTGAAATACAGATATGCAGTGATGCAAACAAGACCTTTGTGCTCTAAGCTGTTAGGGTTTGTCTAGGTGGAGACTGACAGAGCTGAAAGTCTGTTTTATGCAAAGCAGAGTTGCTGATAGAAATACTGTCCTAAATGAGTCACTCAGCCCTCAGATGTGGGAGAACCAAAGCATTTGAAAATAGCCCCAACTTGCTATAGCATCAGGACTCAGATGCACTTTCAGCAGCATTATGAGCACAACTCATAGAAAGGTAGGATAATAAACACTACATAGCACTACTGCCTTGCTAAAGGCTACAGACACTTTTACCTCATCTGGGCAGCTCCCAAGCAGAAAGAAGCTTCTCATCCTTGGCTTCAGTCATGAGTATTGGAAGCTGATGGCATGTGAGGTGAAGAAGCAGCTTCCATGTCATGTCCACAGCTAGAGAAATATTAGTATTAGAGAAAGGCATTATCCTTCAGGGAAACAAGTTGCTATTTGTTGTGAGCTTGAATGACAGAATCCAACAAGTGATATTGCATCAAAGGTCCAGATCCCAAACCCTTACTCATACATGCAGTCTTATTTAATCTTCCCTGTAGTCAGGTGCTTGTTCAGGCCCTAAATAATTTCCTGAGATACTGACAGAAATCACTACCAGCTAGAAGTCAGTTGTAATATCTTTAAGCACGGCCCAGTGACACTGGATCTAGTAGCAGAGTTTGTGCATAGTGCTGAAATTTGGCTATACAGCAATTCACTGCTGCTTGTTGTTTTTTTATCTCCTCATTAATGCTGATGTATACTTTTCCATTCATTTTCATGGGTAGTTTTGGATAAATATCCAAGCTTTAAGTTTTACACAAATATATATATATTTGCTTAGAAAGAAAGTCTTTAACTCAGCAATATTACATTAAAAAAAAATCCATCAAAAGCTTTTTATCAGAAAACTGTAAAACAAAAGAAAAGCTTAATAATGTTTTATTACGTCTTCTCTAATACTTTCTAGTTTAATTAAATTTACTGAGAAAAGTTTCTAGTTTTCTAGTCAGCACAAGTACCAAGCTTACAAAAATACTTTTTCCTCTACAGAAAAACAGCATAAAGAGTTGCTTATGGGGGAATTGTAACTTGTCCCATTAAACTTACTGAGGCGGGAGAGAACAGGAACCCGACCAATGGGCGGATGGTGATGCTTGCAGTCTGCCTTGAGCTCACCAAGTATGACCAACTGTGACACTGCTGTCTTAATGTACTGCTGACAGAGCTGCTGTACTCATTAACCTTTGATGAAACAAGATGTCACTTTGTTCACATCAAATGCTCCTTGATGCCAGTGCTCAGAGACTGTTTTTGTTGCTGATGCAGACATCAGCTATTGTTGAAAACGTTCTCTCTCCCTCCCAGCATTTCACTGCCCATGTGGATTTATAGGTGCTGATCATTATCAATCTGCAAATGGAGTCTGAAGCCAAGAGTGCGTGTTTAATTTCTGCAGCTTTTAATTATTTATTTTTTTCATTAAAAATCTTTAATTTAAAAATAATTCACCTCTATTTAAACACCAGAAAACGTTAAGTTCTTGATGTGCTACAGGAAGCTGCCAGGAACTCAAGGGCACGTTTGAGTGATCCCTTTGTCTTTCTCTTTGAGGCTACTGGATCTATTAAAGAATTATTTACATTATTAGAGCTACATACTAGAAGCACACTGTAGTGGGAAGAGGCATTGAGTTGTGTAACATTCTGGCCAACATAATGACTAAACAGTGGTGTAACATGGATTAAAACAGACTGTTCCTAGTTCCTGATCTGTTCTCCAGCCTTTTATCAGCATTGCTTCTATTATCAGCATTAGGAGCCAATCTTGCTGTTTCATGTAAAGTAAATATGTTGTCTAGCAAGGAAATCCTGACTGACTGGGAATAATTCTCTAATCTGGGAATAATTTTTGTTTAGTCTTTACTTTGCATGATAAGTACATTTATATCGCTATGAGATAAATGAAAGAAGAACAAGAAAGAAAAGGAAGGTTTTTTATTTCCTTGCTGAAAACAGAAATTTTCAGTACTGTATCCCTGAGATCAGGGGTGCATGTTCTCACAGTTGCTTTTGTGTCTGTTATTTTAGTGGACAGAGCAATATTTACAGATGACCTCTAATGACATTCTTTCCACTTTACAGTCCTCAGTATCTTTTCCCTTCCATTAGGGGAATTTGCAGTTTTTGTATTCAATTTTGTTTGATTTAATTTTTTTTTAGGTCTGCAATCATTACACCTGTCATACAAATGTAACATCTTGGGAAGCATTTGAAGATAAGAGTAGGGATTCTTCTAATTTGCAGTTGTACAAAGGAGGAGCATCTGATCATAGCTCAGTGCTGGAATTCTAGCTAAAGGTCATGCCATGCCTCGGGGGGTGATGAGCTGTCAAAGCTTTGTGGGGTAATGAAGCTCTAGAAGTGTTTTTTAAGAAAAAGATTTGAAGGAAACTAGATAAACCAGCAAATTGTTTAGGGCATAGGAGACTTCAGACTCTTGCAGTAAGAGGAGGCAGCAGAAGTGAATGCTGAAGACAGAAAGTGTAAGTGGATGAGATGCAGGCAGAAGTATTTCCATGGGAAATGTAGGAAATATTAATAGTTTGCTTAACACTGAAGTGCATCTGTCTCTTATTGAGTGATGAAAACCCGGGAGATTAACCATCCACACAAGTCCAGCTTTACAAGATGAACATGTGATATTCACAGAATAACAAACTTACATGAAATGTGACCGTGCCACTAAACAGCAACACAAAGGAAAGTGCATCTGAGAGCGCTCGTGGGATACGATCAAGCATAGCTGATACAGAGTCCTTGAAAAGTGCTGGTAAATACACTCATTTAAAGACTTTCACCTGTTGCTTTAAATCATTCATACCCCATGGCATGTCTGCCAGCACTGTGACCCCTGGCTCAGAGTGAGGAACATCAAAGGCACAAGGGAGCAGATCAGGTCTCAGGTAGGCGTTGCACCCTTGTTATGGGTAAAAGAAGTGACAGTAAGTTATAAAACAGGTGGAACTGGGATATTGCAAGCCTGATGTGAGTAACCCAACAAACAATTCTGCTCATGCAGAAACACAAAGATAGTATTTTAAAATATTTTTTTTATCTTGAAGATGTGTGAAGATGGACTATACACTGCTACATTATTAAAAGCCCTTCTTGTCATCATTGATTTTTATAGATTTTTTCAGTCCATGAAGGATTTACACTCTCTGAAACTGCCTGTAAATTCAAAGGAAAATAAGATTCTTAGTTAATGTTATCAATCAGTTTAATATTTTGGAGATACATCACCATGTCATGTAATATCTCTGCTGTCAGGCTGCTTATGGTCAAGTATTTACTGTCAGGCATGATTTTCTGCTGAAATAGCTGTTTTCTCTAGAAATATACACATGCTGCTTCCCACCTTTGAATGTTCTTAATTTACTTTTAACTGCATGTACAGACTGGTTTTAAAACAGTAGAAATTGCTCCCTGTAAATGGACTGTAGTTAAAATGGAAGACAAGCTCATTTACAATCAGAACCAACAAGTCTGAAACCATGCTCTGGGTATCTAATATCAGGCCAATTTCAGTAATGTTCACTTGACTATATCCTGTATAATCTGTAGTTATTGCACCAGAAAAAGTCTGTTATCAATGTTTATCACTTCTAATCACTGAATCCTAACATCAGAACACTTTTTGAACAAGAATAAAAACACATTCATAAATCCCCTTCAGAGAAAATAATTTGTTGGGTATTTGTCTGAATTAAGGAAAACTTTAAGAGTTAAACACATTCATAGTAATGCTGATAACATGAGTTTCAGGGTTTCTGTATGGTCCTATACATTACTGGCTTTGGAGAACATTATTTGTGATCCTAATACAGGGCCCAAAGAAATCTGTGCTTTCATAACAGTAACTGTGATTGCAAAACCAGAACCATACCCAAGCCCCCACTGTAATGAGTATCTGCCCTCTGTGCTAATGCACACTTGCATCCTGTCTGCCTTACTGACAAAACCCCTGCTACAGTCTTTGAACTTTTCATACGTGAGTGTCCTCAGGGTTAAAATTCTGTTTAGCAGAGAGCTGGTGTTTGGGATGGATCTTTAGTTTTTCAGTAGTGATTGCCTTTTAGAGTTGATAATTATTTTTTTTAAAGTCTACTTTGATTGGCTGCTGTTTACTTTTCTGGTGGTAAAGAGGAGGGGGGGAAAAGGGGAAAGTTTTGTCGTCTCCTCTGAGTGGCCAGAGCCTGTCTGTGACCTTCTTTGAGAAGTGATTTCAGTGAGTCAGAAATGCTTTCCCTGGTGTTTCTATGTACTTTTTCCCGGGTTTTGTGATCCAATGTGTATCACAGGAGTTCAGGTTTCATAGTGCCCTTGAGCAGAGTGTGTTTCTAAGACAAACAGCAGTCTGGTGGTTGCACTGAAATGCAACACTGCATAGCCCCACTGACATGAGGAAGCTGGATGAATGCCAGTGGAATGTGGCCCTAGTGGAGATGTGGTGGTCTCTGTTGGGAGAGAGGGAGAAATGGCATTTTCTGGAAGCTGGAAATGTGTGATGCTCACATTCAGGTCCAGACAGTGAATTACTGTAATCAACAGTTATTTGGTTCACCTTGGCCAGATGCTCATCTGACAGGAAGGGACAGTATTTTCTGTAAAGTTGGAAATAAAAGCCACCATATTTTCAAAATGCCTCTGCTTCCCTCCATCCAGACAAAGACTTCAGTCCACTCCTTTGGAAGATATTACTCAGTGACAGAGATGACAACATCTTGTTTTGTGCTTTAGAACACTTACTGGTTTTAATCAGCTTGATTTTGGTTTTTCCCATGGTAATGAGTCAAGACCTCTTCCTCCCTGATTGGATTTCTGTACCAATTTTAGTTATTCTAGCCTGAATCAGTATAAAGTAATGGTGTATAGGAGTGTTCAGTGTTATCTGTCAGTGGACACTGTGGGAGCAGTTCCAGAAAACCTCTGGTTTATGTGTGTGAAGGTTGAAAGGTCTCCTGTCCTAACAAACAGAAACATGATCTTGAAGTAAACACAATGTTCAATATGATAAGTTAGCTTTTACTGTTTTTTTTTTTCCATCAGAGGAGAAATTGGGTGCCTAAAATATGGGCACAAATTTAAGTCCATTCTCAGATCCCAGGGCACTGAGTTGGGCTGCTTTCCATACTGCAGACAGAGCTGTTGGAAGCTGTGAGTTTTGCCTACTGCCAAAACTGAATTTGAAATGCCCTCTTGTAATTTTTCATCATCTCTTTTCACATCACTGCTGATTATCATTGATATTGGCTTGGAAAAGGAGAGTCTCTCCTATATAATCATGCAACCACCACAGTGTGCAGACCTTGCCAGGGCAGCCTTTCTTCCTGCCGTGCTCTGCACATTTTTGCAACGACTGCTCTTGTAGCACAGGCGAGGTTCAGGGCTTAATGGGTTGGTGCCCACAGACCCAAACTCTTGGCAGGAATAGCGAGGTTAATTACTTTCCATTAAGGTGATGTCCTGGCTCGCAGAGACTTTTCCTGGTGACTTCAGCACAGCTTGGATTTCACCCTTCAAATACCAGTGACTGTGCAACAAAAGAATGTGTCCTGCCAATTTGCGAAGCTTTGATTTCGATCGCTCTGCCCTACTTAGCGCTCCGTGCCGGCTCAGCGGTGTCTGGTGCTGCTCCTCCCCACCTCCTGGGCTTGGCCCCCCCAGCCTGTAACTAATAAGTGATGTATTATTTTATTTACTGACTAGTCTAATCTCTAACTACGCTGGACCCTGTTACCGGACACTTTTGTCTGTTGTAGGAACTTCAGATTTTATTTTGGAAACTTGGCTAGTGGCAATCTAACCACAAAGGCTAGGAATAGGAATAGCAGCATATGGGCACTTTAGAGAACAGTTGGACAAAATTGCAACAAATCCCAGAAATTCTGCATGGCTTACGTATGCAAGGAAGGTTTATTTTTTAAGGCTGTCATTGGTCCTGCATATCTTAAGGACACCATGTCAGCTGTTTTAAGTAGCCAGTGCATAGCCAGATACACTTTGTTTGTTTTGGGGGTGAAGGAGAAAAAAAAAGATTTTTTTTTTCATAAGATTTTTAATTGTCTGTGAGGGTTTCTGAAGGATACATTTTTTTCTTCTTTGATGAATTATCAAAAGTTCTTGACCTCACGGTAAAAAATTGCGTTCAAGGTTACAAAGAGCATTTAAGACAATTCGAGTAAATATTCTCATTGACTTTAAGGAGATTGATAACCTGCAGTAATCACGTGCAGAAGAGTTTTCTGCACTATCTCTCAATTAAATTTAAACCTTGAAAATATCCACTGGAGTCAACTGGAAAGTTTTCCAGAGCAGGGGATGAATATAAAACTGAGGACAGTCTTGAGGACCAGGCCCACTTTAAATAGTTCTACTCCCTAAATACAAACAGCTGAAGGTGTCTGGATAAGCCAAGACAAATACCTTTCTTCTGTACCTTTTTCTTTGCCAGCCAAATCTAATTTTTTCAATTGATGGGATAAATGCTGCTAAGGTAACATGGAAGTGGATTCTATCTGAAAATGAAATGTCACTTCAGCCTATAGTTGGTACAGCTTGTTTCTCGTTGTAATATGTATTTAATATGTATCTAGTCCCAAGTGCTGCTCAGCTTGTTTAGTCTTTTTTTTTTTTATTTATGTAGTATGCAGGGACAATCAAGGCACTATGTTCTTTCCATAAGGTTTTTCCTTTCATAGCACAAGGCTGGAATGGAAATAATATGAGAGGAAAAGTGTGCTTCACCAATGCCAGGAAAAGAAAAGTTTACAAAGTTAAAGCTTTTGATTTAAAGAACGCAAAGTTTAAAGTTCAAAAATCAACAACTTCCTCCAATTTTTGGATACCTGGGACCAATTTTCAAATGCAGATTTTTTCTTTTAAAAAACCCACAATCCCAACAAACAAAAAAAAAACCCAAAGCCCCCAAGCAACAAAACAAACCTGAAACGAAACAAATAGTCTCCACAAATGTCCTTTTAATGCCCTCTCTTATTACCTTGCTGTGATGGACCTCTTCTTCCCTGCTCCTTTTACTCCAACTGACAAGTAATCTTAGCCTGCTAATCCTGACCCTTAAACTCTGCTACATTATAATTAACTTTCAGTGTCTCATGACTCTGATTTTTATGTATTAAATGCATGCCTTGTTATCCACTCAGTGCTGCATAAGACACTGGTTTCACAAAGAATGAAATCCAGTGCTTGGGAGAGAGCTTTATTCATCCATAAGACAAACAAACCCTATTTCCAGGACTTAAGTGACATTAGAGGTTTGTTGATATTGAGAAATTTAACCTGCCAAATGCTTAAAAAATACTTTCCAGCTAAATTCACAGACTTCCATTAAATCTCCACTGATTTAGATTTTAAGGATTTTCTTCCAGGTTAACTTAATGGATTTAAAAAAAAAAAAAAATTGCCTAAACCATTGTAATTTTCGGGGGGATGCTAGTCAGCTGGCAGAGAGTTCTTGCAGATCCTTTTGTAAAGTGATGATTTTCCACAGAAAAAATTATGAGCTTGTTTATGAAACAGAAAACTTTGAATCAGTAAAACTCCCATCCAGAGAGAAGCTGAATGTCTCATGGGATGAAAGAACTTTCTTACACTTGGAATCAAATTCATCAGGTTTAATACTGGAATAGTGAAAGATTCAAAATTAAAACTTCTGTGACAAGCAGAGCAGGAAGGGCAGGGTCTTCTATTTCTTAAATCATGTGTTTCAAAAACAAACTTTTTTTGTCCAAATTAGTCAGTTTATTGTTATTTTTCCAGGTTTTGATGAAAACAAACAAGATCCCGATATTAAATATCTTGTTTCCATGAGAAAGAACAAGTTATCTTTAGAACAGCAGATGTTATTTCTTCAAATGAGAAAGGTGCACTTTAATTCACTTTGCTAAACAGACTTTTGGCTTTATTGGCAGGTTGTCAGGAAAATTAAGTGAAAATGACACTGTGTTGCCAAAGTGCAAAAGACTTGGATTTAAAAACATGTCCACCAGAAACCTGTTTCAAGCCATCAGTCTGGGAGTTTTTCCATGGCTTCAGTTAAAGTGAAAAGGAGAAAACAGGGCTAAAATTCATAAAAGCTCTGTTCATTCACTGGTCAAGTCATAGGAAAAGCTGACTATGTCCATTTATTGCAAAATATTGATATATCTTGTCAAATGCACCCCTTCTAAAGGGGTTGAAAGGAAAGAGAGGCTGTAATCTGGCAGTGGAAGTTGAAAATCAGGGCTTTCATTAGTAGAGTCAATGAGAAACCTAAGGGCTGGCTGGGGAGAAGGACAACCGAGTTTATTATTTAATTTCAAGGTCTGGAGGCAGCCAGGGAGTGAGGGACACTTCTGCCAACCACCAAAGGAGAGCAGAGCCTCTTCCTGCAAACATGGGCAAAGCCTCCATCTCTTTGGAGACAGAGTTGCTGCTTTTTGGGGAAAAGCAAGGACTGCACTGTTTTTTTGCTAGAGGCTAGGAGCAGAGGCAAGGAATAATGTGACCCTGGGCAGGGGGGAGTGGTGAAATGCAGCCTCTGCCCAGGTGCACACAGCAAAGCCCTGTGCTGCTGGCTCAGCTGGGAGGGATGGGCTGTCAGCAGGGGCAGTAACTCCTGCATTCACCCTCTGCTCAGGAAAATCCAGGGCTCGAAGGGATGGGAAATCACAAATCCTAAAGGAGTGGGTTGAATGGCTGGAGGACAAAGGGGATGGGGAGCTCTCCTTTCTGCTGTTCCCCAGGTCACTCTCCCTGTCCCATCTCACTCCTGTGGAGTGCCCACTTGTGAGGGCTCTACTCTCATGGAAGGGAGAGAGTATCCCAGGAGCTAAATATTTCAGATATTTGAGCAGATCCCTCTTGTGACCAGCCAGTAAACCATCCTGAGAAAGGGAAGTTTGTCTCCTGCTCTTTTATACCTCTGTGGCTGAGACCCCTTGCAATGAATGCTTCAGACAGTTGTGTCTTTTCAAAAAGAAGGTAAATGCCCATGAGCTAGGTACTTTGATTTAAATTGAGCTCAGTCTAAAAGAACCATAGCACTTGTAAGGATGATTAGTTCTTAAATCTGCTGTCACTTAGCCAGCAGAAAATGCACTTAATTCTTGGCAAAAAATACAGTTCTGTGTTGTTGATTTGCTTGGATTTTCATTTTTTGTATTTAAAAGAATGTACCATATATGGTGGGGATGTAGAGGAATTGCCTTAGAAATATTGAGAATAAATTCAAGCTCTGCTGAATTCTCTGTTTTAGGAGTGACATGAGCAAGAGAGAATGTAAATGAAAAATTTTGTAAGGGGCATAAAGCTTTTATTTCTGCATTTGAAAATAAAATGGGAGCCACTAACTAGCAAATGTGCTGTAGTGATAAAGAGAGGGTTTTTTTCCCCTATTTCTATGAAATCACAAGAAGGCTGGTATTACTTTATATATTTTGCCATCACAAGCTTTTGCCAAAATGCTGGAGGTGTAACATAATCCCCCATAATTACATGTTTTGAGATAGAGCATTCCTTAGCTGTTTATATGGATTAAAACTTAGAATGCCAGAAGGCATTCCAGTCATAATGGTAAACTAATTAGCAATTAATACTGTGCTATGGTTTAAGAGTCAATTTCTGTTATACTTTGCTGCTGTAATACAAATGTATAAGTAAGCTATGGATGATTTCATGGAGTTTTATCTCATTTATGAGATAAATTCTTTATTCCTTTACACAAGGGAGGAAAGTGTCAAGAAATAGCAATTGAAGGTAAGTAGTGTTGGGATCAGCACTAATTTCACAAAAAGTCATTACTTATTTGTAGACTTTATGTGTGGCAATAATTGACAAAAGGGAAGTATCAGATCTTTAAGCTTCACATTTATAAATAGATCAAAAGTTTGTTTTACCTCTCTGCTAAGGTGTTGGAATCCTGGAAGGACTAGACAGATCATAAAACAATACTTCACAGATTTGTCCTTATACAGATCTATTTTGGCACCTTTTTTTTCTAATGATAGGTTAATGTTGTTTAGTTTACATTAGCTGCCAAGTATGAGTACTTCTCTGAACTATATCCAAACTGAATAGGTCTAAACTAAGATATAAGTCTATTTTTTTCCTTTTACTTCGGTAGACTTTGGATCAGATCCCTACCAAATCTTCAAAGTTGAATTAGAAATCTTCTGTAATCATACCTTCTTGTATCCCTTGAGCTGATTCCAGCCCTACAGCTGGTCTATGTAGAGATTTCTGATAGTGTAGAACACTTAGTGTGCCTGGTGAGGTTCTCTGAATTTTGTAATGTGTCCAGGCTGTTGATTTCTGAGAACTTGGAGAATGGAATCTAATGCTGTGTTTTCACAGGGTGATTTTTATAGAGTTTAATTTATTTTCTTTAACAGAGTTACCATTCTTTGTTGTTATATTCAAATGTTATATTCAAATTCAGGTTTATGAGCATGTATGGTAACTCTGACTCACAGTACTGATAGTCACTGAGCATTCAGTCTGATTTAACAGTGAGATGATCCAACAGGCAGAAGGAAGGCAAGAGCTTCAAAATATAACCTTTAGAAACATTTTTTCTCTATGTTCTGTTTGCAGATATGACTTGAAATACTGGCAAAAACAGATGAAAGAGAAGTTTCTTTCCAAACCCTGGCTGTCAGCTTGAGTTACAAGTGCCTTTTTGTAAAATATTGTTGGTTAAAGTGCTTAGGTGTTTAAATAGAAAATTTGCATAGAAAGTATCTTTTTCATAAGTGCCCTTCTGCTTAACAAAATGGTTCTTATCAGAGAACAAGTCTGTCCTTGCAAGATTGGCTTGATGTTTTTTTGCACCTTGGCTGGAATTCCTGCATGCCAGCCAGCCTCCACAGGGGGGTACCTCTCTGACTGGGTCACAGAAACCTTGCTGAAAACACCCAAAATAAGAATTTGGGGTCTGGGGACTTCTGGAGGATACTGAAGGAGTGAGATGGGAGAGGGCACAGGTGTTTTTTCAAAGGTCTGTAGTAAATGAATTTTGGCTTTCCAAGAAAAACACACAGACCTGTGTTATTCCCAGCTAATGTCATTCAAGATATTCCTAGTGAAAGGCAAAACTGCTCACATTAAAATCTTTTTCACTATTCATTATAAATTTGAAAACAGTCAAATTTTGAGGAAGGGGAAGGACAACTACAGATGCACATATATTTTTTTAGTTGGAAATTTTCCAGTTTCGGGTGTCTCCTCCAAAACGTGAAAAATACACATCTCTGAAGTCAAGCTAATTTTTTCCCACCATCCCCACTTAGCAGAAAGGAAAACACAGAGAACATTAAAGCACATCACTGAACAGTAAAGGATTAGCCCATAAATGTGCAGCTTTCACACTGTGCAGCATCCAGCCCCTGAGAACTGAGGTTCCTGTGGGGTTTGCAGCAGTCCACGGTGCTGTGCTTCAGTTTGGTCCTTTCTCCTCCCTTGCCAAGGAAGTGGCACCAGCCTCTGGCTCTGTAGGGCTGCTTCAGCCACCTCCCTGCCTGCCTCTACCACCCTGCAAATCCCAGAGCCATGGGGACTGTGGGACCTCTGTGGCTTGGGGGGAACAACTGCTGGTGAAACAAGGGGTGCAGCTGCTGTGTTAACTCACTGGCTGCGATGGCACTGCTGTGGCTGCAGAAGTGCTGTGACCAGCTGCAAAGGGCCCCCAGTGCTGCTCCACAAGCTGAGGGAGCTCCTGTATATGGCTTCTCCTTGATTCCACCCTGGTGACCAGATTTTGGGCTAGGGGCTGGATGGAATTCAGAGGAAATACCATCAGAGGTTGATTGCCCTAGTGGTCCATGCACTGGCTTGGAAGTCATGGAAATGTGGCTCCTTTGTTCTTCAGCCTTTTGGCTCCTGTGTGTGTGCTTGAATGTATTTTCATCTGTGGCTTTATCTTGTACTTGCTCATGTTTCAAAAGCTGAGACCTCAGAGGTATTTTGGCATTGTTAGACAAATGTAAGTGTTTAAGGATGCTGGAATTCCCTGGGGTGAGTATGTTGCTTGTTTCTTGCTGAAGGCTGTCTCCATGGCTCAGTGTAGAGTGTGCAGATGAGCTAAGCCTCTTCCTGGGGAGCTGCTTGTGTATGCCAGTGGATCGAGCCAGTGCAGGCTATTGCTGATCACAGCTGGCCAAATGGTGTGCCAGAACCATGCCTGTGCCTCTCCCAGGGTGTCAGGGTGTCTGTCCCAGGTCAGCTTGTAGGTCTGCCCTGTGCGTTTTGGTTTGTCACTCCAAACATTCTGGTGCGACACAATTGCAGCAAGACACTGGAAGTTCTATTGTGGGACTGTAGCAGGTGATAGCATATTTTCCATTCAAGTTCTAAAACTTAATTAAGAACACCCAAAAATTAAATTTAAAACTCTGCTTGTCAGTCTGAGGCAGTGTAACACAGCTCTGATTTCTAACTTGGACTTAAAGTTTTGTCCTCAATTAGGTTATCTAATTTGCTTCATTTATACACTACAGGAAAATGAAAGGCAGGTGTTTCCTTCATTGAGCACCTATTGTTATCCTCTCTTTTCTATTTTGAGTTATAGTCACAGCATTTTTGAATAATGAACCAGGACCTCCTCTTTGTTCTCAGGAAAGTCGAATGTACAATATAGGACTGGAGTGAAGCTGATTCTCCTGGCAGTTACTGTCATAGTAGATAAAGCTCTCCTGTAAACGGGAAAGGGAAAGGAAAGGCAGCTCCAAACCTTTATTTATCATCAGTGTGTCTTGGTGGTACTTATAATTTCCTGTGGCTACTGTGACTAATAAAACAAAGAAGTTCCTGGAATAAAGGAGCAGGAGCAGAGCTCTGGCCTGAGAGCACAGCAACAGCATCCCAGATAAACATGAACTCTGTTCAGAAAGTTATGGAGCTCTCCTAGCACAGAACTGTGCAAAATGAAAGAAGAGCCATATTATCACTTGGCTGAATAGGGATTTGTTTCCCAGTTCAGACAGGGTGGCACTTACTTTGTGTTCTATTTAATTGCTGTGTTGGTCTTTTGTGAAGGTTAGTGGTTGATCACAGACTGCAAAGAACAAAAATTTCCGAATTTGAGACAGTCAAAAACCAGCCAATGAAAATTGTTTCAAAATCATTCAGTTTGAAATTACCATGTTTGTATAGTAATATAGTTACCATAATCAAAACTGTAGGTATCTTATGATTAAAGAAAGAAGTGGGTGAATTCTGTGCATTCATTTGAAACACAAGAGCTCAGAGCTTGTCTTGGAGAGCCTTAACAAAGTACTAAAGAGTCCCAAAACAGGGATCAGCATGAAGCATCCTGTTACTGAGTGAAGAAGGAGTTTTTGGAATAGCCTTTCTTAATTGTTCCAGAAGAAGAGTGAGCTTTCATGCTATAGGAAGTGCTTTCTGAGAATTCCTGCAGGATGAGAGCTCTTAGTTGTGCCAAAGATTTGATTATTATGACTTTTTACGTTGATTTTCCACTAGCAATGGGCAAATTTAATAGAGGCCAGCGGTTTCATGCGTTTTAGTAAAGGATGTTTATTAAAACCTTACCCAAAGTACTGTGAGATAGAAATCTTCTGAGATTAGATATTTGGAAAACTGTTGCTTTAGCAGCAGGAAATTGGGTGTGATCATTCCATTATGAACCAATTTGATTGCTGGATATCTGTAATTCAAGCGAAAACCTGCCAGAAGATTTACCAAGTGCTGCTCTGGATGTTGATCTCAGCCCCGTGATATAATTCACTCCACTGATTTCAACTGAAGGACAGCAGTACTGGGACTATCTCTTGTTTGGGAGAGGACTTACTGGGCTGTACAGCTAACACCATTTCAGAGGTCTTTAGGGACAGGGAGCAGCACTTACAGCTGATGAAATTCTACTTGCAATAACACACAGTCATGGTATTGAAATGGTGGTTTTCTCAGCCTGCTGTGGCTTGAAACACTAGCTTTAATTTCACAGCAGTTGACCTTGATCGTGCAAGACAATAAGCAGCAACACCGTGGAAAAGTCCCAGAGTACAATTCTCTTTAAAAGAAGCAAAACAAATTTGATCCACTGGTAATCTTAGAAGGTATTTAATCTAGCAGCGAGATGACGGCTTTAACAGGAGAGTTTAAAAACTTCTACTCATATGCCAGCCCTAATGATTTTCAAGTACAAATAAGCACTGAAATCATTAAATTCCCAAGTATGTTACCCCCACCTCCTTCTTGAAAAGCCTTAACTTTTAAGACCTGGCCTTTACCTGTAGATAAATTCTGCACGTGGTTGGGCTGTGAGGCTCGCATTCTTCCAGGCTGGGTTCATGTATGCACACATTTTTTAGCACAGCACATGCATGAATAAGCAGCAGGAAGGTTATGTAAATACCACGTTCCTGTTCCACTCCCTTTTCAAGCACATTCCATGCTCGTGAAAGCTGATGGGCTGGGGAGCAGGGAAGGCAATACAATTCTGTGGCCTTATATTCTGCTTTATAATGGCAATGCAAACATTTTTCCCCCACCTGGTCTCATTAGTACGGGTGAATGAAAGGGGGAACTTTTCTGTGGCTGATAGTCTCATTCTTGTGCTGTGCCATTATTAGCATACAGTGCAGCATGTGGGCAATATTATTTGGGGGAAGGGGAAATGGGCTGGCTTGCTTGTTCCCTCTATTTATGTGTGCACAAACAACTGACACTGAGGGTCTCATTTAGCAAAGCTTCCTCTGTGTACGCTCCAGCCTGCCCGTGCTGGAGAGGCTGCTCAGAACGTGCTTAACTGTATTCAGATGTTTAAATTCAAAAGGATTTGAACATCTGCTTCTCATTATGTACATGCTTAAGAGCTTTGCTGAATCAGGGCCTTAGCCATTAGGAAATAAACAGAGACCACCAACTTATTTTACATATACTCTTGAAGAGTGTTCGGATAGATAGTAATGACTTTCAGTCAGTGCTGCCCAAAGTTGGCTTTGAACTGCTGACCTAGAGGTGAAAGGCTTGTATCCTATTACCAATCCCTGGGGCAAACCAGACTTACTTGTTTTCAAATATTAATGAATTAAGTCAAGTCAAAAATGTAGCCCCATTGATTGCCTTTCCCCCCTCTATTTTTCCTGTGTCAGCATCAGTAACTGATGCTGCTGTAGAAAATCTTCAGGAATCTCTGCTGCCCACACTTCTCTGCTTTAAATCACTTACATTGTAAGCAGAGTCTTAGTAACTGAAATACTTGGTCAGTTTTTAAAAATATTTAGAAATGGACCTTTCCACAAATGTTGATAGCAACTGTTCATCAAGGAAAACATACTTATGTGGAGGGTCTAATGAATTATTTAGCTATCTATTCTTCTTACCATACGCAGACATAACTCTCACTGACAGTAATAGGAGATTCATATGCATGCCAGGAGCAGGGAAAACCCTTGGAGAGTATTTAGACAATATTCCTTGAAGGACTGGGGGAGAGGGGACACAGCAGGAAGGAAAATCATCGATGCAAACATGAATTTGTCATTTTTCTGCAGAGGATATGTGTATTTATGTTTTAAAAAGGCAGTAGGGGCCCTTAACTAACAAATATTTAAAATTCTATTTTTCATCCTTAAAGGCAGAATTTAGATGAAGGCCACACACAGACCTCCAGTTGAAAGTAGAGGCACAGTAATAATGAGGGAAAGCAAATGCTCCTGGCAAGTGCTGTTTCCAAAGCTCTGGCTTTAGTCTTTTTTTTTCCTACAAAAGGAAACCCAATTGAACCCCAAGTACTATATGAAACCGAGGGTGGGGAGGGGTTTCTTCATCACTGGATTTGGGATGTACATTTGATCCAATGACTTGGGTGTTGAAGGATTCTAGTCAGATATTGCCCAGGCCCACTTCCAGTAGGATTTTCTCATTTACTGAGTGGTGTATGCACAGTGCTGCCCAACACACACAGGACCTCTGTGACCTAGAACAGGTCAGCAGACCAGGGGACATTGGAGCCTAGACCATGCCATGCCTACAGATGCAGAAAACACTCAGGGGCTGTGGCAAGAGATGCAGATAATTTCATTTTTGTTATCAGTCTCCTTAAGCCATCCCAATTTATCAGAGAGCTATCCCTCCAGTGGTGCTGTATCAGAGGACATTCATTCCAATTTAGTACAAATGGCTGTCAAAAGTCACACTAATATCAAAATTAGATAGTCCATTCCCTGCCTCTGCTCTTTCTTCCTTGTGGACCTATCCTGTCCTATGTGGCTCCTTCAGTTGGGTCCAAAAAATCCTCAACTTAGTGTCACCACATGCTTCATTCCTGAAAATGACTATTTGGCAACAGGGAAGAGCAGATTTCTAAATAAGCCTTTCTGGGACTTTTGGCATTTTGATTTTACTTGCTTTTCCCCAAATATGTGTTCTGCCAATGGCTGAGCCAGGACTGAGAAGGGAGGGGAATGAAAGTTCCTATTGTGGGTGAGATTTTTGAGGTCCATATTTGTTGCTGTTACTGCATTTTGAAACTGAGGTCCTCTGCCCCACTGTGTATTTCTGGTGTTTGGTATTCCCAAGCCCTTCCTGTGAGCTGCATTGCAGGCAGGTTAATTCAGTTTGTGGGAGAAACCCTGATGCCATTAGTAAAAGCTTCTGGAAAATGGCAGCAAGTAATCTGCAACCCTGAGAAAGTTATTATGGCTTTTTTCTCTGCTGCACACCTGGCAGAGGGACAGCGTGCCAGAAATCATCACCCTGAGCTGCTCCTGGGTTTCCTGGCTCTTGCAAGGAGCCTGGCCCTTGCTAACCTTCAGGGCTGAGTGTAACATGGTGCAGTGCACAGCTTCCAGACAGACAAAGCTGCTTTAAGTGGGTAATTTCTTTACTGTAAACACCTCCCATCAGTTCTGGAAAACCACAAAATAGCGACAATGCCAAGTTACTGGAAAGAAAAACTCGTTAGAAATTGAGTCCTGATACCGAAAAGATAAGTCACAGCAAACCAGTGGCACGTCTTAGGAGAAACAAAGTGTAAAAAAGAGCAAGCTGCATTTCCAGTGAAATATAAATTAAATTGCTAAAACATTTTAATTAATCAAAGACTGAATCAGCAATTCACAAAAGCCACACTGAAAATTTATTATCTTAACTTGACAGAATATCATTTGTGGTGGGAAAAATTACCAAACCCAGAGCAGAGGGTAAGAGCTTACCTCTAGGCATGCAAATATTTCTAAGAATTCAAGTATTTTAGCCTGTAGAGACTGCAGTTTACTTTAGCCAAGGTCATTTTCCAAAAGAGGATAAATTCCTCTACCATCTATTTTATCATATTTTATATACTGCTAGTTTTATTTACTGCTTTCTCCATGTTGGTTTTCTCTTCAGGCTGGCATAAAAGAAAAAAAAGAAATGCTATTGCTTAGAAATGGTCTTTAATAAAAAGACTTGAGAAGATTTTATTGAAATGTTAGTTTGGTTGTGCTGGATCATTAGATCCCATTCTAGCTTGTGACATATTTACTTTAACTGATATGTCTTTTCACTGTAGTTCAGAGAGAAAGAAGCAAGTCCATGCAAGGGGGAAAAAAAATCACAAATCAATGGTAGTAAAACTGGACTTGGATCATTTTACAGAAAACAAACATTTCTATGAGTACAGTGATATTTCTGTTGAAATGTTTTAGGGTTTGGTTAAAAATAGCCAGAAACTCTCCTCTTCTTCATTCCCCCCAAATAAATTTGTTTTCAATTTTGTCAAACAGAGAAAACTCCTCTTTTCCCAGAGATAAACATAATTTTACGTTGTCCTTTGTATGAGAAGCTGTTTATTCACATCCAGTGTCCACTACTAGTTTCAGTATTTATGGTACTTTAGTAAAAAAGAAGCATTGCAGAATAACTAAACTGGAGACCCAAAGCATTTCAGCTTGCTGTGCAGTTATGCCCTGCTCTTCCCTCGGACTGATGGCTCCAAAATAGAGGCAAATACAGCAGGAGGAGATGCTGAGGTTTCAAAAGGTCTTGAGGAGCATTTTAACTGGACTAGGCTGTGTGGTGGCTCTAAAAATCCTCCTTCAGACAGAGATACAACAGTGCCAGCCCATTAGCCCAGCCCAGTCATTTTCCCATCATGAGTAGGAGACACATTTAGCTGTCAGTGAAGGTAAGGAAGGTCATTTGTACCAGAATGGGTTGTTTTTCCAGGGCTTAGGGTCAACATCAACCTAGGGCAGCACCTACTCACATGCATAAATATTGGTGTCCTTTAGGAGAAAAAACATAAAAAAAAAAAAAAAGACAAAAAAACCCAAACAAACAAACAAACAAAAAAAAAACCAAAAAAACAGGGAGACAGGCTAATGAATTTCAGTCAGTTCTGATCAAATATACCTGTTCCTCTTAACAAGTTTTCTTGTCAGAGAGCTGCCTGAGGGGTGTGGGGTACTCTGTCAGACCTTGTGCTGCTCCCAAGATCCCATGGCCTCCTCTGCATGGTGGCATGCTCTTGGGGATAGAAGGAAGCTGGGGGGTCACCCAAGGCACCCCCTAAGCTCTGCAAACCTGTGAAGGCACAGCATCCTATTCTGCTGTGCCAGGCTGCTGCTGGGGCAGCAGAGCCACAGCCCCTGTCTCCTCGGCCACCACCAAGGGGTTTTTGCAGAAAGAATCTGAATGCACATCACCAAATTTGGTCTGAGATGTTTTTGGGTTTTTTTTTCAGAGTGAGGGATTTACTCAAACCTGTTTTCTGGCTGGGGTTTTCAGTGTTTCCTTAACAAAGATATATGCTGGGATTAAAGGATCTTGAGTTAACCTCCCGGGCTTATTTAAAATGCAGTCTTTGTAAAATACACATCAAAAGTGTCATGAACTCTCTTTCACTCTGGGTGGCATGGAGGGTGGAGAAATGGTATAAACAAAGTAATACAGGGCAAATTATAATCTAAGAGGCAACCTTTTTTCCTATAGAAGGCAGCTGAACCAAAAATGCACACTCTAGCTGCAGAATTGTGCTAAGGAGGATAATGTCCTATTATTATCATTGCTTTATTGTTAAGCTGCTTCAAATCAACATTTTGTACCCTTCTGGGAAAACAGGTTGGGCATAAATATACTTTCCATGCAGCTGAGGTCTGCTGAGCACTGCTGTTGGATTCAGAGGGAGGGAGTTGCAGGTGGCTCACAGGTTTGGCAAGTGCACGGTGTTTAACACTGCTCAGCTTCTGCAGAGTGGCCTTTGGGGCCAGGGACTCACTAACATCTATTTACCTTATGGCAGTTCCCAAGACACTCCCTTGCATACCAGCCACTGGTTGTGCTTTCCTGTTCGTGTCAAATAACAGATTTGGAACAAATTGTGTAGAATTACAAGTGGCACAAATGCAATGCATAATTTTCTACCTAGTTACCAGAAGAATATGATAATTATGTTTTTATTTTAAATCATATAGTGGAGGTGGCTACATTTCTTATAGTTCTAGTGTTTCTATGGCTGTAACCATAATAACACTTTAGATTTCTAGTTCAGAAATGTGGTTTAATCTTTTTTTCCCCAAGAGAAAATTATAGCCCAAGTAGCAGAAGGCAAGTAAACACCTTACTTTGCACATTGGCACTTTCATTACAACAGGCTAGAGAGCAACACTGCACATCCTGAAAATATATTTGTATGGTGCAATCAAAGTCTATGTAACATGGAGAAAGTTTCAATCCAAGGGGTAGGGAATTAGTCCCATAACATATATTTCAATGTCCTTTGGTAGTCCATGCACTAAAAAGTACTTCTTGCCATGAATCCGAACAGCAGTGTTTGCATATTGACTACTCAGCTGTATTTTAGGGGAAGAATGGGTACAATATGGTAACTGCAGCTGTGAGAGGCCAGGATATGAGCTGTCACTTGGCCCAGCCAGCCCTTATGGCAAAGATGTCAAACTGCTCTGCCTCTCGCCCTTTGCACATGTCACTCTACCTACTGTTGCTGTTTATTTGCTGCAGTTTTGGTCAGAGCTTTGGGACCATCATCCCACCTGCTCCTTTTCTCAGTGCATCAGATGTGCTGTTGCATCTGTGTCTGTATAATTTGTTCCTGTCTGTTAAGTGCCACTCTCCAGTCACAGGCACAGCTCACTGGCCAAGAAGTTGCTGGTGAGAGCAGAAGCTGAATGGAATGGAACTCTTCTCTTTTAGTGCTTCATAATGATGTTTGCTTCATAACACTTTTTGAAGCCTGCTGTTAATGTAGATCTGGCACTGGGATGTTGCTCCATTGTCAGAATAGAATATGTTTTTGTTCCCCACCAAATGGTTGACAAAACCATTCCAATTGCAATGAAAGAAAATGAGGAATGGAAATTACCTTCCCTTTGAAGGACTGAAGGAGAATGATCATATGAGGGAGCCCCTACCCAAATATTGTAAATCCTCCCCACCACCATGCATACACACTTTGTGCTCTGAAGTTAATATTGAGCAATGAACGATGTAAGGTGCTGCTAATAATGATGCTATTTGAGAGCTTGAGCAACAAACTTACACATGGGGATTATCAAGATTTATTTTCTCCCATAAGGTCACCACCCTTGTTATGAAATTATGTTTTAAATTTAGAGACTGATGATTCCTGGCAGCTTTCTGGATGACCATGTTGTTACACTGAGCTGTGTATTTTTTAAAATATTTTTTTGCATCTATCTCACATTGTCGAGACCTGAGTTTTTCCTCTGTCTTAGAAACAGGTTTTCTCTTTACTCTATGGCTCAGTCTTGGCAGGGACAGGACCGTGTAACTCTTTGTAACTATAAGGTCACAAGGAAATAAGTAAATGCACTGACTCCTTTGCCATCTGTGGGTGATGAACACCTTCATTAGGAGGGCATGGAATTTTTCAAGATATTCTTGAATAGACTTGTGAATAGAAGTATCTCCTGCATCTCAAGACACGTGAAAACAATAGTCCCACAGAGTTAAAGGCACTGTATTATGAAATTTAAACGTGTTTTGCTTACATGGGTCTTAGGATAAATCCTTTCTTTCTTTCAGCTGTGAAATCCCTCTTTCAATCCTTCAAATAACCCATCTGAAAGAAATCATTCCAGCAGAGCCATTACAATTAATTCTATTATGCAAACCTGTAGTTTCAGATTTTCATTAAACTGACAAATGGTTCCTCAGAGTAATTTTCTAAATTACAAAATATATCTTGGCTGTTTTAAAAGGCCTGTTATCACACAGTATCCTGTAACACAGGACTATATTAGTGGTGTGAAATTTAGTCCTCAGCTAGGATTTTTTAAAGAACTATATTAGTTGCTGATGTCCAATATTAGTTTTCAGTTACTTAGGATCCAAGGGAGTTGATTGGTGTACAAGATTTTGGGGGGGAAAGTTTCCCCTTCCCTTTATGAAGGCAATGTGAAAACATTAATGTTTGGAACAAAAAGAAAAAAAATAGGAAGAATATGACACAAATTGCTAGATGTTATTAATAACATTAAGAAATAGGTTTTGTGCCAGTATTTACTGACAGTCTTAAGCATTTCTCTCCCATCCAGTGAAGTTCCTGATTTGCCTGGGCTAGCACGAGGCTAAACTCACCACCATGAGTCTTAGAGGAACCTCCCAAAGCAGCAGAGGGGCTGTTATATGGACAGGCATGGGAATTTAGCTGAATGGTCTCCTAAAGAAATCAATAATCAGATCATTTCAAAAGAACCATTCAGCAAAAACTTGGAGAAAATGACAGATTACTTACAACATTGGTTGAAAGCATTTATGTTGATAATTAAGAATAACAGACAAAGAGTATTAAGTAAAGGAGAGCAAACATCTAGCCAGTCATTAAAAGAATGGAATTTTTCTAATCCTCTTACAAAGATGCTGTTTTGGGTTAAAGTCTCTTTCTGCATAAAGCAGCCACACCACATTTTTTAAGTCAATGAAGAGCTGAGAGCTATAGCCCAGACCCTCAAAACTACTTTAAACAGACAACTCCCACTGAGAGACAAGCATTTAAATTAATCTGCAGACTGGGTCCATGGGATGAATAAAGAGAGTGTCTTTCACTCTGTATTGCATGGCAAATAATTATGTAACCAAATTAATTTGATACCAGAAATTTATTAATGTTTATTGGTTGGGAGTTTCCACATTCTGTATCACACATGTTTTATCTCAGGGTTAAGAAATTCTAAGAAGTGCTTTTTATTAGGTTAAACTGAGAGATTTTAAATCACAGAGCCACATTTATGGATAACATCTGGTCTTTACATTTACTTCCTTTTTTTTATTCAGTGACGATTGTTTGTTCCTGGGAAAAGAGCACATGTAATTGTTTCTATCTGCCTCAAAAATAACTTTGAATCTGCAAAATAGAGTAAAACTTACATTTTTATTTCTTAGGTACCTGAGAATCTCACTCAAGCCTCATGATCTACTTGTGCTATTCTGATCATTAGGAAGTGCCCTTGATTGCAGTTGTCTTCTTTTGAGTCCCTTTGACCCCTTGTAGCATGTGTGCAGCAGTGAGGTCCAGTAAAGACTCTTCAACACTAATCTCAAATCTTATTCAATTAGGCCTTCTTGGGAAGACATTGTTTAATGGGCTGGAAGGACCTCAAATTCTGCTTCTAGTCTATCAAACCCAGTAAGTGCTCCCTAAGATACATAATTAACCTTCCTCTTTGCAATTTCTTCTACGCTTGCCTTCATGTCACCTTGTCTGAAATGTCTTGATCACCCTGTTTATTGGTCAAGCCTTACAGAAGTCTCTTCTTCTGCCAGGCCCATCAGCCTGACTGTACCAGCTGTGGTGAAGGAGCTGAGAGGATGGCACTTGGCACTCTCCCTCTTTTCTCAGAATCCCCTGCCCTTGCTGTTGCAAAGGTACCACGTATGGACAGCAAGGTCCAAACACTCCTGCCTGTAAGGTCACAGCCTGAGTGGCTGGGAGGTGGCACAGTCTGCTGCTCTGAGAAATGCAAGGCTCACACACTGGTTAAGAGTACCCTGGCCAGAAAGGTTTTTCCTGCTGGTGTACAGGCAGTAGAGCAAACTCATATCAGAGAAAGAGCTCAGAAGTTTGGAGAGAACAAGATTAATGTTCTCACAACTGTTGTCTCTTTATACCAGTGCTTTGGTGCAGTCTTGGCCCTTGGTGTTTACAGGTGGTGTGGACTGCTCAAAACCATCTGCAGTACAAGAACAATTCACTGTTGCTCAGCCAAATAAACCAACAGAGAAGCAGATAAAATAAGAAAATTATATTTCAGTCATGTGGGATTTTTCTCTTCAGTAACATATAGTGCCCATATACAAACTGATGGTGCATCTTGCTGGATCCCCTTATCAAGAGAAATGGAATTGAGTAAGTCCATGGAAACTAAGACAAGGTTAAATTTACTGCAGTTAGTACAAGTAGAATTGTAAAAATACTCCCACCTCGTCATTTAATTCAATATTTCTGTAGTAAAAAGATGATGGGTCAATTTATGGGTTTTTTCCCAAGAAATTTTTTCTCTCTAAAGATAATTTTTTTCTCCCTGTGGCATAAACTTGAAGCTGCCTTTTTAGTGTAAGGAAAGGAGAGAAAGGAGTGAGTTGATTCTTTCTGATTTTACACACCTCATTTACTTAGGACCCTTGTGAATTAAATCCTGTCCTGTTGCATATTACATCTCAAGGAAAAGAAAAGGGATGAGGAGTTTTTGGTCTGAATAAAGCTAGTTTGTGCCCCATAACATCTGTGTAGTGGGCTATGACTTTAAATGCAAAAATTCTCTGACAAATGGATCATATTAGACCTATAGGTACATAATTATTTTTCTGTAACTGGCTGCCTTTTAACCCTGAGTTCAGTGCAATAACAAGTATTAATGCCTCACAACTTCAGCCTATTTCCTGAATTAGGTTTTGTATTAAAATAGGGGTTTTTCCTAGTGATTTTATTTTGATCTTTTCCTCCTCTCTTTTATTCAGATAGTAGCTGATGCTGATAATGACTCAGGAGGTAATTTAGGACTAGGTTAGTAGTGTTAAGTTTGTCGCTTCACCTCCATCTCTGGCCTCTGTAGACAATACCTCATCAATTTCATAATGTAGCAGGACAGCAGATTTCAGACTGTGAATAATAATATGATTCAAGGTCTCTTGAACCTTCTGTAATTACTTCTATTAGCAGATGACTTGGTGCTTAATTAGCAAGTCACTTGGAATCAGCTCATACAGTAAGTTATATTTCATATAACTCTCCTCAGACAGCCCCTTAGAAAGATATTTTTATGCCTTTAAACAAACCCAATCTGTGCCATCTAAAATCAGGTATTGATTGGCAATTAGCTCTTAGGAGGCTGTGGGAATAATTGTAGTGCACAAAATGCCACAGCCTTTGAAAAAAAAAGTCCATTTTCTCATGGAGTGATAACTTTGATGTCATAATTATGATCAGCTAACTAGCAGCAGACAGCAGAGAGAGGCCAGGCTCCAGCTGTGTTTGCAAGCTGGTGCTGGTACATACCTGCCAGCAGCATGGGAATGAGGTTTTACAAACACTCCATCACTGTTTCACAAACCTTTCTTCCAGGTCTTTCAGGTTCCTAAGTGATATGGCTCCTGCCACTGTCCAAAAAAGAGGCAAGTATTAACAAAGTCAATCACCAAACTGATTGCCTGGGGCCCTTATAAACATTGCTGAATCCAGCAGTATTTAGGAAAAGCTCAGCATCCTTAAGCATCTTCATTTTCTTGTCTCATGAGTTTAACTCTCAGAGGTGTGAAGTTCAGTTTTAATTTTTTCTCTTTTGAGATGTATAATGAGTAATAAGGCATAATTGGGGAGTGATTATTCTTAAAATGCTTGTGATTCTCATGTTAAAGTAGTTCTGTTCACAGAGGAGGGAAAAAAAGCAATCACTCTGAACTGCCTACACTAAGCCTCAGAGCATTTGGTGATCCTCAGAAAATGCTGCTCTGTGAAAGCATCTGGAGCCTCAAGGGATTATTGGAGTGGTTTGGGACTCCTCAGAAATGTCCCCTGGTTCAAGCCTGGTTTATACTACACTGGCCTTTAAAAGTGATGCTATCTAGCTGCACACAGAGTCGGGTGTTCTGGAAACCCCCGAGCAGACCCACTGCTGTCACCTGGCCCTGGCAGGGGGTAGGCAAAAGTCCTCACTTTTGTAATTTGGACCTCTGAACTCAGCCTGTGATTAAAAAACTAAATTTTGCCAAATGCTGGAATTAAAATCACAAAGTGATAGAAGCCAAGTTTCTCTAAAATAAGTTGACCTGCCAAAAAGATATGACTTGGAAAACTAGACTAGAAGCACATGCTGTTCTTTGGTTCTACTCCATGGTTTTGGGAGGCTGGTTTTTCTTATTTTTTTAATTCTTTCTTTTTCAAGTGTAAACAATAGAAATTGTTTATATCATGCATATATATTTATATCTTATGTTTAAAGTCTGATATCTAAAAGGTGAATGTGGTATTGTGGAAATATTTTTTTACAATTTTCATTTTTGCCAGTACATATCAAAAAATCAATTTTTTTCTCATTTTGAGGTAATAAGTCCAATGTGTCTGCGACATACTGGTTCTCCATCTATATTCAGCAAGTGTGTTTGGTTGTTGCCATGTGTAAGAGATGCTGCTTTGGGACTAGACCCTCATGTATGTATAGTTTATTCAAATTCAGGTTGGACTTTTAAAATGGTTTTGATTAGCTCCTGATGCTTTTAGATACTCTTGCAAACAAGTAGATGTGGATTAACTTTAGAAAAGGCTCAAGTAACCTTACCTGTTTTGTCAGCTTCTATTACTGTGTCTTGATTTGGTCCCTGATTTCAGAGAGACATTTCTAGGGCAGCACTCAGAGTACTAATGTTGTCCAAGCAGCCAAGGCTATGGTTAAAATACCTAAAAAATTACTTTGCTGGAGTTGATTCCAAGGCTACCAGCATCATCCCTAATGCACAGATATGTGTACTTAGAGAGAAAAAGAAGTCATTCAGATTTGAGACATCTTTGCACTCAGTCAGGTGCAAAAGAGAATTGAAAGAAAATAAGAATTGGATTTGTCAAACCCCTCTTCCCACAGAAACTCATACACACATTGCCTAGGGTGTGTCAGGTGGGTTTCTGCTCAGCATCACCACTCTGCTCACCCAGGGGGTGCTTGTCTCATTTTTCAGTGTGCTTCACTTTATGTCATTGCTTGCTGAGAGGCCACCATTATAGGCTGACCTGAATACTGGAGTTATGAAGAAGAAAATAGTCCCTCTGATGGAGAATAGATAGTGACAAAGACTTTATTCTCCTGTCCACACCATCAGCTGAGAGGGCCCTGCTATCAGCAGAAACTGAGCCTTGAATCGCACGTTTTCAGTGCTGCAGGCGGGAGATGGGCTTGGGTTACAAAGCTGAGCCTCACATCAATTAAAGTCTGTGTGCACAGCAGCTGCATTCAGAAAGGTGGAAGAGATTTAATCTTCACCTTTCACCTTGGGTCAAAATACAAGGTTACCAAGAAAGACTTATTAAAAATGGATTGTTTCTGCCAATTTAATGTTAAAAGTTTGCAGTTATTACAAGAGCACTTTAGTATTTGCTCCCTTTGTAAAAGAAACTTGCAGTTAAATAGCAAGGAAGCAATAAAACTGTTGAAAGAAACAAATAAATGTTTATGTCAGAATTCCAAAGTCTGCAGCAGTTTTAGTCTTTTCTCTTGATAAAAATCAGAGAATTATTCTCTACTACATCTCATTTGTGAGAACATGGATTATTCTGATCAGTCTCCCAGGACTGAACACTGAAGGAGTTCTTAGCTTAACTATAAGTGGAAGTGAGATTTTATTTTAGTACAAATAATATTTAATAAGCAAACCCTATCTGAAGCCCTGACTTCTTAGCTGCATCTCAGAAATCAAATGTCCAATTCCAACTCACCACTGAAGTCTTTGGCATCTTTCATTGTTTTTCAAAGGAGGCTGAATGAAGCCTGAAGGAATATGTTGCTGATCTGTGTTCCCAGGATGCACTAAAGATAAACAAGATATGATTAATCACATTGCTATCTCACTGCCTTTTAGATTTGTGATTTGTTTGTGGATTTAATTTGAGGAATAACATCTCTGTGTGCAAATAAGCAAATCCCTACAGTCTTTGTGTTTCTCTGTGCATCTAAGTGATTTCCCCAGAGAGATAAATACAGATATTTTTCTGTAGCTTGATACAACCTGTTTTCCAAAGTTTTATTGAGAAATACGTAAATCCAAGAATATATATGAATTCTAAAGATGGGGTCATAACCTGTGTTTGTATGGGTAGGGGTTTGTCACTGCTAAAATCAATGGAATCTTTGTCATTGACTTGGAAGGGTATGAATGAACAGCCTGTGAACAAGGGAAACTTACTGTCATTATTTTACAGAAATTCTGTCATTCCAGTTTTGCATCATTAACCTCAGGTTGAGTAAAGCTGTCATAACAGAATAGGAAAAGCAAACTGGGCTGGTAGCAAACCTTACTCTTTAAGGAGAGTATTTGGAATGAGAACTCATCCAAGAAAGTTGAATTTTGGAGAGGAATTCTCACCTTATGCAGGAGTTGGACATGCAGTTTGGTGTGTCTGTGCTGGGTTGTGTGTCACTCACACAGCAATTGTGTCCCTTTGCAAAATGATACTGAGTGCACACTAGTCCTCTGTACAAAGAGTGTGCATTTCATGGCTTGTGTGCATTGCTTGAGTTACAGCTGAATAGGACTTTTTAATATATCCCAGATATGTTAGGCAACAACTGAAGAAATATGTGAAGCATGCTCTAGTCTTTGTTCAAAAACACATGTATTTTATTTATAATGTGGAAACTGTACAGTCATCACAATAGTAACACTCTGACATTTGGCTTTTTTTATTAAAACAATACCTTTATTTAAATTGTAACAGCACTTTTAATGAATTTTCTGTTTAAATTATGATGAGTCTTATTTAGAGTTTGAATGATGCAGAGTGATATTGGTCATCACTTGCACATTAAAAAAAGATTCATCTTAGTGTTTCCAGGTCTGGAAAAAGTCATAGGGGCCTTAGATCCCTGGTGCCATATCATGGCTTTGATGAAAAAAGAAATAGAGCTCTTGTTGTATATAAATCTAAATCAAGATTTTTAAAAATGAATTAGATGAAAGTGTCAGAGCATCTCCAAGGTATCAATACTCTAGGTATATTTTTGCCAGCCAAAAGCCACCATCTAGTCCTTGTGACAGGTGCCAGCTCTCAGTATGATGCAGATGGAGCAAGCTTTCCCTGTTGCCATGATGAGTGCCCTCCATGCAAAGGGCTCCTGCACTCCTGGCTGTGCCATACACGGGGCTCCTCATGGATATCAGGATCAGCATGTACCCTTGGGTGGGGCTGTGTCCCACGTCCCTGGGGCAGTCCTGGCACTGCAGAGCACAAACACATCGCTCTGCACCACCAGGTTGAGCACAGATGCAGCTCCTGCAGGGGCTTTGCTGTCTGGAGCTGCCTCACCTGCATTTCCTTGGGTACCAGTATCCTGCAGAGGCATCCCTGTGCTGCTGCACTAATGCACTGGTGGCAAAACAGCCTCAGGTGGGGGCTTCCTGCTGGGGCTCTGGGGTGGAGGGCAGAGGTGCTACTCCAGTCCTGACCTTCTGGGGACTTAAGGTCAAAAAAGCAGATATTTTCTTGTTTGTTTGTTTGTTTGTGCAGAAAGTATGTTAAGTATCAAACTTTGAAAGCCTTTAGGTAAGTTGATAATGTTTTGAAATATTCGTGCCCAAAATCTGAAAATCTTTATATATAACAGTTTAAAATGTAACCATTACTGCCTGGTAATTTATTAATCTAGGAAGTCAAGGGTATTGCAGATCAGAATACCAGAAGTAGAAGTAGAAATGGGTGTAGCTGCTGCTTTTCTGGGTTTGATGGAGTTTTTCTTTGTTTTATTTTGTTTTCAAGTGTCTCATCATCTGTAATGAATGTCTGTCTTGCTTCTGGTGAGGGGAATGATGAAAACTGGCACAATTTGATTCAATTTCTCCTTCATTTCCTTCATTTATATTTTTATACAAATGATTTTGATTTTGATTTGACTTTTACCTGGACTTTTCTGTTCCAGACAGAATTTCTGCTGATAGAGATTTCAGAAATCATTTATTCACCAGTGTTCCCTCATCTGTGGAAACTTAGTCAAGTCTTTAGTCTAAATCATGGTGAGAGCAGTGACCACCAGGTTTTTAACTGGGACTGCATCCATCTCCCCTGATTTTTTATTTTTTTTGCATAAAACTTTTTAAAGCCTTCTTTTTCATCCCAACAGAGAACAGGAAAAGATTTTCCTTGAAAGCTGAAAAGATTTCATGGTACAGAAACACCACTTCATATCCATATGTAATCCAGAATTGAGTTTGTCAGTGCATTCTGAATTCTGTCTTTGATCTCTAAAAGAGAAAGGCAGCCCATGAAAATACTCTTGAACTAAAAGAACATAAACAGGCTTAAAATATCAATTTCTGATGGAGTGTATCCTACAAAATTTAGAGCCCAGTGAGTTTAGCAGGGAGACTTATACTGCACTAAAGGGACAATTTCAGAGCTCTGAAATTTTATTTCATTTTTAATCCAACCCTTATCTGAATTTCTTTGCTGGATTTCCAGTCTTATTATCCAATAATTGGTATTTGGTTTCCCAAGAAGTATGGCAGATGAAATAGTTTTGTTGGCAAAGAATGTACACATCCAGTGAGCTTCTCTGTGAGATCTTTAAATTTGAAGAACTTCAGATTATCTCAGCTGATTGTTGCTTAGGAGTAAATGGGCAGAGAGATAAATAGTGCTCTGCCTGTCTCCAGTCCTGGGGAGGTGTGTGCCAGCATCTTCCTTGCCTCGCCTGGGAGGCAGCTTTGAGGGCTCCCATCTTTTATAAAAATGATGAGAGCTCAATTGCCTGGCTGTGCTGGGAGTGCAGGACCCTGGAGTGGAATATTGCAGTGCCACTGGAGAAACTGGTGTAACTGGGGCATTTTCAGAGCACACTGAAAAATTCTGAAAGGCCCAAATGGTTCTCTCTGCTGGTTCTTAATGAACCCTATGGGAGAGTGTCTACCAGCACGGAAAATAAGTTCTATGTATCTTGGCATGGATCTTTTGCCACCAGAATGTGAGAAAAATACAGCATAATTGTTAAAAAAACTCAACCACAAGAGCACACATTGAATGTCCTGCTAGCTCAGCAAGGAGCAATGGGAATTTGAATGACCTGAGATGGCTTAGTTGTTATCTGCCTTTTACTCTGATTTTATTCATGGAAAACTTGTTTTCCTCTCAGCACCACAAATAACCAGTCACCTAAAACATTAAATAATGAAATTCAAATGTACTGAGTTAATGACTGGAAAAGTGCTTCATCTGAAAACTCCATGGGGGATCACATTTCAGAACACAAGTGTCCTTGTACAGTATGCATTTCCTCTTTGGTTCACAGGTTTGCTCATGCAGAGATTTAGAGTAATATTGAATTACTGCCTGAAGCCATGCCTGACTATCTTTTTCATTAATTACCTTCCATGGCTTTGGGACAGATTAACTGATAAATATATGAATCCCTAGTGCAGTAACCTTTCCTGTGTACTTAGAATTACTGATAGGCATGTAATCTCAGAATCTGTGAAAAACTTTTTTCTTTCTTCCTATGGATTACTACTGAGCTTTTGCTATCTGAATTGCCCATCTATGCTGTTGTATTGTCTTTGCTAAAAGACACTGTTAACCAACAACTAGGACCTCTGCACAGTCCACAAGGAAAATTAATATGGGCTTTGTAGAAAATATATTTGTTTTACTTTTTTTCATATGTTAGCATGAAAGAGGGGTGAAACTCCATAATGCCCTGAGGAACAGATGCTTCAGACTAGTCTAGGAAATGCAAATGAAACAACTGGTTTTCTCTTTTCTTTTTTATCTTTCCTTAGCAAAATATCTCAGGAACTGGTCATTCTGGAAAGCTAATCACACTGTTTAATAAAAACAAAAGCCTAGCCTCAGTTGCAGCTGAGTTTTATGTTTCTCTAAACCCTTCAGTGAACTATCTGCCACGAGTTATTTGACCAGCATTTTGCACCTCCTCTGTGCAAAAATTACTCAGATTGTTTAAATTTTTTAATTCAGTGAGATTTGCTTCAGATAGTCCTTCTGGGCATGGAGAGCTATTGTGGGTTTTTTCACTTTAATAATTATGTCTTGTGGGTATTCCTACTGCATAGCCTTGCTAGTGATCTAGTTAGAAAATATTGTTAAACAGCAGCCTTGCTGGGATTGCTTGAAATTTCCCACATGTAATCCCAAAAGCTTTGCTTTAGGTGACCATTGCAAGTCAAAAGAATCACTTAACCACAGCCTGAAGAAATCAACTAAAGTCAGTACTGTAAAGCATATCTGCAAAATTAACTGAAGTAAAGCACTTGCATACTTGCTTCTAAAGCCTTTGCATTGATGCATGTTATAAATTGTTAGAAATATGTGGTAAAAACCTCTATTTATTGGAAGCTATAGCAAGTGAACAAAACTGTTCACTGGTGTCATTATGGGGTCAGTTTAGATCTATTCACATTCACAGGATTGGATCTGAGTTAAAATTACACTTTTAAAGTTTTAAACATGAAAAAGAACTTTACAGGGGGGTAGCACAACCAGAGCCTTTGTGATTTTTTTAATCTTCTTTGACACTGATATAGAATTCCCTTCAGCAAGAGACATTTTAAAAATTACTAATAAGGCTCTGTATGCCCCAAAAATATGGGAGCTGCTTTGCTAGTCTGTAGTTCCTTAGGGTGAAGAAAGCCTTGGTTTGCATGCCCAAGTAAGCAACTCAGTTCTATAGCAACTTCTATCCTCCTGAGCCTGAGCACTCATTGCTAAGCATCCATAAAATTAATGCCTGGAGTAATTTTTCTTCCATCAGTTCAGCTTGAATGGAGAATATTTGTTAAACCATGTTTGCAGGGATGTTCACAGTGAAATGCACACCCACCCTGACATTGGGCTGGTTAACTGGTTTTTTAAACAGAAAGCTAATATTGTTAGATGGCACAGAGCTTGAACAAGTACAAATATGAGACATCACAGTTCTTTCTTGTCTTATAAACTTGAGTGTTCTTTCCCATTGTTGCTCTAAGAGCTAAGAAGACTAACTGCCTACTTAGAATAATTAGTAGTTGAAGTCCACCTGTCAATTGCTCAAAGTTAGATTAAGTCCAGCCTTTGCAGTCTGATACTTTTTCAGATTCAAGAAGCCAGAGACATGTAAACATTGAAAGTAATTATGTCTCTTTCTCCTCCTGTTCTTCCTTTTTTTTCCCCTCCTTTTCTTTCTGATGTTAGTTATTACAGAAAAGAGTTGACTTGAGTTTCAGAGTCTGCCAAAAAAGCCTCTGGCATTCCCTGAGGGATTGAATTTTGCATTCTTCAGCAAACAATGTCTGTCTCCAGAAATACAAGAGGAAAACACTGTTTTTCTTTTTAATCTAATATCAGTGTCTAAGCCTAATGGAGCTTTGATTTTTATTTTCAAGCCTGGGGAACATCATGTGTTGATACTAGTATGTGCTTTTTAAACTTCATTTGTTATCTTTAAGCAGCTGTTAAAGTGTAAACAAGTTGTTTTTCTATTCTGTGTTAAAAAAAGACTCTTCAGTTATCCAAAAACTCCACTATTGTGCTTATTGGGCTATGATAGCAGCAATGAAAAACATTATTAAATGCAGAAAATTTTTGGTTTGTTTCAAAGCCCTTCTAAAGTACAAATCATCTGTTTCTTCTCAGCCTTTTCTTTGCTAGTAGAAAATTGAAGCAAATCAGTCAGCCAAGAGATAGTAACATAAGAGGTTGTGTTTTTTTTTAAATATAATAAAGAAGGGATTTCATACTTCCAACAGTGATTTTACATATAAAAATTCATGTACAGCCTAGAAATTTAAAAGGGATCTTGGTTGAGCATGTTAAAGGAGGTCTGATTCCTCAAAAGAGCAGGAAGTACAAAACATTGTTCCTTTCAAGGTAAGGTAAACTGCAATCTGACCTTTTGGGATTATTTATATACACCATATATACAAATTTCCCTCTTTCTCTGCATTACCCAGATCTATATTTCCCTGCCAGACCACAAAGACTTTCCAAAGGTTAAAAAAATTAAAAAAGAGGTAGAGGAGAAGAGTGGTTTCAAACATTTTGCATACAGACAGCAGCAGCAATGTCTGCATGGGTGCTGGAGGGGGAGTGCAGCAGGGACTTTCAGGATTGAGGCTGTTTGCCAACTCCCCTGGATATAAAATCACTGCCACCACATATTACTAGATTGCTAAGACCACTCCTTGAAATGTGCAGGATATACACATCCTGAAATCCTCTTCAGCCTCTCACAGGAAAACTCCACAACTAGGAAAACAATCATGGTTTCAAATTATTCCTTACAGCTCTCCAGATTTTTTTAAAATTTGCTTTGATTCCTTTCATTTTTTTTTAGCTTGAGTTTCACTTGTTATGAAACTTTAAAGCAATGATATTTGCTTAGAAACCCATGATGCACATGAAAGGATATGTACAAAGGTATTGTTTAGGACTGAACTGCAGCTTATGCATCTCCTTTAGTTAGATGCATATAAAGTCTGGCTCAGGAGTCTTCTGGCAGCTGAAGTCCAACAAGTGGCTTGCTCAGCCTGGCACTGTTTAAAACCACCAAAGGACTGTGCAGATCTCTGTGCAAGTAATTTGTCCCCAGTCTGGTGGGCAGAGTGTTCTGAAACAGAGGGCACTTCTCAGTGTCTCCTCTCTTCCACAAGATTTGTTCAGAAAATTGTTTTTGCTCTGTACAGATTTTTGTTCCATACTCTCTGATATCTGGTTTGGATACTTCCAGCAGGACATTCAGCACTTGTGCCCTTCACCACAGCTTTGTCCTGTCCATGCTCATGTGGATGTCTGTTCTGGAATCAATGGGCGTTCACATATTTTTTTATGTTTATTTTGGAGAATAAAAGGGTTAAAGAACTGTGCCCTATGATGGAGTTAAAGGCAGATTTTTAAGCTTTCTTTCCTGCAGGTTGCTAGGAGGTGGTAGGGAAATACATTACACCAGCTGCAAATCCCTTGGGATCTCCCAGCTCTTGAGGCAGAGTGTGTGTGTGTGTTTGGGGTGTAGGGGAAATAAAAGCTCCTGCCAGGGTTTACCACAAGTAACCACTGTAGGTCTCAAATGAGCCTTCTGAACAGAGGTGTGACTTGTCACAGGATCTGCCCTTTGCTACTGAACTAACAGTTCTTTCTATTGGTCACCTGAGATGTTTCCTGTGCTTAAACCTTCCTGGGTCTCTTCATGTGCCCTGCTGAAAACCTTATGAATTTAGCTTGATATATATTACACTCAATAGATGGTATTTAGGATGCTTTAGAACAGCAAAAATAACATGCCCTAGTGAAATAGATGCTATTATAAATGTCAGAATTATAGGTGGACAGCTATAATTTTAGCATGAATGTGTTGCAGAATCAGGTACAAAACATGTTGAGTGATTTTTTTTTTTTTAAACCTTTTTTTTTTATTATTTTTTTCCCTAAAGGGGTGGGGTTTTTTCCCCCCAGCCAGTAAGACCTAGCCAACTGGGCATTGTTTGCCTCTCAAAGGTGTAACTAAAATACAGTTCTGTAATTTTGACTGTATTCCAAATTGTTAATGAGATGGATAACACTCCCTCAACACCAAAACTACTAGAACTGTAGATGTTTAGAGGGCAGTTAATCAGTGTATCTTCTGATACTCATCCCATTTGCCATTTTGGAAAGAGTTATGGAGAGAAGACTTGGCAGATGCCAAGCTTTCCTGCACAGAGCTGACCACTCCAGCTTGATCCTGAGTGCTCAGTTGAGTTCTTCTGAGATTTTACAAACTCAGGATAGTTCTGCAGAAGCCAAGCAGGCCAAGTGATTTAATGCATAATTTTCTCCCCTCTGAGCCTCTATAGATTTCATCTCACAGTAGAGGGCACTGTGCATTTGGAGTTCATCCTCTCAAGGAACTGCATAAATTCTTTTCCTATAGCCACAGAGATTCCAGGGTACTCTTCAAACTTATAATTTTAGCTCTGCTTGCTGCTCATGCTTAATTGATGTAGTTATATTTTGCTCCAGCTCTTGCTTTGGTTCCTAATGGATTATTTTTTCTACTCTTTGTCTCCTCTGCTGCCATGCATTGTTGTTTAACTGCACTTTTCCATCCCAGATATGGCTATATTTTAGTGGTCAGCCAGTGGATTGCCATATCAAGTATTTAGCTAAATGCTTTGCAGATCTTTCTGTATGAAAAGAGCTCCATTGAGACCAAGAGGATATTATTATTCACAATGTGGTGACTAGTTTCACACATGGCTGAAGCAAAATAAATCATCAGTGTTTTTAACAAAACAGTGAGTAGACCTCTTGTTGACCACAGCATATTTGTGGTCAGCAAAGAAGGGGTCTTTTATAACTATTAATGTGCTGCCAAGGTACTTTAGCTGAGATTTTTGCCCTGAGGGAGGTGGGCTTCCCATACCACATATTCATGTTTCTCTGCTAGGCCCCTTTCCAGAGCCCTACCCTTACAGAGCGATTTGTTACAAAAATCCAGTCCTGAAGAGGGAAACAGGTTACTGAAAGAACTGGTGCACATGAATAGTACAGGTTACTGATGCAGATGCTGAATCTGATAAGTAAATAAGCAATGCCCTTGACTGTTCAAGTAGTAATTTTTAGTTCTGAGCAGTTGCACACAAAAAAATCTAGTGATACATCAGCATTTCTGTTATGCACAGAATATTAAAATCTGAAGGTTTGAAGAAAGCCCAAGTGGTAGATATCCAGCACCACACTGATAGTTCAGGTGTTTGTGCTTCCATTTCAGAGCATTTAAACTGGTTTTCAAATGCTTTTTAATTGGTGTGTTTACCACAGAGTGAAGGGAATGGCATTGGTTGGGTATGGGATAGTCTGATTTAAAACCAGAACATTGGTACCTGACCTTCTTGTAACAACTTGGGCAAAACACAGTGATTTCTTGTGCTGAGGGTCCTGCTGAGCAGACAGTGATGGAGCTAGTGCTGGTTCCTCTGTGCTTCCTCCCATCATTGTGCAGAAGTTAATGTGAGCTCTTCAGCCATCTGGCCAACTGAAAGTCCTACCAGAAATTCTGAATGCTTTTCCAGTCAAAAAGCAGGAAGTTTGAACACATTGATATGCTGTTTCAAGGGCACAAATGAAATGTGGTTTCTACTAAGAACAGCAAGAAGGAAAGATCTAAAGCAGCACATAAAGAGAAGAGTCATGGGCGGTGTGAGAAGAAGGGAAGGAATATAAAATAGGAAAGCTATTCTCCACAGCATATCATTATGTAAACCAAAAGCAGAACCTTTGCTTTAAAGGCTTACATTTGACTAAAGCATGTTTCTTGACATACCATTTACAAAAGGGACTAATCTGATCTCAGTCCAGTGTAAAAAGAAACAGCTTCACTAAACGCATTGAAAGTCCAATGAATTCATGGGAGGAAAACTTCTGTGAAGTAAGCAGGGTCATCCATACAAATGTATCTAAACTATCTTAAGCTCTCCAGATGAAGTTCTAAAGTTGCATATCTGAAAACAAGAAAAATGAAAAATGCAAATAGTTTATTGAAGACATTTCTCAGCTTCTTTTGTATTTATAAATAAATGTGGATTGTATTTGTGAGACATAGAGTGCACTCTCTATGTTTACTTTGCTGTCCAGCTTTCAGTTTTCCCATCTCTAAACTAAATTAAAAGCATCCATTGTCTGAATTTTTAGCTACTAAGTTCTTCATGACTATTAGTCTTGAAGTATTCTGTATTCTACCTATGATGGCCAGATACAATCCAGTTTAAACATAATGTAACTGAGTCATCGTTGCTACAAAGATGTATCCCTGTAAGTGTTCTTGATCTCTTTTTTTAGGATAATTACAGCTCACAAAAAGTTACTGAATAGAAAAATTTCTGTGTAGAAATGTGTAGAAATACATTTGGTATTTCTCTTAAAAGTGTCATCTGTATCCTCTACAGGTGGGTATGTCCTGTATGGTATATGAGGTGCTGGCAATTCTCTGGAGAAACAAGGATTGATTATAATTTTAAAAATTAAATTCAGATGAAGTAATCAGATCAGATTTGATTTTCTATCACCTATGGCAAACGCATTTTTCACAAACTGTGAAGTACAGTAAAGCCTAAAAGCTGTTTTCCCTAAAACTTTCTGGGGTTCTATCTGTGCCTCTATGTATTGTAATGCCCACCATCATCTTCATCATCTTGGGGCTTTTGCTTTCCAACACTGGGGATAAACACAGAGTGTTAAAATGGACTTGATTTGGTAGTGGTTAATACTCCAGCTAAAGCAATTGCATTGGTTGCTATTGATCAGAAATTATATATGATAATATAACAGGAGAGCAGATAATATTTTACTGTGGAGGAAATGTCATCCTTTTCATTGTTGCAATACCAACTTCATGTAAATGTAATTAGCTCTGTTATAAAAAAGTGAGAAAGGTTAATGGGTTATAATTTTCATGTGCAACAAGATCCAAGTATTAATTTGTGGCTTTATCTATCATCCTTTCTTCTGTACTAAAATGGAAATTTTTTGAGGTTTCGTAGAAGCTGCCACACTTTTTTTTTTTTTTTATGGGACAACAAGGATGATGTCTTGATGAGCGCCCTGAAATTATTTCTGGGGACTTGGATGCCAATTTTGCTGCAGGATCTCTCTGGTGTAGGACACTCATTTTACTCAACCCTGTTCCTGGGTCACTGCCTTTGAGAGGAACGTATTGCTTTTCAGTTTCAGGAATGTTTTTTCAGTAAAAGACATTTGTAAAGGCTATTTGTTAAGGTTCTGTAGTGATCTGATGAATATTTAGCAGGATTTCATTTCTCTTGCCTTCTCCATGTTAAAATCTTAGAAATATGCATTAGTTGTTTCAGGGGAAAATTAATACTGAAGGTCTCTGAGCTGTTATGACAGTTATGAAACTTGCTCACAGTTACCAAAAGTGCCTCGTGAGGAACATTTAGCTGAGCTGGGAAACTTCTGAAATTTGCAGAACTCCCTCCCACGTGCAGCAGTTTGGCTGCTCTTCAGAGAGCAGGGCTTTCTACAGCAGTGATGCTGAGCATCACCTTCCTCCTCCCCTCCTCCTTGTCCTCCTCCTCCTCTGCAGAGGCTGAGCACACCACGTCCTGTGCCTTCCCCTTTAACACACGAGAAGCAGTGTTGGCCACCAAGGCAATCTCATTTTATCAATAAAAGCAGGGTGAGAGGCCATGTTAGGATATAACAAACCTGACCTTTCTGTTCATAAGTACCAGGCTGCTCAAGCCAGCCACAGATATTTTAGCTGGTATTTTTGTCTAGGCCAAGCTGTTCTTGAGAAGTAAAGATTGTTTATGAAACCTCCACTGAAAGCAGGTGTTGCAGACATCCCATTAGTAACCTTTGACTTACCTTCCCCTTTGAAACTTCTCATCCCAAAGGACTGACATTTCAAAGCCTCCCCCCACCCCTTTTTTTTTTTTTTTGTGTGTCCCTCCAAGTTTGCATATTGTAAACATTTTTCTTCTCTTCTCTGATGGAACAGAGCCAAAAATCTGCACAATGGGGGAACTAGATGTTAATGAGCGGAGATTGTGGGAAAATGTGTACCGGGCTGCCCTGCCTGACCTGCATGATAATGCTACATTTAGCACATTCTTTTCCATTAGTGTAGCAGGCCTTGAAATGGTAGCAAACAACATGTATTGTGAAGGTTTGCTGTAAAGAAAGCTGCTTTCCTCGGAGAGTGGAAATAAAAAAATTATTTATTGTGTGGAGTTGGCAGAAGTACAGCTGGCTCTGGAAATATTTATGCACAAACAAGGGTGTGAAATTATATCTTTTTCTTCACATTTTTAGTAAAATTGCTCTATGTGAAGGTTTACATTATGTAAAACCCACGGATTATGTACGAGCTCATACTGAATCAAGAAAGTTTTCAATCTATGGCATTTAGGCACTGATGAAAACAAAAATGGCTATTGGATCCGTTAGGACAAAAATATTCTCACACTTTGGCATCTTCTAAATAGATTTTTTATTTTTTTTACTCTGGCTATGTTCACAACCCCTTTTTAATGTGTTTATGTCAGTGGAGTTTTGTTTGTACAAAATGCTCCTGAAAAATTAATTTTGGCTTCTCTGAGCCAAGTTTCATTTAATCATAAAACAAAATTTATGTCTCGACCATATGAAAATCATTAGGGGCAAAAGGATTCTGAGAACATAAACAACACCATGTGACTTAGACACCCAATTGCACAGCTTGAACCTATCAAGTGGTGAACATATTAAAATGCTAAAGAGAGCACTTACAGTCAGCATTTGGTGTGCAATGAGTAGGGAGAAATTTGTTTGCACAAAACCTCTGACTAACAAAGAAGAGTACCGAAGGAATTAATAACAAAAGACTGACTGTAGATAATTTCTGAGCAGAGAAAGGGATTAAATCAGTTTAAAAAGCTGTTTCTTGCAAACTTGTTACCCAGATACTTTTTAAATTATCCTTTTACACATCCAACTTTGCTCTTTCACTTAAGGAAAAGAGTAATTTGTGTAGTAAAAATTTCATCCAAATGTGAACTGTTTACAAATGACATTCCAGATCCTCATTGGGAAATGCTTATTTCTTCGCAGTCAAAGATTCCTGAAGAGCTTTCTATGGGGAAAGAGACTTCCACTCATTACCTTAAAAACAACACTCTTATCTCCACTGTGGAGTGTATTTGGGCTCTGAGCCATATTTTGTGAAGGACAAAGCAAATTCTTTAGCAAAACATCTGCTAGATAAGAGCAGCATTCCTTAGAATAGGTTTCCTGATGAAAGAGATGCCAAAGCCTTGATTCCAGAAGTACTTATATGCTGAAACATCCACTGTCTGTGCTAGTTCTGGGTCATGCTTTCAGGAGCAATGTCAATCCCAGGCTAACACTGAAAATACAGAGCTGGTTAACAAGATACTTTGGGGCTACTCAAATCAGCTTACCTTTTGCAGATTGAAAGGAAAGAATGAAATATCAATCTTATTTTCAGGAATCTTTAAGATGGCATGAGATGGATATGTGGCCAGCTGATAGGCAGCCTCTGTGCCAATTAGGAAATGGGGTTCTTTTCTCCACAAACACTTTGTGCCATCAGCAGTGTGTGATTCCAGCAGCTGTGCCCTCAGAGTTGCTCAGGGCAGCTAAAGGGCAATGGCCTGAAGCCTGTGCTCTAAGGAAGATGTTTATGTGCTCTTGCTGCAGCAGGAAGGAATTCACAGAAATACACTCCTAATCTATCCTGCAAAACCAGGGCATGGCATTGAGAAAGGAAACATGGTAAAGGGGACTGAGCACAAATTTATTGTGTGTTCATAAAAGCCCCTTGGTAACACCAAGATAAACTCTGTGCAGAGAACTTCCAGGGCTGGAAGGCTCTGCCTGTGGCCCTGGGTTTAGTGGAGTCCTTGCTGTTTATTCTGGAGAAATCTTCATGATCCAAGTGGGTATCTATTACCAAGCTGGGTGCTTTCAGTTCCCATTTTTCACTCTCTGTCTTCCATGCCTGTTGCTATGATTTCAGGTTTCTGATGTCCTCTCCTGCTTGGTGTACTGACTGCAGAACATGTCTGTCTTGTCAAATATTTCTGCAAAATGATTTGAACCAAACCTTGGCACGTGGCTATGGCAAGCACCCACATGGTGACCTTGTCTATTGAAGCATTGTGCTTGTTCTCAGTTAAACTTTGGCTCATCTACATTTCTCACAGAGCTGTACCTTCATCACATGCCTGCTGTGTGCTTCTCTTCCTCCTCACTGCACTTGAGGGATGTTGTGGTCTGTGTTTTGGGAACTTCCCCAAGTGAGAGTCAGGGAGTTGCACTGTGGCTGGAAACAGGAAAGCAGGAACACTGGGTCTGAGGAGGGATTGGGAAAATTGCTTATTCTTTTCATCTTCCTTCAGTTCCTGTCAGGTGCTGGCTATGTGTGGTTTTGATTTGAGCTTTTCAGATGGAATCCTGCAATTTGTAGACCATCACATCACGTCACAGCTAATATATGACAATTATGGCCCCACAGCTGATGAGTGCATCCAGCCTACTGCCTTGCTGGTCGTGCATTTATATTCTTGAGATTTCCTCCAGATTTGCTTTCAAAGCCCTGCAGAAAATATGTTTATCTTTGCTCTTTCTTCATGGATTGGTTCCTTAAGCTTCACTGTCTGAAATTCCCACATTCTGTATGTGAGTGCCATAAGAGATTGCTTCCAGCTCAGCCAATGCACATTAGATTTGCCTTCTTCCAGTCAGTACTAACTTCTTCTTGAGCAATTATCATCATTCAGACTAAATGTTGTGATAATATTGCAGGCCTGGGTCTTTCTTGGTCTGGTTTTGTTGGGTAATAGGAGGTATGCACCTTGCTTTCCCACAAGCACTTGAGTGCTCACACTATTGAAACCTGGAAGTTATGAAAGTTTTCAGCAGCAGTAGCCTGTCCACACCCACGCCCCTCTAAAAAGTTGAATGAAGGGTTATGCTATGTTCTAATCACCTCAAGTTATTCTTGCTAAAACTTCAGGACTCATTTGGTAAATGTGAAGTTTATTCAGAAAACCTATCTCTATTAAGAAAGGATTTGAGCACAAGATAAAACATGAATCTGGATAAGAATCAACAAGAATGTATTTAGGTGCTTTTCCATGTAGGTCTTTACACAGTTGATTTCACATCATCTTTTTGTTTCTTATTCTGCTGTAATCTTAAGAACATTTGCTATAGTTACTTTTCAAATATTTGTTTGATCCCTTCAGATATCTTGCCATCTCTAGATTTTTTTTAATAAAGTTCTCAAAATCTCTCACTGGAAACAGTATTGGTGTTCCCATTGTACAAATTATGAGGTAAGTTACAGAGAATAACTTTCCAACTTCACAAAAGAAAAACTGGGCCAATGTAGAATATCACAGACTCTTCTTGAAAATGGAGGAGGTAATTTCTTTTGAGACAGTGATGTTTCACAGAGTGAGTGCAGCTCTGCTCTCATGTTAAGAAATTTAAGCTTTTGAAAACTTGCTGCCAAAAGGCTTCTCTTTCAAGACTTTTAGCTGTGGCTGATCCTCTGTTTAAAGGCTTGTCCAGCTGTGCTTTATAAATATCTCTTAACTGATGAATGAATTATTTCCTTCAGTTAAGCTCTCCATATTGCTGAGCAGAGTTTGCAAATGTACAGTTTTGCAGTAGACTTAATTGTTTTCCAAACTGGTTCTCTTGTGATTTTATATTTGATGTTTATGCCCTTTATATTTTTAACTTGCTGGCATAATTTTGGCCCAGTTTGGTGAAGTGTTGTCAATCACTGTTGCAAGATGTAGGAAAGAATAGTAGAAAATAAAGTCTTACCATTTTTAATCTAAGAAAACAGCTCTGTTGCTGATCTTGCTGGCTGTCTAACAGATGGGCCAGAGTCCCATGAGAAGACAGCCACTTCCTTGCATAATAAACAAAGAAGGAGAAGTTGTCTGCAAGCCATTAGTGTATTGTAAAGTTAGATGCAATCTCTTGATATTGTCAGAATGTGTTCCTCAAGCACATTTCTTTGACATTCTGTCATAAGTCAGACACAAGACAGCATTAAATCAAAATTAAAACTTTAAAAGGCTGCCAGCTGTTCAATTTTTTCCAACAAATGAACCCCAGTAAAAATATCCTCAAATTTTTAAATGTTGATAACCAACAAATAGGCAAGGATTGAGCAGGGTATTTGATAGAAACAAGATCATTTGGCCTATGGGACTCATTATCAGGATGCAGTGGAGATTCCTGTCTCACACTATTCTTTCTTGAATTACAAGCTGATATAGTAGAAGCTTATGGAAATCCTGGCAGGTCATTACATTAGAATTGGGTCTTTGGGATGGGACACCTAAGGAAAATTATAAGATCCACAAAAATTTACTGTGTTTTTCTGAAGAGTATTTTCTCTTACATTCAGAAGATGACATATTACTTATACATGAAACTGTTTCTGGCCACTTTTCATAAGAATTTTCACTGAAGTGGAAATAAGTAACAAGTGTCATTTGCAGAAGAATAACTTTTGTGGTGAGATGGATTTCCCAACTTTTAAAAAATCAATACATATAGGTGTTTCAATATTCAACTGGAAATTATCTTTCCTCATGGTTCTGCAAAAAAAAAAAATAAAATTGTGCAGCTCTCAAAAATTTTTTTTACCCAATTAGTCATGGCAGTTTTGGCATCCAAGAAAAAAAAAGATAATCAGTTCCCAGATGTATAATTCTGTTTAAGCCTGTAGGACATGAAGCTGCTAAGCAATATGCTGGTTAGTTGTCCTGACAGGTCTTAAGACCTTCCCACTAAAATTTCTTGTTTAAGTTAGGTGCAGAAATAAATTCAGTGATCTGAGAGAGGAAGAGAAAACAATACACCCTATCTCAATAGACTGAGGTGATGATCCTTTATTTATCTTAAAAATAAAAAGTGCTTAAAGCTAGAAATAAAGCCTTTCACTGGTAAAGTCTTTTAAGGAAATACTGTAAACTGAAGAACTGACAAAATCCAATGAATATTGCAAATACCACTGCAGACTGATTCTGTTTGACTTCTATCATAGTTTGAAAACTTGCATTTCTGTTTCTAGAACACATTATCAGTAGAGACAATTTCAAGAGAAGATATACTGAAATTAATGTAAGTCCCATGTCACAGGTTTTTTTCTCAGCTTTAGAGTGAATGAAATTGGTCCAATTTGTGGGGGGAAAAAGGGTAAAAATAGAAGAGGGGTTTTTCAGAAAAATCAGTCACATCTGAGTTTTTATATTCAGATTAGGTGAATGAATGTGCAATATATTACATATCTCCTGAACTGTTTTGGCTTTTAGAATTGGTAATTGTTCATATAATACTTTTTTCACCTTGCCTTCTCTTTGTTGTTCAAAGGAAAAAGTGTAAAATTTTATTAGTTGGCTAGATGGTAAAAAACTCTATGCATTTATGAGAAGTATAAATGCTGAAAATACCTTGACTTGTTCACTGTTTGTAACTCAGCTTGGTTTAGTTTTACCCCATATAATGTTTTATTTCATTCCACAGATGTAGGGAGCAAGTTACTAGATCATCATAAGACAGATGCAGTGTTAATGGGTATGTTAACTAGTGAAATTAAATGACCCAGATGTGTTATGGGGAACCCCTGTTTAACCTGGGGGTCATATGATAATTATCAGAAAGCTAATTTTAAAATAATATCCTCTAAATAATCTCCCATCTCTGTTGATTACTTTCTATCTTTACATGTCATTCTTAAGGAAGTAGATGAAACCCACTTCTCTACAAAGGCTGTGTAACCTGTGGAAGTAATAATGCCCCTTTTATAAATACCAAAGAGTGTCACTGAGAACAAGTGTCTCATTTCATTGCTCATTCATTATCACAGAAAATCGAAGTATTTACAAAGGACCTCAGGACAGTTCTGTGGGATATAAAACAGAGCCAGGGGGCTTGGGGCCGGGTTTTGATGCTTTGAAGCAGCTTTCCAGTGTATTAGAAACAGTATAAAGAATAGTAACTTTTTCTTAATCCTCTCTTTGAATAAAACAGTGGCATTTCAAAGGCTGAGACAGTTTTGAAAACATAACTAAGCTAAACCCCTTTAGCTTTGCATCGTGCTAATTCTGTGGGATCATATGTAAGCAATGGCTAAAGTGAATAACTGGATCAAGATTTGTGCCTCTAGTTAGCAGGACCTCTGGTTTATACTTTGAATCAAGCCAACCCTGAAAAATTTTTTCCCTCATTGATCCCTGCTAGGAAGTTCCATGAAAAGAACAGGCAGCACAATACATCAGCTCTTTTCATCAGGGCTTTTTAGGTCCTGGAAAAAGTGAACAAAAATATTCAGGCTGCTCTGTTTTTAATGAAGGTCATGGCACTGCATTTTGTATCTGTTATTTTCTTCAAAAAGTTTGTATCCCTTTCAGTGTAGACGGGGAAAAATAGAGCTAGAATTCATGGATATGCTCCACGACAAAACAACAGTTTAGTAAGACAAATTCTTTTAAAATAATATCCTTGTAATATAGAATAATTCTTAGTATTCTTTTATTATTTCTAGAGGAAAATTATGACTTCCATCATGGAATCAAAAGAAAGGAAAACCAATGCAACGGATACTGTGATTAAAAAGTGGAATTAAAAGATCAAAAGCATTGAAGGAAACAGCCTTGCATCCAAAAGCTGTGACAACTGGATTAGATTTCCATCAACAAACAGGGTTTGGGGCCTGGCATGAGGCTCTGTGTGGGGTGTGTGCTGGGTTTCAGAGCCCTGCTGCCCTGGTGCAGCCGTGCCCCAGCGCTGGGTACCGCGGGATGCTCGCGGCCAGAGCCTGACTGCAGAAATCTCTCACCAAAGCAGGGTCTGGGCTCACTGACTGCACTCCCATGCTGTGGCACACAGTTACATCTCTGTATTTCTCTTGTAAATCTGATGTCCCTGCCTCAAAGTTGGGCCAGAATTGCACTGCTGTGGCAGTTTCAAACATTCTCCTAGTTTCCAATTGCTGTGCTGAACTCTTTGCTGCCTATGCTACCAAGCACAGATAAAATAATTGAACACATGCACGCTTGGCCTACATTTTGAGAAGTTAACAAGCCAAGTTGTCCTGATTTTCTCTCATAAAAGAATCTACCTATTCCTCTTATCATCTGAATAGACCTTTGTATGTTTTCCACTCTTTTACCTTTCTTGAATGTCAGTATGAGAATTTATATGCATGGCCTCAGGTGCATGAGTACTAAGGCATGGTGCAATAGTTTCAATAACTCCCTTTTCTACTCTACTTGAAGCCTTGAGAGGTTGCATTTGCTTTTTGTAAGTGCTGGCTGTGATCAAATAAAATACCATGTTCATTTTCCTCCTTTGTTGGGTAAATCACAGTCAGTGAGCTTGGAAGGGAAATTCTGTTTTTCCCTTGCTGATATATTGCTGTCCATGCAACTGAATGATGTTAAAATCTTTCCAGTGCAATATTCTTGCCTTCCCTAGCTTCATGTGATGGGTAACTTTGAATTGAGCATTTCTGTTGATTGCTTCCAAAGTCAATAATGAAAGTATTAAATACATCCTGCTCCAGACTTATGTTTTTTAGGTGCACATCTAATAACCTTCCAGTCCTTCAGGTTTGTGCTTTGTTGTATTTTGGGTTTGTTTGGGCTTATTTGCTTGTTGTTTTTTTTAATATCACCAGTTCTTATTTGGTTTGTTATATCAATTGAAATACTGAAACTAATATTCACCTTCTCAGTATTATTTTTTTCCCTTGAAAATATATCTGATAATTTTCTGAAAGCCAGATCATTTTCTTTCTCATATAGCAGTGTGTAGTGTACTTTTGGCATACCTTTGAGAAACTTCAGGTGTGTTTTATTTTGTCTTCCTTTTATCTTGAGGGATCTTTAATTTAACCTTACTATTTTTTCCTAGGTTCTAGTATTGAGTAACAACCCATGATGGCACCTGTGATTGCTCAGACCACTCATTTCCCACTCTGAAATATAATTCTCTAGTTGTGTAGTATAAATACAGTGGTGTGAGTTTGGTTTTTTGTATGGAGATTCCTTGGTGTTTCTTGACTTCAGTACATTTAACTCTGAGCTTTTCTTTCCTTTCTTTTCATATTAATTGACTTTTCTTATGTGCAGTTGTTCAACATCTTTAGAAAATGAGCTGCTCTCAGCAGCAATAACAAGATCTTTGTGAGTAATTTCTCAAATATCATAATTAAAATCTATGTTTCGTTAGGTTCTCAAGTGTTATGTTAACTCTAGACAAAGGAGGGGATTTTCATAGTCACAGATAGGATTTAGACATCAAATCTCACCCTTTCACCTTTAGAAAGTCTTCCCACGAAAATCTCTGTGATTTCTGAACTATTGTTTCTCAGGAGGCAGAGAGTAACATAAGGAGCAGCTACCTCTGACTTTTTTTAATACCTGCCAGGTCTGTAGCACCTCTGGCTTTTTTCTTTGGGGCTTCAGTAATTAGAGCTGTGTGAAGTTTCACACGTAGAATGGAACTGGATGATTCTGCCATCTAATCAGGTCAGAGGCTAAATTCCTCTGCTGTGCAACATGTTACCCTAGGCTGAATTATAGCCCTGTAAACTGGAATGGTTACACCCTTAACTCTGGAATATTAACTTGCTAATTTTTAATTTTTTTTTTTTTTTTGTTTGTTTGTTTTTTTTGTTTTTTTGTTTTTTTTTTTTTGCAATAGATAAGGAATCACCACATCACACAACTGTTAATTTTGTATCACTCCTGACATCTTTTGCCCACACCAAAACACAGGACATGTTTCTATGCTCTGCTGTAATATCTCTTTGCTTTCCTGATTGCAGGAGGGTATGTGGATGACACAAAGCATCCCACAGCCTTGGCCCAACAGGCTGATCCACTGCTGACATAAAGCAGTGTAGCTGCCTAGTTGTGTGCTCTGTGAATCTGGCCCCAAATGTGGCAATCTCACTGCAAGTGGTAACCACTGGTCTAAACTGGAACGTGTAAGCTGGCATGCTTGATTTAAATAGTGTAAACTGGGTATGGCCTTGACCCTGCTGTGAGAATTGCAAGCTCTGGTCATGCAAACCAGGGTTCTTAGAAGAATCAGATGGTGAGGAAGCTTTGCAGATAAGTACACACTTGGGCACAAGTTTTAAACAACCTCTGTGTAGAATTCCATTTTGTGCCAAGTGCCTGGAGAGTTAGATACCCGTTTGTTGCATGCTTTCTAAAGTTGATGTATTTAAAGTACTGAAACATTTCCTTAAGATTTATATGTCCTTCCAAAGAGCACTCAGTGAATAGGCTAAATGCCTGGCATGCTTTCATCCTGGCTCTGGCAAAGGCTACGGATAACAGGGTCCACAGTTTGAAAATGCAACTCTCCACCTTTTCCCAGATAAGAGTCTTTAATTTAACAGTTCTCTTTAGTTTGGCAGTGGATCATTTCTACCATGATGAAGTTGCCTTTGGCCAAGCCTCTGGGATCTCTGCAAAGCTTTCCTCAGCCACAAATCATTTCTTCATTCAGCATGTCACTTGACATCTTCGGTGTTATAAATTAGTTCAGGAGGGTGGACACCCATTTCACCTCCTCACCAGTGGCTCAGTTCTCATGTTTTCTGAAGTTATTTATTTTTGCTTTAGGGGACAATGCAGTTTTACTCTCTTACTGCACTATCAAGAGAACAAATCCCTTTGAGCCAAACACCTGCTTTCCTTTAGAAAGAATGATGGGGAAATGCCTTTTGAAAAGCCTCCATTTAGCCACTTTCTTAATTTACAAAAAGTCTCTTATTACTCAGATCCCCAGAGGTTTAGTCAAAAAATATAGTGGGCCATAGTAAAAAAGAGAAGCAAAACCAAAATGCCTCCTTTCTCTTTCCACAACAGGGACAAAACCATGGCAATGTGCCCTCAAAGTTACCAGACCTGTCTCATGGTCTGTTAAAAGTTACCAGACCTGTCTCTTGCTTCTCCAGAAGCAAGTAGTCTTCACTAAGAAAACAACAGGTTACTTGGGAGGCTTTGCTGGCCAGTGCTTGGAAGTTGGGAGCCATTTGAGACACACTGAACATTACCTCTCCTTGCAGACTCCAGCCCCCTCATCCATACACTTCCTCTCAAGTTGAACGCAGGGATGGCTCTGCTTGTTAGAATGTGCCCAGGATATTCATGGAGGTTTTGACCTGTATGATTTTATGCTTCTGCACCATCCTCTCTTCTCTGGCAAATCAAATTAAAGATTCCACAAAGTCTTATTCTCATTCTCATTCTCATTCTCATTCTCATTCTCATTCTCATTCTCATTCTCATTCTCATTCTCATTCTCATTCTCATTCTCAGCTAAGAGTGTTAAACACTTAAATCTTATTAAATTCCTAATTCTCTTATAATTTTGGGGGGATCACACCCTCAATTCTTTTTCCCCCCAGGTTTTGAGGTGGCAATTAGCAGAGATGACATGCCTGTTCTGAATAGCATTGTCCCAATTTCTGGGTATGCCACATCCTTCTGTCTATCTATCTTGAGTGATGTCCTGAAGTGCCACAGGAAGAGCTGGTTTTGGTGATAGTGCCAGAAATTGTGAGTAACAGATCATATTTATGGACTAAAGAGCACAAACACTCCAAGCAGACATGCAGTGGATTTGACTACAATTTAAGCTGTTGTGACCTCGATTACTTTGTCATTGTAACAGTGCTTGAAGCTCAGTCACACACTGCAGCTGCACTGTCCTGCACAAACACACAGAGGAAAAGGTACTTCTTGCTGAATGAGTAAATTCTAGCCAGTCCCAGAATGTGCAGGATTCAGAATCAGGTCTCAGGTCAGGGTAAACTGGGCAAGAACTGAGGTTTGGTTCTTCCTATCCCAGGCAGCTCAACTATCCTAATCTGTACTCTACTGACAACTGTGTGGGGAATTTTTCATTTTATTCTTATGAAGAGAGTTTTAAAAATAAATAAATTTTTAAAAAGGCATGTCAGCTTTCTAAGTAAAATATAAAATATACGGATATTTTAAGAAAAGAATAATAATTTTCTGCATGAGCCAAAAATGCAGATTGACTCTTATAGATATATTTTGCAGTTTAATGGTGAGAACAGAACAGAGTTTTCAGGGGAAAGCGGGGGCAAGAACCTTTCAGTGCCTTAACCTCTAAGATTCCTCATTTCCTGCACTTGGGTGGGGGCAGAGAATGAAAAAACAAAAAAATCTTAAATCTTAATCTGGAATCCTTTAGAGATGCAGTGAAGAGCCAGAAGTATGTTATGAGTAACAGTATCATGAAATGTTGAGGAAAGGACAAATATTTATGACTTATATATGTTCAAGTTCAGCAGAAATAAATTTTCAACTTGGTCTCAGATATCACACTGTATTCTAGATTATGTATACTGTAAATATCATGTATAATGTCTCTCTTAGCTATGTACATAGGCAGCAGAGCATACTTAGAAATATTTTCCATCATGGCAACTTATGTGACTTAAAATGTGAAATAGTTCAAGACACAGTTGCACACCTAAATGGAAAAGCAACTGCAGGAGCATAATATAATATTTATAATAAATTGCATGAAATTTTTCAGGCATACCATTTCATTTCTAACAACCAAGCATATTTCCTCCCATTTACACACCCATTGTTGTACACTGCCTTGTAGTTTGTGCATCTCTTTCATATGAACCAATAAACTAGGCTTTATAGAGAACTGCTAAAACAGTTGTGCCTTAAAAAGAGCAAGAGTCAGACACCTTTTATTCTAAATAAATTACTTGGCAGGTAACCAGATGGATTCTAGTTTGAAACTGAGTAGTAAAAGATCTGAAAATCTGATGAAATGTGAAAAAAAGATTTACTTTTTCTTTCTCATTTTCTTTTTTGAATCTTGAAAATGTTAATTGGAGCTTGGCTAAAAGTTTCTGGTGAGTGTGTGAGGGTATTCCAGAGGCTGAATCTCTGAAATATGAGGGAAATCCTTTGTATGTGCTTCTATTGGCAAAGGAAAGCCTGTGCACAATGGAGGCTTCTTGAGTTTTGAATCCATTTTTGTTCAGGTAACATTTTCATTTGCTCTCCAGTTGCTGGATTTGGTAAGGACTTGCCTCAGAATGGCCCAGCACAGTTTAATTCTCAAAAATTACTACATTGAGAAAAGCAGTAATTCTCAAAAGCAAACACATCATGTCATACACAAAACACACCTTGGATTTTACTCATTTCTCACTGACATGAGGTGTAATTTAGTTGTCTGAAATGGAGTAATTCATGATGTACATCAGAAACAGGCCCAGAAGAGCTATTTTTAACATGCACACACACACACACACATGGCCAAGTGACATTGAATTTTTTGACATTCACTCCCCAGTGTTGTGTGCATCCTCGGTGGCATTATTAAGTGGAGCTTTTCAAACAGATGAAGTATTTTACTTACTGTGGCTAAACTGTAATGAAAGAAGAGATGGCTGTTTGCCAGGGAATGGTGTGTAGCTTGTAGAAGCATGTAATTACATAAATCACAAACATATGCAGAAGATGTTTTCTCTTTACATTTAACTGGTGTTGCCTGGAGTTATAGCTGCTTGCAACTCTATTTAATTACCATAATTATTTTAAATGTGTATATCTGGCAATCTTTGAGCTTTATGAGAATGTTATTCATACCTTATCTGCAAAAATCTAGAGGGTCCCATTCTTCCCCAAGGGGCTGCAGTAACCAGGTTTCTCCAGATTTCAGGCATAGAGTGGCTGTTATGTTTATATCTTTACTTTGATTTACAGTTTTTAAAAAAACCTAAGCTTCTGAAACTAATCAGATCTTGAAATCTCAGTAGACATTATAATTTCCTGGTAGGAAATTAAGCATTGTACATTGTTTGTGGAAAGAAAGTACCTGGAGAGGTCCTGATTTGCTTCTTTTACCTCTTAATTTGCTGACTCTATAAATGTTGCAACAGATTGACAAGTGTCTAGAAAAGGTATTGATGGTGTTAAAATGGATACTTTCTATGGGAAATGTAAAAAAAACCTGACAGACTAGTTGGGATTTTCCAGTTCGTTTTGTCAAGCAGTGAAATGAGTTAGAGCAAAACATTTTTCTAAATTCCCTTTTGCACTAGTGCAAACCAAATTCAAATAGTTGATGGTAATGGAGTTGCCCTAGAAACACCACAGGGTAACATGGACTTTTGTTTCTTCTCTTATTTGTGTCAGTTTTGTGTTGGCTTCGTGGCATTTGATATTGGTTGAATTACTTGTGGCTCAGACCAACTCAAATGGCAGAAGATGTGAGTACTGATATATAGGATGACTGGCCAATGTAGACACACCTCAGTTTGCCCTCACTAATGTAAAGTGGTGAGTATAGAATTCCTGCAGCTGAATCCATTGGAGGTGGTGAAACACCCAGGAATAAGAAATCTGATAGTTAAATAGCCTCAAAAGGTCAAGCAGTAGGAACTGACACACATAAATGATGAAGAATTACAGAATCCTTGTGCACTGAAAGACCATTTTTTGAGGAAAAGATCAGTTCAGCTCTGCATTTATGAAAACACATATTTATGGACAAATGAGCTCTTCCTATGTTGCAAAAAACAGTGAAACATCTGAATGTAAAGATAGTGAAGTTGCAAAAAGTTCATATCACACTAAATAAGAAATAGCTATTATTAGAAAATTTAGTAGTCCTAGAAATCAGGTAAATATAAATAAATACCCAATGGAGAATCAGGCTGAGCCAACACAGTTCCTTTACTTCATTCAGTGTCAGGGAAATATGGTAATTGTTTGCACCTTGTCCTTTTGTCAACCACTGTAGTTAACCTTGCAAGTGATGCCTCCTTAAGAGCTTTAGTAAGTCATGAGATTGTTTTTCTTTGGTTATAATGTGACATGTCAGCTGTAGATCATATGTGCAATTTTGTGACATGGCTTAGTCTTTTCTTCCACCACCCAAGAGGCAACATATACAAAGCAGTATTGTCAGAGATCAGTTGCTGCAATCTCTTGTGGAGAAGAGAAAAAAAAAAAAAAAAAAAGGGAAGCCTCTGGAATGCCAGGGAACAATGCACTTTCCACATCAGAGACTGGTTTATTTAATAACCACAAATTATTTCAGGTAATTTGGCACCAATTAAATTGCACCCACAAGAAAATCCTCAACAACAACAACAAAAAGAAGTAACAAAAGAACCACCCCTATTACCAATCCCAGAGTTTCCATTCATTAAATTATGATTAGCCTTGCTAATACCTTGTCTATCAAATCCCCATTCCGTGCTGCAGACACATGAAAGGGAAACCTGTATATGATGTTTTGTAAAGGAAGTTGATGGAAGCAAAGTTTCTCCCTTGTGTTAGAATGACAATAAAATCCTTCAGATGATAGTGCACACTAAAACAGTCATTAAAAATGCAGGTTATAAACAGCTGAAATTAAAATCAAGCCGAGGCATTATCATTTGATGCCTTTAATCCAAAGAGTAAAATTTCCTAACTTTGGGGAACAATTAGTCTGTATTTTTTTGGTAGATTTCATTCTGTTCTATTTCATTTCACGTATTTCCAAATCTCTGTGATTTAAAGACTCTGATAGTTGCATTCACCTATCAGCTCTGTAGTATCAGCATCTAGACAGAGAGTGATATATGTCCTGTCAGTAGGTTACAAAGTTCTTTACTGAATAGCAGAAAAATGTGGGAATGGGAAATCCCCCTAGTTTTGCCTCTGGGAAGAATAAATCTTGGTCATTTCAAACAGTGAAACTGATCGTGGACATTTGAAAGATTTCTTTTAAAAGCTAATGCTGGAGAGCTGGTGTGAATTCCATTTAATTCAAGTGTTTTGGTTCTCTGCAGCTCAGTGGAGAAATCTCCTTCTGGCCTCCCTGAAAAAATGCTTTTACCTGCAGTTGACCAAAGTTAGTGCAACAGGAAAAACAAAACTCCTTATGAGAAAGCCTCTGTACATCTCCTCATGAAGGCAACAGTCTCTGTGGCTGTTTTCACAGGGAGATTTTACCCTTCTGTGGACCAGAGGAGAGCCTGCAAGCCAAGTTTTGATACAAAGTCCCTGTCTACAAATAAGAAAAGAATTTCATGCAAATTGAGTCAATATGATTGCTCCTTAAATCTGAGAATCTTTTTGTTTGAACCTGATCAAGATTCCTTAACATAAGACAAAATGATCTGATTTCAAGACAGAAGGAGACCATGGCCATTATTCATTATTCTCAGACTACCTACTGTTCATCTTTCCAGCTTTGTGACAACTGGCTATTTTGGCTCTGGTTGTTGCATTCTCCAAAAGAGTGTATCTCAATAGGTATTTCCTTTATCTCTGAGTGTGCTGAAGGCAATTGCATCTGGTTTTTTTTTCTTTTAAATACTATTCTTCAAAAATTATTTTTAAATTCCTTTAATTCTTTTAAAATCCTATTCTTTGAAATCCTATTTTTAAAATGCTATTGAAATTCCTCTGTCTCTCCAGTCAGGTCTTTCAGGGACCGGCTACATAAATGCAGCTACAATTAAACAGAAATTCTCAAATCTTTAAGTGATAAGAATTTGGTGCTATGGACAGTTTCAGCCTGAATTTTATTTGGTCTGAAAAGGATTTCTTTTTATCATAACTGAAATACTTACATGATTGAGGGAGAGAGGAGAAAAAAATAGATTCTGCATGTTAACAATAATAATTAGATAAGTGTGAGATGAAATGTTACATCAGGAACTACCTAACATCATTCAAACTCACCAGTTTGTCACAAAGTTTGCAAGACATTTCATCTTCTGTTAGAAATATGTGGTAAATTCCCTTTCTAGAAGTTATACCCATACAATGAGGGGACTTACTACTTGAGACTTGAAGTGAGAGGGGCTGGATGTGATTACAAATTGAACTGTAATGCAATCTGTGCTTTTTCAGTCAAGTTTTCCAGTGATGGTTGAGGTTGGCTAACGATTTCTTTCCTGTGCACTGCCCTAAGAATCTGTTCTGTTTCTCCAGGGCATCTTGGCAAGAGACTTGAAGATATTTAAAATCCCTAATTAAAGCCAGGTATTTCACTTCGCGTTTATTTTTAAAACATGAAAAAAAATATTACTGAGCCAAAGTAAAAAACAAATATTTTCCATTTGCCATTCATTACAGATGTCAGACAGCCATAAATATAGAAATGGTCAGCTGCAGGTGTAAGCTAGTTCTGTTGTGTAATGCCCACTCTGTTCCTACAACATTACTAAAAATGGTCTGTCTGGCTAATAAATAGCACTACCGTTACACAGTAAAAGGTGAAAATTAATGTGAATGCTGCTGGTGAGTTAGCTATATTAACAAGCCAATCATGTAGCATTAGCAGTTATAATGGGGAACAACATAAACTTTTAAGAGCCTCTGCAAGAGCTTTCAGTCCTTTCAATGCTGGAAATTTAAAATGAGTGCTGTCCAGTCTCTTTTTCTTTCAATTTGGGAGGAAAGGTATGTAGGAAGTTTTGAAAGAAAGTCACTGGCATCTGCATCTAAAACTATAAATTAAATAAATAAATAGAGTCCAACCCATATATATCCAACCCACTATTGTTTCAGATGCTCTTCTGTAAAGCTCTCTTGCCTTCATCAATGGTTCTGGCTCATTCATGATAACCTTTGATAGCTAACTGATAAAGAACTGATAACCCCTTACTGATAGCAAAATCTTTTCCACACCAGAGCAAGAAGGGAGTGCAATCTCAAATGGCAGTGAGTAAAGGGAGACAATAAACAAACAAAAGGCTAATTGACTTCTTTTACTTACACACAGAGCTGTGTCTGACCAACAGCCCATCTGGCCCCATGTTCTCTTGCTGCTGTTGCATGGTACTTTGGGAAAAATTTAAGACCAGATCATATAACCAGTGTTTCCTCCCTGGAGCTTCTTTCCAGATTGTGTCAACACTTGAGGGAGTTTCTGAAATAGATGTATCTTGGCCATTATGGGCCAGTAACAGATCTATCATCTCCAAATTGTCTAATCCTTCTCTGAATCCAATTTGTTCTCCAGTATCAGTGAGTACTACTACAATTTAATTGTGTGCTGTGTGAAATGCAGCATGCTGAGAGTTACAGGCTTTGCCAGGGGGGTTTGTAGGTCCCCCTTGTATGTCCTCAAAGACTTGCTGTTGTGTGTAGTCCTAGAATGTCTTCCTCAATATCCTGCACATCTGGGGAGAAACCACATGCAGTGTGGCCCAAGATGATAAGTAGGATGATGGGAATCTGCCTGATTAGTAACATGTTTTGTGGGTTGCTTGTTGCTTATATTTGAGTCAAATGTGCTAATTCCCCCTCTCTGTCTTTCTCCCATTCTTTTAATTTTATTCTTGGCTGCAGAAAAGTCACTAAAGAAAAATGTACCTTGAAAGGCAGCTTGTTATGCTTGGCAATGCTTTATTATGTTGCTGTGCCTCTGCACCATATTTGATCTGAACTTGCTTCATAGTAGCAAGGAGATAAGTAGGAGATAAGTAGATTAAAAAGAAAATTAATTGGAAATATTTCTATTTCATGTATTGGCTGTTAGCACACATCAGAGGGTAAAAACTAAAAGACAAATGTCTATCAACTTAAAAAAGCAATCTTGTTTTCAAATCTTGTGCATGAGTTCCTGTGGAAAACTTCCCAATGACATTCCTAACCTGCCTGAGCAAGAGCATATAGAAGAGCTGATAGTAATTTTATTCTGCTCCTTACTCCTGAAATTATTGCAGTAAAAATTTTGTGTTTCCCAAAGTCAAATGCCTATGAATTTGTACTGCAACTGCATTTTTAATTGCAGTTTATCAGTACTGTGATTGGATGCATGTTGTGGTGGGGAGGAGGAGGGAATTGAATTATTACTTATTTATAAAGTGATGTTAAATTCTGATCTCAATTAAGTTAATGTCAAAGTTGGGAGTTCAATGGAAGCTGATTAAACCCTAGGAATGTATTGTTATTGCTTGTGACTAACAAGCAAACAGGCAACTTCAAAAATTTCTTGTCTCCAGTCCTTCAAACCAGCAGGTTGAACTGCTTTGGTTGGGAATGCTGCTGCCCAAGAACTATCCACTGTTTTCAAGTGTGGGGCCAGAAGACATGGATGCAGGAATGGGGAACCAGCAAGGCAGTTCCCCTTTCCCCAAGTGCATGTTCTCGTGGGATTTGATCCTTGCTGTTTTAAACCAGTGGAGGAGGCAGCAGTGCCATTTCTCATGGCAGGCACAGCACTCACTAAGGAAGGCACTGTAATGCAGATCAGAATTTGCTTCTCCAGGTTTAACAGCAGGTTTGGGAAATGGCTGTGATTTTACAAGCCAGCTCCACTAAACCAGACAAAACTGCCCTTGGTGGTCTCTGCTTTGAGTTGCGGTTTAAAGCTATTGAATTTCCATGGTTACATTTAGTATGCTCCCCTAGTGAAACCCAGGTGAAATGCTGCTGCCAGGAGGTATCACCTGGGAAAGAAAGGACAGGCTGCACAAGGAGACAGGCTTAGAAGTAGCCCAGAAGGGCAAGAGCCCATAGGAACTGCTGCTTCTTGAATTATCTTCTCTGATGCCTAAGGTGAAGTGGACATCTTTCAAGAAAGCAGACTGCAGGGAAATGCCTTGGTGATTTTGCAGTGCTAATGCTACCCTGAGTTAAAACATTTGATGGTTATCCATCCCTGCTCAGAACACAAGTATCTGTGAAACTTCATTGATGAGAATGACACAGAGCCAAAACAGCTTTTGGCACTGTGAGAGATGAAGAGAGCATGTCAAGGGTGCAGCAGTGATTCTATGCCTCCTGTTGTATCCTGGCATTTATAGCAGTCACTGAAACAATTTACTGTTCTAAAATTTAGGAAGGAAAGAGCTATAAATCATAGCTAAGGTAGTTCATAATTCCTATAAAGTGCACCTGAGAGTTATCAGTGTCCTAAAGATAATTCCACTCTAGACACTGTATGCCACAAATGGTGCTTCCAAATTCAGTCTTCAGTTATAACTGGATTGGCAGGAAGCAGCCCAGGGAAAACAACATTGTCCTATCTGTATGAATTATAAGGTGTTTTCAGGATACTTTAAGAAATAGTTGCTGACAGGCTTAAAAATAAACACAAGAATTGTTGTTATGTTGAAAAGATGGCTTTTGCAAAAAAACCCTGTGTTAGATAATACCTACATGAATAGTGAGCTAACCTAGTATTTTTCATTGACATGTCATCTCCACATTCTTCATCTTTCCACTAACTTTTCACTATTTTTTTTTCCTCCAGAAAAAGAGCAGGAATTTAACCTAGTTTACTACAGAGAAAAACGAGTAAGTTTAGCAAAATATAATTTTCTAAAAAGCATTACTGGAAACTGAAATGGAAAATAGGAAAGTGGGAAAGAGGGCCATTTAAAAAGTCTGAGAGAGAGGAAAAAAAAAGGAGTGATAGGAAGGTAAAATGAAAGGAAAAGGCGTGGTGAAAGGGTTGACATGCAGGTAAAATTTAGTAGCAATTGTGAGAAAAAGTACTAAGAAAGAGATGGAACAATAATCACAGGCAGAAATTAAAGAGAAAATAAAAGAATATAAAATAATAGCAAGTGATGGAAGGAGATCTAGATGGGAAATGGGAAAATAAGGGAAGATAAAAAGAGAGTTGTATTTAATTAACACGTGTTGTTTTTTTTTATCAGAGGGAAGTTGATGCAGGGCAGCCAGGCCAGTTAGGGCTACAGCATGGAGATTTAGAGGGGCAATACCTTTTTTCCTCTGATTTTTAGAACACTCTTCAAGCTTTTTTAGCCAAGGACAAGCATAATGAGGGCCAGAAGAGAATGTTTAAATGTGTAATGTGTGTTTAAAAGTGAAATGTGGATACTGAGGAGGTTCCATCAAGCACGGCAAGCACAGTGTGGGCACTGACATCCCTAAATCATTCTGAATTCTAACCTCTGCTTGCAGCACTTGCTGTGTTTACCCTTACTGTGATATATTTTAGAGAAAAAAAAAAAAAAAAAAAAAAAAACAGTTGGAGTTTTTGGGCTGCTTTGTAGGGATGCAGAGGGTTACAAACAATCCCAATACTTGATATTCTGCTTTTGCTGGGGAGACCCATCTCTGTGAGGACAAGGTGAGTCAGTGTGAACCACACAGCAAATTACCAGATGTGGGAAGCCACCAGAAAATGGATTCTTTTCCCTCCATTTTCAAGTTCATATTTTCATGACAGAAGTCTGGCATTGGTGTGGTCACTGCTTCAAAGTGTTTTCTGTAGGCAGTTTTATTAAGCAATATTTTTAGATGTGAATTCCAAGCCCTTGAATGAGCAGGATCTAGTAAGCAGATTTTTGTGCTGAAATGTGTAATAGTAACACTCTTAGTTCTTTTAGCATTAGTTACCTTTGACTTCCAAGGGGCAGTAGCCAGAATAAGGTGAGTTTTTATAGGTTTAGATGAAAACATCTGTTTTTATCATCCATCAAGTCTGGGAGTCTTACACCTTTCTTTTTTTTTTTTTTTTTTTTTTTTTTTTAATCTTTTTTTTTTTTTAATTTTGAAGGCTCACAAGACTTAGGCTCACAGGTCCCTGCTCCAGACTGCAGCAGCCAGTGGAAACACCAGCACCAGTATCACAAAGGTGAGCCCTTGGTGAAGTCTCCTGATCAGCACAGGAGAAATCCATAGGACACTGGAACCTCTTCTTCCTTGGGCCAAGAGGAAGTCTCCATCACAGCATCTGAAATATTTCTGACATGCAACCCAGAATTAATAAAGGTGTGAAGGCTGGAAGGGGGAAACACCTACCACAGCTCTGACAGCCAAAGCAAACAGAAAACAGCTGAGTAGTTATGGCTTCAAAACAGCCTGTCCTCAGTCCTTTTGTTTTTCACTGGCATCCTCACAGACACAAGCCAACATACTTAGATAACCCCAAATGGGCTTTAAAATTAGGAAAAGAAGAAAAAACCAAAAATTTTGTGGGTCAGAGATGACTTCTTGGCCCTAGAGTCTCTACTACCTTAACATGTTTTGTTTTTCTTGTTGCTTTTTTCTATGTTTGTTTGATTTGGGAGGGGGAGTTTGTTTTGGTTTCAAACTTTCATGTTTCTTTGTCTCAGCTTTTCCAAAGTACCAAACAAAAAGTTAGATAATCAATTTTGTTCTACTCTCATTTTATAAACCACTGAGAGAAGCTGTAAAATTAAATAATTTTTTGTCTTCTTAATTTAATGCTGGAAGAGAAAATACCCAGAATTAATGTGGGCAATGATGTTATTTTTCCAGCAGTCTCATAATCATCAGGGAGACTATTACTGATGCTTGATTAAATAGCTCAAGCTTGCAGTGATTTTTCAGAGAAAATCTAGACAACAAATGGATTCTGTCCTTACTACTCTCTCAACATTTCTATCAGTAACCTCTTTGCTACATTTACATCTTGAAAAAAAATGTACTTGAAGTTATGCCTGTTACATTAATCTGGAACAGTAGAGAGATGATGCTTTTGAATTTGTCTACTGTCTTGAATAAGAAACTGAAGAGTGGTCTGCTTGGCAACCAGGTATAAATCACCTAAAATCTACCCATGTGCTCTTTGTTGCCAAGAATTGAATGCATTAAGGAGAAAAAGTGCTGTCTCACAGAAAGGCTGGCAGTGCAAACACCCCAGAGCTTTGTCTTCTCTCTCTACCTGCCCACACCTGCAGACATGTGCATGGACATGCCTGACTGCTCACATTTTGTTAGAACCCCTGCTACAGGGCAGCCACTTGGCCTAAAAATGAATTTTCAAATAATTCAGGTACCTCATTTTTTGCATTATTTATTTAACTCCAGGTTCAGAGGTTGCAGAGCACAGAAGCCCCTGAAAAGAAGTCATCATATTTATCTCCTTGCATTTATTTAATTAACAAAAAAAGCACCCAGATTGCATTTGGGTGCAGGTTTGGAAATATGAAGTTTTCTTCAACTTGATTTTGCTTGCCTAAACATAATGGAATCATACAGTCTTCCCTAACTTTGAACTCCACATGGAGCTGTAAAAATCCTTCTTTGCTTTAAAAATTCCCTGGTTTCTGATCCACAACCCTTTCTGGTGCATACTCAAACCAGCAATTACCAGTGGTCCAGAGAAGCATTCCTGTAAATGTTTGATTGCAGGTCTTGTAGAGGACCAGTTCCTGCAAACATGAAGCTGATCACACATTTATTGGATTGCTTTATTGGCTGGAGACCAGGACCATCAGAGATGGACATGTCCTTGCTGTGGTGACAAACATCTGCACCTGGCAATGAGGCTGCCTTCCCTCACAGGCTCCATGCTCCACTGGGCTATTTTAGGACAGGTTAGGTACCAGAGCTGGGGGGAAAGGGATGGTTTATTATGTGAAGAAAGGTCAGAAGTTTGCCTGCTTGCTCAACCAGCCAAATCTGGTTTTAATCTATGAAAACACACCAAAACACCCTCTCAGAGAAAAAGGTATGTTGTGTTTTCCTGACCACCGTTTTCCCTGGTGGCAAGTTTCTCATTCAAAATTATATCCACAGCTTTGTTTATGGGACTTTACAGAAGGCTTTGTATGGGTTAGAGAGGGGAGGGAGTACTCCCACATGCAGAAACACAGAACCCATTAAAGCGCATGAGGCTCTGTTGGTTCCCCTCCCCGGCTGCTACTAAGTTTATTTGCAGGCTGCAGCCTGGAAAAGGGGCTGTGGCCCATCTGCAGCACATATGTGGGAATTAATTTCCAGCACAGCCACAGGAGTGTGGGTCCAGCAGACCCTCCCCTATCCTCCTCTCAGATCCCCCTCCACGCTGCGTTAATTGGAGCCAGAGCAGGCACCAGGCGCGGCAGTCACTGGTACAGCAGAGGGTCAGGGCTCAGCTGTGCCTCTGGCTCTCAAGGACCCCCAGCATTCCCACCCTCCTGCCATTCCCCTGGGCTTAAACAGCACGGTGGGCCCCCAGAATTGCACCCCCAGAGCAAAGGTGGCAGCACATCCCCTGGGTCTGAGCACTGGCACTCGCTGCTCGTCCAGCACCCAGGGATGCTGCGAGCAGCAATCCTGCACGGAAATATCAACTCTGTGCTGAAACTCAGCAGGGAGAGGAGATGGGATTGCTTCAGTTAGCTCTCGTTCCCATACTGTCTTCTGCACAGGAGGAACGAGTTAGAATTATTTTATACTTTAGGCCTGGCTGGTGGATGCTGGGAAAGGTTGTCCTGGAGTGGGAAGCACAAGGACATCATCTCTTTTAAACTTCTCTTCAAGGGAAAGGGACAATTGTAAGAAAGTAGGGAAAAGGAGAGATGGCTGTAACTGCAATCAAAAGCATTTGTGAAGGGGTTCATCCTGAGAAGGAAAGACCTAAGGTTTTGGGGGCCCTTGACTCATTTGCAACTATAGGAATAAGCATTAAAAAAGTAGTAATTCTGTGGCTTAAGTGAATAACTGAACTAATGAAGGACACTGTTTTTAAACAAATTATTGTATAGGAAGTACCTGCAGGTCAAATGTCAGCAGACAACCTAACTCTACCCTAAATGTTTTTAGACATTTTGGCAGTTTTATAAATAACCATTTCCACATGCATCTGTCTGTTGTTCAGCTGAGCATCTGGTCCCCAGGGCTGTCTCTGTCCAAAATCTAAAGTCACTCTAAAGTCATTTAAAGTAAGTAGTGACCTCTGAATAAAAAATAACAAAAGTCACATGCTGAATAAGAGATGTGATGGTGACACTGACTTTAAGCTTCAGGTTTGTTTTGTCAGCACTAAGATCTTTAGGGCCTCTTTTTTTTTTTTTTTTTTTTTTTTTTTTTTTTTGTTTGTTTGTTTGTTTTTGTTTTGTTTTTTTAAAGGGATTTCTTTTTTCTTTTCATATCAATTAATTTTCTCTCAAGAATTTTGACCAATAATTTCTTTTGGTAAATTTCAAAGTATCTAGAAGCAATAAATTTGGCAAAAGTGTTTTGCTTTTCTGAAATGTATGCAGAGATATTGAGGTCCAGTTCATGGCTGTGGGAACTCTGCTGTGTCCCCTTACACCACAGCATTTTCCTGGGAGGGGTAAGCCCCTCTCCCACTGCTGTTTCAGTGTGTTGGTATTCCAAGGAGAATTCCACAGATAAAACTCCCAGGTGTGAACAGTGGGATGTGGCAGCTGCTGGGGACATCAGTTGCTGTTTCAGGTGCTACAGAGAGCAGCTGGATTTTCCAAAGTGCCAAAGGGTTTGCTGGGAGCTCAGCTCCCTCCCTCTCCTGCCTCCAGCTCAGTGGTTTCCTTACCACTCTCAGCTCCTCCTTGGTTCTGCCTCACCAGTTTTCCTTACCACCCTAAAAGAGAAGAACTAAGTGTTTATTTAGGATGAGTATTTTTCCAAAATAGATGAAAAGGGAATGGTTTACCTTGGAGTCTGGGAGTTTGGCCTGTAAATAACCATCTGTAATACCTGTCCCCTTTGCTGTAATAAACCAAAGTCTGGTCCTCTGGTCTTCAGAGAGAAAACCTTTATTCACTCTGCTGTTAGCCACCACCTAATTTATTTCTTTTCCAAGGCTCTTAGTATTGAATCAAAGTTTGTTTCTGAGGCTGAGAGGAAAGATGGTTTTAGTATTGGCTCTAATCATCTATTTTACCTCAAGCCACTGACACAAACATTTATTTGCTCAAGGATCACCAGAAAAGTGGTTGAAAAGGACCTAAAGATTTTAATTGAAATTTGATTCACACTGATGTTCAAGAATTGAGATGACCCTTTTATCAAAAGAAGGAAAGCCTTAAAACACTGAATTGAAAATAACATAGGCAAAATCTTTCTGGTGGTATTTACAAAAAAAATTTTTGTCAGTGCAAAAACTCCAGGAAAGCTGAGTTCCCCCTGTAATTGTACCACTTCTCTGCTAAATTTGGGAACTAAAAGCAAAAGAAACTTTTTTTTTTTTTTTTTCTGTTTTTGATTCAAAATGGTCCAAAACTAAGTAATTTGACTTTCTATTCACTATAGAGGAAAGTGCTATCAAGAGTTCACCCCAACCATAACTTGTGTGATAGCTGCAAGTTTGTGTTTCTAGGATTCCATCTCAAATAAATACTTGCTATTTGTATGGATTTTTGTAGAGATGATGGAGTCAAAGTGAATGCTTTGCTGCTGCTGTATGTACCTTGGAGCTGGATTTTTCTGTGTAGTCTGTGGAAGCTTGTCACCATGTTAAATGTCCAGCTTTCATTAAATCCACACCTGAAGGGTAAGTAAATGAATCCTGAATTTCCCAATTGTAGGTATGTGTGCTTTTCATGGATTTATGCCAGCTAGACTTTAGATTTAAAGAAACATTGTCATAACTTTAACCACACTGTGGCTAGGCCAAACCTCAAAGATCTTGTTCCCAGGGCCACTGCCCTTTGAAGTGGCACCACTGACAGTTTTAGCTACTGTAGGTATTTATGAGGTACAAAATTATAAAGTAAACAGGCAGAAAATGTTATTTTAACAGCATACAAGCATCACCAAGCTGATTATATTCTCGTGTTCCAAGCACTGGTGTACTCAATTTGATTTTTGTTTTCTCTCATTTCTTCTCTTTTTTCCTTTTTTCTTCTTTTCTTTTTTCTGTATGAACCTGTCCTGAAGAAACACAGAAGCAGTATTTGCCAGCTGCAATAGGAAACCTCTAGCAGCACTGATGTATATGTTTACTATGAATTGAACTCACAGCTCTTAAGTAGTACTGTGTGTTTAGCCTGTTTATTCCCCAAAGTAGTTGGAGAATTGTCTGCTTTGTTTGATGGTGGTTTATTAATGATCCTTGTGATTTATTGCTGTCACTTTATTAGATTATTTGCAAATGGGTGACAAAGCACTATGTGGATCATGCCTTGTTAGTCATAAAAGCACTCAAGAAGCCATGAAAATCAGTTAAGCTTGAACCTATTGAATAAAAGAGCATAGTGGTCTCTATTGATCAGTAGCCTTTAGATATGTAATGAATAGTAGTACTTTTGTAGCACTGTCAGATAGTGTTTTCCTTTGGATCTGATAAATTGCACTCTTTTGTACTAGTGCTTTGAGATTTGGCATAAAACATTCTTGTACTAGTGTTTCTTTCAGCTCTAGTACTGGGGTGATCTTACATGATCAAGGCAGATAAATGTTATAAAAAAACCTGGTATTTGCTCTCCCAACACAGTTTTGACCATTGAGTTAACACTGATCTAACTTTCATATGTGGCAGAAGATTGAGGACTCGATTGCAAATGATTTGTAGGATATTTTTATAGCCTGTGTGCATGATACACACAGTCTGTCTCATATGAATACACATATGCACATTGGGATTGTAGCTAATTTCTTTATAAATACAGACTTATTTCTGAATTTCTTACTGAACAGGCAAATATAGATGATTAATTTTGCATTTCTTGTTGCCTTGAAGTGTGCTGTGCTTCTATTTATAATATCAATACTTGATTTCCTCCTTTCTTTGCAGCTTGTACAGTCTTTTATAAAAACCAGAGCTGTGTTGTAGGTAAAATGTTGCTGTTTTGATTGGATGAAGTTAAAGGCAAAGTTTGTGGTGCAGAAGGCCCCAAGTCTTGCATCTGTGTCATTCCCTGAAGGATATCCCTGTTGATACAAATAGATACAGATACTTTGGAGGTGTTCACTAGGTTATTCCTCTGGATTAGAGTCACCTTCTCCTTCCATCCACTTCTCTCCCTTGTAAGAAAAATAATCAGAGGAATGAGACCAGTAGCCTATTTTATTAACAGAACTAGGGGCAATAAATTTTCAGCAGCTTTGGTTTTTTTTTTTTCATAAATGTTTTCTAATGCTCCTTCAGGTTTGCTCAGATTATCAGTGTTTGAATCAATTCCTCTTAAATGAGCCTGGTTTAGGCAATAGAAGCCAAAACCTCTGGGGACTGCCAGCACAAAAGAACAGTGACAGTAGTTTGAACATCAGCAGTGCCCTGGTGTTTAAAATAAGGAAAAGGTTTCATTGAACTCAGTATAAGATTCCTTAGGTGTGTTTGCAGCTCAGGCAAAATGCAGTCACACTTCCATCTAACACTCAAAGAAACAGTGCTTGGTAAAATCTTTGTCCCAGTGTTTTTCACCTTTCATATACAAAAGGATTCAGTTCCCTACTCCTCCTAAAGAAAACATCTATGAAGGCTGACAACTGAATTTAAAAATACAAATATCAGTAGAAATACAGTAAGGACAGTTTTCTCTGATTGGAAAGGCTTAGGTACAAGGGAAATGAAGCTTTTATGGTTCTTTACTTAAAGATACAATTTTTCAGTCTCTCTGGAACATCTGCTTTGTGACTGACTGGAGACCCCAGTTGTAACAGTTCTCTTCCAGCCAAACACCTCAGTGGGCAAACCAGCAGTGACAATTCTGGCACACAAATAAAAACTGATTGCTAAGGTGGATGAACTGTGTCCTGTCTGTTGGTTTAGCTACTTAATTCAGGATAGAATGCCTTCAGTTGATATTTTGACTCTTTTAAGTTTTTTCAGTTACTTCTGAATTAATTAATGTAATTAATTCTTATATTAAGCTGGTTCAAAAGCTCTCTTGGCAACCCTGTAACACAGTGACCACCTAAACAGTAAATGAAAACATAGCTAAAAAGGCTCAAAGGTTACTAACATCTGCAGTACATTAAAAAAGGTTGCAGAGCTCTAACACATGACCTAAGTGCCAGCATCCTTGCAGAATGTCTTTTACTGCAGCCTGGTTTTGCTCTGGTCTTTCTCAGAGCTGGCTCAAAGGGCAAGTAGTCTCTAATGACCACATTAATTGGCCCAACAGAATAGAGGAGGGGGAAGTGATTACCATCTCAAATCACTAATATCTATGTAAATTTTTACATTAAATTAATCTAGATCAGTGTCTAACTCATTTAATAAATGTTTCTTATTCTAAGAAGGCAACCATAATTAAGTTATGAAATTACAGATGTCTGGCTGAAAATTTTTAGCTACAAAATATTTTGAGGTTAAAGCAAATAATTTCTTGTCTATGTAGCAATTCTGATAAAAAGGTCTTTCTGGCTGCTGTCATAAAAAGAGCAGTCACTGCACTTTAAATGTCATCCCATCATTTAAAACTTTAATAATCATTTCATTTTCTGTGGACAATACTGAAATATTGTCAATTCCTAGATGAGTCAAATGATGATACCCCAACCCAATCATGTTTTATTGAAGAAGAAGAGATCATGGTATGACTTGCCATGGAGATCAGCTAAACTGGGCTGAAAGACAGTTTGATCAGGGAAGTTTTCCATTCATTGCTTGCAGCTTTCAAGGTGTCTGTAATCTGCCTACTCAGAAGAATTTATCTCTGTGACAATTTCAGAGAAACCATGTGTGTGCAGTCCCTCTCATTTGTATGTGACATACTCACATCCCATTTGAAGACTCAGTCCATCCATGCTGCCTGGAGACAGTGAGGAGCAATAACAAGCAGTGGATATAATTCTGTTCCTATTGAGTAAAATCCTACTCCATGGCCTGTCCAGCAGGAAATAACATCCAAACACACCCAAAGGAAAAAAAAAAAATAAAAAAAAGAAAGGCAAAATAAAATCCAGAAAGAATTGATACTTGGCTTCCACACCCTAAGTTTAAAAATTTTTACCTTGTGGTGTGTCTGTTATAAACTGCTCTGTGTGACTTAGAAGTTTTAGTAAAATTGAAACTCAGAAGGCTTCTTAAATGTGGGAAAGGGCTGGCACATTGCTGGGACTTTAGTAATAATAAAAAGTAGCAAGATTGACACGAGAGATGCCTGACTTGAACACAGCTCCGTGGCCTGTGCAGCATGGACAGTAAAAGCTCCTAATGTAGCAATTTGAGTAGTTGTTAGGAGAACAGCAGCAGTCCAGGAAATTTACTTTATGGTTTCTCTCACTGAAAAAGTGCACTTACAGACACATGGCTTAAAAAAAAAAAAAGATTTATTACTCAGCATAACCCGATCTGGCACCAAAGTAGTATTTTCTACTAATGCACTAAATTATAGAGGTAGCAAACAGTGTGTTTGATGTGTACTGAATTACTATTCTTAAAATAAAATACAACAAAAATTGGAGCAGTGCTTCCTGAGAACCAGAAAGATGCCCTTCATATTTTATATCACATATATTTTCTTAGTTCTTGATTTGGGACAGATTAAGGGTCTGGCAGTCTTACCCTGGGGTTAGTCAGAGCAAGACTCTCCTAAACTGCTCTGTCCTTCTGTCTGTCTTATTCTTCATGCCTCATGCAGGCTGCTTTTTATTCAGGGGTCTTTCTCCTACACCAGCCATGGAGAACCACCACCATCTCTAATGACAGTTTTGTCAATACTATTTTTATTATTATTATTTGCTTGCAGTAATATTGTAAAGTGAAAGTAGATTCTTGATCCATTTAGCTTCCACTTCCCCAGGACTAGTCTAAAGAGATTCTCATCATTGCAATGAAAATCTCTCAGTACCAGCTCCATTTGGTTAAGAAAAGAGGGCAAAAACATGAATAGGGTTGTTTTCCTTAAGCAGTTTAGCACAATGCTGATGACAGATCACAAAAAAAAAAAAAGCTCACCAATATTTAAGTAGATAACAAACCCACCTTTGTGAAATGGCATTTTCTTTATATAGCAATGAGAAATAATTCCATCCAGAAAACATTTGCTAGAGATATGAGACTGTAAAAGATCTCTTAAATCTTTGAATCCAGATCTCACTGTTGTGTTATTCCATGAGTAAAAAATACATTAATAATGCAATTTCTGTATATTCTACATGAACCCATGCAGTTTCACCTTAAAATCAGAGTTACTCCTCTTCTGCTCTCTTCCAGTATCCCACTTTACTGAAGATTAAATACAATCCTATCATTTCATTTTTATCACTGAAAATTTTTCTCATTCTGTTTTTTCAAAAATACAATGTAGTCATGACACAAAGCAGCAATTATATCCATTAGAAAAGACATTTGTGTTGTTGATGTTGGAAAGGAGAGTGCAATCTCCAGACATCCACTCCAGTATTTTGGGTAAAAACATTTTTATTAAAACAAAAACTAGGGTTGAGCTTGCTTTGATTATTTTGATTTTCTTTCCCAAATAGAAAGTTCCAAAAAGGAGGCCAAATGAGTGCTATAAATTATTTTATAAGATGACTGTAGGTTGTATATTGCAAAACAACGAAACCAAACAAACCAAAAAGCTCTGGTATTAAGCAAATGAAAAACCCATTCCAGATGGAAAAGAGCTCAGGAGTCAGAGCTGTTCAGAGTCCAGAATGCTCTGTCAAAATTAGGTTATATTAGTGTAGTCTTGAAAAGGAGGTTTGGAAAAGAAGCAGAGTTAAAACAGGAATTAAACTGTGTTTGACAGTCTAAATGGAATACATTTCCTAGCTCCAAATGGCTGCACAGTACTCCTGTAATGGGTGTTTTGGTCAAAGCATAATGAGAAGAGAAGGGGGTAAATTATTTCATTTATCCAGACTATAATCAATCACTTCCAGGAAAATAAGTCTTTCATTATTTTCCAGCAGCAATAGGAGTTGTTAAGTATATTATTTAGATGTACAAATTGCTTTATGAAAGAAAAAAAATTAAGAATTATTAGAGAAACAAGATGCACAAAATTAATCTGTAAATTTTATAGCTATTCATAGTCATTCTGCTGTCTTTGTGCCTCAATAGATGCCTTTTTTCTTTATTATCTCTAAAGTGCCAATAGTCACAAAAGCATGAAAGCAATAGAAAAGGTGGAGAAGCCTCTGAGGAAAAGGAATTTTTTCATCTGATAACAGGTCCAGCCCCAAAGCCATAAAGACCTTTCCTGAAACTTTTAGGACAAAAGTATACTGAATTTTACTGGATTTACTTCTGATGGAAATTCTCTAATGGTACTATTGATTTCTGAACAATGATAGAAATGATTACATGAAATGATGGTAGGCAAATGAACAGAAAATATTCTGCACAGCTATAATATCCAAGAATTTCTCAGTGCTTAAATTTGTATTGTCTTATCTGGTCATTTGTATTGTCTTATCTGGTCATTAGAATGATATCATTTCCAAATTTAAAGAGCAGGAAAGCTGAATCACAAGCAAGTCAGTCTTGTTCTCATTGAAGTCAACACTATAATGCCTGGAGACCATCTTTGCTATATAGAATGGAAGACCAAACCTAGAACAGTAAGGATTTTTTTTGCCAATGTGCACTTCATAAAAAAAAATATAAAAAAATAAAAAAAGTTACAGAAATTATCTTTTATTTTCTAAATGTGTTGCAATGCTCTGAAAGACTCTTTGCTCAGGACTTACAAGAATAGATTCAGTGTTTCTATCTTTCCTAGAACCTCCAGGGTCTTGGACAGAGGGAAAAACCAGATGAGCCCGAGCCAATCTTGCCAAATAAAAAAAGTAAAAATAAGAAAGCCCATGAAACAAGCAAAGCCAGGAAGTTAGTGCTACACTAATTATTAGCTTCCAGGAGTCATTTGACATGCAGGAATTTCCTATAGGCAATATTGTGTCTAAATGCAAAGCTCTGATGCTTTGCAGACTCTCTGAAGGCCCCTTGCACAGGTTGCTATCAGGTAACTTTGTCATGGAGCAGCAATGGATGGATGGAGTCTCAGCTGTGCTCTTGAACGTGCCTATACAGAGCTCTCCAGCTTTGCAGATGACAGCAAAGTAATCTCTTGTGATACTGCTCTACTTTTAGTGCCACCTGAATCAATCTGTTACCTGGGAAAAGCCTGGAATCTTTAAAAGGGTAACTCAGTCCAGAAGCAGACAGCTCTAAAGTGTAGGTTTAGGTATTATGTAGCTGCATGTCAGTTTTATGGACATAATCCCTCAGTTTTAACTGAGCTTTTTAATTTCACCTAAAAAAGAAGCCAACTGAATTCTTCCAACCTCTTTTAATTCCCAGCTCTGTGTGCAGCTTCACTTAGTGTTTCTTATAACAAAAGGCTTTTAAAGTTGATAAATGGCTGCAGAGATTTTGCTTTACTTTGTTGCTTTTCTATTTATTTAACCAAGAGCAGTTCTTTTAGTCCTGACCTCAGCCTTGTCAAATAGACTGTGTTTGTCAAACTGCTCATGCTCCCATTAACTCCTAGCTGTTTCAGTTGTCAGATTTGATGAATGGTTCAAATGCTGCGAGCATCATTAAAAGCAGGGATCCTGAGGAAAGTATTATGCTATACTGAGTCCAAATACACACCATAAATAGGAAAATTCCAAGCAAAGAAAATCTTTTATTGCATAAAGGAAATTGCAAGTGGTTTAAACTAATCTCTTTTAATGCCATCTTTCATATGTGCAGGAGACAAGAAAAAGCCGCTCAGGTTTCATGGTCGGTATTATCTCTTCATAGTTAAAGAACATTAGTGGCTTTATAACCTTATTTACACAGAGTTCATGTAAGTGGGTCTGCTTGGGGGAACAGGCCTGCTCAGTGGGAATAAAAGGGGCAGAAGAGTTCCCACAGTGCTCTGTAGGTCCGGAGGGTCTGTCCCTTCCCAAAACACAGCCTGCAGTTTCTGTAAGCGTGGGTTTCCCCGAGTGAAATCACACAGCACAGCTGTGGTTTGCCCTGCAGGACTGGCAGTGCCCAGAGCAGCACAGCTGAGCTGTCCCCCAGGAGCTGCCCAGGGAAGCTGGCCAGACCTGGCACAGCTCTGCTGCCAGCTATGCCCCAGGAGCTGCTCCGCTCTGGGCTGTGCCTGCCCTTTGCCACACTTACAGCACAGCAAGGGCACAGCTCAGCACCAGGGCTGGCAACCAGGCAATGCCTTCAGCACAAGAATCACTCTTGGTTTTGTTGAGTGTTGTTCTGCATTCTGGGATATTTTTATCTGCTGAAGTCTACCTAAAGGCCAAAGGTCTGCTGTTGGAATTTATTTTTTTTTTTACATTCTCGAGGCAGATAAAATTTTTCAGATGAATATTTATAAAGAGATACATATAAGTTATACACTTCTAGACTGGAGACACTCCTCCGCTTATTAAGGTCAAGACAGAGTTACTGGGGTATTTTTTTATTATTTTTGTTTTTAAAATTTGTGATTTAAGTGCATATGCATACAGGCTGGTTCTAATATTCCTGAGTGTTACTCATGTGGAATTTTCATCATGATAAGTACACTGCTGCAGTAGATTTTTCCTGGGCAGCAGTACAAACCATTACAATGAGGACAGCAGGCAAACCATTACAGCAATTCTGAAACAGGATCAGAAGTAGGTCATCAAAGTTTATCTTTTCCCAAACTACAGCAGAACATCAACTTTTTTGCTTATTGTTAGAAGATAGCAATTATTTATTGATCCCAGGTTTTTATGAAACACAGAGGAAGCAAATAGACTTCCAGTTGTGTCAGAAACTGCATCAGCCAGGGTTTGCCTTCAGTGAGTGTAACTCTTCCTGGCTGCTTGAGCACAAGCAATGGCAGAAACCCTCTCTCTGCTATTGCAGTTAATTCAGACTTTAGTTTTGAGATCTTCTTTCCAAAACTTTAGTTTTGGAAAGGTGATGCAGGAAGTCAGTTACTGAATGTGAGGCATCATTACCCTAAATCAAGGATTTTCATCACAGCCCAGCATAAATCTAAAGATGCTGTGAGAAGCATTGACAGCCTGTTCATGTCAGTAATTTTTCCCTTACCTAGATGTCACCAGTGGCAGAGTGCAGAGGTGAGCTCTGGCTTCCACCACTGCCAGGGAGGGTGCAAGGGTGGGCAGTGAGAAGCCTTCTGCCTGCTGCCTGCACCAGGGATATCCAAACTATCCCACACACTCACTGCCTGAGTGATGAGAGAATTTAATGTTTCCTCCCAGGTGAGAAGGTGCTGCTTTTTGTCTGGACTAGATTTCTCAGGTTTGCCTGCATTTAGATCACAGGGACTGGATGTGGACAATACAAACTTAATTGATTTCCAGACAAGCCATGAAATGCTATCACTGTATATAACCATGAATGTGTGGTACTATCCTAGGGTGTATCTGATGTTTGTTGCCTAGGCCTGTAAATATATATTTGGTTTTCTGAGTAGTTCTGGGGTTTCTTTAAATCTGTGGAATTCTCAGTTCTTTTGTTATTCACTGGGGGGTAATACTATTAGTGAGCAAAATACTTTCATTAGAACAAATGCTTTCTTTAAGCCTCGAATTATTCTTATTTCTGCCTGTAGCAGAAATTAATTATTTATTAGGCAAAACAAAGGAAAGCTGCAACCCTTCCCTAATGAGGCTTCATTCACTTTAATCATGATTTGTTGGTGTCTCTGGATTTCTGTTTCTCTCAGGAGTACTGACTTCATTTGATTAGCCACATTCAGACTGTCTATAGGAGCAGGCTCTGTATTTACTATTCCATTCTATTGGTCAGAATTCTCACCATCAGGGTAGCTGCATCTCTGAATTAAATATAACTATGTACATGCACTGGTGGGTACCAAGCCCCCAGCCCACACATGCTCTCCCACTAAGACCAGTGAGACCAGCATTTATGAGAAAATGGAGTTCTGCAGGCTCAGTTGGTCTATAATGAAATGTGACCTTGACCTGGGAAAGTGGGATTGGAGATGCCAGTATCTACACACTTGTTAAAGCACTGAAATGAGAAATTTGGCTCATAGCTACTGAAAAAGGCATCAGCAATGTTAAAGCAAAGCAAGAAAAAAAAGCTTGTTTGCTGTGCCCCCTTGTTCAGCAAATAAATGATACTGTCAGGAGTTTTGAAGCAAGCACTTCAGCCTGTTCCTGGAAAGCATCATTGGCGAGAAAAATAATTTTCACTAGAACTCAAGAACTGAGAGGAAAAGCATTGTACAAATCATTAACAAGCTGGCCCACAGGCAGCCAAGCTAAAGAGGGCTCATTTCCTATGGGTTTCTGTCTCTCCTGCCTCATCATCTGCTTCCCAGCTCTCCTCCACCATCAGCCCTGCTCGTCCTGCGTGCCTGCAGCACCTGGCAGGGAGCACTGTGTCCATGGCAAGGACACACTGCTGTGTGTGCAGCCATCAGCTGTCCCCAGTTTGCACAGGACTTGTCAGAACTTGACTCACTGAGACCTCTGCCCTTCTGTAAAATGGAGTTAAAACTGGGGGGAAAGAGCAAACAGATGACAGGCAAACATTCATATGACACAATTGTGTTGAAACCTCCCTAAGGAACTGTGTACTCTTTAGTAGTCAGTATTTTTAGAGATTAGATATTTTGCTTATTTTGGAAAGCAAGTAGAAAGATGCATAGAAACAACCACTGAGGTGGCAGCATGCTTTCTCTGAGTAAATACCCGCAAGGACATTCCAGATTACCATATTCCACAGCACACATATCCTAACCCTGCTGCTTATACCCTTGGATTAAGGTGCACCCCAGACACTGAGGACCTGAGATGCAGAAGCCCCTTATCAAACCAGCCTGCCCCCCTTGTTTGGTGGTCTCCAGGATTGCTGCATTTATGTCATCTGGACATTTGAATGTTTGGAAGACAATTTGAAATTTAAAAGACTCCTACTCAACAGAACAAAAGAACCAGTTTCTCCTTGAGGGTGATGCTGGTGTTGCTGGACTGCAACATGTTAATTTATCCCAGCATTTCTGAGTTGGGTGGTTCTCTTTACAATTGTCATATTTTTCTGTCATGACCAATTAATTGTAGGACTAACTCAATGTAGCTATGATACCCTCAATACTGTGCAGCAGAATTGTTTGAGCAAGTACACACTTTTCATTTTCTTTCCTCTGTTTTGCTTGCTTGCTTGTCACTTCAGTTTGCCCATGAGTGTTTGCCTTATGCTGTTTCCACTCAGAAAGAATGCTAGGGCTGGATAGTAAATAAGGGACAAAAATAGTATCAATTGAGATAACAAAGAGGGTCTGTGTGTGTGGCTTTTAAGAAATTTTGAAGAAATTTTGCATCACTTGAAATTTTCTAGCTTTTATTAAACAATAAAAATTATATATTTTCGTTTTTGTAGTAATCAATTAAGCTATAAGTAGGGGAGACTTTTGCTCAGTTTTGAAATTCATAGATATGACAGAAAGGAATTACTTTCCCTGACATTAAAATATTAAATCATCATCAGAATTTGCCTCTGGACTCACAGATAATAATTCATTTATCTCCTGTTCTCTATTTTACCTTTGTCTCACAGGCATAATGTAATACTTTTCTCACAGAATATACATCTCCAGTAGTGTGTATGTTGGACAAATTTAACTAATAAGTTATATGGGCAACAAGTCCTTGCTGGTTAGAGAGTTCTTGGTATTTCTCCTTTCATTTTTCCCTTTCCAATAGATACATCCTACAGAGCTTGAAAGCTTTGGAAGGGGTTAGGTGTAACTTAATCATTTACCAGTAATTTAGAAATGTTTACTTGTACCTAAATTTTGTTCTTCTCTATCTCTTTTTGTCATTTCTGGATGAAGAAAGGTATTTCTAGCAGTGGCAAAAATATTGGCATTTTTCCCCAGTGCCCAGAAACCATGCAAATGGTAAATGAAATTTAATCATATGGTGTGATCTCCAGCTCCCTGGGTCACTCACCAAAGTAAGTGAGGCTGAAATTCCCTCATGTTACATCTTTCTGCTCTAAGTTATGGTGTTGTCTCTTTGTTACAGAAGTTTTGATTTTATTCTCTAACACTAATTCCTTCTTGTCTTTTAGGTTTTTTGTCCTTCTAGTCATGTGAATTTTCAGCCCACCCAACACTCTTCTGAGGTACCTGGTACTTGCTGCATTTGCTTCAGCCTCCTAGAAATTCCAGGATCTTCTTGACTAGTATATTATGGGAGTTGTTGCATTCAGATAAACTGTAATTCTAAATCAATAATCAGCTGCTTGCTAGAATATTTCAGCTGACATCCCTGTGATTCTGTGTTGTATTTTGCTTTGCTTTTTCTGAATATTCTGTTAGATTTCGGCTCCTACAAACTATTTAGAAGCATCCTCCAGACTAGATCTTTATCCATCTTTAGAAAAGACATTTTGCATGAGTTGCAGGAGGTCATGGGATTGCTGCTTTTTGGGATGAAGGCTCACTGAAGACTTAAGTGAGGCAGAGAACCTGACTAACTCCCAAAGGCTAAAGGTATCCAAATTGTTATGGTCTAACCCATAACTGTCCTAAGAAGGAGTTAAGTATAACAAATAGGTGGGAATTTCCATGCCTGAGTTCTGCACCAGAGTTTTTACATTCCAAATCATCATAAATGCTTGTTTTTCCCAAAACACAGACACCCTGCTGACCTCTCTGATTTTCTGACATAAACTAAGAATCTTTTCATGATAATCAGAGTCAAGCATCAGTTCCAAAAAGCCATTGCTGTGCATTATAGGCACTTATGCACATTAGAAAACAAAACAAAACAAGCAGTCTACCACTTTCCGGGATTAATGCTATGAAGGATTTTATGGGTGGTCCATAAGTGGACAGAGCGTTGTGCTAATGTGTGACTGCATGGCAATTAAGCTTAATTAGGGAAGGTTTTGAAAAAGACAGATGAAAGTAAATATGGGAATGAAAGCAACTGTGCTTTTGGGGACCACACTCTGCCACTCTGGTTCATGTCGGGTTCTGCTGCACATCCAGCAGTTTGTCCCACCAAGCGTTTTTCTCAGGAAGGGGGACTCTCAAGAGTGCATTCTTCAGCCAGTCTCTGCTGAGCTCACTGGTTTCAGGAGGAGACAGCTGCACTTGCAGAGCAAGAGCAGCAGAGATGACCCTGCCTGCGTGGCCATCCGGTTTAGCTCAGCACTGCCTCTTTTCTGCGCGGAGTAACAAAGGTAATCAGCAATGTGGGATTGCAGGAGTGCTCGGGGGACAGGTTTTTACAATTTCGTATTTTTAGTGCTTTCTCAGATTTACAACTGAGCACTCCATATGGGACATCTGATTCTGGTTGAAGTGATTTTCTCTGGTGAGAAACCTCAGTAGGCAGACCTGGAGCAGTTTCCAGGCTTCCACACTGCATGGTTTGAGGGCACTCCATAAAACTCCAGGTCCTCTGCTCCTCAGGGTTTCTGTGCTCACACTCTTTCTGAACTAAGTGCCCTTCTTCAAGAAAGTTTTAAAGGAAATGATATCAAAATGTTGAAATCCTCAATGGAATATATTTGCTTTTTTCTGCTCTGGACTAAGTGGCTGTTACTGCAGGCACTGTTATAGTATGCTATGCTATATTGGATTTTATTAAATTATGGAAAATAATTAAGTAGAAAAGCAGAGGAAAAATGATACACAATCTGCAGGCAGATCTTTTTTTAGCTTAAATAGTGTCTGGTATTGCTTTTCTCCAGGACATAGGGATGTTTTTTTTTCTCTAATGAACTTTTTACATCCGAGATGAAATACTGATTCTGTGGACAATTTATTAAGAAAAGCACAAGTTTCATGTGAGGAGTTTTCAGTCCAACAGGGAATTTATATGTGGAAATCATATATAGGTATAGGGCAACACCTCATAAAAAGAATGACTACATGGTCAGCAGCTGTAATTTATGTTCATTCTCTTTTAATAAAAAAATACGTATTCTGGCCAATCTTTTATTTTTTTTTTTTATTGCAGCTCAGCAAGGAACCCTCAACTGTAGCTGTTTAACCTCCTGACTTCCTTTGGTTTGTTTCTGAAAAAAAGAAAGCTAAACCTAGTACTTGTGTTTTCAGTTACAGAGTTTATACATATGTGAAAGGTGTGATCAAGGATGCCTTTCTCCACTGAAGGATGCTGAAGTAAGTGTTGATAAAAACATCCCACATAAAAGTGTTAAAATGAAAACAGAGACAAGAGGATGCTAAATAGAGAAAGGAAGCTGGATCTGGGATTTGATGACTGACCATAAGCAGCTGTGCACAGGTAATCCAGATACATGTCCTAATGCCTAAGCTCTCCAGGTTAGGTATATATTTATCTGCACTACTCAGATAAAAATTTGCAAATGAGGTATGTGTCCATAAATCACAATCTTCTTCAGGTCAAATGCTGTGAAAATCTGTCAAATTAAAAACTATATTCCTAGAAATTCCAGGGTCTGGTGGGATCTGTGGTGACAACACTTGTGAGAGGATCTAGTACAATCTCCTTGGCAGAGTTGTTAATCAGCTCTCCATAGGCTCACTTTTCAGCGATGGTGATCAGATTTTGGTGGAAGTTTGGTGGATGCAGCTAGGAAGCAACAGGGGAACAAGCCATTTCTTCACTAAAAGCCTAAACCCAGCATTTATTACTTCCTCTTGGGTCACAGAAGCATCACTCATTCTTTCAGTTTGACAATAACCACTCCCTTTTCATCTTAATCTCCCTAAAACATTCTGCCCTACATCTCTATTGCACATGCTGTAAATGCCCCTTCTCCAGCAGTATTTCTGCTGTATTCCTGCTGGCACCTTCTGCAGCAGCCAGACCTCTGGGCATTCCTGGGACAGACTCAGAAGGGAATTCTCTGAAAGGCAGAGGCCAGCATTGCTCTGTTAATGACAAGAATTCACCTGCATTAGTACTGGCTGCTTAACAGGAATCAACAGAGCACCAAGATTTGGCCTTCTATGATTTGGATACTTTCTAAATTATATTTTTATGTCAGAATGCTGCCATGTAGCTTGTTGGAAGACTAAGGGAAAACAAATTTTTACCTTTTGAGGAGAGCTGCAACAGCAGCTGTAGCTATTCTGCCTATGCTTTCCCCACACTGCAAGCCTTCACAAAGCTTTAAAGCCAGAGAAAGTGAGCTGCCAAAAATAATGCACTAACAAAGCAGATGAGTCCATTATTCCCAGTTTTCTAGGAGATATGTTTCAGTCTGTGTGTTCTGTATTCTATATTTCAGTATCTGTTCTGTATTCTGTATGTTTCAGTCTGTGTTCTATCATGTTCCTGCAAGAAATGTTTTATATTTAGAGGTGAAGGAACTCAGGCTTGCTGGTATTTTTTGATTCCTTTCTAACCTGCTCTCCTTCTTTTTCTCCCCACCTCCTTCCCTTTTTTGTGGCTTTCTGGTGTAAGTGGCCCCAGCAAACCCCTGTTCAGGATCCAGGAGGAATCCTTCACTGCCAGCCTAAGGAGAACATTGGTGACAGCCGCCGAAATGCCTTGATCACACACTCCCAGCACCCTGCCCTGCCAGCAGCAGGAGGAAAGTCCAGTTTATGTTAATAAGGTGCAGAGACTGGCCAAAATATTTTGTGAATTTTCTGGCTCAAAAGAGTAATGAAGCTACCTCTGTCTCAGTGCACTGGCACAGAAGCAAACTAAACAACTGGGAAACGTGTTTCAGAGGAGAAATACAGAGCACAAACTCCCTGGATTTCACACTTCCACTGGAGGCTGAGCTTTCCCTCTTTCTACCTCTTTTCCAGGCTGGCTGAAGAGTTTTGCACAAAAAGTGGGAGGGATGGGGGAGGGCGATCAGGCTTTTCTGCAGATTAGCTTCAGGCAGCTCTTGCCAGACCAAAAGTTACATTGGAAAGCATTTCTTAGTTTATACCAAAACAATTAATTGTTTAATATGTAAAGTAAAACCAGAAAGTTATTCCCATAAATTTGGTTTCAAATCTACCTTTTTATTAGCTTTGAGCAAAAGAAACCTCACTGCTGGGAGCACAGTCAGATTCTTTGGGCTCTCTTCAAAAAGCTCTCTCTTTTTGTCATTCCTCTCTGACCTCCTCCCTGCTAGTCCCGGGATGAAAAGCAAGCCAAAGATCTGCTGAGAAATGGGCCGAGCCACTGCTGACCTTTGCAAATCCAATTTCTTCAAAGCGAGAGCTAATCGACGCGTTCCCACGCTGTGTATTGCTGAAACTTACGATGCAATTCAAGGAATGAATTCACCATGGTGCAATCTCATTTTGAATCCAGTTTTCTTGTTATGTGTCAGAGGGTGAAGGAGGCAGAGTGTGGTACAAGTTATAGAGAGCAGTCACAACCAAGTTTCACAAACTGTGGAAGTCTGTCTCTGAAAAATTTTGCACTTTGGAAGGGCTCCTTCTCTTAAAATCTAAAATATATTGCTCTCCCTCCCACCTCCTTCTACTTTCTTCCCCCTCAAAAACAGAGACATTTTGCAGTTATTTAAAACAAAAATAAGCTAATGAGAGTTTGCACTGAGCAATCTCCAAACAGATAAAAAATAGGCTCTAAGGGTATTTTATCTGATGTGTAACCAAGGTGCCTTTTGGGGAGATTGGTGTGCACAGGAGCTGTAGGTGCTGCAGAGGGAGCTTTAAAATTCATGTCCAAAATTCATATTCTCTCACTTTGCATATCTGACCTGGTATGAGCACTATTCTGGTTTTACAGCAGCCAGAGTGGTCCACTCAGTGCGAGGTTTGGCAATCTCTGCTGGGTACCGCAGCTGCGCCGGCAGGATCCGTGCAGGAAAAGCACATTGGCATTCCCAACCCAAATCTCATAATCTAGTTCCAACAGGTGCCTGGAGACTGGCCCCCTCCCTGTTTCCCAGAAGGTGCTGCCATTTGTTTCCTGCTCCAGTGGCCAAGGCCTGGCTGAGCACTGCCTCTGCACCCACATCCCGCTGGCACGCTCCCGGCGGGGCGGGTTTGCGCAAGGCTGCAACTCCTTGTCTGGGGCAAAAGGGACACAGGAGGACTCTCATTGCTCCTTTAGCTCCTGTGGGGCATGTGTCATGGGTAGCACATCCCAAAGAATTGCTTTCAGCAGCCAAAGAGAGCAGTTATGTCACTGCCAGCAGGGGTTGGGCTTGCTGTGCCTCCCTCGGGATGTCACCTGTCCAGCTGGGAAGTCCTGGCATGGCAGGTAGCAGCCAAGCTGCTCCACTGTTGGTGCCTCACCACAGACCTCCCAGACTGGGGTGTTCTGGCCAGTTTGGCCACGTAGTAGAACCAGAGATATCGTCATTTACTTTTTTAGCTCATTACCACCTTCACTGCACAAGTGTCATTCCACCATGGCTGAGGTAATGGTGAATCAGGTCCTTGGGCTAATGGGCTGAACTGTGCCTTGGCTGTAAACTAAAGGCTTCCAGAGGAAGCCTCAATGCTCTCATTTTGTATTTGTCCCTAGGAAAGCAAATGAAGATATATCATTGTTCTCAAGATTGCTGAAAGAAGCAAGTCCTTTTTTAAAATTTTATAAACCAGTCATGAATAGTAAATTTCTTCTATTCATGACTGGTTTATAAAAGAGTTTGCTAACTAACCAGATCTGAAGAACTTTCGTTCTCAGCAAGTATTGCAATAAGTGAATTGTTTGTGTTTTTATTACTTTCTCCATATTTTTTTTATCCTCTTTCCCAAGATTTTCCAGTCTTCTGGACATCAAAGATTTTGGAGAAGAGGTTGTATAAACTGGATAGGTAACAGCTGTTACCAGATGGATTTACTGGTGGAAAGGGGAGAGGGCTAATTTGTTTTATGTGTTTCCTCCCACCTTTCACTGTGGCACACTGTTCCTGTCCTGTGACAGGGAGTGTCCTTGCACAGAAGGAGCCCTTGTCCACAGGTTTACACCTAACTTTGGGTTTTGGTGTTGGTTATAAGTGACTTTTCCAAGTGCCTTCTTCATAGCTCTTTTACCTAGTCCTCCAGTAGTTTATTAGAGAGAAAAAAAATGAGAGAGCAGCTCTAATATTGTTAGATAAAGCACTGATTGATAGATTTTCATTTCTAACCTTTTCAAGTCAGAAGGTCTAGTTTGCTTCACTTTTGGATATCTCAGGACACTTAAAGTTGGATTTATTTTTGCAAAATAAATAATTGAATTCCTCCAGAAAGGTCATAGTACCAAAGGAGGGTTTCAGCTGTATCATCTCTGTTGTGCCCTTCTGTTTAACATGGAAATGAACATTTGCATGAATCTTCTTTATTTCTTCATCTAGTTTAAAATTCCTTCTATTTGTCTTTTAGATTGCTGACTGTTTAAGAAAGGTCAGAGAGGGGAAATGGTGATTTGTAATATTGCAAAGCACTAACTGGTAAAAGAGATTGTGTGTGTGTATGACAACCTGATTTTTGCATATTGCTGTACCAACAATATCTGATCTCATTCAGATAACAGTAAAGCAGCCTACAGCTTTGACCAGATTCAAAGAAACTCACACTTCTTGTTCTTTTCTTTCTTATTTTGGGTTTGATCTACTTGCTTTGACATTTGCATGTTGTGTTTTTAAGTACTTACCCTCACGTTTTTCAAGCTTCAGCAAGGGAGAGCACTTTCAATATATATTGTCTGCAAAAAGTGTCCCATGTCCTCTGAATATGCTGACATTCAATCTGATCTAAAAATTTGAGGACTGGCATCTTCTCAGTCTAGTCTCTTTCTTCCTGGGGTAGCCTAGATTGATACTTTTGATCCTTTCCTTCTCTGAGCAAATTCAGAATCCATTGCCATTGCAGGAGAGGAGACTCTGGCTTCACCCAGTCTGTGAGGATCCTCAGCCCTTTGCAAAAATGCTCAGATTCTCATGGAGTTTAACTCTTCTCTGCAGCTGGCCTGGGGGGGTTAGCTGGGGGAATATCACTGGAGCAGATATCCATGTCAATGGCTGCTGGACTGCTGTCAGGAAAAAAGGATCCTGTCTGGAGAGGGATAGAGCAGAATCCATACCCAGAAAATCATCTGTAATGTGATTTTAGGCTTTCAGCCTTAATTAATTTCAAACTCTTTTCCTGCATCTCTTTTATTCACTCATTGAGTACTGCTCCATATAGGTAAAGGAAATGATCAGGAAAAGAGAGGAAGTTATCCAAAAGAGCAACTGAGCTTCTTTGCAACACTCAAGAGTATTTTTTTCTGCACAACTAGTGGAGAAATTGGAATAGCTCTGCCAGTTTCAAGGCAAAGTTTTCCATCTTTACTGAATATTTAGACCCCAATAAGAACCAAACTACAAAGCCAATAGCAAAAATATGGAGGAGGCTCAAGACTAGCTGGGTAGTTTGCTGCATGAACAGGGAAGCGAGGTCCTTGATTTTTCTTTGAACAAAATGAGTTTACTGGGTAAAATAGGGAGAGAAAGAGGTGTCTGAGTAATAGTGAGAGGTGTGGTGAAATCTAGGTTGTAGTCCCTGCTTTAGACAGCCCTTTCTATATGCCAAGTTAATAACCATGCAGGTGAATTAGTTACCCTGTTATCTCTGGGTCCCCAGGCTGGGTGCAAGCACTTATGGAACTAAGCACATTTAATGCTTGTGCAGTGACAAAAACTGAAAGTCACAGCCTTTTAAAAGTGTGCTAAACAGACAATCTCACATCCAGAAGAGGGGATCTTGTTGGCAAGCCTAAGAGTCAGCAGGAGCTTGTACAAGTGGTACCAAATGGTTGCCAAGCCATGAAAGCAACAGGTAATTCAGGTGTGGTGTCTCAGTCTGCTGCTGTCTTTAAAGTGAGGTTTGTGAGCTTGGGTGCAGGCTTGTGCAGGTAGTGTGTGTCAAGTTGAAGCTACATTTCAATAAATCACAGAAAGGTTTCTGTTGGAAGGGACCTTAAAGTTCATTTTTCCAATGCCCCTGTCATGTGCAGGGCACCTTCCACTAGACCAGGTTTCTCAAAGCCCCTTGCAGGGATGGGGCACCAAGTTTTGGGTTTTTTTGTTTCACTCCACAAGTTGCTGGCACAGGAGCTGAAGGGCTGTTTTCAGTGCACTATGGATAGATGCTGCTGTTGTTATTTTTACTAATTCCTCATCATGTATTTCAGGCTCTGCAGTGACAGTGATGATTAAATAAAAAATAAGAAATCATTAGCTTAGCTAAGTATTTTCCATGAAGGAACATTTATTTATGGTGACACTGAAATATCATAGCAATGCTCTGAAGCAGTACAGAAACTCTGAATTTTTATGTATATAGCCAACAGGAGATTAAAGAAGTTTGGCTCAAGAGCTTTTACTATGAAGACAGAACAAGACTTTTCTTTTAATGTACTTGCATCTTCATAAAAATCTGTTAAACTGGAGCTTTCAGAGGAAGTGTAAAGCACAAGGCAAATTAAAGTACAATAACCCTGAAAGGACAAAGTAATCTAACCAGTGATGTAGTACTTACAGGAAAAAGAATTGAGATTACTGATGGCTCAGTGCACAGAAGCAGCATTTATTATGATGGAAAAGTGTATACTGTGAATTAATTCTGTCAGTTTTGTGCTGGCCTGTTTCTCATTTTACATGGCAAATACTTTGATCCATGTTATAATGTAGGTACTTTTAGAACCCTGGGAAATTTGCTGTCCCAATCTACAGATGAAATAATTTAATCATAAGTATTTCACCAGGCATTTTTCAAACCAATTTAATTAGGTTTCATTGTTTACAGGCTTTGAGTATAGCATCCAGAGATAATTTAAGAGTGCAACCTGCTTGTCAACTTGAAAGAAAATGAAAAATTGGCTAATTGTCATTATTTAAAACTCCAGTGTTCAAGCTGGAGTATCTGTGGGGCTTTTTTTTCCTTTGAAAGAATTTCTTCTTTTTATTAATTTCTCTCTGTAATCTTGCCATTCCTGTGCCTGTAAATACATTTATTCTCATGTAGTTTAGGAGGGATTTATGGCATTGCAGTGATTTTGGATGGGTTTTGAGCTCTACTATATTCCTGTAACATTTCAGAATTTCCAGGGGCCTCAGAAGGATTGTTCCAGATTTATGCTTGTATAACACCAGCAGAATTCTATCCCTTTATACTCACATTCAGAGCTAATGCATTAGTCATCCAGGTCCCTAAACAAGTTAATTATCCAGCCCAGTTCTTCAGTGCTGTCTTAACTGTTGCACTTACAATTTTATGAATTTCATATAACATTAGATGATGGTAAATAGGTTTAAAGATAAGCTGAACTTTTAAAGATGGAAACTGTTGATATTTTTTACTAATTTCTAGATCTGTTGTATTACCAGTACTCTTTGGGAAAGTTCTGATTTACAAAATGTGATCTCACAGGATGTTTTATCTTATTGGCTTCTTGCCATATTGCCAGAGTGCAGTGTATTCAGGCAGAGGCACCCAAAGTGCATGTTCCAGCATGCAGAGAAACAGTGCAAAGCTGGTTTTCATTTTCTAGAAACAGATCCTAGTAACAGTGTTCCTCCTGCTGAATGGCTTTTTATTGCTGGCTTTGTGCTTTTGATTGAGTTCTTTGGGTTTATGTTTTTGAGACGTGTACCATATATTCACAGGAAAAATCCAAGTTTCAGAAGTTTTCTTAGAGTGGATTCAGTGCTTTTGAAATCTTTATTGGAAACCGTCATTTTCTGCCTGCTCACAAATACAGCTCTTATCTATAGCTCTACCTGCCCAGCTCAGGAAAGATCCCTTACAAAATGTTATGTGTTTTTCCACCCTTTCTCAGGAGGTGATACTCTGTAATAGAAAAAATAACCAGTTATTATGCTAAGTTTTAAAAATTGCCAAAATATATTTAAGAAAATTCAATTTAAGAAATGCTATCTGGAAAATACTAACTTTAGAAATAAGACCTTGTCTCTAACCTCAATGGAGAATTTTCAGTTTTCAAGCATCTGTGTTGTTCAGTTGAACTCTTCATTCCCCTCCCATTAGTAATTTAACATCTGTATTTTTCATAGAGCAGCTCAGCACTATGCTAAATTAATAGCAAAAGGGCCAAGCAAAAAAAGATTCTGATCAGAAATCAGAACCACTTCAGTTAAAGCCTTGCTCAGATATGCACTGAGTGGAGGTGAAGTTGGCAGTTTCACCTTGGGCAGTTCCTGTGAGATCATTTAAAATGATCCAGGAAAAGCTCTGAAGGCCAGCTCCTCAGTGATATCTGCTTGTATATTGTGCAATAATGTATCTTTCTCCTCACCTTCTTTTCATCTTTATTCATCTAGCTGTATCTATAAAATTAATTATTAGTAACAGATGAATACAGATACAATAATTCTTCCCCCCCCCCCCCCCTTCACCCCATCCTTTATATTTTGCTCTCTTTCTCTCATAGCTTATTTGATTAGTATTTTATGTCTCTTGAAGGCATGTAGACACTGTTGTACTCACTTCTTGGATAATTTTTCAAACCAGCAACATTTGAATGGCTACAAATTAAAAACCTGTTTTTTCTGAACCTCTGGTGATGCACACTCTTCTAATTTGCATTTAGGTCCCTGTGATAGTATTCTGGTAAGATCTAAAACAGAATTTTCATTTCCAAGGACTAAACAGGTTTCTGAAACTGACAGTGGAACACTCAGTACAACTTGGGTGATAAGGTAGCCCTCAGTGAAATAGCAAACAGCATTTAACAGCATTGCAGAAAGGATTATTTCCATGAAAGTGTTCAACCCAGATGGAACCAGGGAGTTTAGAAATTGTGCAGAAAGTCATTCCCTCACAAGATTTGATCACTGTCTAGGTCAAGAGTTAGATGAGGTTTAGACAAAGTTCATGTCCTGATGCTTTGCTATCCATAGTGAAAAACTTAATATGAATTTGAGCATCTGATTATGCAGCTGGTACCCTATTAATTTGTTGTTAGCTTTTTTAAGTACTGCATTTTAGAAATCTCATATTTTTCAGCCTGCATGGTGTTTCTCTGGCAGCACTTTTTATGGGGTTTTGAAGCTGTGACCAACAAATAATTTTGTTCTTGTTTCTGTAACAGTTTCTGCAAATTGTGCCAAGGCACTGACATATGTGAAGAACTGTGCATTTTTTTTTTTTTTTAACTCCATGGTTATTTCAATTTTGTAGGATTTAGTGAATAACAAGCAATATTCCCTGGAAGAAGAGCATATAGTCAAGTGCATTGGAAGATAAAAAGATGATATACAGAAATAATTTACTCTTGGGAATTCTAGTAATGTCATTTTTGGAGTTCTTCCACAAGCTTGCATAGAAGGTGGTGGTTTGCTTTATGTAACAGGTTCAGTGCTCAGTCTTATCCCAGGAGTGATTCCCCTGAGCACATCTGACTCCAGTCTGCCTCTCTTAATTTGAGAACAGTGATGGGTGTGTTCTGCATGCTAGACCACACCAGCAAAGTAGTCTCTGCACCCACATGAAGCTTAGCAGAAAAAGGCTGGATTTGGCAACATGTGTCCATCCCTCTCATTTATAAAAACACATCATGTCAGGCCCCCTCAGTTTTGACAGTGATGGTTAATCTCCTGAACAGCTTGCCTTTAATGATAATTTCCCATTTAGTATCTAATTCATGTTTGGTACTCAGGCAATGTATATTTCATGAACTGCCCTGCTGACTGAGGAAACTTCAGCTATTTTTTCTTCCAAAAAGATACTTAGCCTTACCTCCCCAGCTGCACAAAGCCAGCAATGAATAATCACTCTTACCACTTTTCTGAAATATCAAAGTGGTCTCTCTTCATGGCAGAGAATTCCAGACTGTCCTGGAGAAAGCAGGTCGTGTGAATATCTTTGCTGTATTCCTAATTGTTTGCTCTGGCAGCTCCCAGTGAAGCAGCTGGTTGTCTTTGGAAAGCTATGCTTGTTGTTTTGGGTTTGAACATCATGTGTCTTTAATTTTCAGCACTAGCCACAGGGATAAGTATCACAAATATCTGGTTGAAGGCCTTTTGCCCTTGGGAACTCAATATATACTTGGCAGCCTCTCTGACAGTGGGACTGAGGGGAGAATCAAAGTTGATTCATTGCCTTATATCCCCTCGGGGAAAAGAAAGAATAAAAATGGCAATTGCTGCTTCATTCAGTTGCCTGAGGCATGTCTTTCCTGTTTTTGTAGAGAATAAACTAATGTCATTTCTAAAACAATCTTTCCTCTGTATGAAAATATTATTCCATCCAATATCATACAGCTGATTCTGAGGCTTGACTTCCTCACATCCCACTGTGGTACTGGGTGGACTTCAGAATTGCATAAACCTGCACATAACCAGAAATGGACATTCACATCTCCCATTCAATGCCTACGTCCAAGAGAATCTACTGTCATGTTCTTCAGCTCAGCATACAGTAAACTCTAATGAAAATGGGTTTGTACAGTGCTGAAAATGGTGCTGCACCATGAAGATGGGTTTGAGCCTGCAGCTTAAGAGAACGTGGATTGTGCTTTATTTATTGTTCAGAGACTCTCATTTCCTACTGCATGATTATGACCAGCCTAAATGAGCATCTTGCTATGACTTCCAGTGAAGATATGTTCATTACTCTGCCTGTGGATATAGCTTCCCAAATATTCCCCACTTTCTGTGCCACACTGAAGGGGAACAGTCATTAGGGTGGTAACATCATGATACAAAGCCTGAGCTCCGATGTATACATTAGCTAAAGATTAACCAGGGTGCCAGCTGAGCTCTGATTCTTTTAGAAATGTGGCTCAGCAGAGCTCCAAGCTCTCACCAAGATATTTGCTCATGTCTCCATCACCCCTCATCTCAATTGGTGCAACTGCCAGAAATTATTTTCCTTAATAGAAAAACTGTATGCATTTTGCATGTTGCTCTTTGCTATGTAGATCTGGTTAATTTATGATTTCGATTTGAAAATAGAATTCAAATCTTGTAATTTAGATCTGAAAAGCATCTTTCTTTGAGGCAGTTTTTCGATTTTTCTAGGAAATCCATTCCTTTTATTTTATAATCAGCTCAACCCAGCACAAGAATCTTATGGAAGGTGGTGGCAGTTATCAACTATGCAAGTCAATAATTTTATTTTCAAGTCTCCAAGTTTTGCTGTTAGTTCTGAAATTCAGTGCTATTCTAGGGGATATGTTGTTGAGTTGATGAGGGACTTGTGATACTGCTTAAATACAAAAGAGAATTTTAGCTAGGGAAGAAGCTCTGCAAGATGAATGGGTGTATTAGCTTAGCATGGATCTGAACTTTGTCTTGCAAAACACTGCACAGGCTTTCAGTGACACAGATCCCATTGGAAACAGCTATTGTCTAACAGCTGAAAATAATAGGGCTCAAAATGGTTCTAATTATTCTGATTTGAAAGGTAAGTTGGTATGGCTTTTTGATGCTTCATTTGAAATATCCTGGTATATTGCTTAATTATATTAATATATGTATTTAATCACTGTGTCCAACACAGAGAATATGAACTTGATCTGTAAGCAAAACCCTGTCTTTACACTTGCAGGAGTGTGTGCCTGGCCCTGATTGTACAATTAGCATTGGGTTTGCTTTGTAACAATTTCCTTAAGTTATAAGCACTTCAGAATGATACAAGTATTCAAAGTATGATTCAATTTGCATTTTTTATATCTGCTTCCAGTAATTTATTGGCACTCAAGAAGCAATGCTCCTAAATCAGTGTTGTATATTTTATACAGAAGAGCCAGACAGAGGTGTGGCACAAGGTAAAGTCCTTCTATTCCTACTTCCTTCTTCCTTTTAGCTCTGCTCCACGCTAAGGTATGGAAACCATCTTGCACAACATTACAGAGACATAAGAAGGCACCCTGTACTTGAGAAAGGACTGGAGTGAGAAAAACAAGTGTGATGTTAAGAGCAAAGCACAGCAGAAAATACTTTAGGAGGATCTATAAAAAGTTTAAATTGGTAAAGCATGTATGTGGGTGGGTTAGAAAGAATAAAGCATAATTAAGTTACTGAAGCCTCAGCAGGACTCTGAACATTGTTCAGCGTGCATTGCAGTTCGCTTTAAAGAAATGTCAAGAATAGCCACAACCTTAGAATGGGGACCTTTTTTGTAGTGTAGCTTTGATTTCACCAAATGCACGAAGGCTGCCCCTTCTTGGGCTTGTGCTGCAGGGTGCTGAGTGTATTCCAGGAACACGTGGAGGCAAAAGTTCCACCTTCTGCAAGCTGGTGACAGAGCAGGGCTGTCCATATTAGACACAGCTGAAAGTCAGAGGAAGTTTGCCATCCTGCATGACAAAGGGTGCTGGGCCCCATTTGGGGTCCCTGCCTGCACACCAGTACCAGGAGAAGGGTGGATGGATGAGAGGAGGTGGCTTTGCCCTCTCTCCCTCTGAAGTGAAAAGTGTGGCAATCACAGAAGAGCCTCCTTGCAGCTACTGAACAGCATTTCTAATTGCTCTGTGATGTGAACAGTTTAGGTCCAATGCCCTTGATGCCCTGGGTTTTAGCTTTTATCTTTTTCAGAATCTCTGCTGCTTAGTGTGTAACTCTGAAACTTCATATCAGGTGTTAATAAATTCTCTTCATGGGATAGTTAGAAAAACAATCCCTTCCTAGCTAGAGAATCAAGGACAACTGGTACCCAAAAAGCATAAACAAGGGTGAGAGAAAGGGGGCAAGACAGGGGGCTGAGACTTCATGGCCTGAGGCTGTGGTTGGATAATTGATCCCAAGATGCAGATAAGCAAAACTTACAAAAGTGTAAAACTCATGACCAGGATCCATCTGGGATTTGATTTGGGTGTAGCCCTGGCTGGGTTCTTGCACTGCCCAAGGTGGATCCTTTCCATAAATACGTATTTTATTCCTTGTGCTCTGTTTGGTGTCTGTTCCAGGTCAGCCTTTCCAGGCAACACCCTCATGCCATGGGTGACCCAGACACTGCCCCCTTCTGCTCCTCACCAATCCCTGCTTGCCCTTCTCTTCCCCTGGAGCTTCCTGGGGTGGCCCACAGTGACCATCATGGTGGAAGACCTTCTTTCTAAAAACCTGTGTTGTGCCTGAGGCTGACAGAAGAAGACACCACCATGAGCTTCACAAAGGATTTTGTTGGATGACAGCACTTCTGCACTTTGAGCAGGTCAAATCTCAGCCCAGCCTGTGAGTGGCCTGGTGCACACAGTGCAGAACAGCTGGGTCTCAAAACTGAAGCCAGATAGGGAATTGGGCCCCAAATTCAGTAGGTAGCCTTTCATTTAACTCTCCTTCTCACAGTTCCCACAGCCCAAGGCCTCTGGGAGTTGGTTCTGCCCCTTGTCCAGGTCCATGTCCTCCCCAAAACACCCTCACAGGAGCACTCAGCAGACTCTGTCATGGTGGGGACTTCTGCACTGGCAGATTAGTGCAGTGTGGAGGCTGGGAAGGTCATGCACAGCAGAATAATTGTGAAATCATGAAGAGTAATGAGGATTTGAGCTGTTATTTTGCTCATAAATACACATTCTAATGTGCAGGGGAAACCACAGCGTTGAATGAAAATATTGTGATCTTCAGAGGGAAAAAAAGTAGTTAGCCAGAAATGTTGTGCCTTAGCATATGGTCCACCTAAAAAAAAAAAAAAAAGACCTTTTTGAAGATGGCTGCCAGCCAACATTTCAGAAATATTTCCTTTGTGTTTCTACTCAAAGTGATTTATGTCCAAGTAGTCTCTAGCTGGTTCTCAAATTGCAGTAATGATTTTGATTGTTTGTTTATAGTTTCATCTGAATATTTCTGCCTGCCATGTCATATATTCTGAGCCAGCATAAGTGTCATTTATAGGCAACTGCTGTGCCCATGTAGAGTCCATTGTTCAGTCTTGTTTCTGACTGTTCACATGTATTAGATATAAGTTTTTTGAAAGAAAAGAGAGAAGAAGGACCATGCTCTTACCTTGCTGACCAAGAAAATAAGTTTTCAGGGAAATTATTCTGACAGATGTGTAGGGAAGTCAGCACTTGGGCCAAGCGGCAATTTTTTCCATGGGAAAAGTTAAATACTTTCCCATGAAAGAGGTGAGTCCAGAGCTGTGAGGGAAGTGCAGTTGGGCCCAGCTGTGGTGAACAAGGTCATTGTGCAGGACCCTGCATGGGGAACGTGCTCCAGGACTTCAGGACTGGCCCACACCATGTCACAGAGGAGATTTAGTTGAGATGTTTGAGCTGAAAAGTCTGTCTGCACACCAGGCAGCTTGTTTTGCTCAGTTGAGACCCACGTGCACATTAATGGCTGGAATGTCCTTTGGGCAATTTTGCATGGCAACACAGGAAAGGGAGAACAGATTTAAAGCAGCAAAAGAAAAGGGGGAGAAGGAGGGATTGACAGTAAAGAAAAGCAATATATTTATTGAATCAAAATTCTAGAACATAATGTAGTACATATCAATATAAATATCCATATGGCAAATTCAGCTGTCTGTTTCAGTGAAACAACACTTTTTTTTTAATAATAAGCTCCAACAAATACTCCAGTGTTTTGAGAGAAGCTGAAAATTGCCACCACCATTATGATAAAACAAAACAGTTATCCATGTGTGTTGTCTTTTGCTTCTGTTTTTACCTTGTGGAAACAAGAGAAAAGCAGTTAAGGCACAATGAGAAAATTCTATTGTTCAAAGAAAAAACCACACAATATGCAAAGAGTTTGGTTGTTGGTTTGGGGTTTTTTTTTTTTGAAGAAAGTACCTTTTCTTTAAGTGTAGGTATTTTTCTTTTCAAAAGGCACCAGAGAAATTAAAACTAAAATATATTTTATTCTCTTCTTTAGTTGGGATTCCTACAGATTCATACACATTGGCCAACAGTCTGTTGTGATCACTGTCTCATCTGACTCAAAAATCAGCTTGTATCATTTCACTCAGTAATGCATGAATATCTTCTCTTTTCCAGCATTACTCTGTAAAGTGAAAGCCCCAAAAGTGGTTTTGTTACTGAAGGCAGGTGTGAAGGCTCACTGGTAAAGCAAGGCCTGCAGCTCCAATTTGTTCCACAAACAGAGCTCAGGAGTGAGCAGCTTCAAGGAGCACCCCAGCTATCAGCAGTCAAACACTGCATCCCACATGCTAATGTTAATTTTAACAACACAGCTCTAAAATGAAATTTTTAGAAGGCACAAAGAGTACTGGGAGTGGAAAGAGCAGAAGTTTTTGATAGAGGGAAATAGCATTCACACTTTGATAAGCTCCAAAAATGCCTTTTCCAAACAGAGGTGCTTTGTATTACACCATTCCTGTTGGCTGTTTGGGGGTTTTCCATTAGATGGAGGAACTTCTTGCCACAGTAATAAAGGTCAGGCACTATTGTGCCTCTTTTATGATACTGACTAGCACAAATCATGTATACAAACTCAGGAAGTATTTATTTATGTGAAATACATACTTAAATAGTGGACTACAAATCATTTAAAGATGCCTGTGATATGAATCATGCCTCAATTTCATGGATAAGTGGAAACATTATGCAACTTACTGAGTTTTTAAAGCACTAACGAATGTGAACTGCACAGCAGACTGGAGCTGGACCTTTTCACCCCTTCTAATACAAGCTGTGGCTATTTAATATTCCTCACTGGGGAGTAACGCTGACCTACAAGTCAGCAATATATTAGGCACCAGAGCCATGAACCTAGTGAGAACATAAACTAAACTGATTTTCAATTTTGGTACATTACAAAAAGGACCATTATTGTGAGGTTAGAGATGTCAAAGTTGGTGACCTGCTATAATGAAGTATTCCCTGCCACATAGTCACGCATGAAAAGTAATTGGAGGCAGTATAAACTTTTAGAGGCTTAGGACTTTTCCCCTCTTGAATTAAATATTCTTTTCCACACTTTTTTTTTTTAATTAAAAATAGAAATTTTTTTTTGAAGCATCATAAAAGAAGAAATGATACTCCTGGAAAGTTTGCAGTTGATGGAGAAATGTGTGTTTAGGAATGAGGTCACATCTTAACGCTTGGGTTACTTCCATAAGGCACTGATGAAAAGCAAGTTGCTACCTGCCAGCTAGGAATGACATTAAAATATTATGGCAGCATGTGACCAGCTTTAGAGCTTAAAATCCTGAAAGGACAGAGACAATGTCCCCTTTGAAGAACATTCAAACAAGAAGATGGCTTTACAGTTTCTGCTTAGCTTTAAAACAAAGAGTAACTGCTTTATGTCTAAGCAGCAATGGTTTAGGTTGTGCCTTCTTAGCTGTAATGTTCACATTTGAAAATTCACCCCTTAAGTGTACATGGGTCTTTCAGCTTGTCCATCAGACATGTGTCCTAGCACTTGGTCTAGGGAATGATCTCTTAATACAGTGGACCCCATGCTTCAGGGGTTCACTTATGGCTCCACATCCCAACTTTCTGCCCTGGATGTGACCAACTTATTTCTGATTTTCTTTGGTGCAGCATCCTGTGAGTGGGCACAGCATCACTTTCCCAGGAATTAGACTGCAGAGGGCACTCCTATATAAGAAGGAATTGCAGTTTCCAGGCTCAGTTACTTTTTGCCTTGATGATTCCTTGTAATTTTTTCTCCTTTAATAATTAATGACACTATTATTGCACTAAAAGGGAAATCTTATTATTCTTGACAATTGGTTTTGTTATGATTATTTAATTTCCCCCTCTCCCCAAGTTTATACAATTACAATGGCTGTCAGTGCTCATATCATGTTCGAGCCATCAGCCTCAGAAATTAAACACACAGAGAAGGACAACCTATTAATATGCCATCCCTAGGCATAACTTGAGCACAGCAGAACAGGGTGCATAGATGAGGACAGAGATGGGTTTTGCCCTGTGCCTGGCAAGCAAGAGAAATGCAGTCTGAGGCAGACCATCCATGGAGCAATTCCCCTTTCCTCTTTCCCCATGTCCAGGGTGGTGTGTTGGCAGCATTACTTTGGTGTGGATTTCAGCTGTGACAGAGGCAGTCTCAAACAGCAGTTCCTGAGCTTCATGGGGTGGATTTCTGCCCTCTAAACTTATTGGGAGATGGGGCTGGACAAACAGGCTCCAGCTCAATGTGCTAGAGCTCTGCAGTTTGCTGGCACAGAAAGGAGTGGGTTGGATGGGATTCTGAGTAGCAAACAGCTGGATTAAGGCTGCCATAATGCCAACTCCAGAGCTGTGATAGTGGCCCACTGAAACCCTGAGGTGCCCCAAGATTAGGAAGCAGTGTAGTTCATGACAGCCTCTCACACACATGTACACACACTCCCCCCATTTTTATCAGCTGGAGGTAAAACCTGCAGTGCCATCAGCCAGCAGCTTGGTCTTAAGGCTGAATATCTTAAACCTAACAGAAGTAGCTCTAGAAGTTCAGATGGAGCCTATGGAGCAGTTTAAATATCCCTCCAATATTTAGCTTTATTTAATGAGAACAAGTCCATTCTAGCCTTACTTGTGCAGGGGATACAGCTCATGTATCATCCAGCTGACAGCAGAAGGCTCATTTCATTTCCTGTGGGTAGTGGAAAGTGATCTTCCTTTTCACACTTACTTCTGGAAGCTTGTCACAGGGCAGGTGTAAGATCAGGCTAATGCTATGCAAAAGGCTGAGCAAGGAGAGTGGGACCTGGCTGTCAGAGCAGCACACACTTCCCAACTGAGCCTCAAATCATGTTTATTTTCAAACCAAAGACCTCACATTTCAAGTGAGAGATTTGCTCAGTAAAATGCATGCATTTCATACTTCATTACCACAAGCTACATATCTAATACAGTGGTTAAGAAATGAAGGAGTGTGGAAAGGACAGTTGTTCAGGGGAGCTGTAACCATAAAGATTCCATTGAATAGGATTTCCCCTAGTTCCAAGCTGTTATCTCACTAGATAAAAACATTGTGCTTTATGATTAAGCTGATTGTGTTGGACAAGCCAATCTGTAGCCCTAGAAGCCTGGATTTTCAAATGTGCTGAGCACTGGCAGCTGCAGCCAAAGTCAATGGGGGCCTATAAACTGCAAATAATGCAGAGTTCTTTAAAAATCCAGTCCAGAGGCTGTCTGTGAAATGGGAGTAGAGATGCTACTTGCCTCAAAGGGGTGGTGTGAATATTTGTGGCACAGCTACTTACACTAGTGAGAAGTTACACTGAAAAGTCTGATAAAAAAATGCATTTCTTTTTTCAGATCAGGGTATGATTATAAATGTTAAAAAAGAGCCTCAAACCACAGACTGAAGAGTGCAGAGAAAACAAATATGTAGACTGAATGGATCATGCCCCTGCCTCCCAAAACAGATTAAAAATAGTATTAGGCACACCACATGAACTGAATTAATGTTGTGTAGGCCTATCTAATTCTAGCATACCCTACAGAATTCCCCCTAAAGCAGGTATGTGGTATTTTTTTAAATATGTGCAATATAAGTATAATAAATATGCATAAACAATGTGTGTTTGAGTAAAAAGTCTTCATAGATAGTCCAGTAAGGGGACAGGAAGATGATTAAGGAGTTGGTGGATCTGCCATGCAAGGGGAGGCTGAGAGGGGTGGGACTGCTGAGCCTGGAGAAGAGGAGGGTCATGGTGGGAATCTCATCCATGTCTGCAAAGGGAGGGTCTAGAGCAGACAAACTCCTCTCAGTGCTATCCATTGAAAGAAAAAGAGGCCAAAGGCACAAACTCAAACACAGGAAATTCCATTAAGAAAATTTAAGTAAAAGACAATTTTACTACAAGTGTGATCCAACACAGGACAAAGTTTCCTGGTGAGATTGTGGAGATATCCCCACAGATATTCAAAATTCAACTGGACAGTCTTAAGCAACCTGTTCCCCTTGACTCTTCTTTTAGCAGGAGGTTGGACTAGATAATCTCCAGAGGTGCTTTCCAAAATCATCCACTTTGCAATAAGTGAGGAAATATTTGTTTAATTTCTTCTTTATTCACTTTCTTTGCAGAGCTGATAGAATAGATTAGGTTGTTTTCTGTTTTGGATTGGGGTTTCTGCTTTTTTTTCCTCCCTTTATTTTTTTCATTTTGAGGGTGCTGCTCTCTAATTTTTGAAGTCATGGTAATCTTCTGCAAGTTGAAACCTTTGTTCTTTTGTGCATGAAGTTTCAGAACATTACTGTGTGCCCCACTGACAAATTGAAAACAAATAAAAAATAGGGCATGGATTTTTGCAGAAACTGAAATGAAAATATTCTCCCTAATGTCACTACAAAAATTGAATTTATTTCAATATATTTTTCAACTGAATAGGGAAAATGCTTATAATAGGTAAGGTCTAATTTGCCCATAGCTACCTGTGAGCTGACGAACTGACCAAGAATGAGAGCTGACATCCTAATAATAGTGGTAGGGTGAAATTATTGTGTAAGAACAGAAATTTGTAATTTAAATCTTTTGTGGGAGTGGTTTTAAGGAAATAGCAATACCAAAATTGAATACCCATAAAAACAGTAATTAGAATTATCAGTAAATATTGCCCTGCAGCCTGCTGTTTCAGCTCAGACAGTTTTGTAATGTCTTAGATGCCATGAAAGTAATTTATATGCTTCTCTTCCTAAATTTTAGGACAAACTATATTCTGTTGCCTTAACATATTTCCTGCCTTGCCATGAATGATTGTGACCAACCTATTCACTTAATATTCATTTTTGCTAGGTTTTCAAATTATTATTTGACCATGTAATGACTGGCATGACATAAACTCAGCAGTGTACCTTGCCAGAGTGATGGGAACACCTCTAAATGCTGCTGCATAAAGGATGGAAACCCAGCAAGCCATTTAAATGATCAACACAGTTACTATTACACAGGCTGGAAGGATGATTCACAATGTTTTGTTACTGTAATAGTTGCATGTATTTGGGTTGTGGTAACATTCAAAAATTGTTCAACACAGCTGCAAAAAATCCCTATCAAAATCTATAAATACTTCACTGCAAGCAGAGGCAACACTGTGTCACATTGCACATGTTAGCCATGGAAGATCTTCACATCAGATATTTTTTTTTCTTTCACTATTTCTCCTTTTTCTCCTCTTTAACAATAGTTTTTTAACTATTTGTTCCAGTTGGCCTGCACAGATGTTTCTTGCTGGTTTGTTTTCGGTTTTTTCATGCAGTTCTCTGAAAAATACAACTGTCTGGTACATTTATGTCATGTGAGTATTGTGAAAGAGATCATCTCTTTGCTCATCCAAAATTCTAAAGGCTCTTCTGTGCCTTATCTGCCCAATTTCAACAAGGCCCCAAGCACTGAACTTTTTGTAGTGGTATCCAGGCTGATTTCCAGACAGACCAAGTTTTCCATGGTTAAGGGCTGGACTCAGTACTAGAGGCCTCTTCCAGTCATATTGATTCCATGGCTCTATGACTGGATTCCCTCACAATATTATTGTGCCTGTTGACCAGATTATTGCCTATTGAATCAGATGAGAATGAATAAAAGCAAGGATTTCTTTAAGTGCCTTGAAGGTGGAAGACAAATGGGTCAGTGGCAGTGGAAAGGAAAGATGAAGACATCCCTTAGGCCCCAAAAGAAAGACTGAGGAGCTTGAGCCAGTGTTGCCTTCCTTTGAAGAAATCCAATAATGAGTGTTCTAAAACTCACTTTTTTGAATTTCCTGAGCTAGAGCAAGGATTATTGGTTTTGGTTAAAGATCATTTCACAAACAAAGCAGAACTCCTTTCTGTGCCATGCTCAGCAGCCCAAAAGAGAATGAAAATGGCCAGTTCAGAAGCAGCACTTAAAGGTCCCAAAAGAAAGTTTCCATTAAACATTAGTTATTTTTATGTTCAGCTGTGGGTGTTTGAACTATTTATGAAGTCCAGGTAGAGAAATTAACATTTCTGAATAATTTTAGAACAAATTATGAGTGGTACCATGCTGAGTTGTAGACCATTTTCTTCTATAAAAATATTTTCCGTTATATTTTGTAAGACATTTCTAAGCCAAAGGATTCATGCAAAAAAATCCAGAGTATTATTGCAATAATATAGAGGGAAATGGCACATAGCAGAATGATAATTGCATATCATAAAGTATGGATTAAAATTTAGTTAATGCCTTTGCTTGCTTCTAACTTTTGAATGAAAGCATGTAATACCACGGGCTTATAGAGTTCAAGCAAAAGTGTGTCCAATATTTCTGCCTCTTTTCCTACTGTTTTTTAAATTTACATGAGTTATTGCCAGAATGCTAAACCTGAGAGATAGAATATGAAGAATATATCTCTCTCAAAAATATTTATTCTTCTTGGTGACATTGGGGGACACAGAGATAATATTTTTGTCACCATCATTGTTTGTACTGCAAACACACTGGACACCATGGCTTGAGCTCTGTGTAACCACATAATAAAAAGTAGTGCTTGTTCTACAGTTTGTATTGGAGGTGCTGTCAGACAGCAGGGAAAGGGAGCAGGACACCAGGATGTGGTTGGAAAGTGAGGTGTGGGAGGCTGAGTACCTGGCTCAGAGTGGCTCAGAAGTCTGCAGCAGCAGTGGGAACTGCCCTCTCCCAAACCTTAGCCAGCTCTTCAATAGCAGTCTCAAGTAAAAAAGAGAGCTGGAAGATAAATAAATTTACTAACTTTTAATCTTCCTTCCATGGCAGCTTTAACTGCTTCAATTTGAAGTTCAGGTGAAGGTTGAGTCTTGTCTTATTTTATCTGAATGAGTTCATCTGTCTCATATCCTGGCTTTACTTTGTTACACGTTTTAGCTCTGCTCTTTTTCATGTGAAGTAGTAAATACTGGTTCTTTTCAACAGCTGAAATGTCAGGACACAATCATTTTGCATGAGCTAGATAAAATCTGTGAAATGCTGCATTTCTTTTCCAGTGACCCCTGGAATGAAATCACAGTTTGTAGGGCCAGAGGACTGGAAGTGACATCCAGGGCCACCAAACCCAGTGCAGAGAGTTCAGTCCAGCACACAGGCACCACATTTGTGATTTCTCTCACATATCCACAGGCTGCTGGGGGTCTTTTGGGTTGGTTTGCTTTGTTTTCTTTTTGAAAGGTTTGAACATTTCACTGCAAGCAGGCACTAGATTAGGAAACAAATTATTGCTCTTTGGTGGAGACTGAAGCCAGCATCCTCAAACAGAAAAGAGCTTGAGGGATCAGTCATATTTTATGTAGGTGATCTGGTGTGGGGATATCATTGCTGGATTCTGCCTCTCACATCAGTGAGTGTGGTGAGATCCTGACTCCATTATTACTCCTCATCTTAGAGATGCTGCCCAACTTATCTTTCTGTATTTCAGTTTCCCCACTTATCCCCAGGAACAATAAATGTAGGATGCCTAAAAATCTGCTGGTGAACAGCTTTATGTAAGAGCTGCATTCAGCCTGAGGCAGGCCAGAGAAGTCCAGGCATTTCCAACTTCTGTTATTTCTGAGGACTTTACCCTAAATTAAAAAATAATCTTGATCTTGTCTTACTTTTTATATGATCAGCAGTTTAAGTTGAAAGGGTCACTCCTTTCTCTGCTAGGTCAAGTTCTGTGGGTTTAAGTATTTTCAGGATTTATCATGTCATAGGATGTCACATGTTACATTCCTCTGCACTTTTTAAATCATTGCTTCTTTCTATGAGAAAGTAAAACTTAGTTAGAAACCCATTCAGGTTTGCTTTCCTTTGAAAAATATGAGGCTTTTATCTTAGAAAACATTTCTTCATCTGGAGCTTACTGATATCTACCAGATCAAGTTTTTGACAGAAATGGAATTTTTAATAGGGATTTAGCACTCATTAAATCTGAGATACAGTTTCTCTTTTTTGTAGGAATTATGATATATTTTTCAACGTGAGGCCCTTTTAGAATCCAATCAGGCTTTTTGGAATGTAATAGAATAATACATAACCTTCACTATAACTTCTCAAATTCTACAATATAATACATTTGGTTAAGGCTGGGAGAAGGAAAGCAAACCAATTTATTATAGCCTGTTGGTTCACACTCACATGCTGTGCAGTTCATGTGAAGGCCCCATTTACTTTTTCACATGAACTGCCACAGCATGGCTTAAATAGAGATTTCTCTTGCAGTAGTGTTAAGGTTTCTCATTAACATAATTTCTGGAGTCACTGGGCCAAGTATATCCCTAGTGCAATTCCACTGATCTCAGTGGGGTTATCCTGGAGATATATTTGGTCCATTGTTTCTACAGAATCTCTTTGTTCTTTTCTGATCTCTTAAAGAATTTTGCTACTTTGAGCATTTCTCACAAAACAAGTCATTATGCTGAAAAGTTTGCAACATTTATAAGTAACTGCTCAGGTTTTCTACCTGTTTGTACACTGAATTACAACATTATATCCAATAACACATTGATTTTTTTCATTTTATAGCATACACATATATCCTGTTTTCCAGGAATATCACTAAATTCACTACACATTTTTGTTCTTGTTTATATTCCTTTTAGATTCCAAAATTTGATGTGATTCCCAAAAATAACCTGAGACAGGCTACGGGGATAGTTTCCTATTTTCTTATCAGCTCTGCCACTTGCAAATGTTTAAAGCAAATAATGAGTGAGTAGTGACACTCATACTAATATGTTTTCATACTGAAAACTGAGCTAGTCTGATGTTTTGTCTGAATACTGAGTGTACCTAACTTCATTGGGGTTTTGGGGGAGGTGCTATTTCTATTAGGAAAAAAATGTGTGCAACATTAAAAAATGTCAAATTCCATCTTTACACAAAATTTTGTACAAGTTAGATTTGCAGTTAATGTCTCTTCTGTACATTACATGTGTGATTGACATGGCTGACTTACACTTTTATTCAGGAAAATTAAAGGCTGGGTTAGGGAACACAGAACAACAAAATTAATTCCTCCCTGTGATAAATGGTTAGATAAATGGACATCTTTTCTCAAATTCTCAAATCTCTTATTCCTTGCTGTACATCATTCACTGCAGTTTTGGGCAGACATTTGGTGACCTTAATAATGTATATTAATTTTCCCAGCAAATTATGAACTTGGTATAGGAACTCCTTCATTTGTCTTTGCATTCAGAGATTCTGTCAGCTATTACAAGGACAATGCACATAATACATAAAAGCTAAATATGATTTTTGACAAATCCATAATCAATCAGCAGAGGAAAGTGACTTGGACAGGGACCCCTGGTTCCCTGAGCTCATACTTAACTTGCTGTCAAGGTCTTTCTCCAAACACTTAAAATAACTTAGTTCTAATGTGAGATTGCATTCTGCAGAGAACAGCCTACAGGCCTCAGAAAAATTAAACCACTGCTTAAACTGCTGCTTGCACAAATAGCTTCTGCATCTGGTGATAACGAATAGAGGTGGAAATGCTGGCATGAGAAGTTCTACTGCTAACATGGCCTTTGCTTTGCACACAGACACACTCCTTCAGGAAAGTGCTGCAAAAGAACTGCACCTGCAACTTGAGGTGCTGATTTTTTGCAAAACTTTCAGTCCCCTTAAATAGTTATTAGCAATCAAAGCAGAAATGATACTGCTTCTAAGGATGTGAAAAACTCTCATTTAAAGCAAATGAGAAGCAAAGCTTGTGATCAAACTGCATTGGTTTATGTTTATAGAGATTTATAGGTGAGACAAAATGGAAAAACGTGATTTAGTTTTATTTAATATCTCTCTCAAAATCCTGAAGACCACTTTCAGATGAATTAGGTGCTGGTGAATACAGTGACTGGGTAGGCAAACATTAACAGCCAAACTTCAGTCAGTAACAGCCCTGCATGTTATATGATGTGTTAAGAAAGTGAATGTTAGCTAGAAACGTGGGATTGTCCGTGTGCTCTTCCCAAAAGTGCAGTGTGATCATTTATCTACAAAATGCTAGAGCTCAGAGGAAGAGCTGAGGGTCTCATCTGAAAGCTGATGCCTTCAGGCAGCACCTGGTACATCACTGGAGTGTTTGTATTATTAAACAGCTCCAGTCTCAGTGTGTTACTCATGTCTTCCTGGTCTGCAGGTCACTGAGAACAAGTGACAAGCTGTTGAACCATATTTTAACTCTGATCTTTGCACTATTCTGTCCATCAACAGAATAGTCAGAAAATGAGGCAATAACCTGTAATCTCCATTTCTTGAGCAACTTCTTGTATTTCCTTGTATTACTATCAATTGATTTCACAGGGCATACGTGTGTCAGGGCATGACTTTGTGTCACCTAACAGCTCATCTTGTGCAACACAGCAGAGCCTCCTGAGGCACAAATACAAGACACAGGACACACAGTTGTGAGTGATAAAAACGGGTATGCTGAGAGCACCATACCATCCTTGGGATGTGCATCCTGCAAAATGCAGCAGAGAGCCACAGAGTGGAGGTGCTTTTTGGCATTAGACTCTGGGAGCCTGGCAGCACCTCTTCTCCCACTGAGCCTCAGTGCCACCATGCACTGGTTTGAAATTAAGATTGCATGGGACTTTTCATAGATATAAACCTTGCATGCACACCCTGGAGGGGCCCTTCCAACTGGCAGCCATCCTTGGACCATTCTGGCTGGGTCTGTATTGTGCTCCCAAATCACTCCTAGGGGTTCTCCCTCTGAGAGCAGTGCAGTTTGGAGCTCTCCACCTGCTATCACTGCAGGATTTCAGAGAGCTCCTGAGTACCACAGGACTGAATACCTGAGTGCCTTTATATTCTCACTGCCCTTTGGCACAAGTCGGGAAGAGTCCCTTGAAAGGCTTTTTACAGTCCAGGCACTGCCTTTTGTTGGTTCCCAAGATCTCCATTGCAAGGGCAAAACCCAAGTTTTAACCAGGAGAGAGATTACAACATGAATGACTTTCTCGTACTGGGAGTATAAGACTTTTATAGCCTGATACACTAAGACTATAACACTTTTTTTCCCCACCCTTTCTTAGCTCAAGGGCCTGCCCTCAGAGTACAACGCCTTGGCCAAGCCAGCTTTGTGAAGAGAAAAATACCCAAAGACTTAGAGTCTCAAAGTGTACAGATCTGTAATATGTTGTAGCAAACCCATTCAGGGCACCGATAAAATCTACTTTCCTGATAAATTAAGCAAAATGAAATGAAAAATACTTCATCAGTTTTTGTCTTAATTTAATTTAATCTTTAAAATCCTTCAATTTGCAGAATCATGGATGACCATTTTAATAGCACTGGACCCACTGTTAGTTGAAAGACCCAGTTTCTTGGATTATTTTGTTATTTTCAGGGAGAATCATTAACAGTGATGAGTAATTTCCTGGATAATAAGTGCATCAGGCAATGCATGTTTTTCCTCAAGCCATTAGACTCATAACAGGGCAGTTCCCTTCTCTAGGGTTGCTGCTCTGCCCCGGGTTTTCATCTCTTCGTGCAGATCTGTATAGTCTAGAGTCAAGCTTTGAGCAATCAGTACCACCAGGGCAGTGTTTTAATGAGAAAAGCAGTTAAATAAATGGAATGTCATCAAGACATACGACTGTTTTGGAGACGATGCCAAGAGTATAACAGAAAGTTAGTTTAAAATATTACTTACCACACTTTTATTTTTAATGCATATGAAATTATAGAAACAAAGCACTTTAACTAGCTGAAGAAATAGGAACTTTTTGCACACACAGTTTCAAATCCCAGTAGTATTTCAGCCTCTTGGAGTTGTCTCTTGGACTGTAAAAGAGGGGTCTGGACAGTCTCCCAATGTCTCTGACTCTTAAATCCTCAAGTTACATGTATATATGCTTAAGGAATGGGTCAGCTTGCAGACAGAAATGTCCCAAAAAAAAAAAAAAAAAAAAAAAAAAAAAAAAAAAGAAAAAGAATTAAAGAAAAAAAAGGAAAGAAAGAGATAGGTGGTTAGAACAGAGCTGTGAAAACCTTTCCCCTCAGCTGGCTGGGCTTGTGCCAAAATTCAGTGTTCACTTAAACATGATGTAAAAAAAAGTGATGTGGTTGAATAATATTGTCACATGCCTCAGCTTGTTGCTGGTTTTGGACAGTGCTTTGTTCTGTGACTGTTTAGTTCAATGCATTGAACTTGCACTTCCAAACCTGCTATGCCATTTCTTCTGCAGCAGCTAGAAATGTAAAGATACTTTTACCTAATAAGAGACTATTTTTCTTGGTTTTGTCCATAGTGAACATTTCCCATTCAGAAAGGATAATTTTATAATGCCATGAACATAGGTTAAGATAGAGCTGGCTTTAGCTTGTTAGGAGCTAAATACAGAATAACCCTTTTCTGGATCTTGCACCCATCCTCCTCATCTACCACCTCTTTCTTCTTTGGTGTAAATTTCCCATGTAATTAGCAGTTCATAGCAGAGTCACAAAGTTATTATTGAGCCAGAAGAGTTTTTAAAATCCTAGCTGTTATTGCATTCTTTCCCAGGTGAAATGAAGACCAGCCCTTTCTCTGGAAATCAGCCTTTAAGTGCCAGTTCTAAGGCCACAGCTCTGCAAAGTACAAGTTAGTGGTGACTGGAAGAATCACTGGAGAAACAGGAAAAAAGTAAAAAGAGAGTTTGAATATTTGAGTCCTTAGACCTGTTCCTTTGGATTTTTCTTTGTTTCCCTGCTCTCAAGATGAGAAGTGATTGGGCTCACTAGTTTTCACAGTGTGAACACCACTTAAACATTTAGTTTACTTTTGGAAATTTTGAACAATGTTTTGCAAGCAGGGTAACACAGGCAACAAGACAGAATATGTTGTGAGTCATCACTTTCATTCTCAGTCAAAGTTCTTTATTTTTCAGCTTCGTGGCATTCTGGATGTACTCACTATGGGAACCACACCAATGATATAATAATTGTTTTCACCCAAGAAATTTATCACCCTTCTTTGAGGGGGAACCAAAACTCTTGGTGAGCAGAAACTTTCCAGATATCCAAGGGCAAGAGTCAAATTGCCCAAACTGTTTGGCTCTAAGCAGCTGCAAGGAAGACCAGCTTCAGGGAAAGGCATTCAAAATTATTATACTGCAGGTAATTTCTTATTGCATTGTTATTAAATGCAATATCTCAACCTGGAAGCTGTTCTATAAACTAGGGAGTACTGGATGAAGTAGATTAAATTATTATTTTCAGCCTAGATAACTAATGTTCTTCAGTATCAGATTCCCATGAGGTGCTAAAGGAAGTAACAAGTTAATTCATACTCATATCCACTTTGTTTTTTGCACTAAGTTTAAAATAACTCTACAGAGACATTTCAGAGTCAGCTAGGTACAAAATCAACATTTTGCAAACATCTATGGTCCTTTTGCCTGTCCACAAGAAAAAAAATTGTTAAAGAAAGAGACTTGTAGAGGCTTCTTGCAACCAACATATATTTTGGATACTTAGGATATTTAGTTGCTGAATGATTTTGTATATTATGACTTCCATCTAAAACAAAAGTGTTAATATTAGCAGTGGCATCCATAGCAATATCTATTTTTTTTATATCAAGGATTAACCCATCATCTTACAGACCTTTGGGGATAAATGATTTTATCGTGAACCTGTTGAGAGTATCAATGGTTCCCTGCCTTTGGGGCAAAAAAAACAAAAAAAAAAAAAAACAAAAAAAAAAAAAAAAAAAAAAACAAGAAGAAAAACTCAATCATAGTTTTACTAGAAGTCCACCCTCTTTGCCTCTGGAAAAATACCTGTAGAAGATGATAGTATGGAGGTTATTTCAGTAATCAGGAAATCCTAGGGAAAAAAAATGTAAATGGATTTTCTACATCCTGAATTTGAACCACCTCAAACAGTGTGACTGACAAACATTGTCAGGGGAAAGAATTATATGCAGCTAAGGGTCCTGCAGAAGGTATCACACTGATTCCAACCCATAGATATACAGTGTTACAGCAAAATACTTTCCATGTCTTGCTACAATAAGGAGAAGGATTTCTTTTTAAATTAATAGGAACTTGATAAAGAATAAGAAAATTATTAGAAACGAAACAGACAGAAGGAACCTCCAAATATCCCAATTCACTAGACCCTAATTAGGGCCAAGGCTGTGTGAGCACACAAGAATAAGCTTTGCAAAGCCTGACATAGTGCCTAGGGAGGCAGCAAAGCCTGGCAACAGGAAATGCGGAGCACAAAATGCCAGCTTTCCCTGGAGTTCTATTGCATCCATACCCCTCACCTAAGTTTGGGTGGCACATAAAAAAACAAGCAAAGAAATGTGGGAATAGCACTTTAAAGTAAGGCTTACTTGGAAGGAAAATGCTAGAGGTCTTTTCCCTGTTTGGTTTAACATAAAATACTGAACTATGAATCAGAGCAGTCTGAAATATTCATTTCTCTCCTTCCAGGCAAGTTCTCTAACCTCAAGGCAAACAGCTTAGCAAGTATTTAATTATTTCATTCAAAATGGAACAGTTTCCACAGAAATATTCAGAGGCTCCTCTGATCCCAGATTTCCCCAAGGCATCCTCCAGAAACTTTTGGAGAGAGATTTTTTAAGCCAGAAGTCTGTTGGACAAAGGGAGGGGAAAAAACCCCAGGTTTTTCAAGTCCCACAGGGATGATCCAACTGCTGAGGTGCTGGGCAAAAGCACAAACACAAGAACAAAAGCCAGTGTGCTAAAACCACTCAAGAACTCCATGAATCTTCAGATCTAAATTTCTCATGAAACACATAGCTGACTGAAATATGGGGACCACAGTCCCAAAGACTCCACTGAGACTTCTTGTGGAGCAGAATTTTGAATAGAGATTGTTTTAGTTCTGCTTCCTTTTTTTTTTTGAGGGGGGCAGGAGGGTTTGGGTTTGGTGGGTTTTTTTGGTTTTTTTGGTTTGTTGTTACTGTTAAACCATTTTTGTTTGTATCTGTTATTAGACTCTCAACCATCACTTTGTTTTCTTCTCAGATTTTCATTTGCACCTGTGCATGATTAGCATCAGAGTTGTGACTGAACGCCAGAATTTCCAGAATTTCTTTTATCCTCCTGTAGTGGTGTTGTCTAGTTTTTGAATTGTTATTTACAAAATTTATATGGTTTGGAAACATTCTGTAAAATGTGGAAAATAATAAAGAATTTGAGAAAAGGATTTGTGAGGGAGTTCCTGCAATACTCTTGCAGGAAAAGACAGAAGCCTTGCTTTGAAAACTACCAGTGGAATTGTTTATATCCAGAACATTCCTAGCAAGTCTCTGCTTCTACAGTGTTTTAAAAATTTCTCCTGAAAGTCCACAATCCGTCCAGAAGCTCGCCTGAGTGACAGGGAGACTAAAAAATATGGATTCTTAAAGTCTGATTTCCAGGAGATACATATTCAAGCTTCAATAAAAATTTTTTAAAAAACTTTGTTTTAGATCCCCCTCATTAAGAAAGTTTTTACAGGTTTTAAGTTTTTAAGGTTTTACAGAATTACTGATTTTCAAATCCCGGCTGTAAATGAGGTTCCTGCACCAAAGAACCTGCTATTGAGTTAGATTGCATATAGGCTACAGAGGGAAAACCACATATACAAGCAACAAAAGGCAAGCAGGTGAACTGAAGATTTGGAGTTGAGAATCAGTGGGTTCATTCCTCTGATTTCTCTCTCCAGTTCCTGGATTTTGTCAGGGCCTTATGGTGGGGCTGGGGAAGTTTCCTTCTTTCTGGCCATTTTCACTGGTTCTCTTCTGGCTTGATGGAAATATCACCAAAAAAAAGTGTATTTTGAGGAAGAGGCCATGGAAGAATTCTCAGCAAAATAAGAGTGGATATTATTTAAATAATGGCATCTGTGTGGCAGTAGGAGAAAGGGCTTTTTTTTTTTTTTTTTTTTTTTCAATTGGGACTGAAGAAGCATAGTGAAGACAAATGGACCTTAGCTGTAATCTGCATATGGCCTATAACACCACAATAATTGTGTCCCATTGCTAACCACTCTTAACCTGACTGCCACTTACCTTCTGGCATTAGAGCAGGCACCCAGTGCACCAGGAAGAGGGGAAGGCTGGAAGCAGAAGTACACAGTCAGTTCCTCTTAGTGCAGGGGGGAAGTATGCCCCAGCCTCACCACCATGGGTACAGAGGAAAGGGAAGTTCTCAAACAATCTGTGTTGGTTTTAGGTCCTTTATTTAGGGAAAAAAAAAAAAAAAAAAGAACTTCTGGGAGCGGGATGCTCTCCTGAGACCAGTAAGGAACAGCAGCCACGGGTTTATGGAAAGAGGAATGAGACTGAGAATTGGCAGCTTTGTAAATGTAAAAAATAAAAGATTAGAAGCTTACACAAAGTAAATTGCACAAAGAAAATGTGTGAAAAAGATGGAAAGGGCTTAAGAGGTCTCACAAACCTCAGGAGACTGAAAAGAGATAAAGCAATATTGTAAGTTTCAGAATGTTGTACCAAAAGACAAAACAAATATAAAATGAAAGACATGAATCTAATGCAGAAGTTGAAAGGAGAAGCCTAGAAATGTCTTTTTAAGTGGCTGATTTGTATAATGCAGAACATAAAGATCACTGAATTTCAGTTTAGGTGGTCTGGTCGTGCCTTTATTATTACACACATGATGATCAGCAAAGATGCTGCTGTGTGACAGCAGTATTTTTGCTTGAACCATTTTCATCCCAAGTAATTTCTTAGTCAGATCTCAAAAACATGAGGGGAGTTATCTCATGTATTCTTGTCTCAGTCCATAGAGTACTACAGCCAACAAAAGGAGCTGCTGTAATCTGTGGGTACCAAAACAAAGTTAGAAAAAAGAAGTTTAAGTTCTTTTTTTTTGTTGTTGTCTACATTGTTATGTGACATCTTCCAGTATATATAAAGGGCTACAGGCTGTTGTCCAGCTGGAAATTTGCTCTTCTCAGGCAGACTAAAACACCTGCTCTATTATAGCATGACTGTGACTTTCATGGGCTGGCAAGTGGGGTAACTTGCCAGGTGCAAACAGCCTGAAAGGAAAAAACATTGTCTGTAAAAAGCATAATGTAAATTCATTGCTAGTGCCCATGTTTTGAGGGCAAAAGTTGTTAATGTTAAATATGATTGCTACTCTGCAGTTCGGAGCAACACCAATTGCCTCCTTCTCTGTAGAGGGGTAGCACACACAAAATGTTTATTTCAATGACATGCTGGAGCTGGGCAACGTGAGCCAATGAAGTTTATCTGTGAGAGTGAAAAACTGTGTGTTCTCAAGGTTTGAACTACCTGAAAAAGGTCCAAGAATGTTAAATTATTAACACCCTTAAATAGCATTAAGTCCCTAATATTCAAAAGCAAACTTTCCAGATACAGAGGAATGTTGGACAAAAGAAAACAACAAATTTTCTGACTGTTCTGTAAAATTGAAGCATGAAAGCCATTTTGGGTTGCCTAAACAATTGTAGGAATCAAATAGTCTGGAAAATTTCATCTCATGTCTGACAAAGTTAGACAAAAAGTTCCTGTCATCCAATGTGCTAAATCTTCAAGTACTGCATTTTTGTATGTGAGAATTACAAATGAAGATTTCTAAATGAAAAACTGTTTCCTCCATCCTCCTCACTCCAAAAAAAAAAAAAAACCAAACAAACAAACAAAAAAAAAAAATAAAAACCACAAACCAAAAAACCAACTAAAAACCCACCAAACCTTTTATCTGGTCAATATTCAGGACTTTTGTATTAACAAGAAGATGAAACATAAATGGATTTTACGAAATGCTTCAGTTCACTATGTTTTACATTGATTCTCAGGGAAAACAAAAAGTTAAAAATGCTTTTCTGTATCTACTGAAGAGTACAACCTGTCAAATCCAGCAGAACACTTGGTCATATACTTAACTTGAAACCTGTGAGAAGGCCTACTTATTTTATTGGTCCTTGCAATTAATCAGAAGAAATTCTTAAAGCTAGCACTTCATACAAAACTAAACTAGTGGATCTGCATTTCAGACATATTCATAACTTTTTCCTCCATTCAAAAAATATAACTTCTTTGTTATAAGGAATTCTTCTCTTCAGTAAACAAATCTGTGATTTAAAAAATGGAACCTTGTTTAAAAAAAAACAAAAGCCTTTTGCTAAAGAAATACCTTGAACTTGAAATTCAAGAATCTGGCATTTTCAATAACTTTAAAGTGATTTTTTTTGAGTGAACTCAAATGCAAATTTCCAGTGGATTCTCTGAGAAGGACTTCTTTTATTTGAAAGCTTTTCAATTGTAGAATTCCTTGTTCTTAGTAAACTGTGTAAATTAGTCTTTCTTGACACGTGTTTTTCAAAATAGTATGGTTAAATACAGACCAGCAAGTTCCCTTCTCAGTCCTTCACATTGCTCCTGATAGCTACAAGCAGTCTTTTCTTGGGTGGACAAAACACAAAGTCTGTTGCAACCACTCTTGAGCAACATGAGCCATACTAAAATGGGCACTGAATATACTGACAGCACAAAAATTAAAAAAAGAAATAGAAAGAATAAAAAGAAACCAGTCATTCAACAGTAGCTTAAATCTTAATCCAGTTGTCCAGAAGAAAAATAATTATTTTTATGGTAAAATTAGTAGCTTTGAATATTTTATGGCTCAAAATGGAACAAGAAAAAATGTGTAAAGGCGCTCTCTTCTGTCATTGTTTAGCTTCATCTGTTTCTGACCCCCATGGCACAATATTATATTCCAGGAAAACAGTTGTTTTCACTCTTTCCACTTGCTCCAATATTCCCATACTTCTGATACTTTGTTTCCACTGATGCAAGAAAGAAAAAAAAAAAATAAAAGAGGGGGGAAAAAACAATTACTCACATCTAAAATTATATCAGCAAGGAACTAACAATTAAACAAGAAATGTCTTGGTTGTCCAGCATTGAACCCTACCTTCAGGCAGCAGGATATTTATAAGGGGGAAAAGGATGCCTTCTGCACCCTCTCAGAATATTGTGTGGCAAAGGGTTGGTTTGACACATGCACTGTAAATTCCTCTGATCTCCTGAATGCCACCCAGACTGTCAGTCAGGCTGTGTCTCCTTTTAGGGTCTTATCCCATCCTTTTTTTTAGGACTGCCATAAGCACTACAAGGAAAGAGCTCCTTTGGATCTGTCTTTGGTTCAGATGGGTCATGGCATATGGATTTTAAATTGCTTTTGTGAAGGAGTTGGTAGCTGGTGCTGTTTGGAGACTAGTTGCCAATTCATTTATAATGAGATCAGCATAATCCTTATAGTCAGAAAGCCAGCAAAAGCTCAATGTCAGTCCCAAAGAACAAAAAATGTGAGTTAATTCCTGTGCCTGCACCTTCTCTGCAGAAAAAAACAATACCAGAGCAAGAAACTGACTAAAAAAGGTAAAAACCTGGAACAAAAAAAAGGAGGAAAATATTTTATTTTACTTCTGGATTCTGCATGTTAGAGGAGCATTCCACACTTTCAAATTCTTTTCTGCAATCACAGAACTTAGAAATTTTCTTTCCCATTTAAGGGAAAAATGAGATCTTGATCATTACAGCCTAAAAACAGTCATGAGACTCAGGTGAAGGAGAACCAGAGTCACATGTGTGATAAACAACAGACAAATCAGACAAATGGAAATCCCAAGATCCCCACCAGAGGAGAGATGAGAAGTCTGTGTGAGATGTGGTCTGACTGGGGAATTTGGATACAAATAGTTTGTCCTATACTTATACAAGAAGTTTATCAGAAGCCTGTTTGGGAGCCTGCAGCTTAAACTAAATCATATAACATTATGAGAGAAGGACAGAAGATGAAAACTGTACATCTGCTCTCAGAGAATACCACATTCCCAAGCAGATTAAACATGCTAAACTAGGATGTTTGCTTTTAGTTTAGCTTGGTGTTGTACTTGAGGAGTAGAAAGATCAAAGTACTCTCTCTGAAAATTTTTTGGCTTTCTAAAGCCTGTGCTGACATGTGGCACACCTGGAACAAGGTTGCTATTACATGTTCAAGTAGCCTGCTTGGAACTAGAGGTATTTCAGAGTGTAATCCGGTGCTCAGGGAATTTTCCTCCATGGACAAGGGGAATGAGCCCTTGTAACACCTACAAGTTACCACACAATCATTTACCCTTCCCAAATTGGACTGATTGTTCTTTAAATAAGGCAACACCGTACCTCAATGTCTGTACAAAAGTAATTATTTCATCTGAAAAAGAAAATTAAATCAATACCCTTTGTTAGAGCTGTACAGACAAAGCCATTTTTTATAGATCAGCCTTACTCAAAAAGAAGCAGGGCTGACAACATTTCAACATTTTGCAAACCAGGAATCTTCTATTTGGAATTTTTTCTTGGATTGATTTTTGTTTTGGAACTTCTCTAAACACTATTTAACTTCAAAAATATCCTGACCAAGCTGTACCATATGACATGTTGCAAACACAGAATCTACAAGAGCTGCTTTCATTCTAAAAGTCAGGCGCTTTTATTTAGCAGGGCAGACTTACAGATGTTTCAGTAGATCTAATGCTAGGGAAGAAAAAAGAGATTAGACAATGTGAGCCGTGGTAAATTCTAAATAGACTTTCTGTTTGCACCACTAATGCATAAAGCCTTGAATTCTCACACAGCATTGAGGTACTGCTGTGCTAACAGAAAATAAACTCTGCTTTATAAACTGCACAGAACTGTGTGTGGCTGTCCCCTGAGGATGTAAAAAAATAAGTTTAAAAAAAAAAGTATGAAGCAGTAACTAATCCTAGAATAGATTTGAAACAAGGGCCTATTTTCCATAAAGACCCCAAAGAATTTTTACAGTATCATCACTTTGTGTGGTGTCAAACAGGGCAGTTCTTTTGTAGTTAGCAAATATTAACATGTCCTCATCATAATCCTACATATACTTCAAGTAAAAGGGGCCCCATGTCTAAATCTTCCAGATAATGGTTCTGGCTGACTGCACATTTGGGTTTGCTCACTTCCAAGGTCCTGGCATCCTCTAAACCTGCCTATGGGCAGCACCACCAAATCCCAAACTGCCTTTGTCCAAACTGTGTTCCAGGGTTCAATCTCAACTGCAGAGGCTGAAGCGTGAGTGGGGAGCTCAGTGAGCTTTCTTACATGGGGGCTGTGTATCTGAGGTGCTGTGCACCTGGAGTTTTTTTGTGCATGGCACACATGGGAGCACTGTGAGCCCAGCCAGCAGCCTCCCAAGTTACAGCACAAGGATAAATAGCTGCAGAGCATCCTCTGTGCTTACTTTAACCAGAACTATTTAGGGAGCCAGCATACTTTGTGAAAACAATAAGCCCCATGGAAAACCTTACTTTCCTGCCCCCTGTGAAATATTTCCATAGTTAGTGTCTATCAAGGATACATCAGTTCTATCCAGAGGTTAAAATGGGTGGCCAGGTAGGCGGTCTTGGTTTTGTGGTATTATGAAGTTTTCACCAGGAATCCACAGTGACTGTGCTTATATTTTTAGGGAGGTGTAAAAATTGTGTCAGATTGCTGTTATTTTCCGCTCTTTATTCTTGTCACCTAAGATGCTTCCAAGGTAAAGTCATTTTCATTTTGACCCTAATCCTTCTTGCAGACCGTTTGGGCTACTGCTGCCTTACCTACCGTTTACTCATTTTATGCCCTTCCTTTTTTGGGGGGCAATGTAGGATTATTACCAATTAGAAATTCCAGTGGTCCATTCCTTAGGAGCCCCATAGTCTCAGCTCTGTAATTAAAAGTAAAATAAATTATCAGGAGTATTCTTGGGTGCCATTGAAGTCTCAAAATTCAGTCACATACTAGTATGTTTTATTGAACACTTGGACATAAATCTCTTTTCAAATTTTGAACAACCATCACTGCTCATGAAATTTCAGTTCAGTTGCTTGAAAAAAACAACTCCTACATATTTTATCATATCATATAAGAATAGTATTAGCCTCCCTATTTTTGAAGCCCTGGGATACTTTGGCCAGATACTTTCTCCTGTGGCTGATACAATATCAAATTTAACATCAAAAGATTCTATCAAAACGTTTTATTTTGTCATAGCAGTTGCATAAAGAATGAGTAAAAAAAATTCACTATTTCTGGTTTCACTCTCCATATAAATTAATGTATTTCCCACTTAGTGACAGATTATCCAGTTGCCAAAGCTTTAGGCATAAATAAAACCTTTCTGAAACTGGGACATCTCAGGACTAAAATACCTCACTGATCATGAATTATTCTTTTTAATACAGTAAAATAGGATTTGTAATGGAAAAACTCCATTCACTAGTGCTTAGAGAAATGATAAAACACCTCCATGTTTTCTTATCCACAGCTAGTTAGATGAATACAATGAGATAAAATGCAGACTTATAAAATAACTGCATTGTATCCAGTGGGTTTTCTAAACAACTCTATTTAAAAACTTCACAAATAAGGAAAGGACTTGAGGGGAATAAATTACATCACCAATTTCTCTTTAAGAGAGATTGTTTCCCAGGAAGTCTTAAAGTCTAGTTGTTTGCTTCAGTGGAAAGTTTATTTTAAAAAGACACTAGATAGTATCTCCTGAGCATGAAAACACCTGATAAAATGAAACTTAATTAAACTGTCCTATTTATACTAAAACCTAATATAGTCCCTGTCAAAGTGGTATAAAATATTGGGGGACTTGATATAAAATATGTTTTACATTGTTTCTTTTCAAAGGTTCCACCAAGCACAGCCTTATCTGCTAAATTCTGTAGGATTGTTCAAAACTTCTGTATTTTCCATTGAGTGCTACAGGGTCTTTAACATCAATGTTACTGATTTACACCATAAATGGCCAGTTCTATATGATCCCTTTTTAAAGAGATTTTTTTCACTTCCAGAGGCTGTATGTTCTTACTAAACAGGCCCAGTAGTGCTGAGTACTTGCAGATTCTTCTGAATTAATTGGACAAGTAGGTAGAGTTGGCTACAATGAGAGTTCCATGTAGGAAGCCTTGTGAGGCACAGATGCAAAACCCACCATTTAAACACATCTGATTAAGTTCATGATAGTTAATATGCTGTTGCTGCATTTGCCTTTAGCTGTGCTTCTTGTGTTACATAAAAATATCACTGGCACTCATTGGGAACTCATTGTGATTCAAGTAACAGAAAAATAAATGCAAATAAAACCACACTTCCACCATCACTTAGTTGCTAGCACAATGTTTCTCAGGAATGCATAGAAAATAATTTCAATACTTTTTATCATGTCTTAAACACTTTTCTTACCAGTGCTGCTTTGTCTCTCTGGAACTGGTTGACAAGTTTACCTCAAACCGAAAATGCTAGATAACCTGCTTAGTGAAAAAAAAAATCTAATTTTTATTTTGCTATTGAGTCTTTTAAGCTCCATTACTGAATGAGCATTTATTTATCCTCTGTAACTGCATGTTAAAAACATCAGATGTCCACCATTGTTGTGGGCATGGTGACACACATCTGAGCTGCACAGGGGACCGTGACACAGAAGGATTTGAACTTGCTAATTCCACATGGAAAAACAGTTTGGCAGTGACAGCAGAGAGCTGTACCAAAGCTAATTATAACATTTGAAAAGCTGCAGGAGCTCTCTCCCACTTCAAGGCAAATGTACTGGAGGAATTCAACCAGATGGAAGCAGAGTTTCATGCATAAAAATCTGCTTTGTGACAAAAGTCCACTTTCACACCACACCTATGGATCTTGGTTTACAAAAAGGTGACTCCCAAAGGCTGCTGGCTGTGTTAAAAATTACAGAAATTTTGTGGGTGGGAATGCAGAGCAAATGGGACCAAAGGAATGTCTTGTCCCTTCCTCATTCAAACAGTCCCCTGTCATCACTTGTCCTCACAAATAAATTTAATTTAATTTCCACTGATTGCAGTGTTATAATAAAGATAGAATGTCATCCCACAGAATTTTCATAAACATGAAAAAAAATATCCAGTAAGAAAAGCCAAAAGTAGATTTTATGCCCTTTTTGCCCTTTTTAGTATAATGTTTCACTCTATTTTTTTTTCAGGCAGAAATAAAGCCCATATTTCTTTAGAATAACAAGTCCCAGAGCATGAGTGTGAATAATCTTTTATCATTTCAGGTTAAGATGGTTTATCAGCTACTGGATCTGCCACTTCTTCAGTCACCTTTTCAAGGAGCAGTTACTGATCCCCCATCACATCAGTGAAATTTATGAGAGGAGGAGCAAAGAGAAGAGTAATGCCACATCTTGAGGGAAAGGAGATGACATTTGTCTGAAAGGCTTGCTTTATTTTGGAAATGGCAGCTGTTTGGAACTGTTGACAGATTGGGAGTGTTAGAAATTGTCCCAGGCCAGATGGATTACTGATCTGGGTCCAGGTGAATAGGTCAGAGGCACTTTATAAATGGTGGCATCTATTCCCACGTAGCTATCACCACTACAGACTAGTATAGGTAACAGTTATTTTTATAACATGTAATTGAGTTATTTTGGAGCAGTCCCACACAGGTCAGGGGTATGTACTTTTTTATCATCTTCCTCCCCTTTTGCTGCAGCAATTGCAGTAACTTGAGACATTTCTGGTACTATTCCTGATTGAATTAGGATGGGCTGAAGGCAAGATATCTAGGGAGGGGTGGTAGAGAAATAGCTCTTTCAGTCAGGAAATCACATTCAATCTTTTTCTTTCTGTTATTTCCTGTGACCTGAATACATTGATCTGTTTCAGAGTCATGTTGTAAGAATTTTTCTTCAAGGAAAAGGAATGACTCAACCAAATAAGAACTTGAAAAGGTAGAAAACAAAGATTTTCATGTATTTGTGACAGCTTGATAGCTTCACTTCTTGCACTCTATTCTGCTGCATTTTATTTATATTATCATGTATTTTTCCAGAGAACAAATAATTTTTAATTCAATTTAAAATGGAAATAAAAGAAAATAGAAAAAGCCTTCTCACTTTAATTTAGTCAATTGAATATATTATAGAAATTAAAATAATAGAAGATGTGAGCTTTTGTCAGTGCTTGGATTAAAAAAATACCTCTCAACTGTATGAAAACTGCAATCTTGTTTTGTCCTACAGTGTCCTTCAACACCTTGATGGCATTAAGTACATCTCAGAAGTACAAATTAGAGCCTCATCTCCCTCACTAGCTCCACTTGTGCCAAATCCTTGGAAATGCTTGACAGAAAGTTCTGGGAAGCGTTGTCTGTCCCCAAACATGTAGCAGATATTTTGTGAATAGTTGCCTGTGTAAATTTAAAGTTGTTAATGCCAGGTTTCTACCAATAAAACTTGGATTTGAGAACCATGAGAAAAGTGAAGACAAAAAGTGCAAAAGCTTTAGAAAGGAGTACAGCATTGTAATTTATGTTATGGTCCAGATCCCCTCACTAGTTTGATAAAGCAGCTAGTTTATTCATGTGTTTGTGAAGATTCTGGTCCTAAATTATCTTTTGGCAAAATGCAGAAGTTTTTCCAGTAAGTTCTACCTAAGCCTCATCTAGAGAGAAAACTGACACTCAAAGGTGCAGAGAAAAATAAAGAACATGTCAAAAGATTGCAGTACATTTGTTTGCACTCAGCTGCTTCAAAGTCGTGCATCTACATGTACCAATCTTCTAAGAAGAGCTCATACATGTAATGTGGAATCGAGAAAACTATTTTCACATAGCTATAATGAACAGCTTAGAAACTGTTCATTACAGCTTAGAAAAGTTGATTATATGCCCTAAATGCCTTTGAATCTTTCTTTATGTCTGATGGTTTTTTTTCTCAGCGCAGTTTGAGACTAGTACAGATAATGTTGTCATTCCAGAATTCAGTTCCAAACCATGTGTCAGCAGGAAGGCTCTAGTTTTCAGGTTTTCAGGAATATGTCCTCTCTTGCTCTTACTCCACAGGTGACAAAATTGTTTCAAACCACATCCATAATTGTTCTGAATCAGAGTACATCAAATGAGCTGAGATGTAACAAGTGCTATAGCAACTGTTCATTTTCGTTCAAAACCTGAAATAAACTGTTGACACATGATACTTCACGTGCTAAAGGGGACAGTTTTGGCATAATGTAGTAATATTTTCTACAGAAACTGTAGTGATACTAATATATTCTGTGGAAACTAAGAACACTCAAATATATATATATAGCATAGAATAAGCTGAGAATAATTTTGAGGATATGGATTTAAAGTATTTTAGTTAGCCTCTGCTTAACTGTTATTAAGTACTATACATAATTAAGCCCAATTAATCTAATTAAACTTCCAGCTGACAAGGGTTTCCAGTTGGCTGAAGTTTTGCAGAGCTCTTTTGTACATGACAGCAAACATTAACCTTTCCTTTGAGCAGCTGACCCTTAAAAAGATGTCCCACTAAGAGATCATATCATATACAATACAGTCTAACCACAATCCTGACCGCTGAAAGGTCAATAATTTCCACCATCTTTCAATGTTAGGAATACATTAGGGAGATCTTTTCCTCTGTGTTTCTCAAGAAAAGCCATGTTTGGTGAGCTTCCTCTTCTTTGTTTCTATTTTCTGAATCTTGAATTATTAATTGCTTATACAGTAAAACTGAAGGAGGTCCAAGATATTCTGTACTTCAGACAGGATTTAACTTCTTCCATACAGAATGTTATTCTCAAACAGAGCCAAAATTCTAAGCTCTTCAGTGGGAATATTGTTCAGTTATGAAGAACAGAATGTGTCAATGTGTAAATATACATCCATAAAATATATACACACATCTATAGATGTATGTATATTTATAGTCTATATTCTAAATATATGTATGCAATCCCTATGAAAGTCCATTCTAAAGATCTAAAGATGCCAGAAATTGAAACCACCAGTTATTTTGTTTACCACCAGCCACTCAAAATTCTCCCATGAATGGAAATTTTCATTAGTTTTTGTGTTTAAACTCTCAAACTTCTTTTTAGGTTAAATAGTGTTTGTGTTTCTCGCTGGAAAAGGCACATCAGCAGGACCAGGAGGGCTGTGAACCACTGCTCTCAAAGCACATTAACAGCCTTCCTAACTGCATGAAGGGATAGATTTTGTCTAAGCAGAGCTTTCAGGAATTTTAGTATCTCATACCAGAGATATATCCAGGTGCAGAAATATGATATGCATGTCATGCTGAGCACTGATCTGGGTGCCAGAAGTATAGGAGTGTTTTCCTGACTCTATTTCTGTTTTGGGGTTTTTTTAGCTGAGGTAGGTCAAATTCTGCACCTTGATTTCATAATATTTTTTTAATCTTTCTTGTTTATTAAGGATGTCTTTCTTTCAGCATAAAGATTATATTTAATCTCTTGTTTTAACAGTATGCAGCACTTCTGTTTCAGTGAATCCCAGAGAGTACTCTGAGAACTACAGAATTTTTACACAATTTTTTCTCCTACCTCTCATTTTAGCCTTTGGCATTCCATCATATTTGGTACTGGCAGAATAAAACACGAGTGTTCTTGCATTTCCTTAATAAAAACCCCAAGAGAACTGCTGTAGAAATGTGCAATAGCTGCAAGGTGATGATCTGCCTTGCAATGAAGTGCATGGGAACATGTTCAAAAGTCCTTAAATAGGAACCAAGTGCTAATTAAAAAAGAAAGAGGAGAGCAATGAACACTGCAATGATTTTACCCATAGACTTGACAAAACACAGATGGAGATTTGTTGAATTTATGTTTCTTAGGGCTACTGCAAGTAGAAAAAGACAATACATATTTAGCCATCTTCTCAGGAGGTTGTTTAATGATAATAGACATTATGTTTCTTTGCTCTGTTCCCAAGGCTCCTTTAACAGTTATATAATATGCATGCATATTAGGGAGGAGTGTCTGGCATCCCTGGTTTTCTTCCTTTCCTTACCAAATGACTGAACCTGAAGCTAGAGTCAGGTTTCTTCTTGGCTATTCCTTCTGGCCCATGAAGGTAGAGCTCTTGGATGCACTTCAAGAGAAAGGGTGGAGAACAAGTTAACCAGAATACCTCATGGCCTGAGCACGTCACTAATGTGACAGATATGGGTTCAAGCATTCCTCGTTTGAAGAAAGAATAAAACTCTTAATTGCTGGATGAATTAGTGGAGTATTATGCAAAGGATGGATATTGAAGCATCTGAGTGCTTGTGTATTATCACATATAACTGCATGGAAGATAAAAGTGGAATTTTTATGGAACCCTGCCTAAACTTGAACTACAAGAGTCTGTACAGGATATAGCACAGGATTGAAGCTCCTGCCAAAAGAACAGCTTTTTCAACCATGCAGGCAGCTTCCAGGCAAAGCAAAAAGATTTTATATATATATATATACACCAGACTAGGTTTATTTATTCCATATAAAAAAAGAATATTAATCATAAAAGATACTAAAATAATGATGGCCTATGATTGGTTATGGTTATTTCAGAGGACTTAATAACCTGAGACTTTTTGTTGTTATTCCATTTTTGAAGTAGTGGAAAAATACTTCAGAAAGTGGAGGGCTTTGGACAAATAAAATATTTAAAGAATATGGCTTTCTGATTATTTATTTTCTTTACATCTCACCTTCAATTATTTCAGAAATATTTTACCTCTACAAAATCATACAAGTGTGTCATTGCACAATCAACACAGTTGCAGCCAAATAAAACAAAGAAAAGTATTTGTACAAATGCAGTCAATTTCCCTAGAATTATTTCCAATCTTTTTTCATGATTAGTGCAGGATTAAAGTCGTCTCATGATCAGACAGATAAAATACCAAGTTCTGCTGCCTTTACATATAGCAGTGTTTTAGTCTGGAGGAACAAAAAAGGAGTGTCAAGGAACTATCATTATATTTCAGTCAAGCACATTTTCAAATCAGACCCCTTCAATGTGAAGGTGAGAGGTGCTACAGACACTTCTGCATTTTCAGCATCTAATTTAGCTATGTTCCTGTGGTCTTAACATCCTGAAACAATAAAAGAAATAAAAGACTGCTGGCAGGCTCTGCTGGAAATATAAGTAGGGTGTCCAAAGGCTTGCTATTTATTTACACACCTAAACATAAATAATCCCCTCATGTACCACTTTTACCCATAGGCTAAAACACATAGCTTTACATGAAGGTCATACTTGTCCTCGTGTTTTGGAAACATAATCTGTCTTTTAAGGTTTGCAATTCTTGTTCCAACTGTGGATATATAAATCCCTCCACTTTCAAAGAATTAAAGAATTCGTAAGGCTTAAGTTTGTTTTCATTTGGATGGGGTAAGTACTAAAAGAAAGTCCACTGCAGTGTCAATATATACATATGGACATGCACACATTTCACAAGAATATTTGAGAAGGTATAACTTGGCCATGATAATAGAAGGCCAAGATCTGAAAGGCCAAGATTATAGAAAAAGAATTGGCCTTTTTTTTTCCTGAACACAGCTGAGATGTATCTCACCTTGACATGCACCACTGTGAAGATTTTTGAATTAATAGTGATAGCTGTGTTGAATTTCAATATCAGAAGCTCATTGAAATTTGAAATTGATTTCAAAAGCTGTTTATTTCAGTTTAAGTCACTTCCTTTTTCACATTTCTCTTCCAATCCAACACTAGAAGGCTGCACAAAGCCTTAGTTTGTCTAAATGACTTCTAAGCAGAAGCTGATGTACTGTGGACTATATCTGGGTAAGCTGGGTAAGCAGTCAAGCTGCTGGACATTTAATCTACATAAGGATCTGATCCTAGCCTGTGCTAGAAATATTTTTGCCTTTTTTCAGGCTTTGAGGGACATAAGGCTGGTTTCAAGAAAAAACTTTGGAGCTTCTCTTGGGGTGCAATGGAGTCAACAGATGTGTCCCTGTTTCCATCCCTCTGTAATCTACCACATCTCCCTGGTGCTGCAGGAGGGGAAGCTGAGACATTTCCAAAAGGAGCTTCTCCTCTCTGTGAGGGATGCAATAAAGCTTGACATGCAACATGGTTTGCAGAAGGCCGGGCAAGCCCTCGTTCATAATTTTCAAAAATCTTACTGAACAATCCAAAAAAGGCAAAAAATACCACTTAATTTGAAGAGCTATTCCTCCCAAAAAATTGTATTTTCTAGATAGACTTCAGGCTAGAAAGAAAATGCTATCTATAGAGAAGATTCAGCTCAGAGCAAAAATATTTGTATTACCAAAATTATTTTACTAAATTGATTGCTATAATCTAGAATAAGATTCCCTAAAGCTAAATATTTACAAACTTCAGATGATCCTGACATTTGAGGAGTCTAGTCCAATGCTTTACTTTCTCTTATTTATAACCCAAGTGCAGAACTGGAGTTTCCCAAATTAATTCCGTGTGAAAACAGAAATAAGCCCAGAGATTTTTTGTTCCCTATTCTTCCACAGTCTTCCCAAATAAATCTGGCAAATTGTTTACAATCTACTCCCATGTCTGAGGCCCTCACTGGATCAATTGCCTGTTTCCCAGCCCTGTCTGGTTTAGACTGCAGACTCTCTGGGCTGTGGGCTGCCTTTTCTGATAAATCTCTACACAGCAGAGAGTACAATGGAACATGATTACTTGTCTGGAGATCTTGATATAAAAGGATCTAATATAATGCAAACATCAGGAGACATAATACCATGTCATATCATATCAATGACAGGAGATAAACAGAGTCAGCCTACAGCACTCTGTGTGGAGAGCCTGCTGAGACCATGCAATGAGGAGCGAATATACAAATGGAAAACAGTTTTAGGTTTTCCAGAGCTACAGGTTAATTCCTTCTCCAGTAACCAGGATGAATAGGATGGAGGCCATAAAACATGAATGCCCTTCTTAATTGGAAAACAGGCAGTAAACGAGCTGCCCCTTTAGGATCAAAGACTCTATTAAAAATGAAAGATATTATTACAGTTATTGTAAGGTTTTAATAGTAGCATTTATCAATAGTCCTTCTCACTGGGGAAATTGCTATAAATACCCAGCTGACTTACAAGCAACTGTATTGTTCATAACATCAAATGGCTAGCCAAGCATTACCTTCTGATATTCTTTTTCTATTTCATTTTATGCCCTTGAACCTAGGCCCTAGAAAATACATTTTTAAACAAGGAGCAATTCATCCTCTCATATATGGCTGAGCTGCTAGCAGTAGAGCTGCTAATCTTGGTAAAATTTACCTCTGTAAAAATTTGAGATGTCACTTACTCATTCCTCTCACTGTTTACTTTCAAGGGCTAAACGAACATGAAAATTTGTCTCCTGAATGTCTGAGATACAATAATAAGCTGCATCTCTTTCTCTCACCCCAGCAGTAGGCTATATTTGGTAGAATTATGCCAGATGCCTCTGGGTTCATGTTAGTTATTCAGCAAAATTGGGAGAGACAAATTAAGAGAAAACTGTTTGACAGTGTAATCCCAGGGACAGCCTTAAAATCAAAATAAAACAGTATGTTAAAATAAATTGCATTTTGGAATCTTTCAAATTTCCTCTATAGGAAAGACAGATGTAATGTCATTAAGATGTTAATATGCAAATTTCTGAGAAAAAAATTACTTTCCACATGACTGTTCATGCTTTCCTTGGGTGGAAATCTTCTATCCCTTTCCCTTCTGCTAGTGTGGGGATTGTGGCAGAACCTCCCTGTGTTCCTGGGACCTTGCCAATACTGTTCCAGGTTGGCAGCTGTTTTGGAAGGATTGTCTTGCTCACCTAGCTGGGGAAAACCTTTTACACTTTAAGGATGCAGAGATTAAGAGATGAAATCATGAAACGAGGGCATATTTCTTCTGATCTGAACCCACTCCTTTGTCTTTCCAACTCTTGTTTTTCTGTCCCTCTTAATCATAGAACTAGAGGATAATTAAGCTGCAAGGGACCCCAGGAGGTTTCTAGTCTAAGCTTCTACTCAGGCTTTAAGATCAATTCAGGTAATTTGGTGCTTTGCTCAGACAGGAATTCAAAACCTCCAAGGACAGAGATTCCCTCTTTTCCATACTGCACTTAGTGTTTAGATGAGCGCTCACGATGCCAAGTAAAGGATTTCTTTCCTTTTCCCTGATTTGCTGTCTGTGTTCCTGGTGATGCAGCCCAGGATGATATTTGTGTTCTTTGCTGCCAGAGCTCATGTCCAGCCAGCCTCTCAAGCCCTCTCCTGCAGAGCTCCTTTCCTCTTTGTAGTTCCCTCTCATGGTATCCCATCTACCATTTTCTAGAACAACCTTAAATCTGCTCTCCCTCCCCAGGATGCTGAACTCCTATTTCATGGTGCCTAAAACCAAGAGTATCAATGATTACTACAGACCAATAGTCCTGTCTTGTTAAGGATGCAGCAGATGCAACTGTGTGTCATCTCTCTTTGCTATAGCACCTATACCTGACCATGTACCCTTCCAGCAGATATCAGAGAAAAGAAAGTTCTCCAAAAGTACTAGGGTCTGGGTACAGAGACTTCCTGAGTTGTTTAAACAAGACTTCATCTACTCCCTCATCCTAAGACAATCTGTAACACAATTCTCTTTGTTCTGAGAGAGCAAAGGAAAGAGAACATTCTCTTACTGTGTTTCCCCTCCACAAGAACCTTTCAGCCATGTGGGCTGTCCCACACAATAACCCCAGGGCTGATGCAGTTTGGTGACCATGAGCAGAGCTCTAGTTCCTCCTCCCTTTTTCTTTGGTATTTGTGTACACAGCATGGAGATTGGCCTTCTTTCCCCCTTTTTTCCTTACTCCTAAGGTCTGCCTTGTACACATTGATATCACCCTGTTGATGCTCTTATCTGAGTATAGGTGGATAAGGAAAGCTAAGAAAAATAGTTTAGATACAGATACACATAGGAAAATATGGATGTTAGACTTTAGAATGGTGAATGAACACCTTCTGAAGACACGTGTCAAAGGCTAATGAAGCTGAGAACCCTCCAAACATGCAGATACTCTGAAATCTGAGGAAAGTAACCAGAAAACTGCAATGCAAATCATGCAAGATGAGGCTGGTACCTTCCTATACAATTCCCCAATTAGCAGATGGTTTTTGAATAAACCTAATCTCTACATTGCCTAAAAAAAATTCCCATGATATTGCACAGAGACACATCTTTTAAATCATAAATGTAAACCAGACCTCTTCATGATATATCAGTTTTCTACTGATGCTTTTTCTACAGATGCTTTTTTGTTATTTCCTCTTCCCTACCATACGACTTCCACAAAAGCCATTGACAGCTCTTTCTTTCTTAATTAAATAGCTACACAATCCAGTCATAGTTATGACAATTTTTTCATGTTTTAAACTAAGACCAGTATTGTTAAAAATGTATTAATGCATTGTAATTATTTCAGCTTTCTAAAACAACTCTACTAAAACAGATTTAGAAAATGTCATTATTATGTCATAACTGTATCTAATTGGTCTATGTCCTCAACTTTACATTTAACTGTGCATTTGACATTTTTGCATTTACTTCTTTGTCCTGTAGTTGGTTTTGATTGCCTAATGGTAGGTTTGTGTGCAAGACTTGGCACAGTGAATACAATTTGCTCTCCTAACAGTTTTACCTTAAAATATTTCAAAGGCTGTGCTTATCTTATCAGGCAAGAAGAGAAGACAGCTCCTTAGATCAAAAGCGTCACGAACAAAAGTTAGTGTTCAGCTAAATGTAATTATTTTGCACTTGGGACAGAGGTTTGGGATTGAATGACAGAAGATGGGGTATTAATACATGACCTTTCTGAGCTCTTATCCAGTGTTTTATGAAGTTGGTGGGTTTTATGAAGTGCAAATACTGAACACTCATTAAAATTAATAATAAGTTAGTGTCATCTCTTTAGCTTGATAGTATAATCTGTCTTTTCTGCACTAAAATCACAAGGTGATCAAACATGAAAACTGCAGGCAGTGATAGATCTTGTAATCTCCTACTTGCAGCTCTGGGTTTTCTAAGTTTCATTGCATTATATTTTACAATGCTCTTCAAATCCAAACAAACTGAAAGCATTCTGTCTTTTATCCATCTGTCCTTACTGTTCTCACAATGAAATCACTAACCATGAAATTAAGTCTGCAGACAGTGTTAGCAATATGAACAATGCATTGCTCATAACTTGAGTCAAGTGCACTGTCTATAGATATAACTGCAGAGAAAGAAGTAAGAATAAGAAATTCTCACAGTGGCCAAGTTCACTATTAATGGAATTAAAACTGTCATCAGACCCAGTAGATTCATAATTGTATTTCTGAGTTATTCCCATTCCAGAATAATGACTGTAAACTGAACATTAAGCCTTATTGAAGCATTTATCCTCTTCATGAGAATGAACAGTATTATTATTCAGTATTATAGCAGACTGGTATGAATGCCAAATGCTTTTGAACTTTCCTACATCATTTGTAACTAAATCTCCACCAAAGTGATGAGTTTCTCTGTTCAGCATCATCACCTCTGCCAATGAAGAAAGAACAAAATAATTCTTCAGTCTACCTACAAAATAGGTGCCAATGGCAAGGAGTGAGACTCAGCCTACTCTCCTTGGCTTTGAAGCCATTACCTCTTGTGCTATCACTTGATGCCCTTGTGAAAAGCCCATCTCCCTTCACTGAGCTGGACCCCGTCAGGTACTGGAAGGTGCTCCAAGGGCTTCCCAAAGCTTTCTCTTCTCCAGGCTGAACTTGAAAGAAGAGGTGCTCCAGCCCTCTCAGCATCTTCTTGGCCCTCTTCTGAACTTGGTCCAGCAGGTCAGGAAACTCTTTAGACAATGCTCAGGTGAAGCAAGATAATTAATACAAAAATTAAAAATATATCCTGTATATGTATATATATATATATATATATATGTACACATGAATTTAAGGTTCTTTACTATAGTTCAAAACAACAGATTTAATGAGGATCAAAAATCTTTCACAAAATTAAAAAGATTGAGTGACTGTTGAAACTTTTCAGTGCCTATTCCAACCACGGGACAACAGGGTTCTTGGAACAAAAAGTGTGTCATCTCATATATCATAAAACTGTCAGCACGGTCAGGTACCACTCCTGACCACTGTGCATGATTAAAGTATAAATAGATAAGGATAAAAATGGTAACTGCAATTGTTAGAAGCCAATTCTGAAATTCTTTCCACTTCTACTTTGTAAACTAGGACCTCTGGACATGCAATGCAGAAGCAGGAAATAGCAAGAAATATTGGTATCTTGCCATCATTATCTTCTCTATTTATCAAAAGCAAATTATACAGAAATAATTTCTGTATGCAGACCACACAGGCTATATTCTGATCTTGTTATGATTCATTATTTTATTCCAAATAGGGAGTATTGCTTTGGATATTCAGTTGCTGGAAACAATTAGAAAATATCCATATCCCATATTCATGCTGAGTAGCTGAGTTTCTTTTCTTACTAGTAGAGTCTGTCTGTCATTTCTTTGGCTATCTTGTCTTAAATTACCTCTACCCTGTTTGAAAATACAGTAAAAGATGAATAGAAGTAGAGTCTGGTTTAAAACTCTGACCTGTGTTATCACATGGTCTTTTAGCATTTTACCTTTAATACAATATTCATCCTCCATTTTACTGCACATCTTTGATATTATGCTGTCCTTCACAAGGTCTTTGTTGTAGGCACTATCTTGAGAATGTTTCCAAGTGGCAATAGGAGCCCACAAGGCTGCAAACATGCTCAGACTGGAGGTCAAAGGCTTAAGCCAGAAAATGGCACTTTGCTGTTTGCCAGTAACTCCAGTAAATATTTTTCCTTGATGGCTTTTTAATTTTTGTTTACTTTAACAATATTTTTATGTTGGAAGGTAGAATTCACCGTCACAAAACTGGTGCAAAAGATCAGATTCTCTAAAGAAATACTAAAAAAAGACAGGGAAATGGAAAATATTGAGATAGATAAAATAGCCTTCTTCCTCAAACAGTCTGTCTGTATTTCCAATTACAGTGCTTCACCCTGTTCTAACCCTTTTTGCAACACAAAATTAAACACTTTTCATGCAGCCTCTGCCTGACCCTAAGATTGTTGCTTTTTTAGCAGGGATATAATACCTTTCTCATCTAAAAGCTTGAAAAGCTTTTTAAAAACATTGCAATTACAAAGCTGTGTAAATGTGAGCTGGGATTACAAGTAATAGTACAGTAAGATCTTAATTCATCTTTTTTTGTTATAGCTATTTAATGGAAAAAGGAACTTGATAGGCTGTCTTATACAAAAACAAATGGGAAGCAACAAAGAGATTGACTGGTGCTCCTTATCCAAAGATTGAGTTTCAAGTGCTAAATAGATTGAAGCTTAGAGAAAGGGCTTGAGAATAATCAGAATTTAAATTTTCTTTCTATCTTCCAATTTGACCTCAAATTTCTGTTCTTTTAGGTGATTTGAAATAAGAAAATCAAAACCTAATACCATAGTAGTATCTTGGATAACAGAATAATCCAAATATAATAGGGTAAAGAAAAGCAAGGCATCTGGGGGAATGTAGCTTATTTTAGCACTTACTTTAGAAGTTTTTGTCTCTTGCTGGAACATGATGTATAAAAAGGAGGAGTCCTGAGTAATAAGGTGGTTCCTTTTTTAAAAAAACAAAAAGGTAGTAGTAAAGAAGTTAATATCTTCTAGACTGAGAGAACAGAAACTTTTATGTTGTGATTTTAGTATTAAACATTCTAATGGGTAGGAGATAAAATAAATGGGTTATAATAACCTATTAAAATACAGAATTTCATCTTATTATAAATGTTGAGCTTCTTTTATATTGCCTTGCATTCTATGTGGGTGTGTGTTGACCGATGAGACATCATTTGATCTGTGATGTTTAATGTTTAAATTCGTACCATTCAAGCATAGCTAAGTACATGTCTTTCAAAATACCCCATCTGTATGTGTGCATGACCACATAGATGTAAAGTCAGTAGCCAGTCTCTGCAGAATATGACATTACAGGGACACCTAATAGACACATTGTGTTCCCAGACTGTATTATGAACCTCCTGGAAAATGCTTCTTCTATTTTTGCCTCATGTATATTTTTTCATTAGTAGCTTTATGAGTCTTTGGCTATGAAAAGCTGGTCCCTCAGTGATCTAGTTTAAGTAATACTTAAAAAAACCAAACCAAACAAAACAAAACAAAACAAAACAAAAAAAAACCAAACCTAAGCCAAAACAAAAAAACCCAACCAACAAAAAAAAAAAAAAAACACAAAACAAAAAAACAAACAAACAAACAAACAAACAAACAAACAAACAAAAAAAAACTCATTAGACAGGAATTTATGTGGATGATTTGAAATAGGTGCAATAAGTTGAAAGGGAAACATAAAATGAAAGTGCATTTCCAGTGCACAGAAAAGTGGGTCCTTCTCTGCTCTGTGTGTGTAGAAATCAAATTGCCAGTAAGTGTCCAGCCTGAAAAAATCCATCCTTCAGCAGGCTGACTACTTAAATGGGCCTTAGCTTTCTTAGTATTTCTCATTGCCCACCAGTGATTCAGTAAGTGCCTTTCTACTATTAAAAATCAGTCCAAGATTTTAATGAGACAGAAAAGTTGGTTCAGTGAATTCCAGTTGTGTTTTTTCTAGAGTCTGGGCAGCATTGCTGAATATGAGAGAAAGTATAACTTTTCTGCAGGTGAGCTGCTTTTTTTTTTTTTTTTCCCAACTAATTTTCCCCCTCTTCCTTTTCTCTCCCCTATGACTGCAGACAGCTTGTCCATCAATGCCTGGCCAAGTCATGGAGAAAATGCTGCTGGCAAAGGGCGATGCAAAGAGAACCACAAATCTCCAGCAGCAGTGCTGGTATCACCACTCCATCAACTATTCCTTCCCATCACACACCCCTCCACCTTCCTTTTTTTATTCCCTGTGTTGTTCTCAGGCCAGCAGCTATGTGTAAACAGGATGTGGGAGCTGTAGTGAAATGTATTCAAGTCCTGTACACCTCCCTCCTCACCTCTGGCTGCAACGTGCATCCTGCCTGGAACATCTGCTTCACATAAATACAGGGAGAGTTCAAGCTGTGCAGGGAAGGGCATAGCCTGGAGCTCTTCAGCCTGCTCTTGCCATTCTTTAACATTTAAAAAATATAGAAAAACATTTTACTTCTAACTGGGGGGCAGATTTCCTAAAAAGGTACTGTTGAATAATTGTAAAGAGCCTTCTGCCCTACATTTTATAATTGAATGATATTCTAAGCCCATTGAGAATAATGCAACCTACATATTAGATTTTATGTTTACATCTAAGTTCTAGTAATGTTAACTGAAAGGTGCTGTTGATACTCTTGATGTAACTTGAGATGAACTTTCATGGTTGGCAGTGCAGTTTTAGCAAAATTGCCTCTGGTAATATGGCTAAAATAGAAGATAGGGTTTTATAGCACAGTCACTCAGAAAAGATTTCATTATAGCTTGGAAACTGAAATAATGTAAATGGTTGTTACTTTTCAGTAGATTCCACTGCAGGCAGTCAGGGAGATCCTGGCAATTCTGCAGTCAAAAAGGGCAACTTAGGAGTCTTTAATGACCAGGTAACCCTGAGTAATGTACAGCCAGTGCAGACTTGCACAGCCTCATCACCCTTGCCAAAATTCAGACATGTGTGTTTGGTCATCATCACAGGCATCTCAGTGGACAGCTTTATTTCTAATATTACATCTTCTGATACAGAAAATAATTGAATGTCAGTCATTTAATATAAAAAGAAAATTTAAAAAAAAAAAAAAAAGGTGTAATAGTCTTACTAATCCCAAGGGTGACAGAGAGACCATAAATCCCTGTATGGCCACACTCACAGAGCCCATGGATGTGCACATCCAGCAGGCTGCTCCAGACACAGAGAGAGGTTGGAGGGTTGCTGCTGGCACTGAGGCCATGAGGCTGCACCTTCACTTACACTGGAGAGCAGAAAGGGAACCTCCTCCCTTCCTACTTGCCACCAGATCCCCTCCTGCTCTGGCCTGACCTCTAACTCTTCTTGCTACCCCATCCATGGAGCACAGGAAATGCATTCTGTCCCCAGTCCTGAGGAGGTTTTGAGGCAGTACTGTCCCTGCACACATGGATGTGTCCACAAGGGAGTTAAGCAGGAACAGGGCTCCGTGCATAAGGGAGGCAAAGGCCCCCAGGAAGAAAACAGGTAGAAAATAATACTAGCAAATCTGCATTTCTACATCGACAGACTCAAGGAGGACAGACATTTTCAGAGATAACAGAGGGTGACGACACTAATGGGCTTTTGAACCAAACCTCTATTTAACTTTGCACACATCTCTTGCATTTATTTTCTGAAGCTCCTGTACAAGTATTTTGATCAATACATCTGATGGAACACAGCCATCCACAATGGTACTGTCTAATCTGGATTAACCACACATTCTGCCTTTACAATGCATTGACAGAAATAGCACTTCTGGGGTACCACTCACCTCTTGTTAAAGTACATCTCTAATAAGTTCAGTGAACATCCTATGAAATAAGTTTTGCCACAAGGTGCCTGTTTTCTCCAAGGTCAAAGGCCAGACCCACGTAACCTCACCTACAGAGGAAAACATTTCAAATGTTTGAGATGGCTCTTACACTTAATGACACAATTAATTTAAACAAGATTTTGAGGTAAGGATTCTTAAATGAATGAAGTAAAATTGAAATCCTGTAAATTAAATTAAAAGCACCTCTTATTTATATGCACTGTATTCACAAGAAATCTTGCAGATGCCTTCAGAATTTTTTTATTTTCTGTTGTCTTATATATATATGTATAAAGGATTGGAGGGTAAGGAGGGCAGGGAGCCCTGTGGTGTTTTGGGGTTTTTTTCCCCCTTTTATAGAAAAAAGATCCACAAAAAAGCACCTAGTTTAAGTCAGGCATTTGATTCAAAATTGCAACAGCCCGTTCATTCAAATGCCTCTTACAATATGTCATGCTCACAAAGGTCTCACCTTTTTCACCATAGACAAAAACAAATCCTCAGTGGAAGACAAATTAATAATTATATTGTAATCTGAGATCTGGCTTGGATACTTTGATTCAGCTGAGAAAATATGGATGAAAACACAAGACTGTGATAGAGAGCGTAATCTCTTCTGAAAAAGCACTTTGTCTGGAGAGCTGCTAACCCATACAGTATGAGAATATTGCATCCCTGCAGAGAAGTATGGAAATCCAGAATCTCCACTTTTGTTTGCCTTTCAAACTGTACCTTTCAAACAGTATCTAACAAACAAGGTGAGATCAGGACTTATACCACAAGATGCTATAGAAAGGCTTAAACAGGTTTGAAAATCAAGGGGAAAATGGAGCGGCAGTGATGGGGAGTTGCTCATGGTCACTCAACAGGTTCTTAGCAGGACTGGAAGTTGAGCACTTGAGGCCCCCTAGAATCCTCTATCTGCAAACTATCCTCAATTCCTACCATCACATCAGCCTTTGAAATCAGGGTTGCATGCTCACCATCCCCAAGGTGATAAAGTTATAAGTCTTTCTCTAAAAACAAGAACTTTTTTCATCCTTGCAGAGGGGCAGCAAGGCTTCTGAGAGTGTGATATTTCAATGCAAACAGGCTGTAGCTCTGAGGACATAAAAGACAGGCTACTCACAGTAAGCAACAACAGGTCAGCACACTTTGCAATAGGAGTCAGGATTATCATTTCCTACATAGACATGAAAGAACTAATACAGATATTATTCCTTTTAATGTGACCAGGCATCAGTGTAGGCTTTAACAGGTCCTGTTTGCCACTCTTGCTTAGGCTCAGTAAAAGGAGGAAATTTATTATAAGGCCTAGGATGCTCTAGAATTTCTTACTCATCCCATTTTTAAGGGTAATTTCAGCCTTTTCTAGCTGCCTCAAATCCATTTTGGAAATGCTTATTTAAAAGGCCTTGAAATTAAATAGGCCAAAAAATAAAATCTACGGACATTACAAAGCAGTACTTTGTCATAGTATCCTTCATCACTTTTTTCTCTCAAGTCACAGGAATTGCAAGTGCCAGCTTCTCTGCAGCCACCCCAGCAGCACTAACTCAGAGCCCAATTGCTGTTAAGCTGACATTCAGCTCTTCAAAATGTATGTAAAGCTTCATAAGTATGATTTCTCCTGCTTCCAGTACAGAATCTTTATTAATCTTATAAACTACATACATCTTCCAAGCAGAAGGTAAAAGCAAACCTGTAGTGGCCACTGCTGCCCAAACTAATAGGAAAGGGACAATGTTGTTTTCTTTACATTTCTGACATGACACATCACAAAGAAATGCCAGATCAGGGTCAAGTTACACTAAGCCTCACTGTGCTTTTTGGTCTTGTGATGTGACGTAAGCTCTTACAAAGCAATGAAAGAATTGTAATGTAAAGAAAGGCTTTTGAAAGGTCTGCAAGAAGGAATTAATTGTTGAGCATGGGAAGAATCTAAGTGGCTGGTGTTCCCCAAGAACTAAGTGCTGACTGCAAGCTGTGCTCCAGGGCTGTGTCCTGCTGGAATGAACAGACCAGCCCACATATCCCATGGCAGCATCAGAGGCCACCCAATGCCACTGGAAAGCGCCAAGTGGCTGGAGGGGACTCTCTGGCCCAGCTGTTTGGGGGTAGTTGCAGTACAGAGACCATGCAGCCCACACTGTCATCTGCCCCATGACTGTGGGTACCCCATTCTGCTCCTCCTTTGGGTGACTCAACACTGTCCTATTCCATGCTTTTCTTAGCCAGTAGATGATATCTAGTCACTCAGGCTGGGTTAGCCAAAGCATGAATGCTCAGGCACAGAAAAACAGGAGAGGCAGCAAAACTGTAATGCTACTGGCAGAGCATGATAATAAGGAATGAAATGGAGCCCTTGCATCCTTTCCCACCCTTATATAGTTTTCTCATCTTTACCTTCATAGCCAAATCTCTTAAATCCTGTATATCCTAAACACTATTACAGCTGGAGTGACTCACAAGGAGTATGAGACAAGGAAACCTAAAGGAGGGAGAGAAAAGGCACATGAAGAAGGGCAGGAAACAAATGTAAGGGTAAGGGTAAGGAGAAAAATCACAGAACAAGAATGGATATATCAACCCTTGTAAAGGCTTAAAAAAGTAGGAATTTTATGCTAGTTTCATGCACAGGAAAGGGTAAGGTAAGAACCAAATGTAAATGACACTTGTAACTTTGAGCAAACATCACTGTTACTGTGCAGCCCTGGTTTTAGAGGGGTTACTCTTGAGCTTCAAATCAACTCTTTCATCCTATGCAGTATATGTTTTTTCCTTTATTTTTTAAAGAACTCGATAAACTTCACTTTTTAAAGCTGGGCTCAACATACAAAGGATGGTATGTCCTTTGTATGTCCTACAAGAGTACTGTGTACACAGCTCTGGAGAAGGTGATGTTTATAGCAGCATAACTGGGCCTTTAGGTGTGGATGCAGAAATTGAAAGAGGAAGTCTTGGAAAAGAATCAGAAAATCAGCCATGACAGAAACAGATGCAAATTATAATGGAAAGATCCATTAGTACAGATCCAGTCAAGAATAACACTTATTAAACCTATTCCCTGTAGTACTCAGCCTGTACTAAAGTACACTTACTCTTCTGGGATTTCAGGAAGGAAGCAATCCCAACACTCCTCACACACACTGGGACACTGGCAGTGATTATGGCTGGAAGTAAATGGAAGAGAAAGTTTCCTTCTATTTTCACCTTCCATAATCCCTACAGTGGCAAATCCATATTTGGAAGCCTGTTGGGTAAACTTGTTTTAGAGTTGCTTTATCTTTAGCAAACACCTCTTTCTTTCACAGAATAATAAAAAGAAATTACCCTAGTTCCCTCTTATATTTTTAGATATAGTTTGTTTTGCTCTTTGTATTTTAAAACAGAAGTGTTTATTTGCAATTGAGCATTCAAGTGGCCCTTAGGAATACACCATGTGACAGCACACTGTGACTCCACAGTTCTGCAACTCTACAGTACAAGAGACTAGCTAATAACAAACACTTCTGTTCTCCAAATTTTCCATTTTATAGATCCTTTCATTTTTCTACTAAGTCCATCTTACAAGCTTGCTGATACGAAAAGTTGCTTTGCCATGATGCTTACATATTCATATTGTTTCTTTAAAATTACTACAAGCTTTCATTAAAATTATTATGATAGTGAGAATACAATTTGAAGCTAGCCAGCAAAGAAGGTATGTCTCATTGCACACATTGGGTCTTAGTGTTCAAACCTCTTCCTTAACTGGTTAAGATGTGTGAGATATTTGCTGAGTGTTTTTATCTTTTATTGAGGTAGCCAAATATATTGTAATATAGCTTTTCACAAGATGTTATTCACAGGGTGGTAGGCACTAGTAAAATTATTCTTTTTTTCTTTTTCTTTTTTTTTTTCTTTTGTTTTTTTTTTTGCAGTAGTACTTGTAGAATTTTTACCATTTCAATCTATCTCTCAAAACCAAACATTGACATGACAATTGCAGGTTGTAACCTGCAACAGAATGTATTATTCCACTGCACTTGAGGAATAGCTCACAAATACACACCAAATGAAATATGGAACAGAAAGAGAGTGTTGCCTCTTTCGAGTAATACATCTCTGGTGAGTTCTGATTTATCCATAAACCCAACCTTCACATCTTCTATGGACTACCTTCTGGGTTTTCTCACAGCAACTGTCTGGAAAGTTCCTTTGCTTAGTAAGAAAATTTGCACTTTTTCTCTCAGATTCTCAGAGGGAAGCTGCTGAGGGAAGCATCCCTCAGCCTGGCTGCCCTTTCCCGGCCAGGTCCTGCTCTGCCCTGGAGTTCTGCGGAGCCAGCAGAGTCCTGCTGCCCGGAGCAGCTCCCTGTCATGGTGCTGGGGTTGCTGAGCTGCCCAGCCATGCAGCACCCATGGGTGCCTTAGATGGGCTCTGGGGAGCGTGGTGGCCCACAGGGGCCCAAGCTGAGGGCCCGAGGCCCACTCGCCATCGCGGCCCCCGGCCCGGCCTGAGCTTGGGCCTACGCAGCGCGCCCGCGCTCCGCTCATCCCGCATCCCGACAAACCAGCCCGTTCCTGCCCACACAGCCAGATCAAACAGCCTGCAGGAAACAATCTGGGATCCATATTAGCCCTGGGTGCCGCCGCCAGAGCGGCGTGGCGGGGCGGGGGAGCTCTGCTTCTAGCACATTCCAATTGACAACAGCTGGTGCTGCGAGCGGGGCCTCCGCTGCATCGCCTGCTCTGTGCAGAGCTTTGTTTGGGCTAGGGACGAGCTTGTTGAGCTTTCTTCTGCTCAAGTCTCACACAGAGACTTTCCCTTTGCCCATGGCATGTGACCCTGCCAACTTACAGGCTCACATCCCCAATGCAAAAAACAACAACTTTTTAAAAAAAAAAAAAAAAAGAAGGGAGGGAAAAAAAGGAAAAAGTGAGGTTAATTAACCTCAGGTCTGTTCTCAGCAAAGCAAGGCTGCCATGGATAAGTAATAAAAATAGCTTCTCAATGGTCCTTGTGTCTGTCAGAGTCTCACTCTGTGATCTTTCAGTCAAAACCATGAAAGCGGGAGGGGGAGGAGAGGCTGATTCGCTACTGTCCTTTTCTTGTGCGTGTGTTCCCAAGGCTGCCTGGCTCTGTCCTTCAAATCATCTCCACCAGTGAATCATTTAGCTCAACCTGTCACTCTCGGCCATTGTGAGGAGACAAAAGCTACCCATTTAACCCCAACCATGGCTGATTCACGCGGTGGGGAAGGCAGGCTCACAAAGGGAGGCTAGCAGGGAAGGTGGCACTTGGGTTGGATTTCATGTAGACTGGTGCTGGTTTTCCCTCTGTTTTTTTTTTTTTTTTCCTTTTACTTTTTTTTTTCTCCCTTCCCCTCTGTTATTTTAAATTAGCAGCACCTCTCATACTGTGATTGTTGTTTGAAGACCACATGTTTGTCAACAGAGCTGTTCTGCTTGAGTAATTTGACCTCAGCCTGGCTTCAAAGTTTTGAAAGGGCAAGAAACACACATATCAGCATACATCTATTACCCTTTCACCTGAACAGTGTTTTGGACCATTTTTGTTTCTTAAAGAAAAAAAATGTGGTAACAAAACATCCAATTAGTCACAGGGTACCAGAGCTATTTCAGTCATCCTGCTATTTGGGGAAATCAGCACTGCAATTACCAGGTTCATTTCACCTGAAGTATTGCACTAAACTGTCAGCTAAAACCCTGAATCATAACCTCTGCCAAAGTCTGCACCTCAAATGGGGATCTCTTAAGTTGCAACAGGTGGTTCTTTCTGCCGAGCAATCACTCTGCCCAGATATTTTCAAATTAAAAATTAGTCCTTTGACACAGAAATCAACTGTTAACACTTCTTTCCAATAACGGCCCTGGGCAAAGTTTAATGTTCATGTACCTCCCACCCATGAGCAACAAAAACTTCGAAAAACTAAGCAGACCATCAGAGAGCAACATATTAGCATTGTTGATAGTAAAATAAAATGCATAAAGAAACCAAGCAATACTGCAGATACACCCAAGTTTTATTCCTTTCCTCCACCAAATTCCAGAATATCCCTGGTGAACACAAATCTGCCACGAAGCAAACTGTAATTTACGTATAAAGCATACTTGCAAATATCCACACTTTTGATTTTGAATGGTACTGTTGTTAATCCAGTAATTCAGTAACTCCTTACCAAGTATAGTGCTACATTTTAAGAAGTTGACAAAGATTCACAAACACAAAATATGCCATGTCTGTGCTCCTCCAGGGGTATTTCTGATTTTTATTATGCTAGTGAGATCCGAGAAATTACTATGTACTATACCTTTTTGTAATCTTTTTAATGTGCCTTTTAACAACAGGCAGTTCAGGATGTGGTTATTGCTCAGTGTGTTAGACACGTTTATTCTCCTGTTGGGCATTTAAAATGCCTTAAGTCCTCTTTTCACCATGAATTGTGTGTCAAAATGTTGGTTTGGGTATCAAATTCTCTCATAACCCTGTCATTAGGAAGAGTCTTTGTCTGCCTGAGTCACTCTTCTGATTCATTTCTTTTGTTTTTTGTCTTCCCCTGACAGGTCTATCCTACACCTTTCTATAGCTAGCAGGGTAAAGCAGAGTTGGGAAAACATGTTTTGCATTACTGAGTTTGCAGTCTCACTGTAAGCTTTCTCACAGATTCCTCTTCAATGGAGGGTGGAGGGGTGGGGAGAAAACATGCTTTTCCCTGAGACTGCAGAGTATGTGAATTGTCTTCTCTTTAAACCTATGGGGCAGTCTTCACAGATTTCAACACAAATGGAAGAAATATCTGATTTCCCATTCCATCTGGATTCAGTTTCTTTCTTCCTCTTTGTATGGTTTCTTAGAGACACTATGGAGCTCACTGGAGGGGCTGCTTACATATGACTATGGCAGCGCTGGGCATGCAGCCAGAATTTCACTCCAGGAGGCTGCAACAGGAATCTTTAATTAACTTGAACCAAAACACTCAATGGCAAAGAACAAAGGAGTGGGGCTGGAGAAGGAGAGGAGGAAGGGACAGAGCAGAAAATAATGTTTCCCATACTAAAATCTCCATTTTTGGTCATGGTATGACATGATCATAATGTCACCTTATATGTATTTACAAGAGCATAGGTAATAATTCCCAACTCCTGTTTTATTCAGTATATTTTGCCTTTCTTTCTTCTCATGGAATTAAGATCCCTGATTGACCTTTGCTCAACTGACAGAATTCTCTTGGCCCTTATATGAACATATAGTTTGATTGCATATATCCTTTATAGTGTACAACATTCTAAATGTGAGATAACTGAATCTGTCACATCTTGAGTATTGCAAAACTACACTGCAATATTGCAAGAGTGCACAAGAGTTGCAGGCACTGAACAAGATCCCAGTCTGCACGGCATGGTACCAGCATGGTATGTCCCTGTTCTCAAAAGTTTACATTCTAAGCATAAGCAAGAATTAGATACAGACAGATGAATAACATAACTACTTACTGAAACAGCACTGTTCATTGTTGTGAAATGTTTTCAAAACAGAATGATAATGTTTCACACTCATTTTGCAGAAACATAGAAGATGCAAAGCAGCAGAAAATCAGGCCTGAAATACCTTTCTCACTTGAGCCCAAGGAAACGAGATGAGTGGTTTCTTTGCTGTCCATTTTCTGGTTAAATATGTGTGCAGAATAATTACTCTAAACGCAAAACTAATGGTGATTTCATGCATATTCATTCAAGTGAGTTTGTGATGGAGGCTCTGGTGCTGTTCTAGCTAATGAGGCACAGTTGTTCAAATATTTGTAAAAACAAACATAGAAAGGACTTGTACATGCTCAACGTGAACTTATTTACGCATTCAAAGGAATATTCGAGTGTGAATTGATTTGCCAGTTGGTGGCTTGGAGTGTATTATATTTGCATCTCCTGGCTTAATGACATCCTAAAAGAATCCAGTTTGTGGTGCCTCTGATGTGAACCAGCACATGGTGGCTGGCAACAAGCAAGGGAGTCCTTAAAAGCACAATACTGACCCACAGAGAAATGCTGATGTCAACATACCCAAATTCCAAGGAATTATTTAATCCCAAAAAATATATATATTTTTTCCTATCCTAAATTTCCAAAACAAATTAACCTCCCAAAAAAACAATCTTTAATTTCCTGTTTTAAACTGATGCTTGGTGTTGCTGCCTAAACATTTATGGGAAAGAAATCACATTTCACTGCTCTGTAAAACAATCATGTACTTACTAGGAACAGTTTGAAAACTTGACATAGAGATGACTTCCAGAATCCCCTCAAAACAGAAGTTTCCACAAATGCCCGAGGTTGTGTAGTGTTAGGAGCACCTGAAAAAGAATGTAAGAATCTTTAAAGTGAATATAACATCTTTGATAAGACCCTGGTCAATTTTTCAGAGATCAGGGGGCCTGGGATAAAAGAATCATGGAATATGCCTTAAAGAAGTCTCTGAAATTTTTTTTGCAGCTACCTTCTTTAGAAGCCATAATACACAGAGAGCAGACCTGAGGAGCTATTTGTAATAGATTTAAATATTTTTCTTATATTCTTAATCAATTTATTTATTTATAACTGTATCTATATTTATATCTAAACCTTTTTGTGAGTTAGTTTGATTTGCCCAACTTAAAAAGAGCATTGCATGAGCTGTACAAGGACTGCATTTAAACTGAGTCCAGTTCACATAACAAAATTTCTATCTGCCAAAATACATATTCTGCTCTAATAGCATAGCTTAATGATAAAATATTTAATTCCAAAACATTGAATTAAATTTAATGGCATAAGAAAAATAATTTCTCTTCCAAGTTTTCTCTCTCTAAATATTTTCATATATATTTTTGTGTGTGTGCATAAATAGATACATATGTGGAGAGATAGAGAGAGAAATAATCTGACAGGTAAGCAAAACACACCCAATGAGAAACTGACCACAACTATTAAAACCTGTGAAGAATGAGCATTATACAAGTATTGTTCTCCACCTAATCATTAGTATGCTGGCTCATTCTGATTACATAGGCACTAAAATCTGTTTCAAACATTTAAAGATATTATATATACACAATGAAGGCATCGTTAGTAATTTCTGGCCTTGCTCTGGCAGATGGATTGATTTAGCAATATAAACCAATCTCTCATGCAACTTAAACATCAACAGCAGTCCAACTTAAAAGTTTCTGTGAAATCCTGTGCTGTTATTTACATTCCTAAAAATACCAAAATGAAGAATGGTTTCAAATCCAAAGTGACAGCAGAATAAAACCTTCTGAAATCCCTAATCAGGATTCATTCCTCATGTGATAGGTTCCACTGACAGTAGAGATAGAGCTGAGGCAAAGTCAACTCACATTATTTTCATGTGACAAACAGCCCTGATCATTTTGTACTGACTGATTTTTAATTGTGTTGAGTGTTCAAGATTAAAAGAAAAATTATTGATGTATATATTAACAACCTTTCACTACAAAAGTGAATATCGGCTATCTCGTTCCATTTTGTTTCACATCAACTTCTGTCGGAATTTAGCAACTCCCTTTTCTAATGAAAATTAGGCCATTTTGAGTGACAAATGGCTGTTAGAAATACTGAATACATGGAGTAACAATAAAGTTACCATCATTAGAGATGTGAGACTAATAAAATGCCCCAGCTCAAAAGAGATTACTTAAGGGGAAGACTTTTTTTACTAGCTGACATATCCCCATGCTCAGCAAGATTTCATTCCATGGGAGCTGCTCACTGGTGTGCCAGTACTGCTTTCCAGTCTGCTCTATGACTACAATTCCCACTAGTTTCCAAGCATTTCTAAATGAGGCCCAGCACTTCTCTTCATTAAGGTTCTGCCTTACATCAGACTCCAGCAATTTTCACTTAAAAAAAAAAAGAGAGGGGAATATCTAGGAATTCTCTTAGAGCAGAATTTAAATTAAATCTCCTTATTAATGATGTATGGATTTCTTTCATTGTTTAGGAGGCCTGTGAGCAGTTGAAAGAAACAAGAAGGCTTTTAGTAATGGGCACTAACAGCACCATTGTCCTTGCATGGAAGCTCTTGGCCATTCAGTGTCACAGGGTCAAAAACAATCCAAGCTCTCACACCAAAGCAGTCCATAGAAGGCCACACAGACCTCACAACACTGATTCTTTAGAGCTTGGGTGGGTTTTTGTGAGTGATGTGTTAAGTTCAGCATTGAAAGGAAAGAAATTAATTTTTACCAAATTTTTACCATCATTCAGACTTCTCAAGTCCATTTTTGATTTTCTGAGTGGAACCAGCTAAAGTGTGAATTAGAATTATTATAAGACAGCTTTCTCTTCTAACACTTTAACTTCTGGCACATTCTCTGTCAAGCACTGGGCATAGTGTTGTTGCCTTGCAAATAATAGTGATAGAAATCATGGAGGTACACAAAGCAGGGGAGGTGGGGAGAGAAAACAGACTAGGAAAGGAATTTGTTTGACTTCATGAACCTTATGAACTGCTGTATTTAACTGCTAAGAAAATATTTGAGTCTCTTTTTATCTGGTTCTGCTCTCCTTTCCCTAGCTTTTGCAATGTATGACCTGGATGGATGCTTTAAGTTGCAGATGGCAGTCCAAGAAGTCTCACTTGCTTCAGAGGGAAGCTAACTGCACATCCCTGCATGGTGCTAAATAAACTAAGTTCTGCATTTTGCTGTGTTTTATCAGCCACAATTAATATTGAGTAATACAAGTGCACAATATGTACAAGTGCTAAAGCATGGAGCTGTTGTGCTGTCAAAAACACACAGAATTTATGGTGTTTTGTTGTGTCAGTGAAAAGAATGTGAAAACCGGAGAGCTCAAGTGTTGCCAATATACCAATATATTACAAAAAACTTATTTTCAAAAAAGCAGGCTGTCTTGTTCTCATTGTCAGAGAAATGTAATAGGATGGGAGAATAAAAAGCTTCTCTTGCACAAAATACACATCAGTATTCCTACTCCAAATGCATGTGGAACACAGTGCTATTTTCCTGAAGTTTACCTCCTCATTCATGAAGTTTTACTTCTCACCTGGCTTCACAACTCCAGCAAGACTTTCTTTTCAGTCTTTACTATTACCCTATCACAATCTTTACCACATGAGTTTGAGAGAGAAGTTTTATTTCCTGGGGGTTCAGAGATATTACTCTAAGCCAAATTTCTTTTTTTTCAATCTCACACCAGAACCACATAAGAGGCATTTGGAAGCAGCAGGAGCAAAGTTGGTAACTGAGGACTTCTATTTTCGACTGATGCTTTAATGCAAAGAATGTTTACCTCATGTTTTGAGTGAAACTAATGGTAAACCACAGCAGTTCTCTTAGTGTTTTGTACAGTGATGCTCCCAGATGAAGTAAAATTTCTTTGTGAGGGGGCTAACAATACTGCAGGGGGCCATCTTGCTTCACTGAACTGGAACATCCAGTCTTTTGAGAACACTCACACATTAGGTCGTAAGATTACTCTCACTATAGCAACCCCCTCCACCACAATCCTCTTTTTTTCCTCTTGATTTTGTTTTTCCTTTTAAAAAGACAGTGTTTCATAAATTAACTCTGCCACTACCTATTATCTTCCTCAACACCTTCTATCCTTTCTCTTCCTAAACCTCCTTCCTTTTGCACCCAGTTCCAGCTGGTTTCTTCAGTGTTTGGCTGCTGCACTTCAGTTCCTGTAGAGCTGATTTTTTATAGAACATGGTGTTCCTTGTCCTGCAATAGCAATAATTTGTCAAATTAAAAAATTCAGAGCACCTCTTGATCACTTTGATTCTCACTTTCTCTGAGAACTAGGCTTTGTCTCTATGACCCTCTAGTTGAGAAGTTGTGAATGAAAAGTAGACAGTGTGTGAATGTTTTCAGTCTCATATATCTGACAAAATTGCTGCACTAATGAAGGTGTCAGGCTAAAATTAATCAGCTGGTTGGTACAAGAGAAAACCTACATAACAATGAACAACTTGTCTCTCCTAGTAAGAACATCTGAAACAGCAGCATGACCAAAGTCTAGGGTGGAAAAATAAAGATCTTCAAGCAGTCTTTGAAAGGTCCAGAGGAAGCTGTTTGAGCACGGAAACTTCAAAGCTCATGGATCCAGTACACATGTCCAAATTCAGCTGCCTGAGTGGGGGGAAAGACCCCTCATCTTGCATGAAAACTTCCTTGCAGTTAGTCAGATCCATAGGGGCAATGATGGGTACCTGTCCTGAATATAACTGTTCCTGAATATTAGTGCTCCTTCAGCACACAGAGATTCTTCAAAGGCAGGAAATGAGACAGCGAATACAATTTGTATCCCTGTGTCTATTTTTGGCATAGACACACAAAAAGCCTGTAAGGACATATTTATGGCAAAACACATTAGATACAGCCCGAGAAAAACATAGACTGGTTATTACAAAAGGTGAGTTACACTGTAAGCATTTAACACAGTGCAGTTTATCCCAATAAAGATTTATCGTTTCTCTGACCTTTCTAGCTGACAAGTGAAATCCTGTTAAGAAACTGTGTCAAAAGAACAAGTCAGACATATTGGGAGCATTGTTTGTTTAAACTGAAATATACGGTCCACATCTGACCCAAGCACAGAAAGCCAAAGTCTAGGTTATGCAATGCACCTGAGAAGAGGGTTTCTACACCTCAGTCACTGCAGGAAGGGAGGGCCATTTTCTTAGTCTGTTTTTGTCACTGGAGAAATGAAAAAATGAGCTAGCCAACTACATATGAGCTGGATTTAGGTTGCTGACCCTTTCCTTGGTGTTGACAGAAGCTGGGAAAAGAAGGAGGAGGCTTTCTTGGCTTGATTTGTATGTCCTGCCAAAGCTATTTTGAAACTAAGTTGGAAATTTCCTTACGACACCATATGTGATAACAAAAGTGACCTTATAGGCAAAATATTTGACTTGCTGCTTCAGGAGCCCATACAGCTGTCCTTATAGCTCAGTATAAAGAGCAGAAGAAAGAAGGCAGTGTATCAGACCCTGCAGGACTGCAGAACTGCACAATGCTATGAAGACTTAAAAATATTTAGTTATTCATCATCAAGGCACCTTGGATAAAATATCTAGTGTATTCTTCATTCCTTTCTTCTTTTTTCTGATCCTCCATCAAATCACTGAAGCAAAGAGAAATGGCCCTTTTAGCAAGAGTGATAGAGTCTGATTTGGGGCCAGTAATATTAAACTGAAAACTGCCCCTTGCAGCAATAATTTTTAAGTTACTCTGTAAATGCAGAGAGTATTTTCTTCCCTACAGCTTGTTTTTGTTTCACATATTATTAAGCCTGATGAGGATATCACTGCTCCTTCTCCATAAGATCAGGGCACTGAAAGGAGGTGGCTGGTACAGCTGGCTCAGGAGCTGTACCCTCAGCCAGCACAGCCCAGTGGAGCAGGAGTGGGGGAAGCAGGAACACTTGGCACCTGAAAGAGGAGCTGCCATTATCTGAGTCCAGCTCTTCCCCACTGCCTTCCATAGCATAGCTCCATCAGTCTCTGGCACAGGCACAGATTTTAAATTGCAGTAGAGCTGGCACTCTGTTTGCTTCCATGTGAAGAACAGTTTGGTGACCTCAAACCATTTCTTTAAACAGAAGCCCCACACAGCACAGAGTAATACCTAACTGGGCAGTCTAAGGGCAAACTCTCACTGTACAGAGAGATTAACTCTGGGGATAGTCCATGGCAGATGGTCTTCAACTGCTGGAAGGAAGTGACAAACAGCTGGAAGTGTGAGAAAGCTTGCTGCCCTGCACTAGGGCCCGTTTGGTACTGGTTCTGTGGCTGGACAGAGGTGCCAGTGTCAATGTCACATGTAGAGAAAGAAATGTTAAAGTTCAGTCAATAAAGGCTGCTGAGACCAGAGTCGGGCAGCTTTGGTCAAGCACTAAACTTGGAAGTCTTTTCCCCGAAGAGCTTCCCTTTTTTGTCTCTAAAACAAAGGAAAGTGAAATGAAAACAAGAAATGCTGACTATATAGCAGTGCATTATGTGACTAAGACAGCTGCTGCTCTGATGTTGTCATTTTTGTAGCCCAGCTTGTTCAGACTGCAGGCAAAGCCTAATTCATTCTACCAAACCTGTTGCTTTTGATGGCTGGGTAGGGCAATACATACTAGCATGATATTCTTTAGCTCTATGAACCTACACACACGATAGGAAGTCTGAGCTGCCAACAGTATATAATGGCTGAAAAATCATTTATTATTTATTTACCCCTACTAGCAGAAAATACTAGTGGGAATAGTTTGACTAACTGTTATTCAGCTACTCTTTCATTAGGTGCTTAGTTACTTTTAACACTTCCAAAAGTGCAGAAAGTTATTTACCAAAGATTCAAGCTTTAGCAAAGATGCCCTCCAGCCCTGAACTTACAGCTATTATGCACCAGTGTTTTAATGAAAACCAGGCCAAGTATCTGACAGGGCTGGGGTGAGGCAGTTGTGGGGGGAGGTTTATATTAAAATGCAATACAGCACCAAAGACAGCGATAGAGACTAAACAAGAGGAAAGTCTTCTCTCCCTGCACTCATTTAGCAAGCACATGGAAATAATTGTTGGCCCAGAGACACATATCCATAATTCCCATTGTGCTTGGAGAGCCAGCACACCAGCCCTGCGCACCCTGACAGAGCACAGGGAGTATTGGAATGCAAATCCGCACACCAAGCACCGGGATTTGCCGAGCTGGTGTTCCACAATGAGCAACATTATCAACTAGAACAAGGCTCCCAGGCCAGGTCAGCAGCCATGGAGCCTGAAGCTCATCAGCATGGGAAAGGCTTGTAAGCAAAGCAGCTCTCCTGTCTTTAAAATAATTGATTTACTATTCATGTCTGATGAAGCCTGAGCCTAATCGAGTGTGCTAAAATAAGCATGTTGAAGCAAGTAAGGGCTACTCATAAAATTCAATAATGTGCTGCTGATATTTTGATAGACATTAGTTTTTAAAAGTTCATGGATAGTTCAAATAAAATTGTGTGTTGCTTTTGACTAGGTCATAAAATGACCAAAGCCAAGAAGTTTCTTCTAAGAGCTGTGTCAAGGCTCAAAGCTGTGTGCCATGCTAAGTTTTTTTCTCTGCACATGAGCCAGACCACTTGAGGTGACAAAAGCAAGTGGGTAGGTGACAGGGCTGGGGAGGGAAGCAGTGATGCTCAGCTCCTGCCAGGAAACATGCTGTCCAAGCTTTCCTCTTTTTCCACACATATGGGTGACAGCCAGCAGAAGGGCTGCATCTCCATCCCCAGCATCGCTGCCTCCCTGCTGCTTCCTGGCCCCACATGCTGTGTGTCACGGCTGCACTGTAACTCACAGACCAGGCTGCCACACTGCCTGGTGCTGGGAAAGAGCAGAAACACAAAGTTGTTAGAAAATCAAGTGCCATGGACCCAGCTACATGAATCAAAACATAAAATTCCACAGGTCTTGATCCTAGGCTCTGTTCCTCAATGCAAGCAAGATAGACTGTTTTATTATTTAGATTCAAAATCAAACATTTAATAGACTGAGGTTAAATTTTGGGTTGGGAGCATGGGAGATTACTGCTTGGATTTGAATTAAGGTTCTGGAAAACACTCAGATTTACTCAAATCAGCACCAAAACACATTGCTGCAGACAACACTCAATTAAAGGGTGTGGGAGAATCAACACTTTCCCATTCAACAGGATCTCTCAAACTGGGACCCTTTACTCACACTGAAGATGCAGGTGGCACTTGGGAGGGCACAGTCACAATAACTAATGGAAACAGAAGATTCATACTCTGACCCACACTCTTATGTGCTTATTTGAGGAAGAGATTAATTTAGGCCTTTAGCTCTGCAGTTTTTCTAGCCCTGGGATAAAACCAGAAAGGTCATCCACAAAATGGCTTTGCTAAATTCAGATTAATGGCTCAAGGCAGTTCATAAACTAGATAGACTCACAGTAGATGCATTTGAAAGGTGTCAGTGGAACACTGAAAAACTGCTTTCATAAAAACATAGAATTAATTCCTAGACTGACAGGGAAATAATCAATTTTTAACCAGAATTCTACTTTCAATGTTCCTTTTCATATCACACCATTTCAAAACAAAAATTAAAAACTGGAAGAAGTCAGTTAACACCATATATATTTTTTTATATAACACAATAGAATTTTTAAATTACTGTACTGAACTAGGTGCATGTGGAAATATAAAAATAAAAATATGGTTTTTCTCAGAAAACAACACAGGAAATTAATAATGTAAAGTTTTATCATCCTTCCTGATCATAGAAGAAGCAGATGTCCCAATGAACCCTTTTGGTAACTTTTTAACGTGGGGACCATTTTTAACAACTAAGATGCAAAAGCAGGGTCCAGCTGTTTGATTTCTCCCACATATTTCTCCCTGCTTTGCTGTTACTGCTCTTGCCTCACTCTCTAGGTCATAAATTGGAGTTGTTTTTAGCCTAGAGCTCATCAGTGCTCTAAGTTTTCTTGACATAGGGTTCCAAGGGATGGTTTTCCCATATCCTTCACAGCCCTCTCTTATTGGTGTGGCACTATGGCTTGAAAACAATAAAATAAAAAATTGTCAGAGGAGAAATATTGTTGTATTTCAACAGGATCTACAAATTGAGTCACCACTAGGATTTAGCTGTCAAAAAATGGTTGCAGAACCAAAAAGAAGAGCTCTGACCCTAAAGCTGTGGTGATAGGACTGTATGATTGCACGCACTTCAGGGCACACTGCCAGGCTGCTTGCTCAGAAGCACTGAAACTCCAGCCTCTGATAACATGCTAGTGCCCTTACAAACGGTCCATTGTACTTTCTGCTGTTTACAAACAGCACATGCAACCAGCCAGGTTTCAGCCTGTGTGCAGAAACAGACTAGCAAACAATATCTCTGACCGTGCTTCAGTACTTGAGGAAGAAGTTGAAAAAGAATTAGCAGTTCCATTAATGATAATGCAGTTTGGTTACCTGCAATCAAATAAACAAAAATAAATAAATAAACCACAAAACAAAACCAGACACAGTTCAGACTGTGATTTCTTCTTCATTTTCCAGACAGAATATTCTGCACTTGAGTGGTGATTGCAAGTCTACTCTCACAGCCTGCATGCATGACAAAGGGAACGTCAGTCCTGGAAAAGCACGTTTGTCTGGGGTTTGTCCCCTCTGCCACATGCAGGCAGCTCAGCTCATCTGCAGCGGTGGACAGGCTCCAGCTGAGCTCAGCAGTGCTACACCTGGCACAAGGATGTGGAACACCTCCCCTAGAAAGCACCGAGGTGTGAGGAATTGCTGCATTCCTTCCTCACCACAATTTCCTTCCACATTTGTTTTTTTTTTAGGTGCCAAAGGTGTGAACGCTAACCAGCAATTTCAGCTGAATGTTTTTGTAACTTTCCTTCACGACAAGTTCATTCAGAGATGAGTGTCACTGCTGTCAGTGCACTTCCAAGGCGTCGTTGTCTTCTCTAGGCTCAGTCCTAATGCCTGTGTAGACTGCAAGTCGTACCAAGGGTATTTTGAGTCACTGTTTGTTTTACCAGCTATCAAAACCTTTTAAGCAGCAAGATGGGTTAAAAAAATAATGTAACGAGCCATTAGCAAGTCTTTTCCTCTCCCCCACCCCTAATCTGCAGAATAGAGACCACTGAACCACGCTGCAAATTAACTGCAATGAAAAAGGAGGGGAAGGGGGAGAGAGAGAAGCAAAACATTAAAAAATCCACTCCGAGCTTAAGAAAGGTCATTTCTCAAAAGACTATTGACATAGGTGAGGAAAGAAAACACATCAATGTTTTTAGGGGGTTAAATAAATATTTTCTAGATGAATATTAGGTGTCCATTTATATCTCTGTGTAGCACCATAGTACCTATCCTTTAGTTATCCTGTTACCAAAATGAGGTGGGGGGAGAGAGAGAGAAAGAGACTTTTCTTTTAATTCGCCTTGTACTCTGATGGTTGAGGCTAAGAAAAAAAAGAAGGAAAAAAAAATAAATAAAACCACCAAAAAACTTTTCTGGCTCTTTTGAATGAATGGTCAAAGGTACCTCCGCGGCTCCCTCACAGGGTGAACTAATGTGTGACAAGTGTAGCTAATCTGATAAGGCGGCCGCATGTGCGCTAATGTGCTAATATGGGGGATTCAGAGCAGCCAGCGCCGGGAAAAACCTCCTCTTCCTCAATGGGCCCTGGCCTGCAATAGCCCCGCAATAGCCCCGCAATAGCCCTGGCAACATATGCGCATTTTAACAGCGCACAGGGACACAATGCGGGCCCTTTGTTGTGCGGCACGGAGGCGCGGTTCCCAGGGTGGGAATTTCTGCCTCACAGGCGACATTCTTCCCAACGGGATGCAGGGGCTGGTGGCCCGGGACGGCCCGGAGCAGGGCTGGGAGGAAAGGTGGCCAGAGTGGGTGTGAAAGCAAAGCCATCCGCTTATTCTGCGTGTTTCCATCGTGCGTCTGGGTAGGGAGAGGAGGAGGCAGAGAAAGGTGGGAAGGAGGCAGGAATTGGTTTGAACATGTTGGATCAGGTCCCTAGCTGGGGTAAAATCAGCTCTTAGATTATGGTGCTTTGTCTAAAAGAGAGGTTAACACTAGTTTTCTAATGTTGTGATACACTCTATTTTATAGATTTCCTCTAGAGGGGAATTCTTACATTTTCCACTGGAAAGACGAAATGACACTTTCTTGTCCCCTTGATTGTTTTACTGCATCCCCAGGAAAATCTGTGTGACAGAGGATTAGCAATTTACTTTTAGTCTAGAGTGCAACAGGGAAGAGGACTTCATGGACACTGACACCTCAAGAGACAGACTGTCAAAAACAGCAGCGCTGGTCATGGTTGTGGTTGTGGTGCCTCTCTGGACAAAGAGATAAGTGCTCTACAGCTTGCTCTGCACCCTGGTCAGTTCCTTTGTTTTCAGGTATCCCTAATGCAAAATGGATACAAGAGTGTGAATCAACTGCTAAAAAAATCTACTCACCTAAGAGGGAAAGATTGCTAACAACATCTTGTGAGTGGGGAAGAGACCAGGGCTTACCAGCCCCACCTGTGACTGTGCATTTGTCTGCTCTCTGCTATGGTTGGTGTCAAAACAGCACAGTTACCATGAGCTTGACAAAAGCACCTGGACAATGAAAAAGCACAAACTGAAATACAGAAAATTCCTTTTAAACTAATGAGCAGCATTTATTTTTTTTACCATGAAGGTAACCAGGGTGACTGGAGCAGGTTGAAGAGCCTTCCCTATTTGGAGACAAACCTAAGTGGACAGTGTCTTGGTCAAGTTGCTTTAGTTGATCCTGCCTAAGCCAGGTTGGATGAGGTGATCTGCAGAGAACTCTTCCAACTTCTGCTATTCTGTCATTTCAAGAGCTCAGCCTATTCCCCATCCATAAGTCCCTTAAAGAGCTGGTTTTTTGACTGACTACACAATGACAAAGGCAAAACACCACCAATGTTAGCTCCTTTTATCTCAAGCAATATACCTGCCTTATCACAATATAAAAAGTAAAACTCTAGGGACACCTCAGCTGCAAATACGTCCTCATATAGAAAAGTGCTCATCCAAAGCAACTAAGATTCAGAGAAGTTTGGTCCAAGACATGGAACCGATTTGGTTGAGTATTCCCGTAAGAGCACAACTCTGGTTTTAAAGTTTTAAAGTCTTCCTTAGCATTCTTCCTTTTAAATCATATTCCCACATCAGCTACAGACAGATTGCAGAACTGGAAAAAGTGAGATTCATCAAATACTGAGTAGTGTGTTTGGGATACATGTAAAACAATATTATCCTAGCTACTCGACTTGTATGATTGTTCTCAGCTCTCTGAAAGCATTAGTGAGCAAGAATAACTATGGCAGTTTCTAAATATGTAAATGGACAAATCTTATTTATTCCTTTGCACTTTGTTGAATTCAGTGATACTATTTTATGTCTGAGTTTTGAATGCATAACAATTGACCCCTACTGAACAGTGACGACATTTCCTCTCAGAGGAAGTCCTGAGGGAAGGAAGGTCCTGCATAAACAAACTTCCACTCAGTACAATAGAGCAGCCCACGAATGTGACCATTTTTTCAGGGCATGGGTGAGGCTGACACTCTCTTCCTGCTCATGTAGTCCAGACCTTATCACAGTCCTGTTTCCCTGTAATTTAAATGCTTGCATACTTCTACTTCATTTGTATTTTTTTTCCCCACACAGTGCAGATGTATCCCATTTTCCTGTTGCTGTGGAACACAGCCACAATTTCCAACCATGTTACATAAATGACCATCTGTGGCAAAAAAAAAAATGCTGATGCACAAGATTGCAGTGTGAGAATTTTAGCTAGCTAGCAAAATTTAGGCTATTAATACTTCTGACACTTCCTGACAATAAAGGCAAAATGCACTGTTCCCTCTGTTTTAGCATGCTGCTGTTGTATGACAGACAGCCACGGTCGCTGTTGGGAAGAATCTCCAGGGAAAAGTTAAATAAAACCTAGTTAAATAAAGCCTATGCCTAGCCTTCCTTAAGCTTTTCAGCATACTAAAGGCAGACTAAACTAATCAAAAGTTACTATACTGATAAAAAGAGTGGTATCTAATTACGTGTAACTAAAGAAGAATACCAAGATTTCATTAGCATGTTTTTGGCTCTTTGCATTTGCTGGTTCCCAGAATCAGCAGTGCTGGAACTACTGAAATCCATGGCACAGATCTCTGCACCAAGCACAGCAGTTGTAATAGTAGATGGTGGCAGTAGTAAATTGCCAGTGCTCGTGTGGATAGACATAAGAGGAAATAAAGATCCTCAGTGACTTTCACAGACACATGGTGAAGTTCCAAGTGCTAGAGGGACTCAAGGCTGGTGTTTTTGTGATCAAGACTGACACTTGGTGCCTCATCCTCTTCAAAACACTGCTGTAGCAATCCTTCCTTCTCTCTGCCTCTGACTCCTCATCCTGTGGTCACTTGTCTCTCACAGTGAGTCTCTCCTCTAAAGTGTCACTCTGCCCAGATAGCCCCAGATATCTGCTGGCTCCATATCAGATTTCACTTTCCCTTATCTTCCTGGTTTCTGTACATTCTGCTAGTTTGATTTAAAGTTCCCTTCAATCCACTTTTCTATTTTGAAACCTAAAAGCCACAGTGACCCAAGTTAAACCTTTCCAGGATAATTGATTAGGAGTGAAACAGCGCAGGTTTTCTCAGGGTTTTGTCTATCCTTAGCAAACACTGCACCATTTTGTTTGAAATTGTGGCAAAAATGAAAGGGCTGGCACATATACCAAAAGTCTGTGAAACCTGTGCACCAGAATCAGATGTGCTTGGGTAACCTTAATGACTTGTTCTGATAGGCACACACAGTAACATACACACCCAGTCTCCTGATAGTCATGCCTGAAGTACCCGCACAAAATCAGCCAGTTCATGCACCAACAAGCCAACGTGTGTACAAAACAGAACTCTGGCTGCTGCATGTTTCTGCATGCTCTCAGGTGCTGGCTTTCTCCAATGTGCACTTTGCACATACACTTATTTTTCTGCTCTTACAAAACACCTTGAAAATATCTGTGCTCACTCACATGTAACTCCTGAGTCCTTTTAGCTGCAGCCCTTGAGAGCCCATCAAATAGTTTTCAACCCTCTGTCAGAAAATTTTTCTACTGTTACTTTCTATCATTGATTTCTATGAGCTGCAGAATGGAATTTTGTTCATTCATAAATAGCAGCAATAGGCAGACATCCATTAATAATAGATTAATAATAATAACAAACAGTACACAGAGCAGAGCAAATCTAGCAATCTTGGGAAAATGAATAAAAACAATGAGGTTTTCTTTACCAGTAAAATTCAATTTTTGTTTCATTTCAATTTTTTCCTTTTCTCATATATTTTTCCTGTATTCAGAAAACCTTTGTTTTGTCATCCAAAGAAATGAATGTGAATGAAAAGCACATACCTCACATAAAAAATATGATCACACACCAGAGACAACAGTATGAGCTTCTCAAAATTTTAGGCACATCTCCTCTTTGCAAATTAGGCCAGATTTCCTTTGAATTTTAGAGAAGTAGTTACACAAGTTTCTCCAATTTTCTCAGTAGCCACTGTAAACTGCTTGCCATAACCTCAAGAGATTCTGAGAAATCAAAGCACCTACAAAACCACTGCTTTGGTATTATTTTGAGTAAAATCAAACATTCTCAGTACGCAGGTCTGGAAAAACAATGAATGTAAATGTCACGTTCAGCCACTCACTTTGAGTTCATGCATGTTTTTCTGAGAAAGGACTGTACATGGTACATAATCTTTAGCTCCTTCAGAATTTTAATCTGCCATGAAGCATATGGTAAAAAGGTAAGTGTTCTTTAGAATCATTAACTTGCCTAAAGCAATGTGGATGTTCTTTATTTCTTTCTTGAAAGACAAAGAGCATCTGAAAGTAGTTAACAGCCCAAACCCTGTAGTTTGCTGAGGCAGCAAGAAATGAACCTGGAAATGTCCCTGCAGGGCTGAGCTTTATGTTAATTAGCCAATTCCCAGGGCAGTGCTTGTATCGACAAGAGTATGTTATTGTTCTGTTTCCTCAGTACCGAAAGTGTAAGAGGACAACATATAAATACATTTATTTATCATCACCAGAAGCATCTGGGGGATTATGTTAAAGCAAAGCTACAGTATGTGGAAAAACTGCAGAAACCCCAGTTCTGCTCTCACTGTAGTAAGAGAACAAAATTGTCCTTTTCATGCAATGCTGCTCATTGCAAAAGAGATTCCTTTCAGAATAGCAAAAGTTTTAGGTCAAACTTTTAACTTTTAAAAAGCCTATTCAGTGGCATTCATGAAGAGTGGGGACTTTAAAAATACTGGATTCACTCTACTCCTGGCACTGACAAAATCCACCAGAAAGCAGTCCAGAAGGAAAGCAGTTGAGGGTTTATTCTCTTCTAAGGGAGCTGTGGAGCAGCTCAACCTGGAGGACAGGGCACTGCTGCTCACCTCCTGTCCCAGCCATGATGGTCTGCTGCCCAGCAGGGTCCAACCAAGATCTGGAAAAGCAGATGCCTCGTGTGGCACCTCCCCTTTGTGCTCCCTCATCCTGGATTAGTGTGTCCAGCTCCTGGAAACACAGCCGTGGTGTGGGATTTTAGACACAGGGCAGAGGACCTGCAGAAGCCAGCACAAACTATATAATTCTGCCCATTGCAGTATTGTTTAGCTCTGCCCATTGCCATTTGCTGCTGGGATCAACTCACATGCTGAACAAGGGTAGGGGAAATTGAGAGGGGAAATGAGAAACTGCAATAGAGCTCCAGAGTAAACCCAAATGGAAACAGAGACTTCATTGAAAAAAAAGTGATTTTTGGATGACAGACACCTCCCTTCTGCTAAACTCTCCAGCTCTGAGAATGAATGGCATTAGAATGATCTGGACTCACATAACCAGCCCTCCTCTTTGTACTTAAGTCCAGTTGCCAACATCAGTGCTACCTCTTGGGAAGAGCCTTAGTTCCACAGCAGTCACCCAAAAAGTGTATGGTCACTAACTGGGAGAGACTGGATAACACAAGCCAAAACTGGGCCAAAAAAATGCAAAGGAGGAAGCAGATTGTTTAACAGTGCTCAAAACAGCCAGTTTGCCATGACAAACAGAAACTTTGGAGCAGCATAACAAGATATTTTTGAGTCCATTTCATATACTATGTCCAGAGACTGTTCTAGAGAAAGCCTAATTCAAAGCACATCAAAATTGTTTGCAGTTTTCCCTGAGGTTTTAATGGGCTTTGCAACCTAGTCTTCCACATTTGATAATAATCAGCATTTCTCCTAGAACATACCAGAAATCTAAATAAAAAAATGTTCTCATAATTTTGAAATCCTCATCTGGATCTGTTTCTGATTTAAAAAAAAATTAAATTCATTTTTATTTTGCTCCAATGAGTACATACATCTCTGGTTATAATAACAGAAAGCTGAAAAAGATTTTTGAGGTGATATTTCCACTGATGAGTTCCAAATTTTTTGTAGGGGGTATCATGAAAGTATGGAGCATGAGAGCTTTTTAAACTAAAATGACAGTTAATCTAGTTTGAATGTTAATTGTGCTAACTGATTTCTTTACAGTCTAAGTCTTTCTAATATATGTTCTTTCAGCTTGTGTACAATATTTTAAAATTTGTTACAAGTTACACAGCACAAACCCCAGCTGTGTAGCCAAACTTGTTAGTCTTTTTTTTTTCATATGCTAAACAATGAAAAGCCCCTTCCCATAGAACTGTGATGTGCAATATTTCTGTAATCTTAATATAATTTAATTTCAACCACAGACTTTGTGTGTCCTCGTGCTTTTCTGGGATAAAATTTTCAGAGGAAAAAAAAATCCCTAAAAAAGTAATTAATCATCTGGTTCTGGTTACACAAATGGCCCAACTCTGTGACCTTCAAACCTTCCTCCCCCTCAAAGAAAGCAATAAGAATGTAAAGCAGAGAGACAGATTTTTAGAGGTATTGAGGCTCTGGCTCCTGCTGACTTAAAACATTCTGGACACAGCACAGAGTATGTGCTATGCCATGCAGCAGTGGGATCTCAGTCTCCTCATGCACTTTGATTTCCTCTTATTGAGGGATGCAAGTCCTTCATCATTTTACTTTTGCATTCTTCAATTGTAATCCAAGCAAACTTTCAAGTATGGTTTGAAAGTTTGCGATTATCAGACTAAAGTTTGCAAATCAGTGTTCACTAAGGACTCCTTGAGAGTTACAAAACCTGACTCCAGTAGCAACACACTGCATTGTGCTTCATACACAACTGAGTTTCCTCCTTGTGAAAGGCTTGTGGTCGGTCCTGTGTGTACAACCTTCACCTGCCACACAAATTCTCAAGTCCATAGGATGGAGATCCTTGGTGCACTGCTGATTTTCCATTATGTGACCCACAGCAGAGCACCACAAGATGACTTTGTTCTCTGGGGAGGAGTGGAGGACAAGTCATGGGAGGGATTTACTCACCAGTAATGGCAATGATTCTACCAGGCCCAGCTTGGTCCCAGCCAGGTGAAGCTTCCAGCACAGCTCCACAGGGAGGATTTGGACATTGCTAAGGCAGCCCACAGCCATCACCAACCACAGCCTGGGCATGGGAGCCAAATTTCAGTGATGCTGAGCCAAAGCCAAACTTCTTGCTTCTCAAGAGTGGCAGTAAGAAAACGTGTGTCCTTCCACCCACAACAAATGCTGCTCACATCCAAACACCAAACATTTTGCATAAGAAGAGAGATTTTCAAGAAATCCTGTTCCCAGGACACTTTGTTTCCAGACAGCCCTACTACAACTGCTGAAGGAGATGTGGGATTCAGTTCAATATGTTCTCCAGGAACTCCAGAATTTTGTAACTTTGTGGCACTTCACAGGGTTATAATTATTCCTGTTGAAATTAGGCACCAAAATATTGTGAAATAAATTGAATTGTTGTGCCTGTTTGCATTTTAAGGGAATGAAATACTTTAAGAACCTGGTTTCTATAAATTCCAATCAAAATTAAGGCCTCACAGCCAATGAACATTTCCTGACTGAAGAAGTTTTAAAAGATTAAAAATTTCTACACTATAAGAACCAATCTAAGTCTTTTAGAGTAGTTAAACAAGCCTCAAATAAATCTTCTGGTTACCATTTCTTCAACAGAGAATTGAAATATAGGCAGTATAAGTTACTCAATCATCACATGGGAATTGACTGACAGGAGCAACAGTCAAACTTTGATCTTCTGCATCTCAAATTAGACCCACAGCTACAAGACCATGTTTCAAACTACAACCAAGGGCTACAAACAAATTGATCTCTCAAAGTAGATCTATATATCCTCTCTATAACCATTCAGTCTGCAGCAATAGATTTAAAAAATTATTAATGGTTATGCTATAAAGCAGTTCCCTTAAATCCCATCATCAGTAACTCCATACAGTTCTCACTTGTACTTGGACCTGAACCAAGGGGATTCATTGCATGAGAGACACAGGATGCATGAAAGCAGAATGAGACCAATAGCTTTATAATTGCACATCATAACACATTCCTTTTTATTCCTTTCCTTTTTTTTTTTTTTTTTTTTTTTGCTTTTTTTTCCCCCTCATATATTCCCTGAGTGAACTCATGCAGAGCTAAATTACCCCTTTGGGAAAGTACATATGTTAAAAAAAAAAAAAAATCTTCTCTCCAGATGTCAAATCATTTCCAGTCAATCTGTAGACTCCTCTTTGGCATTTCTAGGCCTGTGCTTTCTCAGAAGTTCTAACATGCTTGAGTGTTGGTGACTGCCTTATTGTTTATGTGATTAGTCACTCTTGGACTATTTTAAGGAGGTGATGTATATTTTTTATAAATTTTAGATAAACTTCATTTGTATTCTGATGATTGATGCTGAACAGTTATCTGCTTAATTGCATTTTCCAGTATATATTTTACAGAATTTGAAAAGGATTCAGAATGGACAAAAGCTTTTCATTTTTTTTCTTGCTAGTCTGCTTTTTTTTTTTTTTTTTTTTTTTTTTGAGGAGGGGAGCTGTTGCAATAAAGCTAACAAAACTCTAGCTGAACTACAGCTTTATAATAAAGCTTGTGACAAGTTCTGGGATCTAAGCCAAAAATCAAACCAAATGTACAGTTTATGAGGGTGAAAGGTTTTACTGGCCAGTCTGGTTCTCTTCCAGAATGCCTTCATTTTGCATGTAAACGTTAATAGAAACAAACAGTGGTAGCACCATTAACTTCTATTTTTGCATCACCACCTCCATGTCATGCAATAAGCCAAAGAAAGAAACTGCAACTAGGAAATCAGGGCATGGGGAAGAAAAAAAATCAGGCAAAAAAAAAAAAAAAAAGAATGAAACAAAACTCCATTAGATCCCTCTCTTTGAATTCCATCTGGCCCAATGAGACTTCCTCAAAATTATTGGCAAAATGTGTTATTATTTTGGGAGGAGAAGCAGAAGGTAAAGGAAGGAAAGGGGAGGGCTCAGGCTAACTCAAAAAGATCTATAATTACAAAAAGCTGTGCTTTTGTTTCTTCCAAGCTTGCTTTTCTTTCTCCCCCAACACTAAGCCAGCATAGTGGGAAGCACATTGATTCATTTGTACATACCTGAGCGTCATTTTGTGACGAGCCCCAGTTTCCCCTCCATGGCTCTGTTTAAGACAAAACCCTTTCAGCAGTCCGTGGGAGTGGAGCCTAAATAAGCCACAACACGAAGCAGGAGACTCCCAGGGCCCCTGCTCACTGTGATATTATGCACACAGCATGTCCATGACAAAGGACTGTGCTTCCCACATCCTTTGTTTCAGCTCCTATCCATTTGTTTGTTTCCTTCTCTGATTGCATCTTGTCATAAGCCCAAGACTGATAGCTCATTAAGGCAGTGGCTTTCCATTTACTTCTTGTTTATAGTACACTTCTGCCAAAAGTCCATCCTTGTGTCAAGGTTATATATCAGTGCCTTAACACGATATATTTTTAATTTTTAATTTCAGAGCTTTTCTAAGTAATTGTAAATAATTGTGTGATTTCCAGCAATTAGATTTTCTTATGTTTAAAAAGCTTGCATTCCCACTGACCCACTGACTTTCCTGTGGGCAAAACTAGTGCTGAGACTGCAACACCTCTCACTCTTTGGGTCATACCAATGCTACTTCTGCTCTGCAGTCATCTTCCCCAAGGAGACAACATGGAGAACTGTGTATTCTTTTGAAGAGCCACTAAAACTCTTATAAGCACTAAAAACAATCACATTATCAAGATAGGGCGTTTCCATTTGTCCATGTACGGTAAGCATAGAGTGTAGGAACTCTCAAATTAGCATTTGCATTGTTGTTTTTTTTTAATGAAATAATTAATTGCTTCAGATCATCTATCTGGAGTCCTTCATCTGCAGAAAACTGAGTGTAGAGATATAAAAGATGTCAGCTCTTGTCAGATCCTGACCTCTTAACTCTGGGGACTACCATAATGCAGTATTCATATCTGTTCAGTGACACACAGTAAATACAATGATAACCTTAGTTCAGAGGAGAGTTGTGCTGCTTCATCCTTGCTCTAACTGCTTTTATTTCTCCCTCTCTGGGTTAAGTTAACAGCACATCTTAGGATATCTTTTCCTGGAAACTGAGTGGAATCTGACAAAATTGTGCTTTCATCAAACTTCCAAAATACATTGTGTGACAGGAATCAACTTTAAACCATAACAAAATGTCATCTTCTTTATTGACATGTCCTTGTCTTGCCTTCCTTAGTATCACTATTAAGTACTAAGTACCTTAGTATTAATACTTAATTACCTTAGTAACTATTAAGTACGTGGCACTTTTTGTGCAGAATGTCATCTTAGAACTTTATAAAATCATTCAGCAGCCTGTTAGAGAAGCTGTAAAAATACTGGTGGTGTGTTCTTGTTGAAGGCACTTCCCAACACGTCTCCAGGCACAGACGTGCACCAGGGCAGGACAGCACTCTCCAACCCGCCCTGCCCCCTGCTCTGAGCCCTTGTGAAGTTTCACAACACACTCAGGATGTCTCAGGGTTGACTCACATCATGTCCTCACAGCAATGAGGATGTGCAGCTCCCAACAACTTCTCCTTGGAGGCTTCAGTAGACTTAGCCTACTCTGAAAATGTGTGGTATCCCTTTCAGATGAGTTTGTGCCCTGAGTTTTGGGAAACTTCAACCTATAGGAAAGGCCTTTGTCTCTTCTATGTAGGGACTTATGGAACTTAGCTAGGAACTTTTTTAATGTGTAGTTACAACATGTATGAGAGAGAGAGAGCAAGCAAGGGCAAATAGGAACAATAGAACCTTTTAAACTCACTGTTGCATGCAACATTTATTTTTGCTGTTCTTTTCAGAAGTTTTCCTCTAAAGAGAAGTTTATATAAAATATAACACCATGCCTGGTTTTACTGAATATAATAAATTCAGGTTTGATTCATGCAAGTGGCAAAATCCATATAAAGGATTAAATTAAAGGAAGTGAGTTTAAATTAATGACCTATATATGATACAGACTTACTCAGGATCACTCTTCATACAGCTAACAGACATACTATGTTACAAGGATTAACTTCATTTTCACAATGTCCTCTGCTGCAATTATGACATTAAAAGCTGCTGGGAACCAGCAGCAGGCATACCTTCAGTGCCAGTCTCATTTGGCACTCCACTAGAGTGGATTAACTGAATAATAGTAAATGACCAAAGGCAGAATGAAAGCAACATGTGGGAAATAAAAACAAAAAGAAAATAAAGTACTGTGGAAGGCCCAGCAGAAGCAGAAATTAATTTGATAATTAACACTCAGATTGCACAGCAGCAACCTGGAAAGGAATGCTGTAGTGAAATCTTAGAGGCCAATACAAAAGTGAGCAAGAGAAACTGTATGCATTGCTGCAAAAATTGTTTCTCAATAAATGTAATTTAACACTGTCATAGATGTACAAGTACAACTAAATTGTCATGTCGACCTCCAGTTAAACAGCAGCAAGACCAAGGGAGTTCAAGTTTATGATGCTTTGTTTTGGGTTTGGTTTTTCCCCCCTTTGTTTAGTCATTGTTTGAAATTGGCCAAGAAGTTGAAATAATTTCAAAACTGAAGAGGGTAAGTGGTAAATCCAGCTCCATGTCTGCTTTCACAAAGCCATTTACATTCAGCTCACACTGAAGGTTAACTGCACTGACCATAGAGGATCAGACCCAAAACCTATGGTTTAGAACCAGATTTCTGTGGGCTACCAACACCAGCAAACTCAGGGCAGTTTAAGAGTTCAAGAGTAGGCACAAGGGTGGCTAACTCCCTCCCCTCCTGGCTCAGCACTGATCTCAGCACTATTGCTCAGATCTTGAAATCAATGCTGCTGCAGTGAGTATTGCTACTGGAGATAGATCAGCTGACAGCAAGTGGACATGCTTGATGCGATGGGACTTTTGAATGACAGTGCAGACTCCCTCCTTAAAAAAACAGGAGTGGTTCTAACCCCAAATCTGACTTCTTGATCTAGACAGTTATAATTGGGTATATGTTTGTTACTGATTTAAAAACAGCTATTTGGACTTGCAGTGCTCCAAAGGTGTTGCATGTTCCTTGCAGTCCTGAGGAGTCATTTATCCCTCTCCTTATATTATCTTGGGAGTTAAAGAATATTGCATTGCCTTTCTATGCAGTAAATTCAGCTTAAACAGAATGATTTACTTCTAACTCCCCTGTCTTTGGAGGTCAGAAATATCTTTTAGAACTCTAAATCTATGCCAATAGCTGCCATACAAAAGACAAGTGGGAACAGATCACTGCACTGCAGCTTTGGAGAGAAACCCCTGCCTTTGCAGGGATGCTCAGCAAAGACAGAAGTTTTCAGAAACAGCTCTCTCTTTTGCATATTTTCTGATTGGCCTGTGGTACCCAAGAGTCTCTTGCTGAGGAAGGTGACTCACTACTAAATAGTCCTCACAAGTACTTTATTTTAGTGTGTAAATATGACCCTATGAGCAAAGTGTTTAAATTCCTTAAAGGATATGGACCCTACAGCTCTTGTCTGGCTGCTCAAAAGGAATCTAATTTGCTTTAAATTAAAAAATTCTGTGTCTCTACTAGCTCTCCTGAGACCTGCCTTTAGCTACTAAACTAGACTTTCTGTATAGACCTAGTTATATATATCTATTCCTTGCTCATGAGGCATAAAAACCATGTCTCTTTTTCTTTTTTTTTTTTTTTTTTTTAAAAGGAAGTTCACTTTCAATGTTACATTGATGAGAGGATACTACTGGAACATTTTTTTTTTCCCCTTATTAGACAACAATCCAGGCTCCATTCTTAAAGGGATAGAGAATCCATGGCTCTATTTGAATACAGTGAGAGTGATAGCAAAACAATGAGTGTTCTTTTAACTCTGTAAGACCTACAGAAAAAAAAAACCTGAAATATGAGGAACTTGACAAGGTGTCAAAATACTAATGTCCTGTTTATTCAGTTTCTTCCTGCTACCTTTTCATCTTGGACAGCACAACCCTTCCAGCCTACACTGGAATGCTGTACCCACAGTGTTGAATTCCTAAAGGTTTTGCTGATTCTCTATTCTGATTGCCTCAGGAGTGTCTGATGCCAACAGGCCCCCAAGGGAGAAATAAAAGTTGTTGAACAGCAAGGCATCCCACAATCTTGTCTCATCAAGGAACTTGAGCAGATATTAAAAGCAACTGATACCAGAACCCATTTTTTGTGTGTTAAGAAGAGGGTAAAGGTAAACCAGAAAGGTTGAAAAGGGAGATAGAAATTAATAAGGAAATATAAGTTCAACTTGCCAATATTCAGCCCAAAGTATTCAGCTCAAAGTTTTCTTTCCATGTTTTGTTTAAAACAAACCCTAAGAGATAAATATATGGGGTGGGAGAGTGGAAATCCTGTGTATCAGCATTCATCTGTCTTTTTTCCACCTCCAGAAGACACTCTTCATCTCCCCAAACATCAGTCCACTGGTTATTTCAGTTCTGCAGATATTCTGCTGATAGCTATAATGTAGATTCCCATGCCAGATACTCCAGTTAATTATCTCGTGGGCTGCTAGTGTCAGACTTGTTTAGTGCAGGAAAAACAGCTGACAACAAATCATCACTGTGTGAGATCTTGATTATTGTTTGGATGCAAACAGAAACATGCTGGCATAGCCTTACAAGTGTTTTCAATCACAGAAGGATGTTATACTGCTAACACAGTAAGGCTGGCCTTTCTTACCAGAAAGGAGTGGGATCATTGGAGGCCCCTGGTCTAGCACACCTACTTGCTGTTTACTCAAACTTAATTTAGGTAATCCTGTCTTCTCCTGAGTGGATCCTCACAGGATCATGGAATATCCTGAGCTGGAAGGGACCCAGAAGGGTCATTGCAGTCCAGCTCTCAGCCCTGCACAGGACAGCCCCAAGAATCACACCATGTTACATACAGGCATTTCATTGCCTAGGGAGGTTAACTCAGACTGAATGCAATGCTCCTGCCTCCTTTATGTGTGACTCTCCAAATTATCACTTCTTTCCATGCTGCTTAGTTTCTTTCATAAGTGACACTATTCTTTTGAAGAAAATTTACTTTACTCCCTGTAATTATCCTTGCTTTAAATCTCCCCTCTCTAGCACAATATCACCATGAGGCACAACACAGATGAGATGCTCAAAGTCTGTAAAACACAGGATTGGAAAGACAGTACAATGCAAGAGCTTTCTGCAATACATCTCCGCAATCTTTCCAACTTTGGGGTTAATTTTGGAAAGGCACAGTGGTTTTAGATAATATCAAGATATTTAGATTCAGTGGTGTTAAGATCAAGGAGATATGCAAAAAGGTGCAGTTTTGCTTTTGCACTTTGATCTGGACATTCCTGCAGTTGTTTGCTGTATCACTCAAAGCTTGTGATTCTCAGATTCCAGACAGCAACCTGCCTAAGTTCTAGTTAGAAAATGAAAGGGACAACTATCACCTGAAATGTTGGGTAAATTATCTTTTCAGCTTCATCAAGATATCCTCTTGAAAATACTTTCATCTTTTTTCACCTAATATCACTACATTACTTTTGTAATAGTTTCATGAGTGAGTGTGTAAGAGCTGTTATCCAACTACTAATAAAGTATCCTAGCACTGAGAATCTCACTGACTGCAATAAAATTGTGTGGAAAACATGCTTCTCTGACATAAACTTCCCAACAGCATTTTGCAACTTCCATGGTCTAATCAGGAGAACAAAGGAAGGTCATAAGTCTGAACCAAGAATCAGAATCTGACTGAGCCAGGATGTAAGAAAGCTGCAACTTAAATCTCCAAGGATACTTCAGTGACCTGTACTGACCTTTGGAAAAGTTGCTTCTGAATCATCACACCTCAGTAGGCTGATAGCTGGAGAATCATGGTATAGATAAAGGAGGTTCTGTGCTTTGCAAACTTGCACAAGCAGCAGCAGGCAACTCTGGCCATGTAATTTGCCTCTTTATGTGTAATTAGTACAATATGTAATTTGGAATTCTTGGAGTTAATTATGCAATGTTTGTACCTGAATTTATTCTAGCAATTTCTGCACTGTGTTGTATGTCTTGAATCCATAAACAGAAAGGTTTTGCTGATAAAGCATGTCTAGGAGTATGGAAACAGACTGAAAAGGAGACAGGGAATTCTGCATATATTTTAGGGGAAGCAGCTAATGGCAGATTTTGAGACATGGAAATGCAGTGCAAAATGAAATGCCACTATCAACCTGTTCTTATTACATTCAAAGTATTCTTAATACATTCAGTAGAAAAGCTATAGCAGAAGAGCAATGAACATGATAAAAATTTTACCTGGGACTCGTTTGAAAAGATCCTCATACTGACTGACTCAAAACTTTCTCTGTTAATTTTTAAGCCTCCTACATAACTCAAAATACAAGCCCAAATTTAATGTCTTCATCTCAAGGGAAATAAGGATGCTCACTGAAAAGATTAATTATGTACTTTCAACACTATATTCCTCCTAAAACATAACCTTTTCAGCTCAGGATTGGTGTGTCTGGATTGCTAAACAATACCATGGGGTAAACCCATTTCTTTAAATCACATATGGGGAAAGTAAAGAGCTAGGGAATTCAGAGGGGTTGGAATTATTCATTGCAAAAGTTGACTCTATCAGTTTCATCAGATTACAAGGGTGTAGCCAAAGAGATGTGACCAGGTAGTTGGACAGGGGAAAAGGAGATTTTTTTATTATTTTTTTTTTTAAATACCAGCTTGTCAAATGGACTTTCTGGACTGATTTTCCACCACGCAACATGACTGATCCAGCTCATCACTGGGAACACTCAAAAGCATCTGAGAAGGATGGTTACAGAAAAGTTTCTAAAACAAATGTTACAAAAATGGTCCAGGAAAGAGTGACAAAAAAATAGCCAGGTATTCTAAGCCTCAAAAGGGATCCTGACTAGCCAGGACAGTTGCAGGTGCTACACTGATGGTGTTAAATCTAGTGGTAGAAAATCTTTAGAAAGTATTTGCTCAGGACAGTACAAAACCAAGACAGCTAAAAAAGCATCACATATCAGGTGCTCAGAGCAAAAGATGAAGATGGGGACCAGTGCCAGCTACTGTTTAGAGAATATAAAGCAGAGTAAATCACCTTGAAAATACCTATGAGACTACAAAAATTTGATAAAGTCAAAGTTTTAAAATGGAAATAAATGTAACAGTACAGAACATAACCTATTTCTAATAGTTGTTTTCAAAAATGCAAAAACTCCTACCCAGAAATGGGAACAAAATATAGTTCAACACTTGAACACCTAAAAATTAAAAACACCTTTTAAAATGCCAGGTCTGCTGCTTTAGGACAACCCCTTATAGGAAGGACACCCTTTGTGTTTTTATAACATTAATGTTTCTTTCAAATAACTCGTTTGCAGCCTAGCCTGCATCTTTAGAAATAAACAGGGCAGGTATATGCTCTTTAAGCTCAGGCCACAAAAAAGGCAATCCATTTTGATCATTTGGAGCTGTGATGCCTCAGACTGTGTAGAAGACCAGAGTTTACTTTGGAGAACTCTGTTTCACTTCACCCTCACAGAGTTTTCAGAGGAATGCTAAACAGGAAATTTATGGATGAGGTTACCCAGTAAAGTAATGGAGAGCTGTAACTCTGTTTGAACTTTATTGCTGAGGATAAGATAACCATGTTCAGTCTGGATCTAAATTAATAGCAACCTTTAATTTAAGCACAGGGATCAAGAGTGAGCTAATGACACTTTGGGTCCCCTTGCACAGAAAACTGTTTGAGACTTAGCTGCAGAGCTGTTAATTATGGATCCCACTCAAAACTGTGGCTTTCCACTGCTGAAACACAGAGACATACAGTCTGCTCTGAAGGGAGATTTTGGAAATAAGTGATAACCCGTGACATTTCTGAGGAAAGGTTTATACTGTGAGAAAGAAACCTTTTAGGCCAAGTGGTGTAGTCAAAAGAAAACCTGCAGGCCCACAGATGTGTTTTTAATGTGTGGCAGAGATTTGTAGCTTTTTCTCACCTATATGAAAAAACCTCTTACTTCCTATACTAATGGCAACGGATGCATCTTAGTCCAGAGAGAATTGTCAAATGCTTTAGATACTGAACTTGAATCCCTCTGTGACAAGTGGGCAGTGTGTGTGTATTTTTCTGCACATTACAGAACTGGAGACCTGAGCAGTCAGCAAGTTAAACATTATCTTTTGTTCTGATAAACATCAGAACTTTATATGAATTGTTACCATAGCTGCTTCCCCAAGCTGGGCATTTCCTCCTCACCACAGAAGATAACAAGTCAGGTAGATAATCACATAGCATATTGAGTGAATCATGCACATGAGCAGAAGGGTTTGAAATAAAATGCTGGTATAATACAGCTGTAATTAGGGATAACCTCCCACTCACCTCATGAAACTGTCTCTTCTCCCTGTGATTGCTGACAGAGGCTTTCCAAATGCATGTTGGGGGAAGGGGAATACACAGCGTAACAGAGTGCTAAAAGCAGAATTCCTGTAACTCAGGATGGTGTTAAACAAGACCTCTGACTAAATAGCTGAGTGGGCAACCATCACACCTTTCATTCTGAAACAACCTCCCTCCTCAGGTTTCTTTCCCTTTACAGTCTAAGTTGCAATGGCCATGACTGGAAATGAGCGACTGCAGCTGAACTAAGTTGCAATGATTCAAAGACCTTTTGGAAAGGATTTTCTGAAAGACACTGTTAGTCTGCATAAGCAAAAATCAGGAATCAAATCTGCAAGCTTTACCCAAATCAAACATTCAGCAGCCTTTAACAGTACTCATGATAACTATTTTCCTTCCCATCAAAATGCTCTTAGGACAGCAGAGAGGGAGGTATGGGGGGAACAAAACCCACTGATTTTCTGTGACCTTTTTTTTTGTAAAGCTTTAACTGTTGCTGCGCCTGGCCTGTTTTTATGACTGGTGTCTGCTAATGTTCACAGGGTTGAGTTTTACTGGCAAACATGCTAGCAGGAAGCAGAACACGGGGGAGAGTGGCAGATGTGGCTTTCCAGAACCAAAGGTTTCATTTGCATCCTCTGGCCTGCGTGCCAGAGCAGCATGTGAGCACACAGAGGTGGAGAGCAGACAGCACAGCCCATATTTCCAGGGCTTGGAAGCTGCTCAGTGTATCAGTATAAAATATCCCCCTTCCAAATAAATTTTCTTGAAAAGATCCTGAACCTAAGCAAAATGTATCACCATAATAATTCACTGTGTCATTATTCACTCAGCTCAACATCTATGGGTGTGCTCCCACCAACATTTTGAAAGACAGCTCCAAAAAATGGATTCATGAAACAGTTTTAAATTCAGAAACAAGTGTGGCTTTAAAAACTGCTTTCTAGCCTTACTCTGAAACAGACTAGCATAAAATACCCCTATCCTACCAACTGAAGAGTTTTTTGACACTAGATTTGACAGACTTTAAAAAATCAGCCTCACTGTTGGCTACTGCCCAAGGCAGCAGCAGGACTCTGCAACCAGTACAGTTCCTCTCTAGATCAAAATTTCAGCTTCATGTGTGCACGTGTAGTGGATCTCTTTACTATGAAGGTCTTGCTGGTTGCAGTCCAGAAAAGATACAGTTACAGATCCCTGACAGTAAAATTATGGTTTCCAAGGAGTTCCACAGAATCATAGCATAAGCTGAGTTGAAAGGGGCCCTCTAAGCTCACAGAGTTTGAATTATGGCTGTGCACTGCACCATGCCCAAGAGTCACATCATGTGCATTGTCCAAACCCTTGAGCTCTGCCAGGCTTGGTGCTGTGACCACTTCCCTGGGGAGCTGTTCCAGTGCCCAAACTCCCTCTGGGTGAAGAACCTTTTCCTGATATCCAATCTAAACCTCCCCTGACACAACTTCAGGCTACTCCCTCAGGTCCTGTCACTGTCTGTACCAACTGTTACTCCCTCCTAGCTATTTACTGAGAGGGAGCAAGAGCTGCACATGAGATCAACAAGGATCAAAAGAGGCTCTTTGCCTTTCTCAGGGTTGTAGTTTATTGCATGGTGGTCTCAGGGAACAAAGAGGGCTAGGGTCTCAGACAACGGTCCTTTGCTAGGGAAAGGGTCAGGGGAGGGCAATTGGCTTTCTGCCAATAGGATAGGGACATGAGGTTAGGGGAACAGGGGAGACAAGGGGGGAAAGAGGCCCCCATGGCTTTCTGCCAATGGGATAGGGACCTGGGAAGAGTTAAGGAATTCCTTATACCTCTGGTATTGGGTTACAACATCTCCCCGTTTTTTTGTTTTTAAGTGGGGGAAAGATATTAGATTTATTTTGATTCAAATTATGATTTTGCCCACCATTGGTAATTGGTGGGGGAATTAGATTATTTTATGTTTTTCATTTCTATGTGATTGACTACAGAGGTAGAAGGAATGATACCATTAATGGCCTTGAAAATTAAATGTTGTAGGATCCCGAACTCCATTATTACAGGGAAAAGCATAACAAAGAATAACAGAATTGTTTTAACTATAGAAGTCCACCACCCTGAGAACCCCCAGCCTCTGAACAGTTCATTGAACCAATCTTCTGATTCTTGCTTCACTTGTCCGATTGGGTTGTTCATATTTCGAAGGGCAGCGTGGACATTGGGAGCTTTTGAGGTCAAATTCATACAGCAGAGTCCTTCAAATTCCTGGCATTCATGTCCATGCAATAGCAGAAGAAAATCTATAGCAGCACGATGTTGGAGTGTGGCCTGCCTGGTAATTTCCTCATCCTCTAGGAGGGAGCTGATGGCAGTTGAGGTTTAGTTTGCCTGTTTAACAACCCAACACTCCAGGTGACCTAATTCACCTAGAGCTTTAGCTGCTGCAACCCACGGAAGAAAAACAGACACAGCTATTCTTTTTGATTTGGAAAATTTCTGCATTACAAGTTGGGTCCACATTGTCAAAGCTTCTCTTTTGTATTTTGTCAGCTGATTTGTTTTTGTGAGTCCAATCACTAATTAAAGTTTCTTTGGGTGCTAACAAGGACAACCGCCCTATGGTACATGGCCCTCCTAGAAGCTGAGAAGGAATCCCTGCCCATGCCCGATCCCCACAAATTAAAAACAATCCCTTAGGGAGACTTTTGGGATTTGAATAAGCTGTGTCATTGGCTGAAGTCTGGTTTAGAATATTACACCAATGTCTGCCCATGAATTCCCTACGGAATTGTCGTATGAGATGGAACCCGTTAGTGTCAGTAGGTTTTGGGACAATACTAAAATGAATACAACGTGGTGCTGGGTAGGAACCCAACAGCTCTAATTCTTGGGGCTCCTGGGCTGCTTTGGGCAAATTTGGCAGCAGCTCCTTTAAGGGATGTCTTCTGATCTCTGCTGGCTGCCTAGGTGAAATGGTGAATGACTCAGGCGCTTCATTGGGCATTTGTATGTCAAAAGCTGCCTGAATATTCTCCAACCTTTAATGGGACTCCTACCAGGCAGGTGGACATAGGACCTTTTGCTGTCGCAGTGGACAGACATATGTTTTCGTGTTGGAGCGTTTGTGCCAGGGTCACCCAGACGTTTTGATGTGGCTGAGGGACGATCCACGCCGCTGCCAAACTGTTCAGTGTTAACAAGAAGACAACTTGGAAGAGATTCATCACAGGGTTGAGTGGACGACAGGTTTTCTCTAAAAGGAAAAACAAGCATTTTAAAACATGTTATGAGTCTCTGTCTGCCAGAATGTAGTCCTTTCTCAAGATTTTTTCTCTTCCTTCCGGCAGCGTCTTCTTTTCAAAGCAATGGTTACTTGCTTCTCATCTCCTTCTGCTGGAGCTGGATTCTTTGGAACAAACGGTTTGACCCACTTTTGGGGAATCCACCAAGGGCCTGAGGGAGTGGATATGCACGCACAACCTCTTCCCCAGGTTACCAGCTCATAGGGACCTTTGGTTTCCCACGTTTCTGGGTCCCTAATCAAAACTGGTGGATGCTGAGACAACTTGAACTGTTTACTGCTGTTAAAGTGACGTACCACAGGAGGACTCATATTTTCAAATGAGCAATTCAATAAATTGATAGTGAACAGGGCTTTGCAGAGCTTTTGCTGTGGAGACATCCACACAGTTGAACTGCTCTGTCTAGCTAGAACCTGTTTGAGCGTCTGGTGGGCACGCTCAATCACAGCTTGGCCTGTGGGGGAGTAGGGGATGCCAGTTTTATGTTCCACTCGCCACTGCTGGACAAATTCCAGGAACTCCTTGGATGAGTACGCTGGGCCATTATTGGTCTTAATTTCCCTAGGTGTTCCCAACACTGAAAAGGCTTGCACTAGGTGTTGTTTGGCATGCACAGCCCTTTCTCCTGCATGGGCGGATGCATAAACTGCACCTGAATATGTGTCTATACTCACATGAACATATTGGAGGCGTCCAAAGCTAGGAATGTGTGTGATGTCTGTCTGCCACACTTCACAGCTGCCAAGGCCTCGGGGGTTAACCCCTACACCCAGTGATGGCATGGCCTGGAGCTGGCAGCTGGGACAGGTGGCCACGATGGCTCGAGCCTGACTCCGTGTTAGCTGGAACTGAGGGACCAGACCTGGAGCATTCTGGTGGTATTGCTGGTGGCTCAGCTTTGCCTGTTGGAAAATGTCAGGTAGGCGTGCTTTCTCAGCTGGGGCTACAAGAGAGTCTGCCTTATGATTCCCTTCTGCAATCTTGCCTGGCAAATCGGTGTGTGACCTCACATGCATCACATAGAAGGGATGCTCTCTATGTGAAACCAAATAGATTAGCTTTGAGAGCAGTCTAAAGAGATGCTCATTATCGATGTCTTTGAGCACTGCCTGCTCCACTCTGGACACTACCCAGCAACATAAACTGAGTCTGTTACCAAGTTAAATGGCTCTGAGAACTTCTCAAAGGCTCTCACAACCGCAGCCAGCTCGGCTGTTTGGGGCAAGCCCTCCACAAACTCAGCATCAGCTTCCCAATGCTGTCTGTGGGTTTCTCCAAGTCATCACCGACTTATGAGAGACCCCTGACGCATCTGTGATCACCCCCGCCTCCGCCCTTCCCTCTGGGGTCCCCGCCTCCCACAAGGGACATTATCTGTCCTGATGGACCTCGGCTTCTCGTGTGATTTGTGAAAGTGTTTATCTTCCCAGCCGGCTCCCTCCAGCGCTGAGAGTGGAGTTATCGGCCGTATCCCTCCCTGCTGGGGAGCTGTGTAAAACAGCCACCAAGAGTGGGGGGTAGTTGATCAAACCAACGAGTGTAATAAATCCCTAAAAATGGGATTCTAGCTACCTGTGGGCTCGTAATTGAAAGCCCCACTTTGGGCGCCAACTGTACCAACTGTTACTCCCTCCTAGCTATTTACTAAGAGGGAGCTAGAGCTGCACATGAGATCAACAAGGATCAAAAGAGGCTCTTTGCCTTTCTCAGGGTTGTAGTTTATTGCATGGTGGTCTCAAGGAACAAAGAGGGCTAGGGTCTCAGACAACAGTCCTTTGCTAGGGAAAGGGTCGGGGAGGGCAATTGGCTTTCTGCCAATAGGATAGGGACATGAGGTTAAGGGAACAGGGAAGACAAGAGAGGAAAAAGGCCCCTATGACTTTCTGCCAATGGGATAGGGACCTGGGAAGAGTTAAGGAATTCCTTATACCTCTGGTATTGGGTTACAACAACTGTCACCACAGAGCAGAGATCAGTGCCTGCCCCTTCTCTTCCCTACATGAGGAAGGTGTAATGCAGTGAGGTGTCCCCTCATTCTCCTCCTCTCCCAGCTGAATAGACTTTGGGTACTGAAAATATGTCATCAGACCAGGCAGTTTATGATTTGTCATTCTTCGCAGCATGCATGTTGCCTCTGGGCTGAATTGAAAGAGCCAAAAGCAAAGCCCAGTAAGACAACAACGTCTCAAGGCTAGAAACAGTAGGAAAAAAGCTCCACCTGAAAGGATTCCTTCTCAATTTTCAAAGTAAAAGAACATGCCCATAAACTTGCCAAACCAAAAGCAGGCCATACATTTCTTTTTATAAATACCTTTATCACCACTCTGGTAGATCTTGTTGACCTGGGTCAAATACTTAGAGACAAAATCCAGATGGCAGATGGTTTACAACAATTCACATTGAATCAGAGGAAGTCTGATACATCATTAAAAATCCCAAAGCCAGCATTTATCTCCAAGGCACGACATAGATAGTCCCCACAACCTACAAAAAGAGCATGTTCTCTCTCCTCCTTCCTTCTAACTTATTTGATTCCCAAGCAGCTCACTGGATAGCATATAACAGATAGTACAAAAAGGGCATTTATTATGAAAACATTTGATGAGAGGAAATAAGATGATATCTCTATGCAACTTAAGGATGTTAGACATATAGTATTACAAGCAAGAAGTGTTGATGGCAGGCAGAACTCTACACATCCTTCTCAAGAATATTAAAATCCAGCTTCTTCCCTGATAGCCATCAATGATCAAAAGGCATAAACAATCAGGCTTTCTATGCTAATGATTGCACTGAAATGCTTTAAGTAGTTTAACCAATTAGAAGGAGCACCAGCCATTAAAAGGATTCTTAATGATGGATTAATTATGCAGAATCCTTTAAAAGAGCTATGTAGGTTTTTTTTATCTCATGTGTCCCTCATTTTTTCTTGATTTTGGCTGGTTTCCATTTTTTAAAATAATTTTTAACAACTCCAAAACCTTCACAAACTCTTAGAAAGTATGAAGCTACCAGCCTCCTTCCTTTATTTTCATCAGCTTAATTTGTGAATCATTGTAAGTTAATATATTGTGGCTCACACATGGAAAAGACTTGAAAATTTTAGTAATCTGAGTCTCCTACGTGGGCACTAAAGAAAAGCATTTCTAATTGCTATGAACCAGCTAGGGCAGAGAAAAACCTCCTAAACTGAAATCACATTTCTTTAATTAGATTTCATGTAGAAGGAATATCAGAGTTAAAGTCTGTTTGAAGTAACACAAAAATCTTTCAATAAAAAGTTACTGTGTGTTATTCAGATGGGAGTGGAGAAACAGAAGTAGTTTATTGCTCAGGAACACATTGCCTGTAATATATTTCATAGAAAAAGTATTCTTAGCCAGACATGTCCTCCAGTACTGATTAGATTAATAGCTGGCAAAATTTGGCCATTATAGATTACATTAACAGAAAGTCATACTGCTGTTAACCCTGTTTAGGCCATACCTTGAGCCATCACTGCTACAGTACAGGACAACACATTGAATAACACCAGGGTCAAGTCAGAAATAGCAGGAGCATCACATATGTTATTGTTACAGAAGCAATGCAGACTGTTTAGAGGGTGTGCAATTCCTCTGCCAGCTTGTTTAGCTCTACAGTGAAGCAAAACCACTATAACTTCATCCTTGTTTCTCATTTATATGGTGTGATTTTCTTGTTTATGAAAAAAAATAACCCAAAACCAAAAAAACCCCAACAACAACCAAGAAAACAAAAAAAACCAATGTAGGAACACAGAACATATTTCACAGCTTTCTGCTGTGTCCAAACTCACATTGCCATCATGGACTGGCCTCATCTGTGGCTCTACATGTATTTCTGCCTCACAGCTGCACCTGCAGCCGAGTGCCTGAGCTCACCTCCTCTGCTAAGCCCAGCTTAAGCACCTCACACACAGCTCCTCTGGGGCAGGTCTAGCTTGTAGAACTCCCAGTGAAGTCCTGCATGACAGATACAGAGCAGGTGACTGTGAATCCCAAGTCTTCCAAAGCAACTTTGCTTGCCAAGGGGAATTCATTCCTCACTCAGCCAGGCTGCAGGGTGTGTTTTGAAGGCAGGCTGGGTAAATACATGTGGGGCCATGCTGTGTTGATTCCTACCAACTTCAGACTTCTCATGGCCTTCACATTAACTTGCAGAGCACTCAGATGAAGGACAGTGTCCTGCTAGTATGCCTGTTCAAGCTCTGGAAAGAGAATGAAATCATGGAACTTTTTATTAGCAATCTTTTCTTTGACTGGGAAGTAAATGTATTTTGAAGCTGAAATTCTGGGGGGTTACATACCACTCTCATAGTGCTAACACCCATGTAGCAACACAAGCATGAGCACTCCTGTCTTTAAAGGGACTTGGTTTTGCCTCAGAGCAGACCAGAAGTATTCAGGAAAACACAAAAGTTGTGCAGGTTAGAAAAGTATTTCTCACACAACTCTAGTTATGGGAGGCCTCTAATGGCATTTAATATTTCAAACCATTTTGGTTTCAATTAAAATAATAGATGGGAAAATGAAAAAGAAAGGGATGGAAGGCGGGTAATTTTTTCCTATCCTGCAGGAAAATTCCAATTACTTAAATTATTCTTTTGCAGAGAAATGAAACAATTGCTGCAAAGGGGAACATGAAAATGTCATCCAAACTGCTGCTGAAATGCAGTTTATGCAATGAAGCAACATTTATGTTGATTCCACTAATCCACTCCATTTTAGAATGTCAGCCAGACAGCAGTTTCAGTGTCACATGGAAACTATTATGATTGCTGACAGTCAGGGTCCACCTCCATCCCCTTTCCCAGAAGCACCTCGAGGTTTTAGGGACACAAACCAGTGGAGTTTTAGGAATGGCTTCACGAGGCAACATAAGCATTTCAGTCCATTACTGAGAAGTGCTTTAGGCACACAGGGTTCCCTTGATGCCCCAAGAGAATGTAGGAGCTGCTCTGGAAGTCCAAGCCCCAGTGTTGAAGACTTACAGCTGTAAAACACAAGATTATCAGGAGTACTTACTGCTAAAGATACAAGGCAGCTTTTTAAAGATGGGCATTAATCCATGAAATCATATGATCACAGTGTGGGTTGGAAGGGACTGTAAAGACCATCCAGATCCAATCCCCCTGCTGTGGGCAGGGACACCTTCCTCTAGACCAGTTTTCTCAAAACCCCATCCAGCCTGGCCTTGAACACTTGCAGGGATGAAGCACCCACAGCTTCTCTGGGCAGCTTGTGCCAGTGCCTCACCACCCCCACAAAAAAGAACTTTTTCCAGCTATTTAAGCAGCTATTGGCTATCACAGTACAGCAGGGTTTAACACCAAAGCACTGAATTACTGTTGTCCAAAGTTCTTAGGTCCTCCCAAACCATACAGTCAATTGGGGGCATTAGTTAGATCTGAAAAACATGGTCTAAATATAATTTCTGACTTCCTACAGGCTCTGACAGGTATTACTTTGGGATTCTTTGGATGGTTTTGCAAATGTTACTCAAGATCTAGTCCATTGTCTTCTGTAAAAGCACACAATAAAAGTATTTTCAGAGAGATGATTCACTTTCCCCTTGCTTTTAGCAACAATTCTGCTTGTAGCTGATAGGGAAAGCGCTAGGAACTCTTATGTAGCAGTCAGGATTTTTTATTCCACAATATATGAGTACTGTTTCAAAAAGACAGCAAATGAAACCAAAGGCAATAAAATAAGTACTGCAGTCAACACCTTACAAAATATTGCCACCTTCATCTCACTATTGGATACTTGTTCTATCATAGATACTGCTTTCTGAAAACTATAACTAACAAGAAAAACTCCAAGGAGAAAAAGCTTGAAATGGCCTCAAAGAGCTGTGGAAAGCACTGCAAACACTCATGTTTCAGAAAAACAATCCAGTTTTCACTAAACCACTAAACTATGTAAGCAAATATGTCTCCCAGACTCCAAGCACAGGCATTAATTTTGTTAGTGTCACTAGGTTTTGTCCTCTCTTCATCTGAAGCAGCACCTCTGCAGTGACAATCCTGTGCTTCTAAGTGAATCTCACATTTACACTGGGAGTGCCCAAATGCTTTATCTGCTTCTGTCATAAGTCTGCCTGGAAAAAAAAAAAAAAAAAAAAAAAAAAAAAAGAAACACATTCTGCTGAGACAGGGGCACGTTCACTTTCAGAAGTCAGTGAAAGAAAGGGGGTGTGGAAGAGAAACTCTTTAACATTGCTCAAGAAAATAGTTTTCAGTCAGACTCCAGGGCTGCCTAATTCCTGTCTGCATCAGCCCAGTTGAAGCTGCCTGTGCTTAGGGGCGATTGGCAGCCTGCTCTGGGCTCCTTCACTGCACTGCTAATCTCCACTAATACTCTCCCATGCTTCATTTAATTTCACTCTCAGGGCTCTTTTTCAAATTCTTCCTCAAATCTTAAACCAATGCCCTCATTGTTTAGGATTCCTTTACCCTGACAAGTCTGACCTCAGATATCCTTTCCTCTTTCCTGCTCTGTAACTCAGGCAGTCCACTTACTCATTCATATGGTAACCTCACATAATGGTCTCCACATTAATTAAGTAATTTTGGTTCTTTAAGGTACTACAGAGGGGTTTTCAGTGCCTTTCAGGCCAATTGAACTATTTTTTTTGTTGAACAGACTGGAGAGTACATGGAAGAAGAGCCAAGGAGAACATGCTCGCTCTCCCTCTGGGCCATTCCTTTCATGCAGCTTCAGGGTTAGGCCAAAACAACATCAGCAAGTCTAATTTGCCCCAGCAGCGGATGGGAAATGACTGAAAACCCTGCAGATTAATTTGTATCAGATGTATGCTTTAAAGCAAGTGAGAGCAAGAGAGAATGTGAGAGCATTTACAGAAAAACATGCCCTTTCTCTGGGATTTAGAAGGGCCCTCTTTCAGATCTCTTGGAAGCTGGGTGGCCCCAAGCAAATGAAAAGTCCTACCTTTGCTTTGTGTTCTCCTTTTATACTTGATGCTTTTCAGTAATCAGAAATTCAGAAAAAAATGAGAGGGATAAAAAGATGCAAAATTTTACAATGCATGATTGGTTTTGCAGTATCTGCAGATTCTTTTAGCAAAGACAGTTTTGCACCATACAGGTGAGACGGTCAGAAGAAAAAAAAAGAGGCCTGAGGATTTTTTTTGAGGGGTGAGGGTTATGTCCCACACCACTCCAGAAAAGCAAAACGTGGTGGAAACCTCATGTCACTCTGGAAAATAGTAATGATTTGTGTTACATGATCAATAACCTAATAGGACTGAAACTGCAGATCAATACATGATCCTGACTAGGAAGCACAGGTCCAAACCAGTTTTTCTATTGAAACAGTAGACCTCAAGTTGCACTCTGATGGCCAGATGTGATTACCCAGCTGTGATACTCTAACAGGACAAGTCCTGGAGCAGCCATGGAAAACCAGAATTGTAATAATTTGGTGCTACTCAGTTAACTCGGTGACTTAGTTGGGAGTAAATTTTTTGTATATGACTAACACATGAGCTGAAAACCAGCATGACTGGCAGTGGTTAGGCTCCTTACTGGTATTCCCAGCAAGGCCAAGAACAGTCATCTCTGTGTCCAATCTCTCTGGTTAATGGTGTTGCGACACTGGAGATGAGTCACCTGTGTGCTCTCGCTGGGCAGTAACTTTTCTGTTGCTAAATTAAACAGATTTAATTTTGTACATTCTTGGAACTCATATCCAATCTGATCCGCTCACCACATCTAAAAGGATTTGTTTACTTTTTAGGCAGCCTTGCTGTTTAGATCTCAGATGACTGCCTCCAAAATTCTAGGGAAGCTCAAAATAAGTCTCATAAAGAAGTGCAACCTTAGCATGGACTTGTTCCTGGTGAGAGACAGTTCTACTTCAAAAACTTCAAGCCTTATTCTTCATTCACACTGTTCCTAGTCCTTGTCTTATCATTACTATGAGACAAAAATAATAACACCCAAAGTCCTACTCGAAGTCTGAATCCCAATCTGATTTGGCAGCATAAATATAACCACAGAAAAATCTTCCAAGAGAGCCAAAGAGACAAAATGGCCCAATCTAAAAAGAAAGCAAAGTTTTTTGAAATTAGACCTTAAATCTCAGTTTCAGAACAGACTAGCACTTAGGAGCCTGTCACAACTTTCAACAAGATGTCAGATATAGTTAATACAACATTTAATATTAGTGCAGTTATACTGGTACTCTTAGCACTATCACCTATTTCAATCTAGAAAGGAAATAGCAGTACAGGGAAGAAATAACATGGGATGCCTTCATATCTATAAATGCTGTTGTACTGGGATGTTTTTCAATAAAAACACATACCAGTAACCTAAATGGTAGTACTAGTGCCAGATCTTCTATATGAGACCAAGAGTCTCAGAAGATTTAGATGTCTGTATCACACCAGTTTCACTAGTGTTTTGGCAGGTAATAGCATTTCCAGGCCCACATATAAGCACCAGATCACATCTGAAAGAAAGAGAGAGAGAAAGTCTTTAGTTACTAGACAATTTTGAAAATATTCTTTTTAGGGTTGCTGAAATGTATAAGAATTGACAAGTTAAAAAAATAAAGCAATCCTCTTCAAAGGAACCAAATAGAACACAGTCATTCAGAAGAAACAGTAATGAAAGGAAAGAGAAATCTCTATTAGTGATGATTATTTTGGCAAGTCTTCTCTGTCCATAACACATACTTGGAAAATGGTAACTACAGCTATAGCAATTCAAGTAATGCTGTCTGAATATTTTTGTCTGAGACAAAACTACAGTTATCTTCATGCATACAGGAAAAAACCAAGTTCTGGAGCAGATTACGTTGATGATATCTAGAGTTCTAATTCCCTGATTTAGGTCCCAGGAGAAGCCTAGAAACTTTCACTGGAAGGAGAATGAGGAATTTCCTTATTTTATCTGATCCATAGGAAAACCTCAAGTTTATTGAGGTAGTCTATCAGTTTCAGGGTGCTTAATGCTGGAAGAAAAAAAAGGCAGCCCAAGCCTGCAGATAACCTGTTTGACTGACCTCACTCTGCAGCTCTAAGTTTATTCAGCACACATTCACATCAGTGCAAGTTCCAGCTCAGGAGAGCAGCCCAGGCACTTAGCCAGGGGTTTGCAGGGCAAGCCTGCTCAGCCTTTGCTTGGAGCAGCTTTAGGAGCCAGGAACCACACCGTTGCTTCCTGTCAGAGCAGAACAAGCCTAGAAGTCACAAAACCTATCTCCTGGTTACACTGCCAGAAATGCGCCTGTGTGCACCCAGTCCAGCACTAATTAGCCTTTCTGGCACCAAAGCCTCAATCATCTATCCCAGGCCAAACTGAACTATGGGACTGACAGTCCTCCTGAGATACACACAAGGTCTGAGGAAACACCATCAGCCTTTCCCTCATCTCACCCAAGATGCTGCCCTGTTCAGATAAGGACTGTGACTATTGCTCATCTCGGGCTGGGGGTGCAGCCTCAGTGAGGACTTTGGAATATTTGATCCTCCAGGAGTAGCAGGAGGATCATGAGATCTGAACAGCATGCAGATAAAAGCTCAGTGAGTCTTTCCTAATCTATGCCCAATATAAACCTCAACTTGCAATTCCTGGACAGTACCAAACATACAATTGCGACTCTTCTGAGAGCAGAGCTCATAGTGAAGAGCCATGAAGACTGCAGGGTCTTTGTGGATGGTAAGAAAATTGTACATGGGGAAGGCAATCTGAAGAACAGTTGCAGCTCTCTCAGCCTACCTCCTGCCAGGAAGCACTTCAGCCCTACCAAAATTCCATATCTGTTGCCAAAGATTAACCATCATTGACAGAAAGACTTCCAGTATTTTCCTGACTTAAATATCTGAAAGGTAGCAGAATCTCAGCTAATTACTCATCATTACTATCACTATGATATCTGCATTATATTTTTAATAGCACAAGAGCATTGTAATAATTATGAAGGCTACAGATAACTTGAAATCTGATATCCCTGAACAGCTGCTTGTAAATATTTCCTCATATCATTCCACATTTATTTATCCTTTGAGATAATTAAGCACTTAAACACTATTGTTTGCTTACATACCAATGCACGTTTCTGACATGAATAAATACAAAGTGAAAAGTAACAAATTGCTTATCAGGAAGGTACATTTGTTCTGCATTTTGAAGAACATCTGTAGAAGTCTGAAGGGCAGAAATCAGATCCCTGAAAGACAGTTTACCATAGCTAATTCTTAGAAAAAAACCCAAGCACTCATATGTATTAAAGAGGGTTAGGAGACTTAATCTTTGAGGCTTACAGCAAAAAATTTCATTTTCAGAGAACTCAGCTAAGGATACTGCATTCTTAACAATTCTGAATAATCAGGTCCAATTGTCTCAAATCAACTACTATGAAAAAAAAAGACCCTAAATTTTAGCCAAGTGCTTTACACGAGTGCCTGATATTTCTCCCTCCTTGCTTTTAATTGTAGATGCAGTCCATTGTTCACATTTCTAGGCATTAGCAGACATTTGATTGTTATTTTTCCCTCATGTTCAAACTTTTAGGTCCTAGGCCAAGCTGTGGCATTAGCTGTGCAAATGTAAACCAAGCAATTCTGTTCACTTGAGTGAGTTTCCATTAGCAAAGGGACAAGCAAGACTTGGCTCTCACACCTGATGTGCCTTACCACTCTATCTCATGTTGGGGTCTCAGAAACAGAAATACCCAAGGGTTCACAACACTGTGCTACATATGTGTCTATTCCAGCTCAGGCTTTTACTGAAGCACCATTTAAGAATTGTTTGGCCAAAAAAAGGGCTAGATGCTGTGGTTCTAAATTTACCATTTGACTATATACTTTCCTTTCAATACCCTGTACTCAGGCACACATTCATGGCGATTTGTGTACACAGGTTTCATGTGCTCAGCCCTGCTTGCTTTCTGTGTGAAACAGAAGAGGTCACTGTATCTGAAACAAACCTGAACTTACAGCTAGACTAATAAGTAACCTGAATGCAAACAAATCAAGCAATCTTGCCCTAAAGTCAGCATGAAGCAGTGGATTTTCCTCACCAAACCCCTGCAAATGAGCTAAGTGGAAGAAGGAAAGCATCTACTTTGGGGAAGACAAAGAGGAGCTTTTAGTCTGATAAATTCAATCTCACACAAGAGCCACTCAGCCTGGCCAGGTGACCCCACTTCTCCCTCCCCAAGGTCTGCACGCTCCAGCAGACTCTGAGTCCATTCTCCCAGCTCTTGGAAGGAGGGGAGAAGTTTGCTATAGGGAGAAAGACTTTATAGCTCACCAGCTGTGTGAACAAACTCAGACATATTTGGCTTCTGTGAACTTGGCTAAATCAATGAAACATCAGAGCTCAAACTTGATGCTTTATTTCCTTTAGTCTGAGGTTCTGCTCGCTATAAACGTGATCTGGAACAGCACGTGTGAGACTGTAAAGCAAAAAAGAAATGAAAACAAAATGTGATTGTACATGAGATCAATTCCATGCTGACGTGATAATACGTTCAAAATTCTCATTTCTGTAGAAAGCTGACCACAGGCACTTCATCAATCAGTATTTCGATTTGTAATGTGTTCCGTATGGCTCTCTGTCATTACTTAATGGGGAACATCCCCTCTGAAAACATCTGACTCTGAGCTCTGCATCGAGAGAGCTGCTCGTGTTTCAACCACGTTTCCCAGAAACTGAACACTCAGCAACATATTCATTTTAGTGACAGCCACCACTAATGAGAAACAGCCATGGGTTCCTTGAATCTTTTACAAGCCAAAGAAATTTATATTAGCAACAACAAAAAAAATTCTCAGATTCATTTACAGGACAACTAAATCACTAGAATCTCTACAATCTCAATTTTAACACCCTAAAGCTCATATTGGGTTGGTGCTTATACATCTCTATTTTTTATTTTAGAATTTCTCTCTCTAGTTTTTGTTTTTTTTTTCCTGTAGGTTTTTGTTTTTGTTGTTGTTTTTGTTTTCTTTAATTTCCAGATAGGCCAGGTGTTCTGACATGTTCTGTATATCAGGAACAGGAAGCTTGGGCATGAATTGGAGGGTTTATCACAAGCTGAGAGGTGGTGGAAAAAAAGTAAGTCCATCAGAAGTAAAAAGCTCATACAACACTCAATGATGGCATTAGATTAGAAAGACCTAAAGAAAGCAATTAGAAAATCTCTGACATTTTGTTGGAGAGCTATATTATTTTCCTGCATCAGTTTTCTTTGCCCAGAACACCAGGGAATTACGAATCTCAAAACTTCTTGGGTTTCATTGTTTTGGTTTAGGTTTGGGATATTTTTGGGAGTTGACTTTTTAGGGGTGGGGAGGCATTTGTTTGATTTTTTTAGTAAAGAGGAACAGCTGTGCAAAATCTTGACTTGCCAGTATATGAAACTTTTAAAAAATTACTGGACCAATAAGCCATGCAAGTTGTGAGGAAACTAAAATTTCAGACTACATGAAAACAACAACTGTTTCAGAAGACTGGAGGGAACAAGTGTTGTACCTTTATTTAGAAGAGTCTCTACTGGTTGTTCAAGGCATTACTTTGAAATAGTCATTAAAAGCAAAATTAAAATCAAACTAATAAAATGGCTGGAGGTTCAGGATTCCACAGAGTCAAATCAGCAGAGTTTCTATAGAGATAACTGTCTTACTAATCTTCTAAGACTAATTTAAATCTACCATCAAGACACTGACAAAGGATAATTTATTTTCATAGTGAGCCTGACAGACACAAAGGAGGATACCAGGCAAGACACAGCTATGGTAAGAATAAGATTAGCAGCTCTCCCAGATCATGGGCCAGATTGTCCCTGACTCCCAGGGACTTCAGCAGGATTTGTTCCAAGAGTAAATGCTTAGAAATGGAAGGAAGGGTTTTACAACTGCTTGGATTTATGTTATGATCTTCTTTAAGGAAGCGTACAAATAATTTCTAAAAAAAAAAATTAAATAGTATTATAATTAATAGCATTTTGACAGCCAATCAAATCAGAGATGAAAAGTCAAATCATATACTAAGTTAAAACTTCTCATTTTGTGAAACATACTTCAAAACAACACATGATGTTTCATCACACTAAGAAAGTTTACATTTGCCTCCTAAATTCACTGCTTTTAAAACAATGGTCCCTCCTGAACCTCAGTTTAGCTCCAATGGCAATATTTCCATCTTCATTATAGAAACCAATAATGTTCTTGATTGTTCATAAATAAAGAAAGAAATGGAATCCCAACCTCACAAGTGACACCAAGACCACCTAACTTTTTTTAGATTACTTATCAGATTCAAATGGAAAAGTCAAGAATTCCATCTGTCAGGGTAGTAACCACTAAAATAAAAAAACTCTTAGAAATGGCATGGTGTGAGCAGCTGAGTCTCTGAAAAAGCACACCTAAGCAAGGACTTTTATAAAGGATCATAATGTTTCGAGCAATTTGAAATATAAGAGAGAAAAAAGTTAGAAAGTAGAAGTTAAAAATCTTGCTAGCATTTGTGACAAAAAATGAGGAAAATAGTAAACCTAGAAATTAAAAGGAAATTCAGAGAAAGACATTAAGCAGAGATCAAAGCATCTTGATGAACATTTTCAGGTTTACTGACCTTCAAGACATGAACGGCATAGTTTTACAGAAGAAAAAATGGTAGACAATGAAAAACAAACAAAAAAAAAATTACAGGTTTGTCAATAGATTTTTGGAAGCAAAGCCATGGTAAAGGGAATACAATGTCGTAATGTCTAAGCAAAGCATACACTACACATACAGGACCCTAAGCCTGAGCACCCAGACCAGGCATCAACACAACCTCAGAAAAAAGAGAGCAAACTCTCAGGGCACATCTTAATTATCAGGCTAATCCAGATAACCAGCTTGCAGGTGCAAAAAATAAAATTGAAACTATGTTTTCTCTATGTTTTTTCAAAAAAAGCAGCTGATTGGAAGCAACACCTGAAGTTGACTTTTGGTGTGTGCTTCACTACCTTGCTGATCACTCAGATTATTCTCTTGATTCTCTTGACCTTTCAATTGCCTTCATTCAGAAAGTCCATGTGTGTTGAACTCGATCTCTTTTGTTCATTTCATCTCTTGGCTGTCACAGAATGACTTTTCCATGTAAATTACTTTTCCTGGTAAAGAGCTTGCAGGTCTTGTGCATCCCTTGCTTCTGTGGGGTGTTTCAGTGTGTTTCCCAAAGATGTCATCAGAGGTGAACTTAAACAACTGCATGTGCTCAGGAGTATTTTCTTCTAAGCACTCAGGAGTTTGCCTCTGAAAACAGATTATGCCAGATTTGATGCTGGCTAAATTTTGAACTGAAACTTCCAGAGGTGTTCCATTTTTTTTTCCATAGGTTAAAGTTGTCAGCTGCTGGGAACCCAGAAACTGCAGCAGTGGCAGTAAAAGGTCTGCAGCTACCAATGTCCTGCTTGATCTGGTGCAAACAGAAGAATTATTCCAATCCTCCTGCCATGATAGGGAGTAAGGTGGAAGTGCTGGGCCATGCACATGCGTAGCACTTGTCTGTCAAAGAGAAATTATTCAATGTTTAGTATACAAAAAGGTAAAAGTGAGATGAACCACAAATTATTTTAGTCGCAATAGAAAATGTTCCCATTTCTTTTGAGAAAATTAGAAAGGCTATATATATTTTTGTAAGTATGTCTAAATAACTGCAGCAGTAAACATAATCCCTTGGTACCAGAAAACATGCTAAACATGTTATTTTGTTTTTCTTTGGATTATTGCCTTCATATTAAATGTCAAAATACTGCCATCCTCATAGGAAGTGAACAAATTGAGAGAGCCAAACTCTGGATAGTTGCTTGTGGGCACAATCTCAGAAATCCGAACTTTAGATACTTTACCTACCCAAAACTCTCTTCCTGATTTTAGGTAAAAGGTACACTTCAGGATTTTATTTCCTGCAGGCAAAGGTGAAACCCTAATGCTGGAGTAGGTAGGCACACTGATCCAACCAATATGAATGGGAACAACATCCGACTTGGACTTGGAAAAACAGATTTCAGTTGTTTTTTCTTTGAAGGAGTTCAGAGCTTCTTACCACAGGTAGAGAAAAAAAGCTTGCAAGGACCCATTTTCAATTTAATGCTGAAGTGAATGGAAACTCACCTTGCTCCTTCTGGACAAAATCAAGTCCCAGAAAAACACCTGGGACCTTACTGACAAACAAGGGATAAATGAGAAGAAAGAAGTCTTTACAATGCCTCAGGAGGTAGCTCCCCTTTCTGTTTCAGTAGTTACACCTCTCACTCAAGCCTGAGGAGGGGAGGAGACATGGTGTGTCACATTTCATTCACCAGGTACCTGCAGGGCACCAGCCTTGGGCTCCTTCTGCCACCAAAGGCTTCCCATTGCTGATAATTAATTATTTATAACTAATGAGTGCTGTCCCTATGTTCCCATTACTTATTAGGATTATTGTTGAGACTATGCTGTTGTCACAACAGGCCAAATCCCAGCTCCCAAGTTGGTTTTTATTCCCACAGAATTATTCTTAATAGGTAAAACCTGACTTTGGCATGATTGTTTGGTCAGCATTACTGTTCCATTTCCAGAGCTATGTAGCTACATCATTCCATCCACCATCAGTAATAAACTTACCTGGTTACTTAAGCAAGGACAGACGGGTTTCCTTCAATCTGAGGGTAGAGAAAGTAATTTCTAATCATATTATTGTTATGGTTTGGGTTTTCTCATTCAAGAGTGAGGGAGGGGTGACACATTGTGTTTGCAGTTCAGCAGCTGCCTCCTACTGCCCCTGAATCATCGAGTTGGCTGCAGCATTTCTGCCTTGGTCTTTATCATCTGATTAACCAGCTCTTGGTTTTATAGCCTTATAAAAAATTCTTGCACAATTGGGCCAGCCAGCTTTTGTTAAGAAGGGATGCAGTGAAATCTGAGAATTGGATTGCGAGGGGAATTTCTAGTGTCAAAAGGAATTTAATCACAATTATTCTTTTCACTCCTTTTGGTGCTGATTTAAGTACTTACTTTGATATGAGTAGTAGTTCCTTAGTATAGGAAAGAAGAATGGTAATTTTTAAAGGGATGTTCCTGCAGCCATAGCTGAATATTTTAGATAACTGCCATTGATGACATGTCAGCCTCTTTGGTATTCTGCACTTTCACTTAGTGTAGAATGTCCTCTTAGTTCTTAAAGATCAGTATATGTCTGTTCTGCTTAAGATTAATAAAAAGGTGGCATAAAAAGTAGATGTATAAACAATGAAAATTTGAAAACTTTGGAATAAATTTTTGAATTGGGAATTGAAAACTTTCAAAAAATTGATAGAAAATTTTGGGTATGGCCTCCTGTGACAGTCTTATTTTCCATGGTATCTCCAACAAGGAATCCCTGATGACACAGATGAATCAGAACATCAGAAGTGCAGGTTCAGGTCCCACATGTGAGATTACAGAATGTCATTTTGATCCTCTTTTCATTAAGTGTATTGACAACTACCTCCCAAACACTTCTGGATCCTATCACAAGCTAAACTTTGTGAATGTGGCTTTGAGTGCATAAAGTGATTTAGGGTCTTAGTAAAGACATCCTGATTCTCAATACATGAGATGTTCACTGTCAGGATCTGAGACTTATGCCCCATTATTAAGCCTGACCTTTAGCATGCCCTGATGTTCAGCATCCTCAAGTAACTTTGAGAGGGAATTTATGCCATGCTGCTTGCCATGTGTGACTAACATAGCAATGGGTTGATTTTCAGTTCTTCTTATGTGCCCTCTCCTTAAAAAGTGCTCTACAACAACAGCTATTAGTGACAAAAATAATAATCACCACCCAAATTTATGTTATTAGTTACAAGGAATTACAGGACATAATTTAACATTGGCTCTGCCCATAAAAATTGCAATTGCCACCCAAAATGCAAATAAATTTTATGTCTAAGGAAGACTGCTAAATAACAATAAAAATGTCATATTTATTAGGATTAGCCCACTTAAAGGGAATACTGAAGCTTTGTAAGTCTTATATTGCTTATGCAATATGCAAACACTAATTTTATATCAAATATGTGACTTGACATTAACAACCTTTTCAGTGTGTCAAAGCAGGTGTCACTATTAAAGAGCAATTATTGAATATATTCCTCAAAAATGAGGAATATGAGAAACAGAAAACCTTAACTTGGTAAAATACAGATAAATGTCTTCTTGGCTACCACTGTTTTACCAATTTGACACTAATTCCAAAATACACAAAGACTTATGCCATGGTATATAAATATAATCAATCAGAATTATACAGGTATAGTAATAGCTATTTCTTATTTACTATTGTCTTTCCATAGGCAGTAAAAGCAGAAAAGTGTACAGATCTCTATTCCTGCTTATAGAGTTCAGCATAAGACAACCAAATTGTGATGAAAAGCACTCTCATGCTTGATCAACATGGCATATTTCAATATATAGGCAGCATGGTACTTCTGACATCTTTTAATCATACTGTTCTCTGTTTTCAAAATATTTAGATATTTTTAAAATGTGGTGTCAGGTACTTTAGTTGGACTGATGTCACCTAATAAGCTTTATTGGAATCCAAAATATCACTTTATCTTTGATCATTCCCTGAGTACAACACACTTATGAATCTTTTGTTACAATATATAAGGGAAATAATTCCCCAACATGGCACATATTTATTCAGGACTCACAATCCCTTCCATTAATAACTGTGAGTATATTTCTCTGAATTTGTGTTGGGGAAGCTAAAGCCCCCAAATCAGCATTTTGCACAGCAGCCCCGTGGATGGTGCTGAGCCAAAGGCACAGCTGTTTGAGCAGCTCTTTGTGTGGGTTACCAGGGAATGACCACAGAAAGCCTGTTTGTGTGCTTCTCTGGGGGAAGGGCTCCTGCACATGCACTGAAATGCATTTTCTACTCGTGTTCTACAGCCTCCTTCCAAGTTTTGAATCTCCTGGCACATTTTTTATACTTCCTGATGACCTCATCATCATCATATAAAACATGACTTGAAGAAAGAGAAAACAGGTGGGGGCTCAATTTTAGTGCTTCCCATTCTGCCCTCACTGCTCCTTCCCACCAGGCTGCCTTCCTTTTCCTCCTCCCTCCCCACTCCAGTTACCCAACAAAAACCAACAAGTGAAAAACTAACCAAGGAAATGTTTCATAAGAAAAAATTCCATGGCACCCTCTCCCTGACACATACACACACACAAAAGGCAGCTTTAGTAATAACCACAACCATCCAGTAAATCCAAAAAAGCCAACATAATGAACATACAAAAGTGTGAACTGCTAAACTGTGATATTCAGTTAGTTCTTGGCAGAACTGTTTTAAAATAAGTAGGGTTGACATTTGATTAGAAATAGACACTTTTTCTTTCTTTTTCTTTCTCTTTTTTCTTTCCCTTTATCTTTTTCCCCCTTTCCCTCCACTCTTTCATTCTTTTTTTTTTTTTTTTTTTTTTTACTGGAAATGAATTATATTTGAAACTCACTGGAGCATAGATAAATGCAAGCTAACATAATTTTAACTTGATTACATTCTGCAGTGATATATAGAGGCACATAGCTCCAGTAAGTGATTCCATGGAGAGAGAGGGGGAGGGAGAGAGGGAGGGAGGGGAAAGCCCTCTGCGAATATGATAAGGAAAGCTGGGATGAATTGTGGTCTCTGTTCTCTGTTATCCAAGGGTGGCTAGCTGCTGCTGCACTAAAGGCCTTTATTCCCTGCCTGTGGGAAAGTGGTGGGCGAAGGCTGCATTCTCAGTTACACTGCACATGCAGATTTTAATTAGCTGGATTAAAAACAAGACCGTATCATGTCCTTTAGCAGTATTCTATCTAGAAACAAAAGATTTTCTTTCCTGGCTTCTGCAAGCAGCACAGTACAGCATTAATAAAAAAAAAGGTCATGGCAGTTCAAGATGAAAGGTCACACATGATAGAAACTCTATGTGAGGGGGACATCATGTTTATCTCTGTGATAAAGGAGCTCTGTCCAGGCAGGTCAGCATGCCATACCTCAGCAATAGGAAAATATAAACATATGGAGTGGATAGATGGTGGAATGGGGGATTTGGAAAAGTGAATTCAGTTGTGGAAGTAGAGAAGGGGAGGGGGGGAGGAGAGTGAATTGTTTGAGAGAGAATATAATCTGAAAGGACCCAGCTTTAAAGCAGCTAAAGAGGGTCAAAAAGAGGCTGAGATGAAGCCAGGGGTGATGGCAGCAGAGCACAGCTCAGAGCCAGTGCAGGGTGAATGAGCACTGAGCCAGCAGGCAGGGACTACCAGCCCAGGCCACTGGGCTATGTCCTTGCACACCAGGGCCCACTCATGCATGGCCAGAGCCTGCACCTTTCTTCCACAAAGAGACCATGGACTCATCCCAGAGTCAAGCTTCAAAGCCTCCCCAGGCTGGGTGCTTGGGCTGAGACTGGGGTTTTTGTGTTTTATTTGGACCACCACAACTATTGTGTTGGGGGTTTGTATCTCAGGTTTTTGTTGTTTGGTTTTTTCTTTAGTGGAGAGCCAGGTTTTCACCCAGTGAAGGCCAAAGGAATCTGCATGTACTTCCAAAGGAGAGTCAGCAGCTCTCTAACCCACAGCCTCCAAGGCTTTGCCCTGGAATGCACTGAGCTCTTTCAACACCACCGTTATCAGTAGGGGGGACATGCAAGACCTCTTCAGTTTCTCACAAGATCAGACTGCAAAAATAAACACATTATGGCCTTACAAACCTTAACTGATGCACTGGTCTCTGTAGGTCTGAGTAGAGCCACTGCCATATGCAAGCAACCATGGGAGAGTGCTTGGAGATTGAGGGGCAAGACAGAAAAGGGAAGGAAAAGGGAGGCAAAATTAGATAAGGTTAAATGTTCCTCCTCTGCTTTACCAAATTTCCTGCTTTTCAAAATCCAGCTCAGAGGAAAAATACCAATTTCTGAATATACCATTCTGGGCAACAACTCGATTCTTTGCTTCAGAACATTTTCATTAAATAAGATTTGCACAGCCTGGGCCAGGTATGACTATGTATGTGCAGGGCTCTATAACCTCCTTTATGAGACTGATCCATGAGCAGATCAATTATGAAACAGACTTTGTACCCAAAAAGGAGCACTGGGTAAAAGCACACAATCAAGTTCTGATAGTTCAGCACGGTGCTGTACACCAGATGACCATGTCAATTAACACTATTAATTAACATTATTAACACTCATCCTGTAACAAACCTGAGGCAAAATATGCATTGCTTTAAATGTTGTTGAAATAGAATCTGTCAGCTTCAGAAATTCAAACATACACCTGAGGTCTATGAAAAGTAAGGGCTGGTGCTGGAAGTTAAATAAGGGCTAGTTTCTGGATAAAACAATACAATTTTTTCATTCTGAGCAGCAATTCAGGATAGTAGTTACCTACCAAACTGATAAAGCAATGATTAAATTGTCCCAGTTCTGCTGCTGCTGCTGAGATCATTGGAAAATCATGGTGTAATTCAATACACGTAGATAATTTTCTGTAATCTCACTAATACAGCATGGCCTAATATAATAATTTTGTATGATGAGCTTTTTAAAACTACTCGGCCTTCACTGCCATTTATCTTCAGAACAGAGAAAAAGATTCAGGCATTAATTGCCTGATTCTGATTTATATTGCTGCAGGCAGAAGTATCTCACAGTAGTGTGAAGTTCAGTGTTCCATGGGATAATTGGGGTGCCATGCACAGAGTTAGCTCTAGAAACACAGAGCACGAGCTCTCCAAGCTACCTCACACTGTATGAAGGATGTATCAGGCTTATCCAAAGCCTGACTTTGAAAAGATCCTGATATAACAACATACTCATATCCTTTTTGCAGAGTTTAAAATAAATTGCCTTCCCAGACATGTGAAATAAGTTGCCACAGAAATCAAGGGGAGTTTTATGTTCACACCAGTTTAGCATGCTTATGTGACCTCAAGCACCTGGTGTGCTTGTATCTCTACACCTCATTGCTTTTTAACCCTATATCCAAACAGGGTGCTTGCCACACAGGCTCTTAGCAACTTGCTCAAAGCCATAGGAGATCCTTCATCAGGGAGGAGAGCTGAAGCTGGCTTCAGAAGCTCAGCTTGTGTGAAAAATCTCTTGGTAATTCAAAACTAACAAGTTTTGTGCAGGCAACAACCCAACTTTATTACTTCAAAAATTTTCAGTGCCCATTTAGTAAACAATAAAATGAAAAAAAGAATCCAAATGTGAAGGAGGTGAACAACCCAATGATTATACTTCTCAGCAGATTCTGGCCACTGAGGCCAGAAGGGGTTTCCTGTTGACTCCTGGCAGAATTACTGAGGTTTGCCTCTGACACTAAATAAACTACACAAGACCAGCAAGGCATGGACCTGAAACCATCCATACTACTAAACTGGTCCCTGGCATGCTTTTGGTGCAAGCCTGCTAATGCTCTTCCAGACAATGCCAAAGCACAGCTTGGGTATTGCCCAGGTCAGGCACCACCTCCAATAGATATTTTGGATGTGGCCACCATGATTTGAAGGGCAAGAGAATTTAGCTGCATGGATTCAAACTCTTTAATGCCAGCTGGCCTCCAGGAAAATTCTCTGACTAATTTTGTTTAATAGTTTAGATGTAGTCAATGTGTCCAGGTCTTCCTTTCCTTCCAGTCCTGCAGAAGCCAGCAGTCAGTGCTTCCAAGCATTGGCAGTGAGACATGGCATTCTGCAGGGTGGCAGAAGTGACATGAGTTGTCCATGCAGCTCTCTGAAATGCAACAGCGTTCATTATATTTTAAAGGAAAGCACTGTAACTGAGGGAGAGGATCGAAACCAATCCACTAGAAGTGAAAAAGAAACCAAAGCAGAAAATGACATAAACAATTGAAAAATGAATAGGCCAATTCGTTTCAATTAATTCAGGGCTAGGTCTCCACAACTGTAAAGCTGTCTGCACAATAAATAAATAGACAGTAATTTTTTATAAACTCAAACTGTGAGATTATGTAAATTCCAGGTACTCCGTAACACCAATAAAAATAGAAAGCATTACTTTAAATATAAAACAACCTGGTAGATTCTAGATGGAAGAAACATTTTTAAACAAAGACCTTCTAGTTTAAAGCAATAATCATCAACATGAGGCTTATATATAGTATGTGGCAGCTGTAACAACATTCATATCTCAGTGTGCCTGGTCTTAGGCAGAGCAAGGGAAGTGCTGAAAACAGTAGCATTCCTCATGGATCTGCTCCAGATCCCACAGAAGTCGGAGAGAATCTACACTCCATGCTTGCTTTCACACTTGGGCAGCACAGCTAATGTTGAGCAAACAGACCACAGCTATGTGGCTTTCCCAGCAAGCCAGGCACATAAGAAAAAATATCTGCTCCCTCCCTAAAGTCAGGATTTTGGAGAGAGGGAGGAAAAGAAACAAGTGGGGTACAGGTACCTGGTTCTTCCAGCAGAGTCTGACTTGCACTGACCCTCACAACTCTAAAAGCTTAGAAGCCTCCCAAGACCCACTGGGTGAATAACCATGGTGGAGATTGTTTTGGGGGGAGAGAATGGAGTATGGCTTTATTTATAATTATCATTAACATGATGTTACAAAACATTGTTCCTGCTAGAAATGATCATAACAAAATATCAAATCATCCAAACGAACATGGGTCTTGGGCTCAGCTGGCTTACATATTCTGGAAAGGTCATTAGTTTAAAGTTTCTGCTGCTGGGAACTGAGAAACAATGCCATCTCTCAGGAAACAAATCCTTCTTTTCAATGCTGCCCTGCCCTCCTGATGCTCCTACCACACTTCAGATTGTCTTAAGGGGGAAGAGAAGAGAGCTGATCTCTTCTCCAAAGAACATGGCCAATGCACTGGGAAGAAGACAAGGGTTGGCTCACAAGGAAGATCATTCTGCAGCTTCCCAGTGACAGACTAAGGGCTGTGAAAAGTGAACTCTGGCAATTTAAGCAGTACACCAGAGAGACATCAAAAGCACATGTGCTCCCCCATATCCTCAGCCTACATAAGCTAAAGATCCTAAAGGAGAACTCCAGCAGGAAATGTTGTATCTACCTAGCAGAGAAGCAGACTGAAAGTTTATTGTTTTCAGCTTGCTCAGCTTTCCCACAGTATTTTGTGTCAACATGAGTCAAGCTAAGAGCACAGATTCTCACTGCTTGATCAGATGTATGTACTCAGATGTTTTTTCCTGCCTACTCCACACTAGGAAGCCAATATGAGGCAAGAAGCAGTACAGGAGACCTCCTATGGTGATGCACATTAAATTGAAGAAATGGCAGTCCACTACAGTTACACTTAGGAAAGGTGACAGCAGGTAAACTAATTTCCAAGTCATGTCTAAAAGTACTAATTGTATCTTTTTAGTTGCTTCTGTTTTTAAATTTAACAGCATTTTTTAGATTTAATTTCAGTTTGATGTTATCTATTCCAACCAAAACTACCTAAAATATGGACTTTGTAAACCTCTGACCTGTATTTCTGATTTGAAAACCCAGGATTACCTCAGTAAGTGAAAAATCACTGGAGAAAAAAATAAGAAAACAACAAACCTCACAACCAATATTAAATGATAAAATAATGGCACAAACGAGAAACCATAATAACTTTTGCAAAATGTGTTCTTTATGGATCCATATTTAATAAAGATTTTCCTTAGGGCCACGGAACTGACACTACAGTGGCGAGCACAATGCCAAGACACTGTTTCAGGGCAGGTTGAAAGCTGTGCTACACAATAGCAGTGCTGGTGTCAGTCTTTGGGAGCAGTGCTGTAAATCAGGACTCACTCCACCAAAGTCAATGGAGCTAAATGACCGTAAAACTGGTGAGAGAGAGAAATCAGGTTGTTACCCTCCAAGGAGAGCTTGCACTTGTCTCACAACCTGTGTTTGGCCAGGCTGTGTTTTATTCATCCAGAGCGTAAAATGAGAGCCCCAAACCAGGAAATAAATATTTGATTGTAGCTGAGCTATGCTTGATATAATTTCATGATACTAACCTCCTAGCATTGACTTCTCAGCCCATATCCAATAATACTGCCTGAATTTGAATGGAGGTGTCTGAGTCTAACCTCAATCAGCAACTTGCACCATCTTCTGACCACAGTCTAATGATATGAAAACCCAAAAGCAACTACAAGCTTCCTTTTTGACCTGGAAGAGAAACCTGACAAGGTTTCTCCAGAAACAAGAGAAATTACTTACCTCTCAAATCCTGATAGTAGGTTCTTTTTCTTGGAAAAACACTTTGTATTTTATGTTACACTACTATAGAAAACAAGAAACTGAGGCCAGGAGCCAGAACCTCAGAATATCTACCATTCCCTCTACCTTTTGAATAGGGGCTTTACTTTCTATTGTATTACTCAGAAGATAATTTTTGCCTGAATTTTCAATAGTTTGAGGTGCATAATATTGACTGTTGGCTGCTGGAAGGGATTTCTCCTTTAGGATCACTGAGGCACCTTCATTGCACTGTAAATTCAAAACGCGGGTATGAAATTTAGGTTGTCCAAACTGCCCTGCAGAGGGCATAAAATCCTCTGGATTCAGGTTATGTGGCCCTATGAATCTGTGGGCCACAAGCATAATTCCTCCTTAAAATGGACCTTTAAACTCCATGAGAATGTTATTCCAATGCTAGCAGTCAGACAGCACACAGCATCTCAAGAGTCCTTTTGAGGGGAGGAATAACAATGCTGAGGATGTTCAGAGTGAATACTGAGCTCACCTCTGACCTCTCACCTCCAAAAAGGCACAGCAGAAGGAGGAGAGCTAAAGCAGGGTGCAACAAGGATTATCTGACATGCTTCTCTGCATGGAGAGTTTAGGTGGCAGAGAATTCCTTGGCTTGGAAAAGAAGATGACTGATGAGTAGTTGACATTATTAAAAATCAAGAAACTATACAGGAAAAATATATTCAGAATTTCTTACAGCATAAAAGTTAGGAACACTTACTAGGAGGACTAGGACTTGCTAGACTAGGAAAGTTAAGAGTCACACTGTTTTGTTTTATACAGACACCCAGTGTTGTAAAGGCCAAAACTGCAAAAAAACCAACAAAAACAAAGTACAGTGAGATATACTCCAAAAACAAAGACCCATAAAGGGATACTGACCATGGAGTTACGGATTCCTTCACTCTTCCTTTCTTCACATGCATTTTGATGATGGGATCATCTCACTCTGCAGAGATTCCAAAGTTCATATAATCTGATTAATTTTTTTAAAATTACTTAGCATTCCCCACAGTCCAAGTTATATATTAAGACAGCAGTTGTACGTACATATTCAATGGGAAAATTATTAACTATGTATTAAGAAACTGGCACATCCAGATCTGGATTTCATGTTCTTAAATGTTCAGAGGTATCTGGACCATATTTAATGATTTGTGTTGTTAGCTATAGGCTGTGTAGCAATTTAATAGGTATCAGGAAGTACATGCAAAAATTGTTTAGCATGGAGCTCCTGATTTCTGATTTAAATTACTTAAAATTACTTTGTAATTTTAAGGCATTTATTCATGCACTTTGGTTTTGGCTCTTGTATGTGTAGTGGAAAATCATGATAAAAGAGCCATCAAAAATTTGAAGAAAAAATCAAGGAAAATAGGCTGGGGGGGGTGGGTAATAATGTTTTTTTTTTCTTCAATCAAAGATCCTAAAGAGCAAAGGTAAGCCCAGAGTTTTTGCAACTCCATCCCATAAGCCTTGATCACTGTACAGAGGGGAGGGAGAAAGATGTTGGAGAGGAAAGGGAATAAGCCCTGGCCTGGGTCAAGCAGGTGCATTTCAGGGGTTTCACTGAACTTGCACTGTGGCTGCCAGGCTACCCTTGCACCAAATGCCCTTTGCACTCTGTTTCAGTTTCTGTTTTATCCAGGTGTTAAGAAGCTTTCTGTTTTATCATAGGATAAATCTGGGTTTGGCAGATACAAAAAAAAAAAAAAAAAAAAAAAAAAAAAAAAAAGTTCATTTCATTTTCTCTGGGAAATGTAAGCAGCATCCACCCAGCCAGCACCTCCAGTGCAACAGCAGAGAAAGCTCTGGTTGAAATCTGGATTTTGCCTCCTGAGTGGCACATACAGATGAAAAATGCAAAATAATTACTTTGAAAAGGCTCATCCATTTATCTTGCTGGCACAAAGACCTCCTTTACTTTATGGGATCTTAAGCATCTCGATTCCCCTTTTTGATTATGTAAAAAAAAAAAAAAAAAAAAAATGCTGCTATGTAAAAAAAAAAAAGCAGCAAACTCTAAAAGCATTCAGAGAGGGAGCAGTAGCTTTAGCCTTCTGTTTGTGCAATTCCAATAGGTGTATTTAAATGTAAATGCTACCCTTTCACCCTTGAGCCACCTATTCTTGCAGCCAGCAGAAAGAGAGCATTCATGGTATAATGTCTTTATGAGGACAGATCTTATACTTAATTTCTCATGTGAATCCAACTCTTTTATAACACATTTTTGCGAGATTAAAAGAACAATATTAGTCTAGTGGCTCAGCAGCCAGATCACTGCTCTGTCACATGGGAGACATGGGTTCAAAGGGATGGCAGGCAACTGTGCTGGGAAGTGCTTGATGGAAACTGCAGCCACGGAAAGATTCAGTCCTCCACTCTCACAGAATTGTTTAACTCCACATTATCTCCTCCCTCGGGCCAGACAGAGCCTCTCTCCCTCCAGCTCCTTACTGGAAACCATCCAGCTGCTGCTCCCTTACACAGAGCTCTTGGAAGGGTTTGAGACCCCAGCTCTTTAAACCATTTTCATTAGCCTGCATTTGCACAGCAGGCAGGATTTTTGAGAAGGAGAAGAAGCTTTGTGAGGAGGCATTTCCAGGCTGAGTTCCCTTGCTGCCCAGTTTCCCTCAGTGCTCAGAGCTGTCACTCTGAGTGTCCGTGCCACCATGTGTGGATACAGAGACAGCACAGCTCCAGCCCTGGTATGTCAGGGAGCCCCCAGTGCTCTGTATTAGGAGATTTATTTTCGAGTGGGGAAAAGCCTCAGTCCATTTTGGCTAAGCAAGTTGAAAAATGAATTATTTAAGCGCAGGCCAAGAAAACCGTATCTTACTTTATCCCTACTGGGTCAAAATAAGGCATAATTTTTTTCCAAATAATCTTTTTGCCTCAGTCTGGAACATGGTTACATGTGACAGACATCAGACCTTGGCTTCATGACACTTCCATGCAAGAATAAATACATTTTGGAGCATGGCCCTAAGGCAGCTGCAAGACAGCTGTACTGTGCACCGGTGTATGTCCAGCCCTCCTGATTAGTAGAATTATTATTCTTTATGTGATGCTTCTCAGAGGACACAGTGATAAGGGGTCTTTGTGCAGAGTGACATTCAAATGCTTAACAATATGATATTTTTCTCCTTGGACCTTACAGCCCAAGCACAAGCCATGTTATTTTCTCCTTCTTTAGCAGCTCTGTGACGCAAGACAGAGAGGTCTGTGTATGCCACAAGCACCAGCACCAAAGTCAGGCACCCCACTCTCTGCCCTCACTTCCCCTTCCCTTGATACAGAGCATATGTTTCATTGTGGCACCAAGCACAGGAAAACTGAGGGGAAATAGCCTATTATTTTAGGAGGTGCAGGACCAAGCACCTGGAACAGTGAAATACTTGGAAAGCACTTCTGTAAATGTTTTAGGCTGTAATATATTAAACAATTAAGAGGTGTTGGTATTTCTCTGCTCAAGGGCATTTAGACAGGGAAGTTCTCTTTAAAGGCACCAGAGCAGAATGTGTATGGTCATGCTCTTTAAAACAAAAACTACCTGTTCTTTTTCCCCCCTTTCAGCAAAATGTCCAAACTTCAGCTGACTTGCTCTTTCAGCAGAGGAAATTAAGCCAGATTATTTTATGCTGCTTTAGATTGTCAAATCCTCAAAAAAAAGCCAAAAGAAAGGGAGGGGGGAAGCAGGGGCAGAGGAAAAAAAGTCCAAAGAATAGAATTAGTTACCTTGAAAGCTCCATTCAGGTAATTTAGAAAATTGTTTTGCTAAGAACCTTAATGCACTGATTGTGTACCCAGGACTGTCAGCACTACAGGTTACCACAGGTTAGTCAGTAAATTGCTGATACCAGCTGCAACCAACCCTTAAGAAATCCTGTATCTCTTATGTGTTTGCTTCTGTTTTCCTGACAACAATACATGAGTCGCTATGCAACACCAAATTAGCATGAAAGAATAAGAACTTCATACTGATATTTCTCAGCCAAGAACACAGTCAAAATTAAGGGCAGTTAATGAATGCTTAGCTAATTCTTAGAAAGCTCTTCTTCATGCCCTTTATAGCACAGTGAAATGCAAGTTCTTTTAGACAGGTACAGAGAGAGACATGCTTACACACACAGACGTGCCCCATGCATGGGTAGCCTACATACACATTTACACATTTAGATAAATTCCAAATAGACAAGCTCTAGGAAGCTTCGTAAGAGAAACAAGAAAAAAAAATTACCTACTGGTCTCTATAACACCAACAAGTCTCTGGAAAAACTTCAGAATTGCCTGTTCAAATATTTTCTAAGATTATGTTAGCAATCATAGTCACCAAAAAATTTTTCTGACCAAAAAAAAAGATTACTTGATAGAACATAAAAATTGTTAACAGTGGAAAATGCCTGCTTCAAGTTTCTTGTAAGAAAACAAATACAGGAATTGGCAACTTCTGTGCAGTTTTAGCTCCGAAGAAATTGTATCAGGCGTTTGCTTTAATCACTTATCTCAGGGCAGCCCATCAGATTAACAAGAAGAAAAAAAAGAATATTAAAACTTAGTGAGTTACTGGAATCTTCTGGAACTGAAAGCTATACAGATGGTCTGCAACATATTTGTATATTTGCTCAATTGTTGATGGGTTCCCAACTATTATAGTGGCATGGTAAGGAGGCAGATACTGGGCAGTGAGCACTGAGCAACTGTTGTCACTGAGCCTTCCCCTCTTGGCTGCATCCCCACTTGCCCAACGAGCAGTTTTGGTCTCCCAGAGCAGAGACAAAGGTTGCTTTGGAGAAGCTGGGAAGCCTAAGAACACCATGTAGATTTAGGACTGGATAGGAGGCATTGTGCCGAGGCCATGCCCATTACTCATCCGCTGGCAACGGGCTCTCTTCCTTTTGTCTGGAAAGACGGTAAACTTTCAATGCCATCTGAAAACAGAAGGCCTTTCACAGAGTGCAAGAACTCTGCCATCTCAATCATGTGAAAATATTGTAAACACTTTCCCAGCCCCCATTCAGCTGTCCAAAAAGCAGAGTTAGAAAACACCAAACAAAACAGGAAGGAAAGAAAAGGGTGTGCATTGCGCATTTCGGTTTAATTTATATTTTTGACTCTGAATAGGAATTTTTCTTGGAATTTTCTTTTTTTTTTTTTTTTTTCCTTGATGCTAGTGAACAGGGTTAAGTAGCTATTATGGAGAAAGGGCAGTTAAAAGCCTATTCTATGTTTTACTTAGAGGAGAAAAAAAAGGGTCCAGTGCCTAGCAGTTTCTCTCCAGCAGAGCAGCTCTCATATTTCCTTACAGTCCCTGCAAGAATAGATTCCAAATGTGCTGGGGACTTGAATTTCTCTTTCAGTACTTAGGTTGACCCACCCCTGTGAACTTTTTCCGGGAGAGCTTTCTCCCCAAACATTTAAACATCACAAGTGTTGTATTACTGATATACCACAACACATACAAAGTGGGAAGAATATGCTCAGAAAAGAAGAATATGCTCAGAAAATACCTGCATGTATGTACATATATATGTTTGCATGTAAATCAAACATACAACATATGCAAAAGTATATTTGCCATTTACACAAAATTCTCAAGCTACTGGTTTGCCTGATGACACCTTTTATGTACCTTGTGCTCTTGCTCCCTTAACTCTGGACAGTTGTTTTCACAGATATTTTCAGCACATCACTTAGTTATATCAAAGTGATGTAGCTCCTTGCTCAGAAAATGTTGTGTTCATTCCTCTGAAGCCAAAGACTACTTGAAATTTTGCAGTAACTTTGAACCATGGTAACACATTAGCACCACAATTCTTCATTATTTGAAGTATGAGGCTTTCATTTAGATTGGTCAACTTAACACCAGAGAGGGGCAAAGAAAAACAGCTCTGCTGGTGGGAAATACACTTTGTTCCTTTTTGTTAAGTTTGGTCCTGAGTCAATTCTGAACAGAACACAAGTAGGTACGTCTGGATGCATTCCTGCTCCCTCAAAGGCAAACACCCTGCACCTCACCTAGGGAAGGGTCAGCTGTCATCCATGACTTCCAGAGGGATATGTCACTCCTACCTTATTTCTTGTGAGTATTCAACAAATAGTGCACACTGATGGAAGTGAGTCCCCAGCAGGACAGTGAGAAATGACAGCTGTAGGAGCACATCATGCACAGGGGAGGCTCTTTTACCTGATTTCCCTTCACTCTCTGCAAATGCAGACAGTTTGCATAGGTAAGAAAGAAGACTTTCTTACTTAAATAGACTGATATGACATGTCTTCCAAACACACCATGAGAACATAGGCTTGTAGGTTAGAGAGTTAGGAAAAGGAGTTGCCAATAACTGAGGTAGGGGTTGATAAACTGCCCAACATTATAAATTCTCAAATGCATTCCTTGGGACTGCCTTGCACATGCTATCTCAATACTCCCCTCCTCTCCTCTGTATTTTATAAAAAGAAGCTGCAATAAATTAGAATTTTATGAGACTCCAAATAAAAACCTTCACTAAAATTGAAAACAAGACATGGATGTAGAAGCATATGGAAGGTTTATGAGAGCAGAAGAAAAAAAAATTATCCCAAGGCAATAAAAAACCTGTCTGACTCTTTCTTGGTCTTCACAAACCCAAGAATTACTAGAGACAGATGAAGAAATTTTGAACAATACAGTACTGGTATATCTTCCAGCAAAGAGATATTCTAGTTTTTATTTATTCTTCTGATGCAAGGCAGCCTGGTAAAAACTACTCTCAGGCACATTTTCTGAATTTCTTTATAAAATACTTCAAAGTTATACATGGAAATGAGATACCTTCCTGCTTTGATCCTTGGTATAAGGCTAACCAAGCAGAAGTGGCTTCCTGGCCTTTCATACAGTTTTCTTGGGAACTAAACACTGCACCCTCTGAATTCTTGCACTAGCATTTTAAGTATTTTATGGAATAAAGACAGTTTTGTTTAATTTATGTTTTCATCTTTGTTCCAAACCTCAGAGTGATTAATTCTGGCCACTGTATATACAGTTTTACTCTTAATTCTTTTTTTTTTCTCCCATCCTCACTAGCCCTGCTTCCAGAATGATGTGGTATGGGATTTTGTTTAGTTAAATGATAGAGTGGCTATTAAGAATTGTTTTGCTTTATTTTTAAATACAATACTCCACATTCCAGACATTTCTGCCCAACACAGAGGTTTGAAAATGAAGAATTGTCCAAGGAATGAAATTCGAGTCTGGTTCTAAATTGACAAACACTCTAAGAATTTTTAGATTTTTCCTCTCCAAAATGACTGAAACCTGGGGGCTAAGTTATAGGGGTATGGTTTAATATCTTATGTTAGAAGTGAAAAACCTGCAGCACATTTTGTTCTTTGAAAATAAATGTAGGTTGTACTCAGTGCCGAAATAAAGCTCCTAAACTTTATATTTTCATGTATACAGGATACAAGTAATACTGGCCCATAACAAACAATATTATATTGGCTTAGAAGTATACTAATTTTACACTCCTGCTAAACTGATCAGTTGTGAAATGGTTAAAAGTTGCAGCCATTAAATTATCCTTGTTTCTGATATCCAGTTGAAAATTAATTCAAAGTGTGTTCAAGTGTGTGCAATGGATGGGAAGGATTGCTCATCATGCCACATCCATCAGCTGCCAAAGACAAATAAATTCTGGAAAGAAGGTGAGGAGAAGTTGAGGCCATCCCATATCAGAGTGGGAGAAGTTTTTAAAGAACAGACAAGCTCATTGTCTGGGCAGGTGGTGTTTGTACACAGAAACTGTAGAAGCTGCCCAGGGCTCTGTGCTCATAAGATTCACTCTGTCTTGGAAACAAGAATATAGCTAAATATCATAGAAAAAAATATCTGAGGGTACCCATGATTTTGCATCTTCCTTTGGATACAATCTTACTGTAACTCAGGAATCCTCTCCTCAGTGCTGTGACCTAAGCAAACACCAATGAAATACCATTCTCTCAACAGAAAACAAAAATATTGTGACACATAATTCATTAAGAGCCCTTGTTTGCATGTTTCCTTACAGAAGTTGAGAAGAATTGTGGTTCTTGGGTCTTCTGCATTAGAGAGGTAATGAGAGAGGGAAGAGAGTCAGAGTTTGAATAGGACTGTGATGAATTCTATTTTATTAGTTTTGAATGTCCTTTTTTTTTCAATTTCAGCCCAATTCCTGGTTTCCTGAGTGCAGTCCCACTAGCTTATTGAAGACATTATCCTCTGGTATCTGCAGAAATGGCAGAATACCACAATTTTCAGATATTGAACAAGATATCCATAATTATTCAAAGATGAGCCTATAAACTCAGCTACTGAATAAAAACAAACTATAGACTTTTCTTTATGCCATAGAGGATGAACTTACACAATTCTACAAGAATTGATGTTAGGGATTAGAGAGTAATGACAAAAAGTTTGTTTTCTCTTCGTTTCTTACAGTAGCTGTAACAAAATTTTACCTTTTTTATTTTTCTTTTCAGGAAACCACTCCTAATGATTATTCTTTCATTCTAGTTATCCAGCCACATAAAATACTCACACCTAAACATTGCAAAAATTAAGGGCGCTACAGGGAAAATCAAGCAGTCCTGGGGGTCTACTAAGATCTTGTGGATGCCAATGCCAAGCACAGGCAGGATGAAGGATGGTGCCTGGCTGGAGCTCACACCTTCCAGCAGTGGTGCTAGGTGGCCATGAGTCCTTCCCTGAGGCACACAGGAGTCTCCCAAAAGCAGGGTGCTCAAGTTCATCACTGTGCACCAATTCCACATTTCCCAAGGCAGATCTTGCCTCTGTTCCCTCCACACAGCTCATGTGTCCTGCTGCCCCAAACATCTCTATTTCCTCCCCTCTGCACAAGAGCTGTAAGACAAGTCTAAACACAGCTGTCAGGTTCTAAAATCAGCATCAAAGCTCAGTAAAAGCAAGAGGGAAAAACAATATGCTTTGTTAAACACTAGTGCCTCAGATCTCAAAGGGTTATCCACTGAAAGTAATACCCCCTTTGAGTTGTGTATGTGGCAAGCATTACCTAACATCCTCAGTCAGAACCCCACTGTTTATGAGGTGATGAGAAAAGAATACAGCTCCCTCTTGTCAGTAGGACATCTCCACTGCCCTGCAGGAAATTTTCTTGCTGTATTTCAGATGTATTGAGTCTTCTAGACATAAGGAAAGCAAAACATGCACTGTGCACTCTGGAGCCATCACCTCTCTTGGTCAGTTCATAGGTTTGTCAAGGTCACAGCAAACACTCTTTTAGTCATCATAAGTCTCACCTTTAGGCTCCTGTTTTACCAGTTTCATTCCTCCCCAGGAACTCAAAAGGATTAAAACAGGTTTAACAAACCAGAAATAGAAATATTTATGTTTGGAAACATTGGTATTTCTAAACATTTCTCATTTCTTCCCTTTCCCACTGATACCGATTCCCAGTCTTTGAGCCATGTGAAGTGGCTTAAAAGTTACTTCTCAGAGGAAAAAAAAAAGTTTGTCTGCTAAATCACCCCACACACATAATTAAGGCTTTCTGTTGCACTACAGGTATTACAACTACCACTGTGTATGCCTGTATATAAGATATATGTCTGTATTTGTGTGTTACATATTCATTTTGTCCTATAAAAGCCAGCTTTCTTTTTTTTGCTGTTTTATAGACATCCATTTTTATGCTTAGCATGAATCCTCATGATGGTCTAATCATCTGTTTAATGTAAGCTACTGAATTCTCCAGTTTGTTGATCTCAGTATATTCCTTTAAACTCCAGTAAAGATGCAGTAAGTCAGCTTTTATTGTCAAAATCCATTTCTGCTCTCAGCTGAGCTTAGGGCTGACATCAGAGACACTCAGTGCCTGCCTGTCAGGAATTTGAGGTGAGCATGGTCCTGTCCACAGGCTCCCCAAAGCTTTTCTGGGAAGGACCCTGAGCCACTGTTGGCCCAGAGGTAATAAGTTCAGGAAAAAAAAATAAGTATATTGAATGGCACACAAGTTTTTTAAACGCCCAAATGAACAGGTGAGTTTCACAACTTTTGGCCCTAAAGGGTTTCTAATAGGCAAATCGACCTCAACATTTGCCTGTGCAGCAGGATGGATGCAGCCATGGGAAAAGTGAGACATTTTAGAGTCCAGGCAGAAAGAATGTTAGGATTTTAGCTGGTCTTCAGTAAAACAAAAGTGGAGGAATGAGGGGAAAGGGATCACTTTTCTCTTGGTACAAAATAGCTACTGTATGGTGTCACATTTCAAAGCCTACCCCAAATGAGCAGCCCAGGCCATCAGCCAAATAAATATGTGACTTGTGCACTACAGAAATACATACACTTTCACCAAAATTATTCCTTCCATTCATTCCATTTCCAGTTTCTTCACCAGAGAGGGATTGTGAAACTATGAGCTCCCTGGGGCTATTTCCCCATCTGTGACATCATAGCACAAAGCACCTTATCTCTGCAAAATGCCTGGAGGTCTGCAGGGGGAAAAGGAAAACACACCCACAGCCCTTGCCTCCTCCTCCCAGTGCTTGGGCAGGCTTCTAGCTCTCAGCCTGGCTTTTGCTGTTATGCCCAGTTTGAGCCCAAGGAAATTCCAATGCACTCCTCTTCCTGAGGCTCCCATTTATTTGAACAGGTGGGGACCAGGACCTCTGTGGTTCCCAAAGTGCTGCTGCAGCTGAACCAGCAGCTACAGGTACCAATTAAGAATGTGCAATGGGACATAAGAAACACAGCAGCCCTTTCTAGAGATTAAGTGCTGGCAAAGTCAAAAACATTGCTCAGATACTCTATAAAACCATTAGCTGGCATTGTTGCACAAACTCAACAACAATCTTTTCTTTAAGGAGTCCCACCATTCTATTATCTGTCATTAATTTTCCATATGTTCCCCTCAGCCCTGCTCTTAGGCTGGGCTCAGTTTACAGGGCTGGATCAGATTTCTTTACAAGCCAGGACATTTGCTGGCTTGCTTACTAGCTTGAGGCCAGTTATGTTTGAGTGAGGCCCAAGCAAAACAAGTGAGATTTGGTGACGTTCCAGTGAGTAGGCACCAAACCTACACGATCCAAGGTTGCTGTTTTTAAAAAGTTTTACATTTTTAAAGTAGAAGTTTTCCCATTATTTCAGAATTTTTTTTTAATTTTTGGTTTTTAGGGTTTTTTAACAGCTTCCAGTTGATACTTACTCAAATGTTGCAGCATCATTCTTCTTATAATAAAGCAGAACTTTATGTTCTGTTTTCTCTGCACTAACCATAAGGCAAAAGTTTCTCAGTCTATATACTGTTAATCACAGATGGGCAGAGGTGTCTGTACATTTGGAAAGGAGTAGCTGATGAGAAGATGAATAAACCATTTTGTATCTAGTCTTTCTACACAATAATGAAATCTAGTGTCTGCAACTCTTTCTTTCAGTCAGAAACTTTCAGAGTTCATGTGAAGCCCTCTAATTAAAATCTGAATTCTAGAAACATTCCTTATGATGTCACTAGGTAACTCGATAAAAAATAATTAAAAGTGAAGTGTCCTTCCATCCAAGCCCTAAAAATAAATTAAAGTGTACCCATATAATCACTGATATGCTAACTATATTCTGAATTATTTAATTCCTTTTTTCTCCCTTCTTCTAGATTTATTATTCTCAGCACATCTGAAATATATTTTAAATGCCTTGGGACAAGGACTATTGTAAACTGCCAAGAATACTTGGGGGCCCTATGGAAGTGCTGAAGTAGAATTCCATAAGTAATCTGACACTGAAAGACCTCCAGACCTCTGAAAATCCCCAGTTTTATATTCCCCACTGCATAGGCATAGAAACTTACAGTAGCAGAACCAGAGCACAGTCCAAATGTGAGACAAAATGAAAATGCCAGTATTATGTGCTGTGTTTCAGGTTGAGTCAAACACAGGTATCATGCAAGTAAGCAGCAGCTTGAAAGTACCCTGAATGCAAAGGGATTCTTTCAAAAGTACATGTTTTGTCTGTCCCTAGCTGGTACAAAACATTCCCCATGGTTTTGCTGCATAAATTCCAGCATGGTGTTATAGATGTTGTAACAGATGTTATATGAATGCAGAACATAAATGTCACAATGCCCATACTGTTATTTTTAGCAGCACTTATCAAGGTAAGCAAGCACAGACCCTGTAAAGCCAAGCATTTACATAAATACAGATAAATATTTTGTTTTGGACACAAGCAATGTTTAGGCCCTGCATCACTGGAAACCACAGCTCCTGAATTCCAGGAGTGGGCTTGTATGCTGGGATCCAGAGGTCTGGGAAGCAGAGAATAGAGACATCCCAAACAGAAGACTGAGCAGGAGCTGCTCAGTGAGCCATTAGGAAATGCAGAAGGTATTAGAATGAGTTTAAGCCCCTCTGGAATTTGGTCACCTATCTCAATGCAGGGATTACCATCCTCCTCCACCAAAACAGTGAAGTGGGTGCTGCTGCTGCCAGACTTGCTTTCAGCAATTGAGTTACAACCAGAGCACTCCCTCAGACTGCAGGAGAGCTGGGCTCACTTCCCTCTGGGCATCTGAACCTGTATTTTCCCCACCTGTGCTGAAAACTATCATAGGTTATCCTGCTCTAGAGAGTTCATCCTTTTCCTTCTCTTTTGGCATGCTTAGGAAATGAACCCAACCAAAACTGAACACCATATCAAACCTTTTTTGTTTTTCTCATTCACATTTAATATTCTTAGAGGGACACTTTTTTAGCTATCTGAGGTTATTTAGAATATAACAGCAAATACTTCTTTAAATACTAATGTCTTAGATTGCACGTGTTTCCCCACAAAGCAAATCAGGGCTTGATGAAGGAAAGGTCAAATAAATAATCCAACACAGAGATGAGAGAGTAACTACCACAGTCAGCCCTCTCAGGGACTGGAAGTGTTCTGCATAGCCCAGCAGCTTGTCCCATCACACCACCAAGATATCCCTTTTTCTTACATTTCCTTGATGACTTTTACATGTAAAAATGTATACACATGTACTACATGGGGAAGAAGGGAAGGAGACTGGAAGAAAAGAGCCTCAGTGACAAAATTAAACAGATCATGTAGGAAAAGGTAAGTTTGCAACTCATTGGCAAAAGTGCAGTTGTTTGGTTATTATGCCATGTAATAGGTTGGACAGAGAGAATAAAGGGGGGAGAGAAGAGTTCACATACTGGAAATCCCTGCAGATATCAGAACTACTGTGGAACCACCAAATCACACCATCAACCACTAAATGTGGAGCTGAATGAGAAAAGAGAAAATTAGAGGGGTTACCTGGGAAAGAACAGTCACAGAGGCCAAGAAAGGGCAAGAATTCAGGGAGCTGGTACAGTGAACAGAGAGAGCAAGTGATAGGTAAAGAAAGATGAGGTTGCAGAATAGACCCATGACTGGATCAGGAAAATCCCAGTGGAGGATTAACTACACACTAGGGGTTTCTGTGCTTAGGTACAAAAAGCTTTACAAGCCAGATTTTTGGCAGAACTTCATGAGTCCCACACTGGAATAATTAAAATAAAAGCTGTTCACTGAAGTTATTTTTGGTGGGCATGTTTGGATCAGAGAGTGGAGTTGTTGAGCACAGTATAATACATGCCAAAAGCCCTATTATGTGCCTGCCACTGAACCCTGCCATACTTGGAAATGTGTTCAAAACCTGTGGTAGAGAGTCCTTACTGGTTTCACACTTGAAGGACAAGCCAGTGCTGCACATTCACCCGGAGGTCGCAGCACGGGTCCCGGACATCTCTGCTGGAGGTGGGGGCCTCTCAGGGCTCGGTCTGAAGGGAGACATCAGCTCTGCAGCAGGCTTGGAGAGGCCAAGGGAGTAGTCTAAATGGGCTACTGCTACTCAAAATCCATATATATATAAATATATTCTCGAGTGACAGGGGCATAGAAGTCAAGGAAAGGTTACACATACCATGTGTTGTTATACCATGTGGTGACCCTCCTAGGTGATGAAATGGGGTGCTCATGCCAAACATCCCTTCACAGCTGAAACAGGCTGGCAAACCAGATGTGGTAAAGCATTAAGACTCATTAGAAAAATAGCACTCCATTCAGGTATAACACTTTTGGTTTTTTGCAGTGGAGTTCCTCAGAGGACCCTCCATAGAAGCTGGGCACTCTTCTGAGTTTTCCTTCTCCATAGGCTTTTTTCCTTGAAAAACCACATAGTACTAAAGTTCCTGTAACTGGAAACCAACAGGATACAAAACAACTCCTGAGAAAACAGCCATGAACCAGACATTTCAGAAGCATTCACAGAAGGACCCCTTGGATTAAGGACATACCTGACCCAGAACCTAACCATTGTTTGTATGGAAAAGTTATAGACTTTCAGGCAAATTCAAACTTCTGTAAACCCAAACACCAGGTATAGGCTTGAAGTGGTTAAAGCAACCTGAAACATTGCAACAAACTGCCACCATAAATCTAGCAGGGAGCACAGCCTCCTGAGACCACAAAATCAGGCCACATACCAAATTTCCTAGTGCAACCATACCCACAGTACAGTACTGCTTCTCCCCTGCAGTTGGTCCAAGCCAGCATCTTTTGCCTCAAAAATGTCTCCTTCCTTCAGCACCCAGCTCCTGATGACTCACAAGAGCAAACTTCCTTCCTTTTTGTGAAGGTTTCTTTTCCTCAACTCTGGACACTGGGCAATGCAGGCTGATGTTACTTTCTTTATGCAAATACGGCCTCCAGACAATAACTTTCCAAATCAGGCATTTATTGAAAGAGAAAAAAGAAATAATCTGAGAAGATTCTTTAAAAAGAAAGAGAAGAGTTACACATATTTATCTGTTCCGTAGGGGGTTGGGGTATGGTAGTGGCTGCAATTTACCAAATCCTTATTTAAGCAACTTAGAGTCTCCTAGCATTTAACTCAGCCATGAATGTGTTAACTAGTATGTGTGAGGCCTGAGTTCTTGTGAACTGTTGTATTTCTGTCATCTGAAAGCTAAACACTGCATTAAGTCCAAATGGTGGCTTCATCCTCAAAATGACAGCAGAAAGAAAAATATTTGCACTTTTCCCCCTCTAAGGAGAGGACTGGAAGGGAGCAGTTCTCTCAAGACACTCCTTTATTCTCTTAACAGCAAGATCTGTGCTGCTCAGACTGCCTCCAGTCACATGTTACTAATACACCAACTTCTCCTGTCTGGAGCCCACGCTGCAAATATTGTTTTTCCCAGAAATTGCAATGTTCACTGGCTTTATTTTGTGAACACCAGACTCCCTCTGCTCCATACCCCAGAAAAATCTCAGGTTACTGCTGTTCAAAGTTCAGAAGCTCAGAAGCTATACAGCAAAGTTGTCAAGGCTGGGATTTGTCTAGAGTTTGCAAACCAGAGCCAAAGTCTCCCTCCAGCTGCACCATATAGCTCTGATACACCCTCCGTTGTCATGGAGGTTATTTTGCAGATCAGGAAAAACAATCATCTCAATAACCTCCACTGATCTTTTTTTCTGTCCAACAACTGAATCTGAGACTTCTGGGGCCAATTACGTCTTCCTGAAAATGCAGACTGGATTCAGACAAACCGTTTTCTTTGACACCGTTTC